>NC_140602.1:28487951-29687951 GCF_057381915.1 Diplotaxodon limnothrissa | reverse complement strand
TGAGAGAGGCTCAAAGTGGGCCAGTCAGCATTTCACACACACACACACACACACACACACACACACACGCACACACCTGCCCCCTTTAGCGACTACAGGCCAGGCGTCCTTGAGAAGGAAGCACTGCCGGGAAAATGCTCACACATGATTGGATTTTTTTTTTTATCTGCGTGAGTATGAGCTGAATCCACTGATGGAGGCAGCACCTGACCTGAGACAGAGCTGCTAGGTCATGTGACTGATACTGCAAAGGTGCCACACACTTAGAGGAATCATCAGAAATAACGCTATGCACAGTTTCAAACCCACAGCTGCAGGAAATATTTACACTCTGAAACAGAAGAAATCTCTATTTTTCCACATGTGCAGGTCGGGTCTTCTAAACATCTGGATTTATGCTTCTCCATTGAAGTAGCTGCATCTGAAGACAGTCAAGCTTAATCTCATCATCACCTCAAAAGCACTCACAGTGCATATGTTCCTGTCCCTCAGTTAGAAAAATCAAGTTTATCTTAATATAATAAAGTTCCAAATATGAAAATGTGAGAAGAAAAGAGCCAGAGTGGTGAGAAAATATGACGAAAACTGTACATCAGAGACTCTTTACCCCCCTCCCTCCACGGAGGGGTAGTAGTTTGCTTACAGAGCAAATCGGTCCATCGCCCTTCACAGAGAGTGCTGAGCCATCTGGAGAACAGGAAGAGCTACGTGAGGATGTTCTTCATAGACTACAGGTCAGTCATTTTATTAATATCCGAGAGCTTTGTTTGGATTGATGACCATTTGAACCTGAACCTGTTAGTCGAGCTCTGGGAGAAGATCTCAGGCTGGAATCAGGCCTCCTGTTCCTGTAGGTCAGTTTTATCGCCACCTTCAGTCCGTCAGTCCCTGTTTGGTTTTTTATTTCCTGCTACACATTTTCAGCATTTTCATTGGTTCAGCCTGGCCGTTGAGGCTGAGCTCACAGAGCTCACTGCCATCATTTAATGATTCAAACTGTTTCCTTCCAGCACCTTCATACATTCAGCACAGAGTTGAGGTCAGACTCATCTCATCAAGCTTATTCATGTATGAGTGGGGAGTGTGTGTGTTAGTGTGTATGTGTGTGTGCGCACTCAGCCTTGAGGGTGGAGGTTAAGCACTTGATGGACTTGTCTGATTAAAGTGAGCACATGCTGTCTCTTCGTGGTTTTGAGTGATGAAGCTGCTTCAGCAGAGAAACAGAAATATCAGATGTGCAGTCACACAGTGAGGCCGGTGTTTCCAGATGTTTCATACAAATAAACACAGACATCTGTAACAAGGACTGATTACCTGCATGAGTCAGGCTTACAACATGAAGAGGAACTTGAAGTTAGAGTAGGGCGAGCCGTCACAGCGGCACGAAGATAATGAGCGAACACAGTGGACATACAGTCAACTCTGACACATGTTTATCAGTCATTGATATATCGATCGGGTTATTATTGATGCTAACGGGCCCCCTGACTGCTGCCAGGGTATATAGTTTCTATAGATATTAACAATAATGATAATAATAATAATTATTAATAATAATAAGTATAAAATAATAATAATAATAATAATAATAATAATAATAATAATTATTATTATTATTATTATTATTATTATTATTATTATTATTATTATTTAAATTATTTTAAAAGCGCCTTTCAAGACACCCAAGGACACTTAACAATAGAATAAAACATATAATAGAGATGACAAAATGAAGGACAATAAAAACAAAAACAAACAGTGGGTTCACAGTGAATATTCAGATTTGAACAGATAGGTTTTGAGTTAAAGATTTAAACAGGGGGAGGGAATCAATGTTTCTTAAATCTGGGGGTAGAGAGCTCCACAGCCTGGGAGTAGAGCAGCTGAAAGCTCTCCTTCCCACTGTGGTGAGGTGGAAAGAAGGCACGAGATAGAAGAAGAAGAAGAAGAAGATCAAAGTGAGTGGGCAGTAGTAGCGGGTAGGTAGTGCTTAACAGGTCAAAAAGGTAAGGAGGAGCAAGGTTATGAAGGGTCTTGAAGGTGAGCAGAAGAAGTTTGTATATTATCCTGAATTTCACTGGGAGCCAGTGAAGTTCCTGAAGAACAGGGGTGATGTGCTGGTAGGAGGGGATTCTGATAATAATGCGAACAGCAGAGTTTTGAACCAGTTGAAGCTTATGGAGGGATTTTTGGGGTGTAAGATGGTGTAAGTTGATGTACTCAGTCTTGTCCTGTATGGATTTCTGTCGATCGCTGTTTTCCTCAACTAGTAAATCTGCCCTGGATTGTTTTCAGGTAGTTCTGAATGCTAATACCAAGGCTGCTTACTTGCTCGAGCAGACAGAACCATTCAATCACTGTGACTGCTAGCGTCCTTTCACTGGTTGTGTTAGTGTCGGGGTGCAGTTCAAAGGTCAAACGTTTGTTTCGTGCATGTATCTGATGACCGGGAGTGCAGCCTGAGCTCCGCTGGTGCGGTTTGGTGGAAATTCAAGCTCTGTGACATGAATGTTAACGTTATGTACAGGTACGTTTCATAAAGTACTCTTTATGCTTTGGAAATATATTACATTTTAATTTAATATGACATTTTTAGCTGTGTATTGTTCCAGATGCCAGCCCTAGTACACTTGGTGCCTATGGTGAAACAGTAAAGTGAACAAAGTGAAGCTTTGGTCCAGATAAGATTCATGCAACCACCTCTTCATGTGGACTTCAGTTTCAGCCTTTAAAGTGGAGATCAGGTCTTTTTTTAAAATGAGCTGATAATGAAACAGTGGTCAGCAAACAGCCAGAGGGTCCTTGTGTGGATCTTCTCCCACTCTTGTCCTGGTCCTGGATTTATTTATGTGTGATTACAACTGATAATGTACCGTAGTTTTTGGACTATACGGCGTACCGGATTATAAGGCACAATATCAATGAACGGGTCTATTTTGTTACAGAAGGCGCACCGGATTATAAGGTGCATTAAGCAAAACAAAACTGTTACATAATTCAAACTTTAATCAACTCATTCACGATAACTCTCAACATTGTTCAGTTGTAACACATAAAATACAGAACAAAACACTCACTTTTTCAGTTCATTCTTCGTCCAGAAATCCATCAAATTCTCGATCTTCAGTGTCTGAGTTTGACAGGTGGGCGATTTCGGCCCGTAAGCATGTCTCTTAAAAGGTGCCATTTTGGGGTCCTTATAATCACACCATAATATTATGTTGAAGCAGATTTTTGAGTGTCGTGTACCACAAAAAATCGGTTTGAGGTCAGTAAGCTCAACCAGAATTCATACATAAGGCGCACTGTTGATTTTTGAGAAAATTAAAGAATTTTAAGTGCCTTATAGTCTGAAAAATACAGGAAATATAGAAATACAGAGGAAAACCTCTGAAGCAGGTGTAAGAATCACAGTGACTCACATTGAAGTCACTTGGCTGTTTACATGTAAATGCCAGGCAACCTTTAAAATCCCCAGAAGGGGCTCCAAGCTAAAGGTTTTCCCAGAATCCAGACCTCAAACCATCTGGATGAAACAAACAGCGATGCGGGTGGGACGGTTTGGTAATCTCGAGGAAAGGTGCTAACACCTGAAGGTTGAACTGAGATCCTTTGTTAGTGCACCAGTGGCATATTTAATTCTCACACGGTGGCCGGAGAGAACTCATCCCGAGGTTGTTCTGCCAGTTTTCCGGGGTTTACCGTCTCTATCCGTCCTGCTGTCAGCTTTCAGTCACATATTCTGTCCTCCATGTGGGTATCAGTTCAGCGGGTTGAGCATGCTTAGAGAGAAGCATGTAAACAGCTGACCTGCCTGCTGGGCTGAGCTCTCTTCCCATCAAAAGTTGCTTGTTGCTTCAGCAGCAGCAATGCTCCTCCACAGCAGGCTGGATCTCTTCACTGTGAAGAACCTGTGAAGGTGATAGATTGATGCTCTTATTGCTCCCACATGTGCAAAGGTTGTTTTTAAGAATGTGTATTTCCAACATATGATGCAGGAAAGCTCCTCCACTCTTCAATCAGCTGATTCAGCAACTCAACTCCTCGATGACTCCTCGGGACCTAACCTGGGCTGCTTTTAGGACTCACTGAGAAACCTGGCAGAGAAGTCCAGAGTCCAGTTCGGGCAGTGGCTCATGTTGGGTTGCCCACATATGGAGAGGTTATGTCAGCTGTTGGGTGGGCGCGGCATGGCCCGAAAGTCATGACGTGGTTATTGGTGGAGTATTTAGATGATCCTTTGCCCCTGCAGACAGCTCCCAGGTTTTTACAAGCTCCTCTCGGTGACAGCAGCAGGAGGTTTCTGTGGTTTCGGTGTCTAAGTGTGACCTATGGAGAAGCAGCAGATACATCAGTGAGTGGGAGTTGGAGTAAGCTGAAAGCCAGAAGGCAAAAATCCAAATAAATGTCCCCACGACCCCCCCAACGAGTCCCCTCCCTCCCCTCAGAGTGCACTGCAGGTGACGGCCGGTATCACACATGGAGCATGAATCGTGTTTGATTGCCTGTAAAAAGAATCCGGAGCAGGCTCGTTCTTTTCCTTTTAGCCTCCATTAACCCCGGATGGAGAGCGGAGAGCTGCATAATCATGGGAATCCCGCAGGTCCTCCGGGTCTCGGCGGCCTCGGAGGGTGGCTTGCCTCCCACTGAGGCTGAAAAGCAGCCGGGATGAAACGACTGCTGGGAGAGGGACTCTGAGTGACAGAAGGAGTAATTAAATATGGCCTTTGCCACAGGTAATGTAGGAGAAACCTACGGGGTGCTCTAAAAGGTTTTTGGACTTTATTTGCATTTCAAATAAGAGCACAGTCAGACCTACTGTTCATTTTCACTGAGCCAAAGACGGCGGCACCTCTCAGAGCTCCCGCTGAGTGCACACACTCACCTGTGTGCACTCAGGCTTCACCTGCAGATCTCTGCACGGAGTCATG
Organism: Diplotaxodon limnothrissa; assembly: GCF_057381915.1. NCBI lineage: Eukaryota > Metazoa > Chordata > Actinopteri > Cichliformes > Cichlidae > Diplotaxodon > Diplotaxodon limnothrissa. The sequence continues at coordinate 29,683,020 of NC_140602.1, read as the reverse complement.
GTATACACCAGCGGTCTCCAACCTTTTTTGCGCCACGGGCCGGTTTATGCCCGACAATATTTTCACGGACCGGCCTTTAATGTGTCGCGGATAAATACAACAAAATAAAACTAGTACCGGCACCGAAAAAAAGAAGATTTATTCATAACACACGTGAAAAGACCCAGGAAAACCGAGTTAACAATAAAAACGATAACAAAATAACGCTGAAAACCGATAAAAACCCTGAAAACCATACATTTCACACCGGAGCCTCAACTCTCGCGGCCCGGTACCAAACGACTCACGGACCAGTACCGGTCCGAGGCCCGGGGTTTGATGACCGCTGGTATACACCACCTGTTAATTTACATGATTTGCTGTCCTTGTGTCCATCATGGCTGCTGAGGGTTTGTCCATATACAGGTGTGGACCTGTTCATGCCTGGTATACATAACTGTACTTATAACACCTGACTTGAAAGGGAATCATCTTTTAGACTTGCAGAGACTAAAAACATTCTCTCATCTGCTGACTTTGATGAAGTAATTCATGCTTTCACTTCGTCCAGGCTTGATTATTGATTCCAGCATCTGCAGCTCTTCTCCGGACAGGCGCTCGTAAACGAGATTGTGTTTCCCTCTTTTTCACTTTAGTGCGCTTTAGAATTGATTTTAACATTTTATTGTTTGTTTTGAAGTGAGTACATGGATCAGCACTCTTACCTTTCTGAACTTTAACTAAGCACAGTGCTAACAGCTCGTTAAGGTCAGCAGCTCAGCGGTCTGGCTCTTCAAATTATGACCTCTCCAACACTCATCTTTAAAATCTTTGTTTGAAGTCTTTACATCTTTAGTTTCTGACACTTTTCTTTCTTCTAGTCTTCAGTATTTTCTTGCTTTGCTTTTTTCCAGCTAGTTGTGTGGCACGTTGGTCCACCATGCTCATGAATAACTTGACGTGACTGGGTTTTAGAAACTTGTTTAGCACGTGGCTGCAGTGACCTGGTGGATGTTCTCTCTTCAGTGCTTCCACAGAGGTGGTGTTTGCGTCCGGTATCAGAGGTGTGGTCTCTCTGAGGCGGCCATGGTGGCGGTTTGGTCCGAGGGCTCGGGCGTGAGTATTTAGTTGGGCCTGTGGTTCCGGCTGTGGTTCTGGGGCTGAGAACAAAGCAAGGCACTGAAGCTGCTCTGAACTGCAAACAGCACTCTGGAGTGATTTAGATCCTGGTTTGGATCTCATTATGATGAGCAAACATGGCGCTGTTTGTTCTGAATATGAGGGCGAGCGGCAGGTAGGGGCTGCTCTCTGATTGGTGGCATCACCGTGGCGCTCCTCCTGAATGTTTAACCTGGGTGCACACAATTTCCTGTCTGTGTCTGGTGATCTTGCTGCTTTGTTTTCTCTCGCTGTTTCTTTAATTAAGAGTCCCTGAGTGGGAATGCTCATTTGCATATTTACATATTAGCATAGCTGACGAGCCAGCGTCTGCATCAGGATGGCTCGCCCTCGGTCACACTCATGGTTATATTGCTTTCTGCACCATCTTCACAGGGTGAGCTCGTCTTACTGCCCCCCCCCCAACCTGGAAAGCAGGCTTCAGACGAGTGCAGAGGAAATGAGATGAATCACAAGCACGTCGGCGCGAGCGGACGGGCCTGGTGCGTGTACCGGCGTCCTCTGTGACCTACAGAAAAGAGGCAGCTATTTCCATCACGGCACCACCCCACCTCACTGACCGTGTAATGGAGCACTGCCGCTGCTAGATTGGCTCGCTCGCCTTAAAGCAGCACTGAGCCGCCGCCTCCGTCGCTGCTGGTGGGTTTGGGGAAGCAGTTTAGTGCCATGCACCTCGGCAAATGAGTGTGTGTATGTGTTTGCATACGCCCCGCTGTCATTACAGCGAGCATTCTCAGTCTGATGGGGGTCACAAGGAATCTGATGCACATAAATCCTCACATTTGCCAGATGTGTCCCGGCGGAAAGCTCCAACAAGTCTATCACAAGTTAAGTTAGAAGTTATTAAAGGATCAGTTCACAGAATTTAGAAAAAGGAATTCTTCTGCTTTTAGACCCATAACAGCTCCAAATACTGAGGAGGACAGGAAGGAAACACACTGACATCATGAGCTAACTTACCCTCCCAATCATTTATGAACCTCCTTGCCCCAGTCTGTAGTTACTCGCCTTACAAATGGTAATGTCAGAGTAATGGCTCCTAATGAAATTTGAGTAGTGTTGGAGTTGCAGAGAACTGCACAGTTAATCATCAGCAGGAACTTTACAAAGACGGGACCTTTATTACTTTACCTTTAGTTACCTTAAGTGACTATTTCAGTTGTTATCACTATTAACTCAGTGGAAATGAGAGAAAGCAAGTATTCTTACAATCACACACATGAAAAAAAGGAGGTCAAACTTTTAGAAGGCTTTCATTATTTTAAAAAATTTAAGGAGAGAAGAAGAGAGGAAGAGGAAGAGGCTGCAGAGTTCGTCTGTCTGAGCTCTTCAGATTTCAGGTGAAGCTCAACTGTGTGAGAGGATGACTGATGTGGAGGACAAAGGACAGCGTGGATGACCTGCTCTGAGTCAAAGGTCCAATGGCGGTGCTTATGCTGGGTGGGATTATTTTGCACCATGAAGCAGAGCGAGTGTGTGAGTCATCAGAGCTGATGGGCTTTAACAGGACACAGAGACTAGGCAGCCAAGGCCATCGCTCTGCACGATTAGCCCTAGGGCTAGCATGGTGATTAACACGGGACCCAAAATGGATCCCTGTGGAACCCCACAACACTTTACCTCATATACGTCCTCAGATTCATGTGAAATAGACTCTGCTCAAAGCACCACACTGCTGTTCAGGTGCTCTATTCATCTAAATGAGTAGAAAGCAAAGTGATACTCATATACTCAAGCACTTATATAATATATATGGATTTGTGATCCACTGTTACAGCTCAGTGTTACTGATGTGAGCATCCTGCTTGTTTTATAGTTATCTGATTTCAGTTACCCTCATGCTGCGGGGCTTTTCTCTGCACTTTCTCATGCACTAAATCTTTTTCTAATTATATCTACGTACGTGCAGCGCCCGGCGGTGTCGCATTCGTGTCCTGAGGTCTTTACAAGGGCAGGGACAGGAAACGTGCACACGAGAGCTCTCTGTTGGTCCTGGATTATTTCTGGATTTAGGAGCACGCTGCAGCTGGAAGGATTAAAGGGACAGTCCATCCTGCTGTCAGACATTTCTGATGTGAGCACTAATTGCGCTACTGATTGCTTCTGAACATGGAACCTGATGTTGAGCTTCACTACTCTGCATCCACAGACTTTTATTCAAGTTTTATATCCTCTCATCAGTGAACATGTGGGGGTTCTGCAGTGGTCCAGGGACCCTGAAGTATTCACACGTGTAATGTTGAGCTGCTGAAAGCTGAACTCGTTATAATGTCAGCAGTGATGGGTGTGATGATGCGATTGCAGTGCTCTTGATGGAGCGATGAGCTTCACTGCGTCTTGTTGTTGTGTGGAACTTTTATTCCTGTGTTTTCTCTGTGCTGATGAGTTGATGGGGTGGTTCTTTAAACAGGTGTGACTCCGCCGTGTTAACCTGTCTATTTTCCTTGGAGTGTCTGCACTTTAATTTTTCATGCGCAATAAATCTCATAATCAGATCAAAAGTTTGTCGAGGCATGTGCACCAACAAGTACTCAAATCATAAATCATTTATTACACATGAGTGAATGAATGAACTCACTCGCAGGTTTCAAACTGCGTGCCTAACTCATGACGACATGTGGAGCATTTACACACCGTAGATGACTAATCATAATTAAATGGCCCATCACAAAATCTGCATTTCATATTCATCAACCATGGATTTGTGATCACTTCATGATCGCTTGCTTATGACATGTCACATTGATTATCCTCTAACTGATAACAAACAGTTCTGCACACAAAATCAGTCTGAGACATGGCTGAGTTAAAAACACTGAAAGGCTCCAATAACAGGATTAGCACAGCCAATCGAGGCGTCCCTGAACGAGAGGATTCAGGTTCAGCTGAGTTATAAAGTTAGCAGCAGCTTAGCAGTTTCATCTGAAGGTCATAAACTGTACTCCTTCTCCAGACGTTCCCAAGTCAGCAGAGAGACGTAATGTCCCGGTGCTGGTCACCCAGGCGCCATGCAGCCCAGCTGTCAAACCAGCCCAGCTGTGGTCGGCTGTTGATGTGAAGGAGCAATGGCTCTTCTCCTATGGACAGCCCTCACACTCCTTCAGTGGAAGCCCATTTCCACCTCAGTCACCGCCCACACCTCGGTACAGCAGGTGAGGGCAGAACATCCTTCACACTCTCCTCAGTCTTCACCCCAGCGCTCTGCTTCTCTGAACCCTGGCCTCAGACTTGGAGGTGCTGATTTTCACCCCGGCAAAAGTGCCGCAGTGGAGTCATTGCTTGGTAACACCCACAGAAACACATCAAACAGGCTGTGAGGCCCACCCGTCTGTCCATTATGGTGATGCAAACCAAGCACGTCTACAGGGGCTGCAGTCAGATTTCTTCTCCAGGTCCAGAAAACACAAGCAGACTGTCTGGAAAAACTCACACGCCCTCGAGGCTGCAAGGAGCTGGTTCAATGATCTGCACTGCTCCTCTTGGGTTCTTGAAGGATGGACCCACCTCACTGTAGAAGAGTGTGAGCCCCCTAAAGCTGAAATACACATTCTGTTCCCCCACTCACGAAAGCTTCTCCAGGTTTGAGGAAGTTTATTTCCACTTGTAACCCTGGTAAGATTTACAGCAATCAGAAGTACAGGGTTCTTTGAATGCATCGTAGTCCTTGTCTGATAGTTTAATTTCCGGGCTTGCCCTGAAGGCACCATCTGCAGCTCCGTGCGCGTGAAGGTGTGGTGTAGAGGAAAAAGGACGGCAAGGAAAAACTCCATGCTGCCGCGGAGCACGGTTTTTTCCAGTTGAAAGAGAGGAAAGACATTTGTGAGAGAGCTGTCGTTAGCGGTGAACCACAGACGGGTACCTACCTGAAAGGAGTCGGAGTATTTCTTCGAACTTTTTTGAACTATTCTGGTGAGTTAGCCTAGCTCACTTAGCACCGCTATTGCAGTTCAATGCACTGGAAAAAATAACTAACCAGTCAGAATAGTAGTAAATGTGTTTAATGATGTTTAAGATGTGTTTTCGTAGTATTGCAATGTTGTGACAGTTTTGTTTATTATGAGTGTCTAATGTTTTTACTTTCTTGGGCCTGCTAGTTCAGCCGCGGCCAGCTAAGTGGTTATGCGCAGTTCACGTGCAATAGCTGTGCTGTTACTGTAACTGCGGGTGATGCACAGTAATACGGTGTATTTACTTTTAATGTGTCACAAGATGCAGATTTATTTTAATATTTCAAAAGAACCAAGGACATTAGGAACAAGGACATTTAAGGAATGTGGACATCTAACATTCTGCGTATTTGTGTGCAGACTGGTTTTTTTTTTTTGAGGTACAGTTCCATGGGTGCCAAGTGAGGAGCTGGTATCGTGGGTCTAAGACACTGTTGCTGCTGTGGAGGCCTTCTCTGTGTCAGGACGCCGACACGTTGATGCCTGCCGTACCAGGAGGGCGGTAGGGAAAAAAACAAAAGGAAGCCCACCTGAGAGATACCTTATCATTTTCTTTTGCTACTTTTTCTCCGCCTGAGATTCAGGTCGTTTTCAGTTCTTAACCCAGGACAGTGGGTAACTGAATAAACTGACACCATAAGGAACTGGACACTCACATGCTATTTTCTTTTCTTTTTCTTTTTCTTTGGGGTGTTGAAATATTGTGTTTCTTGTCTTACATCTATTTTGATTGTTTCAATTATTTTTGTGATGCATTTGAGATGGTTACTGCATTTGAAGGTATCCCTACATTGAGGATGAGCAAAGGGAACTGATCCAAAAGGAAATATATAAAGCAAACTTTGTTTCATAAACCTGTGGTCGTGCGTGTTATGTGGGTTGGAAGTCTCATTGCTCTTACAGAGTTGCTACCGCCAATCTCCTTCCCAAACCTAGATTCGGATATTGTAGACATTGCACTTGGGCGAGCAGTATAGATCATCTCTTTATAGATAGAGGGACACACGTCCAGGTTACATAAAAAGTGGCGAGCCAGCCAGGAGATTGGTTAATAGTAGCTTTCTGATCTTCCACCCCACACTACGCACGTTTGAGATTTTTGAGATTTTTTCCACTGAGTCAGGTATGGATATTTGCAACCGTTTTGAGGTTAATGGTCAAAACTCCCTGTATGTAACAGGTATAGGACCAGAATACACAGATGAGGAAATAACTGCTGTGTTCAAAGTTAATGGAGATATTTCTAAATTAGTGAGGATCCCTGACGAATCAGGACAACCAGAGGGTAGAGCCCTGGTCCAGTATGCATCTGACAGGTCTATCTCTAGAATCGACCCCATTACTTTGGGTACCGTACCAAGTCCAAAGGACCCAGCTGTGATGTGGTTTGCGAGGACCATTAGAGATGTTTGTCAGGAAGTGGTGGGGAGGGAGATAGCTTGCAGATACCTGGACGAACTAAAGTCTGTCGCAGGCAGTGGCAGGAAAGGTTTCTTGAATGTGCTTCAGGAGGAACTGCATGGGAACCAGGGCACATCACATGACGTACACAGTAATGCTACACAGCCCTATGCAGCTCAAAATGCTAACACACCTAATAATGATCAAAATGAGCCTGCAGAGCCCACACATGTTTATAGTGCATCTGCTAGTTTACCAACGAGCCCAGTCCACATCAGTGAGGATGTTTTTAACCCCCCCAGATCCAGAGAGTGATTGTGGAGCATGTCATCCGAAGTGAGTCCACCACTTCACCATCCCCACAAATAAGGTTGCGCACCTTCTCTGGGCGGATGCCAAGGCCAAACGGTGAGGTGGACTACGAAACATGGCACACCCAAGTTGATCTTCTCCTTAACGATCCTTCCTTGAATGATGCTCACAAGGTGAGAAGGATTCTTGAGAGCTTGCTGAGTCCAGCAGCTGATGTTGTGAAGTCTCTTGGCATCTCTTCACCACCAAGTGTCTACATCACTCAACTTGATTCTGCTTTTGGGGTTGTGGAGGATGGAGAGGAGTTGTTTGCGGCATTTCTCGGCTCTAACCAAGATAGTGGAGAGAAGCCATCAACATACTTGAACAGGCTCCATAGCCTCCTCACAAGAGCAATTTCTAGAGGGGGAGCCTCAGCTGGAAATTCCAATGATCATTTGCTCAGACAATTTTGTAGGGGCTGTTGGGATCAGAGCATCATCATCGGCTTACAGTTAGAGTGCAAAAAGGGAAATCCACCAACATTTCCTGAATTCCTCCTCATGCTGAGAACTGAGGAAGACCGCCGTTCCACAAAGCTAGATAGGATGAAAAAGCATTTAGGTGCTTCGAAAGCTAACATGTATGCCCATCATGTTTTTGATATGCCCTCTTATGACTGTGAGCCTGTCCCACTGACTAACTCAAAGCCGAATGAGACATCAAAGCTTGAAAAGAAAGTAAACGAGCTAACTAAACAGTTGGAAAAGCTAAACAAAAAGCCACCGAGCCTCACTCATGATAGTAATCCTCCCCTAGTGGTAAAAGCAAAGCGAGATGAAACCTCTGATATTGAGAACAAGATAGCTGAACTGACAAAGCAAGTTGAAAAACTAGCACAAAATCAGAGAGAGAGTACTGAAAAGACCGACTGCTTTGCAATCAGTAGTAGTAACATGAAGAGGGGCCTTAAGGTGCCTGGAATGCCGAGGCCGTGGTTTTGTTTTAAGTGTGGGGAAGACAACCACATTGCTGCTCATTGCTCGAATGAACCCAACCCCGCACTGGTTCGCAAGAAAAATGCAGAACTCCGGGAGAGGCAGGATAAGTTTTTAGCTCAGCAGGCTGCTTCCCCATTCACTTTAAACTAGTAGCAGCTCCTGTAGTGGGACGTCCAGGAGCTGCAGTTGATGATAACCCCTGTCCCAACAGATCAGTTGATGGTGCTGGAACACAGAAGAAGGTCATAACCCACACAATGACTGAAACCTACCGTTGCACAGAGCGATCTATACCTGCAGGGCTTGTAGGTCCTCGTTGTGCGGCTTCTGTCTTTCTTGAGGGTGTACAGTGTGAGTCCATAATGGACACCGGCTCACAAGTTACAACAGTGTCCGAGTGTTTCCATAAGAACCATCTGTCTCACTTACCTATACATCCAATTCATGCCCTTCTTGAAATCGAAGGAGCAGGTGGACAGCAGGTCCCCTATCTTGGTTACATAGAAGCGCGTGTCACTTTCCCGCTGTCTGTTCCTGGCAGGAAAGAGGAGCTAGTCGTGTTAGCACTTGTGGTGCCAGAGTGTCAGTTCAACAGCAGAACCCCCCTGTTGATTGGTACCAATGTGTTATTACGACTTTATGAACAAGTACTTGAACAGGATGGTCCAGAGGTTGTTTGCAAACTCTTCTCTAGAGATTTTGCAGTGATCTTCCAGCATATTGCCCAGATCCATGACCTCAACAACCATGCTCATCCTGTCAGGTTACATGGTGGAAACCCCATCACCATCCCTGCAAAACAAAAGTGCTGCATCACAGGTGATGTCAGGTTGAAAAGGAACAGTCAGACCACATTTGTGCTTGAACCCAATGAACATCACAGGTTGCCAGGTGGCGTGTTCCTTGAAGCTGCTCTGATGGACATTCCATTTAAGTCTAGCTGCAAGGTCCCGGTCGTCCTGCGCAATCTTAGTGACCATGATGTTACGCTGCAGCCAAAATGCATCATTGCTCAAATATGTGCAGCTCAGCAGGTCACATCACTTGGACCAGTGAAAGGTGACTCTCATCACAATAAGCCTGACAGTGACAACCTCGAGTTCAATCTTGATGATTCACCAATATCTGAACAATGGAAAGATCGTATCACCACCAAGCTTAGATCTATTCCAGAAGTCTTTGCTGTGGATGACCTGTCATATGGTCACACCACTGCAGTGAAACATCACATCAGGCTACATGACGAGACTCCTTTTAAGGAGAGGCCAAGGCCTATTCATCCCAGTGACAGGGAGGCAGTCAAGGAGCATCTTAAAGAACTGCTTGATGCAGGAATCATTAAAGAGTCACAGAGCCCTTTTGCATCCCCAGTGGTCTTGGTCCGGAAGAAGAATGGTTCTATCAGGTTATGCATCGACTACAGGAAGCTAAATGCTCGAACCATCAGAGATGCATACGCTCTTCCGAACATTGAGGAGACCTTTGCTGCCCTTAGCGGTGCTAAATGGTTCTCCGTCATGGACCTTAAATCTGGTTATTACCAGGTTGAGATGGCCGAAGAAGACAAGCCTAAAACCGCTTTCACGTGTCCCCTCGGCTTCTTTGAATTCAATCGCATGCCTCAGGGTGTCACGAACGCACCAAGCACTTTTCAGCGCCTTATGGAAAGGTGTGTCGGTGACTTGCATCTCAATGAGGTATTGGTGTTTCTGGACGACTTGATTGTCTTTTCAGACACATTGGAAGAACATGAAGCACGACTCATGAAGGTGCTGAACCGTCTTAAAGATTTCGGTCTAAAGCTTTCTCCGGAGAAATGTCACTTCTTTAAGACGTCAGTAAAGTATCTTGGTCATGTCGTGGATGCACGAGGAGTTCATACTGACCCTGACAAGATATCCGCCTTGAGAGACTGGCCTCGTCCTTCAAATAGGAAAGAGCTTAAATGTTTCTTAGGCTTCGCTGGGTATTATCGGCGGTTTGTCGAAGGATATTCCCAGATAGCCAAACCTCTTAATAGCCTGACAGCAGGCTACTATCCACCAAAGAAAAGGGGCAAAGTGTACAAGAGGGAACGCTTCACGACTCTTGTGAGCCCTAATGCACCGCTCGGTGAGGAGTGGACTTCGGAGTGTGAGAGTGCATTCAGAACCCTGATCAAGAAACTGACGTCTGCGCCCATCCTTGCTTTTGCGAATCCACAACTACCATATGTTGTACATACTGACGCTTGTCGCGATGGATTGGGGGCAGCGCTCTATCAAGAGCAGGAGGGGAAGCTCAGAGTTGTCGCGTATGCCAGTCGAGGTCTTTCCAAGAGCGAGAGAAACTACCCTACGCACAAACTCGAATTCTTGGCCTTAAAATGGGCCGTTTGTGAAAAGTTCAGTGATTTCCTTTATGGGTCAAGTTTCACTGTGCTTACCGACAACAACCCCCTCACATACGTCTTGACATCTGCGAAGTTAGATGCTGCTGGTCATCGCTGGTTAGCCGCTCTTTCTACTTACCAGTTTACCATCAAGTACAGAGCAGGGCAGGCCAACCGCGATGCAGATGGGTTATCCCGGCGGCCTCAAGGTCCGCCTCTTGAGGATGAAGCTTTCACTAAAGAAAGAGAGAGAATAGAGGACATGAAAAAACGGTTCATGGAAGCAGGAGATGACATGGATCATGAGGTGTTCTCTGCATTATGTCAACGTCATCTTGTGATGGTTAAAGATGAACGTCACCCTCATTCAGAGCAGCCTGTCATTGCGGAGTCTCTTGTTGTCGACCCTTCTGTAGTGCCTGATGTTTTCGATGAGGACACTTTACCATCCATGGCTAACTCTGACTGGTGTAATGCTCAAAATAATGATCCGTCTCTCTCACGTGTCATCACCTTTGTGAGGAGAGCTGTAAAACCCAGTTTCAGAGAGACAAACCTTGAACATCCCGATGTCAAACTTCTTTTTAGGGAGTGGAAAAAACTTGAACTCAGGGATGGTGTCCTGTACAGGAAGTGGTCTGAGCGAGGCGAACTGGTGTATCAGTTGGTCTTACCCGAACAGTTCAGAGAGAGGGCACTGCAAGGAGTGCATGATGATGTTGGCCATCTCGGTTCTGAGCGTGCACTTCAGCTTGCTCGTGCCAGGTTCTACTGGCCGAGAATGGCCAGAGACATCGAGGAGAAGTGCAAAAAGTGCGAACGCTGTTTCAGGCGGAAGGCTGTGCCTCAGAGGGCCGCGCCTTTGGAAAACATTTCTGCTACTTATCCACTTGAACTTCTTTGTATGGATTATCTATCCCTTGAGCCGGATGATAGAGACACGAGAAACATTTTAGTCATCACCGACCACTTTACAAAATTTGCTGTGGCGGTGCCGACTAGGGATCAGAAAGCCAGAACTGTTGCGAAGGCTTTATGGGAGAACTTTATTGTTCACTACGGGTTCCCCAGTCGTCTGCTCAGCGACCAGGGCAGGGACTTTGAGTCTAAGACGATCAGAGAACTCTGCACACTGATTGGAGCAGACAAAGTTCGTACCACCCCGTACCATCCCCGGGGAAACCCAGTGGAACGATTTAACCGGACCCTCCTTGGTATGCTAGGGACCCTGGAAGAAAGAGACAAATATCATTGGAGAGATTTTGTCAAACCTCTGGTCCACGCATACAATTGCACGAGAAACAGTACAACAGGCTATTCGCCTTACGAACTAATGTTTGGTAGGCAGCCCAGACTGCCGATTGATCTTGTCCTGGGAATCCAACCTGATATGGCAAGTCACAAGACCCACTCAGAGTATGTCAAGGGCCTTCGTCAACGCCTACAGGAGAGCTACTCATTAGCTGCTAAAAATGCCAAGAAGATGGGAGAGAAGAACAAGGCTAGGTTTGACAGGGAGGTCAGGGCAGCTGAACTCTTAGAAGGGGATAGGGTCTTAGTGAGAAACGTGAATATCAGGGGGAAACACAAACTGGCAGATCGGTGGGAACAGAAAATCCATGTTGTTGTCAGACGGATTAGCGACAGTCCTGTTTATGTAGTCAAACCTGAGACAGGGGAGGGGCCACACCGTACGTTGCATAGAGACCTTCTTTTGCCGTGCGGGTTCCTACCTGTAACTGAGATCAGAGAGCAAAGTTCTTCCACTGACGCATCGAGGAAAATGAGACTGAGGGGCAAAACAACAAAAGGCGTGCAAGGGGACACTGATTGTCAGGAGGACGAGTCGTACAGTGATGAAGATGAACTGTATCCTAATACATGGATGCCAGAAATCATCACGAAGGGTCCTTTCCTGCAGAGGGAAGGAGGCTTCAATGAGCCTCAGCCAGTTTCCAGGGTATTAAACCCAGACACCCCTTCTTTTGTGCCCCAAAGTTCCGCACACTTACCTGAAAGACCTACTCACGAGCTTCAACCAGGAACTCCTTATGTTAGCTCTGAGAATAGTGGTTCAGTTACACATCCTACTTCACACTGTAGGACTCCGGACCATATTGTCATTGATATTCCTGAACCTGATGTGACACAAATCTCACCTGATGAAGAGAACACAGATCTCATCACCACAGACCCTGTAGTTGCAGACACTGACAATGTAGTATCTGAGAGTCAAGAGTCCGAGAACGCAAGTGTCCGGCGTTCTACTAGGGAGAGACGTCCGCCTCGGAAACTCACCTACGATGAGCTGGGGGAGCCTTTAACCTTGGCCATTAGTTCATTCTTTCAGGCTTTAGGGGCTGCTATTTCACATGTGTCTGTACCGGTAGGGGCAGGTATGCATGCTGGGACTCATGCAGTCTAGAGGGGGAGAATGTAACCCTGGTAAGATTTACAGCAATCAGAAGTACAGGGTTCTTTGAATGCATCGTAGTCCTTGTCTGATAGTTTAATTTCCGGGCTTGCCCTGAAGGCACCATCTGCAGCTCCGTGCGCGTGAAGGTGTGGTGTAGAGGAAAAAGGACGGCAAGGAAAAACTCCATGCTGCCGCGGAGCACGGTTTTTTCCAGTTGAAAGAGAGGAAAGACATTTGTGAGAGAGCTGTCGTTAGCGGTGAACCACAGACGGGTACCTACCTGAAAGGAGTCGGAGTATTTCTTCGAACTTTTTTGAACTATTCTGGTGAGTTAGCCTAGCTCACTTAGCACCGCTATTGCAGTTCAATGCACTGGAAAAAATAACTAACCAGTCAGAATAGTAGTAAATGTGTTTAATGATGTTTAAGATGTGTTTTCGTAGTATTGCAATGTTGTGACAGTTTTGTTTATTATGAGTGTCTAATGTTTTTACTTTCTTGGGCCTGCTAGTTCAGCCGCGGCCAGCTAAGTGGTTATGCGCAGTTCACGTGCAATAGCTGTGCTGTTACTGTAACTGCGGGTGATGCACAGTAATACGGTGTATTTACTTTTAATGTGTCACAAGATGCAGATTTATTTTAATATTTCAAAAGAACCAAGGACATTAGGAACAAGGACATTTAAGGAATGTGGACATCTAACATTCTGCGTATTTGTGTGCAGACTGGTTTTTTTTTTTTGAGGTACAGTTCCATGGGTGCCAAGTGAGGAGCTGGTATCGTGGGTCTAAGACACTGTTGCTGCTGTGGAGGCCTTCTCTGTGTCAGGACGCCGACACGTTGATGCCTGCCGTACCAGGAGGGCGGTAGGGAAAAAAACAAAAGGAAGCCCACCTGAGAGATACCTTATCATTTTCTTTTGCTACTTTTTCTCCGCCTGAGATTCAGGTCGTTTTCAGTTCTTAACCCAGGACAGTGGGTAACTGAATAAACTGACACCATAAGGAACTGGACACTCACATGCTATTTTCTTTTCTTTTTCCTTTTCTTTGGGGTGTTGAAATATTGTGTTTCTTGTCTTACATCTATTTTGATTGTTTCAATTATTTTTGTGATGCATTTGAGATGGTTACTGCATTTGAAGGTATCCCTACATTGAGGATGAGCAAAGGGAACTGATCCAAAAGGAAATATATAAAGCAAACTTTGTTTCATAAACCTGTGGTCGTGCGTGTTATGTGGGTTGGAAGTCTCATTGCTCTTACAGAGTTGCTACCGCCAATCTCCTTCCCAAACCTAGATTCGGATATTGTAGACATTGCACTTGGGCGAGCAGTATAGATCATCTCTTTATAGATAGAGGGACACACGTCCAGGTTACACACTGGTATCCTGTTTTTCTGCCACGCCACACAGTTCTGTTTAGTGAGCATTAATGTGCGCTGAGTATTCACATAGGTGTGTCTGTGTGTGTGTGTTTGTGCTTTGTTTATCCCCGTTAATGCAGACCTGATAATTGAATAACTCTTGAGGGATCTGTGAGTCTGTTACACCATGACTGACAAGTCAGGGTCAGAGTGGGAGGATAAGGGAACATACATTCTGCATGGACGGCTGATGGAAGCTCTTATAAATCACCATATACACTTTTAATGTGTGTTTGTCAGGATGTACAGCAGAGCTAATTGGATTCATTCGTTCCAGCAGGGCCTGAGTGTGTGTGTCTGTCACTGCGAATACATCGTGCTGCCTGACAGTCAGTAATGAGGGCATTTAGACTCACTCAGCCTCGCTGTAATTTCATTTTAATATTCTTCACCTTCACTTGCACACACACACCACCGCAGACACACATGCACACACAGACACAAACACACTGCACAGCGATAAATGAGAGCAGGAAAACAGACGATCTGATTTATCGGAGAAACACTAAATATTAATGTGTGAGTTTGTGTGCATGTGTGTGTGTGTGTAATAGTGTGTCCTGTGTGAATGTGTTATTTATTAGTTGGGAACAAGTGATGCATTCGTGCTCCGTGGGTATTTACAGTGTTGATGTTGTCATGTCTGCACACTCTCGATCCTGATTGGTTATATTTTGTGTTTGTGTCGTGACCTTAGCAAGGAAAAAACTCTGTGCTGAAAAGACTCTGAATTTCAACTTCACATTGAAATTCTCACTTTTTAATTTGAAATTTTCCATATAATTTTGTAAAATATAAAATGTTCTGCTCTAATTAAATTTACTCAACTGTTACACATTCATTTCTCACTGAGCACATTTTAATTAAAGATTAATTGTTTGAATAAATAAATAAATCTTTGATTTTATATACTTCAGTTGCATTGTACTCAAAAAATTGGCTTCATGTTCATGAAGTTGAAGTTGAAGAGAAAACCCTGCCTGTGGACACAGCCTGTAAAAATTCAATGTAATACAATAAAATGATCGAACACAAATCTGAACAGATGGTATGAAAGGCTAGCTACAAGTGCAGCTAAAGATATTGCAGGGCAGACGTGACTCATGAACACTTGCTGTCTAAAATTCTAATAAAAATATTAACGTTTATTAAAGAAAATATGGAAAAATATTTTAGCTAATGTTACAAATAAAAGTGTTATCTAAACAGAGGCTAATGAGTTGAAAATGGTCCCTTAATGGAATAAATCTCCACGAAGTGGAGCAGCAAACCGAGGCCTCGGTTGTCATCTGATGTAGACGGCTGAGTCCAGGACTTCTATGATGGCTGCTGCCTGGAGCGTCTGAGCGGTGGCTGTAAAGCCGGTACCTTTAAACCAAAATTCAAAGAGCGTGCTAAATGTAATGACCGTAAGAAGAAGTTCATACAAACATGTCTGAACACGAGACGATGGAAACACATCAAATCAAAGAAAGACTTGAACGCTCGGGAACTTCCTGCCGCTGTCACACGAACACCTCCGCGCGGTAACCTGCAGGCATGACTTTTTCAAACATATTTTTTCATGCATGCTGTTCCAGAGTCCTGGTATTACGAGGGTCTGAGTCTAATTCAGAGGAAACATCTTAGGTCAGGCAGCGTACAGTACATCTGCTCCATCTCTCTGCCGGTTGATGATTAGTGGAGATGAAACTTTAACGAGCCCTGCAGGGAGATGAGTGCTCGGCAGGATTTGATCAAGTGGTTTCTGAGGCAGCAGACTGCACTCCTCAGCTAAATCTGCCCCAACTCCTCTGCTGTCTTTGGCTCTGCCATCATCGCTCTCTGACCTTCATTTGTCACCATGCTAACTACTTCCTGCACGGGTAAAGCGCTTTGTTTCAGGGTAAAATACTCTGATTATTTTAGTGGTGGTGGATATGAGTCTGGATATGAACCCGTCAATGCCTTTACTGATGCCCTCAGGTTCCTGTCATCAGTCTTCTCAGGTTTCACAGAGTGGAGGAAAGAGTCTGAAACATCCGGTCTCAAAGATGAGTCAAAACCAAACCTGTGCCTGCTCAGTCTTTCTGTTCATGAGTAAAATATTAATTAAGAGATTAATAAGATGTTCAGTGTTTAAAGCCAGGTTTAAAATTTGATGTGAATCCACTTTTCTGGGTCATGGCTTCCATGCGTGTTGTATTAAGTTTGAAGAGCTGATTAATTTGACTGAGCATCCTAAACTTCAGCAAATATTCTGTCACAGTCTGGCTGAGGCAGACTGTATGTAGTAAGGAGTGGACTCAAAATGCAGACACGAATGAACTGATAGAAAAATACTAAGGCAAACAAGAGGAGACTAAATAAACAACCTAAAACTGACCCTGAAACTGATCAATAAAACAAAAATGTTCACAAGAAAACCTGGAACTCAAACAGTCCGAAACAAAAGGCCCACGAAAGGCACAGGAGCCCAGGAAACAGTTAATAAACATTTCAGGAGCTGACCCTGACTCCAGGTGAACAAAGGGGCTCTCCTGGGCCTCCAGCAGGAACAAAGGCAAGGCCAGCAGGTATGGAGACCTCCAGCAGAAGGGACGCTAACTGTAGCTGCATGGGGCACACAGCCGGCACAGGATGCAACGGCTGGGGCAGTGCAGTGCAAACAGTCTGTCCGGGATTTATTAATAATAATAATTATTATTATTATTATTATTGGATTGGATTTATATAGCGCTTTTCAAGGCACCCAAAGCGCTTTACAATGCCACTATTCATTCACTCTCACATTCACACACTGGTGGAGGCATGCTACGGTTGTAGCCACAGCTGCCCTGGGGCAGACTGACAGAAGCAAGGCTGCCATATCGCGCCATCGGCCCCTCTGGCCAACACCAGAGATGCAGTCCCCTGCTGGCTGAATGAGCTCACCGGAGCTTCCAGCAGAGGATGGAAGTGGCTGAAAAGATGGCTGAGCAACTGACTGAGCTGGTGACAGAGCTAATGGGTGAACTGGAAACAGAGCTGATGCCTGAGCTGAAGACTGAGCTGAAAACTGAGCAGGTAACAGAGCTGACAACAGCCAGGTCTCCTAAGCCTCCAGAACACGATTGTACCCGTGCATGTACGACCAAAGCCTCGTACATGCATGCACGTTTGTGACTGTGTGATGACAGAAGGAGGCATAAATGAAAGCCCTTCATAAAACCCAAAGCAAAAGGCACTATAGAGGTGCAGACCTACTTTTTAAGTTTTCACCCAGTAAACGTGAAGGTTTGAAGTCAGACAGATGGAGCTGATCCTCAGGTCACTCGAAGTAATTATTAGTAGGAAAACTGCAGGAAGGTCATGGGCTGATGGTGGTGATGTCCTTTAAAAACCAGCCTCGTGTGGTAAACCCTCTCCTCATGCATCCTTAAAACTAACAAAGAGCTCGACGGCAGTTGGCTCATGCCTCACATGGCATCTGCCACGACGAGGCAGCAAAGGGCGAAGGGGCAGGTGTGTGTGAGTGTGTGCGATGGTACGGTGTGTGTGTGAGTGATGGTACTTCTGTCTCTGGAATGAGCAGTTTGAAGGTTAGGTGAGGTTTGAGGGTGCAGACTCAGTTTAGCCGCAGGTCACTGGCAGGCTGGTTTAGGTCAGGATGGTCCTCTCATAAACACAGCTCTGGTCTCTCATGTGAGAGCAGGTGTGTGTGCTGGTATGTGCAGGCGATTCAAACACAAAGATCAGATTTAACAAAGACACAAAAATAAGCTTATAAACTAGTCTGAGTCTCAGTAAGGTCTCATGTTTGTGCAGTTGCTCACAGACCCACACTAACCAGTCCGCACCATCATCACCGATCTCTGCCTGTATTTCAGCATAAAGCTGTAATACAGGCTCCAAGCTTACTGAGGATTTATGTTTCAGCTGGAAATCTGCGCCATAACCAGCGGTGTAATCTGACCTTTCACTTTTTTAGAGATCTACAGCTACTGTCATTGGTCTGTTCAGCACCAACAGTTCCTCCTGTAACTCTATCAGTTAGAGAGAAACGGTCATCGTCTTAGCATAAAGAAAAATAATCATAATCATCAACAGAAGGACTCACAGATGTCAGCAGTTTCCTGGAGAGTATAACGTCCCCACATAGTTTCTATGAGCTGGACTGGCCGGGACACGAGCACATGGGACTCAAAATACAGAAATACAGCAACATCATCACACACTCACAGAGACAGGCCTGCAGTGGATGGACGGATGAAGCACTGCATTCCTGTGAATTTTATTTTTTTGGTCCAGCCTCCACCAAGTTCTGGAGGGTCTGGTTCTGCTGAGGCCCGGGAACTTGTGAAGTTTAGCAGCAGGTCTGAGAAAGCTGAGATCACTTGACCTTCATCAGTGACAGCCTTCCTTGGAGATGCTTAGAGGATGTGTTCAAGTGAGTGAGTTTTGTCATAATGTGCCTGTGTAAACACACACGCACACACAGACACGCAGACCCACACACAGACACACACTCAGTGGCCTCTGTTTGAAAGTCACTCTGCAGTCGGCCTGTCACACCCGATCACTCTCTACAGCCACCACACAGTCATGTCTTCCGTGTCACGCTCTCGTGTCCTCTCTGAGGACATGATGCAGTCCTGCGATGGCAGCCAGCTAAAGCTCGGCGTAAACACAAAGCCCATCACGCTGTCTCAAACAGCGACAAGATCACACGTCTCCGTCACCACACGCCACCTTTCACCTCACCTGTCTGTCAAAAATTTTCAAGAGAGAAGAAGAAGAGCGACGTTAAAGAGACGAAGCAGGTGAGAGGCTTTAAGAGGAGAGTGAGACAAAGGAAACCAAGAGGAGAGACGGGATGTGAAACACAAAAGTAGGACAGGCAGTAGATTAAGCTCAGCAGCTTTACTCTTATTGCCTGTGACAGTTTCTTGTGCATTAACATATGCATGATGTAGTGGATACTGCAGGACATGCACGCAGGAACAGCAGATAATCTCCCAAACTACTGCATGAATCAGGCGGATATTTCCACAAGGATTTTCAGCTCTCAGGAGAGTTTGCTGGGCATCTGTTCGATCTGTTTTTAACAATGTTTGCATTTCTGAAGGACTTTACACTTCGACAGTGCAAATAACGGCAGTCTGAGTGCTACATACCCACTTTATACTCCATTCACAGCACTTAAACAGCATTAACACAGGCGTTGTGTTGAAATCTCTCTGCTCAGTGGATAAACTGGGCATGGCGTGAATGATTTGAACTGGTTGACTGGGAAATGTCTGTGTTTTTACCTCAAGAAGAACTAAATCCAGAAGAGCAGACTCTTTGAAACAGGACTCTATCCTCTCCCTGTTATCAGAAAATACTGGAAGCATATCAGCAGATTAATCTGTCATCGAAATAAAGTAAATTATGTCCTTACAAGCTGTTTTGGTTACCTTCCCAGTGACAAATCATCAGACCCCTATAGCACCTCAGCCGGGTGGTGGGAACACTGCAGGGCAGGCTCTTTCAGGCAGGGTCTCAGCCATAAGCCCATCTGTCTGGGGAGACCCTCTGCCTTTGTTCGATTCACAGTCTGGTCCAGTTTTCCTGATGGTGGCATTATCAGATGATCCAAACAAAAGAAATAAAGCTTCCTTCAAAGCTGTCTGTGCTCGGCCTGAGAGGCAGGCTCCTCCACATCGAAAGGAGTCAGCCGAGGTGGCTCATCACCTATCCAAACAGCGGGATGGGATCCTGGAACAGACCGAGGACAAAACAGATAGAATGTGTTCTCCACCTGATTGGTTAAACCCATGGGCTAGTCTGTCCACATGTCAGCTGCTAAATGGTTCCTGTCTACATCCGGCCATTTTAAAAAGCCTGCTCCCAGCAGCAGTGTTTTGGTCCTGTCCCTGATCTCCAAACCTCTGATAATTCAATGTTTTACATGGAGAAACAGTAGCTCTGCTCCCTGCTCGTTACCTAAATTGTGTAGTTTAAATGGCTGCTCTCTCACCGCGGTTGTTTTCCCCTGTGTTCAGTCAGTTATGGAGTTTGGTGTCATGTAGGGATGCATGTTTAATGCATCTTTGGTGTGCCGCCCTTCCTCTTGACTAAACATGTGTTGATAAACTGCACCTTTAACTGAGAATTACTGGTTGGTTTGTGGGCGAGGCCGTGGACTGTGGTTTAACATTAATTTGGCCCTCATAAATAGCAGGAAGTGGATGCATGCATGGACAGTGACATCACTTACTGCAAAGAGTCCATCAGAGTCTGGCCCTTCTCTCTCTTTCTTCAGTCAGGTCTGAATTTTTTACACATGCACAAAAGCTGACTCATCAGTTTGTTTTGAGGGCCGAACCGGACTCAGCGTGAGGTCCAGACTGCAAGGCAATGAGAGGCAAGCCCATGAAGCTTATTAAACACAGTTTGTTCATCTCTCATAAGCAGCCAACTGTGGCACTGCCGTCGCCCATCTTTCATGAGGGGAGGATATTTTTCCCCCAGTGTCTCATTAGCATCCACGCTGCTGCCAAAACAACCCGTCTTCTTTCCAAAGAGTCCAAATCAGCCACTTTTTGTCTTTGGAAATTTTGGTGTGAAAGACTTCAAACATAATCTGTTGGATTTACTTCCACTCGTCTGTGAGTGTGGGACAGGTCTGTATGATAAATGTAGAGAGGAAAAACTGTCCCCTTCACATCTGCGAGAGTCGGCTCCCATTCATTTCCATTTCTGTAGCTGTTACAGCGTATGATGCCATCTGTGAATCATTTTCAGCTAAATAAAATTGCTCTTTTCTTACTTTCTTTATGTTAGTCACTCTGTAAATCCATCTGTTTTAAAAGTTTGCTGATCTGAGCGAGATGCAGGGTGAAGCTCAGCGATAATCAGGGCGTGTCCTCAGCATCGAAACTGTTACACAGAGCTGAACGTCATGTTTCCCACACGCCTCCATTGTTGGCGCTTTGACTGGGGCTTTGACGTCACCTCGCCACACTCTTTTCTTCTTCTGTGGTTTAATGACACCTGCTAAATCACCTCCACCAGCTGTTGTGCTCCATCAACCGATGATAAATCCCATAAAAAAAAAAGTCAACCCCAGAGGTTGTTTGTGCAGCTGCTGCTTATTACAGTCCATTGTTAGGCTTAATTACTAAGGACCACTCAGTGTCATGTGACCATAAGTCCTTCCTGCAAAACCCCCCAAAATGACACGTGTTTGCTTTCAATGTTCACGGGAATGATTCTGCAGACGTGACGAGCAGCATGCAGGATTTAAAAACACACTCTCATTGAACCACCCACAGCATTACACTGCCTGTCCCTTGTGCCTGTTCAGCTGGGGCACACCAGGAGGCGCTCGATGGAGTGAATAGAACAAAATGTTATTTCCAGCTGATTGTACACAAAAGTCTGTTTCATTTTTGCTTCCATAAGTCCAGCATGAAGGAAAACTACTCTTCTGTCCTTTAGTTTTTCTCACAGCGATTGCCATAAAATGCTAGCACTCTGCTAATGTGTGCTGATTAGCTGGTTCAGGATTTAGGGCAGGTCTTCCTCCCTCAATGGTGTCCGTTTCGAAGCGATGACTCTAGCAGATGTTAGCAGCGTCGTTAAAGCCCAGCAGAAGCTACCATGTGTGTAGAAGCAGCAGCTGATTGTGGTGGTTGAAGGTGATGCTAACAGGGGGCTGCTGCTTGCTTTACACCTCAATTCAAGATGGGGGACGCCGTTTCCGTAAACTGACAGAAAGGTCTTTCATGAACATCTAAAAATAGAAGTGTTTCGATTGTCTCAAGCCCTTTGGGGGAGGTTTATTCTCCAGAGGCAAAGAACCCCATTCACTCTAGGCAAGCTTGACAGCACCCCCCCCGACACACACACACACACACACACACACACACACACACACACACACACACACACACACACACACAGCTGGTAGCTGTTGGCCAAATTACATCATGTTACTGATGTTTTTTGTTGTGTTGCTTCCTGTTGCAGGTCTCGGCTCGCTGATTTCCACATGAACTGCCAGGTGACACCACACACCGTCACCACCTGCCCTCACGATAACTACCACGGCTGCCTCATGTCCTATGTCGGCCTCATTGGTAAGTCTAGCCTAAACTCGGCTAACCTTCTGATGTGTACATCATCAGTGGTGATGGCCCCAACCCTAACCCAAATACTGGAAACAGAATTAAAGTGTTTGATGGAGTCGGTTAGACTGTCGTTACAATACTGCTTGCCTTTTATCACAGTTTGGGTCACACATGCTGAAAACTGACATCTGAATGACTTCATTAGTACGGTGGCCCTGAGAGGCCAAACGGACTGCAACTTAAGAAAACACCAGCAATAAGAAAAACGCTGCAAAAGCACACAAAACACAACGGAAATAGGAAAAAACAAAACAGAAATAGGAAGAACAAAAACAGAAATAGGAAAAAACAGATTTCCAAAAGCACAAAGGAAGTGCTTCTGGGGAGACAATAACCCGACGGACCAGTTGCAGAAACCCAAAACATGGTAGGTGTGTTTTATCATGATTCATATAATACTGATGACAGATTCTTAGGCTAATAGTTAGGCTAACACACTTACCTCTCATCTTTTCTTTCCTCACAAAACCATTAGATCCTCCACTTCTTTTAAGTGTCTCCCAGCGCAATTCTTAGCACATTTTGATTCCTGCAACTGGTCCGTCGGGTTATTGTCTCCACAGAAACACTTGCCTTGTGCTTTTGGAAATCAGTTTTTTCCTGTTTCTGTTTTTGTTTTTTCCTATTTCTATTGTGTTTTGTGTGCTTTTGGAGCGTTTTACTAATTGCTGGTGTTTTCTTAAGTTGCAGTCTGTTTGGCCTCTCAGGGCCACCGTAGATTAGTAATTAATTCTGCTTTCTCAAAATATCTTCCTGTTTATAGTAGAACCTGACCTAACCTGTGACAGGTGTTTGGTACAGAGATCCTCCAGCACAGAGTTAGTTGTTTAGATCTAATGAGTTCAGGTAACTGTGCCTTCCTCTAACTTTACCACATGACCTGTTTAGTGAAGCCAGCCTGTTCGTTTCTGGCTGTGATCAGCAGCCACTTGACCGTTATTTAAATCTTTCAGTTGAGAATTAAGAGCAGAGAAACATTCTACTGGTGACTCATTTCTTCTCTGGAAATCTTTCAATGATTCAATTCCCAATTTGCAAAAATCCTCTTTACCTTTCTTCCCGGCTAATCTCCACCCTAATTCTTATTCCTCTCCTCCTCCCCCCTCCCTGCCTCAGGCTCGGATGTAACGCCAAACTACAGCGACAGCAGCCCATCCAACATCACTATGAGCCTGTGGTGCACCTGCAGGGGCACCGGCCACCAGGAGCACGAGTGTGAAGCTTTCCACCGCGATTTCACACACAACACCTGCCTCAGTGAGTGCTGCATGCCTGATCAGGAGAGTCAGAGCTGTAAAGTGCTGATCCTCTCCAGTTAGTCTGGAGAATATTTACCTAAATAATCCAGAAAACAAAATTATTAATCAAACAGGTTATAAGCCAATCAGCCTTCACACTGCTGTAACAACATGTGAACATACCTGCAGGTAGTTTTATGCCATGTTTTCTGTTTGTTGTCTGATGGATTCAGTCATTTATGGATCTGAGTTTATGAAGCTGCTGCTAACAGAAATGTATCTTCCCCCTTTACACTGAAAGGGTGGAAATTCATGGAAATTCAAAATTTCAGCTCTATCATATTACAGAACTCAGAACAGAATTTTTCATTTCTATGTTGCTTATCAATGATGTTGCCTGTTTAGGTTATGCATTTTCCAAAAACTGTTAATTGATTATTCCATAAAAGGAGAGTGATTTGGGCACTATAATTTAGTTTACAAATATGAAGCATAGAAAAGCAGAAAATATTCACACTGAATAATTTCTTATTTTTAAATGTCTTAATTATTGATTGTAGAAATTATTACATTTAAAAGTAGGCTTCATTTTGGGAAACCATTAAATGGTTCATAAATAATGAGACTTTCAGACTTTAATGTAGAAATGTTATCAAACTCTAACCCAAGCTGTGCAGAGGTGTGGAACTGCAGTATGAGGTTAAATCAATGAATAAAATCATGATACATGTTACTGTTAAATGTGTCGTCTCAGCACATGAAATGCTGAAAACGTTGGCATGGTTAAAGAAACAGAGGTGTGAGTGAGGCGGATAATTGAGGGGAAAGGTTAGTGGAGGAGGAAAAACAGAGAAGTACGAGCCGATGTATTGAAGATCCCCAGATACCTTCTTTAAATAACACTGACCCAGCTCCAACATCACCTCTGCGCCTCCTCCATCACACATCCGCTCCTCCTCCTCCTGTGGATGCAAACATACATATCCATGTGCTGCAGGCAGCGAAGAACACAACCATGCCGTTACATTGAACTTCATGCATTCATGTATATGTGAAAGTCAGTCAGTTAATGAAGGATGAAGCCTGTTTATGATGTACATGTCTCCAAATGTTCAAACCCAAAAGTACTCAGATTACTGGACTGTGCTCTGATCAGGCTCAAAACTGTGAGCTCTGTCAGGTGACGGGAATAACACTGATTATCTCTTCATCACGGCTCCTGTTAGTGTGCGGGAGTTATCATGGATCAGGTGAACTTCGGACCCACATTCCAATCCATGGAGGTCCACCTCCCAGGTTACGGCCTGAAAGCACCTGCATGTTGGTGCAGATACCTGAGCACAGCGTCAGGGCTCGAGTACCCTCTCCATGATCTCCCGGTCTGTCAGAAGACGCGGCGGCACGTTAACGTTTAACAGGGGCAGAGAATGCTCTCTGCAGTCGAGGTGTAGTCAGACCTGGACAAACACGTTTTGTGTTCAGATGCAAGAATAACCTTCAGTTATCTGAACGTGATTTGCTGCACTGAGGCAGCAGCAACCTCTGCCTTGTGTTGAGTGGGTTGCATTGCACCACTGTGTTCATTAATCATTCTCCAAACAGACCACCATGGATCCTACCAACAGACTCCACAGACCAGTGTGTTGGGCTTAAAAAGTTGTTGGTGTATCTCTGTGCTGGTCTCAGTATGAATTCCCATAAACACACACAGTTCAGCCAGACTGTGGTGTAAATACTAACTTGTATATTCTTTATTCTGTATTCAGCCCTCGTGAAAATGGTCGATAGTCATTCGTCTTCAGTTTGTTAGGTTATATTTTCATCTCCAAGGCCAGTGGATCCCCAGAATGTAAAAAAGAACAGAAAAAACACTCAAAGCCATAAAAGAAGGTTAAAATTTGATTTTCAATGTGCATTATTCATATGTATAAACCAGGATTCCTGCAATCCATAAGGTCTTTAATTAATTAAACCAAAAATGACATAACTGGGGTTAAATCAATCTTTTAAAAGTCTTTGCAGTGAAAGAAAACACCTGTGTCTCCAACCCTGTGTCTGTTTGTTTCTTTAGTTTTATAGTTGTCATGCTGGCCTTGAATTTCATCATGAGTTGCATTTTTAACCCTTAAAAGTCTTACATCGAATCTGAATCTGGTCTGAAGCCATAGCGTCACTTATTACTGTGAAGGTTTTTCAGGTTCAGTACTCAAAAATCCCATTATTCAGTGCAGTAAACATCAAAGTATTTGGACTCCTTCAAATGAAGAAACAGCAGATAATAACCAAGTGATCCCAAATCATCCTCAGGGGATCCTGGGTGGACACAGAGTTAACAGTTCACCCAAAACTGTAAATGTTAGCTCAACAAAATTCCCCATCCTCCATCAACCATGGGTATCTGCATTAAATGCCATGGCTGTCCTTCTAATTGATGGTGAGATACTGAGGTATTTGGAGGAGGCTGTGAATGAAGGAGAGGTGGAGTGAGTCAACATCTAACTGGTAGACAGATGACTTTATTCGAGGCTGCTCCGCCTCAGTATCCCCCAGTATGCCCCAGTATCTGGCTAAACTGTACCCATACCAAATACCAGGTTAACAATGACCACCTCGGCCTCTGTTAGCTAACAGGTTGCTGGTGGAAACTGTGCTCCTGTTTGCCATAGAGCAGAGGGGGAAGGCATATTAGAAGGCAGTGAGAGAGAAGGAAAGGCGAGAGTGAGGAGGTGAGAGTAGGGATGCTAAATGTGGGACTACGATGGTAAACAGAGAGAAAAGACCTCAGAGAACGCCCATGGATGTTGTAAAGGAGGACATTCGGAAGGTTGGTGTAACAGAGAAGGATGGTGGGATAGATGGAGGCAGATGATCCATTGTGGCGACCCTTAAATGAATCAGCTGGAAGAAGAAGATCTTCTGCAGACTTTCACAAAGCAGCAGCAACATAATCAACATAATCATAATCTTCTCCCAGTCACCACACCTGTGTCTATGTTTGCCTGACGTCTGCAGACAGTAGAGGTGATAAGCTAAGAGTGTAGCATGACCATAAATGATTGCAGAATCTGCAAAGACTCTCACAATATGCTCAGATGAAACAATGGCACAAAGATGGCACACACTGGAAACACTACACATCCTCCAGTGTGACACAAATCCAATGACTTTTGTTTCTGTTGATAAAAAGTTATTTCAGCTATTTAGATTTGTAGTTCTTCGAACTGAGCATTAGATTAGATAGCAGGAAGAAACGGGTTCATTGGTTATGAATATGACTTTAGGTAAGTATTATATATAATATAGCAAAGGTTTCCAGACACCCAGGTGACCAGCTGAATTAGGTCACTTCAGGCTAGACTTGGGCACACTTGGGCTGGATTCTGACAGGTGTGCCTCAGTAATAATTGTCTAAGGAGCTTGGAAAGAAAAGCGTCTGGACTTCTTTAAGTTGCTTGAAGACGTTTCACCTCTCATCCGAGAAGCTTCTTCAGTTCTAGGGTCAAATGGTGGAGAGTCCCAGATTTAAACCCCGTGGGAGTTTCCCCCCAAAGAGGGACAAAAGGACCCCCTGATGATCCTCTACCTAATCACATGAGCCAAGGTGTGAAAACGGGTGTGGGTCACAGTTGGTGTCGTAAGCCACCGCCTCTGTTCAAAGATGGTCGCTCACAGTGGACATAAATTTATTTATTTATTTAGGACAGTGCATGTTAATGAACATAAATGTAAAAAAAATTACATGAATGTAAACATACCAGATTATAGCCTACGACACCAACTGTCTGCCATCTATAATCCAGTTTTGAGATCCCTTCCCAGACGCCTTAACGCCCACTCACATCCTGGGCCATCTGACCTCAGGAAATCACATGATAGGGTGGGGCCAGGTTTCACAATGAGCTCACCCAAAATCCTGGCTGATTGTGACCCACACCAGTTTTCACACCTTGGCTCATGTGATTAGGTAGAGGATCATCAGGGGGTTCTTTTGTCCCTCTTTGGGGGGAAACTCCCACAGGGTTTAAATCTGGGACTCTCCACCATGTGACCCTAGAACTGAAGAAGCTTCTCGGATGAGAGGTGAAACATCTTCAAGCAACTTAAAGAAGTCCAGACACTTTTCTCTCCAAGCTCCTTAGACTACGATGACCTGGTTGACTTAGAACATTCACAGACATACTCGCTAATAATTACCAGTTTGATTGAGCTTGGAGGGTTTGGCTTGTTTTGGGGGGAATTTAGGACCCAACAGTGAACCATGTGTGCTGATCTAAATTTAGGATACAGACCAGCGTCAGATTCTTGTTACCTACCTGGAGGAAGGCCAGGTGGCAGCTGCCTCTTGATGAGAAAACAGTAATTGGTTGTCAGGTCAGTGTGGTTCTCAGCAGGTGTAGAAAGTTCTCGCTCTTTCTCTGACCGCCCGTCTCTATCTCCACACAGAAAATGCCATCCAGTCGTTTGGTTACAGCTCGGAGGGAGGGACTCTTTTTGTAACCGAGCCGTCATCCACTTTCCTGCCCCCTGCCGGGCCTCCAGTCATCGCCAAACCTGCTCCCTCTCTGCACGGAAATGCAATCAAACCCCTGGACAGTGCTTGTATGTTTTCCACTTGTGCGAACCTGCAGGTGAGTTTGGATTAGGCCTTAGTAATCGAGTATTCTAGTGATTATTTCATTGATTAATCAAGCAATTGGATAAGAAGTACTTTTGTCTTATTGTTGAGCAATAATAAAAACAGGAGGCAGAAAGAGTTGTGACGGCATTTTATCTCCTGGATGAGGTGGATTTGCTGTGTGTTTATGTTTATGAGTTTTTGTGCGCGTGTGTCTGCATGTTTTACTATGCACGAGAGTGAGTGAGATTGTATCTGTAAGCCTTTAAAGAAAAGGCTTACAAATAAAATGTGGTGGCTGCGATGAAGAGAAATGTATCAGCATTGTGAAGTGTGTGCTGTGCCTTTCTGTGCTGCTGAAAACAAGATGTTATTATGGTAAATGGCCTGTATTTATATAGCGCTTTTACTAGTCCCTAAGGACCCCAAAGCGCTTTACATATCCAGTCATCCATCCACCCATTCACACACTGGTGATGGCAAGCTACATTGTAGCCACAGCCACCCTGGGGCGCACTGACAGAGGCGAGGCTGCCGGACACTGGCGCCACCGGGCCCTCTGACCACCACCAGTAGGCAACGGGTGAAGTGTTTTGCCCAAGGACACAACGACCGAGACTGTCCGAGCCGGGGCTCGAACCGGCAACCTTCCGATTACAAGGCGAACTCCCAACTCTTGAGCCACGATCGCCCCGTGTAGACCTTAATTAATATTAATAATAATTCACTGTCCAACCTAACAATCCTCAGTTTTATTGGCCCATGTACATTTTTAATGGTCTTGCATTTATATATTTTTACATTTTTTAAAATATTTATATTTTGAAATATTAATACAATACTAGTACACCCAATGTCCCTCTTTAGACTCACCCCTGCTTGCTGCAGGTATCAATTCCATGTAAAATAGGACGGCTGCCGTCAGCTTTCAGCGAGCTGTATAATTTAAACATGTATCAGACTAAGTTAACATTTCATCTGCAGATTTTAATAAACTTCAAGAGACTCACTGCAGATTTCTCTGTGTGAAACAAACCTCCTCCACGTTAAACTGTGCCTGCGTCATCATCTCTGCTGCTCTTCTGTTACCAGTGTTTTTGTTGAAGACTGGGGCCTGTGTGTTCTTAATGTGGTTTATTCACTCACTACTCCTGAATAAATCTCTGGCCTGTTTATGTGTCGCTCGTATTTACATGGTAATGATGGAACGAAGCATTGAAGAAAAAAATTTGCTGTGACGAATTTTTTATCATTGAGTTATTTAAATTACTCGATGAATATATGAGAGGCTTGGTCTGGATATAGTTTTTTTGTGGTTTCTGTCTGAGCTACAGTACATGGCTGCTGCCTTATTTATTATATTCTTTACAACAGGTAAGCTCAGTGAGAACGAGATCTTTTTTCAAGAGAAATGTCAGTACAAAAAAAATTCAAAAATTTAGACAGTCGGCTACACAATAGAACAAGCCATTACACATGATCACAGATGAAGAAAAACCTACTCAAGTAGTTGCATATAAACAAATGCAACCCTTTAAAATGTTCCTGTGAAATCAGACAACACCATTCTTGGGTTTGTTTTTAGCTTATTCCATTTATAGGCAGCGAAGTATTTAAATGCAGTTTTCAAGAGGCACAGCTATTGATAAAATGTCCTGCAAACTGACATTGTAAGTACTGTGTTTAAATTCAGCAAAGGTGCAGAGGTAAGCAGCAGAGCCTGGAAAGACACATGATTCAGTGCACAGAATACACAAAATCAAGAGGCGTCGAGGTGGATATAGAAGCATGCATATGAACAATATCATCGTTAGTGTTCTGCTTATAATGTGATGGTTGACACATTTGCATGGCAAGCAAAAGGTCACTGGTTCTCTACAGACACAGGGCAGGAAGGAATGGAAAATCTACCAAATCAATCACATTACCATCCAAGGCACAAACCTTTTGGCATGGCTGTAGTGCAGGTCATCTGCCAACTGGAAGGTTGGTGGTTCAAGCCCTGGTGCTCCAGTCTGCGTGGAGAGTACTAAACCCAAGTTGCTGTTTGATGCATCCATCGGAGTGTGAATGTCAGATAGAAAGCACTTACATAGAAAAAGTGCTTGTGTGAACGGGTGAATGAGTCAAGTTGTATAAAGTGCCTTGAGTGCTCAGGTACAGTAGAAAAGCGCTTTGTAAGAAGCAGTCCATTTACCAAGACTGGCAATGTGCTTGTGAATGAGAAACAAGATTTGTTTCTATGTGAAACTCTAATCTTCATCTTTAATTTTCCTCAATAGTGGTTTTTAAAAGTGAGTCTAACTTCCAGCCAGAGTCCTAAATATTTATAACAGAGAACAATTTTAATGACCATGATGAGTTTTAGTATGGACTGTATGCTGGATATTTTTAGTTGACCTTAAATGCACTCATGCATTTTGTTTTATCAGAGTTTAAAATAAGATTATGTGTGATCAGAGAATTTTGAAATGTACCAAAAGCAGACTGTACATTTGCAGTGGCCTGATCCGAGGAACGGCCAGTGGCATATAAAACAGTGTAATCTGCATAAAAATGTATGTGCAGTTTTAGGTGGCAGAGATTATGCCACCATGTTTGCCAGATGTTTGAAAATTTAAGTCCAAAGGACCTAACCTTTTTTTTCAGCTGGATTATTAATTACAGAAGGATGCAGGAGTATAGAGGCTGAGGTGGTCAAATGTATTATAGAAGCTGTGCTATTAATGGTTGTGTTTCTGCTGAGAGGACATGGTGAACTTGGTTTGAGTTTTCAATAATTGAAAGCTTAGTGCAGTTTACCCTCAGCTAACCAAACACTTCCAGAGCTGACTGAGACACCACAGACAAACCGTTCTCATTACGGTATTTTTCAGTCCACTCCAAGAATGCATGCATAGTTCCTGCTTCAAACTTACTTTCTGATACTGAAATTTACACCCATCCATCCAACCCCAGTGGACCTTCACCTCAGTAGTGTGATTCTTACAGACCTGTTGGCTGTACCATGCTGGTAGTCTAAATCCATGCCAGGTAGCTCACTACTGTTCATTTTAAATCTATATCAAATATAAGGAGCATATAACTATCTAGTTTCTCTTTAAAAACAAATATTAGGTTGTATTCAGTCCAGTATAATCCACAGGAGCATGCCTCTCATACTTCCCATGCCGGGGCTCAGTAAAAATGTGTTTAAGCTTAGGACATGATAGCTCTGTCTGTGTGTTTTCAGCTCAGTCTCAGAACTCTAGCAGGTAGGCAAACAGTGCATCTTACATTCCTGTGTGGAGAGGAGATCTGGAGCTCAGTCACAGGTGTTTTGCTGGCACACCGCGGATTATAAATCTGTAAATCAGGTGGTGGTTAAGCGAGGAAAGCTGATAAAGAAGCAAATGAAGATTCCTGGCTAAGTATTCATATCAGCCCCACGAGTTTGGATGAATTAACTGACCTCATCCATCCACAGTAGCATATTTTTATCTTTGAGATAACTTTCAGTTTTTGGAAAATTAAACCAGCTATTAGTAGGAAGCAAGAATCGTGGAAGGTCTTGTGTTATTTTCTTTCTTTAAGTTAGTCTGTTCATTATTAGCAATAAAAAAACACATAAAAATATATGTTTGCCCTCATTTTGTTTCTCCTTTTGAAGATGTTTCATAGCCACGATTAAACCACGAAAGCAGGAGAACGCGTACCTTTGGAGCACTGTGACTAAAGTCAAACTGTGTGGATCGCCTCAAAAAATAAAATATGAATATTTGGTTCTAAAGGGATAAATCTGAAAAAGCTAATTTTTTTATAGCAGTATAATAAAAACGGGTGGTTATAGAAAGAGAAATGCAGACAGCAGGTATGACTGAGGAGGTCTGAGCACTGCAGCTTTATGTGCGTCGCTCTTCTTCACCTTCACACACATTAGCGTCATCCTGCCTGCATTGTGGGAAAGTGGAATTCCATCCATTATGTACAGAGAAGAGGTGCAAGGCTGGAGGTTATATAGGCCAAACTAAATTGCTATGCATTATGAAAGAGATTTAAAGCATGAATTATAGAAAACTTCATCATATAATGGGATGGATGTGACATTTTACTGAACTTTTACATTTTTAACCCACTTGCATACACATATAACTTTTAATGATGAAAGAAATGAAAACTCTACAAAAAATACTCAACATTAGTTTTGCTGATCATGAGTGTGCACGTTATCCAAGTCAGTGTGTACTGAGTTTGTAGCTTCATTTAATGTGGGCTCAAATACAGAAAAGAGAGAATTCTGCAACAAACCAATGAGTTTAATGAGTTTCTGAGATGTGTAACAATTTACACACCTCAATGAATCAGTGAATCTTCTTATTTAAACCTGGACAGCTAAACAACATCAGCATGCTCAAAGACTGCACCACCCTCAGGACTGAACTAAATGACCAGTCCATAAATGTCACTTCCTGCTGTTGGTTCTCAATTATGACATGGTATCATATACTTTACCATTCCAAAAATACTCTAAAAAACATGCAATGCATATTTAAAACCATATACACACGTACACACAGAAACGTGTAATGTGTAAAACTATCTGTGTTAGACTGGAGAGGCAAAGCAGGAGACACAAGTGGACCAGTGAACCCAGCATACACTGACTGGTACCGCAGAATGTCCTCAACACATTTCCAGGGCCATGATTTCAACTAGCTGCAGAAGCTGATACCTCTCTTTAGTTTGAAACAGACATGAGGGCTACTTTATTAGTTTATTTATAATTATAATGTAAATGCTGGATTTTTTATAGAGTTTATGTTGAGTCTTGAAGTCCAGCCATCCTCTGTTGGAGGGTTTTGGCTTCAGCTGTTTCTATGTGATGGTTTCCTCACATGCAGCCAAATGTCTAACAGATTTTTTTCTTTCGGTCTGTCTGAGCTCTGTGTTGGCAGTCTTGTGCCAATGTGGAAAATTAAAGGTTGAGCCAAAGCTGCAATGTTCTTATTTTTTAAGCACATTGCCAGCATTCATGCCATCCCGGAACACCTCTAATACATTTCAGTTTTGGAGTCACAAAATACTGAGTTAGTATCACTGAAACTGGAGCTGAAGCTGATGTGTCTGTAATAAACTCCAGTCTGCAGTTCTGCAGACTGGGGTCTTCTTCCTATTTGTCTGCTGTGGAGCAGTTTGTGGATTTTGGCATTCTGTTTTAGATCGTAAGCCTTGAATATGTGAAGACTTTCATTTATTTTGGTGCACTCGTACACCTAAACATATGGGTTTTTTTTATTCTCTTTGTCTTTGTAGTAGAGAAAGAGTTTTACAGTTAATATTTTGTGCGGAGGAGACACTAATCCCTCTGGGGTTGAAGGAAGAGCATCCAATATGAAATTCTGCCAAATCAAACATATGGAGGTCCCCGCTGGGAAGGAGGGAGCAGCTAAAAGTAGCAATAGCTCTATTTTGTGCAGATATCTCAGGCATTTCTGGAAATTGTGCTTAAACACCAGCAGCTTTCCAGTGGTCAGAATTCTCATGATGGGACAAAAACAGGAAATCAGCTGATATTTTAGTAAAAAAAAGAACACCTAAGGTGGAGGTTCAGGTTGACGGGTGGCTCCACGAACCTTTAATTAGCAGTGTTGTTCCATCTTCCAATTACAAAGCCATGCATCCCTGACTGTAATAATCAATGTCTGGTAACCCTAACCAAAGGCCGGTGTACAGCATAGTGATCAGGCCTGTAAAGGTGACACTTCTTCAGCCTGTTTCCACTGCACTGGACTCAAAGGCTCTGATAACTGGTAACAGCTTCAGTCACACTGTAAATTCCACACATAATCCCAACAACAGAAGCAGAAGCAAGTTAAGCCATGCTAAGTTTTGAAGTTCTGGTTACGGCTGGGTGAGCTTGGAGCTTTGTCATTGGAAGGTGAGTTCACCTTCGAGTGACATGTGGCCTCCAGCTTCTACCAAACTTCACCGAGACTACAATGTACCAGCTACCATGTCAGAATAGCATGGCTTCATGCCAACCAATGTGCCCATCCACAGTGTCTACAAGCAAGTATATACCTCTACTACTACCTCTATTACAGATCTTTGAAACTGAAGGATGATTTGTCCTGTTAGTGACAGTAACTGTGGTTTCCAGGTGGTTGCTGATTGTTGTCAAATAACTGGTGGTGATTGGTTTGAGAGGAGAAACCCTGCCTTGCAGTTTTATAGAGTTTCTTAGAAGTTCTGACCCTGGAGTACCCTCTTTTTTTCCCTGTGCACTGCGTGCTTTAGTGACGTTTAACCAGAGGCCCTTTTAGCAGATTTGAGATTACATATCATTATCATGTACTCAGTTGACCTACTCGTTTGTGAGGTTCCAGTTTGAAGGCTCGAGATGAAAGTTTCCACTGTTGACATGTTGGTGTTTTCAAACGACATGTGACGAGAACGGGGTGGGGGAGACTATGAAAGGGAACTCTCATTGGCTAATGATTTAGGACTGACAGTTAACCAGTGCGTGTATCCCAGATAAACCGTTCTGAAACATCAAACGACCAAAATTTACAAAAGTGACTTTTTGTTTTATTCAGTATCACCTAAAATAATGTATTGAGCATAAAATCAGAGAAGTGTTTGCAGAGGGTGTAGATTTGTTTTGCAGCCACATATATCACCCCCTGTGGCTGCAGTCTTCAGACCCAGAAGCTCCGCCCACCTATGATACTGTTTATAAATTTTGGTGTTAGAAATTGAAGGCTGCATCTGCCAGTTATTGCATTTGTTGCAGTTACTTCTCACATGGCCTCTGATGACTGTGGTTCCAACTTTAGGATCAGCAGCTTTATGGTGACAGTGAGGTAAAAAAGGTCCCACTAGGGTGGTCCCTGTGACAGGAAGTGCACAAAGTTCTGGTCCTCTTTTCCTGGAATGGAAACAGTTTCTGTAATTCTCATTCTTCAGTGCAGCAAGAATGAAGACCAGGGTTTGCGATTCTGGGACCTTTACGGGTTGGATTTGTTCGGCTTAAGATAAAGAGCAGATGACTCAGTTTGTTCCTCCTCGTGAGGATTGTCCCTGCTTTTTGGACCATTTCTATTCATTTTTATTTCTTTCTGTTTAATTCTTTTGCTGCACAGAGCACAGTGTTCGGATGAATTGGAGCTCATGTGTCTGTTTTCCCATCTCTCAGTCCAGCTGCAGCGTTGATCACTGTGATGGTCGTCTGAACTCAACCGGGCCTCAGGGTCGATGGTGCTTCCCTTTATGTCCAGCCTGCAGACATCCTTGTAGCACAGATATGAGTCTGCATCCAGTCCACATACAGCACAGCACATCGTGGCCAGCATTTCAGCTGTAATGTCTGAGTGGGTGCAGAGTGCTGCAGTGGATCATCTTTATGAAGACGTGTGTGTTCTGAGCTTAGTGTTTTCATTTGAAGTTCACAGACTGCCAAGATGGAAGCGTTAAGAAGGCAAACAGATGGAAAGTAAACTCTGGCGTGTTAAATGTGGCTTTGAGAAACCGGCTGGAAGGATAAAGAGCCGAGGTGAAAGCAGATCATCGCAGGAAGGATGAGTTCTTCTAAAAGTCAGAAAACCAAACTTAAAAACGACAACACAAACAAAGATCATGATCAAAAATCTGTCTTTCTGAATTTCTGTTCAGTGTTTCCCACAACCCCTGGACCTCAGTTGGAAAACACTACATCAGGTCACAGTGATGGTCTGCTCAGACCCAAGTTTTCATCAAGTTTCATGAGGTGCAGAGTCCCACCTAAACCTAACCCACTAGCTGACAGTAAGGAGAACCACTGAGCAGAAGTGAGAGGAAACAGGGTTTTTGTTTTGTTTTTTTAAAAAGTGGAACAATGTTCAAATCACAGAGGTCCAAATGGGACGTGACCTCTGGCTTCCTGTAACCTGTAACTAAATTCTAGTTCAGCGATCTGCTGAAGGCTACTGCTGAAGAACGATGGATGGATGGTTTATTTTCCTGTCTCCATTCTTCAACCAACCCTTTTATGCCAGAGTGCCTGCAGAAGCATTCTGAGCACCTGTAAATGCACAGGAGACCAACCCTCAGTCAGATGATCCAATTTCACAGCACCTGTACTGCACGTTTAACATAGTGTGACAGTATGAATTCACCCTGCAGCCCTCCATCAAGTGCAGAGAGCTGCAGACGGCTACCTGTCAGCACTTTCAAAGCCTCTTTCTAAAGACCTGCGATGTCAGCGTGCATGTTTGGAGTGGGTCTGAATGCTCTGTGGACAGCCGGCAGTGCAGATGGAGTTACATCTGAAAAACAGGCAGATAAAGAGAGAAAGGGATCGGCAGGAATGTGATACTGCTGTGCGCTGCGTCTCTGTTGATGCTGTATATCACCTCATGCATACTGTATAATGGTGTCTTTTCCCCAAAGCTCGTGAATACAGCGATCATTTTCAGCTCTTTTAAAGGAAGCAGACATGCAGAGGCGTCCGGCGTCAGAAGATGTCCATATGATAGCAAATCATCTGCACGCTTTAATGATCAGGTTAAATAAGCCTGTGCGCGTGCACATGGATGCCTATTTGTGGCTCTGCGCATGTATATTTCAGGGAAATGATAATGATCTGGCCACTTGCGATGATTTCCCCGACGCTGAAAAGAATTTTCTTCCTCCTCGCTGAGCGATAAGATCTGATTGACTCACCCACCCAGGCAGCGGGAGGAGATATGCTAATGAAGCACTGACAAAGAAGCTGATGGAGGCCGGAGATAAATGCTGGCATGTGTGTGTTTGAGGACAAATAAGTGTGCATCCTTGTCATCATCAGCACTCTGCATTTTAATGAAGGTGGAGCTCGATTTAAAAACCCGAGGAGGCTGAAACGTGGAGGAGCTGCTTCCTTTAACGGTCTCACAGAAGCAGTGGTCCAAACACCACATTTTACTTCAGGTTTTGACCATCTGCTTTAATTATTGATGATCTGTTTCTGAGGAATCTGTTGTTTCCACTCAGTTTGACAGACATCTGCAGAGAACCCGAGAGCCTTTGAAAACACTGACTGTAATTTTTACCTCTGAATTAAAGCTGAAGTGTGCATGCTGCATTTCAAACCTCTGTGGGGTCCAGGTATTTATGGACCTGACTCTGAGTATTTTTTGGAACTAAATCCTTTTGATTTAAGCAAGTGAATCATTATAAGATTGGGGAAACCTGTAGTCAGCTGAGACTGAAGAAGTCACTCGGATGAGTGACGAAACGTTTCTCCCGCTGAAAGCGCTACGTCCACATGAACAGAATCAACTTTTGGGGATTTACTTACCTGGATTATTGAGCATATGCATCAAAACCTCAGTATAAGTACAAAAATCATTATGATTATTAGTCTGTGGTCTGTACTGTGATACAGGGTTTGGAATTTAGGGAGGTTTAACTCTGGGTTCACAGTGGTTACAGCATGATTAAGCCCATGCACTGGCCAGTCAGTTCTGTGGAAAATGGCGCCATCATTTATTGAAAATATTGTGGAGGTCTTTGCGTGCACCATGAGAGAATCTGAGAGTTTTTACAGATCAACTAAAGCCTTCAGCTTTCGCTGACAAGCTTCTGCACAATATTACAGATGAAGACTCTCAGCAGAGGGAGATCACACTTCAAATTCCTGCAGATCTCAGTCCAGCACCATGGCTTGATTTTTCTATTGAAACTCATCAGAAAGCACCTTGTTCACTCACACATTTTATTACTGATCTGAATGGATGGATGGATGGATCTTATTCAATACTCAGCCTGATACTTTCTCACAGTGAGCTCTTGTTTTACAGGATGGAGGACAGAAGTGCATCCCCTCTGATGACTTCGAGTGCGAGGAGGTGAGCAGCTCTGATCAAAACTTTAAAAACGATGGTTGAAGTAATGGGTGGAGGGGTCTCCATCTCCCCCATCACTTGGACCAGCTGATGTGGTGTTCAGGTTGTTTATATGACGCTGACGTGCATCATCAGATCAGACGATGAGATGAAAAATGAACAGATGATTTTTATCAGAGACAGACAGCTTAGAGCCCTTTCACTAAAATCATCTGAGCAAGTTCATTCTGGACAGACCTGAGAGCGCCCCTTATGGAACAGGAAGTCAAGTCCAGACAATGGAAGTTCTTGATTATACTAAACCAGGGGTGTCAAACGCCAGTCCTCAATGGCCAGTGTCCTGAAACTTTTAAATGTGTCCCTGCTGCAACCTTTTATAAAATTAGGTCATTAGCGAGACTCAATAGAACTTGACTCCATGCTGAGGTGGCAACCCCTATCCCTTCTCAAGTAATTTTAAATAAATGTAAGTAAATGTAAGTGTTTGGAAATTTTTACTTCTAAAAGTACTTTTATTGCACCTTGTGCTTTCACTCATGAGCTGCTGTAACATGAATCAAATGGCTGAATTGCCACCTCACCAGCCCTCAAGAACTGAAGTTTGACACCTGTTTGCTAGACGTCTTCTGATTGTGTGTCTGAGAGGGCCACTATTACATCACAGAGAAAGCTTTTATTATTGGTCAACATAATGGAAAAAAGTAAACTTAAGTGGTGTTTTATTACAGCATGGGCTTTTTGGTCGAGTGAGATTATGAGGAGATCATTCTGAGGTGAGATGTGATCTTCAGGAAAGACTGTTAAAGGATGGGTGAAACTGCCTCTGGCTCTGAGCTCAGGAAACTCTTTCCCAATGAGCTTATGGTGTCAGTCGCTGCTTTCAGGCCTGATTTAAGCACCATGTCCATTTTGGAGTTTCAGGTCCTGTTACTCAGAAAGGACCAGAAAAGGGTTTAGGGCGGGGCTACCTGTGACTGACCGTATGAGTGTAGTGTCTGTAGTCTTTTAGAAACGGTGTATGATGGGATGCTGTGTGTACTCAGCTCTCAGTTTCACAGCTGGCACATTAAAAAGCGAGCAGTGTTTTCGCCCACTCTCATTTCTAAGAGTTCGCTGCTAGACTTCCTGTGTAAGCCTCCCTGTGGCCGGTTCACTGAGTGTCCTCCATCTGTTTTCGGGTTAAAGATCCACAGCTGAACTGTAAAGTGTAGTGTGAGGAAACAAAGTGAGGCTCCCTCCAATAAGCTGCTCTGTATTAACACTTGATCACCACACTAATATCTTCATCAGCAGCTGTTACCACCCCAGGTTGGAGAGGAGAGTCACGTGACAGATGGAGAACATGGGAGCACTTTGTTTGAATTTATTGATATATTATTGCCAAACCTGAAGCTGGAGATGAACTTCCAACATGAAATATGCACGAATAAGAAGCTGCAGAGAGTGTGGCGGCAAAGAAAAGGAGCGGCTGCGCCTCGGTGGAGATCTGTCTGTAAAACAGAGAGACACAAAATGAATTACCTGCTGAAACTCAAGCAAGAGAGTTAGACTCAGATATTTAGCAGCCCATAAAAGCTCAGCTCTGTGACTCACTTTACCTTCCTGCAGACACCTCTCCTGCTCGGCCTCCACACACCATCTGTGCTGAGGGCGGCGACCACAGTAGGATACTGCTCCTCCTGCAACAAAATAAACATAAAGAATAAAAGTGAAGCGATGTTACAAATGTGCAATACCACAGATTTTACGCTTTATGTTTCCTCTTCAGCTTCATTTTCAGAGGTTCACGCTCCGAGTTGCTTGCTCTAGTTAAGTGACGCCGCCATCTACAGCTGACAGTTACAAAAGAAATAAATCAATTATTGATAGCAAAATTCAATTTTGGATATCTGAGAGTTTGACATGCAGTCAGTGGTGAGAGACTTTAACACAGCCGTACGTAGATTTATTATTATATTATTATAGCAGGACAAGATTAAACGGTACACATCTGAAAAAGTAGGAAATTATATATTGATGAAGAATTAATATTTAATTGCAGAAAACTTTATCTGAAGCCAGATATGAGGTATGAGGCGTTCTAACACCGCCCACAACTGAACCCGCTCGATAGAAAAGCTTTGTTTCAGAAATCTGCAGTCACCAGTGACACACGAATTTTGGATTTATAATATTAGTACTGAAGAATGAAATGTGGCTGTCTGTAATTAGAACGGGAGCTGGTCAGAGGGACTTTATACAAACTTTCATGGATAGATTTACAGGTATATTGATTTCCAGCTAACAAGCAGCTTCATCATTTGTAAGATTTTCAGGACACCACAGAATGAGGCATTACAAACACTTGTGCACTAATGCTCGTGCCTTTGTCCCCCCTCTGTGCTCAGGCTCTGTTGGCCCAGGGCTCGATAGACTCTCAGGACTCTGCAGGGCCAAGAAGCAGCAGCCGGCCATCAGCCCCACTCCTCCACCTCCTCCCTGTGACTGTGTGTGTGTCCATCCTGCCAGCGTTCCTGTTCCACGTCTCATAAATGTGAACTAGCATACACACATACATGCCCACACACAGATTTACACACACACACACACACACACAGACATTTACAAACACACATACACACAGACACACATACACACACACACACACACACACACACACACACACACACACACACACACACACACACACACACACACACACTAAATGTCAGCCAGCAGACGTCCAGCATCAACAACTACCTTTCAGAGGAGGAGGGAAGTTATTCTGGAGGACGTTCGGATTAGCCAGCTCTCTGCACCACACACACAGTGCACACACACCGTGAGAGGGTGTGTTGTGTGTTTGAGCGAGGGTGAGAATGAGAGAGGCAGACACAGAGAGACTCCTGGGATTTTCGATCACATTGACTTCGTTTCCAAAGCTCGGTGTCTGCAGAGTTTGTGTGCAGCCCGGCTCAGACTCACTGCCTCCAGCTTTCTGGGATCCGAGACAGCTGGGCTCAGAAACACAGGGACTTTGGCTCAAGCTTGGAACTGCACACACACGCACACAAACACACACACAAACACGGAGAACAAGTCTTAAAGTTGGCAGCGCGATGGTGAGAGAGACGACAGAGCTGGACAGATGGGACGGATCATTCCTCTGTGTTTGTCAGCTCAATTTATCACTTCCCTGGACCTCTCTGGTGGCAAGAAAGCTATACTGCATACATTCAAACGCACACGCTGTAACCCTCCCCTTAGACCTCGTTAGCGGGCAAACAGGGTCCCCACAAGGACACAAACACTCATGCTGTACACCAGTGTGCTTTTCGCAGGTCTTTCTCTTCATTTTGTTGTCAACATTCTGTAAAAACTTCATTTAATGTGGAATATGAAAAAAGAGTGTATATTTCACAAATGTAAGTGTAAAATTGTGCGAGTGTGTGTGTGTGTGTGTTTGTGCATGAGTGTCGGTGGCTGAATGTGGATGTACAGACATGTGGAAGCAAACAAAGGAAGAAGGACTCAGCTGCAGGACACACAGCGATGTGTGTGTACTCTCAACCAAACAAAATTTGGGAGTTTTAGGTTTTTTCCTCCTCTTGTCTTGATTGGTTGTAGGTGTATTGCTAACAAAGCTACAGCTGTTATCATGGTATTAGACCACCAAGCCCCTGTCAGTTTAACACAGTCTCAGTTTAAATGGGTGCTGCTGGTGCTGCAGTTACAGCAGGGCAGACAGTGGTGGTGGACACAGACCCACCAAAGTTGTAGAGATCAGCGCGCTGAGACGGGGAACAATGCTGTGACCGCTCACAATCAGATCCAACTTTGGAGCAACTTTGGAGCACCAACACAGCAATACAGCCTGCTGTCCTTCTGTGACTGAACAGGTCAGGTTGGCAATTAAATGCAAGCTGTTCCTAATAATACGGCAAAAAAACATGTTGGTGTCTTCAGTCACACAGTCCAGCCTGAACCTCAGCGGCCTGAAACAGAAATTCCTCAATAAAGAGTGACATCATTTCTGCACAACAGCGATAAATCTGCAGAACTGGTTTTTCTATAAGGATAGAACCAGAGACCTGCCCATCGAGTCATGTCTGCTACGCAAAGACGAGCCACTCTGTTCAGCACAGACGGACTCAGGTTAGAAATGACAGTGAGAGTGACTGCAGTCTGGGGTGAAGCACAGTTGTTGGGTTGTGTCCCACCAGACTTCTTGTCAGTGCTCGCCGCTTCACTGCATTTTTTCGAACCCAAACCAATGGGTTTTTGGATCCCGTTGGTTTGGGTTAGGGGAACAAATAAAAGTCTGTCCTTTGTGATGAAAGTCGGACCTACATTCACTTGCTCATTAGAA
Organism: Diplotaxodon limnothrissa; assembly: GCF_057381915.1. Classification (NCBI taxonomy): domain Eukaryota; kingdom Metazoa; phylum Chordata; class Actinopteri; order Cichliformes; family Cichlidae; genus Diplotaxodon; species Diplotaxodon limnothrissa. The sequence continues at coordinate 29,640,830 of NC_140602.1, read as the reverse complement.
GATTTGGAGATTTGAGTTGTACTTCTTCACACACGCAGCGGGCGGTTAAAATAGGTGATTAAGAGCAGAATGGGCAGGGAAAATGTTTACTCCCTGCTTACTCCCAGAGTCTCTGTTTTATAGCTACTGAGCTTCCTCACACAGTTTCTGGATGATCACCAGCTATGCTCGCACTATCAGAAAAAGTGACTCCCACCACCCGTTACAGCTGCAGAGTCTCAGGCAGCTGGGTGGCAGCTGACACCTGACATATTCACAGCAGCTTTATGTCTGCGGAGTTTCTGGTTTCAAATGTACCGTCTCCAAGATGCACCAAAGACTCAACTATATTCATACCTGTATGAAACCATCCTCTGTTCTGGCAGCTCTTGGGGCTGTTGACAAAGACTCTTCAGTTCAGAGCATAAAAGTTGTTTGTGTTCTTACGCTGCTTCTTATCATCAGCGGTTCAAATACGATCATATGAAGTGGTACCTGCTTCAGAGCCACCGTGTTTCTAAGTAGACCACATTTCTTTTGGATCTATGTTTAGCTTCCAGACATCGAGTGCACTTCTTTGGCACCATGTTAGCAGGCGATGCTATCAGGCTGTCGTCACTTCCTCTGGTAGCGGCTTCAGTCACTTAGAATGGAGAAAAGCTGAACTTATCACTAGCTCACCTCGAGGAGCTTTTTCCTCTATTGTCCCTACAAGTTGGTTGATTTCATTTCACTGTAGGTTTTAGGCTTTCTCTTTTAAGCCTAATAACACAAAAAACATGTAAAACTGCTTCAACTATCCAAGAGCAGTCACCTCAGGGGTGTTTATACTGTAAGACCCTGCAATTAGACAGAAGCTCTCGGCAACAGTGGGGAAGAAAAACTCCCTTCTGAGAAAATGAAAGTTCCAAGAGAACTAGGTGACTGAAAACATCAATAATTCAAGGAAAGGATTTGTCACTAGTGTTAGCGTGTTAAAGGGCAGGGTCACTGTTTCCAGCAGACTGGCTCAGGTTCTTCTGCAGTCAGCCCAAAAAAACACATGTACAGCCTGATACACAAACTGTTTGGTCTCTATAGATAATTTCCCCTTCATAATCACTCTTTATGATTCACCTGTTTAAATTGTATTAAAGTTTACATTATTAGGGGCGTGGCTTCTGACTGACAGGTGGATGGCAAACAGCTGTTTGTAACATTTGGATCACTTCCTCCTGCGTTTGCTTCCCTTAATGTGTTTAATATGTGAGTGTGTGTGGGGTTCTCAGTGTGTACAGTACCTCTGGCCACTCTGTGGGGTATTTTTTATGTTTCATAGAAGCTACCAGGATGCAGAACATGAACTGTTGTGCTGCAAGGTTGTCACCAGTTGAAGCTCGAGGTAGTCGTCACTTTGTGCTGGAAAACCTGAGATCAGTTCCAGAGGCGCTGGTGCGTCCTTACTTTAGTGTGATTATTACTGTCATCCCTGCTAGCGGTCAGGAAAACGTATTACCGTGTCTGTGAAGGGTCATTACACAATTGTCCAAATCAGTGAGATTGCTATTAAATTTGTTGTAAACATTGTGATATTTCCCCTTGGGCTTTCAGCAGTATCATTATTAGGACAGATTTGTTTTTGTGTCTGAAATTGGACGATGAAGTCATATATTTCTAATCACCTCGGCCTTCCTCTTGTCCCGTAATCATGTTGCTTTTTTCATCTACTTTTATTCCAGGAGCATTTTTCCCTGGAGTTTCTCATCGGCATCATCCAGACACCTTTTTTCGCTTAAAATGTGAATTAAAATGTGATTTTCATTAACTCAGTGTTAACGTAACGCTGACTGTTCATGATGCCCTGCACATCGGGATCCTGAGTGTTTCATTAGCAGTGTGATAATCCATGGTCCCCAGAGGGGCAGTTCATCCCTCCACTGCCTTAGTGCTGCTGAAGCTTCAGGTTTTATTTCAGAATTAAAGTGCTAGTGTTGAGATAGTGCAGAACTTTATAAATAACAAAATATTAAAATCGATTTCCATAACTTTACTGTAACTTTTCATGATCCCCAGAAGATGATCTCTGGCAGGCTTGATGTTCCCCTGTTTTACAAGCACCATCAACATGAAAACATTCGATTTCAGCAGCACACAAATCACAAAATTATCTGTTTAATGGTAGAAGAATTCAAATTTTGGGAGAAAAATATTTGAAATGAATGGCAGAAATGTCACAATGCAATATTTACAGTAACTTCTGTTAATGTTGGCAGGCAAGTTTATCTTTCACATTTGTACTTAATTTCCTTCCTGTATAAATGTGGTTATCTCCAAGGAATAGGATGGTATCGTCAGCAAAAACTAAAATTAAAACAAATCACTGACGCAAGTGTAAAATTTAAGTTTTTTAAATTTAAGTCCAACGATCGATCCCTGTGGAACACCATGATATCTGATTCATAACAATTCATTCATTACTAATTGTATTTGAAAACAAAGAACTGTTTGTTCAGGATGGATGTCTGATTTTACATTGGTGTTGAGGATGACTGAACAGGGCTTTGTGCTGGTACGACCGTGTGTTGGGAAAGAGTAAAATGAGGACAAAGGTGACGGTGAGGAAGGTTGTAAATTTGCTGATCTATTTGTAAACTTAACAGCGCTCAGCAGTGTAATGAAATATGTGTCTGGAAATAAAAGTAACATCTGTAACAACAGCTGTCCACAAACATTTCTTCTTCAAGTTCTTCGTCTTCCTGAAGCCTCTCTGAATGATGACCTCTGCCTGAGTACCTGACACAGTCTACACTTGTCTTTGTGGGTGCTGAGTTAAGGCCACAAACACAGGTGTTCAGTAAAGTGCTGCCCCTAGCCTGATGAAATCCCTCTGTGTGGTCTTACAGTTTGGTGAAGGTTTCCTCTGCATCAAACTAACCTACATGTGTGCAGCCGAGAGGGAACTATGGTGGCTGGAGGCTGAAATCAGAGTGAAGCCATGCTGTTGGCTCCAAACACATCTCTTCAGGCTTCTGTTGACTCATTCAAAAACCACTCTCTCTTCAGAAACAGTCAACATGGCTTTAATCTACACATTTAGGCTTTCTGTCCCATATGAAAAAGAAATAGAAAAAACTTATAAAAGTCTTGCATCAGATGTGGCCTTCATATTGTAAATCATATTAGGCTTATATGATTTACTCATAAAAGTGGCCACTTTCATATATTGTTTTAGTAAGTATCCAAAACATACAAGTTTCATTTATATAATTTTTCAAGGCATCATATATGTGTTTCCACTCTTGTATGCTTTTTATACAAGTTTCACACAAGACAGATACAAACTTTATAGGATTTATATATATCTTTTCCATATGGGGTGGCTCATTTTGTAAATTGTTGCTCTGTTAACAACATTCGAAAGCTTTGGAAACTCTTCAGGTCTCTGACTCGAGCACAGCTCTGCAGATCTGATGTGTCTGTGGCTGTGAAGCTGCACTAAAGCCTCACAGTTTGTACCTGTAATGTTAGTGTCGAACGTTAGCACTAACATCTACTGCATGATCCTGATTACGAGCTATAGATGGACATCAAGCTTGATTTTATTTTAGTTTTTTTAATTTCCTGTACTTTTTAGTCCCGGTGTGTGATCCTGAACCTGCAGCTCCTTATTTCATCCTCTGCCTGAAATGAGCTGTTTTAGTTCTTCCCCCTTTAACCAACCTTAGTCTGATTGGCTGTCCCTCATAAACGCAAGGCTTGAAAGTTTCAGTGCTCACACGGGGATGCTGTGTCCCTGACATAGTCATATAAGGATAGCCGCCCTCACTAACATCATAAAAATGTGCAAGCAGAAGAAACTGTGATAGCCGGAGTGTTTGGAGCTTCTGAGGAGGTGATGCAGACTTTATGTAACGTGTTTCGCTCGTTTGGAGCTGCAGCTCATCAGAAACCCTTTCCCAGTTTAGCTGAACCTCTCTGCGTTGTTCAGCTCTCAGGAATAGAGTGAGAGGCACCCTTCCCCCGATGTACTCACAAGAGGCTTTTTAAATGTGAACTTTGACCTGACTCTTGCTGTTCCGTATTTTTAGCTGAGCGTGAGGAATCTGCTGATTGAAACACCGTGAGACAGATTAGTGAGCAGACGGGAGAATAAAAAGAAACGATGTGCACGTGAGAGTTTGTGTCTTTGCTTCTCTGCTCTTATCTCTGCCTTACTCTCAGCTCTGTCACATCTCCTCCTCTCTCCCGGCTAATCCTGATTCTCTCACTTTGATTCAGACGACACTGATAGCAGGTTGTGTGAAATCATCATCCTTCCATCCATCTCCATTCCCTCCATTTCCACACCGAATCCGCCTGTCACATCTGCTTCAGCCTCCTTTGTGTCTTCATTCCTGAGATCCATCTGCCGGCCCTTTCCTCATCACTTTGTCTTTCCCTCTCATTATCCTCTCATCGCTGGCTGTGCTTTACTGCCTCCTTCAGCCATACCTAACCAGGAAAATATCTGGCTCTGTTAGATGAAGCAGACACTCAGAGTTTGTGTTTCCACTGCAGAGTGTTCAGGTCTGTCTCAGGTGGATCTAGTTAGGAACAAAGTCAAACTAAGCATGGAGCTGTGAAACACTCTGTGGACTAGCCGGGATTGAAACCGGTGACAGTGGGCATCAAGTCATACGTGACAACCAGAACATGCTCTGTGTGTATGTGTGTGTCTGTGTGTGTTGCTGGTTTTGGCTGATTAAAGCAATTACACACAACAAGGTGAGACGAAGTTACTCAGAGATCCTCCAGGTTTACGTCAGGCTGTGCTTTTCATTAAAAGCCTCAAACCATCACGCTAGGACAGCAGGATCTTTTCAGTCTTTTACACTAAATGACTGAAATATTTCATCCTGAATCCAAAGAGCTGCAGATCAATCATCTGTAGCTGCTGCGCAGCGTCCTCGCTGCTCCACCCTGCTGCGGCAGGTTGGTGGCGGGTGAGGTAGGAGTTTAACCGTGTGGACATTCACTCTAACGATTAATGTCAGCTGAGCTCCAAACTCCTGATGGAGCAGCCATCATCAGCCACCAGACAAGGTCAGGTAAGCTCAGGGAGAAGAAGTCCGGGTTGAAGGAGAGCCAACACACCCACAAACAGCCCACCTCCACCCAGAATAAACACATTTAAATCAGTGTGAAAACAGTGAAGAGCTTCCTGAGACACACAGTGTGCCTCTCAGCCCGACAACCCGCCTTCAGCCTTCACACATCCAATCATGTGTGTGTGTTTGTTTGTGGACTTCTCTCAGGATCTGTGATCTATGAAGCTGATGCGAAGGTTTTATGTGCTCCTGTTTCTATGGTAACTGTGTGGACGCCACCATCTATGAAACAGACAAATAAGATGGTGTGTTCCTCCTCCAGGAGCTGGGGTCCTTCAGTAGCTTTCCATGGATGACTACCTGGATGGCATTCTGACGCAGGAACAGATCTTTCTGGAGATACTATAAATCTCATTTAGTATAAAAGGATCTTCCAGGAAGAACCAGGATAAAAGATTTGTGTATGGCTTTGTAGTCCTGCGATAAGTGAAGAGACTGGAAGGACAGCTTCCCTCTTCCCCTCATTAACTGAGACAAAGCTGAGTCCAAGTCTGAAAGGCTCAAAGCAAAACTAAACAATCTGAGGCAGAAGAACAGGAAAGGAAGCAGAACAATATCCTGAGAAAAATATATAATCACATTAATAATAAAATAATTTTCACAAGGTAAAAAGCTGAGTGTGAAACTTTAATATCATGCTAATATTCAGGAGGTGCCACTGAGGACAGGAAGTCATGTTCTCAGGTTTACATCCCACATTTACTGGGAAATTATGCGTGATTCTGATTACAATTTTAATTAGACTCGTGCTCATAAACGAGCAAAGGTCCTTATGATACTATTGTGCACTTTCAAGACAGAAGAAAAGTGGTGCCCAGTCAGCCTGAGAAAACCTCTAATTATATCAGAAATAATCAAATATTTGTCCACATTGTTACACGCTGAACGTGAAACTTTGATATGCCGTCGGGGGCTGCAGCTTCCACCACGGACAGGAAGCCATGTTCTCAGGTTTACATTTGCATACAAATTATGCATGAGGGCTGATTACAATGTTCATTAGACCTGCTTTCATTAATAAGTTGAGGTGCTGGTGGGGTGCCTGTGGTGGATCTTACCGCGCTTTTGTATAGCAGTGAACTCAACAGACTGGGCCTGAACGATGAGGGATCCAGGTTCAAATCAGAAGCAGAGCTGAGAGCCATGTTCACATAAAAATGAGGTCAGATCCATGTGACCCAGCTCTGTTCATAATCAGACACTGTGATTGGCCCACCACTGGCTGCCTCACAGTTTTATTTTTATATCACAACAACAGTCCCCTCCAATGCTTTATATTGTAATGAAACGTGCCACAGTAATGCAAACCCCCCCCCCCCCCCCCCCCACAGCATTACCTCGGACCTGTAATGCACTACACCTCCTGTTAAAGGTGGACTCCCTGAAAGAACCAGATAAACATATGGGAACTGTGGCTGAGTGTGCAGTGCCCACCAGGTTTCACATCACATCTGGAACATTTACAGCAACGCGGTACTTTCTGGGGCTCAGCCAGGCTGTATTATGGAGCGTCTGAACTTTGCCTAATTTCAAGAGGTTTTATGTTCATAATCGAGCCAGTTTTTTTATACAGTTTCATTGTGACTCCATCCCTGTCCAACAGCTTGAAGGTGAAGCCACTCCATAATTCAGCCCCAAAAAGAACAACTTATTTAAATGTAAGATGAAGAAATATTGTTTGTTTTTCCACAAAATTACCAAGAAACTACACAGAAATTACTCATGCACTACATAAAGTTACTAACAAATGTCTTCCATTCAGTTACAGCATCATTATTTGGAATTTCAAATAAAATACATTAAATTCCACTTTACAGTTTTTTACAGACGCTAGGACACATTTCTCAATACTTAGGTCACTTTTGCAAAACTCCTCACACGTTGAGCACAACAGAAGTCTATGTGGGCTAAACTGAGGACCAGTTATCATTGTTTTGGCACAAAATGCATTCAATGACTACATCTCTCAAATTTCATGAATTATCTTCTCACTCAGACACAACAACTGCCAAAAATCTTTGTACGTACAGGACATTTTGCATGTGCTTACATACTGTTTTCAAAACTGTTAAACTTGTGGCCAAAACAATAACACAATGCAAAACTTAAAAAGACAGCAAAATCCAACAGCAATATTTTATTGAAACATATTTTAAATCTAAAAATGCAGTTCAACCAGCCACAGCTTATTCTCATTGTAGATGAACATCTACACAGGTGTTACTCCTTCAATTTTTCAACTCCTTCAATTCTGGCATGCCAGGAGATTCTTTCCTAGGTGTGTTGCCCTAGATGACATAAGATGTGATGTGGATGAGAACCTGTGGCCAAATGGAGGAGACCGAGTAGATTAGCATTACTATTGTATGTGTATCAGTGGATGGTGTGTATACAAATTCTTGTATTTTGGGATTACTTAGTGCAAAAACAATAAAAATACATAAACAAATATTAACGAATTCTGCATGATGTCTGATTCATTCCAGTAACATATATTGAAATTATAAACAGAGATGTGTCCTTGTTTTACACAGGAAAACACTGTGTAATGCTACATGTTGTTAGTGTTTTTTAGGTCATTGTTTTGTGGGTGACAAAGTGTGTTTGTCGGCTGTCAACCTTTGCTAGTGTTCTGGAAGAATGAGTTTATTTGAGACCTGAATAAAGTGTTTTGGTAGTTGTAGTGCATTTTGAATGTGAAATGAACTGCTTTGCCAAGCTAAAGGTCAGTTAGGAGAATTGTGTGAAGAGTTTTGCAAAAGTGACCTAAGTATTGTGAAATGTGTCCGAGCGGCTGTAAAAAACTGTAATACAGGCACATACAGTAAGGGCTGTATCACAAAGTGTAACACTAAGCTGGAGACCTGACTGACCAGCAGGCGACATCCATCTTTTATGCAAGTGTGTGCACCTCAGAGACTGTGAGCCCAGATAAGTTATAGCATATTATATATTTTTATTTTTTCTTTGTTAAAACAGTGAAACAAAAACTGAAATCTGTCACTGACGCTGAGAGAAAGTGTCTGACCTGTAATAAAAATCAGAGCTGCTTCAGATCCAGAGACTCAGACGGCATGTATAGTAATGTGTGCCTGTGTGTGTACAAGGGTGTGTGTGTGTGTGTGTGTGCGCGCGCGCGAGTGTGTATGTGCGAGTGCAAGTGTGTGTCTGTGTGTGAGGTTTGGTATGTCTGAAATATCTGGGAGTAAACACACTGTTTTTGCTGTCACTATAGCAACGTGTGTGAGCATATTTATAGGGCCGGCTTTCTCGCTCCTGCCTCATTAAGTCTGAGCCCAGCGGTTCAGGTCGTCCATCTGTCTGCAGCATCTTCTGTTCTTCTCGGTGTGATGTGCCAATCAGACAGCCAATCAAACACTTGAATGCAAATGAAGAAAGGAGATGAAGATATCCTATTGGACGGCACAGACACAAACATATAGGAGCTGCAGGTCTGCTGAATCGTTTTCAGGCTCTTAAAAAGAAGATTCGTTCTTTCATCCAGCATCCCTTTGGCTATCAGACCAACGAGTTCTGGGAGGTTTGTGCACAACTCAAATTAGAGAAAGTCTTCTCTGCTAACACAGCAAGATAAGAAACAGATCATGGAGCTGAGCTCTGGGACTCGCCAGAGACTGTTTAAACCTACAGAAGATTTTGGTTGACCTCTCAACCATCACGGAACTGCAGAAGAACCTCTGAGGCTTAATTTGACCTTAGAGTTCTTCTGCTATGAGACTGCCAATTAGGAGAAACTTCAAATGTGAACACAGGCAACCACAGTGAGGACCTCTGTCTCCACTGAGAGGTCTCCAGTGGAGACAGAGGTCCTCCACCAACCTCTGAGGTCTCCACTGAAACTCAGAGACCTCTTGAAATGGAAACAGAAGTCTCAGAGGGCTCTAACGGAGGTCTGTGGAGACCTGTGTCTCCACTGAGCTGGATCCACATCTTTCCAGCTTCAGCAGAAATATCTCTGCAGCTGTCTCCATCTCTGGCTCTTACAAGAAGTCAAATCTGAATCAAGAGCAACAAAGTTCAAATTAAACTGAACATCCAGCAGGTCACCAGCACAGCAGGGGTCATTTTCATCACAGAGTTCAGCTGTGTTCCCTAAATAAATAACTAAATAAATAAAAACAAACGCACAAGGACAGTAAAGCAGTGTAAAAAAGGCAGGGTGAGTTTGGAAGCTATCCAATCAGGGGTAGGCGAAGGAGCTGTGGTTCACAGGTACAGCTGTACATCAGACTTTATCAGACGTTACCTCCAAATCGCACACCTCTGAGTCTCACAGGTCTGACATGTTTTTGTGAGATTTCCACTATGCAGATGAAGTGGACCTGGAGCAGGTGACCTTCAGAGCAGTAACATGTTGGCTTATGTTCACTTTACTGTTTTGAAACTTTTCATTCCACTGGTGGGCATCACATGGACATAGCTGACCCACAGTGACTGACGCTGGCAGTGTGGCAAAGCAGGTGATGTTTCAGGTCACACCCACCAAACAAACTCTAAACTTAACATTTACAACAACTCACCACATGTTTTACCTTTAAGAGCATCCAGTGGCTGCTCGTGCACAGCAACCACACACGGCAACCACAAGCTGCTGTTGACACAGTGAAATTGGAAAGGAGGAAGTGAGAGGAGGCAGAGGGGATTAAACGGTTGGAAATAGAAACTAGACAGGAAGGAGCAATAGGAGGTGGAAGAATTCCTAAATACAGCAGTAACATCAAAACACACACACACACACACACACACACACACACACACACACACACACACACACACACCGGGACACACACAGACACACATACAGGAACACAAACATCAGAGGGATTGATGACCTGAGCAAGGGTCAGAAAAAGGAAATCGTGCTTCAGAGTGAGAGATAACTCGTAGATGTCAGCAACAATCATCGCGGCCGCTGCGATGCACACACTAGTCATCAGGCCGCTCACCACTCCGACGGCGACGTGTGGCTGGAGGAAGGTTGTCGTTATTTGTCTGAGAAATACCGACGTAGATGTGTGAGGGTCGTGTTTCCCGCGAAGAACTCGGCGCTGTGAAATGTGATGTGGGAGCAAAGCCTAAAAATAACCGTAATAAATGAAACCTCTGAAACATTAAATATGATAAATCAGATGCCACGTGTTCAGCTCCTGCTTCATTTACATCACAATTTAAGCCCCGCTGGGACAGGATGAGTGCTAGAGCGGGAGGCGGGGGAGAGATGATCTGCAGAGGATTTTAAGCCTTGTTGTCATTTGTCACATCATCACCAAAGTCTAAAAATATAAAATTTCAGATATTAAGTGTTTAAAAACATAGTTTGACATCATACAGCTGGCAAAATGTGAGTTCATTTAAACACTGAGAACATTTCTATGATTTTTCAGTAACATTTTCCTCCTAAACACTAATTTGGATTCAGACACATGCAGCCCTTTACTTACTTTGTGTTTCTTCGTGAAAATCCTCCACTTGGCTTCACACAGTTTTTTCTACTGTTACCTCAATGTGACATCACAGAGAGGGATATAACACACTGGCCCCACCTACTCTTGATCAGGAAGGGCAGCCAGTCAGAAGAAAGTTGCGTGTTTCGGCTGTGAATCATAAGAAGCTGTGTGAGGAGAGTCCAGAGTTAAAAACAGATAGAGATGAGCAGAATAAAGTCCGCGTTAAGGATTTAGAGTTTGGGGTTGGTGATTAACTAGTTTGAGAGTCGAGAGAACACAGAAAGCAAACATGAATGCATTAACATGGCTCTAACTACCCATACATACCCACTCCCCTCCGACACCCTGTAATTATTTACATCACGCCTGCTGTCAGGCATGTTTCTATCAGCCGTCGACCCGAAAGGAGAGAAACTCCACAACAGGCTCTGAGGCAGTGCTTTCTCACACTGAACGATGACGATCAGAGAGGTGATGAGGTTTGGTGATTTAGGAAGAAGCTCGATGCTGAAAACACGGCACACACTGACGTGAGGCCCAGAGCCTCCGACTACAAATACTTCCTGTAGATTGACTGAAGCCAGAAAGAGCTGCAGGACCACAGAGATGCAAACCCACAAATCAGAAGGAAAATAAACAGAAAACGATGCAAAGGCTGAAAAGAGACTCAAAGACAATTAAGATGAATCTCAGATGACTACAAAGAGGCGCAATCCAATAAAACAGATGAAAGCAGCACAGAGACAAACCTGCATTTCAAAGTCTGATTGGATCCAAGTGTGAGAAATGAGCCCACTGCTCACCTTCCTGATGAGTTTATGGTTCAGTTGCTGGTTTCAAGTTTCACTGAATAAAACATGAAGCTCATTTTGGGAATTAAAGTCCAGAAAACAGATTTTCTAACGTGCACCTACAGCTCCACTCGTCCTTCTTTATTATATGTTTTAGTGGCGCCGGGAGGTGCAGAAAAGGCCAAACCAAAACACATTTCAGCTGAACTTATGGAGCTGAGTTATAACAGCTGTGAGACAACACTGGATGAATGATGCCTCGATACAGGCTCTCTCAAAGCTGCAGGTCTAGTTAAGCACCGAAAAGCTCAAAGAGGAAGAATCCTGAAAAACACAACAGCACGTAGGGGGCTTCGATGATTTACATGGGCGTGTGTAGGTCGACAAGGAACAGGGAAGCCCCAGCATGAAACCTGCAGTCTGTTTAGTGACCAGCAGGGGGCGACAGCTGTGGTTGCAAAAACAGTCTGAGTAGTAAAGAAATCCTGACCCTTGACCCCTGACCCCTGGATCCTGTTCTGGTCAAAGAAAGATGATCCAGGGGATCCTCATGGAAAAATGAGGTGTGACTGTCAATAATAATAATCATCATCATCATCATCATCATCATCATAACCACAACAACAACAATAATAATAATAAAAATAAAACTTTAAACACAGGAAAGCAGTTAGCAATGAGTGAAATGCAGTGTCAAGTTCAAGCATGTGTGTATATGACAGTATCATCAGCATAAAGTGATTTTTACTGAAATCACTCAGAAAAATAGAAAGTAAAATAGAAACGCTGCAGATTTATATTCCTCTGCATGAACACACTGATTTTGATTTACCAGATAATTTCAAAACCATTTAACACAAAAATCTGCATAAATACTTTTTTTTAAACATATGATCTACTGAGTAAAATGCCTTTGACAGCTGTTTCAATTCATTTCAATATAAAATTCCTATGTTAATACACAGGTAAAGCAGTGCAATGCTGTTTCCTGTCCAGGGCCAACTATCACAGCTGTAGTAATGGTACTGTGCCCAGTTCTAACTTGAAATTTTATCAGATAAAAACTGCTTTAACTGTAAATGAGATGAGAGATGAGATGAGATAGCCTTTTTTTGCCAGTTGCAGGTCTTTTGCCCACAACCGAGATGACAGACCTTGCCGACCGTACATACAATACACAAACATCACATTGGAGAGACAGGTCAGGCTAGGTAGCGAGGAAAACATTGAAATGTGTAACACAAAAGGATAATACAGGAATGCACAGATATCAACACACCATAGCACAATAAACACAGACAGCAACATGGGAAAGAGTTCCAGTGTGTACATCTGATCTGGGACCGCTACAATCTTCGACTGCGCCTCCAGCTGACCCGATGTCCACATCAGAGGGGAGGTAAGCGTTGGAGGTGGCGTGGGATCTGGGGTAGGGAGGGTGATGCGTCAGTGAGTGCTTATCAGTATCAGTATATGTATGTGTGTGCGTGTCCATAGTTCAGCTGAGACAGTGTCCTTCGCCCTGCCAGGCTAAGTCTTCCAGCCAACCCAGGTGGCCTTGCATGGAATGGGAAGGAACAGACTAAACACAGTCGTTATCAGGGAGTTTTTGTTCAGCTCCAGCCTTGAGCCCACAGCTGGCGCTGAAGGGGTAGCCGGATTATGATGGTAATTTGTCTTTTGCAACAACTCATGAAAATTTCAAAGCTGTTCTTTAACACTCCGACACTGGTCTCTCAAACTCCCGTTGAAGAACCGCGAGCTTGCCCATGATGGTATCAAACTTGCTGGTGTTTTCATTCTTTTGCTCAGAGAGCTGATTCTGAGAACTCACGACTGCAGTCAGCTGTTCCACAATGTAATCCAACTTTTGCTCAAAGGTGTTATTCTGAGCAGGCCTCTCCTTGATGTAACCCAATATACGCTAGAGGTATTATTCTGAGTATTCACGGCAGCTGTAAGCATCTCCAAGGTCTTAACCATGCTGCTCTCAATGAGCCCATTCTGAGAAGTCGCGCCTCGTCCCATCGTTTCAATCCCAGCGGGCAGCCTTGAGGGGGTTTGAACAGCCGGTTCCGCTTTCTTAATCTTCCGATAAGCCAGGGCGAAGCCAGCTCCAATCAGCAAGTACCCTGTTATCATGGTTCCGAATAGGTAGATATCTTCAGCGTCCTCAATTGACAGTCCCGCCAGGCACACGACCCTCCATTCCTGCCACCCATCCATCGTGTATCCGGCAGGGAAAGTCCCTCCAGGGCACTCGGGCTCTCCCGAGCCCAGACTTCTCGTTGAGAAAAGGGTGTCAATAGCATTCAGAGACCAGTTGATCAAATCCATAATTCTCTTTAGGTTTTATAAACAGGCTGTGAGAGACTGTTCCAGGGAAAGTAATACAAAAAAACACGAGACTAGACAAGGACATAAGAACTAAGCAGGGAAGATAAGGGAGAGGAGAGGAGAAAAAGTGCGTCCGCCTCCTCCGAGAGCAAATAAGGAAAGTGGCAGAAAATTTACCTCAGATTGAAAGATTGTAACCCATGAAGCTGTTATGCCTGCCATCTTGAAGAAAGTAATCCATAATCTATCATGATCTGTGGAGTTAACCAATGACTGTGTGTTTCACAGTCAGATCCAGCGTTGTTCCTCACATCAGGTTTAAGAACACTAAGATGGTGATGATGAAAAACACTCAGCTCAGGGCCGCCATCTTTCATTCTGTCTGAGACTGAATTGGGGTCTGGCTTGCCAGGTTGTGGAGACAGATTGGTTCAAATTGTGTGTGTTTTGTTGACGACCTAGTAACTTGGGTAACACTAAACAAAAAATTGCATGTAGTAAAATATTCATAATGAAGTTCAAAGTTTGTACAGATCACTGGAGTGTCCCTGATAGAGCAGGAAACGCAGAGGATGCTGGTTTCAAAATGCAGAAGAAGAAAAAAAGAAAAACTAAGAAACCTCGCCATCCACATGTCTGATCGCTGTAAATGTAAACGCAGCTGAACTGTCTTTACTAGTTTGTCAGGATCCTTAAAGCTTAAAGCTTTTAATTAAACTTCCTCCCATGTCACACAGAGCACCCTGCAGGGAAGCTTTGAACAACATGAAACCCTGGACAGCCCTGCAGACTCAGCATCTGTAATGTATGCAGCGTGTGTGTATGTGTGTCTGTGCGTGATTGTGCGTGTGTGGGTGTGTACGTGCATGTGTGTATATATGTGTGCGTGCAAGTTTGTATATGTACATTTGTATATGTGTGTGTGTGTGTGTGTGTGTGTGTGTGTGTGTGTGTGTGTGTGTTTGTGTGTGTGTGTGCGTGAGATGTCTATGGTAGGAGCAGCTAAAAATAAAATGCTCCGTGCTGAAACGTAATAAAAGCAGGAGCCAGGAGACGATGCAGAGCCTGGAGGGGAGCTGTGATCACTGCTCAGCGTTCCGTCTCTGTGCCTCTCAGAGTCCAAGGCCAGTGGAATCACTCAGGTGTTAATGAGACAGGCCGCGAGCCTCAGGAGGTCACCTGCCTTCCCTGTCTGAAGCCAGCGCTGTGAGCCACAGACCTGTGCCGACACAAACAGGGTGAAAGCACATGCTGTGGGTATTCTTTACAGCTTTAGATCTGCAGTAACTGAGTTTATGTCTAAGATGTTTTTAGCTCTGGTTTTGGTCTCCACCAGCTCAGAAACACCACTCCTGTGAGCTTTAGCAGCCAAGCGCTCCATAAAAGCAACTGATTTCAAAGAGTGTTTGTGGAGCAGCTCATAAATGAAAGCTTTTAACTCCTTCTGTCTGCCTGGTGTTAAGAAAGAAATGGAGGAATGAAAATCATCCACCTGTTAATATCCAGGGCACCCTCAGTGCACTCCCTCAGTTCATCCTCAGTTCTGTCTCTGTATGGATACCCCTCATCTGGAAGCCTACCAAGGGGCAGCAGTGGGTTTCAGGTGTGTCCTGGGGAAAATAATTGTACTTCTGGTGTTGATGAGCAACGTTTTAGTGTCTTATTGGGCGATCGTGGCTCAAGAGTTTGGAGTTTGCCTTGCAATCGGAAGGTTGCCGGTTCGAGCCCCGGCTTGGACAGTCTCGGTCGTTGTGTCCTTGGGCAAGACACTTCACCCGTTGCCTACTGGTGGTGGTCAGAGGGCCCGGTGGCGCCAGTGTCCGGCAGCCTCGCCTCTGTCAGTGCGCCCCAGGGTGGCTGTGGCTACAATGTAGCTTGCCATCACCAGTGTGTGAATGGGTGGATGACTGGATATGTAAAGCGCTTTGGGGTCCTTAGGGACTAGTAAAGCGCTATATAAATACAGGCCATTTACCATTTACCATTTATTGAAGAGACATCAGCACTGGTGCCTTCGATAACACCAGTTACAATCAATGACTGTAGAAAACATGGACGACGCGACACCGCCTCCTCCCATTGTGCAAAAATGAAGCCAAAATATCCCACTTGTGGAGGCTGCCATCTTGCATTTTTGGAGCCAGAGTCTGCGCAGTAGTGACTTGAGGTGAAACGACTGTGTAACGCTCCCGCCCACACACCCGCTGGACGTGACTGCAAACACACCCCCTTACACTTTTACGTAGTCTGGCTGCTCCAGTTTTAAGCTGGTTTACCGCGACTGGTGACTCGTTTAATTAAGGTAAATACAACCATGTCACTGTTATAAAAAAAGACACACAGCTTATCATCTTATAGTTCTAAAATCACTCTGTTGTTAATTCGTTTGCTAGATTAGCCGCTAGCATACACACTGTGTTGGGGGCTTGTTGCTAGCGATGCTACACACCTGCTACTCTAATAGTCTGTGTTACTGAATGATTCAGCACTCCTTATGTTTTTTTTTATCCATTTTTAGACAGCGATGAGATCAGCTACACACTCCACAGAGTCCCAGAGTTACTGTTAATATCAAAAATGTAATGCTGTCCTTGGAGATTTTAACATTTAAGACTGTGAGTGTAATGGATCTAAAACTGTTGAAATCTCTACAGCCTGGTAACATGGAAACTTTAAAAACAGCAGCATAAGGTTTCAGCAGTGTAGTCTAATTGGTTCTTTTCATTTAATAGTAGAGTCTACATTCACCCTGGGGAGAAACTAGTGAGGGAGACCATCAGGATCAAGCTGGGTTTCTGGGTCCAGAGGTTTGGAGACACTTCTTCCCTTTCTTTCATCACAGCTGTCCTGTGCCAGAAGTTCCGTTGACCCACTGAGAGAGGCTTCATTTAAGAAACACCAGGAAGACTAAAGCTTATTGCATTGATCAATGAGGACTCATGATCTTCACCAGCAGCTCCCTCACAGGGAAATCTTCAGAGCTCCTCTGTAGGCCCATCTCAGAAGATGGATAAACCCAGCATTTCATGAACACTGTGATGGAGACCTTTGGTTTGTGTAATGTTATAAATACTCGGATACTCCCCAGAGGCACTGGACTTTTACATAAAGATAATATATTCAGTCCTGTAGAAAGTTATATATTTAAAAATATATGATCCTCTCTGTTTACTCTGGTATGAATAACTCTGAATCACTTTATGGTAAATAACCATAAAGTGCAAAAAACTGTGAAAGAATTCCAGATCACAAGTCTGTAGTTCAACATACAAGTGACGACCTTTGACCTTCATCAGGTTTTATTTAATTGTGTCAGAGAAAATCTCATGTGCTCTTCATGCAGCTGAGTACATCAAGTGTTTAAAATGGAAGCTGTGCAGGTCTGAGATCAGCAGCTCTGTGAAACACCAAACTGAGGTCCTGTTAATGCTGATATATAGTGACACAGATACACGGGTGATTAATCCTTTTGTTTTTTTTTGTCTTTAACTTTATCAATAAAACAGCAGCAGCTTTCACTAACAGCACATGGGGTACTTTAACCTTTGTACTGTTTTCATCAGTTAATCTTGCAGTTAACATGTGAAAATGTTGGATGATCTGTCTGCTGTCACTGGGTGGTGCTGAGGTCTGAATCTGAGGGCAGCTCCTGTAATCACAAAGAGAACAGAACCATCACAAACTGAAATATAAAGTTTATCTCTCAAATCTGAAATAAAGCTGATCCTTCTCTGTCCCACACGCTCAGGATCTGAAGTTCTTCTCTTACATTTTTTTTTCAGTTCTACAGTTTAATCCACAGTTACTGATTAATGAGGAATTACTGAAGTACAAGCTTAAAAAAAATGGTGTTACTGTCTTTACACATGTGGAGACTGAAAACATGCTGTTGTTTGCACATATGTAATAATCAGCTCTGCACAGGAGCTGCAGCAGGGTGCAGCCTGTTGCATTTACAGTATAATACTTATAATAAAAGTACAGTAACGGTAATTATTGACTGAGCAGCCCGGACGTTTCTCTTGATTTCTTTAGTCGGGGTAAATTCATTCACCTGCAAGGATTAGCTAAAGAACGAATGGAAGCAAGTTTCCCCGACAGCCGAGTGCTCATCTTAGCTAGCTAGGTCTCAGGAACTAGCTAAGGACGGTAGTTACGGATTAGCTTACAAACACGTTTAACTTACCGAAAAAGTGCAGCGGGGCCTCGGGTCCTTGAGGATAGACTTTAAAGTTCTGATGCTGGTCTATAAAGCTCTGAATGGTTTAGGACCAAAATACATCAGTGACCTCCTGACCCAGTATGAACCTTCCAGATCCCTCAGGTCATCTGGATCCGGTTTTTTATCAGTTCCCAGTCAGAACCAGACACGGAGAAGCTGCATTCAGCTTTTATGCTCCATATATCTGGAACAAACTCCCAGAAAGCCTCAGATCAGCTGAAACACTCAGTTTATTTAAATCCAGGTTGAAGACTCACCTATTCTCAGCTGCATTTGAATAAAGCACCAAATCCACACTTTTAAGCTTAAATTTCAAAACTTATATTTTAACTACTGATTTTATCTACTGTTTTTTTAATCAATTTTAAATCATGCTTTTTATTGTTTTTGTTTTTTAATGTCTCTGTAAAGCACTTTGAATCACCTTGTTGTTGAATTGTGCTATATAAATAAACTTGCCTTGTCTTCTGTCAGGTAGTCCAGTTTACTGAAGGACACCTCAGGCTGTCAGGTTAAAACTAGTGATGTGCGGATCAATACTGAAATATCGATTCCTCCGATACCAGTCATTTATGTTCTAGAATCGATTCTCACATTAAAATATCGATATTTTAGTAATTTAGGGTAAATTTGTAGTTTATCATTAACAAGAACACAGTGGAAAGAAACTATATCATTCGAAATGTCTACATTGGAAGGAACTACTTCCTCTTCCACCTTTCATAGTCATGTGCGAAATACAGCTGTATAAATGTGTCGCAACCCCTTGGCGTGCGCACTCACAACAATGGCTGAGCATAAATGGAGTCATGTGCGGACGTATTTTACATCCCCAAACTGCCGAGACGTGGTTTGCGATACATGTGGCAAGAAAGTGAGGTGTTGTGGCAACACCACAAATTTGTCAAACATCTCAGAGTAAATCATATCACAGAAAATGATGAGCGTATGTTGAGGTGAACTGAAGAGGAGGAGTGGACAGGGACAGGTGCTGCTAGGGCAAGACAAACGTCTCTCACGGAGTCCTTTAGTGCTGCAGGCAGGCAACATGCTCAAATAGCGCACAACTTCAGGTTTTTTATTTCTATATGATGAATTCTGCATTATTAAGTGATAAGAACAAGTAATCAGATGTCCTGTAATCATTATGATGCTATAATTTGAGATACAATAAAAGATACTTTGCAGAAAAACTTTATTTATTTTATTGGTATTGGATCGGTATCATTGATACCACCCTGAATTTTACTTGGTATCGGATCGGAAAGGAAATCAGTGGTATCGCACATCACTAGTTTAAACAGTCGGTCATGTTTTTGTAACGTAAACGCTGGCCCTCCTCTCAGAGCCTACGCTCTATCTGCTATTCCCGAACAGAGATACGCAAGTTTCACCCCAATTTAATATCATCGCGGTAGGAATTAGAATCAAACTTATGGGAGAGGAGACCCCTCGGACATAAATCAGCGTGATGAGAACTATTAATAATAAAAGAAAGAATCTTTGGAAAAAATGTATCTGGGGAGAATTTATTTATTTTAGTCTGACCCCAGTCCCATCAACTAACATTGAGGATGTGCGGTTTATGACCTATACTGCAGCCAGACACCAGGGGGCAATAGAGACATTTTAGCTTCATTTTTGGGGAGCTGTCGCATCTTCCATGTTTTCTACAGTCATTGGTCAGTCCCTGCAGAGCAGTGTTGCCAACTTAGCGACTTTGTCGCTATATTTAACGGGTTTTCAGACCCCTTAGTGACTTTTTTGCTAAAAAAAGACATGAAAGCGCATATCGCTTTTACTCTCAACAAGCAGCGGGTGCTGTAACGCAGTCAGTTCTTCTTTTACTCTTTTACTCTTATGCTGTTTTGTGGATCAAAACAGCATAACAAGGTTTAAAACTACTTATAAACACACACAAAGTAACTCCACCAGAGTGCCTATTTCGGGTCACTTTTGCCGGTCCAAGCCCGGGTAAAGGAGCAGGGTTGGAATTGTGACATTAAAAAAAACAATAATTGCTAAAAGAAATTTAATTTGTAGTTCTAAATAAACTCTAAATGCATTTAGGATGTTTTTTACTCACTTTATGTCTCTTCCACGATGTTATTTCTCTCTCCAACAACATAGGTTACAATTAGATTAGCATGACCAATTATGCAAATTAGGCGATGACGTCATTTAGCGACTTCTAGCGACTTTGAGGACAACCAATAGCGATTTTCCTTACTGAGGAGTTGGCAACACTGCTGCAGAGGCTAAGGCTAGTTTCCCTCTTGGGGGCACCACAGCGGCTCGCTCCGCATGTTTGACCTTGGCATAGATTTCTGTTGGATATCCTTCCAAATGAAGGACATGATCATCTCCAGTTGGAATTGAACCAGCAACCTTTCCTTTGCAAAGCTGATAGACTCCTATGTTAAACAGTGTATCTTCATCACCAACATGTTTATGTTTAACATGCTGTTGATGCAGAGTCTGCCCTATAAGCTTCCCTTATATCTGCATTAAAAATGATGGGGGGGGGGGCTGAGCCTGGAGCCTCTACTCTCTCATCTCGTGTGCAGTCTTCAATGTTTAGGACGATCCTGTCCTAAACATCTGTACTTGGTTGCTCTGATTTTGCTCCCCTCACTTCTGCCTCTCTGTTTTTAAATATGAATGGGAACCAGAGCTGCTCTAAATATGAATTTTAATAACAGCGTTCATGTTTTTAAATGTGACATAGGTTTAAAGGAGTCGTCACTGATCATGTTCACAGCTGCACTTCACACAGCATAAAAAAAGAAGAACGCTCCTCCGCTCTCACTGAATATAGTTCAGTCTCTGAGCATTTTCATTACGTTCAGTGACGCAAAGAGGAAATAAACATGTGGAACAAAATCTGGTTGGAGGTCCAGGGATGAGGCGGGACGGGCCGTCGTGGACAAATCAGGTCTTAATTTGGACAAACGGAGCAGTTAGTGCGCTTGGCTTGTTGGAGCGCAGCGCTTCCAACTC
Organism: Diplotaxodon limnothrissa; assembly: GCF_057381915.1. Lineage (NCBI taxonomy): Eukaryota > Metazoa > Chordata > Actinopteri > Cichliformes > Cichlidae > Diplotaxodon > Diplotaxodon limnothrissa. The sequence goes on along the minus strand of NC_140602.1, from coordinate 29,619,907 downwards.
TCCTGCTCCTCCCACTTGATTGCTTCCCTTTGCTCAGCTCTTATCCAGCAGATATGCATCGCATGGGTGACGGATGCTCTTATTCTTTCTTCCACGACTGCAGATTTAGCTGATACTGGCACCTTTAAACTAGAGATGGACCGATCCGATATTACGTATCGGTATCGGTCCGATACTGACCTAAATTACTGGATCGGATATCGGAGAAAAATAAAAAAATGTAATCCGATCCATTAAATATCACGAAAGCACCTCACAAAACTTGCCACACGCCGTAACTCACCTCAGAACGTTAGCACGTCGGAGCATTATGCATCACGTGATAGAGCGGCTGTGGCATGCGGGACCTGTGGTGGCCTGGATAGCATTTGGAGCTTCGCTAGCAACCCGGCATTTCATCTCCGACAAAGTTATCCCGAGAGAAGTAAAGCAAGTGTGTAAGTCCATCTCTGAATGTTTGTAAAGCATTCCTGCGTTAAGCTTAACAAGCGATATATGGAGCGACTGCTTCTTCTTGCTGCTACTTCAATCATGAAACTGCTTAATGATCAGCTGATCGGCTTTTCTGTCGGGAGTCCGTGTCTCTAGTTTGCTTTTGGCCCACTTCGCACCAGAAAGAGGAAACCAGCGGCTGAACAACAGCAGCACGTTTAAGCTTGATCAGCTGTTGTTAGAATGTATTTAATATTACTTTCTACTCCAGGATCTTTTTCTACGTAGCTGACGGCTGTAACTGTGCAGGGGCGGATCTAGCAAAGTTTAGCCAGGGGGGCCGATAGGGCGTTAACAGGGAAAAGGGGGCACAAAGACATACTTTTCTTTCTTATTCTCATTTAAAATGTCTAGCTTTTAATAAATAATTATCTGACACCCAAAGTTTTAATTTGATGCAAAATGAATAGAAGTCCATTACTGTATATAGTAACTATTAAGTCTAATATATATACCCTAGTAAGCTATAGTACTTTTTCCTTTGGGAAGGTACCATCTGTGCAGTCTGCAATTTTGTTGAAGAAAGATGTTGAATCTATTTAATATTTCTTGAAAAATAATTGATTTCTGTGCATTTTTTTTCACACTGCATCAAATTAAGGTTGATTACGTCGATTAAGCATCATGAGGTGGAGTGTGAGGGGTGGTTCCCCATTTTTTATTTATTTTTGTTGTTGCTGGGAGTTGGAACCCTATTAGTTAGGTTGCTTAATATTTATATTATATTGGTGAGGGGGTAGGGACAGGCTTAGGGCGTCGGGGGGTTCCCCGGAGGCATCTTCCTTGGGTGGCTCAAACCGGGGTAGCGGTCACGTCCGGTTGGGGGCTCTGTTGGCTCTCAGGTGACTGTTTCCTCGCGGCTGCGTGCAGCGGGGCTAGGGGAGGGTCTGTGCTGACGGACGTGGGTTACTGACCTGGCAACCTGACTGCCCCTGGGTGGGTCCGGGATGGGCGTGAGGTTCTGGGGGCGCTCCGTCTCTGGGCTGGGGCCCGGGCCGGGCCTCGGGGGCTTGGGTCCTGGTTGGTGTGTTGCCGGGGTTGTGGGCGGGTGGGTGCATGGGGGCCCGGCCCTGGAGCAGGGTGCCGCTGGTGCGTCGAGCCGCCTGGGGGGCTCTTCATCTGGTGGGGGGGATGGTCACATCTTGCAGGAGCTTTCTTCTCTTCAGGAACTCTCTGCGGGAGGGGGAGATACAGGAGAGGTGGAGGAAGATCTCAGCCTGGGCGTTTACCGTCTTATGTAGTCTGGAAGATGTGTGGATGGTGGGGTGGGTGCAGTTTTCTCTGTGGTGGGGTTGGGTGGACTGTCCAGGGCTCTGTGGAGCCGGAGGGCGCTACTGCACTGGGCCCCGGTCTGATGGGCCTGGGCCCCCCTTCCCTGGCGGGTCGCGGAGGGTGGGAGTGCCTACTGGGGTCAGCGGGGGAGCTGGCCCCAGGGAGGGGTTACCTGCCCCTCCCTTCCTTCCCTCCCCATCTCCAGCTGCCTCCCTCTTCCCGCTCCTCCACAACCACCCACACATGCAGGGCCTTGGAGTGGGGGTATGTCACCAGGGTGCAGAGGAGGCTACCCCCCCCCCCCCCCCCCCCCCCCCGTCCCCTTCTGGCTGCCTCTGCCTCAATTTTATCCCACAACTTAGACATTCACATTATTCACACTCTCATTACACATACATATAGGATCTTGGGGGTGGGCACAATCACGGAGTCCAATTTACCATCAGGGTGTATACCTCACCCCTGACGTCGTTGCCCACCTCTCAATTTTAAATACACTTAGTCATTGAGGGCTAGCAGGAGGGACTATGTGCTTACCTGCTGCTCTCTGGCAGGTAGCTCCATGCCCTCCTGGGTTTTAATTGCACCTTAGAACACATATGCATCAACACTACAATGAGCGGGTGGAGGGAGGTTTGGAGTCTTCTCCCACCCCCATTCTCTGCGGCCTGCTGGAGCGGGAGGGCTAGTAGGAGGAGTTGGCCGTCCGACTGCGGTCTGGGGTGTGGGGCCTCCCTGCTGCTGCGGAGTCGGGGTGGTCTGCCTCTCCCCACCGCAGGGAAAAGGGTAACACCACCTGGGTCTGGGTGCAATTCCCCCCTCCAGGGGCAAGGGTACCTAGACCCGGTTTGTAGAGTACGCTTGAGGAGTGTGATTGTGTGTACAGCGTCTCTTTATGTCTGTCTCCACGTTGGTTGAGTATGGAGTGAGTGCATATGAGAGCATGAGGGTGGGAATGGATGTTTGTGTCTGTGTGTGCCTGTATGTCTGTGTCTATATGTCAGGTTGGGTATCAGACGCCACCTCTCTGGGGACACCTCAGGCCCTCCAAGGTTTGGAGGCCTATCTCCACCCACCACCACTTCCCCTGCCGGTGGCGGACTCCCTCAGGTGTCGGTGTGTTGGTGGTTCTTTGTGTCTGGGGGTGGGCGTCCGGGTACACACCGGCTCACTCCTTGGCGGCCGCTTGTCGGGGCCTGGGGCCTGGGGCTCGCTCGGGCCCCTTTGGAGGTGGGGTGCCCCCGGCCTCTCGGCCTGGGGCTCGGTCACTCAGGCGCAGCTGGGGGCCGGCGGAGCTCACGGGCGCGTCACTGCAACTCCCCCTGACTTCTGCTCCGCGGCTGCTGGGCGAGCCCTCATCTGGGACTCTCCTCAGCTCTTACTGGAACAGTGGCGCGGCTGCCCCTCTGTTGGTCTTCCATGGTCTCTTGTGTTCTGGGGGCCTCTGGATGTCTGGAGTTTTGATCTCCTCCATACCCGCTTCACACCCTGGAGGACGGGGCTGTGGCCCCCCCACACTCCCTAGCAGATCATTACATGGAGAAACCTTTGGAATGCAAGCATGCTGATCCAGGTATGCACACATGGGTATTCACAGACGCGGACTAAAGCTTTCTTGGCTGCTACCTCAAAGCACACTGTGCGCTGTCTATCTTGCGTGCTGCACAATATCGTTTATTATTTAGTAAATATTGATATCTATGGCTAGCTAGTTTATTGTGATGGTGCTTTGTTTTCTCTATTATTATGTTGCTCTTTATTGTTTGCTGTCTCCTCTGTTTGTTTTTTTTGTTTGTTTGTTTTTTTTTCTCCATACAGGTGACCCAGGAGTTCTTTTTTTCTTTCTCTCTCTTCCCCCCCTTCTCACCGTCTCTTCTCCCGTTTGGTTTTCTTTCTTTCTCTCCCCCTCTTTCTCTCATTCATTCCCCCTGTCCTATTTATTAAAAAAAAAAAAAAAAAAAAAAAAAAAAAATGACAAAGGATGAACTGAAGCTCTCCCATCACGTAATGTCGCATACTGCTGTTTCTGATGTCATTTAAAAAAAAAAAAAAAAAAAAAAAAAGGTTGCTTAATATTTACGCTAAGTACTCTTTAAAATACCAGAATAGGGAGGATGGTGCAGGTTTACAGTTTTTTACAGACGCTAGGACACATTTCTCAATACTTAGGTCACGTTTGCAAAACTCCTCACACAGTGAGCACAACAGAAGTCTATGTGGGCTAAACTGAGGACCAGTTATCATTGTTTTGGCACAAAATGCATTCAATGACTACATCTCTCAAATTTCATGAATCATCTTCTCACTCAGACACAACAACTGCCAAAAATCTTTGTACGTACAGGACATTTTGCATGTGCTTACATACTGTTTTCAAAACTGTTAAACTTATGGCCAAAACAATAACACAATGCAAAACTTGAAAAGACAGCAAAATCCAACAGCAATATTTTATTGAAACATATTTTAAATCTAAAAATGCAGTTTAACCAGCCATAGCTTATTCTCATTGTAGATGAACATCTACACAGGTGTTACTCCTTCAATTTTTCAACTCCTTCAATTCTGGCATGCCAGAAGATTCTTTCCTAGGTGCATTGCCCTAGATGACATAAGATGTGATGTGGCCAAATGGAGAAGACCGAGTAGATTAGCATTACTATTGTATGTGTATCAGTGGATGGTGTGTATACAAATTCTTGTATTTTGGGATTACTTAGTGCAAAAAACTAAAAATACATAAACAAATATTAACGAATTCTGCATGATGTCTGATTCATTCCAGTAACATATATTGAAATTATAAACAGAGATGTGTCCTTGTTTTACACAGGAAAACACTGTGTAATGCTACATGTTGTTAGTGTTTTTTAGGTCATTGTTTTGTGGGTGACAAAGTGTGTTTGTCGGCTGTCAACCTTTGCTAGTGTTCTGGAAGAATGAGTTTATTTGAGACCTGAATGAAGTGTTTTGGTAGTTGTAGTGCATTTTGAATGTGAAATGAACTGCTTTGCCAAGCTGACGGTCAGTTAGGAGGATTGTGTGAAGAGTTTTGCAAAAGTGACCTAAGTATTGGGAAATGTGTCCTAGCGTCTGTAAAAAACTGTAAGTTTATTAGATTGATCAGTATTGCTGAACTATGAAATATTTTTTTTTGCATACAGGTATAACAGAATAGCTTTAGTGTAGTTGTTGTTTTAAACTTGAGTATGAACTTATACAAAATGCAGCAAGATATTTAAAAAACAGTTTTGTTGATTAAAAAACACTATATCGGATTCATATCGGTATCGGCAGATATCCAAATTTATGATATCGGTATCGGTATCGGACATAAAAAAGTGGTATCGTGCCATCTCTACTTTAAACACAGGCCCTTATCACAGAGATAATGCTGCTCTGAGAGCAGCAGGCAGCGCTTTGAATGTACAAAAAAATCTAGGGGGAACAGATTACACCTCCACAAAATTAGAGTCGACAAAGCCATGGAGGTCTTTTTCTTCTTTTCCTTTCTCATCCTTTGTAGAAAATGTCACCTTTAAAGACAGCGGAGATGTTTACCTGTCGAGCAAATGCAGCGCTACAGAACGCCAGCCTTGAAGTCTGCAGGCAGAAAAAACATGGAGCAGAACAAAGAATAGAAATGAAAGGAGAGCATGGTTGTTCCACACATTTATCCACTTGGCTAATAACAATAAGTACAGCCCCCACCAACACCACTACAGCTTCCAAACTTCCTCGTTTCCCATGAATAAAGGTGGAGATCAGCCCAGTGTGTCTGTATCAATAGAGGGGGATCTGGTACATCCATGCGCGCACACACACACACACACACACACGCAACACACAGACACATACACTCGATGTAGTAGAAGCCGCTGCATGTGAGCAGTGTGAACAGTGGTTCATCTGCTTCAGACTCATGCAGCGACAGGAAGTCATATGACAGGCAAAGCCAGGGCGTGACTCGTGTTCTCTGATTAAAAACGCAATGGTGGGCATGACGTTAACATATTCAGAGTGTGGCTCGTGACTCCCAGTGTCTCAGTCTCATTCGCAGAGCTAATGTTAACATTGCTAAGAGCAGCAGGTGAGTTAGGCTAACTCACCTGTGTTGCTGCAGGTGAGTTAGCCACAGTTCGTCCACCATGTTGACAGCTTTCTGTCTCAAAGACAGAGGTGTGGGATATTGGAGCCGGCACTAACCCCGTCCATATGTTAGTAAAATATGAATGTTGTAACCAATGACTGTAGAAAACATGGATGACACGACAGCTCCCCAAAAACGAAGCCAAAACGTCACTATCCCGCCCTGGTGTCTGGCTGCAGTATAGGTCATAAACCCCGCCTCCTCCATGTTAGCAGATGGGACTGGGGTAAATAAATTCTCCTCAGATACATTTTTTCCAAAGATTCCTTCTTTTATTATCAATAGTTCTCATCACGCTGATTGATGTCCAAGGGGTCTCCTTCCCCATAAGTTTGATTCTAATTCCTAACGGGGCGATGTTAAATTGAGGTGAAACGTCATCATAGCAGCTTTGACTGGCAGCTGCAGTCACGGAGAAACTTGTGTATCTCTGTTCGGGAATAGCAGATAGAGAGTAGGCTCTGAGAGGAGGGCCAGCGTTTACGTTACAAAAACACGACCGACTGACAAACAAAGTGGTTTGTTCCAGCTCTCCCCTGCTCTGGCTCTAGCGCCGTTGCTGCCAGAACGCTGGTGGCTGAGATGCAGCGGAGCGGAGGTGTTAGAGCCAGGCTTAAAACAGGACATATTAGCTGCATTTAACCTTCAGTTACTCTTTATAAAGTTAGGTAGGAGTCAGACCATGTTTCTTTTTAGCTGAAAAACATTACACCAGGTAACCTGCTGTGTTGAAAACATGTTTCCCGACTATGTTTGCTACCCTACAATCCGTCCTACTCTGTAGTAAAATCAGCGACATTTGACTGTCCTGTTGCTCCCATTTAAATGTATACAGCCTATTTAAAATCTAAAACTTAACATTGTCCGTAGCCTGCTGTTGTTACCACTGTCCTGTTTGAAATGTAATGAGAGAAACTGGTTATTTTGTCCTATGTACATGTACCGATATTGAACCCAAGGTACTAACTAGCTAGCTGGCTGGATGCCCATTAACCTTATAACTTATAACTGTTGTGTGTGTGTGTGTGTGTGTGTGTGTGTGTATGTGTGTGTGTGTGTGTGTGTGTGTGTGTTTGTGTACAGAGAGACAGCCAGGTTCATAATGGATATAAGGAAGTTTTTTTTGCTTCACTCACTCACCCGGGGCTGTGATCTCTCACGTCAGCCAATGAAATCCACCTGTTTGATGCTGGAGACTTCTAACTCTTTAGCCTGTGCCCATGACGCTGTGTGGCTCGTGACTGAGCTACTCTTTGTAGTACCTGGAGTAACCTGGAATCTTTACGAACATGTTACTCGTGAGTATTTATCCATCTGCATTGTTACTAAACCACAAAAATTCAAAGGACAGACAGATTGACATCCTCATGTTAGAAATTAATTGGAAATAATCAGAAACATGAGATCTGCTTGTTAATAAAGCAAAAACATCAGAGGCTCATGGATGGTGGACTACACTGAGACTGAAACTGCCTTATAGCTCTAATGTCTGAATATGAGTACTCAGCCTAATATTCAGTTCCTACTAAATAAACTAAAATTACCAACAGAATGAATACGCATGATTAAATATAGAATAATGAATTTGTCAGGGCCACGTCAGACTAAGAAATAAAACTCACATCAAAATGACACCTGTTCTTAATGTCTTGACAGACAATTAGCAGCAGGACAGACACGAGCTCCAAATTAAGCATTTATTTTGTAATAATGATGATATCTACCACATTCTGCACACAAACTTTTCACCTCTGCAGCCGGAAGATGAGCTGCTGCCTCATTCGCACTTGGTGGTTCAATAATCCTGAGAAACTGATGCTTTTATAGTGGAGAGAAGACAGGAAGTGAAGATAATGAGATGCATCTGTAATCCCTTGGTGGATTTAGGAGACTGAGGTTACGGTTCACGGTCAGCTTGTTAAACCCACCGGTCAGATCCACCTGGGCGACTCTGCTGGCAGTCGGGGATTATAATAAATCCACTGGCCAATCAGTAGCCAGAATTATACACAGAAAACACACACCTTAGATCACATCAGCATGTCTTTGCACAGTGAGATGAAGAGGTGGAGACTGAACCTGAAGTGACACACACGTGGAGCCCGATGATAACTCTGTCATTCTGGTTCTTTGTTTATCAGAGATCTGCCTCTCTGATCCAGTCCTCCATCCACACACACTGATAGCAGTAATTCAGGGCTTCGCGTCCTTGGACACGTAGAGCTGATGATCACACCTTCGACCTCGTCATTAGTGTGTGAGCTGCTCCACTGATGATCAGACATTGATTCAGAGTGGATCCTGGCTACATCTGCACTGCATGATAACACTGTGGAAGTGGAGGTCTGGCTAGGCTAAAGCAAACCTCAGCGGCTCTCTACTGTTAGTTTCATCCAAGCCACACAACAGAAAGTGTGTACTGAGGGCAGATTGGAGGTCACGGTGGTTATTGTCGCCTCTTCAGTGATGAAGTGTTATAATGAGGGTGGACAGGCATGCTAACCTCAGCAGAGAGCCTGCAAAACGTGTTGTTACATCTCTGCTCTGTTATCTTTCAGGCTCTGCTGGTTTCGGCTTCATTTCTCAGCCTCCGCGGTTGATGCTTGGCCCCGCCTTATCCTGTTCGGGCTCACGTGTATGTGCCTGAACTTCCTGTTACTGAAGCCGCGGGATGTTTTCTGCCGAGCAGAACGCTAACATTAAAATCTGCTGTGGGGCACTCACGTTTCCCGCAGACCTTTAATGCCTCTTACGTCCCCTTTCCTGGCAAACGACTCTTTGACGCAGCGCCTCTGAGGTACAACACAACAACTTATATTTACTGAGGGGGGTCTGCACCAAAATCCACTGCTGTGTGGGGCTTTACGCTCTTCTCCTCCCTCCCCTCTCCATCCTCGGGCAGCACGCCGCATCATAGCTCTGTTTCTGGGCTATTTCAGGAGCAGCAGCGTCATGTTACTGCACTTTTATTTCCCAGCAGCAGCCTTCAACAGGACACATGCTTTATTTGAGGCACACTGAGCGCTTAATAGGACACCGGGCACAGCGGGCTGGTAATCTGGCCCCGCGGCGGCATCACCCGGCTCAGATCACACCGATATCTGCAGCTGTCCTCACAGGCTGCTCAGCAGCACAGACACCACGTCAGAAGTCTTTAACACAGCTTGGAGTTTAATTTCACAGTGATTATCATCGAGCTGTGTTTTAAACAACACACTCCACAGTAAACACACACACACACACACTAACAGAGTCGTATGATTAAATTCACGCTCTGTCATGAGTAAGTTCAGTTTATTGTGCTGAACACAGAAAATTGTTAGTTTTATTTCACAGCCTCCAAAACAACAACATCATACACACACACACACACACACACACACACACACACACACACACACACACACACACACACACACACACGCACACACACACACACACACACCTATCTCACTTTTATAAAGGAGCATTTTAACTGTAAGACTTAAAGAGCTTCCAGTGTAAACCTGCTGATCACGGGCAGATTCCAAGGTCATCAGTTCAACAACTGTACTGAAGTACAAGTTATTCACATGTAAAAATAATATATAAAATATATAAAATAATAACTAAAATAAAACTGAATTGAATGACCGTAGACATGTTTATGTGAGTAAAGGTGAGGCTGTCAAGCACGGTGGTGGTAGCATCATGCCCTGGGCTGTAGCTGCAGAAAGTAGACGGGATAATAAAGAAGAAGGACTACCTCCAAATCCTTCAACTTCACCTGAAATCATGAGCTATCTGGGTGAACCTTGGACTCAGTCAGGTTCTCCAACAGGACAGTGACCCCAAACAGAGAACTGGTTTTGGATAAAGCAGGATAACATGAGCTTCTGGAATAGCCTTCCCAAAGCTCAGACCTCAAACCTATTGAAGATTTATGGAATCTGGTTAAAAGCCAGCTAACAGACATCTACCCACGTAACAGCTGGAACTGTATTTCTCAGGCACTGCACTGGCTAAAGCTGTGCAAGCCAGATGTGAGCCAGGAGTTACAGCACATATGGACCAGATGTGGCACAAATGTCAGAAAACACCTGAAATGTGGTCAGTACCTGCAGCATCCAGACTTCCTGAGTCAGAGCCAAATGTGACCAGTAGAAACCTGTAGGTGTGCAGGTGTGGACCACGATTGGTCCAAAGATTCATTCCTTTCTGCCTGTCGAGCTTCATTTGGAGGGTCTGAGCACATATTCTTTAATTTCAGCTACATTTCCATTTACAAAGATGCTCAGAGTGTCAGAGGGACAGAGTGTCTTTCATTTATTGCCTGGCGGCCTCGGTCTGTGGAACAAAGAGCAGGAACAACAGCGCATATGTGCAAACAGCTCGTTTACGGGCGCTGCTGCTCAATGAGCTGAACTGAAGCGTGACGAGCACGGAGAGGGGAGGTCAGCCGCTCGAGCTGAGCTGGGAGACAGCACATTTCTACGAGAAAGAAAAATAAAATCCTGAAACTGAGCACTGAACGTGAAGCCATGCAGGAAGAGCTGAACATTTAATTATTCACACGAAGCCACATGAGTCACATCATTAATGCCACTTCATGTTTTTCAGTGATGAAATGAAGAATGGCTCGCATTTATTCCCATCATTCAGAAGTATTTTATTGGATGACCCCCCCCCCCCCCCCCCCAAACCGCTACGCCACACCACATTGAACTGACGCAGACTTAGAAGCTGAGAAAATCTCCTGAAGCTCATAATGTTCACCATGTTCACAGCTTCTCCAACATTTACTCATCCAGCAGCAAAGTCCCAGGTTTGCAGATACGTGATTAGAAGTCAGAGACTGGACTGCATCCCTAATGGTGCAGTTCCTCATTTAAATGAAGCCCATTCAAGACTTTCCATTAGTGTGAACCATCCGATGATCAGAGACTGCCATCAACTCCGGCTCTTTATTCTCACCATTGGTTTGTGCCAACACGACAGCCTCCTCCATTAGACCCAAACAAAGTTCGCATGGTTTGGTGCCTGATGTGGCTGTGTTAGTTTCTGCAGGGAGCTTTAATTCATTTGGGGATCTCATGGACTTAAAATGGAGTGCTCATGGAAGGAGAGGAAGAGTTACTCAAATCAAGGCACAGTGTAAAGTCTCTGTGTGGCTTCACTCAGTGTGCACAAAGGGCTCTGCAACATCACAATCTAGGTTTTCATCTATTTTTTCATCAGATTTTTCAGTGTGTCTGTCTGTCATGCATTACTTTTGTGATTTGGTAAATGAAAAATGAAAGTGAATTACTTGATGTATTTCTGGATTTTGCAGAAACTTTGGCTGTCAGTCAGATTCTTTCCTTTGACTTTAATACCTGCAGCCTCCCACAGCATGCAGAAACTTCCCAGAGCAAGCATGCAGCACACATGTATTAATACCTGTATATACATACATATATACCTGTAAATACATGTATTTACCCTGTAAAGTCAAGTGGATCACATTTGATGCATGAGTTTCTCAGACCTCTACATCACCTGTGTGATTTATTTTACTCTGGAAAACCTAAACAAAATACACAATACATCCTTTATAAGATAAATTATATAAATTACACAAAAATGCAGCTGTAGCAAATATGATACAAATGAAAACTCCTGATATTTAATTTCTCTTTCTTTTTTACATTTTCCAGAAGGTTCAATAAACACTCAAATTTTAAAATCTTTGAATTTCCTAGCAATAATTTCATATTTAAGGCTTCAGAGATGACGGTGTTATCCTGGGAGGGGCCACCCTGACCTCCACACAGCCCCCATCAACTTCACCTCATATCAGCTGTCAGCTGCCTCTCACTGGTTTGATTTGCCTTGGCTCGATTTTGGATAACACACCTGAAACTTGAGTTTCATGTGGATGTTGTTTGATCAGTCACTCATTCTTCATGTGCGCTGTTAGCAGATTACACTCACAGCTCCACTTAGTAACTCTGTGTCATTAGTTCCAAGACAAACTGCTGAATTAACACTCTTAATGTGACCCTACAGCGTCAGCTCGAGGCACTTTAAGTAAAATCACTGCGGTGTTACAGGGAAATACTCAGCAGCAGCAGCCTGGTGCTGTACTTCACCAAGTACAAGAACAAAGCTAAACAGGAGATAGTCAGGGCTCCTCCCCCGGGGTATGAATTACTCGAGCCACGTTTGGTTATGAACACACAACTAGCAAAACAAAAAAGTAAAACTCAGTTAATAAACCCAAAATGAATCTGCTTGTGTTTCCATAATCACACAGTGTTTTGCCCCTCCTGGGTTCTCATCTTCAGAGCTCTCTCCTCATGACTGAGCATCCTGGAGTTTTGAAGTGTTCATCAAAGACGGTTTGATTTCTCACTGATTACCTTCGTTTCATACGCAAAACAGTTCAAAGAAATAATTGGAAGCCTAATCGATGATGGAAATAATTTGGTTTTATTTGCTCAGCTGGGCTGAAAAAAAAGCTCCTGACGGATCTGAGGCGGAGCCGGTTTGTGCCACAAATAGCAGCAGAGTCGCTTTCAGAGAGGAAAACAAATGACCAGCAGCAGGAAATCAGACAGCAGGTAAAGAGGGAGCTGAGGCAGACTGTAATGTGCACAAAATAAATTGGTCGTGTCTTCACCTAAATATGAGACCACCTGACATTGGTAAGTAGGTTGCTCTAAAACTAGCGGGCCCTGAAGGAAGGCAGCGCTGTGTCCCGCCGCTCGCCGTCTGAAGGAGGAAATGAGGGAAGTCTGGGGAGATGGCCGAGCAGAGGTGCGGCATAATTGGCTGACTGGTGGTTTTTATAATAGAAGTGAGAAAGCCTTTGTACAACTTGTCTTTGAAAAATACCCTCTGATAGACTCAAAGTAAAGACGTGGTGGGCGAGGGATGATCACGTCCCCATTACAGGAAACAGGAATGCACGTTTCAGCTCGAGTCTTCATGTTCTTTCTTCTGCACAACCTAAAGAGTCCTCGGAGAACAATTAGGACAGCGAGCGTTCTGCATGTTAGGTTTAAAGCTTCAGGAAGCAGAGACTTTAATCTACTGAAGGGCTGACACCATTTTCAGCCTGCCGGCACTCGCTCGCTCCAACCGCTCCTCCTGTTAACAGTCAAGATCCACAATGGCTCCAGTGCAAGCAGTGAAGGGCACAGTCTGCAGCCCTTATGAGGGTTTTATATGGAAGTACTCTGACTCTGAGTCCAAATTACACAAATCTGTGTTTCTTAATAATAATATCCAAAGAATGAAAATTTGAACCAAATACTGAAAAAAAAATCTAAAAGATAACATGAGAGGATAAAGAAATGTTAAAATGATGTCACAAAGATGACACAGGAGTAGAAAAACGATTTCTTTCTTTGTGATTTTACACATTTATTTCTTACCCTCAGACATGCTGACAGATTTCTTTCATTCACTGAAGAAGCTTTTCAGTCTTTTTAAATATTGTTTTATTATTTATATAATTTGAAATGTATTTTATTTTTTATGACATGCAGCCGAATTTCTGTATCATGTAGAAAACCTGAGATGTGCTGCTGAACTGTCGAATATCTCAGGGATTAAATGTGTAGTTAAAGTTTGTGACACTGATTAAAAAACGCTCTGTATGATGTAAATGAGTTTGATGTTCCTGCTTTAAGCGAATAATCTGCATCCACCTCCTCTGTCACGCCAGCCCTCTGCACGTCCTCCTTCACTGCATCCATGAACCTCCTGTGCTGGAGGGTTTGAACGTGAGGAAGACCGAATGCAAGGGGCCGTGAGAGAAGAGTGAACCTTTCCTTTAAGAAATCCTGCTGTGTGGAGGAAAGCCAGCTCTATATTCCTGCCTTTTCCTCCGATGATGACGATGTTTCACTGTGAGCCACATGATGAATGTCTTCAGCTCTTCTGTTATGCTTGGAGAGGACTTCACAAAGGGAAGACAGATTTATAATCACCAGCCTTCAGTCTGTCATGAATGCTCACTTCAGGCTCTTCAGACTCATTTTCCACACACTCCGTCTCCCTGAGGCTCCGAGGACATCATCACATGTGGGGATGTACAGTATTTACACTCAGATGTGGCCTCGGCATATGGCTGCTGGTACATTAGGAACTCAGCGTGCTGCTTGTGTTCTGGCACAAACTCCCTGGCACGGTTTCAACTTCACTTAGAAACGACGGTGAAGGAAGTGTCGTACTCGTGTTTCCTGCTGCACATCCACAAGGTTTAGTCAGTTATAGGACCCCAACAGCCTGCTGTCATCTCTCAGTCTTCAGATACTGTAGGAGCTAAAAATACGCTGTTTAATTTAAGAGTTTCTGTTCAACGTAGGCATGATTTATACTGTGATCACTAACAGTGCTGTATTAGGGCAGCGATGAGTAAGAAATAAATAACAGAGCCTGCAATCACCAAGATTATAAAGTCAGATATTTACTAGTAAAAAACCCAGTTTTTCAGACTGAGTGCAGACAGTGTGACAGAACATTTCAGGTTGCTTCAGTTAAACTTATTTAATAAGGAGCAGGATTTTAAAGTGTCGATTTAACAGGAAGCCAATGAAGCAATATTCGCTCTAATAGGATATGATGGTCGACAGTATCAAACACTGCACTGAGGTCTAGCAGGACAAGCACAGAGATGAGTCCGCTGTCAGAGGCCATAAGAAGATCATTTGTAACCTTCACTAAAGCTGTTTCTGTGCTGTGATGCCAGCTTGAAGGGTCCAGAGACGATTATTAGAGACAGGTTGATCATATTTAAGATCAGTTAATATCATCATAATTTGGGGCTTTTCCAGCTCATTACTGGAACCAGAAGCAAGAGCACATTTAGCTTGTTTTCATCTTCACTTTGGAGACTTTCAGTACTTTTGAATATTGATGCCATGATTCTGCTGTGCTTCATATTCACACTCTGTCTGCTGTAATTCTGTTAAACCAGCAAAAATAATGTGTCGGTGGCATTATTCACTTTCTAACCTCTCCAAACAACATTCGCATGCATTTTAGCATGAGTTTGTAATCACAGCATCACTTCAGGCTCTTTAAATATCTCCTACCTGTGGATACCGAAGCTCTTTTTTAAAGTTTAAACTTCTGTGGTGAGACAGCTGAACAGTAATCCTGATGCTTCTCCCTGATCTGCTAAAAAACTCTGCATCGACCTCTAACTGCTGATACATTTGCCTGCCTAACTCCACCTGCTCTGACAGGATCTGTAGAGATCATCGTGGCAGCTGAGGTGATGTTAAAGTACAGGCTTCAGCCCTGGCTCCACATGGACACAGCGGGCTGGGGGTCTGATGCCTGCAGAGAGTAGCTTGATGCAGAGGAAAGAAGACCAAGAGGATTGAATAACATTTTTTTTTTATCAGGTAACTCAGTGTTCTGACTAAAGTAATCACAGAAATGACACGTTTCACTCGGGTGTTTTATTTTTGTTCAGAAGCTGCAAATGCAGACGCTCATCTTCAACCGAGTGCACCTCGCACACTCTGACAGGCGCTGCAGCTGAAATGTGATTTCATCCTCAAAAAAGAGACTGAAGCTGCCTGATGGAGCATGTTCGGGAGGCTGTATGTTATGGATGGGTCTTACTTTGCACTGACAATAAAGTTACACTGAATACAAAATCAGACTCACTCAGGAAAACTTTATTAAGACTGACTGTCAAGCATCACAGCAGCAACAGAAAACTTTAATATGGAATCCAAATCAAATCGTATAAATCATAAATGATCTTCATACGTTCTCCAAAAATACTCAACCCTGAAAACGCCACGAGATTCATTATAAACAAGTAACAACCATAATAAATCAAAATGAATTATCAGTCTCTATGGGAAAGAGTGTGTTACCTCTCAGTTACAACACTGACAAGTCACATAGAGTAAATCCCAGCAGCCAAGCAGTTTACAGTCTGCATCCACAGTGTGTATGTGAGCCTCACTCAGACACAAGTACCTCCTAATCAACAATATCTAATTAAAATAATCAAATTTCACTCAGCAAAGCTGGAGCTCCACCTTATTGGACAGTCTGTTAGAACAGTAACCTCACAGCAGCCATATTCCTGGTCAAATGATGTCATTAAAAAAATGCTTCAAAAGTCTCCAACAGCACACACAGTTCAGAGGTCCAGCGCAGGTGAAGCTAGCAGCTACAGCTGCTTGGTCACCATCCACCTCTCAGTCAAAGAGGCCACGCCCTTAATAATGTAAACATTAATCCAGATGATTTTTAAAAACATCCTCCTGTACAGGTGTTGATGATAAAGAAGGAAATTATCCACAGACATCAAACGGTTTGTGTGTCAGCCTGTAAACATTTTTCTGCTGTAAAAACATGGGAGTCTATGGGGACTGACTCACAGCCGCCTCTGCTGGACATCAGAGGAACTGCAGAGTTTTGAAGTTTCAGTGCTATCCTTTTTTTTTTTTTTTTTTTTTTTTTTTCGCCTGTCCCATTTGGTTCTTTAGCCATCAGAATTGTTGTCTGAAGACCAACAAGGATACCCAATGGATTTACTTTGCCAAATGGATCATCGTGGCATTGCCGTATTGGTCCATTTGGTCGATCTTTGTTTTTATTATTTATTATATTTTATTTACAGATGTTACAGACGGGACAGACATGAGTGAGAGATAGGAAAGGGAAAAAGAAAGAGGAAGGAAAGGAAAAACAGAAGGGGAGAGGGACAGTGAGAAAGGGGGGGAGAAAAAAAATAAAAATCTCCTGGATCACCTGTTGAGAGAAGAATAGAAAACAAGCAAAAAAAGACAAAAAAACAACAAAACAAAGCAACATACTAAACACAACACCATCGCATTAATCTAGCTAAGTGTAAACAGCAGTAAATACTAAATATTCAATGTTGTTGTGCAGCACGCAGGACAGATGTGCTTCGAAGTAGCAGCCAAGAAAGGTGTAATTTGGGTCTACGAGCAGTGAACACCCGTGTGCATACCTGTGTGGATCAGCGCGCTTGTATTCCAAAGGTTTCTCCATGTAACGATCTGCTAGGGAGTGTGGGGGGGCCACAGCCCCGTCCTCCAGGGTGTGAAGCAGGTATGGAGGAGATCAAAACTCCAGACATCCAGAGGCCCCCAGAACACAAGAAACCATGGAAGACCAACAGAGGGGCAGCCGCGCCACTGTTCCAGTAAGAGCTGAGGAGAGTCCCAGATGAGGGTTCACTCAGCAGCCGCGGAGCAGAAGCCAGGGGGAGTTGCAGTGACGCGCCCGTGAGCTCCGCCGGCCGCCAGCTGTGCCTGAGTGACCGAGCCCCAGGCCGAGAGGCCGGGGGCACCCCACCCCCGAAGGGGCCCGAGCGAGCCCCAGGCTCCAGGCCCCGATAAGCGGCTGCCAAGGAGTGAGCCGGTGTGTACCTGGACGCCCACCCCCAGACACAAGGAACCACCAACGCACCGACACCTGAGGGAGTCCGCCACCGGCAGGGGAAGTGGTGGTAGGTGGAGATAGGCCTCCAAACCTTGGAGGGCCTGAGGTGTCCCCAGAGAGGTGGCGTCTGATACCCAACCTGACATATAGACACAGACATACAGGCACACACAGACACAAACATCCATTCCCACCCTCATGCTCTCATATGCACTCACTCCACACTCAACCAATGTGGAGACAGACATAAAGAGACGCTGTACACACGATCACACTCCCCAAGCGTACTCTACAAACCGGGTCTAGGTACCCTTGCCCCTGGAGGGGGGAACTGCACCCAGACCCAGGTGGTGTTACCCTTTTCCCTGCGGTGGGGAGAGGCAGACCACCCCGACTCCGTAGCAGCAGGGAGGCCCCACACTCCAGACCGCAGTCGGACGGCCAACTCCACCTAGCCCTCCCGCTCCAGCAGGCCGCAGAGAATGGGGGTGGGAGAAGACTCCAAACCTCCCTCCACCCGCTCATTGTAGTGTTGATGCATGTGTGTTCTAAGGTGCAATTAAAACCCAGGAGGGCATGGAGCTACCTGCCAAGGAGCAGCAGGTAAGCGCATAGTCCCTCCTGATAGCCCTCAATGTCTAAGTGTATTTAAAATTGTGAGGTGGGCAACGACGCCAGGGGTGAGGTGTACACCCTGATGGTAATTTGGACTCCGTGATTGTGCCCACCCCCAAGATCCTATATGTATGTGTAATGAGAGTGTGAATAATGTGAATGTCTAAGTTGTGGGATAAAATTGAGGCAGAGGCAGCCAGAAGGGGACAGAAGGGGGGGTAGCCTCCTCTGCACCCTGGTGACATACCCCTACTCCAAGGCCCTGCATGTGTGGGTGGTTGTGGTGGAGCGGGAAGAGAGAGGCAGCTGGAGATGGGGAGGGAAGGAAGGGAGGGGCAGGTAACCCCTCCCTTCAGTGCTATCCTTAAACACTAACTGAGGTAACTGGTAACAGCATTCTCTCTAATGTCCAGCAGGGAGTGGTTCCTCTGGTTGTAACAGGTCTGAATGTATAGACTTGTTATGAGAAAATGGGCCTCCCGCTCAACTGATCTGAGCTCAAAAAACTCTTTCGTGATGAGTTTGTGGTCTCAGTCACTGGTTCCTGGTCTGCTTGTATAAAACATGAAATTAATAATGGATTGGATTTATATAGCGCTTTTCAAGGCACCCAAAGCGCATGACAATGCCACTATTCATTCACTCTCACATTCACACACTGGTGGAGGCAAGCTACGGTTGTAGCCACAGCTGCCCTGGGGCAGATTGACAGAAGCGAGGCTGCCATATCGCACCATCGGCCCCTCTGGCCAACACCAGTAGGCGGTAGGGTAAAGTGTCTTGCCCAAGGACACAACAACCAGGACAGAGAGGCCAGGGATCGAACCGGCGACCTTCTGGTTACAGATGCGCTTCCCAACCCCCTGAGCCACAGTCGCCGGCTCAGGGGGTTATTAATTATTAAAGTAATAAAGTCGCAGGAAATGGGGATGTTGAGCTGGGGTGGAGCTATAGTGTGACTGAAGTGATGAGCACCTCCCTCAGTCTCAGGCATGTCCACCGCTCACTCCTCACAGAAAAAATTGCTCAAGGTTTCAGAGCAGGACGAATCAATCACCGGGTGACGTTCTGGTGGCCGTATGTGCAAGTTCAGCAGGAATGTGTAGAAATCCGTCTGCTGTCCAAAGGCAGGACTACACTGTAAATCCACATCTCCTAACAGCACTGTGTCTTCCAGCAGTGATGTTGCAGCCGTTTTCTGACTTTGCTCTCATTAAATCACATGCAAATGACACCAAGCTGCTAAAAAGTCACCCGACAAACCTCTGCACTGCCTCACAGGTGTGTGTGAAAGCTGAAAAGTCTTCCAGGAGGAGAGCACTGTGCTCTGCATCCAGGCAGAAGCATAGTGACCTGTGGATGAGTGTGTGCACACACACTGAGCCCGTGATGGCTGAACAGCTGAGCTTATTGAACAGTTTATGCTGACCATCTGCAGCGCAGCACCCTGGGAAATTAAATGAGCAAACACTGTTAATTAGAGGAAGACAAGTACACAGACTTGTCTGTGCTTCCTGCCATCTTCCATTGTGGAAAACACAGAAGAAGACAACACACTCATGTGATAACTGCTGCAGGATCCTTACGTCATGAGGAGCGAGTCAGAGACAGGACTCCATGTTGTTAGGTGAAAGTGGAAGATGGTAGGAAGGTTTTGGCTGGTTCAGGTTATCCTTTTACTCTCTGAGCTGCACTTCTCACAGACAAATCACTGCAGGCTGTGTTGGAAAGGCTCCATACTGTGGATAGATAAACAGTCAGGCCTGAAACTGAGAGTACATCACATGCATGTGACCAGCTAACGACCAGCTTTCCCGTATGTGTTCAGTTTATCCAGAAACACGCCCACTTTGAAATATGCTTCATGTTTTAGAAATGTAAATACCCACAGGCAGTCACTTATGTCTACCTGCACACACTCACAATTTCTGTAATATTAAAAAGGTTCACTCTTCAGTTACAGATTGTGTTAGAGGTGGAATTATATCTGTCCCATGAACCTTGATGTAAAGGTGGAGGTCAGCTCCCAGCTCAGCAAGGGTAGAGAGAAGGGAAGGTGGAGGTTGTAGGGATTGGTGAGGATGTTTAATGTCAAACACAGGAAAAGGAATCAAGAGATGACTTCGAAGACGTGGCGAGAAACCGCAGGGACAGCAGGACCTGAGAGAGCGCCGAGCTAACAGAAATCAGCCAAATCCAGAGCAGCAGCAGCACCCCGCAGCTGATGTGAATCAACACAACAGCTTGTGTGTATGCACGAGTGCATTTGGATGTGTGTGTACACCAGGCTCAACCCCAGGCAGGAACCAGCACCTCGAGCACAGGATTAACCCTGCCTGCTACCTGAGCTCAGCCTTACAGGCGGCTTCAGCACACTGGGTGCCCTAACCGTCCGCTGCTGCATTTACAAACTAAAACTAGACTTTCACACAGTCAAAGCTGAGGATTACTCACACTCAGCCGGGCTTAAACAGGGCCTCTTTCAGGTGGATCCACCAACAAGTGGACTACACTGGGCTCCTAACGAATCAGCAGCAGGTGCAGCCAGGAGGCAGAGTTTCACAGGGCCAATCACAGCAGAATCTACATTTAACCCAAAACACTGGCAGTCAGCACATGGAGGGGAAAACAGGCATGTCTGAAGCAGAGGAGAAGATCCAGTTCACTTTCCTTAAATTTGAAAAACAGGACACTGTGCTTTCTGTGTGCCTGATATCGGCCTGAATTACTGCTGATTAACTCACTCATGTTTGACGAGTTTTGGAGCCTACACGACTTTCTCTTCATGTTGGAAATGAGAAATAAACCAGCCCACTCTCCCACTTTTGAACCAAGGAGTAAGCAAGTACCAACATCTAATCTAAGTGCTGGAACCACAGACAGTATAAAAGGTGGATGTAGCTACATCACCTGCTGGTGAAATGAGCTGTCGCCATCTTGATTACAAAGAAATGGATGCGATGAGGAACAGATGGTCTGACTGAAACTGCACGCTCATTGGCTAATGACTTATGACTGATGATGAGTGGATGATTTCATACTACAGATAATCCTCCACTTTGAAATGGTATGTCTAAGACTTAAAAAAATAAATCTAGTTATGTATTCAGTATGGCATAAAAAGAGAAACTGTAACTAAGGCCGGTACCAGAAGAGCAACACTGAGCTCAAGCAACACTGAACAAGAGACACTTCCGTTTAAAAATACACATCTGGAAAAGATAATATGGCAAATTTTCAGGAATGTGCTATTTCATATCTTTTTAAGAGGTTATAATGGCAAATGGGAACCGGCTAGTTACACGGGCCTAGAGACCACATGGTAATCAATGGGTAACCACTAATTGCTAGGTAAAAAGCATGAATTCAACAACCAGTTGATGAGTGGTTTATGAGGATGCTGCCACTCTTTAGCGTGGAATTCATTGGAAAGAGGTAAACAGTGCTGCACTGAAACTTTGCAGTTGCTTTGGTTGCTAGCAGGTTGCAACAGTTACCTTTAATTTGCATGGAAGAGGCCATCTTTTCTAAACTCTTGCAAACTTTTCTCTGATTGGCAGTAACTGAAGATACAACCTGGAAATGAAGATAGTTTGCCTTCAAAATATAAGTTGTGCCTTTTTACTGCAACCAACAAAGTTTTAGTTTGAAGGTAAAAATTCTCAATTTTTTCAAGTAAATTAGAGGACAGTGTGACTGAGGCCGTAATCTCTGTAAGCTCCAACCACATGACATTCATTTCATCATGACTTCAGTTTTATCTGGTTTTACAAGCAGAGGCACAGGCCATCAGGACATTTATGTCTCTGACACATGCCTGTACTTTCACCAGATAATCTGAATTACTTCTTTTAGACAAATATACTGGGGTATCATCTGCATAGCAACAAAATCTACATCAGTCAGTTATGTCATTTATGATCACTCCCTAATTAACCAGAGAAATCAGCACCGACCCAAAGTGCACTGAGAACCGCACTAACCACAGAGCAGCTGGAAGGAAGACAAACCTTCAGCCATAGTACTAGCTACAGTATCAGCCAGCACACCACTAAGCAAGCTCATGAAAAGATGGATTTAATGTGTTTATGGAAATGATTTCATTCGCTAAATAACTCCGATCCTGATGAAAATAATTGTCTGTCTCCATTTCCTCACACTTTTCCTCCACACTGCCCTAAATGCTGATGCCTTTATCAGAAAATAGATTCCCTGGCCCGACATATTGAATGCAAATGGTGCAGAAGTAAGTTAGATGACCATCGAATGAGGTTTGGACCAACAGCCCCATTTTTATGACTTCAACATGCAAGCAGATAGACTGGCTCCATTACAGCATTTTGCCAGGTCACATATCATTTTATGACTTTTTATTTTGTTCATCTTCTTCTCCATAATGTAGAAATACCCTGTGACACTGCTCCCTGTGCAGATGATGACATGACCATCCATCCTGACCCATCATGCTGGCACCACTGTGACATCTCATTCCCACATAAGGAAATTCTTCCTGGTGCCTTTTTAAACTCTGTGCTGCTGTCAGCCTTCTGCTTGAGTCACACCCACCCCAACTCATTTTAAACACAAAGAATCACATGAAGCCAAGATGTGTGTTATTGTGAGTTAGTCTCTCAGTTAGTCTATCAGTTCCATGAATTTCCACTAGCAGGATAAAACTGGATGTTTGTTAAAGTGGCCGCAATCAAGTGGTCAGATTTGGAGTTAGCACATCCTTTTCACTTTTAGGTAAAAAAAGACTGTACTAGGTTTAATTGCGTGAACTACAACACTCTGGGAAATACATCAGCTGCTACGGTCAAATTTTCATCCAAATCAGGCACAATGTTTGAGAGACTTTTAATCTATTCATTCTATAGCTGGTGCTATGGAACAGCTGGAGGAGAAATGGTGTCATTTAAAGGATAATTCTGCTTTATTTCAGCCTGCTGTACTTCGTCATGGATCATACTCTACACACACCACTTACAGGTAGGTGGACTCATGGCCAGGTAAAATACTTGAAATTGGTAAGTGAGTGCATACTGAGTCCCATTTAATGGCCTAAGACTGTTCATTAAACCATATAAAGTCTACAGCATGACACCTAAGACTGTGATTAATAGTGAGGATGAAAACAAAGTTTAAAGGGGTGAAAATGTGTGACTGCAACTGCAACTAATCATCGGTATGACACCAGCCAAAGAAAAAGGAACAAGACAAACCAAGCAAACCAAGACCCCCCATGCCAGTAAGTAAGTTACCTGGCGTGAGATATGTGAAGACTTATCGAAGTGTCTGAAATGTAACATTCCAACTTCCCCCTTAGTGTGTTTGTTGGGCAGCTTAGATAATGTCACTTCAGAAAAGAATATCGCCCATATGGTTTTCACTGCCCTATGCATAGCCAAGACAACTGTCCTCATGAACTGGACAAATAAAAATAATCTTTATTCTAACCAATATAGAAATTATCTATTAGATTACATTAGTCTTGATACAGCCTCTGCCACCACATCAGATCAATTGCTCTGGGCTCCTTTTGATCAGCTCCATCACCTAGTGGGGGTGGGGGGTCATAGTTTGGTCCCGCCTTCACTGTTGTGATTGGTGTGGGGGTAGGGACAGGCTTAGGGCGTCGGGGGGTTCCCCGGAGGCATCTTCCTTGGGGGGCTCAACCCGGGGTAGCGGTCATGTCCGGTTAGGGGCTCTGTTGGCTCTCAGGTGACTGTTTCCTCGCGGCTGCGTGCAGCGGGGCTAGGGGAGGGTCTGTGCTGACGGACGTGGGTTACTGACCTGGTAGCCTGGCTGCCCCTGGGTGGGTCCGGGATGGGCGTGGGGTTCTGGGGGCGCTCCGTCTCTGGGCTGGGGCACCGGCCAGGCCTCGGGGGCTTGGGTCCTGGTTGGTGTGTTGCCGGGGTTGTGGGCGGGTGGGTGCATGGGGCCCAGCCCTGGAGCAGGGTGTCGCCGGTGCATCGAGCCACCTGGGGGGCTCTTCAACTGGTGGGGGAGATTGTCACATCTTGCAGGAACTTTCCTCTCTTCAGGAACTCTCTCTGCAGGAGGGGGAGATACAGGAGAGGTGGAGGAAGATCTCAGCCTGGGTGTTTATTGTCTTATGTAGTCTGGAAGATGAGTGGATGGTGGGGTGGGTGCAGTTTTCTCTGTGGTGGGGTTGGGTGGACTGTCCCGGGCTCTGTGGGGCACCCACACCCACACCCACCCACACACGCAGGGTTTGGGGTGCAGGTATGTCACCAGGGTGCAGGGTAGGCACTCCCCCTCTGTCCCCTTCTGGCTGCCTCTGCCTCAATTTTATCCCACAACTTAGACATTCACATTACTCACACTCTCATTACACATACATATAGGATCTTGGGGGTGGGCACGATACACGGAATCCAAAGTACCATCAGGGTGTACACCTCACCCCTGGCATCGTTGCCCACCTCACAATTTTAAATACACGTAGACATTGAGGGCTAGCAGGAGGGACCATGCGCTTACCTGCTGCTCTCTGGCAGGTAGCTCCATGCCCTCCTGGGTTTTAAATGCACCTTAGAACACACATGCATCAACACTACAATGAGCGGGTGGAGGGAGGTTTGGAGTCTTCTCCCACCCCCATTCTCTGCGGCCTGCAGGAGCGGGGGGGCTAGGAGGAGGAGTTGGCCGTCCGACTGCAGTCTGGAGTGTGGGGCCTCCCTGCTGCTGCGGAGTCGGGGCGGTCTGCCTCCCCCCACCGCAGGGAAAAGGGTAACACCACCTGGGTCTGGGTGCGGTTCCCCCCTCCAGGGGCAAGGGTACCTAGACCCGGTTCGTAGAGTACGCTTGGGGAGTGTAATCGTGTGTACAGCGTCTCTTTATGTCTGTCTCCACGTTGGTTGAGTGTGGAGTAAGTGCATATGAGAGCATGAGGGTGGGAATGGATGTTTGTATATGTGTGTGCCTGTATTTCTGTGTCTATATGTCAGGTTGGGTGTCAGGCGCCACCTCTCTGGGGACATCTCAGGCCCTCCAAGGTTTGGAGGCCTATCTCCCCCTACCACCACTTCCCCTGCCAGTGGCGGACTCCCTCAGACATCGGTGCGTTGGTGGTTCTTTGTGTCTGGGGATGGGCGTCCAGGTACACACCGGCTCACTCCTTGGCGGCCGCTTATCGGGGCCTGGAGCCTGGGGCTCGCTCGGGCCACTTCGGAGGTGGGTGCCCCCGGCCTCTCGGCCTGGGGCTCGGTCACTCAGGCACG
This sequence comes from Diplotaxodon limnothrissa, assembly GCF_057381915.1. Classification (NCBI taxonomy): domain Eukaryota; kingdom Metazoa; phylum Chordata; class Actinopteri; order Cichliformes; family Cichlidae; genus Diplotaxodon; species Diplotaxodon limnothrissa. Next base: position 29,594,731 of record NC_140602.1, on the reverse strand, counting down.
GCTGGCTGCCGGCGGAGCTCACGGGCGCGTCACTGCAACTCCCCCTGGCTTCTGCTCCGCGGCTGCTGAGTGAGCCCTCATCTGGGACTCTCCTCAGCTCTTACTGGGACAGTGGCGCGGCTGCCCCTCTGTTGGTCTTCCTTGGTCTCTTGTGTTCTGGGGGCCTCTGGATGTCTGGAGTTTTGATCTCCTCCATACCTGCTTCATGCCCTGGAGGATGGGGCTGTGGCCCCCCCACACCCTCTAGCAGATCATTACATGAAGGAACCTTTTAAAAACAAGCGCGTCCATGCTCACAGGTGTACACATGGGTGATCACACCCACAAACTACACCCTTTTTGGCTCCTACCTCAAAGCACACTGTGTTCTGTTGATCTTATGTGCTGCACAATAATGTTTAATATTTAGTATTTACTGTCATATTCCCATATATCATTGTGATGTTGTTTATTCTATTACTCTTGTTCCCTTCTGCTTGTTTTCTTTTTTCTTTCTCAGCAGGTGATCCAGGTGATCGATATATGCATTTTTTTTCTTTCTTTTTTTCTCTGCTCATTCTGTTGGTTTTTGTTTTTTGCCCTTCTCCCCCGTCCCTCTTCTCAGCTGTTTCTCTTTCCCTCTTTCTTTCTCCCCTTCTTTCCCCCAGTCAAGTCTGTCCCATATTCAGTAAGTGAAAATAAAATAAACAATAAAAGGTGAATCAAATGGACCATTAAGGCAAGGCTGGGATGGTCAATTTGGTAAAGTAAATCCGTTGGGCATCTTTCTTTGCCTTTAGACAACAATTCTGATGGCAAAAGAGTCAAACGGGACAGGCAAAAAAAAAAAAAAAAAAAAAAAAGTAAGTTACCTGGCAGGAGTCAGCTGACTCTGAAGCCCAACTAATTCTCAGGTCTGATCCTGCCCAGTCATCCATCCTAAACTCCAGACCAACAACTGAATATTGACAAAGCAGTATGCTTCGTCAATATGCTAGCGGAGGAGATTATCCCCACTGCGAGAGTCACCACATTCCCAAACCAGAAACCGTGGATGGACAGATCGATCCGCACTGCAGTAAGCGCCAGGACCGCCTCCTACAACGCGGGTCTCGCCACTGGCGATATGAGCGCCTACAAAGCGGCCTCATACGGCGTGCGGCGCGCGGTGAGAGATGCCAAACGCCGGTACCGGGAACGTGTGGAGTCCCGCTTCCACCAGGGCAACACACGGAGTATGTGGCACGGACTACGCACCATTACGGACTACAAAGCCAGGGACACTGCGCCGATCAACGCCGACTCTGCATTCACCAGCGAGCTGAATCGGTTCTACGCCCGTTTCGAGGTTAGCCAGGCGGCTAATGCTATCTACCGCCTGACTACCGAGGACAGTGACGTCATCAGCGAGAGACCGGTGACCAGCATCGCGGAGCATGACGTCCGAACGGCACTGAGGAGAGTGAACACAAGGAAAGCGGCGGGGCCAGACGGCATCACCGGCCGTCTGCTGCGCTGCTGTGCTGACCAGCTAGCAGGTGTGTTCACTTACATCTTCAACGAGTCCCTGGCGAAGTCTGTGGTCCCCACATGCTTCAAAAGATCCACCATCATCCCTGTGCCCAAGAACAGCAAACCCTCATCCCTGAACGATTACCGGCCAGTTGCACTGACCTCGGTAGTAATGAAGGTGTTTGAGAGGCTGCTGAAGAACATCATCTCCTCCTCCATCCCAGACACCACAGATCCGCTGCAGTTCGCCTACAGATCCAACAGATCCACAGAGGATGCCATCGCCCACGTCCTACACACCACTCTCAGCCACGTGGACAAGAAACAGGGTAACTATGTGCGAATGCTGTTTGTTGATTACAGTTCAGCGTTTAACACAATAGTGCCCTGCAGACTGTTCACAAAGCTGAGGGATCTGGGACTTAACAGCCGTCTGTGTGCATGGGTGTTGGACTTCCTCACTGGCAGAACTCAGGTGGTGAGGGTGGGCAGGTGCTTCTCCAACAGCATCACCATCAACACAGGAGCACCTCAGGGATGTGTCTTCTCGCCACTGCTCTACTCCCTCTACACTTCAGACTGTGTGGCCACCCATGGCTCCAACACCATTGTGAAGTTTGCTGACGACACAGTGGTGTTGGGTGCCATCTCCAACAACGATGAGGCGGCCTACATGGATGAAGTGAAGAATCTGGCATCGTGGTGCCAGGACAACCACCTCCAGCTGAACGTCAGCAAGACCAAGGAGCTGGTGGTGGACTTCAGAAGGGGTCAGCACAGAGACTACAAGCCCATTATCATCAATGGAGCTCCAGTGGAGAGGGTGCAGTCCTTCAAGTATCTTGGTGTCCACATCTCCTCAGACCTGACATGGGCTGCCCACATTCAGGTCCAGACCAAAAAGGCTAGGCAGCGCCTGTATCACCTACGACAACTGAGGAAGTTCAGGGTCTCTCCAAAGATCCTCAGGATTTTCTATACAGGCGCTGTAGAGAGCATCCTCACACAGAACATGACATCGTGGTTTGGGAACAGCTGTGTGAAGGACCAAAAAGCTCTCCAGAGAGTGATCCGTACAGCAGAACGCTGCTGCAAGATTTCTCTCCCCCCGCTTCAGGACACCTACACCAGGAGATGCCGGACTAGAGCAGCGCAGATACTGAAAGACCCGTCCCATCCTGGCAACAAACTGTTCCAACTTCTGCAATCTGGTAGAAGGTTCCGCATCTTCCGGGCAAGGACAGAGAGACTCAAGAGGAGCTTCTATCCCCAAGCCATCTGTGCCCTAAACACACACCCGCCCTCTCACATCATCTATAATTGACTGAGACAGGACTCTCTTCCAGACACTCTAAACCAAGGCACAATGTACATTTCAATTCCTTTAATTTTAAATATGTTTATATTGTCTATCCTGTAAAATAGTCAGATGTCTATTCATATTAATGTACAGAATTCACCTGCTTGCTGCTACTACTGCACATTCACCCAGTGTATATACTATATATATATATATATATATATATATATATATATATTAGGGGTGCAACGATACACAAAATTCACGGTTCGGTTCGGTTCGATACTTTGGTGTCACGGTTCGATATTTTTTCGATACAAAAAAATGTTCATGCATTTTTAATTTGTCATTTATTAAAATTATAAATACATATTTTAACTCAAAAGTACAGTTTTTAAATTTAACCCTAACCCTTGTGCGTGTTTTTTATTTTGACAGCGAATGCGCACCTGCGGACCACTTATGTGCAGCCCTGGTTATTTAGCTCATCATATTGCAGCCACAGAAATTCTTTTGTCCATGAAACCATAAAGCTGCACTTTCTTTTTTGCCTTATAGTCTGATTTGTCATAACTTCTCCGTTTTGTGGTAAGCTTTTCTTTTCTTTGGCTGTCACTTCTTCACCCTGACCTGTCTTATTTGGCTCAGCAGAACTGAAATGCTTTTACACACGCACTCACATAAGCTCAGCGATTCTCTGCGCGATCAACCTCTCACATGTTTAAGCTTGCTGCGGGAGATTTCACTTGTCATGTTTGCATAGTAAGCTAACGATTAATAAGACGATGTCAGAGGAATTGGTGCACAAATTATCATCACTCACAGATCAGTGCTGTCGCTCTCTATACACAGTTCGCACGATTGCAAAGTGAAAGCAAAAAAACAAGCGCAAATTCAATATGTCACATATTGACAGTGGCTCACCGATGCCAATGACATAATTACCCAGCTACATTTCCGAAAGAATGCAAAAGCATTGACATATATTTTTCCTACAATAGCCCGACGGGCAGGGAAGAGATAGATTTTGGTAGCCCGACTGAAAAAATCGCTAGCTCCGGGACGTCGGGCTAGCGATATTGCAAGCCCTGTATCTGATTGAGGAATCACTCATCTTTGGAAAAGAGAGTTTATTACAGAGAAATGGCTCTTTCCAAAATAAAAGCTATAATATCCGCTTCTTCTGGGCTATATTCTCAGCAGCATAAGGAGAATCATGTGCTAACAGCTGTCTAAATAACTCGGCTAAAGTTAGTAGCATGCTTGCCTTTTTTTTGTCTGCTTCCACTTGTCTTTGCACTAGGATGATGTCGGCGTAAATGTGCAGTCATATTCGTTGTGTTCCCACTAGTGCTTTCAGGTTAATCTCGTTGAAATGACCTTAACGCCACAACACGGCAAATCTCTGTTAATGAGCTACCGCCGATCGCTCCGTGCATGGGGCTAGACGGCCAACACGTTAACAAGCTAACTGCGCTAACACACTAGTTCACACCAATGTAATTGAGCATTGCATGGCACATCCAACATACTGTTTTACTTTAGTCCATGACTCGCTTACCTTCAGGGTCATACGTCACATGAAAACCAAAATAATTCCAAATGCCAGATCTGAATGAGGTTCAATTTGCCTGTTGCAAGGAGAGCTTAACTTCTGTCTCGCTAGCTTGCCCTGTGCTCTTCCTTCTGACTATGCTGTCTGTGTTCAAATTCAAATTCAAATTCAAATTTTATTTGTCACGTACACAGTCATACACAGTACGATATGTAGTGAAATGCTTGGACAACTGCTCGTGACCTAAAGAAAACAAAAAAAGGAAAGGCTATGAATAAGATAGGAAATAAATATGAAAAATTAAAAAGGGTAAATTTAACTAGGAAGGAATAAAATATAAATTAAGGTTAAAAATGAAATAACTGTACAACACAAATTAGAATGAAGGGTAAATTTAACTGGGAAGAATAAGATAAAATATATAAATTAAAGTTGAAAATAAAATAACTGTACAACAAAATACACAATACAAAATATAGAACTATATAAGAATGTATGAAGAAATCTAAATATAAATAAATATATACACAATAACAGCAGCTGTACAAGTATTAACTGGAAATGAAGAATATAGTGACCAGTGTTGTGCAAAACCAAAGTCCAGAAAGTCCAGTGTGTGTGTAAGAACCATATGTGTGGGTCAGTACTGTGTGGTGGTGTGATTGAGAGACCGTATCACCTGCGGGAAGAAGCTCCTCCTCAGTCTCTCTGTGTTGGTCTTCAGGGAGCGGAATCGCTTTCCTGACCTCAACAGAGAGAACAGTCTGTTGTTGGGATGGCTGAGGTCCTTCACGATCTTCCTGGCCTTAGTCCAGCACCGCCTGCTGTAGATTGAGTGCAGGTCAGGGAGCTCGGAGCGGATGGTGCGCTCAGCTGACCGCACAACCCTCTGTAGAGCTCGTCTGTCCTGCATGGTGCTGTTCCCGAACCAGGTTAAGATGTTTCCCGCCAGGATGCTCTCTATGGTGCACGAGTAAAAGTTCCTGAGCACCTTGGAGGGCAGTTGGAAGTCTCTCAAGCATCTGAGGTGGTAGAGACGCTGTCGGGCCTTTTTCACCACGGTGTTGATGTGACAGGACCATGACAGGTCCTGCGTGATGTGAACTCCGAGGTATTTGAAGCTGTCCACTCTCTCCACTGGGCACTCGTTGATGACGGGGGTCTGGTAGTTCCTCTCCTGCTTAGTGCTGAAGTCCACTATCAGCTCCTTTGTCTTACTGACGTTTAGAAGGAGGTTGTTCCTCTGGCACCAGTTCTCCAGATTCCTAATCTCCTTCACGTAGGCCGTCTCGTTGTTATCAGAGATCAGGCCCACCACGACGGTGTCGTCAGCAAACTTGATGATGGTGGTGGAGCTGGTAGTGGCCACACAGTCATATGTGTACAAAGAGTACAGCAGGGGGCTCAGAACACACCCCTGGGGGGCTCCAGTGCTGAGAGTGGTGGAGGCTGAGACATGTCCGCCCATCCTTACTGCCTGTGGTCTGCCAGTTAGGAAGTTGGAGATCCACTGACACATAGATGAGCTGAGTCCCAGATGCTCCAGCTTGGTGGTGAGTGTGGAGGGAATTATGGTATTAAATGCAGAGCTGTAGTCTATGAAGAGCATTTTAACATAATTCCCCCTTCTAGTGTCCAAGTGAGTGAGTGATGTGTGGAGGAGATGAGAGATGGCATCGTCTGTGGAACGATTTGGACGGTAAGCGAACTGTAGTGGGTCCAGTGTGTCTGGTAGTGAAGAAATGATGAAGTCTCTGACCAGGCGTTCAAAGCACTTCATCACTACTGAGGTGAGGGCTACAGGGCGATAGTCATTGAGAGAAGCAGGGTGGGGTTTCTTCGGGACAGGAACAATGATGGACTCTTTGAAGCATGTGGGGATCACCGACTGAGATAAAGAGATGTTGAATATCTCAGTGAACACAGGAGCTAGCTGGTATGCGCAGTCTCTTAGGATACGACCTGGGATGCCGTCTGGTCCTGCTGCTTTCCTGGTGTTCACTCTCTTGAAGGCTCTCCTTACTTCATGCTCGGAGATGACGAGCACGTTTCCGGTGCTGGCAGTATCTTCCTGTCTGCAGCCGTTAGCGCCGCTAACACTAGCATTGTTGGAGACCTTAGCTGCAGCCTCGAAGCGAGCATAGAAAGTGTTCAGCTCGTCTGCCAGAGTCACGGCCGCGTTCGTCATACCGGTTGTTGGTGCTTTATAGTCCGTTATTGTCCTTAGTCCCCGCCACAGGCTCCTAGAGTCACTCTGTTGGAGTTGTGACTCTAGTTTCCTCCCGTAGCGCTGCTTCGCCTCTTTCACCGCCCTCCGCACGTTATATGACGCGGCTTTGTACGGGTCCATGTCCACCGTCATGAGTCCCGTGTTGTAGGCAGCGGTGCGGGATCTCAGAGCGTCGCGGATGGTTTTATCCACCCACGGCTTCTGGTTGGGAAACGTTGTGATAGTCTTTGTCTCCACGGTATCATCCGCTAGTTTCCCGATGAATCCCACAACCGCTTCCGTAAACACGTTGACGTCATCGTCGGAGCTGTTTCTGAACATTGAACATTGAACATTGTTTCTGTTTCTGAACATTGAACAGTGTTGAGCGCTCAGTGGATCTGCGCTCGACAGTGCAGCCTAGGCGGAGTAGTCGAACACAGATTCACTGAGCGCTCAACACAGACAGCATCGTCAGAAGGAAAATTGATAAAATAAATTACAAATGTTGTATTGTTCGATACATATGCGTACCGAACCGAAAGCACTGTATCGAACGGTTCAATATCGATACGAATATCGTTGCACCCCTAATATATATATATATATATATATATATATATAATGTTCTTCCTCTACACCCCCCCCCCCCCCCCCCCCCAATTTTTGCACATGTCGAGGAGCGTGTCAGGCTACATTTCACTGTGTGTTATACTTGTATAACTATGCATGTGACAAATAAAGAACCTTGAACCTTGAACCTTGAAGGTGACACAGGTCTCACAGCCGTGCAACCCCACCCCACACACCCTGCAGTCTATGACCTGTGAGCTTATTCAAAGCTCAAGACTCACCTTTACAAACATTTATGAGGTCCTGATGTCATCACTGCAGGTCTCGTGGCTTTGCTTTGCTTGTGTGTTGATGAGCATAGCTACATTTACAGGTATGAATAGAGGCATTTTGCTTTTGTAAACCCCCCTTTTTTTGCAAGTTCATTAGAGTTTCTTCTTCCTGCACCTTTTATCGCTTTGATCTGTGTGGAAGTTATTTTTATTTTATATATTTTAACCCAAACAAACTCAATAATTATTAATGTGAAGTGCTGTGCTGCGTGACATTGTCTGCAACCTTCATCAGAAGAAAGAAGCTGTGCAGATATGATTACAGGTGTGCCATTCAAAATGAAAAACACTGAAACAAAAGACTCACATGTGGCGCATCCTGCGGGCATGGACCTCTGGCTCTACTTTAACCACAGCACGACCAAACGGTGCTGATAAATTATGAAAGTGAATTCATCCCCAGGAGAGAGCTCAGTACATGAGCTTAACCTCTTAACATCCTCAGGGGCAGGAACAAGGTTAGGCTGCACTGTAGCTGCATGCTAAACAAAGAAGCTTGGTCCTGGTGTCCTACTTGAACTCTCACTTTCCAGCTTTTTCTACCTGCTTAGGTTAGCACTGCACACAGGAACAGATGTGAACCAGGCGAGAGTCGAGAGGTTAGGAGTGAATAATTTTACAAACACTGAACTGAAATTCTTTGATTTAATTTTCATTCACTGGAAACTTTGAAAGAAGTTCTGCTTGGTGATGATCTGACCTGAAACTACGACTGAAAACTTTTAATGTGCACAGCAGGAAGCAGAAATTGAAATAGCACTTTCTTTTCTCCAGTCTCCGCACTAAACTGTGAGCTGAATGAAGTAAAATAGCGGAGTGTAAGCTGTTATTAGTCTGCTTTTTCAGGCTTTCTGAAGTGAACTGAAGGTCAGCTGTACCGCATTTTGTTTGGATCCTCTCTTTGTTCCCTCTTGGATGACACCAAGCATTCATGCAGCCTTTCGCAGTTTTACACCAGATTTCAGAGTGTAAGGTGTGTGTGTGTGTGTGTGTGTGTGTGTGTGTGTGTGTGTGTGTGTGTGTGTGTGTGTAATATGTTCCTGCTCAGCAGAAAAATGGCTGAGAGATGAATGTTGCCTCTGACCTGATCTGAGTCTCTGTGGACTAATACACACAGTCTGTTCACACAGGCACTTTCCTCACACACACACACACACACACACACACACACACACACACACACACACACACACACACAGGTTATTTATACAAGACACACACTTATATGTTTCCAACAGCAGATGCTCGAGCAGTCAGCTGTCAGATAGGTGTGATGTATAGTTGCTGCATTCAGCCTGCGAGCTGCTGTTCATGGTGACGCCATGACGGTTTGCAGACGTGCTATGGAGGTCAGTGGATCGCTTTCAGTGTCAGTGAGTCTGGAAGTGTATCACACCATTGGTTGGTTACTGTCTCCATTAAAAACAAATGTATTACGAGCTAATTAAGAGCAGTGGCTCGGTTTCACGGGGAGGCATTAGTGTGAGTGGGCATCAGTCAGAAATGATGCCTGAAGGTGACAGTGCCCATAAAAAAATGGGCGGTGCTCCAGTGATGTCACCCACTGGTTTGTGTGGTCTGGTACTGAAGACCTTCAGAGTGGCTGAGCCTGTAAACTCAGTGTTTACTGAGGTTCTTGCAGAGCGCCATTTCCCCACAGGCTTGTTTAGGACAGGAAGTCTGCGACCACAGCTATCACCCCCTGGTGGCCTATAAAAATATTTAAGTGTAAGGCAAATCCACACTGGCTTAATTTTTCAGACCCTGCATCTACGTGGATCTTTTCTGCCACCTGTGGTCATGCACTAACTACCAGGAGGGACTCACAGACTGAACTGCACTCAGAAACACTACTGTCTAAGAGCATCGGTGCACGGTCCGAGCACAGCGTGGAGGAAGGTATGAGCAAAAAGTGCGCCAATGTCATGGTCCTGGGCCATGTGGGCCCAGTATTCTTAGTTCCTTGTATTTTTGTATTTCGTTCCTTATTTAGGCCATGTTTTCTGAGTTGCCCTGTTGTGTTGTTCCCTAAGTGTTTTCCCTTCATGGCTTTTACCCCCTGTGTGCCCCTCTGTGTATCTGTGAGCCCTCGTCTCTCCTTATGTTTTATTCCATGTTTCCCCTGCCCTTTATGTCTAAGTTCTCCCCGTGCTCTCTCTCCCCCCTGTGTGCCCTCTATGTATTTATGAGCCCTCGTCTCCCTTTGTGGTTGTTTCATGTTTCCCCAGCCCGTTATGTCTGTGTTTTCCCCGTGCTCTCTCTCCTCCTGTCTGAACCTCTGTGCCTGTACATGTCATGTTCAGTTCACCCCGCCCTGTCTCGTTATGATTATCAGTATCACCTGTGTTCCCCGTGTGTGCCCACTTTCCTCGTTTACCCTCTGTGTATTTCTGTCTGAGTCTCCCTCTGTTCGGCGTCGCGTTCTCCCTCATGTTGTGTGTTATTCTCCCCGTGGTTCGGTTCCTTGTACATCTCATGCTTTAGTTTTCCCAGTTTTAGTTTATTTTGTATTGCTTCTCGTGGCCAGCAATAAAGCTGTGTTTTTGAGTTTATCCCCGTGTCTGTGAATCTGCATCTTGGGTCCTTCTCCTGCCTGCCACACAACGTATCATGACAGAAGAACGCGACCGCAACATGGACCCAGCAGTTCACAACCCCTCCGCGGACCTCCAGGACGACGCGAACATGTCGGACCCAGCGACACAGAGGAGGGGGATCGTCCGGACAGTGGAGTCTCTATGCGACAAGTGGCTGCACTGTTCCAGTGAGGAGGAACGAGAGGAGTTCGCCCGCCAAGTAGGGGTGTGCGTATCTGTGTTCCCCTGGTTATGGGAGACGCTGCACCCCCTCGTCAGCGACTTTCTCGTCTCCACCCTCCAACTCCGTCCGCAGGAGCAGCGGCCCGGTGGGCGTGCACCTTCACCAGAGCCGTGCCGTTGCGCCGTTTCCCCGCTGTCTCATGAGCCAGTAGCGGTCAGAGTTGGAACGGTGAGGCTCGCCACAGACACACCTTCCGCCCGCACCCCGCCGGCTTCCGCGTCTTCACCGCGGTCTGGCCGCACGGCGTGGCGCACGGAGACAACGGAAGCCATAGACTTTGGCGAGGAAGAGCGGCAGCAGGTGTTACGGGCTTATCGGGAGGACGAGCTCCGGCGGAAACCCTGGCTCATCCCGGAGGAGGACCTCTCACCTGCTGCACAGCCTACCAGCCGCTCGCCGTCTCCGATCCGCTTAGGCTATTTTTCGCCTGTCTCATTTCTGGCAAGGATGGGGGCGGACGACGGGGAACTCACCACTACGTCACCCTCTGTGTTGGCGCCATCAGCGCCCATCGCGCCAGCTTCCTCTGCTCGAAGGAGGCGGCGCGCCCGCCGCCATAAACCAGACAATGCTAAAACTACAAAACATGAAGTGGACGGCGGGTTCATTTTTGATAGAGCTATTTTTGTCGACCCTGAGCCTGCCATTTCTCGGACAGTTTTTTCTGAGCCTGCTCCTTTTCCTGCTCGTGTTTCTCCTCCCAGGCCAGCTCAGTCAGCTCCCTCGCAGCCCCTCACAACTCAGTTAGCTCCCTCGCAGCCCTTCACAGCTCAGTTAGCTCCCTCGCAGCCCTTCACAGCTCAGTCAGCTCCCTCGCAGCCCTTCACAGCTCAGTCAGCTCCCTCGCAGCCCTTCACAGCTCAGTTAGCTCCCTCGCAGCCCTTCACAGCTCAGTCAGCTCCCTCGCAGCCCTTCACAGCTCAGTTAGCTCCCTCGCAGCCACCCTCAGTCCAGTTTCCAGTGTCCCCCTCAGTTCAGTTTCCAGTGTCCCCCTCAGTTCAGTTTCCAGTGTCCCCCGTGTCCCTTTCAGTTCAGGCCCCAGTAGCTCCAGTGCCGCCTGTAGCGCAGGCCCCAGTAGCTCCAGTGCCGCCTGTAGCGCAGGCCCCAGTAGCTCCAGTGCCGCCTGTAGCGCAGGCCCCAGTAGCTCCAGTGCCGCCTGCAGCGCAGGCCCCAGTAGCTCCAGTGCCGCCTGCATTGCAGGCCCCAGTAGCTCCAGTGCCACCTGTAGCGCAGGCCCCAGTAGCTCAGCTCCCCGCGTCTCCAGTAGCCCAGTCCCCGATAGCAGTACGGTCCGCTGGTCAGCTTAACATTCAGCCAGGGGTCTCAAATCTCTCTGGCTCTGCATCAGCTCCTGCTGGGAGCTCGGATGAGCTCATCCAGGACTCCGCGGCTCCCACGCCGCCATCTACCTCGTCAGCTGGAGGGTCCGAGGGGCCCGTTCAGCCTCCTGTCTCCGCTGGAGGGTCCGAGGGGCCCGTTCAGCCTCCTGTCTCCGCTGGAGGGTCCGAGGGGCCCGTTCAGCAACCTTCCTCGTCAGCTGGGGGTTCAGGAGAACCGCACCAGCCTCATGCCACGTCTGCTGGGGGGCCCGAGCCGCCCGTCCAGCACCATGCCACCTCAGCTGGAGGGCCCGAGGAGCCCATCCAGCCACCTTCTGCTTCTGCTCCTCCTAGTCCAGCTCCAGCCCGTGCTTCGTCAGCCGCAGCTCCAGCCCGTGCTTCGTCAGCCGCAGCTCCAGCCCGTGCTTCGTCAGCCGCAGCCTCAGAGCCTTCATCCTCGCCCGGTCCGGCCTCTGCATCAGCTGCTCCTGCTCCACCTGGTCCGGCTCTGGCTTCAGCCTCAGAGTCTTCGTCCTCGTCTGGCCCAGCCTCAGAGTCTTCAGCCTGTGCTTCGTCTGGTCCAGCCTCAGAGTCTTCAGCCTGTGCTTCGTCTGGTCCAGCCTCTGAGTCTTCAGCCTGTGCTTCGTCTGGTCCAGCCTCTGAGTCTTCAGCCTGTGCTTCGTCTGGTCCAGCCTCTGAGTCTTCAGCCTGTGCTTCGTCTGGTCCAGCCTCTGAGTCTTCAGCCTGTGCTTCGTCTGGTCCAGCCTCAGCCTGTGCTTCGTCTGGTCCTGTGCCCACCGGGCCATGGCCAGCACGCCTGACACTGGAGAGCCGCCGCTGCCTTCCGCGCGGCCGGCCTCCTGAACTGCTCCGTCGTCTCCCTCGCCGCCGCCGCTGCCTTCCGCGCGGCCGGCCTCCTGAACTGCTCCGTCGTCTCCTTCGTCGCCGCCGCCATTGCCTTCCGCACGGCCGGCCTACGGACCAGCTCTGCCACCTGTGCCACCCGCCTGGTCGGCCCCCCGACCGTGTGACCCGTGAACTCTTGTGCCTGTGGGCTCTGGGTCGGCCCCCTGAACCTTATTTGGACTACGGTCATGTGCTCCTGTGTTTTCTGTTGTTTGTTTTGTTTCCCGTTCTGGTCCCTCCGTCCTGGTCCCCCGCCTCCCGCCCTGGGTGGGTTGTTTTCTGTTTGGTTTTGTTTCTCGGGTTTGGGCTGTCGGGTGCCAGCCCTTTAGGGGGGGGGTGATGTCATGGTCCTGGGCCATGTGGGCCCAGTATTCTTAGTTCCTTGTATTTTTGTATTTCGTTCCTTATTTAGGCCATGTTTTCTGAGTTGCCCTGTTGTGTTGTTCCCTAAGTGTTTTCCCTTCATGGCTTTTACCCCCTGTGTGCCCCTCTGTGTATCTGTGAGCCCTCGTCTCTCCTTATGTTTTATTCCATGTTTCCCCTGCCCTTTATGTCTAAGTTCTCCCCGTGCTCTCTCTCCCCCCTGTGTGCCCTCTATGTATTTATGAGCCCTCGTCTCCCTTTGTGGTTGTTTCATGTTTCCCCAGCCCGTTATGTCTGTGTTTTCCCCGTGCTCTCTCTCCTCCTGTCTGAACCTCTGTGCCTGTACATGTCATGTTCAGTTCACCCCGCCCTGTCTCGTTATGATTATCAGTATCACCTGTGTTCCCCGTGTGTGCCCACTTTCCTCGTTTACCCTCTGTGTATTTCTGTCTGAGTCTCCCTCTGTTCGGCGTCGCGTTCTCCCTCATGTTGTGTGTTATTCTCCCCGTGGTTCGGTTCCTTGTACATCTCATGCTTTAGTTTTCCCAGTTTTAGTTTATTTTGTATTGCTTCTCGTGGCCAGCAATAAAGCTGTGTTTTTGAGTTTATCCCCGTGTCTGTGAATCTGCATCTTGGGTCCTTCTCCTGCCTGCCACACAACGTATCATGACAGCCAAACAGTAGTAGCTTTAATTACGCCACAGACAACAACGATGTGTTCACTGTCAGCTTGGCTCTCTCTCTCTCATCCTCTCCTCATGTTCAGGTTAACACTTGTAGTAAGAAAACTTTTAGTGTTTTTAACTTTTCCCTTTACTTGTCTGTGTGAGGAGGGGAACTCACGTGACAGAAAGGAAAGGAGCTCAACCACAGTGTAAGCAGCAGCAAAGACTCTCACACTGAGCTGAAACTAACAGAAATAAATTAGGTGAATAATGTAAATACTTTTGCATTGGATGTTTCTTGCTCTTTTTCTCTTTCTGCTTTCCAAGTGAATTTAAGATGAGTCTATGATTAAAATCACATCTCCAAAGACGATCCTGCAGACACACTTCCTCTGAATGCAACACCTGCTCCACAGAGTTTGTGACACCCAGCAGTACAAACATGTTCACTGTTGTTCTGTTTCTGGTGACATTTTTCTTTCTTTTTGTTTCCCTTTCTTAGCGACAGGAGGACTTCGGCTGTGTTGTGTGTAATGAAATGGTGACCTTTTGATAGCACACGTATAATTGGCCAAATCAGCAGAGCTTTCTCATGCTCTACAAAACAAAATTCATTGGATTTACTATCAGTGATTATACACACACAGTCCTTTATGTACACACACACACACACACACACACACACACACACACACACACACGCACACACACTCTTATATATTTGTAAACAGTGGACTGTAGGGCATCGGTCCCCAAATGGGGACCACGCTTTCTTATTTTGAAAAAACAAAATGAATTTAAAAGAACAGAAATTCTCATGTTTACTAAATCTAGTTCTGTTTTTCTTTGAATCTAAAAATGATTAAAGCAGCTGTGTGAAATGTCCGTCTCCCCCTTCTGGCAGCAATAGGAATTACACAAGCACAGTCAGTTAATGGTGGCACATTTCCCATGTTCAAATCTGTTTCTTTACAGTTATCCGGCCTCCAACTTATTTATTTTTCAAACTCATTACTAACTTCCACCAATAATCCATCAGCCAATAATCTGGCACACCAGTCATTACTGGCCGACTTCCAGTACATTTGTACCAGTGCTTCAGCGCAGGAAGGCCTGCACGTATACCCCATTTAAAATTTCAGTGTGCTGCAAATTAAAGAGATAATTTCCTTGTACAACTCAGTGTTTGGCTTCACATCCCCACATCCAGCTGGAGGGCTGAAAGGTTTTCCTCTACTGCTTGATGTTTTGTTATGAGGTTAAATTTATTGAACAACAGTTGTGTCTGTCATTTTGTAGTAAAATTGCAGTCCTGCAGAAACTATGTCCCTGTTTGCGGAGGAATTTCTAGTAGCTGATCCATGATTGTGACTCATATAGTTAATCTTTGCATTTTTATAGATTGCATGAAACTCCATCTTACTGCTCTCTTGGTGTACCAAAGTTGCTTTAAAGAGTTCAGATAATGTTGCTCCTGCTTTGATCTCCAGCCACTGTTTGCCCTCCTCTCAGTGTAGCATGAACAACCTCTGGACTGTTGTTGGCTAAGCTAATGCTGAATATGCAGCAATCACAATAAAGTATATGGCCTTCACACTCCAACATGATCAACCCCTGTAAATTGAATAGATACATATAATGTATTACCCTTTGTACATGATTACATTTTGAATCTGTGGGATTCGCCACAGCTGAATGTAAGATGCTGCTGAACTGGAGCTCTGACAGGGTCGGTATCAACATGATATCTGCTGTGAATCTACCAAAGGTATCTCATGCAAGAGTTCCCAGAATATTACTGAAACCAGCCAGACATAAATGTTCATATCCAAAAACTTCAATGATAAAGAGGAAATGAGAGAGTAAATCGCCCCTCAACACTGGGTTTTCATGCAGCCTGAATGCTGGCGCTGCTGTTTGGTATTAGACTGCACAACACAGGTGTGCAAATGATGATGCTGATGTGTTACTGGATAATTTCAGCTCTCCATGTTGATAGTGGGAGTTTCCTGATCCCTGTGCTCATTCTTTGAGGTTTAATGGTGAAAATGCCTGAGAATATGAAGACTCAAATTCAGTGGAATTTGTGCTTCCTCTCACTGCACTGTTAATTTACGTTTTCGTCTCTGAACTTCAAAAGGCATCGGTGTGATCCACTTAAACAGCAGCAGGGAAAATGCTTATGTCTACTTCCACCATGAACATCCACCCGCTCCATAGCAAGATAAGTCTGATCAGAATCCATGTTCATCGCACACAGAGCCCCGCTGGGAGTAATCACATTATACACCGGCACAACCCCCAAGAAAAGGTGAAAGAGGGGAGAGTAAAGGTTAATGCTATATTGATCTGGAACAACAGTGGAAGTGGGAGGGAGGAAGAGAAAGGAAAGGGAGGACAGAAGGAATCTAAATTTAAGAGAAGGAGTGAGTTAAAGAGGTGACGCTTCAGAAGCTGAAGGTAAAATAACGAGTTGGCTGCAGACTTTAAGTATTTATAGATCACCTGAGGAGGAAGAGCTGCTGAATGCATAGCAACAAAGAGTCCAAAGAAATCCCAACATCAGAACTCCGAGATCGGAGCACTGGCTTTCTCTTCATATACCAACGAGTTTCCAGTTTCCAGCCTTATGTTGTCTTACTTGAGCCAGATGGAATTGGTGAGGTTTCTGGTATCTAGTGTCTGTCCAAATAATGCACATTTATAAACTAGGAACATTCTATGAACATAAATATTAATAGATGTGAAAACATCTGGAAAAGCGAAGTGAAGAGGTTTTGGAGGAAGGTTCAGAGGAGGTTGGAGATTGTTACCATCATAGGCTCATCCGGTCAGGATGAGAATGAACAGTCAGCAATCACTTGCAGGTTTTTCCATTTTATTGAATAATGAGCAAAAGGAAAGACACATGGACTGCCATCTCTGACAGGAAATAAAGTATGATTTAAGTAACTCAAAATAATACATGAACTCAGGAAACTCAAATAGAAACTCACCTCAGCTGCTGCCCCATGTGTGAAGAAAGAGTGAGGTGTAGGTGAGTGCAGTCCTTATATAACGAGTGACAGGCAAGCACCACACCCAATCAAAGGTGAGGAAGAGAAACAAGGTGCATATGGTGAAGTGAGTGTGCTAAAAGGTGAGCCTTCACAACAGAAGCGATCATTGAGGTCACAGATCAACTGAACAAAGACGTCATAGTTTTTAAAAGTAGCTTTACATGAATCACACTTAAAAATCATTTTATATGCTCACAGCAGCACCCCCTGCTGTTGTGGAGGGCAAATTTAACATGTTAGAGAAAATGATTGGCAGTTTGTAAAAATTACATTTCCAAAGCATGAAACGTTATTATTATTATTGTTATGACATTATCATGATGGTAGCGTTCAACTATTAGCAGGCTGTGGTAGGCAGTGAGTCGCACGGAGTTTGTAACACTCATGTTCTTATTATTATGTCAGGGAGGTCAAACACAGGATTCAAACCAGCCCCGTGGATGTTCATTTTTCTGATCATTTTCACAGTTTTACAACATTGTCACTAACAGACTCACCCACAGTACAATACTACCCCAGCGTTTAAAACTGAGGGTCCACTAGAAAACAGGAAAGTTCCTTTCACTGTGAACCATCAAATATCAGAACTTCATGTTTTTAAGTATGTCCACAGTAAAAAAGGATTTTCTGCAGATTAACAGAAAATTTCTCGTTTAATTATGGGACAAAAAGCAAATAATGAGCTGCCAGTGTAATTTTACTGATTTATTTCTGAAAGCATGGTTAAGCTATGCTGACTGCTTTCTTTGTTTTACTAAAGCAGAATTTCTTTATAATGTGATAATGTAATGCAGTGTAATGTTGAAATTACTTAAGACATTTTTGGGTGTTAATCACTTTAATGAAAGTGAAATTTTCAGAATGTAAACTGATTCATAAATCAACCAACTGAATTATTTTATAGGTAAAACTTTGCAGGCAGTTGTTTACTGGTCCTGCTCCCTGAGAACCGCCCCGAACCTTATGCCTGCCCTGGTGTGTAGTGGGCCACATGTGGCAGAATCATATTATTTTAGGGAGGCAGCACTTTAAAAAGCCCCACAGATTAAGGCCTGGCTACCAGACGTTCCCTACGTGGCACAGTTGCCCCAGACAACGACGCTACAGTCACCAGGACCAGCGGATTGGTAAGGAGTCAGCAGTAACAGACTCGAGAAATTAAGGAAGCACTGAGCACTGAGACTTGTTCCAACCCTCACCTATGGTCATAGGTTCTGCCTTATGGTCATAAGACTGAAAGAGTCAGGTCAGGAATATTAGGCTTGAATGAGTTTCCTCCACAGGATAGCTGGGTTTATACTTTCAGAGAGATCTCAGCTGAGTTTGTGACAGTTGAGGTGCTTAAGGTAAGGTTTTCTCAGGTATGCCAACGGGGAGGAGACCTCAGGGCAGACCTATATCTTATCCTGCCTGGGAATGCCTCCAGATCCCCCACGAGGAAGGAGGCAAAATGTGTAGAATACCACATTTCTCCTGCTGCTACTGCAACCCACCTTTGGAGAAGTGGAAGATGCTGGATGGATGGATGGATAAATGAATAAATGAATGGATGGATGTGAGTTTACTGGTTTAGCCCATTTATAATCAAACACTTGCATTTGACTCAGACATCCATGATTCAGATGAACACTCCCCTCTTCTCCTCTTCTTGCCTCCTCTCCTGTCCTCACCTGCTCTTTCTTGTTTTAGAAGCATTTTGTTTTTAACTCTCCTTTAGCACCCCCCTCTCCTCCCCGCTCCTCCCCTCTCCCTCTCACCCCTCCAGCTCTGTTTCTTAGCTGATGGAGGAATTCAGGCTTCAAAAGAACACTGACCTTTTTATTCTGCAGCACACACAGCTGTAAAGTCACACACATCGATGTGCAGAGCGCCGCATAGCGCAGCTCTCACACTAATAGGTTGTCAACACACACTCCAAACATTCACACACACACACTTGGTTTATTAAGATGCACAAACACACAAGGTAATGAAATTCAACCTGATGAAAACAGCCAGCGTTACCATGGAGAGAGTAGAGACGTTTTCCTCCGATGAAATGAGGGAAGGGACAAATCCTGAGGGAGAGGAGCGGAGGGGGCTAACAAATCTGCAGGCTGCAGATAAACACAGAGGTGAAGAAGAGCAGAGAATAAGGGAGTGGGAGAGGTGTCTATTAGGAGGACAGAGTGAAAAGCTGAGCTCCCGGATTTGCAGGCTCTGATCAGACTTTGACCTGAAGCACGAGTTGTTAAACCCTGAACACCACAGCACTTGTGAGGAGGAGGAGGGCGAGGAGGAGGATGAGGAGGACTGGACACGGCCAAAACTAAATCCAGAGTGTAAAACCGGAAAGCTGGACAGACTTAAAACAAATCCCCTAACAAAGACTCTGATCTGAGCCCGGTCCTAAAATCCTAAATCCTGATACACGAGACAATAATCCAGCAAAAATAATCCTGTTTCATCTATGAACTGTAATTGGACAATAAGCGATGAAGTTTAACAGCTTTTAGGAGCCTCTCATTAGGAGCCCATTTGTGGATGCTGATTCACTGAATGTCTTCCGAAAACACACATTCTCACACTTTACATCACAAAAGTGGTTTTCTTTCATTTATGGAAGGGCCACAGTGTCTCTCCCTCCCATCTCACTGATGACATTCATCAGTGCATTCATTCTCCTGGCAGGTTAGTCAGGGACCGGGTTTGAAAACCTGAGCGGCACATACAGTGGGGCAAAAAAGTATTTAGTCAGCCACCGATTGTGCAAGTTCTCCCACTTAAAATGATGACAGAGGTCAGTAATTTGCACCAGAGGTACACTTCAACTGTGAGAGACAGAATGTGAAAAAAAAAAATCCATGAATTCACATGGTAGGATTTGTAAAGAATTTATTCGTAAATCAGGGTGGAAAATAAGTATTTGGTCACCTCAAACAAGGAAATCTCTGGCTCTCACAGACCTGTAACGTCTTCTGTAAGAAGCTTTTCTGTCCCCCACTCGTTTACCTGTATGAATGGCACCTGTTTGAACTCATCATCTGTATAAAAGACACCTGTCCACAGCCTCAAACAGCCAGACTCCAAACTCCGCCATGGCCAAGACCAAAGAGCTTTCGAAGGACACCAGGAAAAGTATTGTAGACCTGCACCAGACTGGCAAGAGTGAATCTACAATAGGCAAGCAGCTTGGTGTGAAAAAATCAACTGTGGGAGCAATCATCAGAAAATGGAAGACATACAAGACCACTGATAATCTCCCTCGATCTGGGGCTCCACGCAAGATCTCATCCCGTGGGGTCAAAATGATCATGAGAACGGTGAGCAAAGATCCCAGAACCACACGGGGGGACCTGGTGAATGACCTGCAGAGAGCTGGGACCAAAGTAACAAAGGTCACCATCAGTAACACACTACAACGGCAGGGAATCAAATCCCACAGTGCCAGACGTGTTCCGCTGCTGAAGCCAGTGCATGTCCAGGCCCGTCTGAAGTTTGCCAGAGAGCACATGGATGATACAGCAGAGGATTGGGAGAATGTCATGTGGTCAGATGAAACCAAAGTAGAACGTTTTGGTATAAACTCAACTCGTCGTGTTTGGAGGAAGAAGAATACTGAGTTGCATCCCAAGAACACCATACCTACTGTGAAGCATGGGGGTGGAAACATCATGCTATGGGGCTGTTTTTCTGCCAAGGGGACAGGCCGACTGATCCGTGTTAAGGACAGAATGAATGGGGCCATGTATCGTGAGATTTTGAGCCAAAACCTCCTTCCATCAGTGAGAACTTTGAAGATGAAACGAGGCTGGGTCTTCCAACATGACAATGATCCAAAACACACCGCCCGGGCAACAAAGGAGTGGCTCCGTAAGAAGCATTTGAAAGTCCTGGAGTGGCCTAGCCAGTCTCCAGACCTCAACCCCATAGAAAATCTGTGGCGGGAGTTGAAAGTCCGTGTTGCTCGGCGACAGCCCCAAAACATCACTGCTCTCGAGAAGATCTGCATGGAGGAATGGGCCAAAATACCAGCTACTGTGTGTGCAAACCTGGTAAAGACCTATAGTAAACGTTTGACCTCTGTTATTGCCAACAAAGGTTATGTTACAAATTATTGAGTTGTATTTTTGTTATTGACCAAATACTTATTTTCCACCATGATTTACGAATAAATTCTTTACAAATCCTACCATGTGGATTCATGGATTTTTTTTATTTATTTTTTTCCACATTCTGTCTCTCACAGTTGAAGTGTACCTCTGGTGCAAATTACTGACCTCTGTCATCATTTTAGGTGGGGGAACTTGCACAATCGGTGGCTGACTAAATACTTTTTTGCCCCACTGTATCAGGAATACAGTGGCTCAAAATCTGGATGTGGCTGTGACTTTTTTTTTCCATGTATGGTAATCATCTCAAGTTTCATGCTCCTTTTAAATTCCAAAATGCTTTCATGGCTCGAACCCGTCCGTCTTTCTGTTCCATCATGCTTTAGTCCATCTAAACAGGCAGCATGGTGTTTTCATCAGGCTGCCTCTCCCAATGTTCTCAGCTCTGTTCATCACTGTTTGTTCTTGTCATTGTCAGTGTGGATTCTAGTCTGTCTCATTTAGTTTTAGTTTTGTTTTTGTTCAGGCTTGCTCAGTTTTTAATTTTAGTAATATTTTTCATTTATGGTTTATTCCCTGAGTTTCAGTCATCTCTGTATTCACCGTGTCCTGTTTTGGAATCTCCATCACCTTCTCCATCATTAGATGTTCACATGTTTAGTCAATAGAGTTTAGTTAATAAAGGTTCATTTTTGGTTAATTTCATGAGTCTGCAGTCGGGTGCAGAAATCTACATAATCCATAAATCAGCAGAATTCCTACACCAAGCTTGTCATGCCTCTCATTTTCTGAAAAGCATATTCGATGTATATGTTTGCTCAAATTTTGAAACGTTTTGCATGTGGCAGTAATTCTTTTTCCATGTATAGTAATCATCTCAAGTTAGAAGTTCCTTTTAAGTTCCAAAAGGGTTTCATGAATCCAGCCTTCCAACCAGGCTGTATTCCAGCCATCATGCTTTCATCCAGCTGACCCGGTCATACTTGTGTGCTGCTGCACTTTGGTCAGTCCAGTGAGGCAGGTTTCCTGTACCGTCATGCTTTCATCCAACTATCTGGGCTGTACTCCTGCTCCCTCCTGCTGTGGTTAATCTGAACAGGCTGTATTCTTGTGCCTTCATGCATTCATCAGTGGAACCAGGCGGTAATCTTGCCCTGCCATGTTTCAGTTTCTGAGAAATACCAGCAACATGCTTCATGAATAGATTTGCTTGAGAGGGATTTGGATGTGACTTATACCGAGTACAGTAATCATCTGACTTTCAAGTTCCTTTTAAGCTGTAAAAAGGTCAGCTTTCATGTTTCTGACCAGGTCATGCTCCATTATTGTCGTGTTGTCACAGCTCGCAGTTTGTTAAAAGCACCAGAAACATGATGAATACATCTTGTTTGCCTTTAATATATTCCATGTACCCGACAACTCAGTTTCCTGCTCACTCTGACAACCATCCTCTTGTTTTAATTTAACATGATGCTTCTATTATCACTAGGACTGAGCTCAGAATGTGGAAAAAGGCCTGTGAGGTTGAATTTGTCCTCAGCATTACCAAACTGCTACAGCTGACCACACAGGCTTGAAGTCTGTGTTGCTGTGGGATACATTATCAGTCATGACAAATTGAATCAGCTCCTCACACTCTCCTTGAAAGCACAGCACTCCCCACCATGACACACTGATTGATTTGTAACAGGCAGTGACAGACAGTCCAAACTGGCTTTCCTCCAAAGCAAATGGATGCTCCTGTCTTCAAATACAGAGTCCAGCACCTGAGAAGCAAATAAACCCCTGAAAGTGGCACACAGCATTTCTGTTCTCACAGCTTAATCAGGCTTGAAAGGCAGAAACTCGCCTGCTGCTCCAGTTGCCTGTCTGTGTTATTTAAAGTGATTTATCCATTTTAATTGTGCAGTTTGTTAGGCTGAAGCTGACAGTGATTTCCATTTTCAACTGATCTCTCAATTATGTCTGTTGTATGTATGTATATATATATATATATATATATATATATATATATATATATATATATATATATATATATATATATATATATATATATAGCGCTGATAATGTCACTACAGAAAAGAATATAGCCCATATGAATATAGCCCATTTCACTGCCCTATGCATAGCCAAGAAAACAGTCCTCATGAACTGGAGAAATAAAAATAATCTTAATTCTAACCAATATAGAGATTATCTATTAGATTACATGATACAGCCTCTGCCACCACATCAGATCAATTGCTCTGGGCTCCTTTGATCAGCTCCATCACCTAGTGGGGGTGGGGGGTCATAGTTTGGTCCCGCCTTCACTGTTGTGATTGGTGTGGGGGTAGGGGCAGGCTTAGGGCGTCGGGGGGTTCCCCGGGAGCATCTTCCTTGGAGGGCTCAACCCGGGGTAGCGGTCATGGCCCATTAAGGGCTCTATTGGCTCTCAGGTGACTGTTTCCTCGTGGCTGCGTGCAGCGGGGCTAGGGGAGGGTCTGTGCTGACGGACGTGGGCTACTGACCTGGTAGCCTGGCTGCCCCTGGGTGGGTCCGGGATGGGCGTGAGGTTCTGGGGGCGCTCCGTCTCTGGGCTGGGGCCCTGGCTGGGCCTCGGGGGCTTGGGTCCTGGTTGGTGTGTTGCCGGGGTTGTTGGCGGGTGGGTGTATGGGGGCCCAGTCCTGGCGCAGGGTGCCACCGGTGCATCGAGCCACCTGGGGGAGGTTGTTACATCTTGCAGGAGCTCTCCTCTCTTCAGGAGCTCACTCTGCAGGAGGGGGAGATACAGGAGAGGTGGAGGAAGATCTCAGCCTGGGTGTTTATTGTCTCTGGTACCTCTTTCTAGAAGGCAGCAGGGTAAAGAGTGTGTGTGAGGGGTGTGTGGGGTCCTCCACAATGCTGGTGGCTTTGCAGATGGAGCGGGTGCTATAAGTGTCCTTAATAGAGGGAAGAGAGGCTCCAATGATCTTCTCAGCTGCTCTCACTGTCCATTGTAGGATATTAACATCTGATAAGGTGCAGTTACCATACCAGACAGTGATGCAGCTGCTTAGGACACTCTCAATATTCCCTCTATAGAACGTGGTGAGAATGGATGGAGGGAGATGGGCTTTTCTCAGCTTCCGCAGGAAGTAGAGACATCGTTGAGACTTCTTAGTTGTAGAGCTGGTGTTGAGGGACCAGGAGAGGTTCTCCGCCAAGTAAACATCAAGGAATTTGGTCCTTGTTATGGCCCGTCTAGGCGCGGCCAGACCACAACATAAAGGGTGATCGATCCCCGTCCAACCCCATGCAGCACGTCACACACTTAATACTTTGTGACAATGATTTATTTACAATGAGTGCAGTTAAACAAAGGAAGGGAGCATACCATAACTTCAGGGTGAATCCAAGGCCAAAACAACAAACAAAAAGTAACCTATCTCAGGAATAAACACAACTTACCTACTCAAAAGAATTGACTCAAACGACAATCACTTTCCTCCCTGCCTAACAAAAACAGGAGAAAACTGATCAAACAAAAAGGCGGTCCACCCCTACATGCTCTTACATTAACCAACATAGTGACACAGTGAACGGTCTGCCGGTTGGGTTGGGCCGAGGATGAATGACCTGGCAGTCCCTGGCGGTTTCTTCTTATCCGCTGCCTCCCGGTCCTTAGCCAATCGGTGCGATCCATCCACCCTGGATGCACCAATCACGGAGGAGCACCTGCACGCTCAAATTTACATATGATAATTACGACAACAGTCGTAACAGTCCTCTTGACGACCTCCACAGAGGATCCATCAATCCATTGATGTTAAGTGGACAGTGATCTCTCCGTGCTCTCCTGAAGTCAACCATCATCTCTTTTGCTTTGTCCACATTCAGAGACAGGTTGTTGACTTTACACCAGTCTGTTAGCTGTTGCACCTCCTCTCTGTATGCTGACTTGTCGTTCTTCTTGATGAGACCCACCACAGTCGTGTCATCGGCGAACTTGATTATGTGGTTTGAACTGTGCATTGCTGAGCAGTCGTGAGTCAGTAGAGAGAACAGAGGTGGGCTGAGTGTCAGTGAGGACATCTGTCAGCTGGTTTGCACATTTCCTGAGCACTCTTCCAGGAATGTTTTTTGGACCAGCAGCTTTCCGTGGGTTAACTCTGCGAAGAGTTTTCCTCACATCAACAGAGGTCAGACACAGAACCTGGTCGCTGTGAAGTGTGGTGGACTTCCTCATCAGCACATCATTCTGAGTGTCAATCTGTGCACAGAAGTTGTTCCGCGCATCTGGTAGGGAGGCGTCACCATCACAGGCAGGTGTTATCTTCTTGTAGTTGGTGATGGCCTGGATGCCCTGCCACATGCGCCACATGTCACTGCTGTCCTGGAAGTGGCTGTGGCCATCAGAGCGTTTTGCTGCTCTGATGGCTCGAGACAGTTTGGCTCTCGCTGTTCCCAGGGCCGCCTTGTCATTTGCTCTGAAGGTGGAGTCTGGAGTCTTTAGCAACTCACGCACTTCTGCAGTCATCCGTGGTTTCTGGTTGGAGCATGTTATGATAGTCCTGGAGTCAGTGACATCATCGATGCATTTGGTGATGTAGCTGGTCACACAATATGTGCGCTCCTCCAAGTTGGTGCGGTTGCCATTTGTTGCCCAGTCAGTGTGCTCAAAACAGTCCTGAAGAGCAGAGAGAGCTCCTGCAGGCCAAGTTCTCACCTGTCTCAGAACCGGTTTGCAGCGTCTGACGAGCGGTCTGTATGCTGGAATTAGCATAACAGACAAGTGGTCTGAGTGTCCAAGATGGGGGCGGGGCTTCGCTCATCACAAAGTCCATGTGTTGATGGAATTTCAGAAACACTGACTTGAGATTTGCATGGTTGAAATCTCCGGCAATAACAAACAGTCCATCGGGGTGTGAGCTCTGGAGCTTGCTGATCTCCCCGTACAGCTCACAGAGTGTCTTTTTGGCATTAGCGCTGGGTGGGATGTACACTGCTGTAATGAGCACAGCAGTGAATTCCCAAGGTAAATAAAAACGTCTGCATCTAACAGTCATAAACTCTACCAGCAATGAGCAGTAATTAGAAACTAGCACTGAGTTCTTGCACCATTCCAAGCTGATGTAGACACATAAGCCACCACCTTGAGCCTTACTACACAGAGCTGCATTTCTGTCAGCACGAAATGAGGTGAGCCCATGTAGCTGAATGGCAGTGTCCAGAACTCTGTCACTGAACCATGTTTCTGTGAAAACAAAGATGCAGCAGTCTCTAAATTCCCGCTGTGTGGTCCGCTGGAGTCGAATGTAGTCCAGTTTATTGTCCAGTGAGCAAATGTTTGAGAGCAAGATGTGTGGAAGAGCTTGGATTTGCTCTTAGTCTTAGCACAGACCCCCTCGTGCTTGCCGCACTTCCGCTTCCTCACACACCACTTTTGGCAATCCTTCCCCTGGCCACGGCAACAGGCAACGCCAGGAACTAAAGGCCTGATTTCCGTAGCAACCTGAGGACACACAGCGCTTCCAGCAGTTCCTGGTCAGTTTTTATATGATGATGAAATGGTCATGATGAAAAGGCGATAGAGAGCACAAAAACAGCACCATTTTGGTCCGGAGTGGCTGCTGCATGCTGCTGCCGTCTCGCCAGAATGCTGGTCATCTACCAATCAGAAGATTGGTAGAATACCCGTTCTATCACTTATGTGAGTGTTCCACCTTGTGGGTGAATACGGCGGACCAAAACAAACCAGTCCTTTCTTTGACTTCTTTGAGATAATCAGGTGGCTTTATGAATGGATGTTAAACTTTTAATAGTTATATTGTTGGAAAATAGATGGTGGTGTGGTTTATGATTAGATGTTTGGTTGGATGGATGGAGGGTTGAACACAAATCAGATTTGGTGGCTACAGAGTTTGTTGTCTTCTCGTAGGGTTAATGATTTGTTGGTTATACAGATGGATGATGAATACTTGAATGTTGGGGGGATATCATATGGTGCTTGGCTTTATGATTCCATGGTTGGATGCTGCAGGTTTGTTAGCTGGCCTTGAGGTATAAAAGTCCAAATGAGCTGAAGAAAAATAAGAAATAATCACTAATGGAAAGTTTTTTTCTCAGTTCAAGGTGATTTTAGTTTTAGTGAGAAGTCCTCGTAAATAACTGGTCACACTTCCTGGTGTTCATGCCTACAGTATTGCCATCAATGGAACACTACCCACAACATTTCAGCTTCCTGCAGGTGGTTTTTCAGAAGCAAATCAGTTTCTTTGTCACAGCTCTGTCACAGCACCGTTGCCTGTGTTAAAGGAAAGCAGTCCTCCCCATCACATCCTGCTTCCAGCACCATGCCAGGCACACAAGACCCACAAAGCTCCAATAAAATAACACAATCTGTTACTGATGTTCAGACCAGTGTGTGCTGGTGTGGAGCCAAGACTTCACCTGCACTGCCATCCAGCCTGGCACAGCCATATGCACTAACCTGTGTGTGTGTGTGTGTGTGTGTGTGTGTGTGTGTGTGTGTGTGTGTGTGTGTGTGTGTGTGTGTGTGTGTGTGTGTGTTTGTTTGTTTTAAATCCATGCATACAATACATGCAGAGGGTGTGCAGCAGTGTGTGCAGAGCTGCACTGTGGTCAACAAAGAGTGAGCAGAGTGATGATAATGCCATTATTATGTGTTTCTGGGCGACCGTGGCTCAGGGGGTTGGGAATCGCATCTGTAACCGGAAGGTCGCCGGTTCGATCCCTGGGCTCTCTGTCCTGGTCGTTGTGTCCTTGGGCAAGACACTTTACCCTACTTGCCTACTGGTGTTGGCCAGAGGGGCCGATGGCGCGATATGGCAGCCTCGCTTCTGTCAGTCTGCCCCAGGGCAGCTGTGGCTACAACTGTAGCTTGCCTCCACCAGTGTATGAATGTGAGAGTGAATGAATAGTGGTATTGTAAAGCGCTTTGGGTGCCTTGAAAAGCGCTATATAAATCCAATCCATTATTATTTCTGTTGACTGAGCAGAGACATGATGTTCCTGGCTCCATGTTCCTGGAGAGACTCGAGCACTCGTGTAGTCATATCTCTGCCTGTACAGGTGCCTCCACAAGACAAATTTATAGAGACCGTAGAAACAGGTGTGGTGATTCATTTCTAAAATGATTGTGTACTGTGTGATGACTCCACACGGTATAACTTATTTTATAAAGAAGCTGTAATTAACAGATTTTTATTATGTAAAGCTGTTTCTGACGTTTCCAACCATCTTTGAACTGTTGTTTTTCCAGGGCAAAATGATTGCAAAGCAAACACTCTAACGACTTTTATAACCTTTTAATAAGTGGTGCTGAAGGTTCTTACAGTATGTTTAATTTAACATGGCCTGTTAACTTCTCATTAGGGATC
Organism: Diplotaxodon limnothrissa; assembly: GCF_057381915.1. Lineage (NCBI taxonomy): Eukaryota > Metazoa > Chordata > Actinopteri > Cichliformes > Cichlidae > Diplotaxodon > Diplotaxodon limnothrissa. The sequence goes on along the minus strand of NC_140602.1, from coordinate 29,566,687 downwards.
ACGATTGATTATTGCTGGTAGTTTCTGCTTGCAGCATGAAAGGATTTGTTTGAGCACTGACTGGACTGACCAACACTCAGAACAATGGGAAAGTCCCACTGACCCAACTGCCTCCCTCAGATGGGAGGAAACTGGTTCAGGAACAATCCAGGAACCACCAAGTTTCAAACCTGACTGGTTTGAACCTTGAACTGGAAGCTTCTGGAACACCAGCATCATGTCCACAGTAGTTTCACATCTCCATGGACCAAGAGGGTACAGCTGCCCACAAGGACGAGCCAAACACCTTCTGGAGAAAGGTCTGATGATCAGACGACACAAAGACTGAGCTGTCTGGACACGACGATAAGAGGTATGTTTGGAGGAATAAAGGTGAGGTTTCCAAACCTAAGACTACTGAACCATCTGTCAAGCATGGTGTTGGTAGTATCATCCTCTGGGCTGTTTTGCTGTCAGTGGCTTGAATAATGAATGAAGTCATCAACTTAACCTCAAATCAGCAGCTAGACATTTGAAACTTGGACATCATGTTCCAACGGGACAATCACAAATCAGAACTGGTTTAGGATAAAGCAGGATAACATTAAGCTTCTGGAATGGCCTTCCCAAAGCCCTGACCTCAACCCGGTGGAAAATGTGTGGACTATGCTTAAAAGCCAGGTCTGTGCCAGGAAATGAACCAATTTAAATGAACTCTACCAATTAAGGAGCTTGGAAAGAAAAGCATCTGGCTTCTTTAAGGTCTTTAACAAGTCCAGACACTTTTCTTTCCAAGCTCCTTTGATTAAAATGACCTGGATGACTGAGAACCTTCACAGACAACTCTACCAATTCTACCCAGAAGAGCGGTAAAATATCAGCCAAATCAAAAATCAAGACCACCTTCTGTGGATAGAAACTTCTGACCACAACTGTAGTTAGTTCAAGTTGTGACAAGTTGTAAATAAGTGATTGATTTTTAGTTAGCCGAGTTTTTGTCTTTAGCTGTGTAGCCATTTTTCTGCAACTCTGAGTGCAAAAATAACCTGCAGAAGAATAATTGTCATGAAGTTACCAGGCAGAGGTTACATCCTGACTTTGATCAGATAGCGCACTACAATAACGTTTTTTTTTCTCTTTAAAGAAGGGTGGATCTCGGGGGCTGTGAGAGGAGACCATGTTAGAACTGTGATCATTTTTGCCTGTCACTGTCACCTGTATGTTATATGGTCTTATATAACCTGCACAGAGAGACCACAGATGCTGTCATATTGCCTTCATTTACACTGTTGCTGTTCAATAAATCAAAAAAAATAAATAAAGAACTGTTTCCAAAAGAAAAAGCCCTTAATCTACATGACAGCTGTTAACTGCTCATATAAAACATGACAGCTGCCAGTGAGTCCGTTGTAACTAGCAACGCCTCCAGCTAATAAGCCACAACATCAGACTGGATGATGACGAGGAAAGAAGTGGCCGTCAGTCTGTTTAAAGGTGGCCTTATTACAGAGCAGATATTCAGACAGTCGTGATGGCACTGATGTTCTGGAAAATCTGCAGGAAGCGCCTCTCCCTGTGAAAGGAGGAGTTTAAAGGAAGCTGTTAAAACAAACAGTGACCCGTGTGCTCTTGTGCTTCCAGCGTTTTCATGTGAACCATAATGCCATCGCTGCCACCCTGGGTAAGATTAATACTGCACACAAAGAGGCAGACACGCTGTGAAATAAGACACAGCCTCTTCCAAAAGGACGTGTCCTTTACCTCTAGCTAACACACACACATACACACTGTCTCTTATGGAACAACTGTGACAGAGGAGAGGACAGATAGCCCCAAGCTACAATCCTGTGAAAAACGTTCAATAAACAGCGGAATCTCTCCTCCATTATCCTGCTGCCAGGGGACCGCCGTTTACCCAGACACTATTTACATGTTGTAATTTGTCAGCAACATTAACACGGCGCACAATAGCAATTCAGCTCTCTGTGAATACAACAAGATCAGCCGGCGAGCAAAAGGACAGGAGGGAAAGAGTGCGAGCGAGGACTGAAGGGGGAAACTGATTTACAGAGAGAATTAGGCAAACCGGGCCGATGCACAAACACACAGAAAACCACACATGTGCACACAGTGTGCAGCAACGTGATAAGAAATACAGGATCATTTATCTGCTTGCTAAAAGTCTCCGTCTCTCCTCCTTTATCCGTAGCCTCTTTTCCCACATTCCTCTTCCCTCCCTTGCCCTTCAGCCAGGGCTGGTGATGCTGCTTTATTTGTGTTGCTGCTTTCAAACACAGATGATTCAAACCGCTCCACATCAGGCACAAAACCCATGATAAGGACATCCAGACACGCCGAAGCCATGCTGCCATCCACCTGCTTCTATTAGAACAGCCTGAATGGAGATGCTGAACACTCAAAACAGTCTTTAGCATCACTGTGGGTGTAGATTTTAGGGGCGACGCCGGGGACAATATGTGCATCTTTCCCTTCAATGAAAACATGGAAGCAGTGCTCAGAAAAGTCGACAGCACATGTTGTATCATCACCTGGTTCCTGGGTCAGGATCACATCCACCTGAGTGAGAGTTTGGAAGACTCAGATATGAGAATAGAAAAAGTGTAGTCCCAGCACAGGTATGAGACATCATGTAAGAGGTATCATCATCATCGTCATCGTCATCGTCATCATCATCGTCATCACGAGGTGTGTGTGCCATGGTCCCAGGGCGCCCTGGGGCTTCTCTCTGCTTTGCTGTTTCTGGAAGAGATGGGCAGGTCCCCGAGTAGTCCCGCCTTTGGGTGGCGTCCTCTGTTTCCCAACACACCTGTTACTCATCTCCTCACCCTGCTGGTATTTGGACTGAGTTCCCATTTCTGTATAGCTGTATATTTCATATTTCTGTATAGTTTTTTTTTCATATTTATATCCTGTTCATAGCCTGTACATAGCTTGTACTCACTATCGCCTGTACATACTTATAGTTATAGCATATTCATAACATACTTCATACAGTGTACATATTACATACCACAATAGACACATTTCTGTAATATACTTACATATCTATATTATTGCTAATATATATTGTAATATATCTATATCACTAAAGCACTTCTGGATGGATGCAAACTGCATTTTGTTGCCCTGTACCTGTGACATGTGCAATGACAATAAATTTGAATTCTATTCTATTCTATTCTATTTAAGGAGCAGCTCAAGCCACTACCCTCCACCAGGTTGTCGTCTACGTTCGCAGTAATTAAGTTTTCTGAAGCTTACCTGTGCCAGCGATCTCTGTTGTTCAGAAGCCGCCCTGGAACGGTTACCTGGAGCACTCTCTCACTCACCTGCTGCCTCCCAGCTTGGTCCGCTCTCCTCATGAAGATGTTCACCTGTCAGATCCACCTGCCCATCCACTGTCTCTTGACTCCCTAACTTTCTCTAAGTGCTGCTGAGACAAACACAAAGCAAAGGTTTTGCATGAGCTGACTCTTCTCCAAACATCCAAACACACAACCCTTGTGCTGCTGATTTGAATCAGCTGGAGGCACCGTGACCTGTGGATTGTCCCGATGCCATTAGCTATCAGAAAAGAGGATGCTGAGATTTTATGACATATAGACTGGAATGATCTGTATACTGTGAAGTGCTGGATTTACTCAAGCTAACATTTCAGGCCTGAGAGCCCTGTACCTTTCCATCATATTCCCTATACTTCACACTTTATGCATTTACACATCTTGTTTTATGATTTTGTGATTTGTGCTAATGATAAACTTAGACAGTTTTAGTTCTCATGATTTGTAGTAATGGCTGACTGTGAGATTTTACACCTCCCAATTGGCAGATTTGACAGTAAAAACTGTCATCAAAGTTTCAATATTAATTGCAGCGGATTGTAAATCTGTCATAACAGGTGATTGTTTGTGACACTATACGATGACCTTGACTATAAACATGTCAAAATGACTGTGCTGATGAAGGATGATGGGCTCTGTGAAGTCTGCCAAGAAGTGATGTAATTCAAGGTCAGGGTTCACAGCGGAAACAGCAGAGATCATAGATCATAAGCACATAGAAATGTGGAACCGATTCTTTGTTAAGATTCAGACACAGATTGGGAATAAGTAGACTTGTAGTCAAGACCACCTAAACCAAGACAAGACCAAGACCAGAGGGTATCGAGACCAAGACAAGACCAAGACCAGAGGGTATCGAGACCAAGACAATACCAAGACCAGAGGGTATCGAGACCAAGACAAGACCAAGACCAGAGGGTATCGAGACCAAGACAATACCAAGACCAGAGGGTATCGAGACCAAGACAAGACCAAGACCAGAGGGTATTGAGACCAAGACAAGACTAAGACCAGAGGGTATCGAGACCAAGACAAGACCAAGACCAGAGGGTATCGAGACCAAGACAAGACTAAGACCAAGACAGACCGAGTCAAGACCAAAACAAAGTCGAGACACGAGCCACTTAGTGAAAAAGTTAGTTTGGATTAATTAGGCTGAAGCTGTGTGAGGTACTGGCCTAGTTAGCGCATTACCTCCAGCAGACAGCAGCTAACATCCCCAAAACAGACCAAGACTGCAACTACTGCACAACCTGTTTAATCAGCTTAAAGTGACATGATGTTTCAGGAGCTTTTATTCATTTACCCGCTCACATAGAGAGCTAAGGCTCTTCTGTCTGCCTTCTGACAGTGTAAATATCTCTCTGGAGTCCTCATGTCATATGCCGGCCTTTTACTCGTCTGCTTAATTTCAGTCTCGTGTCTCCTTTTTGATCCGCCGCTGCTCTCCACACTTATCACTCTACTCTGTCTGGACACAGTCACTGCCATCAGCACGATTCATCCTGCTCTCTCAGAAGAACAGCGACGGCATGGGAGATTTATTCTAAAGAAATTCTAGTAGTGCTCCTTTCAGACGTACAAGCGGTCACCGAGGAAGCTCTCAGAGTCCTTTCAGAGGTTAAATTGAATCTGTAAGAAGTTCTAAAGTCTAGAAAGCATGTATGAGATTTAATGGCCCTGAATGCCCTCAGGGTCGATTTTCCAGGAGTTTTCCACTGCAGGAACCTGTGGGCCTTATAATCATGTCATGCATATCAGGAGTATATGTCATCCTCTACTGAGCAGGCTGTTTTTATCCATTATAAGCAGCGATAAAGAGAACAGAAATCAAGCACTGATGGCACAAGTAAAATCTCTGGTGGTAAATGTAGTGGGAGCTGACATGGTTCCTTCAGTGGGATTTGAACCCAAACCACAATCTTGTCTTCACCTAACCCTGGGAAAAGCACTCTTGGTGTTGAAACCGTTGCCATTTTTTCCTCGAACCCAGACGCCCCCCGGATCATCTCAGACTCTTATATTGAGTTAATTAAACCCCCACTCTACCTCCTCATGACAACTTCCATTCAGCAAGCTGAAATGACTTCCAATGAATGTGACGACAAACTCCTAACAGTTGGAAGTGGCCTTGTACTGTATGTGTGGAAGTGATAACACATAATCACCATTCAGCAGGTTACCATGAAACTGGAAATGGTCAATGGACTGGCTTTTATATGGCGCTTTATACAACACAACTAATTCACCCCTTCATACAAGCACTTGCTTCTATGCTTTTTCTACCCAAGTACTTTCTCCACGATCCACTATGAGCTTCTGCAGCAAAGGCTGTCCTTGGATTTCAGGTGAGTATCACACCAAATCCCAACTCCAAACAGAACTGCAGGAAACACTTTGTACACAGTTACAGACTGTGTACAAAGTTCTAGAGTATTTTATAGCGTCTGACAGTGTGAATCTGCTATCTGAGCACTGATTGGCTAATAGCAGACAGAAAACCTCTAGTTAGAGGTGTGTTGGATTTGTGCTTTGCTCACCTAATGCTGTGGTCAAAAGAGAGCACAGCTGAAACAAAACAAGCGGAGATGAAGATAAGATAAGATAAGATAAGATAGAACTTTATTAATCCCTCGGGTGGGTTCCTCTGGGAAATTCGATTTCCAAAAAAAGCACAGCAACGACCGAAGTTACAGTTACAGAATTGATATATATATATATATACACACACACACACACACACACACACACACACATATATAAATACAGAAACAAATATAAATAAAATATACAAAGGGGATAAATAGAATAAATAGGAATAAAAAATAAAAATACAAGTGAATTGCACATTTCAAGTATTGAGTCTGTTGACTATTTACAAAAAGTATTGCACAAGGTATTGCACAGTGAGGTGAAGAGGCACTACAGCTTAGTTGTTCCCCCCTCCTTTGTCCTCCTGTTTCCCCTCCCTCTCCCCTCCAGAGAGGAGTTAAACAGTCTGATGGCGTGTGGGACAAAGGAGTTTTTAAGTCTGTTAGTTCTTGTCTTGGGGAGAAGCAACCTGTCACTGAACAGACTCTTCTGGTTGTTTATGGCCGTGTGCAGAGGATGCCCAGCATTGTTCATAATGTCCATCAGTTTCTTTAGTGTCCTTTTCTCTGCCACTGTCACCAGAGTGTCCAGCTTCATGCCGACCACAGAGCTAGCCCTCCTGATCAGTTTCTCCAGCCTGGATGAGTCCTTCTTTGCTGTGCTGCTCCCCCAGCACACCACAGCATAGAAAAGTACTCCAGCAACCACCGACTGGTAAAACATCCTCAGGAGCTTCCTGCAGATGTTAAAAGACCTCAGCCTCCTGAGGAAGTACAGTCGGCTTTGGGCTTTTTTATACAGGTGCTCTGTGTTGCATGACCAGTCCAGTTTATTGTCCACCCACAGCCCGAGGTACTTGTACTTGTTGACCACCTCCACCTCCTCCCCCTCTATCTGAACCGGCAGTGGACCTTCTCTGGACCTCCCGAAGTCCACAACCAGTTCCTTAGTCTTTGAGGTGTTGAGTTGCAGGTGGTTTGTGTGACTCCATGCGACAAAGTTCCTCACCAGACTTCTGTACTCCTCAGAGGGGTAAAGCAGAGGGGTAAAGCACGGTTTGAGCTGTTTGAGCCCGATGCCAATCATTACCATTAGAATCTTGTTCTTTAAGATAAGATAAGATAGAACTTTATTAATCCCTCGGGTGGGTTCCTCTGGGAAATTCGATTTACAGTTACAGAATATTATATATATATATACACACACACACACACATACACACACATATATAAATACAGAGACAAATATAAATAAAATATACGAAGGGGATAAATAGAATAAATAGGAATAAAAATAAAAATACAAGTGAATTGCACATTTCAAGTAAGCTACTCCCTGTATTGGGTGCCAGTAGATCATCTGACTTCACCTCCACCAATCCCAGCATCCCCCTCTGTCATGCCAGCCCTCTGCATGTACTCCTTTACTACATCCATGAACCTCCCCCGAGCTCTTCCTCTGTTTCTCCACCCTCCCTCCTCTACACATCTTCAGACCATCTCAGCCTCTGTGACTCTGCAGTCCCTCTGATGGGCTCATTTCTAACACCTTCAGCTCAACCTCCACAGTCTCCAAACATCCCAGCAGGTCTCAGTGCCATCTTTAACACCCCCCCCCCACACACACACACACCACCACCTTTCACTCCTGTTGCTCTCCTCCTGTCAAAAATCAGCCATTAGGATTTGAATATGGGATGATATAAAGTCTTTCTCCTCTTAATAAAATATATTAACATACTGTCTGCTAATCCTGATTAATTTTGTATGATTTCGAGAAGACATGGTTAGAGCTTTTGAAGACCTGCAAATATCTCAGCATATAAATAGTTCTGCATGACTGCTGGGATTTGTTTGTTGAGCTGAGCATCACAGATTGTGCGGTTGACTGGTGGGCAATTAAAATTCCCTTGGGCTCTTCTTTAACCTTTATTTAAGACTGAAAGCCTGTTTCGCTCCCTGGTCTGTTTGGACTCTGTGTATTAATGTGATTTAAAATATTCAACTAATCTGCTCACTTGCTTTTAATGAGACACCCAAATATAATTACATGGAATCTATGCCATCAATACATCAGAAATCTTATGCCAGTAACAGTGGACCTCTTCTGCTCACTTCCTGCTCCAAGTTTTTATTCTTGGACTCAACCAGGGCAGCTTTGCATGATTCACAGTTCAAAATAATCCCTCTTTATCTGATCCTTGGCCTCGGTGCAGCCCCTCAGTCCATCCCCTGTTTTTTAGGCCAATTTTCTTTTGATTGGCTGGCCCTTAAACTGAAGTAAGTAATTAAGTAATAATAATAATAATAATACATTTTATTTGAGGGCACCTTTCTAAAACCCAAGGTCACCTTACAAAGAGAAAAAAAGATATCAATACAAAAAGTAGATTAAAATAAAGTAAGATAGAAAAAACAAAAAAACAAGATTTGACAATAAATAAGATCTGTAATTAAGCGAGTAAGCCAGTTAAAAACAAGTATGTTTTGAGTTGTGCCTTAAATTAGGGAAGGGAATCTATATTTCTTATGACTGGAGGAAGTGAGTTCCAGAGCCGAGGAGCAGAGCGACGGAAAGCTCTTTTCCCCATAGTGATAAGATGAGCAGAAGGAACAACAAGATGAATTGTACATGAAGATCTGAGAGAGCAGATAACAGAAATAAGGAAGGGCAAGTGTTAAGAGGTATACTCTAAAACACTTCTTCAGTAGAGACTCAGAGAAGAGAAACACACAGAACTTCTTGCTAGCAAGGGCAGCCTCCAGAACTGAGACTCGCACTGAGGACTGCCCTGGTCTTTATTTATATGCTTCAGTGAGCGTTTGTTCCTTACATTGGAATGTGGAGGTGTGTGTGTGTGTGTGTGTGTGTGTGTGTGTGTGTGTGTGTGTGTGTCAGAGTTTGACCCCATAAACGACTTCCCTTAACCTACTGGTCTGGAAAAACAAACAGTTCATCTATATGTAAAAAAGCACTTAGACTAAAACTGACATAGCTACGTTAATCCTTTTTTTTTTCTTTTTTTTTTTCCGCCTGTCCCATTTGGTTCTTTAGCCATCAGAATTGTTGTCTGAAGACCAACAAGGATACCCAATGGATTTACTTTGCCAAATGGATCATCGTGGCATTGCCGTATTGGTCCATTTGGTCGATCTTTGTTTTTATTATTTATTATATTTTATTTTCAGATGTTACAGACGGGACAGACATTAGTGAGGGATAGGAAAGGGAGAAAGAAAGAGGAAAGAAAGAGGCCACCAGCTGTGCCTGAGTGACCGAGCCCCAGGCCGAGAGACCGGGGGCACCCCACCCCCGAAGGGGCCCGAGCGAGCCCCAGGCTCCAGGCCCCGATAAGTGGCCGCCAAGGAGTGAGCCGGTGTGTACCTGGACGCCCACCCCCAGACACAAAGAACCACCAACGCACCGACACCTGAGGGAGTCCGCCACCGGCAGGGGAAGTGGTGGTAGGTGGAGATAGGCCTCCAAACCTTGGAGGGCCTGAGGTGTCCCCAGAGAGGTGGCGTCTGATACCCAGCCTGACATATAGACACAGACATACAGGCACACACAGACACAAACATCCATTCCCCCCCCTCATGCTCTCATATGCACTCACTCCACACTCAACCAACGTGGAGACAGACATAAAGAGACGCTGTACACACGATCACACTCCCCAAGCGTACTCTACAAACCGGGTCTAGGTACCCTTGCCCCTGGAGGGGGGAACTGCACCCAGACCCAGGTGGTGTTACCCTTTTCCCTGCGGTGGGGAGAGGCAGACCACCCCGACTCCGTAGCAGCAGGGAGGCCCCACACTCCAGACCGCAGTCGGACGGCCAACTCCACCTAGCCCTCCCGCTCCAGCAGGCCGCAGAGAATGGGGGTGGGAGAAGACTCCAAACCTCCCTCCACCCGCTCATTGTAGTGTTGATGCATGTGTGTTCTAAGGTGCAATTAAAACCCAGGAGGGCATGGAGCTACCTGCCAAGGAGCAGCAGGTAAGCACATAGTCCCTCCTGATAGCCCTCAATGTCTAAGTGTATTTAAAATTGAGAGGTGGGCAACGACGCCAGGGGTGAGGTGTACACCCTGATGGTAATTTGGACTCCGTGATTGTGCCCACCCCCAAGATCCTATATGTATGTGTAATGAGAGTGTGAATAATGTGAATGTCTAAGTTGTGGGATAAAATTGAGGCAGAGGCAGCCAGAAGGGGACGGGGGGGGGGGGGGGGGGGGGGGGGTAGCCTCCTCTGCACCCTGGTGACATACCCCTACTCCAAGGCCCTGCATGTGTGGGTGGTTGTGGTGGAGCGGGAAGAGGGAGGCAGCTGGAGATGGGGAGGGAAGGAAGGGAGGGGCAGGTAACCCCTCCCTGGGGCCAGCTCCCCGGCTGACCCCAGTAGGCACTCCCACACTCCGCGACCCGCCAGGGAAAGGGGGCCCAGGCCCATCCAGACCGGGGCCCAGTGCAGCACAGAGCCCGGGACAGTCCACCCAACCCCACCACAGAGAAAACTGCACCCACCCCACCATCCACTCATCTTCCAGACTACATAAGACAGTAAACGCCCAGGCTGAGATCTTCCTCCACCTCTCCTGTATCTCCCCCTCCTGCAGAGAGAGTTCCTGAAGAGAGGAAAGCTCCTGCAAGATGTGACCATCTCCCCCACCAGTTGAAGAGCCCCCCAGGTGGTTCGATGCACCGGCGGCACCCTGCTCCAGGGCCGGGCCCCCATGCACCCACCCACCCACAACCCCGGCAACACACCAACCAGGACCCAAGCCCCCGAGGCCCGGCCCGGGCCCCAGCCCAGAGACGGAGTGCCCCCAGAACCTCACGCCCATCCCGGACCCACCCAGGGCCAGCCAGGCTACCAGGTCAGTAACCCACATCCGTCAGCACAGACCCTCCCCTAGCCCCGCTGCATGCAGCCGCGAGGAAACAGTCACCTGAGAGCCAATAGAGCCCCCAACCGGACATGACCGCTATCCCTGGTTGAGCCCCCCAAGAAAGATGCCTCCGGGGAACCCCCCGACGCCCTAAGCCTGTCCCTACCCCCACACCAATCACAACAGTGAAGGCGGGACCAAACTATGACCCCCCACCCCCACTAGGTGATGGAGCTGATAAAAGGAGTCCAGAGCAATTGATCTGATGTGGTGGCAGAGGCTGTGTCAAGACTAATGTAATCTAATAGATAATTTCTATATTGGTTAGAATTAAGATTATTTTTATTTTTCCAGTTCATGAGGACTGTTTTCTTGGCTATGCATAGGGCAGTGAAAATCATATGGGCTATATTCTTTTCTGAAGTGACATTATCTAAGCTGCCCAGTAAACACACTAAGGGGGAAGTTGGAATGTTACATTTCAGACACTTTGATAAGTCTTCACATATCTCGCGCCAAAACTTTTGCACTGGTGGACAGAACCAAAGAGCGTGGATGTAATTGTCTGGTGTATTGCCTTGACAGTGTGAGCAGTTGTTGGAAGATGTAAAGCCCATCTTGAACATCCGATGACCTGTATAGTGCACTCTATGTAGTATTTTGTATTGTATTAATTGCAGACTGGGATTTTTAATTAATTTAAAGGTTTTTAAGCAAATCTGAGACCAGAAGTTTTGGTCTAAGCTGACTGATAAATCTGCTTCCCACTTTGCAATAGGAAGGGATATTGATTCATCTAATTTAGAAAGTGTTCTGTATATTTTAGATAATAATTTGGGGGATTTAAGAGTAAGAAAATGTGCCGCACTTGGTGGTGTTTGTAATTCAACTTGACTGAGGTTAAATTTCTTTTTTACTATGGATTTAATTTGTTGATATTCTAAAAATCTTGTCTTGTTGATCCCATATTGTGCACCTAGTCTGTCAAATGGAATAAATTCTGTTCCCTCTAATATATGTTCTAAGTATTTAATTCCTTTACAACTCCATTCTGGGAAATTAATCATATTATTGTTTTGTAATATGTCAGGGTTGTTCCAGATAGGTGTACGTTTGCATGGGATTAATGAAGACTCCGTTATTTTTAGAAACTCCCACCATGCTGTCAGAGAAAAGCTGATGTTGATACTTTTAAAGCATTCATGTCTTTTGATGTTTGAGCTAATAAATGGTAGGTCTGAAATCTCTAGATCCTTGCATAGTGCCTGTTCAACATCTAGCCAGGGCTCAACTAAGAAGGTATGTTTTAACCATTCTGAGATGAACTGAAGCCTGTTGGCTAAGAAGTATTGGTGAAAATTAGGCAGATCTAATCCTCCTCTATCCTTGGTTCTTTGTAGCGTTTTTAAGCTGATACGCGGGGGTTTATCTTTCCAAAGGAATTTGGAAATATATGAATCCAGAGATCTGAACCAATCTTGTGATGGTTTGTTAGGGATCATCAAAAATAAGTAATTTATTTTTGGCAAGATCATCATTTTTATAGTGGCGACCCTTCCCATGAGTGATATGGGTAAAGATTTCCATCTAGTCAGATCGCCTTCTACTTTCTTTAGAAGTGGGATGTGGTTTAATTTAGTTAAGTCTGAAAGCTTAGGAGAGACATTAATACCTAAATATTTAATATTTCCGGATTGCAGTGGGGCAGAGGAAGAATTATGGAAGGAGCAGTTAATGGGGAGAACTGTAGATTTTGGCCAGTTAATTGAATAATCGGAAACTCTTGAAAACCAGTTTATTAAAGTAATTACCTCAGAGAGGTTGGTTTGTGTGTTTTGCAGAAAAAGCAACACATCATCCGCATAGAGACTGATTTTATGTTCTATATTCTTACATTTTATGCCCTTAATTGTTGTAGCCTGTCCAAATGCTGCTGCTAGAGGTTCGATAAAAATTGCAAAAAGTGAAGGGGATAGTGGGCATCCCTGTCTGGTGCCCCTCAGGAGACAGAAGCTGGAGGATGTCTGGTCATTTGTTCTGATACGAGCTGTTGGGGAATTGTATAATATTCTTATCCAGTTTATGAAAGAGTTTCCAAAACCAAATTTGTGTAAAGTTGCGAATAAAAATTTCCAGTTAACTCTGTCAAATGCTTTTTCTGCATCTAGAGATAATATTATGGTTTCGATGTTTTTATCGTATGAGTAGTCTATTAAATTAAGTAATCTACGAGTGTTTGTTGAGGAGTGCCGACCTTTTATGAAACCAGTTTGGTCAGGATGAATTAAGAGGGGGGTCATTTTCTCTAATCTCTTTGAGAGAGCTTTGCAGATTATTTTAAGGTCTACATTTAAAAGAGAAATTGGACGATAGCTTGAGGGAAATAAAGGGTCTTTGCCTGGTTTTAGCAGGAGACTAATGTTGGCAGAATTCATATTTGGTGGTAGTCTGCCATTTTCCTCGATTTCCTGCAACATGCCGTGGAATACTGGTGCCAAAATTATCCAGAATTCTTTGTAGAATTCTGCAGGGAAGCCGTCTGGACCTGGAGCCTTATTATTGGGCATACTTATCAGGTTCCTGGAGTTCACTTGGCGTCAGTGGCGAATCCAGTTCCATTGCTTGACTGTCTAGTAATTCTGGAAGAGTTACGTTGTCAAGAAACAGATCAATTTCATTTTTAGATGGGTTTATTTGTGGTGAGTATAAAGTTTCATAGAAATCCCTAAAAATGTTGTTTATTCTTCCAGGATCATATATTGTGTTCCCCGATAAATCTTTAGCAGCACATATAGTTGTTTTTTCTTTATTTATTTTTAGCTGGTTAGCTAGAAATCGACCTGATTTGTTACTGTGTTCAAAATTCTGCAAGCGAAGTCTTTGTATAAGGAATTGTGTTTTTTTATTAATAATTACATTTAATTTTAGTTTTGTTTTGCATATTTTGTTCAATGTTTCCTGATCTTGGTTGCACGCGTAGGCTTCTTCTAGTGATTTGATGTTTTTTTCTAATTCCTGAATATTTTTGTTTTCTTCTTTCTTTTTGTGTGATGAGAAAGAAATTATTTTACCTCTCATCACAGCTTTCCCTGCTTCCCATAGAACAGAAGCAGATATTCCGGGAGTGTCATTAAAGTCAAAATATGAAGTCCATTCCTTTTTAAAATATTTAATAAAGTCTTCATCTTTAAGTAGTGATATATTAAATCTCCAGTTTTTTCTTGGCGTAGTGGTATTCTTGTGCATTAGTGTTAAAGATACAGGAGCATGATCGCTGACAGCTATAGGATGAATCTCAGTGTCTGAAATGTCACACAGCAGTGAGCTGCTGACCAAAAAATAATCCAGACGAGAGTAAGAGTGATGAACATGCGAGAAAAAAGTATATTCCTTACTGGTGGGGTGAAGAGAGCGCCATGCATCGCAAAGACCAAAGTCGCTCATATACTGTTTGATTATATTTGTGGACTGCCAATTGCGCTGAGTTCCTGTTGTGTTGAGCCTATCCATGTCTTCATTTAGTCCAAGGTTGAGGTCACCGCCAAGAATGAGTGTGCAATCAAGGTGTTCAGAGAGTGCACTAAAAAAACCGTGGAAGAATGAGGGTTCATCAACATTTGGACCGTATATACTTACAATACATAGTTTTTTGTTCAATATTGATAGTTTAATAATTAGAAATCTACCCTCTGGATCTATAACTGTATCGAGTACTGTAAAATTAACATTTTTATGTATTAAAATTGCTACTCCCCGTTGTCTAGAATTATAACAGGCTGCAAACACATTAGGAAACTCAGGTGTTTTAAGTTCGTTTAAACCTGTGACAGGTTTATGAGTTTCTTGTAATAAAACAACATCTGCCTGTAGTTTTTTAAGCTGGTTAAATATCTTTAACCTCTTTCCTCTGGTGCCAGCTCCATTTACATTCCATGTGACAAACCTCAGCATGCCCATAATTGTGTGTGTATGTCTAATGAAGTATGCTGGGTGTTTCGTTTGGATAGGTGGAGAGAATGTGGAAACATCCCTTGTTTGTAAATAGAAAGAGAAAAAGAAGTGTGGTGAGAGGCTCCATAAGTCTGACTATGTGTGTGTGAATATTCACTAATAGGAACAAGCGTGGCTTGCTTATGTGTCCTGCAAGTCTGTGCGTGCTGTGAGGCTGTTGTGAATGTGCTGCCGTTGAGCTGATGTGTTTGCGTGATCGTGGTGTGAAAATATGGAGAAATAGAGGGTGTTGTTTGTAGGTGAGTGGGGAAGTAGGTGATCACAGCAGTGAAAGACAAGAGAAAGAAAGAAACCACATGAACTGTGAGCAACAACAACAAAAAAGAAACGAAACGGAAACATTCCAATTAAAGCAATGACGGAGGGTGACGGTGTTATATCTGCTATGACATCATATTGATATTACTAGGTTAAACCCATGTTAAAAGAGAAAGTGTGAATGAATAAGAAAAGAGTGTAGCGGGTTCTTATCTGGAGTGCAGTCAATATAACCACGGTGTGGTGCCGGGGTCGCGGTAGAGCTGTCCGTCCACGTAGAGCCGGTCCACGGCGATGACAGCACGGGAGCCTTTCTGGATGAAGCTACGTCGAACTGGGAACAGGACCTTGCGTCGTTCCAGGATCTCTTTGGGGAACTGGTCGTTCACGCTGAAGTCCGTTCCTTTCAGCTCTCTGCCGCGACTCTTCACCTGTTCCTTCTGTTTGAATTGACCGAATTTGGCCACAATAGGCCGTGGTCTCCCGGTCCGCGACCGCATTAGCTACGTTAATCCTACCGTAAAACAATAAGACAAGGTACAACCTCTCCCATACTCCTAGGATGTGGGGGTGAACGCCAGAACACCCTGGAATGTTACAGACCTCCTAGGATGAGACATTCTTTCAATATGCCACCAACTACAGTGGGGCAAAAAAGTATTTAGTCAGCCACCGATTGTGCAAGTTCCCCCACCTAAAATGATGACAGAGGTCAGTAATTTGCACCAGAGGTACACTTCAACTGTGAGAGACAGAATATGAAAAAAAAAATCCATGAATCCACATGGTAGGATTTGTAAAGAATTTATTCGTAAATCAGGGTGGAAAATAAGTATTTGGTCAATAACAAAAATACAACTCAATACTTTGTAACAACCTTTGTTGGCAATAACAGAGGTCAAACGTTTACTATAGGTCTTTACCAGGTTTGCACACACAGTAGCTGGTATTTTGGCCCATTCCTCCATGCAGATCTTCTCGAGAGCAGTGATGTTTTGGGGCTGTCGCCGAGCAACACGGACTTTCAACTCCCGCCACAGATTTTCTATGGGGTTGAGGTCTGGAGACTGGCTAGGCCACTGTGACCCAACTTGTGAATTATTATTAAGAATGACCGAACTCCCACTAGCCAGTATCAGAAGATCTAGGATCGGCAGGAGCCCAAGGTATAAACACCAATAAGAAGAGACCACACCACAATATACTGTTCACAAATTTGTTATATTTGACACACAGCAGCTGCAACAATGTAATGAAAAAACAATAAAATAAAATACAAAATATTTCCCCCAAAATAACAAACTAAATAAAAGTGCGCGCATACAGCTTTCTCTGAGTCAATTATATGAGTGGATAATGTCTGATAACTGATGGATCGTTGGGGCCCGTTCAGTTTGTTTAATGTTTGTCCTACCACACTCCGATGAAGGAAGAAAGTTCGTAGTCCTGCAGGTATCTGAAGCTTCAATGGGAACGAAACTTTGGCTTCAATAAAACCTTGGCAAATCCTTTTCAATTTCGGGTTGGCTCGCCATCCAGTTAACTGGAACTGTGGAATCACTGCTCCTCGATGGGGCTTGCTTCAGACTGGGTCCGTCTGTCGAGTCATCCTTTTACCAGATAACAAAAAAACCTGACCTATAAACAGGTCACAGGTCCATATAGTCACATTCACCGTTGTGAAACAGCCACACTTACTTAAAACATTCAAAAATGAACAATAAGTATTAGTGTAACTCTATATCTTAATTCAGCTAGCTCTGTTGTACAACAAAATTATATCACTGCAGCATCATATCCTCTTAGATGAGCTATAATTTTATCAACCTGACGGCTGACAATGTTCTCAAAAAAAACACAGCTTCTATAGTTAACACTGTAGCTGCAGTCAGCAACTCACAGTAGCTCACCAGACTTGTGCATTATAACCAACTCAAAGAACACAACTGAAAATCTGAGAATCGGCGTACAATTGGATTAACTTGTTAAACATAAAACTGATTAGCACCATTTCTTTTGTTTTTTTTCTTAAACGTAATATGATTGCAGTCACTAGGCATTTCACACACAGAACACAGTCAAATTCTGCTAGCGTGAGCGCTAGCAGTTAGCTTAGCGGCTAGCGGACTCGCCGTCCCGTTAAGTCTGCCCTTTTTATCCTTAACAAATTAGGTTTTCCCCACTTTTCGTACTCACCGTTGACAGGGTGAAACTCTGAACAACCAAAAACAACTGCAGCAGACTTGCTTTTAACTCCTAGCGATTCGACTTCGGGAACATTAGTTTCTCTGGCACATGGCATTATATGAACAGGAACGAAATGGCAACACAGGAAATCATGTGATCAAGGTCAACAGCAAGGGTCACTGGGAGCTCATTGCTGATTGGCCAAGTTAAATGACAACAGATAATCTTATTGGTCCACATCTTCCTTTAAACATAAAAGAAAAAAAGAAATGACTAAATTCTTTACATTATACATGAAAAAAAAACTACTTTCCACTGCTCTTTTTTTCTAGCTGGGCTACAACCTCCCCCACTGAACTCATGCACGCCCCGTTGCATGGCAATGGTTGGGTAATTACTGTCTGATGGGTCTGGACAGGGCAATCTAATGGGTGATAACCCTCATCCAAAATGTCTGTAAAAGCCGTGGTTAAACCCTGGAACAGAGATTGCACCACCGCTATAAGTGGATGCCCAAGTTTCACATACTGAAGGCGTTTAGGCGGTTCTCGCTCCCTATTTGATCGTCTAGCAGAACCAGGTTGGTCTTGGCTTCCAATCAGTGTCTGGTCTACTGAGAGCTCTTCAGGAGATTCATCTGTTGGTGACTCATTTGACAATCCCATTTCAGTTCGACCTGCCGCCTCAACATCCGTAGACAGGTTTGGAGCAAGAGAAGATAACCCGGGATTCAAGTCATGACAATCACTTCCAGGTGCAATCCTTTCGGTCTCCATCTCTGCTGGTGGATTTTGGTCATCGCTCACGATTTCTGTGTCATGACAGTGACTCTCAGACACTGGAAGAGTTGCTGAATCTGGACTGTCAACAGGTAAGTTACATAACTGGTCAGTCTGTGGATTGCAGCTTGGATATCGAGCAGTAGAACCTTTAACTGAGGGACAAAATTCTGGAAGTTGTGCATCTTCCCCAGAAGACACTGATAAATAAGGGTGCGTTTCTTGATGAATGGTGACCGTAGGTATCTCAGAACTGGGGGCGTCTCTGAACCAGTAATTGGGGAAAATCTCATCCTCAGCCTCTGAGAATTGATCGGAGTCTGCAACTGGACTGAGACGTGTTGCTGGCCTGCGTCTTTGTGTCTGCCCTACAGGCTTGTCACTACTCTCGTTGGGGAGATAGCCACAAGGGAGTAATAGGTCCCTATGCAATGTCCGCAGTGGACCATCTTTCTTCTCAGGTCTCACAGTATACACTGGAAGGGATCCTGCTCTGCTTACGACTATGTAGATGGCTGCCTCCCACTTGTCTGCAATCTTGTTTTTTCCACGAATGCGGACATTTCTGACTAATACTCTGTCCCCTACCTCCAGATCTGAAATAGTCACACGCCTGTCAAATCTGGATTTATTCTTTTCTGCTATCTTGGCAGCATTTCCAGTAGCTACCTTGTAACTCTCTTGTAAGTGGGATTTCAGATTTTGCACGTACTGTGAGTGTGAAATCTGTTGCTCCTCTTTCACCGGCAGCCCAAAAGCCAAATCCACCGGCAGGCGAGGCTGGCGACCGAACATAAGCTCGTACGGTGCAAATCCAGTCACCTCATTCCTGGTGCAATTATAAGCATGAACAAGGGGCTTCACAAAATCACGCCAGTGAGACTTGTCTTTGTTTTGAAGAGTGCCTAGCATGTCCAGCAATGTGCGATTGAACCGCTCCACTGGATTTCCTCTGGGATGGTAGGGAGTAGTTCTAACCTTCTGTATGCCAGCCATCTGACAGAGCTCTTTTATTGTGCGAGACTCAAAATCAGGTCCCTGATCACTGTGCAACTTTTCTGGGAACCCGTAATGCACAATAAAATTGTCCCATAGGCACTTAGCTACTGTGCGAGCCTTTTGATTGCATGTTGGTATAGCAATTGCATACTTAGTAAAGTGATCAGTGATCACAAGGATGTCTTTAGCTCCACTTTTGTCTGGTTCGAGAGAGAGGAAGTCCATACAAACCAGTTCCAGTGGCCTTGTGGTACTGATGTTGACTAACGGTGCAGCTCTGTCAGGCAACGCCTTTCTGCGCACACATCTACCACAGGTCTTTATTTTCCTCTCTACATCCAAGACCATTCTGGGCCAATAGAATCTGGCCCTAACGAGATCTAATGTGCGCTCAATGCCCATATGACCTATATGGTCATGCAGACTGCTCAAAACAGTCTCTCTGAGCTCTGGGGGCAGTACTAGCTGGTGAGATACCCGAGACCCGAGCTGGCGTCTCCGGTATAAGATGCCATTTATAAGCTGAAACCGACCAACCTCTCGAAGTAGGAGTGGAAGATCTGGAAGTTCACCCCTTAAAGTAGGCGGTGGGCTTACCCCATGCTCAAGTTGGGATATGACATGCCTTAGACATTGGTCAGCTCTCTGTTTATCCATCAACTCAGCCTCAGTCAGTTGAGGAATAACAGGCAATCCTCCAAACTCATCTTCTTGTCCATAGCAGTCAGGCACAGCATCAGAGGACATAGCAAGAGTTTCAACAAGAGTAACACAGCCATCCAAACTCGGATTAACAGAGCTGGCGCTATACACTGACTGTCTTTCACAAATGGCTTTCACAACCGCTTGGTTGGCTTCCTCGAGATTTTCAAGATCAGCGAGATGACCCTGAGTGAACTGGAAAATGCGCTCCCTCTCTTTCTGGGATTTCAGATCATCCACAAGAGCTCCGTGGGGTCTACGGGATAACCCATCCGCATCCCAGTTTTGCTTCCCAGGACGATACAGCAGCTTGAATGTGAACGTAGACAAAGCTGCGAGCCATCTGTAGCTCGTTGCATCAAGTTTTGCAGTCGTCAATATGTACGTCAAGGGATTGCTATCAGTGACAACAGTAAAGTGATTCCCATATAGGTAGTCACTAAACTTTTCTGTTACTGACCACTTAAGCGCCAAAAACTCTAATTTGTGCGCTGGGTATCGAGACTCGCTATGCGACAGCCCTCTGCTTGCATAGGCTATGACACGTAACTGCCCTTCCTGCTCCTGGTACAAGACAGCACCAAGGCCTGTAGTGCTAGCATCAGTGTGGAGCACATAAGGCTTTTGAGGGTCAGCGAACCCTAGGACAGGGGCAGTTGTCAGCTTTTCAATAACTGACTCAAATGCCTGCTGGCAAGCTGATGTCCAACGGTTCCCAAACGGCTCTTTGGGATGGTGATAATGCTCTTGGCTGTCTCTTGATCTACCCCTTTTGGTTGATTGAGGATAGCCCTGAGTCAGATCATTGAGGGGCTTCACAATGCTGGAATAGTCTTTTACGAACCTTCGATAATAGCCAGCGAACCCAAGAAAAGATCGCAATTCCCTGAGGGTCTGAGGAACTGGCCAAGTACGAAGGGCAGAGATTTTCTCTGGATCTGTCTCAACTCCATTTCTGGACACTATGTGTCCCAGGTACCGCACTGAGGTCTGGAAAAACACACACTTTTCAGGTGATAACTTTAATCCAAACTCTCTCAACCGAGTGAGCACCTCCAACAACCTTGTTTCATGTTCTTCCAGGGTCTTTGAGAACACTATCAAGTCGTCGAGGAAAACTAGCACCTCTTTCAAATGCATATCCCCCATGCACTTCTCCATTAATCTTTGGAATGTGCTTGGCGCATTTGTCAGGCCTTGCGGCATGCGGTTAAATTCCCAGAAGCCCAAAGGGCAGACAAAGGCCGTCTTGGGTTTATCCACTTCATCTACCTCGATTTGATAATATCCAGACTTTAGGTCAAGCACAGAAAACCACTGGGAACCAGAGAGAGCCGCGAAGGTGTCTTCAAGCTTAGGAAGCGTGTAAGCATCCTTTATTGTCTGAAGGTTGAGTTTTCTGTAGTCTATGCACAACCGGACCTGGCCATTCTTTTTACGGACTACCACAATGGGCGAAGAGAAGGGAGACTCGGACTCTCTGATTACACCTGTATCAAGAAGCTCTTGAATGTGCCTACGGACAGCCTCAATGTCTTGAGGGTGTAGCGGACGAGCACGGTGTTTGAAAGGAGCCTCGTCTGAGAGCTTGATGTGGTGAGTCACCTTGTCGGTTCTTCCAAAGTCCAAGTCATGTTGCGCAAATACATCTGGCATGTTGTTAAGGAGTCGTGTGATACGACCCTTCCACTCGGGAGGGATTGGGGACTCTCCAAAGTTGAAGTTACAATTGGCCTCTTGAGTGAGATCTGCCTTTTGCAAGTTAACCACACTCTGCTCCTTTGACAAAATACATTGGTAAGCGCTAATGTCAGCAATTTGACATTTAGCAGGAATGACAATGTCATGTTCAGATTGGTTGGTAATCACAACTAGAAGCCTAAAGGGTCGTTGTTTGGACAGGTCAACCAGACAAGTGTTCACTAGCAGACCACCAGGTAGAGAGGAACTGGAAGGCTGCTCAACAACAACTGATTGTTCATGCTGAAGACCGCTGGCAGTAGAGACACCCTCCAAAACCACTGTGGCCCCTGCTGGGACAACCTGAGAGATTCTGCCCTTCAGTTTTACAACACCATGGTGACTGACGTTAGACTGATTGTGTCTGAGTTCAAGCACCTTAATGACCGCTTTGTAGCCGTGAGGAAATGTCTTGGGATCTCCTGGATTAGCTTTGCAATAAATGTCATACAACACATCAAGTGTATTTGTCCCTATGAGTAAGTAGGACCCTGAGGTAGCTCGAACGTCAGGAACTATGAGAGCTAATGTGGGCACCTCAATAGACATACCAAGAAATTCTTTTGGAAAAGTGACAGTAGTTTCAATGTAGCCCAAATAAGGTACAGCCTGTCCATTCGCCCCTTCAACCTCCAAGAGGTCATAGAGAGGCTTGATGTCCTGCACTGACATGTGTTGTTCATAAAAGGATTGGGGGATAGTAGTCACTTGCGAGCCGGTATCTAGCAGACAACTAAATGTTTTACCTTCAATTATCACTTCAGCAGTGCTCCTGGTACCAATCAGACCCTTTGGAAGCCTGAAGGATTGCTTTTCACTACTGGAGTGCTCTAGATCCACACACTTGCCTGCTTTGCTGACAATCTTTACGTCTGTGGGACGCTGCGCATGTTCTTCAGCCTCTGTCTGTCCCACAACAGAGACTGGATCTAGTTTAAAGGTGAACTGGAGTCGCTGGGACAACTTTGACTTTCCCACGCGTGCTGCCTCCTCTCCAACTGCTTCTTCTTTTCAATAACTAGTGCAGAATTTGCAGGGTTTGTACAAGAAGTGGCAATATGCCCATCTTCCCCACAGTGAAAACAATACCAAGGCCTGGGCCTGCCTGTCTGTTTTACTCCGGCTAATCGATGCACTTCTTGATGTGTGTTGTCCATTTTCGATTTACAGGTTGTCTTTTTAACCGGTTTCTTGTTGGCACGCTCACTTAGCTTTTCCTGTGATGCAAATGAGGCTAGCTGACTCTGCAAGCTAGCTATCTGCTTTTGAAGTTCCTCAATAGCTTTCGGACCACACTGTGGGCTTTCTCTTACGCCTGCACAAACACAGGAACTCTGAGCATGGACAGATACTCGTTTTGATGAACCAATGTGCTTTTTCATCCTATCAACCTTTGCAGCTTGTCTATCTTCTTCGGTACGCAACATTAGCAAGAGCTCTGAAAATGACGGTGGACAGTTTTTCTTGTGTTCAAGTTGCAGACTGGAGAGCAATCCACTATCCCAACACCCCCTACAAAACTGCTTGAGGAGATGTTTGTCTACATCATCAGGTGGAATACCCCCCCTTTTTACTGCTAAATTTAGTGCTAGCTGTAAACGATGGAGGAAAGCTGATGGTTTCTCGCCTGGGTCCTGAAGGGTATTCATGAACTGAGCAAAAAGCTCCTCACCATCCTCTACAGCACCGAAGGCTGAATCGAGCAACTGCAGATAGGCTACTGGGGGTGCGCTGGGACTCAAGCACTTCACCACATCAACTGCAGGTGGAAGCAAATTCTCTAAAATCTTCCTGGACACCTGCAGATGGGTCATACTGGGGTCACTTAAAAGCAGCTCAATGTGTGAGCGCCAAGTCTCATAGTCTGTCTCATTGTTAGGCCTGGGAGTTTTCCCTGAGAAGGAACGGATGCGCATTGAAGAATGGATCTGTGATCCAATGTCATCCTTCCTTAAAATATGCTCAACAACGACCTTCTGAACTTCAGGGGGATTTACATCACTAATCACTATTGAAGGCTTCTGTACACGCAAGGGTGGAACTGGAGTTGAGACACCTTGGTCACTGCTTACCCTTGAGGGACCTGAAAGCAACTGGGGCTGTGGTATTGGTGTCTCATCAACAATGCTATCATGTAAGACAGAAGGTGCCTCATCTGTATTCTCAGTTGTCTCACAGATTTGTGATATCATCTCTTTCAATACTTCCTCATAGGTTTTGCCACTGACCTTAGCCAAGCCCTTTAATTCAGCCAAGTATGACTTCGTGACACCTTCACCCACCTTAGCAGTGTAAACGCTTGCCAAGGCCCTCACACAGTAAGAGACATTTGGTTCACCCTCTGCAACATACTTGTATGGCATAAGAGGCTCTAAAGCTTCTACAGCTGAGCCACTTGAGTACTCAACAATCAGGTTTTGATGAAACTCTGAGGTAGCATCATCCACTGGCAAAAGGGTTTTAACACCACCATACTTTTTCAAAAACTCTAAAACTTCTTCATCTTTCTCTGATTTCGTGATCCCACTCACAATAACTGCATTGGGAATTTTTACACCTGAGCGCTGGACAAAATCCATGTCAGACACAATTTCTCATTACTGATGTTTAAAAATTCTTAGGCTCCTGGCTGGCTCACCACTTATGTGACCCAACTTGTGAATTATTATTAAGAATGACCGAACTCCCACTAGCCAGTATCAGAAGATCTAGGATCGGCAGGAGCCCAAGGTATAAACACCAATAAGAAGAGACCACACCACAATATACTGTTCACAAATTTGTTATATTTGACACACAGCAGCTGCAACAATGTAATGAAAAAACAATAAAATAAAATACAAAATATTTCCCCCAAAATAACAAACTAAATAAAAGTGCGCGCATACAGCTTTCTCTGAGTCAATTATATGAGTGGATAATGTCTGATAACTGATGGATCGTTGGGGCCCGTTCAGTTTGTTTAATGTTTGTCCTACCACACTCCGATGAAGGAAGAAAGTTCGTAGTCCTGCAGGTATCTGAAGCTTCAATGGGAACGAAACTTTGGCTTCAATAAAACCTTGGCAAATCCTTTTCAATTTCGGGTTGGCTCGCCATCCAGTTAACTGGAACTGTGGAATCACTGCTCCTCGATGGGGCTTGCTTCAGACTGGGTCCGTCTGTCGAGTCATCCTTTTACCAGATAACAAAAAAACCTGACCTATAAACAGGTCACAGGTCCATATAGTCACATTCACCGTTGTGAAACAGCCACACTTACTTAAAACATTCAAAAATGAACAATAAGTATTAGTGTAACTCTATATCTTAATTCAGCTAGCTCTGTTGTACAACAAAATTATATCACTGCAGCATCATATCCTCTTAGATGAGCTATAATTTTATCAACCTGACGGCTGACAATGTTCTCAAAAAAAACACAGCTTCTATAGTTAACACTGTAGCTGCAGTCAGCAACTCACAGTAGCTCACCAGACTTGTGCATTATAACCAACTCAAAGAACACAACTGAAAATCTGAGAATCGGCGTACAATTGGATTAACTTGTTAAACATAAAACTGATTAGCACCATTTCTTTTGTTTTTTTTCTTAAACGTAATATGATTGCAGTCACTAGGCATTTCACACACAGAACACAGTCAAATTCTGCTAGTTAGCTTAGCGGCTAGCGGACTCGCCGTCCCGTTAAGTCTGCCCTTTTTATCCTTAACAAATTAGGTTTTCCCCACTTTTCGTACTCACCGTTGACAGGGTGAAACTCTGAATAACCAAAAACAACTGCAGCAGACTTGCTTTTAACTCCTAGCGATTCGACTTCGGGAACATTAGTTTCTCTGGCACATGGCATTATATGAACAGGAACGAAATGGCAACACAGGAAATCATGTGATCAAGGTCAACAGCAAGGGTCACTGGGAGCTCATTGCTGATTGGCCAAGTTAAATGACAACAGATAATCTTATTGGTCCACATCTTCCTTTAAACATAAAAGAAAAAAAGAAATGACTAAATTCTTTACATTATACATGAAAAAAAAACTACTTTCCACTGCTCTTTTTTTCTAGCTGGGCTACACCACTCCAGGACTTTCAAATGCTTCTTACGGAGCCACTCCTTTGTTGTGTGTTTTGGATCATTGTCATGTTGCAAGACCCAGCCTCGTTTCATCTTCAAAGTTCTCACTGATGGAAGGAGGTTTTGGCTCAAAATCTCACGATACATGGCCCCATTCATTCTGTCCTTAACACGGATCAATCGTCCTGTCCCCTTGGCAGAAAAACAGCCCCATAGCATGATGTTTCCACCCCCATGCTTCACAGTAGGTATGGTGTTCTTGGGATGCAACTCAGTATTCTTCTTCCTCCAAACACGACGAGTTGAGTTTATACCAAAAAGTTCTACTTTGGTTTCATCTGACCACATGACATTCTCCCAATCCTCTGCTGTATCATCCATGTGCTCTCTGGCAAACTTCAGACGGGCCTGGACATGCACTGGCTTCAGCAGCGGAACACGTCTGGCACTGCGGGATTTGATTCCCTGCCGTTGTAGTGTGTTACTGATGGTGACCTTTGTTACTTTGGTCCCAGCTCTCTGCAGGTCATTCACCAGGTCCCCCCGTGTGGTTCTGGGATCTTTGCTCACCGTTCTCATGATCATTTTGACCCCACGGGATGAGATCTTGCGTGGAGCCCCAGATCGAGGGAGATTATCAGTGGTCTTGTATGTCTTCCATTTTCTGATGATTGCTCCCACAGTTGATTTTTTCACACCAAGCTGCTTGCCTATTGTAGATTCACTCTTGCCAGTCTGGTGCAGGTCTACAATACTTTTCCTGGTGTCCTTCGAAAGCTCTTTGGTCTTGGCCATGGCGGAGTTTGGAGTCTGACTGTTTGAGGCTGTGGACAGGTGTCTTTTATACAGATGATGAGTTCAAACGGGTGCCATTCATTCATTCACGAGTGGGGGACAGAGAAGCTTCTTACAGAAGACGTTACAGGTCTGTGAGAGCCAGAGATTTTCCTTGTTTGAGGTGACCAAATACTTATTTTCCACCCTAATTTACGAATAAATTCTTTACAAATCCTACCATGAGAATTCATGGATTTTTTTTTCACATTCTGTCTCTCACAGTTGAAGTGTACCTCTGGTGCAAATTACTGACCTCTGTCATCATTTTAAGTGGGGGAACTTGCACAATCGGTGGCTGACTAAATACTTTTTTGCCCCACTGTATATACTTCTAAACACAAATGAATACATGCAGTATTCTACCATATGCAAACTTATATCATTAAAAGATTATACTGACTACTAAATACAATTTTCCATTGACAGCAAGGGTATGGATGCACTTAAATGTGAGAACTACAATTTTAAAGTTTATCCTAGCTTCTATGGGCAACGAGTGAAGCTGTGTAAGAATTGGGGTAATATGTTCGCTCATGGGAGTATGAGTCATGAGCCAAGCTGTGGAATTCTGAATAAATTGAAGTTTATGGACGGACTTATTGGGGAGACCAAATAAGAGGGAGTTGCAATAATCAATCCAGGAAGTAATAAGACTATGGACAAGGATGGCAGTAGCATGGGGAGAAAGGAAGGGACGCAGTCGGTTAATGTTACCTAAGTGAAAGTATGCAGACCAGGTTATGTAATTAACTTGAGACTGAAATGGAAGAGTACAGTCAAATATGACACCCTCTTCCTGAGGGGAAGGAAGGATGGGGGGATTTTCAATATTAATGAAGAAACTGAGATTTGGTTAAGGTAGAGGCCGTGCCAATGAGTAAAACTTCTTTTTTATTACTGTTAAATTTGAGAAAATTGGAGGAGAACCATGATCTAATCTCAATAAGACAGTTTGAGAGGGAGGTAGGCGGAAGGGATGAATTAGGTTTGGAAGAAATGTAGAGCTGATTGTCATCAGCATAACAGTGAAAATTTATATTATATTTTCAGGATATATGGCCAAGAGGGAGCATGCAGATAATGAATAAAAGAGGCCCTAATACTGAACCCTGGGGCACACCAGCAGAAACAGGAAAGAAACTTGAAGAATGGGATATAAATCGGATCAACTGAGTGCTGTCTGGGAGATATGAGGTAAACCAGGCAATGGGGGTAATGACTAACACCAATGGATGCTAATCTGTTCAAAAGGATTTTATGAGAAATGGTATCAAAAGACTAGAATCAGCTGCCATCAGAAGGTCATTAATAACCTTAAGAAAGCAGTTTCTGTACTATGATTGGGGCGGAAACCAGACTGAAATTGTGGCTACTGAAAGTGTGGCTACTGTGTTTGATGTGACCTTACTTGGAATAGCCACTTCCCATGACATCATTCAAGAGTATTAAAAAAAAATGGGGATAAAAAACGGAGTGTTTGGAAATAAAAAGAAAAAAAGTTCCCTTCTTTTCAGAAGGGACTGTTATTTCAGGGTGTTCAGAGTCTGTAGAACCACGGAGAGCATGACTGCTGGTGCTAAAACCTGTTCCCAGTGGGTGTTCAGAGGTACAAGTGGCCACTGCAGCAGTAAGCTAAATTCCTACCCTAAAAATGTCCATGACCTTTGGGATTGCAGATACATGCAGCAGAAATGAGCTTCTTCGGAAACGAGCCTGGTGCAGCTCAGAGTGGAGCTGATATTCCTCCACACTGAAAGGAGGCAGCTGAGGGGGTTCAGCATCTGACCAGGATCCTGATGACCAGGACTCAATGGCTATATCATGTCTCTTTAGCTGGGGTGAAGAAGGTCCAGGCATCTCTGGCTGCTGCCAGCACCACCAGGACAAACAGTAGATTAGGGGTGGGTATGTTTATTCATCTCATGGAGAACAGCTTGTTGTGGAGACTAAAAGCTAAAATATGATGACGATGACGATGATGAAGATAACCTGCCTATATATACACACACATATGTATACACATACACACACCTGCTTAAACAAAATAAACAAAATTTCAGTGACAAGAAATAACCGCTCAATTATCAAGTCCAAAATGGAGTAGGAGCAAGTATGTACATGCTCCTCAGTCCCTTCTCAACTTTGTTTATTTACCATATTCATTATTACCCCACTTCCCCGCAGAGCTTGTGTAATCTTGCCCCACAAAAAAGTAAAAAAGCAAAATCTATGTATAAATTTAGAAACAATGACAGTTTTAATTCAGATATACATTCACATATTTATATATACTATTGGTCATCACTTTTATTAGTTTCACACTCTTCCAAAAGCATTTTTCAAATGGTTTTTTAAACTGAATAATACCTGAACATTGTTGTAGGTCCACAGTTTTACTCTGACAAAAACATCCTCTGTACATAACTTTGAAATAAATTTATTTCATATTTCATATGACGCAGTCAGGATAAAGCACCATACGCTCATAAAGACAGAGGTTTACCTGTGCAGGTGTGTAGCATGCAGAGATAAAGTACCATACTCCACCCTGCTCTGCACTGTGAAGGCAGTCAGCTGTAAGAATAGACTGAGAATAAGGAGGGATTACATTCTGCCTAATAGTTCACAGATTATTCTTAGTTATAAATTGAATATAGGGCAGACAAATAGAGCCACTAGTATTCTAAATATATATTTATAAAGCTGACTGAGTGGTGGGATTTGCTCGACCACATATACTAAAACTGCGTGAGCTTGCACACAATGAGTGAGAGAGTGCGCTCTGGCAGACATGACTTTATTGTGGTAGCTAAGACTCTACAAATGAATTTAATCTCTCGTCACATTCAAACTCCATCGCTTTGTGCAGCAGAAACGTGCACAGCAGAAAAAAAAAACAGTTTATTGTCATTTTTGTTCATGATCTAAATACAGAGCGAGGAAACGAGTTCATACACATTCAGGCGAGTGAAAATTAATCTCAGTATATGCACTGGCACGTGCAGATTTACATACATGGACACAGAAATGGGCAGAATATTAATGAATTTCTTTGTTTGACCAATTTCAGCTCGTAACTGACATTTACACAAAGAATGTAAGCTTAAATTCAAAGAAAATTTGAATAGTTTTCTTCAGTCTTTTAACACAGGTTCTCTCCTTTAAAATACAACTTTTTAAAAACCTATATACTAATAGGTAAGTATACACTAATATATAATATGTATTAGTGCAGTCAAACAATTAAAATGTTTAATCAGAATCATCACAGGGTTACTGTGGATTAATTTTGCTTACTTACGATTAAATATAATTCATTTTTATGGTATATTAGTCGCATTTCATTTTGCATGAGCAAACAGACTCGAGAAAAAAGGGAAAATATATGCACTTAATATGTTTATTGAACATCTTGAACATTCATGTCAACAAAAAACTCTCTCTCTGTCACTCTTGGGGAGGCACTTCAAGTCCTTGAAACGAGGAACCAAAGCTATGTAAAGCACGTGGTCTCAACAATATTAACAGGTCTGCAGTTTGTTGCAATCCACTTGGCAATGGTGTCAGTCAATATTTCCAAGGTAGACTTACTGAGTCCCTGATGCTCTGTGAGTGGTTTGTCGCCAGCTGGGTGACACGTTAGCCAAAGTGCTAGCAGCATCCCCGACTAACGTATGCTTCGCGTCAATGTGATATTTTAAGCTGGAAGTGCTTCGGTGAAAAAAAAATTCCTTCTTGCACAATGTGCATAAATAATACTTTGTGTCGGTCGACTGTTCCATCTTGTTATTTTTTTAATACTCAAATTTCCCATCGAGAGGGCCAATGTGCATTTATTATCTTCCATATTGAGTTGATTGCTTCAGCTGCCCGTCACTACCAGATCAACTGTCCATTTGCGCATGTGCGAAGGTAACTCTACTTGGACAAACTGCCCGAAATGCATTGACAGAAACATTTCAGGGATTTTGAGTCATTCTGCACTCCAGATGCGTTAATTGTGTTAAAAATTTTAATCGCGTTGACCGTGATGGCGGATTAATTTTTCTTAATGTGTTAATTTTGACAGCACTAATTTATATTCTTGTTACACCTGAACCTCACCTTTTTAAACTCTATTAAGGCTTAAGGTTTGCACAATTAGGGGCTTGGCCTCTTGGACTCTTGGATTGCAATAATCATATTCATGGAAACAACAAAAGGAGGAAATTTGTGTCCAGAAACGCAAGTAAGAGGATAAAAGTTAAAGACAAAAGATAAGAAGTTACTGAACATTAATGAGAGAATCCAGGCTAATCTCCCGGAAGCAGCTGCTGTAGGAGTGCAGAAACAGCTGTGTGATGTTCATCTTTAAAATGAGCAGCAACAGGAAAACATAAACATTTGAGCATTACAACACGCTGCAAAGGTGATCTCTGCAGGCTGTAACACGTGCTGACAAAGCTTCCCTGAGCTGCTGGAGATGTGGCCTCTGAAATATTTCATGTAAAAATCGGAGCCTCCAACAGAAAAATTCTCTCCGCGTCGCCATTGTTTGCTTGTTGAAGCAGAACAAGCAGAAAGCACCTGTCTGGAGCAGGCTCTGCTGAGCTCTGCAAGGGTTTTTTCCAGCTCTGATGGAAACTCGCGTGTCTGATTGCCAGTACATCTCCAGGCAGGGCCGGGCGACAAAGTGGGGCATGTTACAGTGTGTAGCAGTCATGCTCCAGTTTGCTGTAGATGTGTATTTAACATGCTCTTTATAAGCAGAAGCTGAGCTCAGGCCCAGCTCACACACCGACCCACAGCCTCCATTTGTGTCTGTTTTTGGTCAAAGCTTGTTCAGCTGTGATGACCTGCATCTTCCACCTTCATTATCAACTCCTTACCTTTGATTTTCCCCTAATCTGAGCTCCAATGTCGGGTCACATGAACACTCACAGGATTTCTATTTTGGATTTAACAGTTAATACCATTAAGCAACAAAGCGAACCATAAAACACTCTGACCTTAATGCTCATCAGTCCTTAATGCTCACAGATACTGGTGGGGGAAATTTGTTTTTGGGAGGGACTCCGAGCAGAGCCACTACTTCTACACATCAAAAGAAGTCAGTAGAGGTGGTTCAGCCTTCTGATTAGACAGCATCATGGGCAAGGTGCTCCTGGCATGTCCTACTACAGGGGTGGCCAACTCCAGGCCTTGATAGCTGGTATTCTGCAGCTTTTAGATGTGTCCTTGATCCATCACAGCTGATTTAAATGGCTAAATTACCTTGTTATGGCCCGTCTAGGCGCGGCCAGACCACAACATAAAGGGTGATCCATCCCCGTCCAACCCCAAGCAGCACGTCACACACTTAATATTTTGTGACAGTGATTTATTTACAATAAGTGCAGTTAAACAAAGGAAGTGAGCATACCATAACTTCAGGGTGAACCCAAGGCCAAAACAACAAACAAAAAGTAACCTATCTCAGGAATAAACACAACTTACCTACTCAAAAGAACGAAACCAAACGACAATCACTTTCCTCCCTGCCTAACAAAAACAGGAGAAAACTGATCAACCAAAAAGGCGGTCCACCCCTACATGCTCTTACATTACCATAATATTTTGACACAGTGAACGGTCTGCTGGTTGGGTTGGGCCGTTATGGGCACGTTATCTTTCCCTTTCTTGTAACTGATCTCCAAGTTAAAATCTTGCAATAACAAGGACCAGCGCATAAGTCTTTGATTGGAGTTGCGCATTTGGGAAAGAAACACCAGTGGGTTGTGATCGGTAAACACCTGCACAGGCAGCACTCTTGACCCGACATAGACCTCAAAATGCTGTAACGCAAGGAGTAAGGCAAGAGCCTCTTTTTCAATGGTGTTATAATGGGTCTGGTGTCTGTTAAACTTTTTTGAAAAGTAGCAGACGGGATGATCTACGCCGTGACCATCTTCCTGTAACAGAACAGCGCCTGCGCCACACGAGCTGGCATCAACTTCTAGTTTAAAAGGGCGCTCAAAATTCGGCGCAGCTAGCACTGGTGCACTGCACAACAATGCTTTGGCAGATTCGAATGCCACCTGACATGCTGGAGACCAAATAAAAGGCTTTAAGGGGCTAATAAGATCAGTTAGGGGACTAACCACATCAGAAAAATTTCTGCAAAACCCTCGATAAAAACCGGCCATTCCTAAAAAACAACGCAGAGCTCTTTTTGTCTGCGGAACAGGAAAATCAACAATGGCCTGTACCTTCGCAGCAACAGGGCGCACTTGCCCCTGTCCGACCTGTTTCCCTAAATAAGTAATGGTGGCTTTGCCAAACTCACACTTAGAGAGGTTTAATGTGAGAGAAGATTCACAAAAACGTCCGAACACCTCAGAGAGCGTTTCCAGATGTTCTGACCATGTTGGAGAATAAATGACAATGTCATCCAAGTATGCCTCACAGTTTTTCACTCCAAATAATACCTTCTGCATCAGACGTTGAAATGTTGCAGGTGCGTGTCGCAACCCGAAGGGCATTACAGTGTATTGGAGGAAATGATCTGGAGTTACAAACGCGGAGACTTCGGAAGCTCTGGGGGTTAACGGGACTTGCCAATACCCTTTTAACAGGTCTAATTTAGTGACGTATGTAGCTGAGCCGACACGATCCATGCAGTCCTCCATTCTGGGGAGAGGAAAAGAATCAGGTTTTGTGACTGAATTAACCTTTCTGAAATCGGTACAGAAACGTGGGGTGTTATCTGGTTTAGGCACCAAAATACAGGGTGAACTCCACGCACTGTTACTGGGCTCAGCTAACCCATGTTTAACCAGGTATTCGACTTCCTGTTGCATTAAAATCCGCTTGGTTGGATTTACTCGATAAGCATGTTGCTTTATTGGCTTATCAACTTCCACAACGATATCATGAAAGAGCACAGACATCTGCCGCGGATGGTCAGAGAAAAGCAGCAAATTAGCTTCAATCAGATCAAGGATATCTTTGCGGGCGGAATCTGACAGATGCGACAGAAATGATTCTAAGTTCTCTAACACTTCTGAGTTTTGCAAACGGGCCAACGGCATACAACTGCTCTTGTCAATCAAGTCATCATCTTGCAAAACATACAATGGTGGTGCCGAACACACAGAGACAGGCGCTATGGGAGAGGTTTTTTCGGCTGCCGAGTCCTCTCTAGAAACATAGCGTTTAAGCATGTTAACGTGGCAAACCCTCAGTTTTCTCTTTCGATCAGGAGCTTTTACTGCATAGCTAGTGTCACTTATCCTTTTGTCCACCTCATAGGGACCAGAAAACTGAGCATGAAGGCTAGACCCAACTAAAGGAAGCAACACCAGAACTTTTTCACCAGGAGCAAAATGTCGGACCACTGTCTTTTTGTCATACCGGGCTTTCATGTTGCCTTGAGTTTGTTCCAAATTTTCACGGGCCAACTGACATGCACGGAAAAGACGCTCTCTAAAACTGCAAACATAATCTAACACGTTATGTTCGGCTCGCTGCGACTCGGATAACCACTTTTCTTTAAGCAGTCGCAGGGGACCGCGAAGGCAAAGGCGAAGGCGACGGGGCCCCGTCCGGCAAACACGGTTTCTCAAACCCTCCTCAACATTTCTTGAAGTTCTCCAGAGGCCTGGTAATGAACTATTCATTTGATTCAGGTGTGTTGACTCAGGGTGATTTCAAAAACCTGCAGGACACCGGCTCTCAAGGCCTGTAGTTAGCCACCCCTGTCCTACTAGGCCCCTGGGGTAGACCCAGGACACACTGTACAGTTTATGTCTCTTTCAGCTTTCCTGGGAATGTCTCACTGTTCCCCTGGAGGAGCTGGAGGTAGTGGCCAGGGAGAGACAGGTCTGGCTTCTCTGTTTAGGCTGCTGCCCCACGACCAGACTTTGGATGAGCAGAAAAAGATTGACGGACAGATGGACAGATGGATGGACCAAGCTTGTGGCCCTGAGACCTCTGCTGGTTCCTGTGCTGTCTCAGTCTTTCAGCAGATATTTTTGGTCCTGTTGGAGAGCTTAGGCCTCTGTATTGTCCAGGCATATTCCACAGGTGCAGATAGGATCTGGATTCCCCACGTTGAATCATCTGCTCCTCTGGCTTTAAAAAGAAGTGAGCAATGTTCCTGCTCAGCTGATGTCATGTTTTCAGTTGTCGCTTTCAGATCTGACTGAATAAAACAAAATATTCATTTTGAAATTATGATCCTATTGAAACACTTCTATTGATTTTAATTTTTTTTATCTCTGGACCCACCATCAGCGCTCAGCTTGAGGGTTCGAGACAGGACTTTGCAAACCAAAGGAGGACGTCCATCTGAGAGTGTGCATGTGGGGTGAGCATTGGTGCGATGCTGGGGAGACCGCCCTCATCAGGAAGTGCTATGCTCGGACTGCAGTGGTGTTTAGCTGTCTGTGCTACAGGTGAAAGCAACATCCTTACAGAACACAAGGTCGACTGTATCAATTCAACCTTATGTATCTAGCCCTGAATCACAACAACTGTTGCCTCCAGATGCTTTATTATGCATCATATCTTGTATCAGAGAGCACACAATGCTTTATAATCATAAACATGTCAAAATTCATCATTTGTGGCCAAACATTTAGTTTTCTCTGGATGAAAATTTATTTGAGGTCATAGAAAAGTCAGAGCAATCAGCAAGTTAAAATGTGAGTGCTCTCTACGTTTGTGTGTATTCTTTTATTCAATCATCATTTCATTTTGACCCAACACTTAATTTTCCTGCTATTAACTTGCACAAAGCATCCTGTGATGTTTGACACTTCACGCTGCGTCTGAATCACTTTCTATTCTTCCTGGAGGACTGTTTTTTTCATCTCCTGCCATTTGAAATTTCCAGTCTCTTGTTTTCAAATTTAAACATTAAGTCATGTTTCTGCAGTAGGACACAACACAAAGAGCAGGTCAGATCCCCCACAATGTGTCACTCATGTTGATGTTAATGTCAGCCGACATGCATGAAAATCATTGTGTAGTGATGATTTTCCAGAGCAAAAAAGGAGCTGGGAAACTGGAAAATAGTTTAATATTCCACTAACATTTGGTTTACTATAAATAGAGCTGATCGAAGACGTCTACTTTTCCCCTTGTAATGGGTTTGCTTTGAGCAGTTCATTCTTAAAGATTTGTAAGTGGGCCGTTGGATAATTAAGCTTGGAGCACCGTCTGTTATGTGATGGCTGTGTGCGGAGAGGAATAGGACCCAAGGTGCAGACTCCAGAGACAAACTTAAACCGAAACAGCTTTAATGCTGAACTCAAACATAACATAACTGGAAAAACTCAAAATAAACTAACACTGGTGGACTGACAAAACACACAGCAAAATAAACAGTAGATCACGACAAGGACACAGAGAAACACAGGGCTTAAATACACAGCGGGAGCAATCAGGGAATGAGTAACAGGAGGGAAACACAGCTGGGGCAAATCAGGCCTAACGAGACAAAGGAAGCAAAACCAGACACATTAACATGAGACATGGACTTTCAAAGTAAAACAGGAAACATAACAGAGACTGAACAAAAGACACAGACTCACATGCAGTCACTACAACAGAGGGAACAGAGACGTGGGACCAGGGCAGACAGGGGAGACAGCAACTAAGGATTACACAGACAGAAAACAAGAACACTAAAACTCTAACCAAACCCCACCCAGAGAACCTTAACTAAGAATAATCCTAAAACCCGTAAAGCAAAGCAAGAATATAATGAAATAACAAAATCAAAGAACCAAAAACACAAAACACTGGGTCAACGACCCAGGGACCCTAACACCGTCCTGCGTTTACCTGCTGAACATGATGGCAGAGTGTTCACTCACTGATCCTGTGTGACAGATGTGGCTCAGCAGCACTAACAGCAGCGCTTATGTTTCAGCAGCCACATTTTCAGGAATTAGACATGTCAGAAAATGAAAAACCAAATGTTTGTGAGCTAATTAGAGAAATATTTCAGGCATGCCAACATGTTTAGACAGATCCAATTAGAAAAACACAAATTCAACATCTGACAGACCTGAAAGGTCTCTGCAGTAAAGCAAGCAGACTGTTTAACAGCAAAGGAGAGTAACAGGGAAAGTTTGTCAGAGGATGATCAGCACTGTGTGTGTGTGTGTGTTAATATCCCTGAACAATCATTAGTGATATCTGGGGCTCGTTACTGAAACTGCTTCGTTACAAAGTGCCGTCAAATGTGTTGTTTTATTCATGTTTCTTCTCACAGTAATTAATCACACCAACTAGCACTACTCCACAAACATTCCTGACCCACTTCCACACACACGGATGCAGGAACACACACTCGGTAAAAAGGCTTGTTTTGATTTCCCGTTTTTTTTCCCCGATTAAAATGTTTAAATTGCGGAGACGATCCTGAGAAAGCACAATGTTAGACAGAGACTCGTTGGAATGCAACGCCTGCAGAGAAAACATGAGTGAATTAGCATGCACAAGTGCAGCGAAAGACAAACAAGCGTAGTGTACGCAGAGTGGCGTGAGGAATGGAGAGAGAGGTAGCAATTACTTCCCTGCCGAGGTTGTTTAGTGTGCTGTTGGTTGGAGGACAGGAAGTGAGAAGGAGGAAGGAGCAGTTTTATGTATAAATCTGGCTGCGTGCAGTATTTCATGTTTTAGATTATGACGATTATGACATGTTTTAGATTATGACTATACTGTGTGACTGTGAGGAATTATCCCATTGTTACCTGACATACTGCTTCTCCACAATAACAAAAACAAGATATCTGCAGCAGATCATCTGACCATGAACTGTCAAGTCTGGGGTTTCATGAAGACATAGAAGACACTGGGACAGCTTAAACCCACTGAGGAACTGTGCTGAGTTCCTCAGCATGCTCCAAAAACAGTTACAAATCAACATTTAACTACAATCCCCAACAAAAAGGATGCCAAGTTCTTCAACATGCTCCAAAAACAGAAAATTAAGCCCAAAGTTGGAACAAAGACTCTCCAAGGTGCTAAAAAGAAAACAGGTTCATTTCCAGAGGATGTCCTTTACCAGCTGTTACAAATAACAACAACAACAATGATAATAATACACCCTGCAGTTGACTGGAGAAATGTCCATGCTGTAATGAATCAAAAATAATACTTTGGTAAAAGTTTCAGGCATCATTCATCGCTCTCTGTCCTTGTCAGTGAATCTGCTTGCCGGGTAACTGAGATGTAATTCATAGAAACACAAACCCTCTTCAATATCGTCACATCAGCTGATGACTACCTGCCAAATATTAATTTCCTGAACCTGAAAATTATCAGTGGCATCTCTCTGAGGACCGCACAGCTCACAGGAGCCTGGCTGGAAGTATTCTGCACATAAATAAGATAATTTACTAAGATTATTAGCTCCATATCTTCTCCTTTGTCTTCTGAGGAGGCTCTGTTCTGCCCCTTTCCATCCTGTGTCTTCCCCGCTTCCTCCTCCAGTGTAACTGAAGGAGCCACAAACTTCATTAACACTTGCACAGACAGAAGGATGAGGCCCCCGGAGAACCCGATCTGGAGCTCATCAAAACCCCCCTTATGCATGTATGCAACAGCAGCCACACACAAACTTACATCACTTCAGGAGACAATGCGTTCATTTCCTGGAGACATACCCGAGCGCAACCTCAAGCTTCCTCATTTTCTGTGTTTTCTCCAAAAGAAAGACGAGTCAGAGTAACATGACTGCAGATTCACATCCATGCACATAGCTGGACTGGCCATCGGGCATACCGGGCATTTGCCCGGTGGGCCGCTGGCGATTTTTTGTTTTTATGGGCCGATGGATTTTTTTTTTTTTTTTTTTAGGAAGGGTATATATAATGAAAGGTGTTGGATTGGCCAATTGGTCATGATCGACTCTGGGCTGGACCAATTACAGCCGAGGAGGCCGGATGCACCCCCCCCCCCCCCCCCCCCTCCCCCTCCTTGTTTAGCAATCACGTGATTTTCGCGCATTGCATGCCGGGAACTCGTGGCAAAACAATCCAAGTACCGCATCAAACGCAAGCATTTGCAGCACCGCAAAACGTTCATTCTCCGGTTCCAATACCTTCTTGTTTTTCTTTGCCGCACAAAAAAGGTATGTACAAAACGAAGGAGAACAATGCCGGTCCGTACAAAGACAGACTCGACGAAAAGACAAAGAAAAGATACGAGGAAAAATCAAACCAGTGAAAGGGTCAGACCCTTACGAGCACACAGAGGGACAAAATACGTTAGCGTGCTGCCCAACTTTCACCACGCTCATATTTATAATTACACGGTTCTTGGAGTGAGTGCATACACTCGTGAAGTTTAGTAACTTCAGGTCACTGCAACAAGCCCAGGTACAGTTTACCGACGGATGGGTGCAGGACCTTGAAACGCACCGTGTAGAACGAAAGACCATCGTACGAACAAAGGTAAGTTTACCAGTCTCACAAATCGTCGTCATAAATACACATTCGTTAACCGTTTATTAATAGGACCTTTGAGCTCAATGGTAATTAATTAGCAGTGGAAATAATTTCTGGTTCATCACAGAAATGTAGCAGTGACAATAATATTGTATGCTGTAATCGCACTGGACAATTAGTGATACAAAAAAACAGTTTTATCCTGTGAATAAAAGTATATGTTTTTGTCAATGTACCATAATAACAGAAGCGAAACGCAATATCGTGTCAGGACAATTCACTATTTATGCACAATAAATAAAGGAGCATAGCGACAATTTCTGTTCAGCGCCAGACTTGCTTGTAACCTATATCACCAATTATGTTATGAAAATGACGCATTAACTACAACAGCAGACTGACCTTCGTGTAAATGCTTGGAGCAGACTAACATGTGAGCTGGAGTGTTCTGGGACGTTATATTTGGTATATCCAGACCATCCGTCGGCTCTTACTTCGGAAACATGGTTTTACCCCTGAATGACGTCACATTTTCAATCTTTATCCTGGTGGGCCGGTCTCTAGTCAAAATGCCCGGGCCGATTTTTTGTCCCAGTCCAGCCTTGTCCATGCAACACAAATAATACTAGCATGAAGACACAACATACAAGTTTCCATATTTCATTTAAATTTGTTGGTAGGTCGTCCCCTTCTGCACGTCTGGGACAGACGGTGAGTCCACAGCTTCCTAAAGGCATTACGTCACACAATCATGCTCATGGGGCCTGACGTTCACCTCTGACCTCTTCTCATATAGGAAAATATCAGAATCAAGCAGCAGGGAGTACCTGTTCACAGGTGAGAACTAAACAGGTGGCTGGAGAAAACTTGGCTGGACTTGAAAGAAGTCAAGCACACACACACAAAGAGCTGCACAGTGATCACAAAAAAAACAGGTTAAATGAACAAATGTGATAAATTCAGGCAGAAAACAACACAGCTGACAAATCCACACAAGAGGGGCGGGGTGAGGCACAGGTGAACTTAATCAGACTCAATCAAATTAACATCTTGGATCCATGACCAGGAAACTGTTAATTCCATCCACAGTCTACAGTCAGTCCTCAAAAAGCAGGGGACCCAAAACTGAGATCAGCCTGGAGTTCTGATGTGGCAGGAATCTCCATCAGCCCGGAAACTGGGATCCAGTAGAAGTCCCGAAGTGGAAGCTTGAACACGTGATTACTGACTCTGAGTCTGATGGTTCTTCTCTACATCAGAGAAACATGTCAGATATAAAACTTACCAGAACCTGGAAAGGTGAAAACTGTGAAACACAAAATATGAGTCCCTGAAAAAACCAAGCCTAAGATCTGACCACCATGGGTGGCACCTGGTTATTAGTCTGTTGTATGGGAGCATCACGCATATAATCAGTAACACCCAATCAAAATCCTCGATTTTCGATTTTCACTCATTGAAGTGGAGCTCTGCCTTCTTGGATGGCTGTAAACTCATTTATTCCTGCTGTAAACTTTTAACCCTGCATCACCTCCAGCTGCTCACGGGAGTGACAGTGCCTCTCCTGGTGGTGTTTTCCTCCATTGTTATCAGCAGTGCTGACATTTTGGCTCCTGCTTACTGCAAGTGTTTCTGATGAATGCTTGCGGTCACATCAGTGTCCATGCTCCGCCTCCTTGCCTCTGTCATCACTGCCTCTCGGCCTTTTTCCCAGCTCTCTGCTTTCCCCTTCACTCTCACTTCCTGCCAACCTGTAATCATCACTGTCAGGTACGGAATGTCATCCTCGCCGTGCACACACACACACACACACACAGACATAAACACACACAGTACACACAGGTGCATAGACATACATACAAGACGCAAGTGTCAGCTGGGAGGAATGGCAGCCATGGCTTTAGCACAACTCAGAAAGACACACTCTAGAAACTTCCTCTTCCTGTATTTTAAAGAGAAGCAGAGTGCTTTGTCACCTCTCTGAAAGAGCCGACCTGACTCGACCCTGATGTTAGCTGACAGGCTTACAGTGATTAATGTGTTCTATCAGGTGTGTGCGGTGTACAGCGAGTATTGCTCAAACACCCATCTTTAACCAAGCTTTATTCATAAAAAACCCCTGAAGTTTATAGCAGAAAACAACACAAAACACACATTATCCAGTGCAAAATAACCACAATTTTCAAGCCTTGTTTGTTAAGCACAAACAGAGAGCAGCTGCAGAAAGCTACACTTCCTCTAACATTAAATTGAAGCTGACTCCAAATCTGAATCCAGTTGCTAAACTTCAGAACATAATACTTTGACCTCAGAGTTCATAGTTCTACTAGAAAACTACAAAGCTTGAACTGATGGAATCACAAAGAGGCCAAACCACGTGAAATGACCATGACACACCAAGCAGCTTCTGGCTCATTTCATTTCGGTTTTAATCAAACATCAACCTCCAGGCCTGTAATATGAGGCGAGCACTGAACCATCAATACCTGCAGTTCCTCTAGACATCTCTAAACATCCACCAGAGGCTCCAGCACTGAGTCAGTCCCCATCAAAGACTGTAAAACACATGGAAGCTATCCAATAAAGCCAGTGCAGAAGTGTCTGTAAACCTGTTGTCTATAGAACTCTGAAAACTGACCTCTGTAGTTTCCTTCTGAGTTTATGTGCTCACTTACTCGTTTGGGGTAATACTAAATAAAAACTCATAAAAATTTGGCCATGATTATTTAAAAATGGAGGGTTATCTGTGGTATAATCATATTCTCATTAGTTATTAAGTTGTCAATAACAAGTCGCTAGCCAATGAGCATGCAGATTCACAGTCAGCCCCACCCCTCCTCTTCACTTCTGTTTCAGCAGTCATGACAGTGATGGTGGACACGCTCATCTCAACGCTTCAATCAGGACTTCAGAAACCAGTGGGTGACATCACAGAAGGTCTGCCCATCTTTTTATATTGTCTATGGTTCCCATCAGAGGAACTACACCAAACTTGCAGTTCTTCTAATGTACATCAGAAGCTAGGATAGGGTTAAGGCTAACCCCTTTTCCCTTTTGATAAAGCATCTAAATATTTGACATGATGTCAGTGTCAAAAAAAATGACTGAAGATACCCTTTAGTTTGGTTTAATGAGCGCAGATCTATTATATATACTAAAAATAGTGTTAAAGAAATAGTGTTTGTGTTAAAGAAACATGACTACACACATAACAAGCCTCTAACGGTATGACCTAAGTATTTTACACCCAATTCAGAGTTTTTCTGGAAGCAGCATAGAGATCAGTGTGATTAATAGAAGTCAGAATGAGGCATCGTGGTGTCCCACAGGGATCTATGATCGGTCCTCTGGGGAGCCGTGTGTAGGGATGGTACCTTACTCAGGGGTACCACAGCTGTACCCCTGAGTAAGGGGTACGGCTGATTCGAACCCCTGACCTTCCGATCATGGGGCCACCACTCTACCTACTGAGCTATCCACATTTCCATTGTTCGTTTCCATCTGTGTTTCCTCCTCCAGACTAACACACCTCTTTAAACTGTATTAAGGCTTAACGTTTGCATCATTAGGGTCGTGGCCTCATTGACTGACAGTTCGATGGTGGCAACCAGTGTTGCACGTAATGAGTTACAATGTAATGTGTTCCTGTAATCATTTGTTGTGGAAGTTTTCTATTAAATAAAGCCTGCAGACGAGCGGTGAGCGGTCGCTAACATTCTTTAATCAAAACACAAAGAACGGACAACAAAGTTGGTGGAGAGCCTGCATGACCGCGGGGCAGACAGTCAGCAGAGTCTCCCGAGCCTAACATGACTCTCAGTTAAATACCTTCTTCAGGAACAAAAGGCAGTACACAGCTGTTTCACACCTTAAGGTTCACACTCCCAGAATCCTCGAAGAGACAAAAGATTCTTCCTGAGGAGTTGTCTGCTTCCCCCCAACTTCCTTACTAGACCCCCACCATTTGTCTTATAGTATGAGTGTGAGACATGCTATAATCCAGTGGCACCAAGGCATTATACAATAAAATAATGTGATTAATACATAAGTAAAAGAAATTCCTATACACATATTACATTTATCAGTAACACAGTAATGCAGTAAATACTTTACATTACAAAAGTATGTAGAAAGAAAAAAAATCATCAAACAAACATGTTTTTTTCTTCCTGCTACAATCAGCTGATGTCAGTTTGTGTGTGGGAGGAGGAAAGTGGTGACATGGT
Source organism: Diplotaxodon limnothrissa (assembly GCF_057381915.1). Taxonomy (NCBI): domain Eukaryota; kingdom Metazoa; phylum Chordata; class Actinopteri; order Cichliformes; family Cichlidae; genus Diplotaxodon; species Diplotaxodon limnothrissa. Next base: position 29,523,623 of record NC_140602.1, on the reverse strand, counting down.
CCACACCTTTTCAGGAGTGGAGATGTGGATGTTACTTAGAGTTTTATTGCACAAAAGGACAAGGGTGTGATGGTAAAGCGCAAACTGCATCCAAGACAGAAACCACCATGTTATACCAGTAAGGTCATTTTACACAGTAATGAAAAAGTAATATAACAAATTACTTGATGATAATGAAGCTTTATTTGTCACTTGCAGTTGCCTGTAGCAAAATTGGACCCATTCCAACCATGCATACATTACACAGACATCACATTGGGGAGACAGGTCAGAACAGGCAGCATAAAGAAAAACAAGGAAATGTACAACACAATAGGGTTCTCTGGCTCTCTCTTAAAAATCCCAATAACATTACTTCTGGCTTCAAAACAGATGGTCGTGACCCCAAACTATGACTATCCATCTTTTACATATAAACTGTTTACCAGGAGTAGAAAAAGCATGTATGACTCTGATTGCATATCCAGGACTTCCCTGTGGTTTTCAGCACCAGTATGAATGAACCAGTAAATATGTTTCAGCCAGGACATGAGCTCTTATTTATCAGTCCACAACAAAAACATGCCAGAAAAGACTATCAGCAGGCATTAATGTCTGCTAGTTCAAGGCTAACTGCAGGTATCTCTGCTTTGCTGAAAGCTGATGAGTCCACAGACCTGAACACTAACTGCATCTTCAATGTCTTCGTCTGCTTCTGTGAAGATAATCGGCGAGTAGAAAAATGCAACACAGCACCTTGGTAGCAGCAAATTAAATACTGCTGAAGCATCAGCCTTCATGCTGGACCTAAAAAGATATTCATGTCAAATGGCCTCGACTGGAAACACGTCATCAGTATTCAGCTGGACGGCAGTACAGCGATGAAGGGTGGGCGGCAGGACCGGAGAGGAAACTCTGATGGTCCCTACACAGCTTCATTCAAGTCAGTGAAAAAGGCTGTTATTAAAGCAGAACAACAACAGACACAGCAAGTGTGGGGTCAACAAGATGAGTTACTGGGAGAATATAAAACACAGATTTAATTTGTGATCTTCAGCGGTTCCATCTCACTCCTCTGGCCTCTCTGACATAGTTATTATAGTTTTATATGTGCCAAACTTTGCCTTAATATAGAAAAGAAATGATAAAGTGATTAGGTCGATATACGGATCCTATAATAAATCCAGTGAATGCAGAGAGATGAACCTGATACAAACCCTCCAGCAGAGAGCCAATACTCTGCTGGAGGGTTTGTATCACTCTCTCCTCCCTGCAAATGTTGCAGGGAGGAGAGAGTGATGAATAATTTTCAATCTCTGATCCCTAACCAGTTTCTTAATCTGCCACTTTTCAGGAGATGAATTCTGGGAAAGGTACACAATGAAATTATGCAATAATAAAAATAATAATAAAAACAACAACTTAGATTCCCCAAGGACACTTTACAGAGAGCCGGGAAAAAACCTATATATTGATTAATACTAGTTAATCAACAAAATGTCAACTAGTTTTTATTTCTGCTTCAATTATCTTCTGTCAAACAGCTCCGTACCACCCTGCAGAGCAACAGCAGGACCCCCAGCACAAATTAGAGACACTGATTAAGAGCTGGGCTGGAGATGGTTTGCAAAGCGGCTTGCACATGTACATCAACTGTAATTGATCATTTCAAAATCTCTGGTTCCCCGCATGATATTCTTCCTTCTCGTTTCTTTAAGGAAGCTTTACATGTTATTGGTCCTTGTATCTTATCTCTGCTGAATGCATCATTGTCATCAGGTTGTGTACCGTCTGTCTTTAAGCATGCTGTTGTGCAACCTATTATGAAAAAGAAAAATCTTGACCCTAATGGTCTCACTAACTACAGGCCGATCTTCAAACTCCCTTTTATTTCCAAAATTTTGGAAAAGGTAGTTCTAAAACAACTTTAGGCCTTTTTAGATGCAAATGGTATTAATGAAAAGTTTCAGTCTGGTTTTAAACCTCACCACAGCACAGAGACAGCCTTACTTAGAGTTTTTAATGAGCTTCTTTTAACTGTTGACTCTGGCTATTCCGTGGTTTTAGTTTTACTAGACTTGACTGCTGCTTTTGACACGGTTAACCACAACATTCTTCTATCAAGATTTGCACATGTTGTTGGTCTCAAAGGTACGGTTTTATCTTGGTTTAAATCCTACCTCTCAGAGAGGTCGTTCTCTCTTGTTGTGGGGCAACACTCCTCGGCTTCTGCCCCTATTTATTGTGGTGTGCCTCAAGGGTCCGTGCTCGGTCCTGCTCTTTTCTCTTTGTACATGTTGCCCTTGGGATTAATTTTTAGAAAATAAAACATCTCCTTTCACTGTTATGCCGATGATATCCAGATTTATTCACCTTTGAAATCCGATGTGACTGCTTCTTTGCAACCTCTGTTCAACTGTTTGCATGAAGTTAAAATTTGTTTATCACATAATTTTCTTACATTGAACGAAGACCAAAATCACTAGACCAGTTAGCTGATGCCCTAGGCCCTCTCGCTAGCCATCTTTCGTCCACTGTAAGAAACCTCGGAGTGTTCCTGGATGGCTCTTTTAAACTCGAGAAACAGGTCTCCACTGTGGTAAAAAACAGCTTTTGCCAGTTGCGTCAGATATCTAAAGCAAAGCCGTTCCTTCCTTTAAAGGACCTTGAAAAGCTTATCCACGCATTTATCACATCCAGATTGGACTACTGTAACTCCCTCTACTCAGGCCTCCAACACTCTTCTCTTTACCGGCTTCAGTTAATTCAAAATGCAGCTGCGCATCTTTTAACAGGTACGAGAATCTATGAACGCATAACTCCTATTTTAGCCAAATTACATTGGCTCCCTGTTAAATATCTCATAGATTTTAAAATTCTTTTGTTCACTTTTAAAATTCTGAATAATTTAGCGCCCAGCTATCTCTCTGAACTACTCCGCTTATACAATCCCAACAGAGCACTTAGATCATCCAATCACAGGCTCCTAGCACAACCTAGGTCTCGAATGAAGTCGAGAGGCGACCGGGCCTTGGCAACCGTGGCACCCAGACTTTGGAATAACCTCCCTGTTCATATTCGTACTGCCGAGTCTATCCAGTCTTTTAAATCACATCTTAAAACGTATCGTTTTACTTTGACTTTTGATTCTAACTAGTTGGCTGTTCTAGCTTGTTGTGTTGTTACCTATTGTTTGTTGTCCTGTTTTATTGTTTGTTTTAATTGTCTCATGATTTTATTGACTGTGAAGCACTATGGTCAACACTGTTGTTTTAATATGTGCTATATAAATAAATTTTGATTTGATTTGATTTGATCAACTACAGGTGAAAATGAAACCCACACAGACCCCTCCAAAAACTACAGCTCATCTCATGTCCTCAACTGAATCAGTTCATGACAAAATACACTAATGCTGCTAGGCTCTGGGTCCACCTTTTATTTACAGTCTATAGAGTCCTGAGACCAATCAGAGACCACAGACATTCACTGGGAGTTGTCTGTACACCCGTGGAGCTGATAGCAGCTAATTCTGCCTCAATTTTCAGTAAATAGAGCGCCGTCCAGGCTGCAGCTCCTTCCTGTAGCTGACATTACAGCTGTTCATTAATGAGCATCAGGGCTGCAGCTCAGCTCACATCCCTCTATCAGATTTTTACACAGCAGCTGAATTTGAGACTTGGTTAGGAGGAGGAGGAGGGAAATCACTCACGGATTCACTAAAAAATACAAAAATGAGGCTTGAGATGGGAATTAAAGTGCCGGAGGTCAGCTCAAGGGTAATTATTAGTGAAGAATGACTGGATTGAAATCACCGAGCAGGGCAGCTGAGAGCAGAAATCAGAATCCCATTTATTGACTAATCTGTCCTCATTTCTCTTAATTCCCTTCCACCACAGAAACTTAACTTACATAAAAACTCAGCATACAAGTGCTCTGAAACAGAAGGGATACCCATGTATCCATGTATTGTATATATTATTGTATTATTGTAGGTCTTTACAATATAAAGCACCCTGAGGCGACTGCTGCTGTGATTTGCTGCTGTATAAATAGAATAGAATTGAATTATGTATACATGCATGTATTTAAGTGCTGTAGTGATTCTGTAAATAGAGACAGTGAGAATAAAAGCAGGTGAATGCTGTAACTCTTTATCAGAGGGGCCTGTGGGAGGAAGCTGCTTGTTTCTGCTTCTCTGGTGCTTCCTGACTGGAACCTCTGGGTCTTTTCCTGTTAGCCAACCAGTTCAAAGCAAACAGTGGTCTCTGCACAGAAAACAGCCTGGATTACTTCAGAGCTGAACTGTCTGAGCAGCTCCTGAGGCTGAATGAAACTTCCTGTGCTGCTGCAGGAAGTTCATCTTTTTCTGGGAAATGTGGGCAATTCTGGGAGATGTTCAGTGTTTCCAAAGTGTTGCTGAATCTGTGAATAGGACAGTGACTCTCATCTCCACTGTTTTCAAAAGTTTTCAGCTTCAGGTTCTTCTGACTGTATCAGCGGGCCAGCTGTTCAAATACCTCCTAGTCAATCACATCCACGAAGAGACGTGTGACTGTTGTCATGTGCAAATTTAAGAAAGGAGGAAGGCGAGAGGGGACAACCATCAGCCAATCAGGAAGTTTGTGATCAACCAGCTGAATGAGCGTTTAAGAGGACATGAAGCACTACATGTATTAAGCTTAATTGACACCATGGAGCCCTGCTCCAAAAAAACTGTCACTGTCTGAAGTTGGATTTTAAAAATGCCGTTTTAAAGATAACGTTTTTAAAGTAGGGGAAACACCACCTTGGTCATTTGTTGGCTGATTTATGGGTTGATTAGTCAGTGGGACGATCAGGTGACTGACCGGTCCTATGGCTGGTTGATAGGTTTGTTGGTTGGTTGGTCAGTTGGTTGGTTGATTGATAGGTTAGTTGGTCAGTATGCTGCTCAGTTGATTGGTTGGGCGCTGATAGTAGTTCTATATTAGTTTATATTAGCTTACAAGTGACACACCCAATAAGGAAAACAAGTAAATTAAAATTAAAGAGCAGTTTATAGGGGTCACTTTTGTGTTGCCTCTTACTGCATCATGAGTTTTATGTTAAAAACAAGGAAAGACTGTCCACTCTTTGTCTCTTTAGCAGTAAGTAAATGGTAAATGGCCTGTATTTGTATAGCGCTTTTACTAGTCCCGCCTAGGGACGCCAAAGCACTTTACACACCCAGTCATCCACCCATTCACACACACATTCACACACTGGTGGAGGCAGCTACAGTTGTAGCCACAGCTGCCCTGGGGCAGACTGACTGAAGCGAGGCTGCCATATCGCGGCATCGGCCAAAACCAGTAGGCAGTAGGGTGAAGTGTCTTGCCCAAGGACACAACGACCGAGACTGAAGTAGCTCTTCATTGTTAGCTAACTGCACTGAGAATCTACTTGTTAGCTGTAATCCTCAGGCTTGTGGAGCACTTTATCAATGAAAACTGCGTGGAGGAGAGCCTTTTTGAGTCAGATGCGCTGGTGTTTTGCTGGGCTGTCAAGCTGATGTTGACACCGTTCCCTCTGTGTTTGATTTTCCTTTGTTGGGTCAGGTGTGTGGACTGAGCAGCAAATAGCTGGCAGAGCAAATGTTCACAAGATGATCAGTTTGCTCTAAAAACATCCTCTTCCTGATATCAAGGGGGAAATTATCTATAGAGACCAGACAGTTTTTGTACCAGTCTGTAAGTGGGAGTCTGTGGGCACGGACTTGCTGCTGGAACCTCTGCTGGACATCAGAGGAACAGAGGATACCTTCTTCCCCAAATTCCCTCTGATGTCAATTCTGTACAAATGGCTCATTTGGTGGCTTGGTGCTGAGTTTTGCAGCTATGTAAACAGGGAGTTTCCTTAAATATGTTGTGAAGTTTTATGGAATGTTGATGGCAGCAGGAAGTATCTCTAAGCTGCTCAGGTTTATCCCTGGATATATGGACTGCCTATTAGACTCCTTCCTATAATGCACGTGCTGGGACTGGTAGTGTCTTCGATGCTGTTGCTGCTGTGTGTGGTTATTGTCTTCATAACTTCTCAGAACAGCTGACTGAACCGCAGTTCAGTCTTTAATTCACTGTTAATTTGTTGCGCGGGGGTCACGCTGACGCCACCCTTGCAGACGCCCCCTCCCTCTGAATGTACACCTGCATCCACACTAGAGGCCCGGTGAATCGTATTTCATTAAAACACATTGCGTGAACAATCCCCGTCTCCCAGAAGCTGTTTAATTCAGTGGTGCTCTGAATCTACAATCTGTTCTCATCACACTTACTCTCACACTCTCCCTCTCTCTCTGTCCTTCCTCTTCCTCCCTCAGGTGAATCGTGTAATTGCTGTGGTTTAACGGGTACTGTGTTTGATCTCACGCTTATCCTCTGAAGCCTTTCCTCTCACGAAAGAGATGAAGGGAGAAACGCATCTCCCTAGGAGCGCCTGTTGAGGGTGCATCTTGAGTGGGAATTGCTTCAGTCTGGTCTGATTTTTGAAGTAATTCAATTATTGCAGCAGTAGTGGAGGAACTGCAGGCTAAAACACACAAATCACTTCAATCTAAAGCCAATTTCTCCCCATTTAACCTCTGTGTATTACACAGACACAAAGTCATTTTCTCTGCTGCCTTTCATTAGATTCTCATCTGCAGCCTACGGCGGGACAGGAGGAAGTGGACTCTGATACAGACGCTGGGGATGATTTAAAGATGTTTGATTGATCAATGCTGCCTCACAAGATACGAGATATCTTTAAATAAGTGAGGATTGGCTCATTTATCAGCATCTCTAATTAATAAAGCAGCTGTGCAGATGTTCGTTTTTTAGCTTCGAGTGGTGATTAACTGTCTTCGGCTCCACTGAATGTGCTGAAATTAGATCAAATGGGAAGTGTTTAAATTCATGCAGAGGGATTTCAGTGTTTTACATAAGAGAGCACATTCCTCACTTTTTCAGCTTTTTACTGCATATAATGTTTTCATTCCATTCATGGGGAACATTTCAAATTCAGCTGAATAAACCTGCTCTGTGCAGCAATAAAGTTTTATTTTCAATAAAATCAAAAAGATCATGACATTTACTATGACATCTCTGGATGCAGAACCTGTCATCTAATAACTGAGGTTTTACATGGGACAGTTTGTAATATTTAGTCTTTAATAGTCTGTTATAGTCTCTAATATTTCATTACAGACTATAAAGTTAAAATATGTTTAAGAATCTACTGATTTATTTATTTATTTTTTTCTTCTGGCGACTTTAAAAGGAAGGGCTACCATACTAAATCACCTTCTCCCTTGAGATCAAACTTAAAATAGAATAGGAACATCTATTTAATTCTTAAATACTGTAGGAAACTGGTAGAAAATCCGTTCCATTTCTAAAACGCATTATACTTTTTTTTTTGCCCCTCCCTTTCTTCCCTCCCCATCCTCAGCTGCCTCCCTATTCCCACTCTACCACACCCACCCACACACGCAGGGCTTGGGGTGCAGGTATGTCACCAGGGTGCAGGGTAGGCACTCCCCCTCTGTCCCCTTCTGGCCGCCTGTGCCTCAATTTTATTCTGCAACCTAGACATCCACATTACTCACACTCTCACATAACACATACATATAGGGCCTTGGGGGTGGGCACGTTTTACAGCATCCAGAGAATGGTCGGTGTACTCCAACCCACCTCTGGCGCTGGTGCCCTACCCTCAATTTTAAATGCATTTAGACACTAAGGGTTTTCGGGAAGAGCCGTGCTGCTCTCTGAGAGGAAGCTAGTACCATGCTCTCCTGAGTTTTAAATGCACTTTAGAACAGCACACAGCAACACTACATATGAGTGGGCATAGGGAGGTTTGAGGTCTTCACCCACCCCGATTCTGTTAGCCGTCAGGGCTGGGGGGCTGGGAGGAGGTGCTGGCCGTCAGACTGGGGTCTGGGATGCGGGGCATCCCTGCTACTGCAGTAAGGAGGTGGTCCGCTTGCCTCCACCCCAGAGAGAAGGGTTACATCTCCTGGGTCTAGGTGCGGCTTGCCCCTCTGAGGGCGGGGATACCTGGACCTGGGATATAGAATATGTTTGGGGAGTGCGACTGTCTGTGCAGAGTCTATTTGTGTCTGTCTACACGTTGGGTGAGTGCCGAGTATTTGGTTGTGCATATGGGGTGGGAATGCACGTCTGTGTCCACGTGTGCCTGTTCGTCTGTGTCTATATGTCAGGTTGGGTCTTAGACTCAACCTCTCTGGGTACATCTCAGGCCCTCTAAAGTACGGAGGCCTATCTCCCCTCACCACACTCCCTTCAGGTGGCTGATGCCCTCAGACGTTGGTGTCTTGGTGGTCCTTGTCGTCTGGGGCTGGGCGCTCATGTATGTACCGGCTCACTCCTGGTGGCCGATTGGCGGGACCGGGCGCCTGTGGCCCGGCTGGGCTCCTTCCGGGGGGTGGGATGCCCTCAGGCCTCTGGCCTCTGGGCCTGAAGCTCGGTCCTCTCTGGCACCTCTCTGGCTGCCAGCAGAGCCCACGGGCACGCCACTGCAACCCCCTCTGGCCTCTGCTCCGTAGCTGCGGGGTGACCTCTCCTTTGGGGCTCTACTCAACTCTTCCCAGGAGGGTGGCACGGTTCCCCCCCCTTTGGTGGTCCTCCTCGGGTCCTTGTACTCTGGGGCCTCTGGATATCTGGGGCCTGGATCTCCTCCATACCTGCTTCATACCCTGGAGGACGGGGCTATGGCTCCCCCACACTCCCTAGCAGATCGTTACATGGAGAAACCTTTGGAATGCAAGCATGCTGATCCACACAGGTGTGCACACAGGTGTACACACGGGTGTTCACAGACGCGGACTACACCTTTCTTGGCTGCTACCTCAAAGCACATTGTGCGCTGTCTATCTTGCGTGCTGCACAATATCGTTTATTATTTAGTATCTATTGTTATCTACTGCTAGCTAGTTTATTGTGATGGTGCTGTTTTTTTTATTATGTTGCTCTTTGTTGTTTGCTTTCTTTTCTGTTTTTTTTTCTCCATACAGGTGACCCGGGTGTTTTGTTTGTTTTTCTTTTTTTTTTCTTTTTTTTTTTCTTTCTTCCCCCCCTTTCTCACCGTCTCTTCTCCCCTTTGGTTTTCTTTCTCTCCCTCTCTTTCGTTCATTCTTTCTCCCTGTCCTATCCCCCAGTCATGTCTGTCCCGTTTGTAGCAACTGAAAATAAAATAAATTCATAATTATAATAAAGGTCAATCAAATGGACCAATATGGCAAGGCCATGATGATCCACTTGGTAAAATAAATCCGCTTGGCATCTTTCTTGGCCTTAAGACAACAATTCTGATGGCTAAAGATCCAAACGGGACACAAAAAAAAAAAAAAGATAAACAATAATTTAAGGAAAAAATGAATCTTGGTTAGCATGCAGTTTTAGTTTTATTAAGTATTTATTACATATCAGTCACAGTCGACTCTCTTTTTCTTTGTAATATGAATAAACTCAAGTCATGAAATATGAAATGCCAGCGTTTTATTTTATTTTTTTTTATAAATTTTATTTTCAGTCACAGCAGCATGTTAACAACAAAACATTGAACATACAGTAGTTTGCTGTTCAGTATTTACAATACCCCAAAAGATAACAGAAATAGAGAAGGAAAAAACAAACAAACAAACCAAAGAAACCCCTACAAAACAACAAAAAACAAACAAACAACAACAAACAAATAGAAAAATAAAATGTATAAGGGACATTCAGCGTACAGTTAGCTATGATAGCGATATAGAGATATGGTATCTGGTCATGATAAGGTGGTCATTTTAAATGTTTCCATGTACATCAGGAATGGCTGCCATGCCCTAAGAAATTTGGTGGTTGAACCTGCCAATGTATATCTCATCTTTTCTAAATGTAAAAACCTCATGAGCTCCGCAAGCCACTGTTCATGTGTGGGAGGAGCTTCCTGCTTCCATCTTAAAAGTATAAGGCGCCTTGCGATAAGTGAAGCAAAGGCAATAGAATTCGAATAGCATTTTGGCAAAGTGATGTCTTGAGGTATCACCCCAAAGATAGCCGTTAGAGCAGAAGGATCATATTTAACGTTATACATCTCTGACAGAGTGTTAAATATAGACACCCAATAGATATGAAGATTGGGGCATGTCCAAAAGGTATGAAGGAGCGAACCTGTTTCTGCTTTACATCTGTTACACAGAGGGTCAGCTCCTGGATAGAACTTGGCTAACTTTTCCTTGGAGATATGTAATCGGTGTAGGACCTTAAATTGAAGGAGCCCATGCCTGGCACATATCGAAGAAGAGTGTACCCTCTGGAGAAAAGATTGCCAGAGCTCATCTGTTATAGTCATCCCAAGGTCTTTCTCCCACTGTGCTTTAAGGATGAAGAGAGAAGGAGATTGAAGATCTAATAGTATAGCATAGATTTCTTTAATCGCCCCTCTCTTATGAACGTTTATATTAATAATTTTATCCAAAGAAGTTTCCTCAGGTAGTTCCGGAAATGAAGGAAATCGACTCTTTACAAAGTGACGAATTTGTAAATAGCGGAAAAAATGGTGCCGAGGAACATTAAACTGCTTCAGGAGCTGCGTGAATGAGGCAAAAACCCCATCTACAAAAAGGTCTTTGATATTTCTAAGGCCATTACTTTCCCATATTTTAAAGGCAGAGTCCATCATGGAGGGTGGGAACATATGGTTTGAGCAGATAGGTGCTTTAATTGACATTAAGTGTAACCCCAACCTTTTCCTACATTGCACCCAGATTCTGAGCGAGTCAGACAACAAAGGGTTACGTTTATAGGTGTATAGTTCTAATGGGAGAGCTGAACTCAACAAAGCTGATAGGCAAATTTTGCCACAATTGGATGACTCAATTTGGAGCCAAGCTGGAGTCTCTGTAGTAACATTACTCATCCAGTACAGCATATTACGAATATTTGCTGCCCAATAATAAGACTGAAAGTTTGGCAAGGCTAATCCACCCATTGGCCTAGTCCTCTGCATGAAATCTTTACGAATTCGTGGACTTTTGCCATTCCAAATAAATGCAGAGATATGCTTATTCAGTGTTATAAAATACTTATTGGGTAAGTAGCATGGGATACATTGAAATAAGTAAAGGAACTTGGGAAGTATGTTCATTTTGATAGAATTAATGCGGCCAATTAATGACAGTGGTAAATTGTTCCACCTCTGAAGATCTGTCTCAGTATTTTTAAGCAGGGGGACAAAGTTTCTTTCATAAAGATCTTTGTATGAGTGGGTAACCTTAACCCCCAGATAGGTCACATACCCTGATTTAACGTTAAATTGAAAACCTGAAAATGAAATCTTTCTGGCTATAGAGTTGACACAGAGAAGTTCACTTTTATGCAGATTCAACTTGTAACCTGAAATATTACCAAAACATTCAAAAATGGCAAGAGCACGGGGAAGAGAGCATAAAGGCTCTGACATATACAGCAGGAGGTCGTCAGCATATAAGGATATTTTGTGCTCCTGGTCACCTCTGAAGATGCCCTTAATGCAACTGTCAGCTCGCAGTTTAATCGCCAGTGGTTCAATTGATAATGCAAAAAGAAGAGGGGATAAGGGACAACCTTGTCTCGTACCACGGAGAAGTGGGAAATAAGAAGAGAATAACGAATTTGTTCTAACACGTGCCATAGGTGAGGAGTAAAGTAACTGAATCCATGAAATGAAATTAGGGCCAAATCCAAATTTATGCAGAGTATAAAACAGATAATCCCACTCCACCCGGTCAAATGCCTTCTCAGCATCGAGTAATAAGGCAATTTCAGGGGTTGTAGTTGACTTGGTGTGTAATATGTTTAAAAACCTGCGCAGGTTGAAAAAACCATGCATACCCTTCACGAAACCTGTCTGATCTGGAGAAATTAACAATGGTAGATATTGCTCTAGCCTGAGAGCAAGTGTTTTTGACAGTATTTTTAAATCTACATTTAAGAGTGATATAGGACGATATGATGAACACTCTAATGGATCCTTATTTGGCTTCAATAGGAGTGAGATGGTCGCTTGTCGAAGCGTTAGGGGAAGACATTTTGAAACCAATGACTCAATGAACATGTCTCGTAATAAAGGTGATAAACTGTCTTTAAAGGTCTTGTAAAATTCAACCGGATACCCATCCGGACCCAGGGATTTGCCATTCTGCATTGAGCTAATCGCCAATTTAATTTCTTCCACTGTAATTTGCTCCTCCAATTGGTCTCTGAATGCCGAGGTTAAAGTCGGAACTGTCATTCCATCAAAAAAAGCCTCAAACAGTCCAGGCATGTTTAAAGATTCAGAATCATAGAGACTGGAATAGAATACTTTGAAACTCTCATTTATTTTTTGTGGTGTAGTGGTGACATGTCCAGATTCAGTCCTAATTTCAGGGATTATACGAGTTGCTTCTGATTTACGAAGCTGATGTGCTAAAATTTTAGATGCTTTTTCTCCGTGCTCATACCATCTTCCTCTAGATTTAAGAATCATAGACTCTGACTGCTGGGTTGAGATTAAATTAAATTCAGTCTGTAACGTTAGTCTTTGTTTATACAAAACTGGAGAGGGGGTTGTAGAGTGTTGCTCATCCAATTGCGAAATAAGGTGTATCAATTCAGAAAGACGTTTCTGTTTCTGTTTTCTAGTATATGAACAGTATGATATAATATGGCCCCGTAAGAATGCTTTTAAGCTTTCCCAAACCGTACTATAGGCCATGCCAGGCGTAATGTTTGTTCTTATAAAGATATCAATTTGTTTGGAAAGATATTCCACAAACTCCTTATCCGACAAAGAAAGAGGATTGAGTCTCCAGGAGTACATAAAGGGTTCATCCGGGAAGCTGAGTTCCAAAACAAGTGGACTGTGATCAGATATTACTATGCTATTGTATTTACAAGTCTTGATATTGGGAAGCAATTTTTTGTCAACAAAAAAGTAGTCTATACGAGAATACGTTTGATGCACTGCAGAAAAAAAGGAATATTGTTTAGTGGAGGGGTAGAGAAATCGCCACGCATCAACAGCCCCATAGGTTTGTAAATAAGACTGTAACACTAATGAGGATTTAGGGAGTGGAAGTCTTTTATCTGAGGAGCGATCTAGTACTGGATCCATAACAGTATTCATGTCACCTCCAAGGATCAATTGGTGTGTATTGATCTGTGGAAGGGAATTAAGAAAGTCAATAAAATAAGTGAAGTATTAAACAGGGACCCTGTCACAACTACATAGCGACCATTTGGGTCAGCTATTGTGTGAGAGACTATAAACGGAGTATTCTTATTAATCAAAATTGCTGCACCTCTGGCTTTACCATTGAATTTGGAATGAAAAATTTGTCCAACCCAATTTCGTCTTAATCTGGCATGATCTGTATGCTTAAGGTGTGTTTCTTGAAGAAACGCTACATGTACTTTAAGATAAAGAAGATGAGAGAGTACCTTATTTCGTTTCACTGGGTGGTTCAATCCCTTCACATTCCAACTAATAAAGTTAACATGGCAGCCATTACTCACAGCAGTTGAAGTGTCATCAACAGAAGTCATCACCATATAAGTACATGATGAAAAAGGCGGTTCCAAACGCAAGTACCAATCCTATCATGGGTGCACACTGAAATGTTGTTGTTAAAAATAATCTGAGCAAATAATATACAACAAAAAAAGAAAAGAAAAAAAAAAGGAAAAGAAAAAGTAGATAAGTCCCTCCCACCCACCACCCCGTGTTCAGTGTTGTCCCCAAACGACACACACCAATTTCCCAAAGCTCCCCTGCTTCTATTAAGAGTCCCAATCACCTTATTCATAACCACAGCCCCACATGAGCAGAAGCATCTGAACTATGAATCACACATGTAGTCCAAAACATATTCAAATTAGAAAGTCACAAAGTCCAACACAATAGAGTAAAATAATTAAGAGAAGGAAAGAGAAAAACTCCCACGTCGCATTTACCCGTAACCGAAATACGGACCTGTTTCACTTCTCATCAAAGCTGACCCCGGAGTCCCTTTTAAGTGACAAGTACTGGAATATAGTTAACCTCCCAGGAAACAAGGGCAAACTCACCAACATCTGAGATTTCTAAATGAACATTGAACATGAAACTAAGCTAAACCAAAGATCGTCCGTTTATTGATTGACAAAAATATAGTCATGATGGTATGAAAGTCCCCGGTGGTTCTTATGAAATGTCATTCGGGAGATGACTCAAACTTGGAGTCAATGAAATCTTTCACTGCTTTAGGAGAGTCGAATACCTGTGTTTCTCCATTAAACGAGATCCGAAGCCGGGCAGGATAAAGAAGACCGTAGCGAACTCCGTCTTTTTTCCGTAGTAGTCCCTTCACCTCGCTGAAAGCAGCCCGGCGTCTGGCCAGGTCGGCGCTGTAGTCAGGAAAGATGAAGATCTGCTTCCCTTGAAACTCCAGCCGGCCTTTCTGTCTGGCTAAGCGCTGTATCCGCTCCTTTTCCTGGTAGTAATGAATGCGAACAATGAACGGCCGCGGTCGCCCTCCCTCCGTGGGCAGCGCAACCGCCGCCCGGTGAGCTCTGTCCAGGATCGGAGCCTGCTCCAAACCGCCGGGACCACCCAGTACAACGTGCAACAGATCAGCAACAAATTTAGTGGGATTCCCTTGTTCGGCTCCCTCCGGCACTCCTAATATACGCAAGTTGCATCGTCTTCCCCGATTCTCCAAGTCGTCAGTTTTCAGCAGCAACTTCTTGTATTGGTTACTCAGATCTGCGAAACATGTCTCCATAACTTCTAGCCGCTTGTCCAGATTATTCAAGCCTTCTTCGTGTTCGCCCAACTTCTCAGTACATTCGTCAAGAGTGGTTTGGATGGGCGAAATGGCTCGTTTAATTTCGTCCCGTAGGTTGTCATTTTCCTCTTGAATCACTTCTTTGACAATGTCGCGGAAAGCTAGCAGTGTCGCTGGGTCAACGGTAGTTTTGCTAGCGGTCCCTGAGCAGCTAGCCTGCACTCCTTTAGCAGACTGCTTAGGAGGCATTTCACTTCGAGATAAGGCAAAAAGACGGAAAGAACAACAGCTAAAACAATGCTGACTTTCTTAATAGAGCTTAAGAAATCTCTGAATTGGGCCACAATAGGTGAACCATAAAGTAATTTAACAGATAAATGGGACCTCGTGGTTTGCGCGTCTACTCCATAACGCGCCGCCAGCGTTTTATTTTAACAGTTACATGATTTTAAAATACCAGAGTAAAAATGACTCTCCTTCATTTGCAGGGTGGGATCAAGTGGGACCAGGTGGGATAAGGTGGGATCAAAATTGTTCTGGAGCTTCCCAGGGATTCTGGATTGGATTAGGCTTTGTGGTATTTGATGAACTTCTCGGTGCTTCTTGAGACATTCCTCAGCAGTGTCTGTGTGGTTGATGATTGGCGTGGACAATGTTAACTTCACTAATATAATATATTAAACAGATCTGTTGGGAATACATTCCTGAAAGTGTGATACACAGAGCTGTGCTCAGACTTGCACATGAGCAAACAACATCTGAGAGTGCCATGCCTCTTGCACTCCGATAGTGAAGGATGTCCATTCATTATGAAGGGCGAGATAATCTCCGCCCACTGTTTATCTCAGGGTTACAAATGAAGTAATTGCTTCATTCTGGCACGTGTCAGCAGAGGGAATTCAGCGTTTGGGTAACAGCTCATTAACAGTCAGTCAGCTGCTGCTCCGCCGTCACAGCAGCAGTACCTGCTACTCACCTGTCAGTCATCTCCAGCCGCAAAACAGAAATATGATTGCATCCTGTCATCCTGGAGACGTAGATTAACTCCTGCCGGGTGGCTTGAGAACACTTTCATACCTGTGGAATACATTTTGCTGAAAAAATAATCATAGAAGAAATTGCTGTTTTCCCCAGGATCTGTTTCCATGTGTTCAGCAGGAATATATCCATCATTCAGGCACATGAAGGCGAGGCGTTTACTGACTGCACGTTTTCCACATCTCAACAGAAAGTCGGCTAAGTGTGGATGATGACGCACAGAGTCTCCTTCTGATCATTGTAACACAGGAAAGGCATCACATTTACTCAGTAAGAGCACATTTCCCTTTACACTAAAGTAGATTCAAGTTTAAAACTATCCTGTCATGCTGTATTAGCACATCACTCTCTGACTCTCCTAATTAATAAGAGGCTCGTGTTCTGAGGCTTTACTGTCTGCTCCTGATTTTTGATTTTACTTCATATTTGTCACACTCTCATGTTTTACATCAAATATCGGACAAAGAAAATGTTTTAAATGATGATGCCATTTATTAACGGACAGACACCTGATTGCACTTCTTTCTGCCAAGGATACAACCAGTCAATAGGTTTAGGGGGCGGTTACTTTTGCACACATGGCAGGCAAGTTTGGATACGTTTGTTCCCGTAATGAATGAAATCATGATTTAAAACCTGCATGTTGTATTTACTATGGTTATCTTTGTCTAACGTTTGATCTAAGTATGAGAAAGATGACCCAGACACACAGCGCTGCATGCATGTGTTCAAAGTTTTTAAGTTAGAATAGAATAGAATAGAATAGAATAGAATAGAATTCAACTTTATTGTCATTGCACATGCACAGGTACAGGGCAACGAAATGCAGTTTGCATCCATCCAGAAGTGCTTTAATGATATAGATATATTACAATATATATTAGCAATAATATAGATATGTGAGTATATTACAGAAATGGGTATATTATGGTATGTTATAATGTACACGGTATGAAGTATGTTGTGAATATTCTATAACTATAAGTATGTACAGGCTGTAGTGAGTACAAGCTATGTACAGGATATGAACAGGATATAAATATGAAAAACTATACAGAATATGAAATAAATAACTTTACAGAATCTGGGATATACAGCTATACAGAAATGGGAACTATGCAAGTTGTAAACAGTTGTAGGATTAAAGATTATCGAATGTACAGAATGATTATTTACACAGAGCTATACAGTAGTGCAGTTAAGATAAGTGAGGGTGTAGATAGTTTCTACAGAGGCTGTATAAAGTGCTAGTGGTTGTGAGTGGTGGTTCAGTCCATGTTATTATTGTGTTTGAGGGTACAGTTGTCCATTGTGGGTGTGTGTATGTTCAGTCCATGAGTTTAACGTGGGTCAGATGTCAGGAGGCAGAGTTCAGGAGTCTGACAGCTGTGGGGAAGAAGCTGTTCCGGTACCTGGTGGTCTTAGTCCGGAGGCTCCTGTAGCGCCTCCCAGAGGGCAGGAGGGTGAAGAGTCCATGTGATGGGTGACTGGGGTCTTTGATGATTTTCCCAGCCATTTTCAGACACCGCTTCCTGTAGATGTCTTTTATGGCAGGAAGTGGTGCTCCGGCGATGCGCTGGGCAGTTTTCACGACCCTCTGCAACGCCTTCCGGTCCGAGGCAGAGCAGTTCCCGTACCAGACTGTTATACAGTTGGTCAGGATGCTCTCGATGGTGCAGCGATAGAAGTTCACCAGGATGTCTGAGGACAGGTGGTTCTTCCTCAGAGTCCTCAAGAAGAAGAGGCGCTGGTGAGCCTTCTTGACCAGCTTGGAGCAGTTGGTCGTCCAGGTGAGATCCTCGGAGATGTGGACTCCCAGGAACTTGAAGCTGCTCACACGCTCCACAGCCGTCCCCTTAATGTGGATGGGTGGATGTGGGTCAGCATTCCTCCTGTAGTCCACGATGAGTTAGTGAGAGAAATAACTGAAATATTCAGATTGGAGTGGAAAATCCTAAAGTAATTAAATCAGCCTGACAATGAAAAATACTGCAGGTAGATTAGACATGGAATCAGAGACATCGTTGTTATTAGTGGGATTTATTTTTCCTTCTTCCCGTCTAAAAGTAGCAGGAACTAAAAGAATTCTCTCATTTGGTGTGTTTCCTGTGAATTCAGAGAGCTTTCTGGGGTTTGTGCTCGTGTGTTTGCTCGGATAAACATTTGGTGTTGTGAGCATCACCTCGTCCCCAGAGAAGGAGTTGTGGCGTTTTTCTGAACCGCCCCCTCACAATAAGCGCTGGTGATGAATTGATCTGGGTCAAGTGTTTGACTCAGACTCTTTATTGTTCTTTGTGTATATGATTTGGGTTTTCCACTGTGTCAGGCACTGCAGGTGTGACAGGATTCCTCAGATTCACAAAGTGGCACACGCAGCAATACTTTGAAAGCGACATAGAGAGGGGAGGTGGGTACAGGTGGTGGGGGTATTAAGCAGAGAGGGGTCGGGGGGGGGGGGGGGGGGGGGAGTGATTAGACAGGAGAACAAAGGCAGGAAAAGACGGGCCTCAGAGCAGAGGAGGAGACACCACGGCTCTCAGCCACGAGATAAGGAGGACCGTGGGGGAGGGGGAGGGCTGGGGTCTTGACACACTATGCTACGCAGCAGCTGCACAAACACACCTGTTAATGGATACCACCTGCAGGGTGTCAGGAGACATCCACCACTTCCTGTTTATGTTTATGCAGTCATGCTAAGGGTCACTCCAGGCTTTTGTTGCCTTGGTTACCCTGCAAAAAAAAATACAAATCTTTGCAAATTTTTAATGTGCCAAAAAAAAGTTTGCACTGAAGAGGAAAACTGCATCACTTTCCTGGAAATATATTCAGAATGAGAGATTTTTCAGAGCAGGACGTCAGGCTTCCTGTGGATAATGCTAGCATACATTACAGACAGCTAGCTATGGCACAGACGATGTCAGTTTGTCTGCAAAGACTTGCTGTCTACCTGCTAGTTTAGTAACTTTACTAAGTTTCTAAAGTAAAAGCTGTGCCTCACTGCCAATCCAGCATCACCAAAAGAATCAAACTGGCAACACAAGAGGCAAGCTCAAGTTTCCAGAAACTGAAAGGTCTGATGATGTATGTATTTTAATTACAGCTCGTATTACTCTGTACACTAGTGTGAGGTCAGTACACGCTCATATCTACCTCACATATAAACTCAAATCCAGCTAAAAGCAAACACTGATTGCCGTGTGTGAGTAAGAATAAGCTCATGTCAGTGCAGCCTCCTACACGCTCAGGAAGGACCGCTACTTCCTGCAGACACAGCCAATCTCATTAGTGGGCAAGAATCAGGAGGCATGCGTTGAATTCCTGAGGCTACTGAATGACCTGCACACCACCACCTACATCAGCCATCAGCTCTGCTGGTTATATAACGCTGCACAGCGTGGAGATGGAAACACCGCAGTGCAAGTAGTGCACTCATACTCCGTCTGGCGCTGGCAAATTCTTCAAGCTTTAAACTACCTCTGAACGATGTGGGCGACAGAAGGCGACAAAAGTCAATGAGCTTTTGTTTGCAGAGCTCACAAAACGTTATCCCGGTGAGGTTCCCTTTGTTCACTCTCAACAACCAAGTCCTTATGGTCTGGTAAATGGTAAATGGTATTTGTATAGCGCTTTACTTGGTCCTAAGGACCCCAAAGCGCCGGGCACGTGCAGAGGGGGGGGGGGGGGGCTAGAGGGGCTTGAGCACCCGCCCCTTTCCTGATGGGTGCCCAAAGTGCCCTTTTGTTGAGGCAACTTTTAAAAAAAATTATTATTATTATTTTTAATGTGTGTGTGCGTGCGGAGTCCTGTCTGTGCCCCTCAACAATAATATTTAACTATTAATCACAGTTTTGCTAAATAAAAGGATCTGGCTTGCATCAGTCACATGATCACATTTAACCAATGATCGCCCTTGACGGCAGAACGCGCTGGTTACGAGCCGGGAACGAGCTCACAAAGAGCACGCGCATTTGTTGCGGTCCGGAGCTGTAGGAGAAACACAAGTTAACTCAGAGACACAGACTGATGCTACAAAACCAGTAAGTAGGTGTACAGCGTAAACTGTAGTGTATAGCACACAGGAGTATTAGCTTATTACGTACACGTTGGTAAGCTGTCTTGTTGCAACGAACGAACTGAAACAAATGAGCGTGCTGTGCAACAGCGCGACAAACATTACCTGTCCTTTTATTAACTGCACAAGTAGTGCTGGTCATAGCTGCTGGCTACCTGTGTAAGGCTGTCATGGGTCTGTAGCTCTGTCACCGTTTTAGGGAACATATTTAGTTTTAAAGTATTTAGAAACATATTTAGTTTTAAAGTAAGTTACAGGGCTTTTCCTGCCTTTCTGGAGGGATTATATTTCACTAAAAAACGATCTAATATGCATGTCCACATAATTATGCATTATTATAATTATAATATATTAAAAACACGCTGTATTTTAAAGAACATACATTAAGAAGCAGATTATATTAGATTTTTATTTTAAATAAGACAAAATTTGGATTTTACAGCAGTAAAATGATTGTATCTCTACAGTTTAAAAATGTAATAAGCTTTGCCCTGCACAGAGTGGATAGTAAAACAAATGGAATCATCATCAATACATTATTTCATATTTATTACTTCCCCCTCCTCATTGCTTTATTATTGTAGCTCTAGTAATAAATAATAATGTAAGGATTCTGGATCAGCACAGTGATGCCCGTAGTATATACAGTATTCTGAAGAAGGTCTAAAATGTCACTGTGTGTGCGTGCATGTGTTTGTTTTATGTAAATGGATTTTTTTAAATTATTACTCATGATATAACATTGTCCAGACATGGCTGGTAAGGACATGAGGAGGAAACAGTAGGAGCTGTGTGAGGCTACTAAAGGCAGTGCTATAACATTTTTCTGTCATCATTTTATTATAGATTAAGTGCAAGAGTTGTTAGGTGTGGATAATTAGATTATAGTTTATTGCAATAGCAAGTTGTGCCTTGTTCTCAGATAGACAGCAAGTGGAGAGTGATATATGAAATGATGGGATGGAAGGAAGAAGAGAAGCAAAGAGTGATTCACAGGCAGAGCCTAAATTATTTCTCACAGTTTTTTGCTGCCTTATGGTTCCAAGCGCTGTCACCAATCTTTGCATTTTGTTATTATCTCATGACACTTGTTTAATCAGCTACCATCTCTCCTATGGACTTTTTATTGTTTACAGTCTCAGATCAACACAGCCCTGCCCTCCAGCACTATCCACAGCAACCCCTCAACAGCAACATTGTACCCATCAGCAGAGGTGGGACCAAGTCATTGCTTTGCAAATCTCAAGTAAGTCTCAAGTCTTTATCCTCAAGTCTCAAGTCAAGTCTCAAGTAATGTCAGGCAAGTCAGAGTCGAGTCTCAAGTCACTGGTGTAAAAGTCCGAGTAAAGTCACAAGTCTGAAATTTTGAATTTCAAGTCCTTTCGAGTCTTTAAAAAAAAAGAAGAGAAAAGCATGTTGCAGTTATGCTAAATGTAAATATTAGACCATGTAATTTTTAAATCTGTGTTTTTCTCAACACATGACAAAATAGTGAACTTAGAAAATATACACAAATTGTGAAATTGCACCTCTTTAAAATGCAGCTCAATTAAACCTAGCTCCAAGAATAATTTTCACCGACAGTTCTGAGATAAGCTGCATGTTATTCTTGGATGCGGTTGTAGGACAAGCTTTAAAATCCCATGACAAAAATATCATACACATTAAAAAAAACTGTATCACCAACGTAGCCTGGACAACATTTGCTAGTTAGATGAAGTCAGCTATCTCATCTTAGCATATTTATATGCATATTTATAATCATACGGTTCTTGGAGTGAGTGCATACACTCGTACACTATTTTTGAAATACACCAATTTTTATACACTGCAGGAAAAACGAAAATAAATATTATACTGCAAATTTGCAAAAAAGCAGCATATGCATCAAAATAAACTATTTCCAGCAGTGCAATATGAGTCCTAAGCATCCCAGAAACGACACAGAAAGTCATAAAGTCAAAGATAACTTTTAAAAAGAGCAGTATAGGCCCTGAGGCCCTGATCGCAAAAAAGACTACATTTCCGCGAAAATGACGTCACTTCCGGTTTCGGCCAGGTAATGGCGGAAATGCAAAAGTTCGCGCTGACGTCTATTCCAACGTAGGAAGTGTTTTGAACAGCTGATCGGATCGGCAAAGCGTGTTTCTGGAATATTATGTTTTTGTTCCTGCAAGCGCTTTTTATGCAGTTTTTGCAAAGCTTTATGTGGAAGGAAACCGTGACCTAGGACAAGCTGATGGCACAATATGTAAGTACAACTCCTCCGGTTTCATATGCAAAAAAAATTTTTGCGCTAGCTTACGTGGTTGCAGTGCTACCGGGATTTAAAAATAGTTACGCATAACAGAGCGTTCCCGCTCCGATCGGCTCTAAAGGGTTAATAGGACCTTTGAGCTCAATGGTAATTAATTAGTAGTGGAAATAATTTCTGGTACGCGTTACAGAAATGTAGCAGTGACAATAATACTGTATGCTGTAATCGTACTGGACAATTAGTGATACAAAACAACTGTTTTATCCTGTGAATAAAAGTATATGTTTTTGTCAATGTACCATAATAACAGAAGCGAAACGCAATATTGTGTCAGGACAATTCACTATTTATGCACAATAAATAAAGGAGCATAGCGCGACAATTTCTGTTCAGCGCCAGACTTGCTTGTAACCTATATCACCAATTATGTTAAGAAAAATGACGTATTAACTACTACAAAACTCTGACCTTTGTGGGAATGCTTGGAGCAGACTAACCTGTGAGCTGGAGTGTTCTGGGACGTTATATTTGATCTTTGAATGGCTGCAATCCAGGCCATCCGTCGCGTCTTTGTTACTTCGGAAACATGGTTCGAACAATTTCTCTTCAACGACGTAATCCGATAACAACCGATCTCTTTACCCGTCGGCTTCCCGTGGCTGTCATGCGACCGGCTATTGCAGTTAATAATACAACAGCTTCTTGACATTTTTGTGTTTCTTTTTATCGCTGTGTGACTGATTTCAATTGAAAGCCTGCTTGCGCTAGTACCTCTTGCCACGAGTTCCCAGAATCCTTTGCGGTTCTACCCCTGAATGACGTCACATTTTCAATCTCTATATAATATGCATGTTAAATTTTATATTTGGGGTGAAATATCAAGTCTTTTCAAGTAAACCGGTTCAAGTCCAATTCAAGTCCCAGGTCATTGGTGTAAAAGTCCAAGTCAAGTCACAAGTCTTAGAACATTTTTTCAAGTCAAGTCTAAAGTCATAAAATTAATGACTCGAGTCTGACTCGAGTCCAAGTCATGTGACTCGAGTCCACACCTCTGCCCATCAGGTAAAGCATCGGCTACGTTTGCTTTGCCTTTTTGCCCATATTAGATTCTTGGTGAATGTGTGTTGTTGTTATTCACCCTGTTTCAATGTGCCCCTTTTTAACTTTGAGCACCCGCCCCTTTAAACCTCTCTGCACGGCCCTGCAAAGCGCTTTACACTATACACAATCATCCACCCATTCACACACACATTCACACACTGGTGATCGCAAGCTACAGTGTAGCCACAGCCGCCCTGGGGCGCACTGACAGAGGCTCTGCTGAAGCATTTCATATCCTTGATGGCTCTGTGTGTGTGTGTGTGTGTGCACGGTAAATGTGAGGGAGGCGGGTAGAGCATAATGCCAGATATTGATGCTGGATTTTATTGTGTGGTCCTGATTCAGAGAACAAGAGGAAACGATAACGTGGCTGTGCTGCAGAGGCCGATGACAGCGTATTCTTCCAACAGTCTGAACACTGTTCAGAGACAGTCTGAGTGACGCGACAACAGCCGGCCCTGAGAGCAAACAGAGCTGACTGTCAGATAACTCAAACAGCTCTCAGACTGAAGAGAAAATTTCATGTTGGTGTGTGAGCTGAGAGCTGCTGGAGGGTGATGAAAACAAAACGTTCCTTCAAGGACGGTTGCTTCCTGTTATGAGGAGGATGCAGGCGGTCTGAGCTTGCTGTTACATCACTTCAGTTTAACTAAAGCTTTGGGAAATGTTTGTATTAGGTCATGAGGGCAGGATCATCTGCAATAACACAGTCCACAGTATTTTCCCTGGTTCAGAGTGGGGCCTTAGGGGGGCCCTTATGCACATAAACATGATTAAGTCTGTGTTACATGACTTAGCAGAAGTTATTTCTGGCCCTTTAATAAACCAAAATGTTTCTTAAGCTTGACTAAATTAAACCCTAACAATAAAACTATTCCCAGTCCAGACTTGTCTCCCTTTGGTGGAAACTCAAAACCAATTTGGTGTGTGCCAACATTCTTTCTATAAAGGGAGAACCCAGAATTTGGCCAAATTAATAAGCCCAGACAGCTCCCCTGTGCCGGGTGTACCGCCTCCATCCCCGCTGAGATGGGCTACAGTACACGTTTGAACATGGGAGTCTATGGGGACTGACCCACTGCGGCGCCTCTGCTGGATGTTAGAGGAACTGCAGGTTACATACACTCAGTAACTGGCTTCATGTTCCAGCTCTAGCACATGACATCATATGTTGCATTTTCAGTTTTGTTTAGGTTTTTTTTATATATAAAGCTCAAAATCACAACAAGATGAAGGTCCCTTCAATCTTTGAGCAGAAACCTCGACATTCAGATGATCAGTGATGAGCGGTGAAGAAACCTCCAGTAGGTCCAGCATCAGCTTCAGGTAATGATATTTCTGTGATATTCTCCAGGATAATTTCTATACTTGTTTTTAAAATAACAAACCATGATGGTGCCTCTGCCGTGCTTCACAGCTGGTTTTATGTGCAGAGCTGTGTTTCTGCTAAATACAGTGTTTGTTTTGAGATGTCCACAGAACATCATTCAGAACAACATTTCTGACATGCTGGATTGCTTTATGGAGAGCAGTCGTTACCTGTAATGTTTTATTCCATTAACCCCATCCTTGTTCAGTACTTCTACAAACCAGCGCTTTGGACCTTGATGTTAACAGTCCTCAAATTTCTCCAGTTTGTGTCATTATGAATAGATGCACATGGAGATCCTTAGAAATCCTTTGTAAGCATCGCCCAGCTTCATGCTTCTTCTAAGGTCTTGTGAAGGCTGGTGTGTTCGATGTACAGTTCACAGCAGCAGCAACCAGACTTTTTTTTAAGGACAAGTGAACTTTTACAGCCCATATTTCCACTCTCATCTTCTTAACTCTAACGTCTGACTCCAAGTGTCTTTTGAAGAAGTCATTACAGAGATTCACTTATTTTAACCAGTCCGCTCCATGAAGAATTACTCTGTGATTGGCCAAACCTTCTCCTGTGACTGTAAGTCAAATTACATAGCAGTTACAGCTCTGAAATCAGAGAGAAGTTCCTAATGGAGGACAAAGCTATTTGGCAAAGTACAGGAAAAATTATATGATATAATAATAATAATCTTTTTGATGCTTTGAGGTTAATGTGGCCTCAGGCTGTCCTGTGACTCAGCTCCATTATACACCTTGCCCTGCAGGAACATGTGGGTGTGTGGGGACAAATCGCTGCTCAGTAACATGAACAATGTTGAGCGGCGAGAAACTACAGAGCAACTTGATCTGTTGCTATAAAACTACATATATTAAATGTATGGAAAGCCAAAGAGATGAAGTGTACTTGTGAGATTATGTGTTGACCAACCTGCAATTCCTCTGATGTCCAGCACAGGCAGCAGTGAGTCAGTCCTCATAGACTCCCATGTTCAATTTTTACAGCAGAAATAAACATGTTTACAGCCTGATACACAAACTGGCTTGTTCTCTAAAGATAATTTCCTCCTTCATAACACTTGTAACAACTGTATGCGGGTAGTATAAGTACTTTAACTGACACAAGGCCGGCACAAAAGGTGGACTCAAGGGCAGGAACTGAAAACAGCAACTAATTTCTGGCTGGGCTTGAGCGTCACAAGGTGGGCTCAGAACAGAAGTGCACGGGACAGGGGTCTTTGTAACATAAGAGTATAACTAGAGGGGCAGAGAGTGGTAAACAACACGAGGTAATGATAGGAAAACTAGAGATAAGCACTTACTTGCGGGTGGAGTGAACACAGGCTTCCTGGGGAACGTACAGGAAGAGTGAGCGGCTGATTGGAAAAAACACTCTGACAACCTGAGGTGAGAAGGTTTCCAAGGGTGGGCAGGAGGACAGGCAGGTGATGATTAATCCGTTCCTGATTCTGGTTCACATACGACTGTGTTGCTGTGTTGCTAAACACGTGTCCAGCATCATCATCAAGTTTGCAGATGACACAACCATCATAGGCCTCATCACAGGCAATGATGAGACGGCCTATAGAGAGGAGGTGATGGCACTGTACGAGTGGTGTCTGGAAAATAACCTGACTCTCAACATCAGCAAAACTAGAGAAATGATAGTGGACTACCGGAAACGACCAGTCAAGGAACACCAGCCCATCCACATCAACGGTGTCAAGGTCGAAAGGGTCAGCAGCTTCAAATTCCTTGGAGTCAACATCACAGAGGACTTCTCCTGGACCCTTCACACAGACACTGCTATCAGGAAAGCTCGCCAGTGGCTTTACTTCCTGAGGAAGCTGAGGAAGTTTGGCATGAACGCCAACATCACCTCAAATTTCTACAGGTGTGCAATCGAGAGCTTGCTGACGAGCTGCATCACAGTTTGGTACGGAAGCTGCTCTGCCAGCAGCCGTAAATCACTACAGAGGGTGGTGAAGGCAGCAGAGCACATCACTGGCACAAGGCTTCCTGCCATTCAGGACATTTATCTCCAGCGATGCCTCCGTAAAGCACACAGCATCATCAAGGACCACAGCTGTCATGGTCCGGGTGAGTACGGGGTTTTTCCACTCCGCTGGGCTCCACCTTCAGGCAGAGACTCCAATCAGCTTCCACACCTGGTTCCAATAAAGTCACCAGCATATAAGACCAGCATTCACAACAGACCTCTGCCAGATCTTCTGCTAACTCACGTTAGTGCTAGGCCGCCAAGCCCTTGTGAGAGCCCTTAAATACTGCTTTTCTCCTCACCGTGTTTTCTTTGTCATAGGACCCACCTGGCAGTCGCACTTCCCAAGCTAAACTACTCACATCTCCGCCTCGACGCTGGTTCTGTCATCTGGTTGCTTCCTTTCCATCATTGGACTACACCTGCCTGCCTCCCTGCCAAGTCCCTCACTCCAAGTATATTCTGGATCCTCTCTGGACACTTCTCACCCGGAACCCCTTGGACACCCCCTCCTCGCATGACACTTTAACCTGCAACGCGTAAGCCCTACCCACCATAGTCTAATCCTTCAGCTGTGATTCACTAGACTGCCACTGACTACTTGTCTCCTCTCATTATAGTGACTGCGTACCTCCATCCAAGCCGCTGCCCCTTTTTCCATTCCCAGGATCCATCCATGAAATCTAGCACCTAGTCATAGCACTCAGTTTCATGTTCATAGTTTGGCCTCACAGTTCTCAGTTCATAGCTTCCACAGTTCATAGCATTCTCCGTTCATAGCATTCATAGTTTCCTGCTTTGTAAGTTCACTAGGCACTGTAAATAAAGCACTGTGTTCACGCCCGTTTTGCCTCCCTCTGTGTCTGCATTTGAGTCCACACCCACAGCCTGGCCCTCTCGGCCCTAACACACAGCCACCCAGCACATCAGCTCTTCTCCTTGTTACCATCTGGCAGACGTTACAGGAGTCTGTCTGCTCGGACTACAAGACTTAAAAACAGTTTCTACCATCAAGCCATACGAAACCTCAACCACAACACTTAAACACACACAACACAGTCCACAGGACGCACTCAGAAGCTACCCTGCAGCTTCACAAGTACTCTGTATAATCTGCACTGGTCACTCCACGTTATTGATATTTATATATTTTTTAAAAAAGTGCAATACTGTAACAACTGCCACAAAAAACAAAAACTTTTGTACTGTTACTGCTGCTCATTCCTGTGCAATATCCCATCTGCCCCCCCCCCCCCCACACACACACACACACACACATTCCTATTTATGATTTTTCTTTATTTAATCCCTAGTGTGTATATATATATATATATATATATATATATATATATATATATATATATATATATATATATATACATATATATATATATATATATACATACATATATATATATTTAGTCAGTTAACTGAAAATCTCTTTTTTCTTTTACTACATCTTATTAATATTTTCATTTCATAAAGAGCAAAAAGTCAATTTAAAAAGGCCAAGTTATTATAAACACTGAAGATTTTAGATTGAAGAAGTTTGTGAGCTGAACGTCTGTGCCAGGTTAAACACTTCCATATAGACTGAACTGCAATCAAATTCATATTCCACATTCAGCAGTTGGTACACAGAGTTTGAGGAGTGTCTGCTCCTCTCGGGAGGACACACCAATAAAAAACCCTGCAAACTCAGATGTGTGGAGCTCCGGCTGAGGTGAAGCAGCTGAAAGTAACACCCCCCTGAATAAAAGCACTTAGAGCTCAGATATTAAACATCTGGCACACAGATTTAGGGACATATTCATAAATGTTTCTGTCGCTGCGTCTCTGAGCTTCACGCTGCTGTTAGCTGAGGAGATATACAGAGGCATGTGCGTCGACTGATTCGTGTCCAGTCATTTGAAGCTCACAGAGCCAGGCTGGACCACCTGAGAGGTTCAAGGACATTCAGGAGACACGATAACTCAGTGCTGGAAGGTTGAACGCTCCTGTGGAGTCTGGAGTTTAATCTGCAGCCAAACACGACAAAGAGCGTGACATGTCGCCTGCTGCTGAACACACAACCCCACAAAGCCTCTGTGCAGCATGAAGCTTAGCATAAGTACCTGAAGCTAGGGTTCAAACATACACCTGAAACACCTTGAAATATTAACACGGGAACTTTTCTTTGCAGACAACACCGGAGCACAGAGAGTTCCTGGAGTGTGAACCATCAACAGAGGCTCTACTTTTAGGAGTTTAAGGCATTACTCTGTGGATTGCAGTGCTCAAGTCCACATTAGCAGGCTGCCCCTGTACAAGAAAAGGAAAGTGTTTTTAGCATATCTGTGGTGATCTGCTCCTTTAAATAAAACTTGTGGCACCCTCCCTGCTTCCCGTCCTTTCTGACTCGAACCGGACACTAACTACCAAAATGAACTGCATGTTTCATTCACACCTGAAACAAAAGAAGGGAGGGAATATTTATATCAAGAGCACACACTCATATGCTAACATCTGTGACAATTTCCAGCTAATTTTGCAGCATTTTTGTATTATTTCAGATTATTTTCAGTGCTTGATATGGTGGCAGATGCTGGTGGTTCAACATCCTGTCACTTCTATGGCAGCCTGCACACGTCACAGAGACAAGGTTGAAACTGTCAACAGCGCACTGTGCTCCCACTGTTTTTAGTGATGGACCTACAAACTCAACACGCACAAACACACAGACAGTCTCCATGTGTTACTAAAGAAATCCGCAGAGAAAATTGTACAGAGATAAAATTTATTGTTATTATGGTTCGTTCTTTTAGGTGATGTTAAAATGCTGCTGATCAGTTTAAAGTCTGACAATAGAGCCTGTGAGTTACTAAAGCACGTTTCCAATAAAGCCACTCTGTCTGTCACTGCAGCCATACATTTAATGTACACGTGTATGACTTTTGACCTTCATTTATATGCTTTTATGATTATGATTAACAATTGATTAGTAAATGACGTGCAGCTGAACATCGACTCTGTGTGATCACAGCTGGCAGCTGTAACCAGGGACTCACTGGTTATTTTGCCCTGCTTAGTAAATGTGGCCCATGAAGGGTGGTAAATACATGAGAGGGTTATCTGCACAATCAGCTCTTTTTATACATCTGCATCGAGAGCCAGTCTGACTCTACATATTATTTCAGGCTGTCATGCATAAGTTGTGTGGCCTGCAGCATCCTCTTGGAGGGACTGGCAGCACATAGCTAGCTCCTGGAGGCAGGAAGAGCCAATCAGAGAGCAGATTTCTTCACCGCTTTCCTTCATTTATTGGTAAAGTCATGAAAACAAACTCCTGCTCCGTATCTCAGACTTCCTTCAGCTCAGTCTCGGGTATTGTACCTCAGGCAAGCACAGATCGTGGTATTATCACAGATAAGCACGGGTCAGAAAATGAATATGCTGCAGGAGGAGAAATGAAAGAGGAGGAAAAAGGGCCATGAGAAAGATTTCATATCGCCCCTCTCCTGCGCTGAGGTGCACCCTCCTCGAAAAGAACTGTATTTATTCTAAAATTAACACAATGATCTATTCACAAACTCAATTTTAACTCAATTAAAGCCGCTCTCCCTGTCGGTCATGCCTTTGTTGCAGTAATTGTCAGTCTCTGCTTCTCAGACCGCAGTTCTTTGAACATGAATCGCAGCGGAGCCCGAACCTTCAGCTGAGTGAGGGGGAGCATTTTAATTCAGCCACAGGAGAGGAGCCATGACGAGGAGCAGGTAGGAGAGGCTCTGAGTGCCTGCAGCCAGCTCTGCCAAGCACACACACACACACACACACTTTGAGAGGAAAGTGAGGCTATGCAAATGGTTGAGCTAATGAATTTCTGAATTCCAGCCTTGGCTCCTGTGATGGTAATGAGCTTATTTTGGCATGTGCTCATAGAGGAGAGAGGAAGTGCACAAAATCCCACTCTCCCTCTTACACACACACACACACACACAGACACCGCAGTGATCTGAGCCAATCACGATCTCCTGCTGACATCATCACACCTCCTCAGTTGTCCTCTGCCTCGCTGCCTGCCGTCACTCCAGCCCTGTTTTCTTCACGGTGATGTCACCTGTGTAAACCCGTTTGCATGTTTGCACGCCGCACACAGCAAAAGGTAACAGCAGAGAGCAGTGACCTTGTTTTTCAGACCGCATCACATCTTCTCTGCACACAGTCACAGTTAGCGTTTCCTGCTGGTGACTCAGAGCATGCACAGATTCCAAGCATGAGCAATGACAAATTCCAGTGAAGTAACCACACACGTGCAGAAATGTGCTGTCAGCTGTGATGGCATGCTAGAACCACAGCGGGGAAAAGATTCACAGAGAGACAGTCTGAATCTCTAAGATTACAGTTGGAAGAATGTTAAATTTATTATCAGAAACAGCTGCTGTGGGAATTCTAACAGCCCAGAGCTGAAGACCACCTCCACAGGCACTCTGAGGCCTTCAGTAACCCCACCGTTTGTTTGGTCTTCTTGAAGCCGGTTGTAGGGAAAGCACCTTAAAGTGTGTGGAGAGGGATTCTTGGTGTGTCTATGGAGCAGGGTGGGGACTAATTGCAAATGGTCCAAAGCCACCTCGGTTGGTTTTGCTCTGAAATCCATTTGACGCATTTATGCAGTCAGTGTTTGCACGATTCAACCTTCAATCATCTGCCATCACTGTCTAGTGGCTCACACGTAAACTCCCAGGGCTGAGTGGAGGGCAAGCCCTGATATATTGATAAAGACTGATGTAGTATCACAGGTCTGCAGTGGCAGACTTTGTATTTCTTTTTTGCGGACCCAAATGCAGGCACTCGAGACATGGACAGAGTTTAACAAACGGCGAGACGTTTATTTGTGGCACAAAGGTAGCAAACGGAAGGCAGGTAGAAACTAAAGGGAAACTTAACTGGAACTAAAATGAGAAAAACTAAAGGCTAAACGCAAGGGACAAAAAGAACACCAAATCTTGAACATGATAAAAACCTGAACATGGGACAACGGGAACATAAAAACCTTGAAAGCCAGGAAACATGGAAGTTAGGAAACTCAAAGTGAACATAACAAATGACCCAACAATGAATGGCTGAAAACACACACTAAATACACAGAGAGGAGACAAGGGGAGTAGAAACACATGGGGAACACAGCTGTCTTGGGAGACAAGACACGAACATAACTATGGAGACATACAGAGGGCATGAGGGGCTAGGGAGAACACACCTAACAGATGGGGGAGACATGTAAACAAGAGGAGGAAAGAGGGAGCGAGTGCGACATAAAGGGAGACAAAAACATCACTGAGACACAGAAAGAGCGAGAGAGACTTAAACACAGGGGATATGACATGACAGACTCACACACTGAAGACATGACACTATAACTAACATAGCGGGGAAGACACAGACATGGGGGAACCTAAAAAGACAAGAACTAAATAGGGGGACATAGAACTCAAACAGAACTGACATGGGCATGAAACTCAAAATGCTGGTCAAAGACCCAGCACCATGACATGTAGCTATAATCACATCCTCCACTGCAGGTAATGAAGCCTTAAAGTTATCAAGAAGTGACCGTTATCAGCTAGCTAACAGCTATTTTGGTTACTAGTCTGCACCCACAGAGGCTGTGTCCCAATTTAGCGACCGCACACTTCGA
Organism: Diplotaxodon limnothrissa; assembly: GCF_057381915.1. Lineage (NCBI taxonomy): Eukaryota > Metazoa > Chordata > Actinopteri > Cichliformes > Cichlidae > Diplotaxodon > Diplotaxodon limnothrissa. The sequence continues at coordinate 29,491,347 of NC_140602.1, read as the reverse complement.
AGTATGCGCACTACGCGTACTACGTACGGTGCGTACTATAAGTACGAGAAGTGCGGAAGTGAGAGGCTTGTGAAATGGGACGGTCTAGCCTTCGTTGTGCTGCTCAGGTTGCCTAGCAACCATGATACTAACAGTGAGAAACGTTTCATACAGCTTTGTGTGACAGAAATGAAGGAGAAATATTACAGGATATATTACAGCAGTGAGCTTGAACTCTGTGTCAAAGATTCAAGTTGCATTTATTTATATTTCCTGTCACCTTAAATCTTCACTCAAAGACAAGTATCTTTGACAGTGTATATATAGATGTATCATATATAAGAGACAAATATTGTTTGTTTAATATGTTGGCATTACATTATATTTGGCTCAACGCTTACATATATGTGTAAAAAGCAAATGTACGAGCTGTGATAACGGTTTCTGATAAAATGAAGAGTAGACTGATATATGAAATATTCCTTTATTAGGTGAGAAAATCAGACCATGTCATAACTGCTTTAAGTCATACAGAATAGATATCAGAGCCTTAAACAGGCTGGCTTCTGCTAAATGGGTCAAACTGGGCAGAAAGTATACAAACACATAACATCCTTATAGAATATGATGTAACACTATAGATCAACTTACCTCAGAATATATAAAGCATATAAACAATTACAGCAATATGATGCAAAAAACACAGCAGTGCTACTAATCCAAAATACTCAAAGCTTCATAGAACTGAAACAAACATTTATTTTTAGCTCCATTCTGCTGCTGATACATACTTTAGGTTTCTGAATATTAAACTTGTTGCTGCCTTTCATAGTGTGTAACTTGAAGGCCCTGAGTACTTTCTCCCACACTGAAAACACTGGAATGATCAAATTATTTGAACATTACCTAATAAGACTGATTCAGGACAGACAGTTAGTTATGTTAAACTTTCCTAGCAGTCCTTCACAAACAGGGAACAGTCTGTCTATTCTCTCCATCTGTCAGCTGCTGCTGGCTCTTCCTCCTCCTCTTCCTCACACACTGCTGAGTTTGTCCTGGTGGATCATCAGGGGTGCAAAGCCTCACAGATGTGCAGCAGTGGGTCCCTCAGTCTGTCCTCACTCTGGACACTTGCAGTTGTCACACATGGAAATCAAATGTGTGATAAGCTGCAGGATTCAAACACAAGTGTAACTTATAAATACATGTTCATACTTTTATTACACAATCAGAGAGAAAGAAAAAGAGAGAGAGTGCAGGACAGACAGACAGGTGACAGTCTCAGGTGTATACACTGTTACAAAACAGCACAAGAGAAGGAGGATTTAGTGTTTGTGTTATTACGAGTGCTAAACAAGAAGAGTTCCCAGATGGTACAGTGGACACATGTGTGACTGCTGTGATTAAAGCATCTTTCTTTCAGCTTAACGAGTGAACCGTCAGCTCGTTCAAACACACGTGGTCCGTTTGGCTCGACACCACCGAACAGAGGCAGCAATATAACATAGCTAACATTAACAGTGCAGTGACTCCTGCTTGTGTTGTGATAGGACTGCAAACCGAGCAGCATCACTGACTTTCAACTTGTTGTGTTTGTGGATATATGACTGACTTTAATTATCCATAAAATCGTCACATTCTCTGTAAGATTAAAGTTAACTATTGAACGGTGTATATTTTGAAGTAGAGGCTTTAAAACCAAGTAAACGCTGAAAGTACAAACATCACTAATGTCACATAACTTTGCCGACATGTGGCCAACAGTAATGTTTTAATGTTCTTCATTATTAAACATTCCCACATAAATAAGTGACATCATATTCAGTACTTACTTTTGAAGGTTTACTCTTCGGCCGCTCAGCTTCTCCCATCTGCCATATTTTGCGGCAAAATTATCCACACCCACCGCTGCGCTATGACTTGTGGGATATATGTGTCCACGAAGCATGCACCTGACCACGCTTGATATTTGGGGAAATCAACGGCGCATTTGGAGTACACTTCGAATAGGGACAGCCATTGTCGGGTCGCTGTGACGTAATATGTCTCAAAATGCGTACTCGAAGCGTGCGGTCGCTAAATTGGGACACAGCCAGAGTCTATGGGAACACTCAGATACAGAGACCTGCTAATCAGTGACATCTAATTAAAATCCTTGAATTTCACTCACCTAATCTAGAGCACCACCTACTTGGACAGTCTGTTAGTACAGTAACCTCACAGCAGCCAGATGATGTCATTAAAATCGCTCCAACAGCACAAACACGGTCCAGAGGTCCAGTTCAGCTGAAGCTAGCAGACAGCTAGTAGCTACAGCCACCTGCCAGTCAAAGAGGCCACGTCCCTAATAATGCAAATGGTGAGCATTGAAAACATTCTCCCCCTGTACAGATGTTATGAAGGAGTAAAGTATCTGTATCATCCTGTAAACATGTTTATTTCCTCTGTAAATTTTTAACATGGGAGTCTGAGGGACTGACTCACTGCTGCCTCTGCTGGACGTCATAGGAACTGCAGGTTCGGAGCTGGCTCACTGGCCTCATGTTTCAGCTGGAAGTTGCCTGTTGCTGAGATTTAACTGGGGCCAAGTCAGGGTGAAGCTGCTGGTCTTGCCATTAGTGGCCGAGCAGCTCGACCAGCTGAGCCTCGGCTGCAGTTTCTGATAATGTTTTCCAGTCGTGGCTGTGCGTGCACGACGTGTTTTGTTATCACTCAATAGGAGAACATGTGTCTGATGAATATTAACTCGGCCGTGGATGCAGGCAGCTGTTAAACACACATTTACAACTTGTTCCAGCAGATAAGCCGCCGGAAGACACGGCTCTCCAAATCAAGTCACACATCTGCTGTTTGTGTTTGTGAGGCTCAGGGAAACACTCGGAGGGCCGAGGACATGCACATCACAGTACACTGTTAACACCCGGGCCGAGCGACAGCAGCGGGAGAGAGAGAGAGAGAGCGCGATCGATTCGCAGACAATGAAAAATAGATTACAGCAAAACAGCTGCCACAGTCAAACCCAGCCGCCGCTGATGGATGATCGTTTCAATTAGGGTTTATTGGAGATAAAGATGGATGTGAAAATAAAAAGGTGAGGAGAAATACCAATAAACATGCGACTACACCGGGGATTATCTGATGCACCTGACGAACACCAGCTGAGCCTACAGATTTCACAGGTTTGCACATTTAACTCAGAGACTGATGCACAACTTAGAGGCACTCCAGGATGTCACTGCTGCTTTAACCTTGTAGTCTTCTACCTTTAGGAAGCATTTAGTGTCCTTTATAAAGCACTACTAGTGTATACACTCCAGCTTTTATAATATATAGTTATTAAATATAAATACAAGCAAAAAAGAAAATTTCATAAATCGATATTTTATTGGTTTTATGAGCTTTGAAAATCATTGCATTCTCCAGCAGAACCAGGCTCAGGGAGGGGCAATCGTAAGGGGATGAAGACAGGACAAAGACATGCTGAGAGGAATAATAACTAATGACTGAATTCAGAGAGGTGCATAAATAAATAAATGATGCTAAATGCTTTTGTTTGAAGTCTTCTGATGTATTTATCTTTTATGATCAAAATTATATACTTTTTCTTTGTCACCTCTAAATTCCTGAGTTACTGTGAGCACTAATGTGATGTGTTATATCAGAGAGTTAAAGCATGCTGCTGAAGCTCAGACAATGTAAAAATGACATTTTTGCTATTTTTCTGGATTTCTGGAGTTCGGCTCACATCGGGAGAGTCATGTCCTTTACTTTCTGTAGTTTCTGTCCACAGCCATAACACCAAGTTTAATATATTAGCTAAGAGTCTGTCATCAATGACATCCATCAAAATCGAAGAACAATTTGTTTGGTTTTCTTTTCGAGAGTGAAATTAAATATGAGGGAAAAGCCTCCTGCACTCCTGAGAAAGTCACACTCTCCTTCTCTTTTATGAGCCTGTTTTCTCTCGGATCATTTTCACACGGTCTCTAAACGAGGAGAGAAACCCGAACGTTGCTTTCACTTTATGGAAGTTTGAATTGGACTGCTGGGAGCTCGGCCACGTTGGTGATGTGTGTCTAATAAAAGGTGGAAAGAAAGGCGCTGGAACTCTGCACAGCTTGAACCAATCTGCAGGTAATGGGCAGCGAATGTGTATGTAGGTAATAAATGTTTAATATACTCCAGCACGGCCTTTTTACCCTCTGCAGCTGCCGGAGGTGCACAGAGCAGCCTCCATCTGTTAGCGCTCGCTGATGGTGTCTGACAAACTGCAGCGCACTAACAGCTTATTGAACTCCGAAGTTTCTTACCCAATAATCAAAGGTGTTGAAAACCTTTATTAACGTCACTCACTCTGATCTGAAGCGTGAAACTCTTCCTGACCCAGCGGACTGGGTTCACCTGAACAGGGCCTCGGCAGAAAAACAGCAGTGATCGATTCTTAAAGCTGCTGCTGTCTGCTCTGCAGGCTGTGTGAAAAAGACATTCGAGGAACAGAAGAAGTTTGTCTGCTGAACGTACTTTAAGCTCTACATTTGGCACGACTGTAAACTCTGTGGTCCGAGGCTGAAGACAGAACGTCTGCAGTCGGGTCCTGGAGCTCTGCCCGAGGAAATTGGGTCAGCTGAGTCAGTGACCTCGTTTAAGTCACAAGTCTGCACTTCTGTTTCCTTTGAACTGTGTTTGATTTTTGTTCAAAGGAACGCTAACGAGTACAAAGACATGCATGTCTCGTTATATTAACACTGATGCTTCGTTAAAAAAAGAGTGTAGGTGTGCAGAGAAACATGCGACATGGAGGAAAACATGTCGGCTTCATCTGAATACGACTTAAACTATCATTTCAAGTCTTTGGCTTAATTTAATCTGCTTTCTGATTAATCCAAGACTTTGTATGTTTGTTGCTCTTATGAGGAAATTTGACTTAAACTTGATGTGACTGAAGTGATCACCAGTGATAGTGAAACAAACCTCGGCTGTTTGAAAGTGAAAAAGTGTTGCCCACAATGTTGGAGGTGAATGGAGCAGTGCACTTACTGAATTAATGATTGTTACAGTAGTTACGAGCTGCTGAGCTTCTCCAGCGTTGGATAGATTCACGTTGCAACCATCAAACCTTGCCTAGATTAAAAAAGTACACTTCCTCCTTTGCAAAAGTTGAAATCTAACATGAGACGTGGCAAAGCGGCACATAAAAAGTTCTTCTCATGACATCTGAACAGGTATTTGTCAGCAGGCCGACCCTCCGAACACCTCCACACTTCCTTGTCTGCAGCTCTTTGTTTCCCGGAGTCTGACTTGTTCAGCAGCGCTCGCTGCAGGACGCTAGAACCAGAAAAAGCCTGCTGTCACTTCGACTCCACAGATGGAACAAAGCTCCTTCCTCTCTGCTGCCTTCGAAGCTGCAGGCTGGATCTGGTCTCTCGTGTTTACCGCCCACGTCAAAGTTGCTGATCCCATCAAGGTCTTGTCAAGTATCATGACACGGCTCTCCTGCTTTCAAGGCTCACTTTCACTCCCCGCTGCGCCTCGCTGAGAGTCTACAATACCTTCATCCTCCTCTTACATGAGGCATCTACCATCTTCTTTTCTCTTCAGAGCTCTTCACTTGCAGTCTTTCTCTGCTTTGTGATAAACATTTCAGCTGAAGCGTGATTTGTCTCTCCTGCCATGTGAGCTGCTGTTATTTCAGCATGAACTCAGTTATTCCTCGTGAGTCTCAGACCTTCCAGATTACAGGATCCAGCTCTTTGGAAATATTGCAGAACAAGTATGGCGCTTATGTGCAGAAGAAGCCACAGCTAAAGACTTCATGCGCTGTTGGATAAATCTATTTGTATAAAGACAAAAATAAAATCTAAACTTAAAAATTTAAATATTAAGGACTCTCTTTTAAAAAAAATAATTTAAATGCCTTCATTTGTTATGTTACATGTCATGGAAACAGTGACTCTTTTCCAAATTGTCAGCAGCACCCTGGTAAAGGTGTAGAGGCTGAACGCGTCTTCTGATCTTGTTGGCCCAGAAAGACCAGCCATGAAAAACAGGAGTACATCCTAAAACACGGAGAAGTTTACACAGAAGCAGTTTATATTCATCAACATAACTAAAATATGACCAGAGATACAGCGAGGAGGTCAGACATCCAGGAGGAGCTCTGAGCTGCTCCTCCGTGTTGAAAAGGAGCCAGATGAGGTGGTCGGTGACATTGCATGTCTCCTTCTGGAGAGAAGTAAGTAAATTTTATTTATATAGTGCTTTTCACAGATAAAAATCACAAAGTGCTTTACAACACAAAAAAACTAAAATAGAAAACAATGTAACAGAAAATAAAACAGCAATGTAAAACACTAAAACAATGAAAACAACATAAGAGGAAATTAATAAAATGCTTTTCTAAATAAAAATGTCTTCAGCTGTTTTTTAAAAGAATCAATGGAGTCCGTGCAGCATAGAGACAGTGGAAGAGAATTCCACAGCAATGGTGCCACTGCCTGAAAGGCCCGATCACCACGAGTTTTAAAACGTGTGCGCGGTACCACCAGGAGTCTCTGATCTAATGACCTTAAAGCTCGAGAAGATGAATGTGGTTTCAGCAGGTCAGATAAATATTGGGGAGCTTGACCATGTAGGGCCCTAAAGGTTAGAACTAAAATTTTAAAATGAAACCTAAAACTTACAGGCAACCAGTGAAGGGAGGCTAAAACTGGAGTAATATGAGATCTTTTCTTGGTGCCTGTTAAGAGACGTGCTGCAGCATTCTGCACAGTCTGAAGACAATTTAAGGCAGATTTGTTAAAACAAGTAAAAAGACCATTGCGGTAGTCTAAACGGGAGGAAATAAGAGCATGACTAATTATCGCAAGTTCAGGCTTTGACACCATTAGTCTGAGTTTTGAAACATTCCATAAATGATAAAAACAGTTTCAGACCAGTTTCGGACCAGCTTGAGCTTGAGTGACATCGAGCTGTCAAATATGACACCGAGGTTTCTGAGGCTCGATTTTACATAAGGGTCTAAGAAGCTGATATGCTGCCTAATTTCTGAGACCATGTTGTCTGGAGCAATAATTAGATTTTTTGTTTCATCAGAGTTTAGTTGGAGAAAATTGTCATTTAACCATTGCTTGATTTCTGTCAGGCAATTACTTAAATTAGACAATTTTTAAAACTCAGAAATCCTGAAGGAACAGTATAGTTGAATGTCATCAGCATAGAGATGATAGGAGATATTTTTATAGTGCTTAATACTTTGGCCTAGGTGATATATATAAAGTATAAAGAGAATTGGACCAAGGACAGATCCATGAGGTACCCCACATGGTAAAACTGTTGATTCTGACGTCACATGACTCATGCAAACAAGAAACGATCTCCCAGACAAATATGACATAAACCATTTTAAAACAACACCAGTAATCCTAAACAAGTTCTTGAACCTGTTTATCATGATACATGATACAGTATCAAAAGCAGAGCTGAGATCCAACAGGACCAGAACTGTGTACGCTCCAGAGTCTGCTGCCATCAAAATATCACAAGATACTCTAAGTAAGGCCGTTTCAGTGGAATGCATTTTACGAAAACCAGACTGGAAAGTGTCCATAACAGTATTTTTATCCAGAAAATAGTTAAGTTGTTCTACCACTACTTTTTCTAAAATCTTCGATATAAAAGGCAATTTGGATATTGGGCTATAACTGTTAGGACGAGATGGATCCAGCTGGGGTTTCTTTAATATTGGCTCAACAACAGCTTGTTTAAAGAAGCTGGGAACTGAGCCAGCATGAAGAGAAATATTTATCATTTCCACAATACAGGGGTGAGTGGAATCAAACACACTAGTGAAAAGTGAAGATGGAAGTCTGTTTTATATGACAAAGCAGGACTCTGATGTCTTGTAATGTAACAGGAGTAAAAGAGGACCAAGTATCAGAGGTGAGCAAATTGTAAGATTGATATTTAGAAGATGATAGAGAGATATTTGACCTGGTGGCAGTGACCTTATATGTGAAATACTTCATAAACTCATTGCATTCAGACGTTGAGTGAACTGGTGCACAAGGAGCATCAGGAGAAACAATACTCTTAATTGTTTTAAACAAGCATTTAGGGTCTTTCTTTTTTGAAGCTGTGAAGTGTGAAAAATACTCTGTTCTGGCATTTTTCCACATGTCATTTAGTAAGAGGATAGATTCTTTAAGGTGTAACCTATAAACCTCAAGCCTGGAAGCCTTCCACAGACGTTCTAACTTGCGACAATATCTCCTGAAATTACGAATGTTTTCGTTTATCCAAGGACGAGATTTCAAACATAGCACAGTACTTTTTTTCAGAGGTGCCACTATGTCTAAAATAGAATTACACTGATTATTAAAGGATGAGACAAGGGAGTCCAAATCATTATAAGTCATTTCAGCGTCAAACATGGCAGAGAATCTTTTGGCGGTGTTCTGGTTTATAATTCGCCTTTCAATCATTATTTTGGGAGCCAGAGGCTCCAAATAAAACGACAAGTTAAAATATATGCAGCTATGGTCACTCACATGGACATCTTCCACACGAATGTCATCTATATTTAAACCCAAGGAGAAAACAAGATCCAATGTGCAGTGTTGGGAAGGTTACTTTTAAAATGTATTTCATTACAGAATACAGAATACATGCCCCAAAATGTATTCTGTAACGTATTCCGTTACGTTACTCAATGAGAGTAACGTATTCTGAATACTTTCGATTACTTAATATATTATCATGCTGTTTATAACGAATGTACTATTGCTGTGATTTATTACTGTTACTGAAGGTCCGCGGCTCCGGACTGTAGTAAAGGGACCTCTGGCTAATACGGCGGGGTCCCTGTCGGCTCGTAGCCGAAAAATAGCTTTACTTTGTTGTGTGGGTCAACTTTTCTTGCGAGAGACAGAGAGAGGCGTTGAAAGTCTGCTCCAACGGAACTTATTGTTTTCGGAGGAAAACACGAACACGGTGTACAGTCGAGTCTTAATAGCTTACTTACAACTGGGCTCGTCTGGGTGGGTCCGGGATGGGCGTGAGGTTCTGGGGGCGCTCCGTCTCTGGGCTGGGGCCCTGGCTGGGCCTCGGGGCCTTGGGTCCTGGTTGGTGTGTTGCCGGGGTTGTGGGCGGGTGGGTGCATGGGGGCCCATCCCTGGCGCAGGGTGCCGCCAGTGCGTCGAGCCACCTGGGGGGCTCTTCAACTGGTGGGGGAGATTGTCACACCTTGCAGGAGCTTTCCTCTCCTCAGGAACTCTCTGCAGGAGGGGGAGATACAGGAGAGGTGGAGGAAGATCTCAGCCTGGGCGTCTATTGTCTCATGTAGTCTGGAAGATGAGTGGATGGTGGGGTGGGTGCAGTTTTCTCTGTGGTGGGGTTGGGTGGACTGTCCCGGGCTCTGTGGGGCCGGGGGCGCTGCTGCACTGGGCCCCGGTCTGGATGGGCCTGGGCCCCCTTTCCCTGTCGGGTCGCGGAGTATGGGAGTGCCTACTGGGGTCAGCGGGGGAGCTGGCCCCAGGGAGGGGTCACCTGCCCCTCCCTTCCTTCCCTCCCCATCTCCAGCTGCCTCCCTCTTCCCACTCCACCACAACCACCCACACATGCAGGGCCTTGGAGTAGGGGTATGTCACCAGGGTGCAGAGGAGGCTACCCCCCCCCCCCCCCCCCCCCGTCTCCTTCTGGCTGCCTCTGCCTCAATTTTATCCCACAACTTAGACATTCACATTACTCACACCCTCATTACACATACATATAGGATCTTGGGGGTGGGCACGATACATGAAGTCCAAATTACCATCAGGGTGTACACCTCACCCCTGGCGTCGTTGCCCACCTCTCAATTTTAAATACACGTAGACATTGAGGGCTAGCAGGAGGGACCATGCGCTTACCTGCTGCTCTCTGGCAGGTAGCTCCATGCCCTCCTGGGTTTTAATTGCACCTTAGAACACACATGCATCAACACTACAATGAGCGGGTGGAGGGAGGTTTGGAGTCTTCTCTCACCCCCATTCTCTGCGGCCTGCTGGAGCGGGGGGGCTAGGAGGAGTTGGCCGTCCGACTGCGGTCTGGAGTGTGGGGCCTCCCAGCTGCTGCGGAGTCGGGGCGGTCTGCCTCTCCCCACCGCAGGGAAAAGGGTAACACCACCTGGGTCTGGGTGCAGTTCCCCCCTCCAGGGGCAAGGGTACCTAGACCCGGTTCGTAGAGTACGCTTGGGGAGTGTGATCGTGTGTACAGCGTCTCTTTATGTCTGTCTCCACGTTGGCTGAGTGTGGAGTAAGTGCATATGAGAGCATGAGGGTGGGAATGGATGTTTGTATCTGTGTGTGCCTGTATGTCTGTGTCTATATGTCAGGTTGGGTGTCAGGCGCCACCTCTCTGGGGACATCTCAGGCCCTCCAAGGTTTGGAGGCCTATCTCCCACCACCACCACTTCCCCTGCCAGTGGCGGACTCCCTCAGGTGTCGGTGCGTTGGTGGTTTTTTGTGTCTGGGGATGGGCGTCCGGGTACACACCGGCTCACTCCTTGGCGGCCGCTTATCGGGGCCTGGAGCCTGGGGCTCGCTCGGGCCACTTCGGAGGTGGGGTGCCCCCGGCCTCTCAGCCTGGGGCTCGGTCACTCAGGCACAGCTCTGGCTGCTGGCGGAGCTCACGGGCGCGTCACTGCAACTCCCCCTGGCTTCTGCTCAGTGGCTGCTGAGTGAGCCCTCATCTGGGACTCTCCTCAGCTCTTACTGGGACAGTGGCGCGGCTGCCCCTCTGTTGGTCTTCCTTGGTCTCTTGTGTTCTTGGGGCCTCTGGATGTCTGGAGTTTTGATCTCCTCCATACCTGCTTCATACCCTGGAGGACGGGGCTGTGGCTCCCCCACACTCCCTAGCAGATCGTTACATGGAGAAACCTTTGGAATGCAAGCATGCTGATCCACACAGGTATGCACACAGGTGTACACAGACGCGGACTACAGCTTTCTTGGCTGCGGCCTCAAAGCACATTGTGCGCTGTCTATCTTGCGTGCTGCACAATATCGTTTATTATTTAGTATCTACTGATATCTACTGCTAGCTAGTTTATTGTAATGGTGCTGTTTTTTTTATTATGTTGCTCTTTGTTGTTTGCTTTCTTTTCTGTTTTTTTTTCTCCATACAGGTGACCCAGGTGTTTTGTTTGTTTGTTTCTTTCTTTCTTTCTTCCCCCCCTTCTCACCGTCTCTTCTCCCCTTTGGTTTTCTTTCTCTCCCTCTCTTTCTTTCATTATTTCTCCCTGTCCTATCCCCCAGTCATGTCTGTCCCGTTTGTAGCAACTGAAAATAAAATAAATTCATAATTATAATAAAGGTCAATCAAATGGACCAATATGGCAAGGCCATGATGATCCACTTGGTAAAATAAATCCGCTTGGCATCTTTCTTGGCCTTAAGACAACAATTCTGATGGCTAAAGATCCAAACGGGACACAAAAAAACAAAACAACTGGGCTCGTCAGGCACTGAAGGAACCTGAAGGAACCTTTTAAAAAAAAAAAAAAAAACAAGCGCGTCCATGCTCACAGGTGTACACACGGGTGATCACACCCACAAACTACACCCTTTTTGGCTCCTACCTCAAAGCACACTGTGTTCTGTTGATCTTATGTGCTGCACAATAATGTTTAATATTTAGTATTTACTGTCATATTCCCATATATCATTGTGATGTTGTTTATTCTATTACTCTTGTTCTCTTCTGCTTGTTTTCTTTTTTCTTTCTCAGCAGGTGATCCAGGTGATTGATATATGCATTTTTTTTCTCTGCCCGTTCTGTTGGTTTTTGTCTTTTGCCCCTCTCCCCCGTCCCTCTTCTCAGCTGTTTCTCTTTCCCTCTTTCTTTCTCCCCTTCTTTCCCCCAGTCAAGTCTGTCCCGTATTCAGTAAGTGAAAATAAAATAAACAATAAAAGGTGAATCAAATGGACCATTACGGCAAGGCTGGGATGGTCAATTTGGTAAAGTAAATCCGTTGGGCATCTTTGTTTGCCTTTAAACAACAATTCTGATGGCAAAAGAGCCAAACGGGACAGGCAAAAAAAAAAAAAAAAAAGAGCTATGCTTGTAGCATTCTGCCTGTTAGCTTAGCACAACAACAACAAAAAGGCGCTCTCTCACCCAGGAAACACACAGTCGCAGAGAGAGAGAGAGAGAGCGTGTCGCCCTGTAACCATGGCAACCGTAACGCTGCCGCCTGGAACAACAGGACGTAGCTGTCAAACAAAACCCAAACAGTCCTGACCCATGACAAAATGAAACAGGAACACTGCCAACACTGCCAATGTGTGACCCTTTATATGTGTGCGACCAGAAACATGCTGCCTAAAGTTAAAAGACTATGTGATAGTCATGAATTCCGCAGGCATGTTACAGGATGCATCATCAATATGAAGGTTAAAATCTCCCAACATTACAACTTTCTCTAATTTAGTAATGGATGACAGGAGGTTGTTAAATTCAGTTAGAAAGACTCCGGAGGAGCCAGTCGAACAAATTTCCATCAGATGTATATAATCCATGTTTTGTTGCCACATCTCAGTTAAACACATGAAGTTGAGAGATTCCTTGATAAAAAAAAAAAATCATTTAAAATAAACAATTTGTTTGTGATTGAGCGAATGTTGAGGAGGGCAAACCTGATCAATGACATTTGGTTGGTGCACTCAATAGCTGACTGCAGTGGCACTCGAATTAAACACCTGTGCGCACCTCTACACCTGTTATGCTTCAGGGCTAGCTGAAGCTAATATCCATGGTAGTACATCACCTCTGCCATCAAAACGGCGGTCGGACGACGGACGCAAGGTGAACTTGGAGCCATCAGACCATAGATTCCGGGCTGGGAACTCAAGTGTAGCGTCGGCAACAGGTGACAGTTGATGAAGTGGTCGTAAGCACCGGGAATCTTCCGACATCCAAGAACCTAATCTTCGGTACCTTTTCAGTTGCACCTGGACACCGGCCCTGGTTCCCCTCCTTCTCTTCTTCATTTTGAATCCCACCGATATGTACGGTAACGTGCACTCAGGTGAGGAACACACAAAAGGTGGAGGGAAAAATTTCCTGTAACTGTCCCAGCTGTCAAAGTAGCTCTCCATTGAGTCTTTAATATACAACAGCATGCCCCGATCATAAATATTGGTGGAAAATAATATTGCAGGCGACAATAGCGGCCAGCATAAAACTATACCGGCGAGCTGTACTAGCGGCACAAGCGGCAAAGCCAAACGCAGGCGCCATCTTGGACCCTCCAAAAACCCAGAAGAACATCTGGAATACCTGCTTAGCCTCCAGCTCCAACCACTCTTCAGGTAAGTGGAATTTAATGGGTGGATGGAAGTTAAAGAGAAGATGATTGACCAAATTTACATCACACTGAGTTTTTATGAACCTGTCCTCAGAACCTCATGATCACACCTTTGTGCAAGAGGACAGCAAGCGATTCATTAATGCTGCACGTGCCAGGAGATGACCGCGATGAGAAGTTTCAACCAGCCGAGGCTTTTATTTTTATGGACCAACTTTGTATACAGTCAGAATGTATGCACACACACACACATAGAGTGCATGTCTGAAATGCCTTCAGGAGGAATGATAGAAGTGCCCATTATGAGCCATTACAGATGATTTGAAGTCATTATGAGCACTCCTCGCTGTAAATGGGTATCATTGTGTGAAATGCTCTGGCATCTTAGAGACCTGTCCAACTGTCAGAAATAAGTAGAGAGGAGAGGAGGCGAGCTGGGAGACAGCAGGGGAGAAAGGACGACGAGGAGAAGAAGTCAAACTGAGAGCGAAAAAATAATCGAGGAAGAGAAAGAGAAAAGCAGCGGCGTTACCGTCAATAGCCACCCAGGCTGGGTTATTGTAGCAGCGATCAATCTGAGATAAGACTGGAGTTCAGGTCAATCTCACACTCGACACCAGAGATAAATAAATAAAACTAAGCTCGGCACATATTTGAGAAATAATGGGAAATTGAGCGGCTGCACAAGCTCTGAGAAAAGTAAATGTTTCTTGTGTTTCTGAGAGGATTTAATGGGTTTGCAAGGGCAGACAAACCACAGCTGTTTGTGTCGGGTGTGTGTGTGTGTGTGTGTGTGTGTGTGCGTGTGTGTGTGTGTGTGTGTGTGTGTGTGTGTGTGTGTGTGTGTGTGTGTGTGTGAGCAGATATCACTGCTGCAAACACTCCAGCACGAGTCACGAGGTCACAGAGAGTTAGATACATGCTGCCGGGGCTTTTATTTTGTAGAGAACATGGTGTAAAACGGGAGAATCTTGAGGAGCAGCTGATATCTGTTTCCACCACTCCGGTTTCATCACCAGCTTCAAGGATTTCTACACCAGCAGCCTTTAATGTGGCATATCTGCATATCTCAGCTCTTATGAACTGCCGTCATACTCAAAATTATATGTGATTATCATCACAGCTTTCAACACATTCTGAAGGAAGGGGATTTTCTCAAACATGTAGTCCATATATTTGCCTTCATCCAAATGCTTTCATGCGCACAAATGCAAAAACACAGTTGACCCCCATTAGACTCACCTTAGGTGACTTTAGACAACCTGCTTGCTTTCAGCTCCACCCACTCCTCACTCACCTCATTCAGCTGTGCATGAGTCACGGTTCAGAGGCCTCACGACTCCCTAGGCTGTCATCAACCAATCACGTGACCCCTCAGAATGAACTTTACATAAATGAAGACATTTCTGCTGTAAACAGATGCAGAAGAATTCACTAAATCAAAGGTAACAGGTGAGGACTGGCTAAAAGTATTCTCAGGTTTAGACCTGAGAGGTGAACGAGCTGTCAGTGTCGGTCTTTCCCATAAAGTGCCTCGCCACATGAACCATGTTCATCATCAGTGTCACAGCTGTGAGTTTGTCTCTGCAGATTTTTTTGGGCCCGGCTCTCTGCAAGTTCCCCTGATGAAGGAAGAGCTGCTTTGAAGCTCACACTCAGGTTACTGCGTGGGCGACACTTCAGTCATTCGAGTACTGAGACGGCAGTGAAGCCTTTATCTTCCTGAGTGGCCATGATGGTCTTCAAACGCTCCTCATCTTCAGTGCAGGGATGGCCATCAGTTCATCTGAGACAACCCATTGTCTGACTTCCTGTTTCACAAGAAGTAAAATGAATGGAGGTGCATGTATGTGAGAGGGGGGCTCGAGATTTTTATGGGCTCTGACTGTAGTAAAACTCCCTTCTGTTAGTATCAGGGCTGTCACAGCACCATGAGCTGCTTTACTGCATCCTCCATTTTGATTTGGGGTGTGAAGAGAGCACCAGCCTCCTGATTGAATTGCGTTCAACCACCACAACCACCCACCTACACACACCACCCACAGGAAAGCTGCTGATGGGCTTATACATCGCATTTCTCTTCATAATCAGATGTTAACAATTGTACAGCTGAACTGCAGGTGATGTGCACGAGACTCTATTTAGAGGTCATTTCTTCTTTTACTCGTATATGATCTGAAATGAGAGGACCAGACATGATGAAGTCCTCTTCAATACTGCATTAACCTTTCATTGTTTTTAAACCTGCATCATTCAGTCAGCTTTAGAGCACTGTGTTTGTTTGATGCTCTCTGTGTTAACTGGTGTTTTTGCTCGGACGGCTTTATGGTGCAAAAATCATCCCACTGCTTCTGAAAGAGGACTGAGGTTTTCAGTCCACATGCAGTGTGAAAGCACAGCAGCTCTTTCATGTCAAATCTCTGGCAGCGGAAGAACTAGGAAGGCTCCATGGAGCATGCAAAGAATTGCATGCTCCATCACTCATCCTGCTGCTGGCCCCTGTGGCACTCAGTTGAAAGGAGATGTTGTTAGTCAGAAGCAGAGGAGCTGGATTATCTGCTGATGAGCGGTGAGAAGCTCTGCAGTGTGAATTTAACGTCACACACTAATGCAGAAATCTTCTCTATATTGGTGAGAAGAACTGCAGCTGGGCTCTGGTTTACAGGTTTACGGCTACAAACCTGCCTGAAATCAAAGAAATGACCAAGTGGACCAAAATGTAGAATTCACTCAAAATGTAGAATTCACTTACTGTAGCATCACTCAGATGCTACAGTAACCTCACAGCAGCCATTTTATTGGTCACAATATCTTATTAAAAATGACCAAAGAGCACAAACACGGTCCAGAGGTCCAGTTCAGCTGATGCTAGCAGACAGCTAGCAGCTACAGCCACCTGTGTCACCATCCACCTGTCAGTCAGAGAGGCCATGGCCCTAATGATGTAGACTTTAAGCCACAATTCTGCACTCATAGAGCTTTTATGAAGGAGGACACCTTTGTGCATTGCCAAAAGAGAATATAATTTAAAGGTGGATTAAAAAGTAGAGGGTTGTTAACAGAGCCCTGTGGAACACCACAAGCTGTAAGAAAACACCTCATACCTGTTTTTGTTACTCGCAGTGATCTCTGAAAGTTTCTGTAGGTTTGTGTATCAGGGTATAAACATGGTTATTTCTACTGTAAAGTTTCAGCAGGTAAGTCTATGAGGGACTGACTCAGTGCTGCCCCTGCTGGATGTCTGTGAGTTTACTGTCATGGTACTGGATCTGCGACCCAGTGTTGTGTGCATTTTAGTTTTATTTCATTGATTATTGTACTTTTTCTCCATGTTCCCCGTTTTATTTTGAAGGAGTCTTATGTTCTTTGTTCATTGTATTTAGTTTCATGTTCCCTGTCCTGTCATTAGGTTCATGCCAGTCAACTGTTTCCCCATGTGTTCCCACTTCCCGCATCCCGTCCTCTGTTTTCTGTATGCCGTTGTCAGGTTGTCTGTTATCCCCACCACAGTTACAGTCTGGTCATAGTGTTTCATAGTATTTCATAGTTTTCTCATAGCTTTCTTAGTTTACTTGTTTTTCATGTGCCATCAGCCAAATTAAAGGCTCACCTTTTTTTCACCTGCAACTCCTCTCTCAGTGTCTGCTCTTGGGTCAGTTAAACAAAATACACGTCATACCCCGCCATGACATTTACTAGTTTCCAGATATTTTCTGTAATACTTTTCTGTCCTTGAAGTCTTTTTCTGGATCAAGTTTTTCCTTTATTATTATTTGTAATAATATGTAAAAAAAGAAAAAGAAAAAAGAAAATTGAAAAAAAGAAAAAAAAATCCCATGTGTGTGACTAATAAAGGTTTATCTTATCTTATATTTAACTGTCTGAGGCTACTGCGCTCAGATACACAGTTAGTGGTATTTCAATAATATTTTTGACATCAGCAATGTACCATGACTGGTTTGGGGTGAGAAGAATGAGAAAAAAAAATCTACTGTTAAATTTCAGCAGATTTCAAAGTAATATTGGTGCATTAACATGACTTCACAGTATCATCGTCGTAGCATAAGAACAAGCTGCTGTGTAGGACTTTAACTGCACTCAAAAGTTTGCTGCGTACTGTGAGGTCCTGATTTGAAATGTGACGCATTAATGAAAAATAGCATTATTGGTAACAGTAGTATTAATGAAGTGTGTTCTTTGAAGGGACAGACTTATATTTTCCTTAATTATATTTAAACAACACTGAACTTTTCTAAGAAAGCTGAAGAAAGGTTTCCTGTTGGAGTTTCCTGCTCTCTGTTGCTCTTCCCTGGACTTTCACACTGACCCTGGCAGTTGATTCCTCTCACAACTAAAATGACAAAGTGTTTTTTGAGTCCTGGGCCCAGCACTGAGTTTGTCTGTGTGTGCAGACTGGAACCATTCATCTGGTGGATCTGTACAGTGCAAACGTCATATTTACTGTTAACGAAGCCGGCTTGCAGAACACAAAGTTTTAATTTGTCTCCTCTCACGGTCCCCAGACGCTGCAGCATAATCACCTCAGCTCGGCTCGTGGAGCGAGAGTTCCAGGGAGGCGAGGAATTGCAGAGAGGCTGTTATTATCTGAACAAGTAATGTAAAGATTTATGTCATCTTGAGAAGGAGCTTACACAGCAGAGGCTAAATAACAAGTTTAACCTCAGATACGCTCTCACACATTCACTGTGTGAATGAAAGTGTTTCAGCTTCATGGTTTCTGCTCTCTGGTGGCTCCGCAGAGGCTGGATTTGTTGTCAGAACCGAAACTTTGCTTTAGAAGTTTTGTTGGAGCTGAGCCCAATGAAACTCACTGAGTTCACCCAGCACCAAACTGAGCTGCTCTCTCCTCCGGCCTGCAGTGGACTCCATCCGTCTGCCTTCTCTGGCACTGCCTGTGAGAGAAGTGAAGCCTTTATGCTTTACATGCAGCTGTGACCACTCGCCTTACCCTGGTGCTCCCCAGGCTTTGCTGATCCAGCATGCTGCTGACAGGAACACACAGATGTGAGGACGTTAGTCTACACTGTATCTTACTGTATATTTTACAGTTTTGTACTGTCTTTCTAGAATATCATTACATTTACATAAGTAGACTGTGATTTTACATGTCAGAGGTAAAATAACATAACATCACTGTAAATATAGTAAAACACAATTTACTTGTTTTTTAAATATATTTTTTGTACATATGTATATTCAGATTGTAAAAATACATTCAGAAATGTATCATAATTTCACAAATATTTGTCTGTTATGTAAGAGAATGATCTGTTACATTCAAATGTAATACTATGGAAAAATATATAAAATGATCGAAAAGTAATGAGAATAATCAATAATTAAAGGAGTATTTGAATTATAATTTTGCTGAAAATTTCATGTAATCTAGGTCTGATTCAATTTTCAGAGGTAACAAGTGAAAATATAATTGATAGGAATAAAAACAAAAAAAACCCATATAAAACATTGCACGGCCACACTGTCCTAATTATATATTTAAAAAAATAAATGTAGAGGCAGGAATTGCAATTACTATAAATCTCAAAGTATTCCCAACATTCCTGAACAGAAATAGGCCTCTGCACCTGGGGTGAGGGTGTGGCCATGAAAACAATGTGACATGCCATTGGATGATGGGACACATAATAACATGACGCTAAGCATCGGCCAATGAATGTGAACTAACAACCACAAGGTCGCGGGTATGGCTGCACTGTAGGAAAAAATCCTAATATAAAAGTATTTTACTGTGCATTTTACAGTTTTGTTCTGTTCTTCTAGGATATCATTAAAGTTACGTAAATGATTTCACATTTCAAATGTAAATTAATGTTAAATCACTGTAATGTAATAAAACATAATTTTCAGAATTATTAAATGTACATATGCATATTTAGATTGAATGAAAATACATTCACAAATGTATCGTGATTTCACAAATATCTGTCCATTATTTGAAAGATTGAACTGTTTAATTCAAATGTAATGCTATGGAAAAGTATATAACATGATTCCTATAAGCTTGTGTTACATCACATAAGTATTATTATCATTGCTTTTTAGGGCGATCGTGGCTCAAGAGTTGGCAGTTTGCCTTGTAATCGGAAGGTTGCCGGTTCGAGCCCCGGCTTGGACAGTCTCGGTCGTTGTGTCCTTGGGCGAGACACTTCACCCGTTGCCTACTGGTGGTGGTCAGAGGGCCCGGTGGCGCCAGTGTCCGGCAGCCTCGCCTCTGTCAGTGCGCCCCAGGGTGGCTGTGGCTACAATGTAGCTTGCCATCACCAGTGTGTGAATGGGTGGATGACTGGTTGTGTAAAGCGCTTTGGGGTCCTTAGGGACTAGAAAAGCCCTATACAAATATCAGAAGGTTGCCGGTTCGAGCCCCGGCTCAGACGCTCTCGGTATTGTGTCCGTGGTCAAGACTCTTCATGCATTCCATTATTATTTAAACCAACTGTTAACTGTATATTTCTGTACATTTACGTATTATGATTCATATTGCCACATTCATTGACCTTGTTTATAGGTAATTTCATTGTTCGATCACGTTAAAATGTTCCTAATTTAATGTCTAAAGGCACTTGGAAAAGGCAGAATCCCATGTCAAATTAGCACAACAAACTCTATTTTCATTACTGAAAAGAACTGTGTTTTCATGAGAAAGTTATTTTCTGTTATTTTACGGTAGTATTTTGGCGCCCCAGCTGCCGGAATATTACTGTTTTTTTAAGATGGTTTTTTTAACAGTGTAGTTCTGCCTCTTTATACTGGTTGTGAGTCAAGAATCAAGTTTAAATGTAATTGTTTGATATAAAGTTTTTAGTGCACACGCTCACAAAGGTCTCTCAGACTGAAGCAAGAAGGTAAACTGAAGGTGAAGTGAAGGTAAGTAGCAGAGTTAGCCACTAGTCCTTTTTTTTTAAATTTTCTCTGTTTGCAGCTGGGATCATCTCCAGAGCCCTGGATGAAGAGTGGATGGATTTTATTTCAATTTTTCCTTTTGGTCCATATTTTGTATTTCATGCTGTCTTTTACCTTGAAAGCACTTTGGTTAACTACATTATTGTTTTTGAAGTGCTCTATGAATAAAGTTGTATTGGATTGAATGTCCCATTTTCACTGGGATCTATTTTCTTTTTTCTACATCACCTACACCAAACAGCAGAAGCAGCTCAGCCAATGGGACATCATTAATGTCACCCTGTTGCAACCACGAGCATCTCATCACAGAGACCCACATCCAAACATCTCAGAGGTTCACACGTACGAACTGCAGCCTGACTGTGGGTGGAGGCTTTGAAGTGTGGATGCAGGCTGTTGACCTGTCAGGACCTGCAGACACTGAAGCCTCTCTTCGACCTCTGGTGGAATGATGATTTTCACATCTACTGACTGCTGGTACTTCATGAAGTTCTGATTTTGCGTGTCATATATAGGCGTATACCAGGTAAACCTGAGAGGTGAGATCAATGTTTCCTGTGTGGACTCATGAATTCAGTCTATGTATCCAAGGCTGGACTGGGACAAAAAATCGGCCTGGGCATTTTGACTAGAGAGCGGCCCACCAGGATAAAGATTGAAAATGTGACGTCATTCAGGGGTAAAACCGCAAAGGAGTCTGGGAACTTGTGGCAAGAGGTACTAGCGCACGCAGGCTTTCAATTGAACTCAGTTACACAGCGATAAAAAGAAACCCAAAAAATGTCAAGAAGCTGTTGTATTATTAACTGCAATAGGCGGTCGCATGACAGCCACGGGAAGCCGACGGGTAAAGAGATCGTTTTTTTTTTTTTTATCGGATTACATCGTTAAAGAGAAATTTTTTAAGCAATGTTTCCGAAGTAAGAGCCGACGGATGGTCTGGATATACCAAATATAACGTCTCAGAACACTCCAGCTCACATGTTAGTCTGCTCCAAGCATTCCCACAAAGGTCAGAGTTTTGTAGTAGTTAATGCGTCATTTTTCTTAACATAATTGGTGATATAGGTTACAAGCAAGTTTGGCGCTGAACAGAAATTGTCGCGCTATGCTCCTTTGTTTATTGTGCATAAATAGTGAATTGTCCTGACACAATATTGCGTTTCGCTTCTGTTATTACCATGGTACATTGACAAAAACATATACTATTATTCACAGGATAAAACAGTTGGTTTGTATCACTAATTGTCCAGTACGATTACAGCATACAGTATTATTGTCACTGCTACATTTCTGTAATGCTACCAGAAATTATTTCCACTACTAATTAATTACCGTTGAGCTCAAAGGTTATATTAATAAACGGTTAACGAATGTGTATTTATGACGACGATTTGTGAGACTGGTAAACTTACCTCTGTTCGTACGATGGTCTTTCGTTCTACACGGTGCATTTCAAGGTCCTGTACCCATCCGTCGGTAAACTGTACCTGGGCTTGTTGCAGTGACCTGAAGTTTCTAAACTTCATGAGTGTGGGCACTCACTCCAAGAACCGTATGATTATAAATCTGAGCGTGGTGAAAGTTGGGCAGCACGCTAACGTCTTTTGTCCACTCTGTGTGCTCGTAAGGGTCTGACCCTTTCACTCCTTTGATTTTTTCCTCGTATCTTTTCTTTGTCTTTTCGTCGAGTCTGTCTTTGTACGGACCGGCATTGTTCTCCTTTTGTTTTGTACATACCTTTTTGTGCGGCAAAGAAAAAACAAGAAGGTATTGGAACCGGAGAATGAACGTTTTGCGGTGCTGCAAATGCTTGCATTTGATGCGGTACTTGGATTGTTTTGCCACGAGTTCCCGGCATGCAATGCGCGAAAATCACGTGATTGCTAAACAAGGGGGCGGGTGCATCCGGCCTCCTCGGCTGTAATTGGTCCAGCCCAGAGTCGATCATGACCAACTGGCCAATCCAACACCTTTCATTATATATACCCTTCCTAAAAAAAAAAAAAAAAAAAAAAAAAAAAAAAAAAATCCATCGGCCCATAAAAACAAAAAATCACCAGCGGCCCACCGGGCAAATGCCCGGTATGCCCGATGGCCAGTCCAGCTATGTATGTATCCCAGTCTGACTCACTGATGCTGAGATTTTTCCTCTGTCTGTTATCTGGTGGAGCTCCTTGTTCTTCTCTGGTTGGATGTTTTGAATCATCATCCTGTTGGAGAATAAATCAGATGCCTACCTGATGGTGCAGAGCGTTGGAACTAGTGACTGAAACTTTTCACTCAGTGCTGTAAATAAGAATGCGGAGTGAAGGAAGTGACTCAGCTTCACCCAAATCTGTCAGCATGATCGCTGCTGTGTTTCTGTGTCATTACCTGTCAGCCACTGACAACCTGCCTCGTCTGAAGTCTTCAGGCTGAACTCTGCTCTGCATGCAAACCACACCTGCAAAGCTTTCTTCCACACATGCTGTCATCATGGAGCTGTTTGAAAATCATTTAAAATGTCTCTGTGTGAAGATTAATTTTAAACAGTCATGTTTGCCTGTACATGCCCTTTCCTGCTGCCATTATCTCTTCCTCTTCCATTTAGAAGAAACAACAGCAGCTCTGGTGCGTTGTGACAAATGATTCCACCTATAGACACACACACACACACACACACCGCTGATCATTTAGCTGTACAGCTTTTTCAAAGTAGCGGCAATTATCAGCCGCCTAACCGGCAAGTTAATTATGCAGGCATCTCTCCTTTTGTGGCGTTCTGAGGTAAATAAGGTGGGGGAGGAGGAGTGGGAGTGCGTTTGAAGGGAAAATGTCACCTGTTAACTGAACAATTGCTACAGGCTGCATTATCAGAGGTGACGGATTAAGCAACTTTATCTGGCAGCCTCCTGCACGGAAGTCAGCGTGTCTGCAGCCTCAAGCCACCAGTGACGGACATGGGAACTGAAACAGAAGACTGATCGACTAAAAGACGTTGCAGCACAGACTAAAAGCTGTAAAATACCACCGAGAGCAGGCGACGCCTCATTCAGACACGCTCTTTATCTCCAATTCCTGCAGCAGCCACACTGAGGCCAGGTTAAGTCTCCGAGCTTTCAACCCTCCAACAACAGCTTCAAACACAATGACCACAAAAATAGCAATAAACAATTATGTTAACTAAACACCTCCAAAAATGTATATTGTGAATTAAAAAAATGCAAAATGACAACAAAAAGATAGAAAATCAACTCAACATGATTAAAAGCAGTCAAACTTGGACCTGTGAGTGAAACAAAGAGGGAGCTGTAGTGCTGTATAAACTTTGGGTAAACCTGCATACAGTGGTTTTTATTATTTACTCTCAGCCTGCAACCTTCATGGAGGAGGTTCAGTTTCAGCTAGGTGACCCTAATAAACAGGAAACTGGGGCCATATCGCACACAGGTGTGTCAGACGTACTTCGAAGCTGTAAACACGAAACTGATTTTAGAAGATGATGTCCAGCTCATCACGGCTCTAGCATCTTCCTTTCCTCCCTCCCTCCCTTCATCTTTCTAACTCTGCCTCACACACACACACACACACACACACACACACACACATGCTCTCGCAGGCTGTGTCCTTGAATGCTAAAAGCCAGAAATAGACCAGTCAAATCAGACACCAGGCTGCCTGGAGGTAGGAGCTGGGAAAGTCAACCAAACTTAAACTTCCTATTCCGGCCTGAACTGGCCTGCTAGAGGAACGCCAGCTCACCTGGCACAGACAGAAATAAGTAGATAAACAGTGTGCAGGAGATGGAGCCCAGTATCTCAAAATAGGATCAAATTTGAACCATCAGCTTCACCTTGAAGCTTTGCTCTGAACAAGAACTCAGGGAAAACTTTGCACAGTCATCCTCACAGCCGGGCCTTACACACCATGGCCAAGTCCTAGACACGAGCCTACCACAGCCAGATCTTTTGTTAAGCTCTGTTGAGCAAACCATTTCTTTAACGCTAACCAGTAACTAGTTAACGTTAACTTCATGAACTTCTTCACAAATAAAGTTTTGACCATTACTGGTCATTCAATCTTAAATATGATTAACCTATGTCTTCATGCATGCTCAATCATCCAGGTAAGTAAATTCCAAAAAGTTGATTCTGTTTATCTGAACATTGCATCAATATGCAAATTGACAATTTGCATATTAATTTGCATACCTGACAGCCCATTGTTCATTCAGTGGTGCTAGTTTCAGTCATTGTGCAAATGTGCTGTTTATATTGTTGGGGAAATCTGCAGTCGGCTGAGACTGAAGAATCACTTGGATGAGTGATGAAACGTTTCTTCCACTGAAAACGCTACGTCCAGATGAACAGAGTCAACCTTTTGGGATGATCAACCTATCTCTAATAATCGGCTATGTACCACAGGCCATCAAGCTGGCAGTAGTTAAACCATTCATATTCAATTTAAATATCACAAACAACACACGGCAGTTAGTGCTAAACATTCACTGGTAAAACACAATATTACTGCCAACTTACAGACTGTGCTGGCTTAAGAGGCAGCATAGGCAGGCACAGGAGTAGCAAACTGTCCTTCTCCCGTTAGACAGGAAGTAATGAGAAGTAGCACTTCCGGTAGAATGTCAAAATAAAAATGAACAGTGTGCCAGAAACGAATAAAGATTGCATGAACTTATATAACACTACATAACGTGAGGGGTGACTCTTAAGGAGCCAGAACAGTGTTGGTGTCAGTGACATCATCGATGCACTTGGTGATGTAGCTGATCACAATGATGTGTACTCCTCCAAGTTGGTGTGGTCGCCATTACAGTCTCCGCGAACATGTCCCAGTCAGTGTGCTCAAAACAGTCCTGAAGAGCAGACAGAGCTCCTGCAGGCCAAGTTCTCACCTGTCTCAGAACCGGTTTGCAGCGTCTGACGACCGGTCTGTATGCCGGAATTAGCATAACAGACAAGTGGTCTGAGTGTCCGAGTTGGGGGCAGGGCTTCGCTCTGTAAGCGCTGGGAATGTTTGTGTAAACAAGATCCAGTGCGATTCTCTGTGTTGATGGAATTTCAGAAGCACTGGCTTGAGATTTGCGTGGCTGAAATCTCCGGTGATAATAAACAGTCCGTCGAGGTGTGAGTTCTCGAGCTCGCTGATCTCCCCGTACAGCTCGCAGAGCGCCTCCTTAGTATTAGCGCTGGGTGGGATGTACACTGCTGTAATGAGCACAGCGGTGAATTCCCGAGGTACATAAAAAAGTCTGCATCTAACATTCATAAACTCTACAAGCGATGAGCAGTAATTAGAAACTAGCACTGAGTTCTTGCACCATTCCAAGCTGATGTAGACACACAAGGCCAAGCCACCACCTCAAGTCTTACCGCACAGAGCTGCATTTCTGTCGGCACAAAATGCGCTGAGCCCATGTAACTGAATGGCAGTGTCGTGGACTCTGTCGCTGAGCTATGTTTCTGTGAAAGCAAAGACGTGACAAATTATATACCAGTTTTTAAACTGTATTGATAGGCAACGTAAAACCAGAGTTATGATGAAAAATACACATGATGTTATTGTCTGAATAAAACAGTGGTGTTTATAGCGGGAAGAAACAGTAAAAACGGCGTTTTCTACTGACAGCAAAGAAAAGAAAAAACACCCCTTCCGTATTAGTGGAAAAATGTACTGTAACCCAGTTCCTAAAATCATCTCAAACAAAAAAAGAGAAGAAAAATTTAAACATTTAATGTTCATTGTCCTGTTCTTACTGTCCCTGTTAATGAAAGTGAAATGAGATCAAAATATTTATTTAAACATAGAAGGGACGCAGATTATATATGATATGCTCTGGTCAAACAAGGGTTAAGTTTTCTCAGAGGGTTGATGAGCTCTGATGAAAGCCTATTGTTTTACTCCACTCCTCGCATGTCAGCCAATCGGTGAAGCTCTAGGCAGCTCTTGTCCCTCCTTAGTACCAGCTCCCAAGTTTTCAGTCTCTTGCTTCTACAGCCGAACAGAGCAGACGGACTAAAACTTTTGTTATCGGTAAGCTGGAGAAATTAACCTCTAACGAGTTAAAAAAATACCATCTAAACTGATATTTTTCACAAATTATGTATTTGCACTTGTTGTTGTCAAGGGCAGAGCGAAACCGGAAGGTTTACTGAGCTGTGGCTCCACATAAATGCTGAGCATCCACTCGACGGCGGTAAGCTAAATGTGGCTAATCAGACACGTGATGTGCGGAGTGTGGGTACAGTTGTTCGATGTCTCTGAAACGCACTGTTGTTATGCTAGTTAGATCATTAACTAAGTCATTAACATGTGAAAAGCTGTAAATGGTTAAAGCAGCTAAAAATAACTTTATGAGAGATAATTGTAAGCAGACTTTATCCTGCTTCCTGTTTAAATTTTGATGTCAATCAGTTGTCTTACAATACTCAGTATTGAACACTTGGAGTTAATGTTTAGTGTATTTCCACTTGTACTAGTAGGCCTATGGTACAAGCGGGATTAAGCACGTCTATTTTAATACTCCTATTTGTGGACTCAGTCCTTGTGTTTACGTGTTATTGAAATTGATTATTTGCACTTTGTTCAATTTCTGATAAGCATTTGCATATTATTCCATTTCTTAAAAGGGGTAATATACTTATTTATTTGTGATAAGATATATATGTACAGTGAGTTTATTTTGATGGATGTAATTAATGTTTACAATGAAAGTGAATTATATGGTGGCTATAATTCCTGAATGTTTGCAACCTTGTAGATAATCTTTAATGTTACTGCAGGTTACAAATAAGTATTGAACCTTGATACTGTGAAATTTTGGATATTGATACTTTGACCTTTGAAACTTGATATTTTAATGTTGTACAACGTGACTGAACTGATGATGATTGAATTGATGATAGCTGATCTGAATAGTAGTTACTGCACTGTGACACTACTTTAGTTTAATTTGTGAGAGTTATCCTTAAAGGGCACGTGACATATATTTGGCCATTGTTTATAGGTCAGGTTTTTATATGGGACGAATCCAAAGACCAGGTCAGCGATTCCAGAACCCAGAGTGTTCCAGTGTTCACTGGATGGCGAGCCAACCCAAGATCCTAGGAGACGATATACATATACACGCACACTCATTTGCACATTGATGGACTACAATCCTCTACTGTACAAGTAGTACGGTAGGACAGACAATCACACACACACTCCTTGTCGGACGAATTCTATTGGAATACACCTGTTTGTCATGGGCCCCACCGGTACCATTTGGACATAAAAAAAGAGACTAATTCTTTTACTTGTGCACAATTTTTATTTAATTCTATTTTTTTGCTACTTTGGGGGAAATTTTTATACTTGACATTCTGTTAAAACCTGTTGTAATACTGTGTTGTTTACAAATTTCTTTTACAAGGCTTAACATCACTAAAGTACTTTTAAAGCCACATAACTGTGTTTGTCTGGTTTCTCTGCCATTCGTGTACCAGAGCTCTAAGAGTCGTTCTCAGTCTTCTGATACTAGCCCAAATTACTTATTACTTTGGTAATTATCCATTGGTACTTTATGAAACTCCACGTAAGTGCTACAGTACCATGTCGACCAATCAAAAAAATGATATGGCAACATTTGACATTTGGTTGTTTAGGAAGAGGGGGAAGTTTTAGGAGTGACACCGCTGAGAGAGAGAGCGATAGAAAGAAAGAGAGAGTGAGTCAAAGGAGCTTGCAAAGAAAAGCGTCTGGACTTCTTTAAGTTACTTGAAGACGTTTCACCTCTCATCCGAGAAGCTTCTTCAGTTCTAAGGTCAAATGGTGGAGAGTCCCAGATATAAACCTAGTGGGAGTAACCCCCCACAGAGGGACAAAAGGACCCCCTGATGATCCTCTAATCCCCTGAGCCAAGGTGTGAAACTGGGTGTGGGTCCCAATCAGCCAGAGTTTCGGGTGAGTTCATTGTGAAACCTGGCCCCACCTTATCATGCAAATTCCTGAGATCAGATGGCCCAGGCTGTGAGTGGGCGTTAAGGCGTCTGGGAAGGGATCTCAAAACTGGATTATAGATGGCAGACAGTTGGTGTCGTAAACCACCGCCTCTGTTCAAAGATGGTCGCTCACAGTGGACATAGATGGCTTCTTTCACTCCTCTTTCAAGGGGAGATGCACCGTGGATAAGGGAAGGTGCACCGTGGTCCTAAACACTACAGATTACCACACAAAGATCACTACTCTCCTCAGTGACAACAATACCTACGAAGCCCTAAAGCGAGACCCCACAAGCAGCTACAAAAAGAAAGTTATAGCTTGCCTTCAAGACTTTGAAAAGGACAAAATTATTGACCGCCTTACATATCACCGCCTTTACCCAGGGGATGCCATACCCTGCATTTACGGACTTCCTAAAATCCACAAGGAAGCGGTCCAACGCAGACCTATAGTCAGTAGCATAAACTCAGCCACTTATAACATTGCTAAACACCTTGCTACCATCCTTGCTCCTCTCGTGGGGAACACCCCACACCACATCAAGAACTTCACCGACAAGGTCCAGAAACTTACCCTGGATCCAGATGAAACCATGGTGTCCTTTGATGTAGTCTCTCTCTTCACTTGCATACCCACCACGGAGGCTGTGGAGACTGTCAGAAAACGACTACAAGAAGACAGCTCCTTGGAGGACAGTACCAACTTCACACCCGATCGGATTTGCACACTGTTAGACCTCTGCCTCACCACTACATATTTCAAGTACAACGAAGGCTTTTACAGACAAAAACATGGCTGTGCCATGGGCTCCCCCGTGTCACTTATTGTAGCCAACCTTTACATGGAGGAAGTGGAAAGGAAGGCTCTTGGCTCTTTCAAAGGAAGAGTACCCAGCCACTGGTACAGATATGTAGACGACACCTGGGTCAAAATCAAGACAAAAGAAGTGGAATCCTTCACTGCGCACATTAACTCTGTGGATAAAAACATCAAGTTCACCAGGGAAGACACAAAGGACAACTGTTTGCCTTTCCTGGACTGCGCTGTGCACATTGAAGAGAATGGCAACCTCAACATCGAAGTTTACCGGAAGCCCACACACACGGACCAGTACCTCCTGTTCGACTCCCATCACCCTCTGGAACACAAACTTGGAGTAATTAGGACCCTACGCCACCGGGCAGAACATGTTCCCTCTAAGCCTGAAGGAAAAAAGAAGGAACACACACATGTAAAGGAAGCACTCAAAACGTGCGGCTATCCTAAATGGGTGTTCTTAAAGTCAGCAAAGAGGCACAGAAAAGAAGACCAGACACCAGTGAGGGAGGATAAGAAAGACAGACGCAACAACATTGTCATCCCCTATGTAGCCGGTGTATCAGAAAAACTCAGGAGAGTTGTCTCCAAGCACGACATCCCGGTGCATTTCAGACCCAGCAACACGCTCAGACAAAAACTGGTTCACCCGAAAGACAAAACGCCAAAACACAGACTTAACAATGTGGTGTATGCTGTACAGTGCAGCGAGGAATGCCCAGACCTCTACATTGGAGAGACCAAACAGCCACTTCACAAGCGCATGGCACAACACAGAAGAGCCACCTCCACAGGACAAGACTCAGCAGTCCATCTGCATCTTAAGGATAAAGGACACTCTTTTGAGGATGCCAATGTTCACATTTTGGACAGAGAGGACAGATGGTTTGAAAGAGGAGTGAAAGAAGCCATCTATGTCCACTGTGAGCGACCATCTTTGAACAGAGGCGGGGGTTTACGACACCAACTGTCTGCCATCTATAATCCAGTTTTGAGATCCCTTCCCAGACGCCTTAACGCCCACTCACAGCCTGGGCCATCTGATCTCAGGAATTCGAATGATAAGGTGGGGCCAGGTTTCACAATGAACTCACCCGAAACTCTGGCTGATTGGGACCCACACCCAGTTTCACACCTTGGCTCAGGGGATTAGAGGATCATCAGGGGGTCCTTTTGTCCCTCTGTGGGGGGTTACTCCCACTAGGTTTATATCTGGGACTCTCCACCATTTGACCTTAGAACTGAAGAAGCTTCTCGGATGAGAGGTGAAACGTCTTCAAGTAACTTAAAGAAGTCCAGACGCTTTTCTTTGCAAGCTCCTTTGACTACGATGACCTGAATGACTGAGAACCTTCACAGACAAAGAGAGAGTGAGTTTTGATACATGAGAGATTTGTGACGTTTGGCGTGTTTGGAGGCTATAGTTAGTCTGTAGTGTAGTCGTTTTGTTTTGTGTGTCAGTTCTACTAATGAATGTCACAGTTGCTCCAAAAAAATTCCACCAAAAACAGATTGCAGTGTAAATGCTGTCTCCACGTGGAAAACTGGACTGATACACCTCCTGCTGTCAGACCTGCAGGGTTTGGGCCTGTGGTGTTCTCCTCTGTCTTTTAGTAGACACAAACTATTTTTTGGAGTGGCACAAATAATTTGTGTGCCTTCTTTTTTGATACAGAACACCTGATTGTTCTCTAAATAGTTTTAAATGGTTATATAAAAAACGCCTGAGGCCTTGGCTGCATTTTTAGGTAAATAGTAACGTATAACTTTGTTGTTTGCAAAACTTGCGCATAACTTTTAGAAATGTACAATTTCTATTTGCATTTCAAGTACTGAAAATGTTTTGTTAAACATGTTTGTGGGTTTTACAGTAAAAAATATAACTTTTTTTTCCACTCAAGTTTTTTGTCTGAATTTAGATCAATTGTGCTAATACAGTATGTCAAAATGAAAAAATAACTCAAATTTCAGATATTTGAGGTTGTGCTGAAAAGAATTATACCAAACAAGGCAAGATAAACAGTTTTTAAAGGTGAAATATAGAGGTCAAATCAAAAGTAGTCAAAAACAGCCAATTATACTCTGGAAGCATTATTTCAGCTCAGAGAAAACATATTAAAGAAATATGTAAGACTGCTTTCTTCCATTTGCGCAGTATCTCTAAAATTAGAAATATTCTGTCTCAGAGTGACGCTGAAAAACTAGTTCATGCATTTATTCTTTCTAGGCTGGACTACTGTAATTCATTATCATTAGGATGTCCTAAAACTCCCTGAAAAGCCTTCAGTTAATCCAAAATGCTGCAGCAAGAGTCCTGACAGGGACTAGACGTCTTCCATCAGCTTCTTGGCCAAAGTGAGGCGGGGTGACTGTTTATTGAAGGCGCATCTTCCTCTATGAGCCGTGAGTAAAATAAGCTGCAGTGCTCTTAATGTTATGAACAGACATGACAGTGGAAGTATTGCACCTGTTGACTCGCTGTCAGTAAACTTTGTAATTAAGCTGATGTATTTGCTGTGACAGACAAATTAGTGTGTTGTGTGAGCTGACAGACTCGTGTTTTGTTTGTGTTGACAGAGTACTGTCTGCGCAGCGCTGTGGCTCCCAGCATGCTCTCTGCTTCACACCGAAGCTGATTGTGGGCTGTCAGCTCGGCTCGCGTCTCTTTCCCTCCGTCTCTTTCTGCACATCTTCCTCTCTCGCTGAGCTGTCAGAGTCACTAATGTCTCTTTCTCTGACAGCACCGCCCCTCCTCCTCGGCTTCACTCTCTCGCTACTTGTCCCCGAATCACATTCACATTCAATAAAGCTCCTCTTCATCAGCCCAACGATCAATAACATCACTCGGTCCTGACAAATTCATTTGTGGGTAAATGGTGTGCATTCTCGGGCCTCCAGCTCTCCGGTGGACAGATGATCGCCGAGCTTTTCCGCAGAGCGGAAGGCGTCAGCGTGGACTCCTTGGTGACCAGGTCTCTCTGGAGTTTTTGACATTCAAACTTCAGCAGTGCAAATAAATCAGATAAATATTCAATGCTCTAAGAGCTGCTCATTATGAAACGCTGCTTCTGTGTCAGGGCAGCATATGATGATGGAACAGCCTCTCACTGATATGACGTGGTGATCAATCACCAAACAGGAAGCATGTAGAAAATAAGCATTAATGACATGTTGCTCATAAAGAATGAGGTCTGACAGTCCTTACTGTGTCCTCCAAACTACCCGGGGCATTTGGCACTCGTCCGGTGGTTTCAGGCTGCTGGTCATTTTGTGCATGTTGGACTGCATCTACATAATAATGTTAGAAGGAAGCACAGATGGCAGAATTAGGGCCTCCACATGCAAAGGGGCCCTTATGATGGTTTGAATTATTAGCTTCACAGGTGTCCCCTGGCCTGGTGGTCTTCAGCAGGGAGAATGACTGGGATAAAAATTAGCACATCCTAATCTGAGGCTCAGTGGAAGAGGGTGGACTGTCCACTCTGGGTCAGGGAGACTTCAGGTTCCTGAAAGGGAGCTGAGCATAAGGGTGACACTGTCAGGTTACTCATGGATCTACATTCCTGCCCTCACCTTTGGCTGAGATGTAGAGAATGACTGAAATATTATAATCACTGACACACGCAGCAGTAATGAATGGCCTCTGAAGGGTGTCTGGACTCATGCTGAGAGCTCAGGTATTTAATAGGAGGTCTGCAGAGGAGGGTTGGCAGTAAAATCTCTAGGTGCAACAGATTGCTCATTAGTTTGTCATTTGAATGTCTTCCATTCTTCCATGTTGTGTTTGGTTTTGGTGAACATCACGGACAGGTTGTGGAGAAGTTTAAAAAATACTGACATGTCATGAGGGGCACAGATATAGATCCACTACAGCTATAAGGGATTTAAACCATCAGCTGATGGATCCTGTTCCCTTTTTCAGTCCGGACACTCGGTACCTTTGAAGTCGGGATTTCTTTGTTATCACACAGCCTGAGCCACAACAAGCAAGGATCATAATTCCAAAAGTGGCCCATGTCTGAATGATAAACACAACCTGGCAAAACAAGAACGTCACGTTCTCCAGCAACACTCAAAGAAGACTCAACACCCACCAACACAGAGAATAAAACACAAGTAATATTAGTAAATGAGTCGTTTACTGACATACTCAGACAGCATGACTCATCACTAATATGTTTTCATCTCTTCTGTGAGCAGAACACGTCCACAACAACCCTGCAGTCAAATGTGTCACCACATCTGTGACTTCAGCTGTTGGAATATGTTGCTCAGAAAGCAGACGTTAGCCATGAAGCATGTAGTGTGTGTCTGATGGTCGCGATGGTCAGCAGACCGCAGCAGCGTGCAGATTAAACGATGATGGAGGCTTGATGTCGAGTTAGTAGAAGAAACTGCCTGCCGTGGATGGAGCACCTCCATCACATGCATCATATTCAGACCACTGTGTGTGAAAACGCTGCAGCTAACTGAGCAGTTCCTCTCAGAAGCATCTGCCATCAGAAAAACAGACTTACATGCACAACCAAGCATTATCAGTCATCTCCTGCTACGTGACGTCAGATTTCAGCAGGTCCTCTAACAGCATTTCAAACACATCTGCAGTTCAAACCATCCCAGTGTCTCAGGTTTCTGACAGCACATGTTATATTCATTTTAATTTTGTCATCGTTTATCACATCATGCATGACGGCCAACATGCAATCTTTCACAATCTGTGAACGGCCTTTTCTTTATTACGATCCAGGAGCCATGAGGTCCTACAGATCCGGCTATGAGATGGAATTAAACTGCCGGTCTCTCCCAAGCTCCATCGGGAAAGTTTGTGTAGAAAATCTGATGTTTCTGAGTTTGGTGCCTCTACAAGTTTAAATCTTTAATCATCACAACACACTCACTGCTAATTAAACACAGGTTTGGACTTTAACATAAAGAACGACTTGTCTGTATTTTAAACATTTTTTATTGCTAATTTTACACTTTTGTGTTGAGAAAGATACGATATTGTTGTTGTCATATCAGTGAGTACTGCCCCCACTTGTGGAGACACTTTCACAACAGTGGACAGCATTGTTGGTAGAATATTGCTAGACTACAAGTAGTGCTATATTCACCGTCCACAGTAATGTGAAGCGAGATCATTACAACAAACTAAACATAATTTGCTGACGTACAGAATTCAATTTGAGGTATTTGGCCCGATAGCCCATCACAGGAGAACGAAATCCCAGCGGTGATGGGGATTAGGGCAGGATCCCCCGGAGTCTAGACGCTGGTGGTGGAGATGAAGGTGGAGGCTTGGATGGAGTCTGAGTGATGAGAGGCGGTGATGGGGAAGAGGTGGGTTGCACGAAGGCAACTGTAAGGGAGAAAGACAGCTGCACAATGAGATTTAAAGTACGATTTAAAGTTAAGGCTGATTGATCTGAAGAAGGCTGGCAGAAAGCTGATTGGACTAGACTCATGATGTTACAATCAGCTTGACAGCGTGGGAAAGAGGAAGTTTAGATTAGCCACTAACACTATGTGAGTGAAGTTATCCCCCCCACCTTCTTCAAATCCAACAAAAGTGGTATCAAACGTTTGTGCTACGTTTGTGCTGGTTTGTGCTGCAAAAAGTTTCGTTTGTGCTGCTATCATTTTAAAGATATTAATAAAAATTTCTAGAGATCATCAGAGGTCAACCAGCCCCCCCACATTAATTAAATCAAACTAAATGGGTGTCAATCAACTGTGCTACGTTTGTGCTGGTTTGTGCTGCTAAAATTTTCGTTTGTGCTGCTTCTGTTTTAAAGATATTAATGAAAATGTAAAGGTCAAAAGGTCAACCAGCCCCCCCACATTACCCAAATCAAACAAAAGTGGTATCAAACGTTTGTGCTACGTTTGTGCTGGTTTGTGCTGCAAAAATTTTCGTTTGTGCTGCTATCATTTTAAAGATATTAATAGAAATTTCTAGAGGTCATCAGAGGTCAACCAGCCCCCCCACATTACCCAAATCAAACAAAATGGGTGTCAATCAACTGTGCTACGTTTGTGCTGGTTTGTGCTGCTAAAATTTTCGTTTGTGCTGCCTCTGTTTTAAAGATATGAATGAAAAGGTAAAGGTCAAAAGGTCAACCAGCCCCCCCACATTACCCAAATCCAACAAAACTGATGTTAAACGTTTGTGCTACGTTTGTGCTGGTTTGTGCTGCAGAAATTTTTGTTTGTGCCGCTATTATTTTAAAGATATTAGCAAAAATTTCTAGAGGTCAACCAGCCCCCCCATATTAATGGAATCAAACAAAATTGATGTCAAACGTTTGTTCTGGTTTGTGCTGGTTTGTGCTGCAAAAATGTTTGTTTGTGCTGCTAACATTTTAAATTTTTTAATAAAATAACGTCTTGATGCGTGCTTAATCATCCAGGTAAGTAAATCCCAAAAGGTTGATTCTGTTCATCTGGACATTTTCAGTTGGAGAAACGTTTCGTCACTCATCCCAGTGACTTCTTCAGTCTCAGCTGACTGCAGGTTTCCCCAACCTTATAAACAGTACATTTGCATAGTGAAGGAAACTAGCGCCACTGAATGAACAATGTGCTGGGGGGTTAGTTCCATGATTGTTATTATGCAAATTCTTATGACCATTGATCAATGACAACTAATCAAAGCCTACCGATCAATGGCCATGAGTACCATTCACAGAAAGTGGGGAATGGCTACAATCACAGCATTGTAAGATGGCAAAAGATGTACTCTTGGGCCCCCCTTCTCGATTCAGAGATGGTCAGCATCCTGACAGCCCAATGGACGAAGCTGTCTCTCAGTCTGCTGGTTCTGGCCCGGAGGCTCTTCAGCAAACTGAAGACGCTGTTGAAGGGATGAGTGGAGTCACCTGTAATGGAGAGGACCTTCCAGATGAGGCAGGTGCAGTAGATCTCCTGGGGAGGGAGGCAAGAGAGGTCCCCCCCCTCTTGGCTGCTTTCACTACCCGTTAGGGC
Organism: Diplotaxodon limnothrissa; assembly: GCF_057381915.1. Classification (NCBI taxonomy): domain Eukaryota; kingdom Metazoa; phylum Chordata; class Actinopteri; order Cichliformes; family Cichlidae; genus Diplotaxodon; species Diplotaxodon limnothrissa. The sequence continues at coordinate 29,455,301 of NC_140602.1, read as the reverse complement.
TGGGCGATATGACCCAAAATTCATATCTCGATATTTTTTAGCTGGATGGCGATATAAGATATATATCTCGATATGTTTTTTTTAAAGCCAGAAGGTAAGAACAAAAAGAGAGTTCTTAGTCAAAGCTGTGTCCCAGATGTCACACGGGCACTTTTATTAACATACAGCATAGATGTACATGAAAAAAACTACTCAAAAATAAATTATGAGCATTTATTAAATAATAATGTTCCATAAATAAAAGAAAACAATGTTGTTTTTGTGCATAACAAAGAGCTCACAATTGTGCAGCCAAAATGTAAACTAAAAGACGCTGAGCATAATAACAAGGGCAGATTTCACAGCTGCTCTGTTCCCAAGTTCGTGACTGACAGCCTGGAGTTTGAAATCCGCTTCGTAACCATGTCTCTTAACAGGTGCCATTTATGGTCCTTATACACACACAATACGGTAATATTACGTTGAAGCACAGTACGTATCACTCCGCGAGGCTCCTCGGTAGCCGTAATGCTCCGACAATCCATCAAGCGCTGCAGCTCCGTAGCTTAGCAAAGTACTAAAATATTTTTTGACAGATTGCTGAGCGCCGTGTAGCACATAAAATCGGTTCGCGGTCATCAAGCACAACCAGATTCATACATAATGCGCGCTGTCGATTTTTGAGAAAATGAAAGGATTTCAGGCCGTGCATGGCGTTAGCGTGGTTAGCTCGTTAGCGTGGTTAGCTCATTAACACGTTGACGCCGTCCAGCCCCACGCACGGGGCGATGCGCAGTAACTCGTTAACGGAGATTTGCCGTGTCCATCTTGTCGCTGCCTGCAGGTGAAGCAATGGGGGAGGAGGGGGAGCTGTGTTCAGTGAAGGAGAGGCGAGGCCGAGTAATGTTGCGTAAAGACAAAAGCGGATGAAAGAGAGGCAAACTTGTGGCTCCACAACTATAATTATAACGTAACATAGACTATATCGATATAAAAGATATTGTCACATCTTATATCTCGTATAAAAATATATCGATATTTTTAAAAAACTCGATATATCGCCCAGCCCTACTACCCATTTTCATTTTTTCCTGCAGAACCCAATGCAGGAGTCATACCACACAGTGATGCAGCTGGTGAGGATACTCTCAACTGTGCCTCTTTAAAAGGTGCTCATAATGGGAGTTGAATCTCTTGTGCTTCTCAGTTTGCAGAGGAAGTAGAGTCGCTGTTGGTCTTCTCCACATTCAGGGACAGGTTGTTGTTGCTGTACCACTCTGGCAGATGGTTAACTTCACCCCTGTAGTAGATCTCGTCGTGGGTCAGCAGAGTGAAGAGAAGGGAGCTCAACACACATCCTTGGGGAGCCCCCGTATTCCGTGTTCTTGGGCTGGAGGTGTTGCTGTCGACCCGTACTGTCTGCTGTCTTCCTGTCAAGAAATCTAGCAGCCCGTTATACAGCAAGGTGCTGATCCCCAGCAGATCCAGTTTGTGAATGAGTTGCTGGGGAATGATGGTGCTGAATGCTGAACTGAAGTCTATGAATAGCACTCTGACATATGAGTCTCTAGTGTTCAGATGTGTGAGGGCTGAGTGAGGGGCAGTTGAAATTCCATCATCGGTTGAGCGTTTTGACCGGTATGCGAACTGAAATGGATCCAGGTTGGGGGAAAGCGATAATTTGATTTGATGCATGACTAACCGTTCAAAGCACTTAACTTAATAATGATGGAGGTGAGTTTGACAGTGCTTGTCCAAGGATGTTATCAGGACCTGGAGCTTTGCGTGTACTGATTTTGGAAAGGGATCTCCACACACTGTCTGGGGATTGTGTCACCACGATCTGCAGAGTGGGCTTGTAGTCTGTGATGGTTTGTATTCCTTGCCACTGCCTCAAGTACTGTATCTCTGCTGTCGCTGAAGCTTTGCTATAGCTGATGCCACGTGACAGGTTTGCCCTTGCTGTTCTTAGACTCACCCAATTCCCGGCTCTGAAGGCTTGCATTTTTCAACCTTAGGAGCATTTAAACCTGACCTGTGAGCCATGGTTTCTAATTGGCCCGGACAGTGATAGTCCTGGTCTCTGGGGGCTGGTTGACCTCTAGAAATTTTTGTCAATATCTTTAAAATAATAGCGGCACAAACAAAAATTTCTGCAGCACAAACCAGCACAAACGTAGCACAAACGTTTGACATCAATTTTGTTTGATTTGGGTAATGTGGGGGGGCTGGTTGACCTTTTGACCTTTACCTTTTCATTAATATCTTTAAAACAGAAGCAGCACAAACGAAAATTTTTGCAGCACAAACCAGCACAAACGTTTGATACCACTTTTGTTGGATTTGGGTAATGTGGGGGGGCTGGTTGACCTCTGATGACCTCTAGAAATTTTTATTAATATCTTTAAAATGATAGCAGCACAAACGAAAATTTTTGCAGCACAAACGTTTGACATCAATTTTGTTTGATTTGGGTAATGTGGGGGGGCTGGTTGACCTTTTGACCTTTACATTTTCATTAATATCTTTAAAACAGAAGCAGCACAAACGACAATTTTTGCAGCACAAACCAGCACAAACGTAGCACAGTTGATTGACACCCATTTTTCTTGATTTAATTAATGTGGGGGGGCTGGTTGACCTCTGATGACCTCTAGAAATTTTTATTAATATCTTTAAAATGATAGTAGCACAAACGAAACTTTTTGCAGCACAAACCAGCACAAACGTAGCACAAACGTTTGATACCACTTTTGTTGGATTTGAAGAAGGTGGGGGGGCCAACTTCACTCACATACTAACACTTGGTAAGCAGGCATGTGAGTGACCTCACATGAGCTTCATTTTTTCAGTTTTGTGGAAGTACTGATCACACAGTGATGCCACTCCTGCTTGTTGGTTGGTCGTGCCCTTGAGCCTTGAGCCCGAAGATTTTCAACATAGATCTCTCTGATGTGTGGACAGACGACAGGATGGAAAGACTCTTACCTGATGATGACCTGATGGTGCCCCAATGTGTTCACAGCTACAGTTTGAACAATAAAAGGGGACACTGACTGCTCTGCAGAGCAGCAGGATCCATAGCTCACTGCTGGATTGTTCTGGGAGGTGGTTCAGGAGATCCTGGTTCCTTCCTGTGTTTATGGGACTGAAGGGGCTGCTCCTCAAACCATTTCACCACAGATGTCCTGCAGAAACAGGACAAAGCCACAGTTTCTCGGCTGAAGTCGTGGTCACTGGTTTTTATCTTTATTCTGTTTCATTCACCTATAGTGTAATCTCTCCCCTGTCTTCCAAGACATGTTGAAGATGAACAACAGAAATAACTAATGTACAATCCCAAATGAGAGAAAGTTAAGATCTCAGGAAAATATCATAAATAAATACATTTAATTTGAGTTTTGTATGAAGCCCATACCTATGATCACTTTTAATTTAGTTATTACAACATTTCCGGCCTGCAGTACTCTCAAAAAAACAAACAAACAGATTTTCAGATGTGATCAGAGTAAGCAGCATGGTTTCTGCATAACAAGCATGACTCTGTCACATATTAAGGAGCCCGAGCGACACAATGACTTTAGAAATACCACGGTGCTGTCAGGTCTTATCTATACAGCACCTTGTACAGAGGTTTTTTAGATAAGAGGAATACATGATAAAGCAAAAACTAAGAAATACAAGATTAAATCAGAATTTAAAGAACTGGAAAATGTCAATAAGAGCTGATTAAAAGCAACTAAAAAGCAAACAGAATAAATGAACTAAGCTGTCTGCAGACAACTTTCACCATAAAGGTGCACAGAAGTGACCCTCAGACATGTGTGAGGATAACATTAACTGACGCGTTCACCAAACTTTATGGCTAAACATGTTGCTTTATACCTGGACTCTCTGAGCTGCCACATGTCTCGGGATTAGCTTCTAAATCCCACAGAGATTAGATTGGATTAGATGAGAGCCGGGCGAAATAATGAATGCAATCAGGAGGAGCTCAAACTGTCGACCATGTTCATCTGATTCACACTGAGTGTATGCAAACCAGAGATCAGAGTTAATCCCATCAGCCCCCGTGTTATAGCGAGGGCTCATTAAAAGGGAACACTGGGAACCTTTTTAGATACAGACAGCACAGGAGGATGAAACAAGATTCTCCCACAAGTTCTTCAAACCCACAGACATTACTTTTCCATTTTAATCCCAGCTACAAAGACAGATATTCACAGAGGACCGTTTGTTCCACCAGCAGAAGCTGTAAGACATACACAGCTACGGCGTGCACATGCTCTATGTCATGCACGACCTATGCATGCATGGGCGATATTACATCGATTAATGTTTATGAACAGACCATAAAGTCCGTGTCTGAGTGTCTTCATTAAGCCTGGTCCCATTAAAAAGTCACAAATTCAATCATTCTTTTGCTTTCATGAATTTCTCAGCGATGCATTTCAAAAGGCAGCATGAACCGAGAAAACACAGCTTTGAAAGACGTGACAGCAGGTATATTTGAACGCACATGTGACAATTTTCTGTCACAGATCTAAACCTGCGGTTTTTAATGCACAACCTTAACCAAGACATGTTTCTAAACGCTAGTAATGTATTACATGAAAACAAATCACGTCCACGAACATGAAACAGGAATGAGCTGATAATATCTCCCCCTCTCTCTCCAAGTCAGCCAACAGTCATAACAGTAACTGTCACAGCGAATAAGGCATGCTCGTTATTCATGCTACACTGTGCCTTTTAAACCCTGTTTCCATGATTAATTTAAAAGGATGAGATACTTCTGTGAATATAAACACGTAATGTGGTCAGTAGCAGAAATGGCCATCTACACGCCCTGATGCCCTCCCGTTAACAAGAAGCATCATATGCTCATTCTGGAAAACCAGAAGCACCGAACCACCTGACACCCAAAGCCATTCAGACGGCCTGTCAGCATTTATGAAGAAGTTAGCTGATGTAAAATAATCAGCATCAATGTTAGCTGCCGTCACATCTTTCATGTGGCTGTCAGAGCTAGTGAGTCAGCGGCAGGATTAATGTCAGCACTCTGCATTAAATTAAATCTTCCTCCAGATGTTCCCTGAAGAAACACTTCTGTGTTAAAGCTGTGAACATTTAGCGTCTTCTCTGAAGACGAAGAGGTTCCTGTGTTTGCCTGTCCGTCCCATTAAACGGCATTCAGCTGACTCCTGTCATCGCTGGTGTTACTAAAACAAAGTCAAAATAATCTGAAGGTCACAATAAAAAGTCACTCAGTGTGTCAAGTATGCTAATGACAGATGGACTGCAGATAAACACTGAGGTGGACAGTGTTGGGAAGGTTACTTTTAAAATGTATTCCATTACAGATTACAGAATACATGCCACAAAACAAATTTTGTAACGTATTCCGTTACGTTACTCAATGAGAGTAACGTATTCTGAATACTTTGGATTACTTAATATATTATCATGCTGTTTACAACTACATGAATGTGATTTATTACTATTACTGAAGGTCCGCTGCTCCGAACCGTAGTAAAGGGACCTCTGGCTAATACGTCGGGTTCCGTGTCGGGCTCCGTGTCGGGCTCGTAGCCGAAAAATAGCTTTACTTTGTTGTCTGGGTCAACTTTGCTAGTGAGAGACAGAGAGAGGCGTTGAAAGGCTGCTCCAACGGAACTATTGTTTCGGAGGAAAACACGAACACGGTGTACAGTCGAGTCTTAATTAGTGATGGGATTTCCGGCTCTTTTTAGAGAACCGGCTCTTTCAGGTCGGCTCACTAAAAAGAACCGGCTCTTTCAGCTCCGAACCGGCTCTTCAGGTTGTTTTGTTGCTTTAATTAATTAATTATCAACAACAATATAAAATCATGCACAAAAGGAATTAATAATGTAAAAAAAACGTGGTTTTCTTTGTGTGTTTACATAAATAAATATTTATGGGGACCCCTAGAGACAAAACACTTAGAAACTCCAAAGCACAATTCTAGCATGAACTGAACTTCCAAAACAGAGCTACCTAGATCACTTAAATTACACAATCGAATTCATATTTCTATTGTTTTTGTATTAATACACAAACACTCATATATATATATATATTCAAATAATAATTAAAAAAAAACTTCATTTACCTGTTACTACCACACACCCAATCCGATTGTTGGTACATCCTGGCTTGTGTAGCCACTAGGTAACAAAAGCTCAACACGGCCCCTAGCATCGTGGAGCACTTCTGTTGTGTTTTGGAGCTTGCTCGTGCTCCGGAGTTTGTACGTGTTTTGGAGTGTGTACGTGCTTTGTCTCTAGGGGCCACTGTAAATATACTTTTATTTATTCACTCCACATAAAAAAAAAAAAAAATTATAAAGTACAAAAACCAACTATTTACATTTCATATATTTCAGCTTTTAACTACTTAAATTTTCAGTTTTTTCCTTTTAAACAAATTTAAAGTGAAACAACACAAAACACTGCAAACCACAACACAATAAAATATAACTTAAAATATGGGGGAAAAAAGAACGCCCAGATCTTTAATTAAGGGAAAGTTTGGAAATACCTTTCTCTTAATTAAATTTTTTTTTAGAAATATTAATATCACACTCAACTGACTGCGTTTTATCTTCCCATTGCACTGATGGGTGGACAGTTCTTAGGTGCCTGTGCATGTTGTTTGTGGAGCCGGCTCTATATGATATCCTTTTCTTGTAGACTCTACACTCTGCCTTTGTTTTGTCAATAACATTGAAATGGTTACAGACTTTGCTACTTTTCTTGGTGTCACTCATTTTCTTTACTGTACCTTTCCAATGTGACGATGTTGTCTCTTGTTGTTGCTCCTGGCTCTCTTTCTTTCTAGTGATGGGTCGGTCGCGAACGAAATGGCTCTTAGAGCCGGGTCTTTGACGTGAACGACGGGAGCCGGCTCCTTATCGCGAGCCGTGGGTTTTGTTTTTGTTTTTGTTTCTCTCACCCTCTCTCTCTCACTTTTTTTCGCTTCACTCAGCATGCGAGCCTTGTGCTTTACGCTGGGAAGAGGGGGGAGGGGCGGTAGTTACACTCAGTAGCACAGGAACAGAGCGGGCAGTGTTGCCAACTTAACGACTTTGTCGCTATATTTAGCGAGTTTTCAGACCCCTTAGCGACTTTTTTTCTAAAAAAAAGTCGCTAAAAAAAGACGTGAAAGTGCGTATGGCTTTTACTCTCAACAAGCAGCGGGTGCTGTACCGCAGTCAGTTCTTCTTTTACTCTTTTTATGCTGTTTTGTGGATCACAAGGTTTAAAACTACTTATAAACACACACACACAAAGTAACTCCACCAGAGTGCCTATTTCGGGTCACTTTTGCCGGAGGGTTGGAGCAGGGTTGGAATTGTGACATTAAAAAAAAAGATAATTGCTAAAAGAAATTTAATTTGTAGTTCTAAATAAACTCTAAATGCATTTAGGACGTTTTTTACTCACTTTATGTCTCTTCCACGATGTTATTTCTCTCTCCAACAACATAGGTTACAATTAGATAAGTATGACCAATTATGCAAATTAGGCGATGACATCATTTAGCGACTTCTAGCGACTTTTAGGACAACCAATAGCGATTTTCCTTACTGAGGAGTTGGCAACACTGAGAGCGGGAGGAAGAGAGAGAGAAAGAGAGCCAGGGACAACAACGTCACATTAGAAAGGTATAGTAATTATCCACAACTATATTCGGTTGCAGATGATAAAGGATTCAGAAATTTTATTCATGCAGGTCCATATGACAGAGAATATGCATGTTCTTTTTGTTTTCATATTATAATTTATATTTGATTGTGTTGTGGTTTGCATTGTTTTGTGTTGTTTCACTTTAAATTTGTAAAAGGAAAAAGCTGAAAATTTAAATAGTTAAAAGTTGAAATGTGAATAGTTGATTTTTGTATTATATGACTTATTTATTACATTTTATGTGGAGTGAATAAATAAAAGTATATTTACGGTGGCCCCTACAGACACATACAAACTTCAAATCACCTACGAACCCTGAAGCACGTACAAACCCTGAAGCACGTACAAACTCCAAAACACCTAAAAACACGTACAAACTCCAAAACACGTAAAAACTCCAACACACGTAAAAAACACGTACAAACTCCGAAGCACGTACAAACTCCAAAACATGTACAAAAGACAACAGAAGTGCTCCAGGATGCTAGGGCGCAGTGTTGAACTTTTGTTACCTAGTGGCTACACAAGTCAGCAAGTACCAACGACCGGATTTGGTGTGTGGTAATAACAGGTAAATGAACATTTATTTATTTTTTTATTATTTGACTATATATGAATGCTTGTGTATAAATGCACAAACAATACACATATGCTTTCATGCTTTCAATTGTGTCATTTAAGTGATCTAGGTAGCTCTGTTTTGGAAGTTCAGTTCATGCTAGAAATGTGTTTTGGAGTTTGTACATACTTTTTGGAGTTTGTACGTGTTTTGTCTCTAGGGGCCACCGCATATATTTATATATTGTGGCGGACCACTAGAGGGCTCCACTCACACCCAGTGTATAGGAAGTGTGTTCCTGTGTTTTGTGGCGCGATATGCGCAGTTGATGTTGGAGACGAATAAAGAAGGAGTGAGAACTGAGAGCTCTGTGTCGTTGATGCTTACCTCCACATTGGTGACCCCTGACTCGAGCATGCAACGGGCCGCAGATAACACAGACTCCGCTATGGATACATCAGCGGCCGCCGGACCTCCGCCTCCTGTTACAGGTACGTTCGCTGTGGCGCTGAAACTGCCGGACTTTTGGCTCCATGACCCCCCGTCATGGTTTGTACACGTGGAGGCTCAGTTCGCCCTTCGCGGCATCTCTGCTGACGACACGAAGTATCACCATGTGGTGGCCTCGCTTGACCCGCTGGCCACCCGTCGCGCGATGGCGCTCCTCCGGGACCCACCCGCCCAAGGGAAATACGCCGCCCTCAAAGAGCTGCTTCTTCGGCGCTATGCCCTCTCCGACGCTGAACGAGCCGAAAAGCTCCTCAACCTGTCAGGCTTGGGTGGGGGTACTGCGCTCGAGCTCATGGAGAACATGCTATCGTTGCTCGGGCCAGATGACGGTGGTTTCCTCTTCGCCCACCTCTTCCTCCGCCAACTACCGGCCGCCGTGAGAGCTGTCCTCGCGAACTCTCCGCTTTTGCCTGCGAAGGATTATCGCTCCCTGGCTGAAGAAGCGGATCGCATTCTCCTGGCTAGCCACACTTTCGACGTTCACGCCCTGGCTACGGACATGCCGGCGGCACCTTCCACGCCTCCACCTGCCTCCCCCGGAGCATCCGCCCCCTTGCTGACGGCAGGGATTGCTACACGCCGGCACCGCGGAAAGGGCATCTGTTTCTACCATCAGCGTTTTGGCGACAGAGCGCGTCGCTGCCTGCCGCCTTGCGCTTTCACGGCCCAGGGAAACGGACCCGCCAGCGCGCCGTAGCAGCCGCGACCGCTGGCAATACAGAAAGGCTGCTCTTCATAGAGGACTCGCGCTCCGGGAGACGTTTTCTCGTGGACTCCGGCTCCCAGAAGAGCCTCCTTCCCCCTACCGCTGCCGACGGACTAGCAGCGAACTGTGGGCCGCAGCTCATTGCAGCTAATGGCTCTCCCATCAAAACGTTTGGGGAAAGGTTGGTGACTGTTTGTTTTCATGGCCGGGATTTCCAGTGGAACTTTGTTGTTGCCGCTAGCTCTGTACCTATTTTGGGTGCTGATTTCCTGTGTGCTCATGGACTGCTTGTCGATGTTGCTAACAGACGTTTAATCGATGCTGTTTCGTTTTCTTCGCTACCCTGTTTTACTCGGGCCGCCGAGCCCCTGATTCGGGCTAATGTAGTGACCTCCGGGGATGCTTTTCAGCGTTTGCTTTTACAGTTTCCATCGCTGTCTGTCCCTAATTTCTCTAGCACGGTAACGAAGCATGGGGTTGAGCATTATATTCCCACGGTCGGGCCCCCGGTGTTCGCGCGCGCGCCGCCTCGACCCCGTGAAACTGTCCGTCGCTCGGGAAGAGTTTGCAGCCATGGAGCGCCTTGGCATTGTACAGCGTTCGAACAGTGCATGGGCCTCTCCGCTTCACATGGTGCCCAAATCGGACGGTCGGTGGCGGCCATGCGGAGATTTCCGCCGTTTAAATAATGCCACGGAGAATGACCGTTACCCCATCCCCCACATTCAGGATTTTTCTGCCAATCTCGCCGGAACATCGATTTTTTCTAAAATTGACTTGGTGCGGGGGTATCACCAGGTTCCCGTGCGCGCCGAAGACGTTCCTAAAACCGCTGTCATTACCCCCTTCGGCTTGTTCGAGTTTTTGCGCATGCCGTTTGGCCTGAAAGGTGCCGCCCAGACCTTTCAGCGGCTGATGGACTCCGTTTTGCGTGGGCTGCCGTTCGTTTTTGTTTATCTGGACGATATATTGGTGGCCAGCTGCTCAGCGAACCAGCACGAGTCCCATCTGCGCCAGGTTTTCCAGCGTTTGGCTGCGCACGGCCTGATCATCAACCCTTCCAAGTGCCAGTTTGGGTTGCCTGTTCTGGATTTCCTCGGGCACCGCATTTCCGCTGAAGGTGTGGTTCCGTTGCCTGACAGAGTCCAGGCCGTTTCGGTTTTTCCGCGTCCCACGTCGGTTAAAGCGTTGCAGGAGTTCTTGGGGATGATAAATTTTTACAACCGCTTTCTCCCCAGAGCTGCCCACCTGCTACAGCCACTCTATGCTGCCTTAAAGGGTAAAACAGCCAAAGATCCGGTTGACTGGCTGCCAGAACGCGTCCGTGCGTTTTCCGCAGCCAAGTCTGCGCTGGCTGACGCCGCCCTGCTGGCCCACCCGCTTCCGTCGGCGGAGATCGCGTTGACCACCGACGCCTCTGACGTGGCAGTGGGTGGGGTGTTGGAACAGCGGGTTTCAGGTCTCTGGCAACCGCTCGCCTTTTTCAGTCGTACGCTCCGGGATGCCGAACGCAAGTACAGTGTTTTTGACAGGGAGTTGCTGGCCCTGCACCTCGCGACACGACATTTTCGTTTTTTCCTCGAGGGTCGCAACTTTACTGCGTACGTTGACCACAAACCTTTGACGTTTGCGATGTCCAAGGTCTCTGACCCATGGAGCGCACGCCAGCAGCGCCAGTTGGCGGCCATTTCAGAGTTTACCACAGACATTCAGCATGTGGCTGGTAAGTCCAATCACGTCGCTGACTGTCTCTCACGTGTGTTGGTTTCTCCGGTGTATGTTGGCATCGACTACGCTGACATGGCCGCCGAGCAACGTGCTGACCCGGACGTCCTTGCCCTTCAGTCAACAAAAACGGGCCTCGTGCTTGAGGACACCCCGGTGTGGGACGGCGGTCCACACCTTCTTTGCGACATTTCCACCGGCCGCCCTCGCCCGGTGGTTCCCCGTTCGTGGCGTCGTCGTGTTTTTGACTCAGTGCATGCCCTCTCTCATCCCGGTGTCCGGGCCTCGGTCAAGCTGGTCAGCGCCAGGTTTGTTTGGCCGGGCCTTCGCAAGACGGTGAAAGAATGGGCGGCGGTTTGTATCCCATGCCAACGCTCGAAAATCCACCGGCACACACAGGCACCCCTCGAACCTTTCCGTGTCCCGGGTAGGTGTTTCGATCACGTTCATGTGGATTTGGGTGGTCCCTTGCCGCAGTCCCAGGGTTTCACGCACCTTTTGACTGTGGTGGACCGCACAACCAGGTGGCCGGAGGCGGTACCCCTGGCGTCCACGACAGCGGCGACGGTGGCCAGGGCATTTTTGTCAACGTGGGTTTCATGTTTCGGCCCCCCTGCCGACATTACCTCGGACAGGGGCCCCCAGTTTGTTTCCGAGCTTTGGTCTGCTATGGCTGACGGCCTGGGAGTCAAGGTCCACCGCACCACAGCATACCACCCGCAAGCTAATGGGATGTGCGAACGGTTTCACCGGTCACTTAAGGCCACGCTCCGGGCTTCCTTAACAAGTGGCGACTGGGTCGACCGTCTTCCGTGGGTTTTGCTGGGATTGCGTAGCGCGGTTAAAGAAGACCTCGGGGTTTCCCCGGCTGAACTGGTCCTCGGCCAGCCTCTCCGGGTCCCTGGGGAATTCTTACCTGAGAGCCCTCCCCCATGTTTCGATACCTCTTTGTTGCCTTTTCGCCCCCCAAGAGACTCATTTCCTGTTCCTGGTCCTGTGCACCACTGCCTGCCTGACACTTTTGTTCCGAGTTCGTTGGACTCTGCTCGTTTCGTTTTCGTCAGGCACGATACCCATAGGACTCCGCTGCATCCACCATATGACGGGCCATACAGGGTTCTTAAACCAGGCAACAAACATTTGATTTTGGACTTTGGCGGTCGGCAGGAAGTTGTCTCTGTTGACAGACTTAAGCCTGCACATGTTATGAAAGAGGATCAGGTGGTCCCGGCCCAGGCCCCTCGCCGCGGCCGCCCACCTGCCGCCGGGCTGATGGATTCTGTTTTTTCCCCAGGAGCGACCCAAAATCAACGGAGTCAGAGTCGTCTGCAGCTTTTTCTGGCCGCCAGTGCCAGCCTCGCTCCCGGGCTGGGTTGCCCTCTGTCGTTTCCCCACCCCCCCAGTTCAGCCGTTCCGGCCGTTTGCTTAAGCCCTGGGTCCTGGACTAGTTCTGCTGGGTGTTCGGGGGGGGCATGTGTGGCGGACCACTAGAGGGCTCCACTCACACCCAGTGTATAGGAAGTGTGTTCCTGTGTTTTGTGGCGCGATATGCGCAGTTGATGTTGGAGACGAATAAAGTGAGAACTGAGAGCTCTGTGTCGTTGATGCTTACCTCCACAATATAAACATATATAAATAAAACCACTTTTTACGTTAGTAATTCCCTTTGTGCATAATTTTTTATTATTGTTAATAATAAATTAATTAAAGCAACAAAACAACCTGAAGAGCTGGTTCGGAGCCGAAAGAGCCGGCTCTTTTTAGTGAGCCGAAACGAAAGAGCCGGTTCTCTAAAAAGAGCCGGAAATCCCATCACTATTTCTTTCCCTTTCCCTCCTGCTAGAAAAAAGGTTAATGAGAGGATAAGAAAAAGAAAAAAAAAACCCCACGGCTCCCAAGGAGCCGGCTCGCATCATTCACTTCAAAGACCCGGCTCTAAGAGCCATTTCGTTCGCGACCAACCCATCACTAGTCTTAATAGCTTACTTACAACTGGGCTTGTCAGGCACTCTTCTTGGCTGCAGTGGTTATTATTATATTTACATGCTTCCAGCCAGGGCTGTTTAGAGAGGTTTAAAGGGGAGGGTGCTCAAAGTTAAAAAGGGGCACATTGAACCAGGCTGAATAACAATAACACGCATTCATCAAGAATCTAATATGGGCAACAAGGCAAAGCAAACGTAGCCGATGTTTCACCTGATGGGTACAATGTTGCTGTTGAGGGGTTGCTGTGGATAGTGCTGGAGGGCAGGGCTGTGTTGATCTGAGACTGTAAACATTAAAAAGTCCATAGGAGAGATGGTAGCTGATTAAACAAGTGTCATGAGATAATAACAAAATGCAAAGATTGGTGACAGCGCTTGGAACCATAAGGCAGCAAAAAACTGTGAGAAATAATTTAGGCTCTGCCTGTGATTCACTCTTTGCTTTCTCTTCTTCCTTCCATCCCATCATTTCATATATCACTCTCCACTTGCTGTCTATCTGAGAACAAGGCACAACTTGCTATTGCAATAAACTATAATCTAATTATCCACACCTAACAACTCTTACACTTAATCTATAATAAAATGATGACAGAAAAATGTTATAGCACTGCCTGTAGTAGCCTCACACAGCTCCTGCTGTTTCCTCCTCATGTCCTTACCAGCCATGTCTGGACAATGTTATATCATGAGTAATAATTTTTTTTTAAATTCATCTAAATAAAACACACACACATGCACGCACACACAGTGACATTTTAGACCTTCTTCAGAATACTGTATATACTATGGGCATCATGGTGCTGATCCAGAATCCTTACATTATTATTTATTACTAGAGCTACAATAATAAAGCAATGAGGAGGGGGAAGTAATAAATATGAAATAATGTCATTATGATGATTCCATTTGTTTCACTATCCACTGTGTGCAGGGGCAAAGCTTATTACATTTTTAAACTGTAGATATACAATAATTTTACTGCTGTAAAATCCACATTTTGTCTTATTTAAAATATAAATCTAATATAATCTGCTTCTTAATGTATGTTCTTTAAAATACAGCGTGTTTTTAATATATTATAATTATAATAATGCATAATTATGTGGACATGCATATTAGATCGTTTTTTAGTGAAATATAATCCCTCCAGAAAGGCAGGAAAAGCCCTGTAACTTGCTTTAAAACTAAATATGTTTCTAAATACTTTAAAACTAAATATGTTCCCTAAAACGGTGACAGAGCTACAGACCCATGACAGCCTTACACAGGTAGCCAGCAGCTATGACCAGCACTACCTGTGCAGTTAATAAAAGGACAGGTAATGTTTGTCACGCTGTTGCACACACAGCACGCTCATTTGTTTCAGTTTGTCAGTTGCAACAAGACAGCTTACCAACGTGTACGTAATAAGCTAATACTCCTGGGTGCTATACACTACAGTTTACGCTGTACACCTACTTACTGGTTTTGTCGCATCAGTCTGTGTCTCTGAGTTAACTTGTGTTTCTCCTACAGCTCCGGACCGGAAAAAATGCGCGTGCTCTTTGTGAGCTCGTTCCCGGCTCGTAACCAGCGCGTTCTGCCGTCAAGGGCGATCATTGGTTAAATGTGATCATGTGACTGATGCAAGCCAGATCCTTTTATTTAGCAAAACTGTGATTAATAGTTAAATATTATTGTTGAGGGGCACAGACAGGACTCCGCACGCACACACACATTAAAAAAATAATAATAATTTTTTTTTTAAAAAAGTTGCCTCAACAAAAGGGCACCTTGGGCACCCATCAGGAAAGGGGCGGGTGCTCAAGCCCCTCTAGCCCCCCCCCCCTCTGCACGTGCCTGCTTCCAGCTCCCATTTCTGCTCGATGACAACTCATACTTTTCCACTCTCCTTTTTCTCCCTCCTCGCGCTCACAGACACATAACGGCAGACCATTCTCCCTGCAGCACAGACTACACTGCCCATGAGGCTACATTCTTTAGGGCTATGTCTGTAACATTCTGCCTATAAGCTTAGCACAACAACAACAAAAAGGCGCTCTCTCACCCAGGAAACACAGTCACAAAGAGAGCCGTGTCACCCTTTAACCATGGCAACCGTAACACTGCCGCCTGGAACAACAGAACATAGCTGTCAAACAAAACCCAAACAATCCTGACCAGCGACAATATGAAACAGGAAAATACTGCAGTTTAATCCATTTATTTCAACAAAGTAACTGTATTCTAAATACCACCTTTTTAAACGGTAACTGTAACGGAATACAGTTACTCATATTTTGTATTTTAAATACGTAACGGCGGTACATGTATTCCGTTACTCCCCAACACTGGAGGTGGACTTACTGACAATCAGCCTGTTTTACATGAGGTCACGGTGTACTAATAAAAGAATGAGTAAACCATCAGGAGGGCCTATGAGAATATGGCTTTTGATCCTTTGTACACCATCATAACATATGTGCATAAAATTTAAATAAGTCAGTCAGGAGTTCACAAAGGAATTGAACTGTAATGTGGTCAGTTACCTGAAGCTAACTGAGAGTGTCACTAAGCTAATATGCTCTCTCACAGAGCACTGAAAACACTATTTTAATTCAACATCCACCAAACTCATGTGACTTTGTCCTCGTTATGATAATCAAAGTTTCAGTCACAGGTTTGAAATTTTGACACAGTGGAGTAAGAGGTAAGAATGGACGGCAAGTGTTGGCAAGACAGTCAATGGAGTCATATTTAAATCTAGCTAAGCTCCTCACAGGTCATCCGTACAGGAGGAAACCAGCTGGGATGTACTGACAGAGATCCTGGAATGTCAACAAAGTTTAACAACCTATACTGTTAGCGACACAAACTGCGCTGGTCCTGGATTAAACTTTCCTCAACCCGAGGCAATCAATCGAAGTGACAGCCAATCAGAGTGAAGGACTTTTGTGGTCCTGCTGCCTTTAGCTTTACATTTCGCTACTTCTTATAGTATAAATAAAAAATCCATGACAAAGCACTGGTATCAGCCTGGAATACTGATGATAAACAGCTTTAACCCACTAACCATATATACTATAAAAATGATGATGTCACTCTTTCAGTACTAATCTCATTGGATGAAATAATGCAGGTCTTTTTGCTCTGAATGCAAACTTGAGGTCAAAATCTGTTTGTTCCAATCTGTATTTATTTGGAACGCTGGGAATTTATCCGTATGGATGGTGGTGGCAATGTTGCTGTTCCGACGCTGTGATGTGGTGCGGCGTTCTGTGTTCGGCTGCCGCAACAGTTGACATCAGCAGCTGGGCTCTAATCCAGCACCACACACACTTTTACTGCAGACACACAAAGACACACACTAACACCAACATACAGACTCACAAACTAACACACAGTGAGTGATGCAGTGTCAGTGTGGGGCTAACGCTGACTTGTGTATCCACAGATACAAACGTCACATCTCTCCTCGTTTCACCTTCCACGTCTGGAGCCGAGGATTCGTAAAGTAAAGAAGAAGAGACGGTGAGGCAGAGTGTACAGTTCTAACCTTCCACGCGCTGTGATGTTCACCAGCACAGCAAACACTGCACAGTACCAACGTAAGCTAGAAACGACTGCTGCCACTCAGCTCTATGAGCATGACAGCCTCAACAGTCCGGTGCACATTAAAGGTCCTCTGTATTTGCCTTTCTGTCCGCATTTGCGTACTGTGTACTCCATGTACAGTCTTCACATGTACACGGATATTTCAGTAAATGTTGTTTTTTATAAGCTTTGGCTTTTCATCCACACAGAACATGTGATTTAGATCAGTGACACCGAGTGTTTGAAAAACTCTGTCCAGGTTGATCAAAAACTCTGTCTCTGCCTTTACATAACAACAAGAAAACAGACATTTTTCCAAAAGTTTAAAGTCTAAAACCTTTATCTCCTTTTTTGACACCAGACTGTGTGCTGTTATTGTTTGCAAGCTTCTGATTGGACAACAGTTCTATATGGTTAAGGTTATACCTGTTGCTGTCAGTGGCGTGTCTAGAAAATTTTTGTTGGGGGGGGCAGGTAGGGGCACAGATTTGGAGAAGGGTGGCAGATGTAATTGGCAGATAATGTTTAAAAAAAATTCTACCAACCGTTAACCATAATTCAATAACCCTATAAACCTAATAACCGAATGCGCTTTTAACTCTTATTAGAATGAGATTTTAACCACTACGGTGCAAAGTTTTTAGATACTGCGTTGATAAAGTACAAGAGATACAATCAGTCAGTGTTTACTCAGCATTCAAGGACAGCAATATTTGCATGGTATTTTTACTGACATATAGTGCACATATGTTTTGGGCAAAAACATTTTTGAATATTAAAATATGAAGATTTGTAACAAACAATTGATAAATTAGCCAGTTCCAATGTAAAAACTTTATCTGCCTGTTAAAAAAAGAAGATAATCTTCTCACAAACTGGTGTTTGATTTTGAAACAGGAAAAAAGTGGGGAAACAACTGAAAAGACTAACATTTGAATAAAACCTGAAAGCAAGTAAATACTTTCTATGCTGCCTTATGGTAAACTTTGGTAATATTGATAAAGAACAACACTGGCTGATGATGAAATACAGTCAGCTGGCATAGTGACACTGCCAGTATTAACCTGCAGGGCTGGACTGGGACGGAAAATCGGGCATTTTGACTACAGACCGGCCCACCAGGTATTAAAACCATAAAGACTTTGAATGAAAACAAATGCTGTTGTGACAGTCCCATATGGAAAAGAAATAGTAAAAACTGACTTAACTCATGAAAGTGGCCACTTTCTCATCACTTTCATATATTGTTTTAGTAAGTATCCAAAACATACAAGTTTCATTATATAATTTTTCAAGGGATCTTATATCTGTTTTTACTCTTGTATGCTTTTCATACAAGTTTCACACAAGACAGGTACAAACTTTATAAGATTTATATATATCTTTTCCATATGTACACTGTCTTGTTGGTATATGTATGATTTCTATACATTTTACGTCAGATAAACACTTTGGTTGTAAGATTTAGATAATTATTTAATAAAAGCTAGATATTTTAAATGAGAATAAGAAAGAAAAGTATTTCTTTGTGCCCCACCTTTCCCTGTTAATGCCCTACCTGCCCCCCTGGCAAAAATTTCCTAGATCCACCCCTGCACAGTTACCAGCTGTCAGCTACATAAAAAAGGATCCTGGTGTTATTTGTCTCTCAGAAACAGTTCATAACTTCCCTTCAACTCATTCATGTCACCTAAAAGGTAAACCTGTTTCTCCATCACCTGTTCAGCTCTGATGATTCAGTAAGGACATCTCCGGGTTTCATCTTCATGTTTCCCTCTCACCACATATCCAAACCGACATCATGACCAGCAGCTTTACAGCTGTGGCTCCAGCAAACATCAGCTGATACTAGAAATTAATATTAAATAAATTCTAACAACAGCTGATCAAGCTTAAACGTGCTGCTGTTGTTTACCGCGACATCCGCTGGTTTCCTCTTTCTGGCGCAAAGTGGGCGATAAATAAACAAGAGAGAAAAGCCGATGATTGAAGTAGCAAAAGGAGAGGCAGGGGTAGAGAATGAGAGAAGAGGCAGCAGTGCAGCGTAACGACAGAATAAATCCAGCTTTGTGTCTTTTTCCATTCTAACTAAAGTCCGGGACAAACTGCGTCTCTTCTCAGCTCAATACGAAACGTGTAATATTTTCTCTGAATGAGGGACCATTCCATTTTTTAAGGAGCCGTTGGCAACTCTACTAACTAACCTTATGAATAAAATAAAGTTCACTATCAGTAACTTCATAGCACCCACCTGTATAAAAACTCCGTCAAGCTGGCTAGAACGCAGTATGAGTTATTGCAACTGAGGGTAAAAAGTCAGCACAACGAAAATAAACTACACCTAAACTTGGTTTATATCTGACCCAGATAGACTGCAGCTCATAACTTCTTACCTGAAGTTCAGTTCACCTGACACTCGGACTGGTGGCTGCCTCGGGTCTCTCCTCCTGCCTCCCCTTCCCTCATCCACCTGCTGGCCTCTGTGGAAGCCCCGCCATAGCCACCACCAAACAACTGAGTTATTTTTACACATCGGCCTGCATCTGGCCAATCCACCACCTCTCATTGTTCATGCCGTTACAAAAAAAAATAAAAAATAAGTCACCGGGCATATGCCCGGTATGCCCGATGGCCAGTCCAGCTATGTTAACCTGCAACCAAATCTGCAGCTCCATACAGCAATGTTACGACTTAGATTATATCTTATAACTCATAACTCTTATGTTAGCTGCCCTCAGTAGCCTACTGTCTGAAATATTCGACGGCTGCAATAATTCTTTAAGTGTTATTTTTTTCTTTGGTATTCTAATTTCACCGAAGTTTACTAAACTCAACAAACTTAATATTACTTACCGGGACATTTATTCTGTCCTGATTTTTTTTCACCGAAAAATTGTTCCCTGCAGTGCGTCTTTCGTGCTTGGCTCTCCTACCTTTGCTAACATGATGCACATAGCGCAGAAGCCGATGCTGCATTAACTTACACTCGGATATCTGAACTTCACCGTGAAAACATAATCGGACATTTGATATTTGATTGAATTTTATTGTTTTGCCTTTGGGGTGGCACCTGGGGTGGCCAGTCTGGTTGGGGGGGTGGCCACCCCACTGGACACGCCACTGGTTGCTGTTGCTTTGACATACCTCTTGACATTTTTTTTGTGTTTTTATCCAGCCGTCAGTTTTTGGCCGTTTATCCGGGTTTGGGTTACAAGGACAGCAGTCTAAGAAGACCTTCATGGAACAGGTTTTCATGGCGAGCGGCCACATCCAAGCCTTACATCGCCAAAGCATCCGATGGAGTATAGCACACCACCACAGGACACTCTGATGTGACAAATCACGTCTCCATCCGGCACTCTGATAGATAAGTCTGGGTTTGGCGGTTGCCAGGACAACTATACTTGTCTGACTGCACTGAGCCAAGTGTAAAGTTTGGTGGAGGAGGGATTATGATGTGGGGTGTTTTTCAGGAGTTCGTTCCGGTGAAAGGAACCCTTCATGCTTCAGCATACCGAGACATTTTAGACATTTTCATGTTCCCAACTTCGTGGGAACAGTTTGGGGATGGTTCCATCCTGTTCCCACATGGCTGCACACCAATACACAAAGAAGCTCCATAAAGACCTGGATGACTCAGTTTGATGCAGAAGAACTTGACACAGAGTGTACTATCCATGGCTGAATGACGGTCTCTTAAACTGATGATTCACAGAAACTTTATTAGAGATGTGGTTCATTGAGACTATTGATGAAAACACCAGCAGAGCTAGGAACAAAAAAACAAATCGCAAAAATATTACTTCCTTAAAATTAAAATATTAAGGTGACAAACATTTCTCCTGCACACACATAAACTATAACATGCACATCAAATGTACGCTTTTTATCATGTATCTATGCAGAATATGTTTCATATCTCAACCCTACATAATAAATCAGGTGAGGCTGCAAAGTATTCACTGGAAAACTAAAACACCGTTATGACACTACTAAAGTTCACCCCATTCACTATATTACCTCACTAGCTTACAACGACACATAAACTCTGTTAAACAGCATTTTGATCGCACATAACTTATTACAGTAAAGGAAACATTAACAAACCTGTGCCACTGTCATCCAGGTACCACAGGAAACTACATTTCTCTCTGCTTAAGGCATACCTTTTACCGTATAGTAAAACCCACATTACTAACTAGCCTTTTTCCTATTTTGCGCTAGTTTCCTTTTTCAAAACAAAAGCATGCTATAGCTGCAATGGGGAGCTGATAATATGTTAATGAAATAAGAATGGATGTTGCTCAAGTGTGTGTGAAGGCAGACCAGCGAACCCTTTTGAACATATAATGTATGAATGTTTGTAAAATCACACCTGCAGTCACAATTAAAACTGTTTAAAAACAGCAGTTCAACCACCAGGAGAGCACAGTGCTGCTACCAGCTGCTCCCCAGGTGAGTCTGTTTCCCACATACCTGTGTCACCTGCAGGCAGAGTGAGAGGAGGATGGGCTACAGGTGTGCTTTATAACCGAGCACACTGAGTGACGGAGACACAAAATAATGTGGACTCACCTTTAGTACATGCGTTGTTGTGTGAAGTAATTTGTGTTGTTTCACCTTTTTGTGTTTTTCCCAAATTGATGTTTCCCACACTTGATTGGATTGATACACACACACACACACACCACACACACACACAGGCCTCTCAAGCATCTTGGTATAGCTATAAGCTGAACTTCAGGAGGGGAGCCAAGTGTGGTTGTAGGCTGATGGGTAGAACACCTGTTAATAAGGATCTGTCTTACAATGAGAGAGGCTGAGGCTTCAATTCCTGCCTCTAACACAAACTCAGGTGTTCAGTGGGCTTCATGGCTTCCTCATAGGTGTTTTAGCTTTACTGTAGGATGATCTAAACATGATGACATATAACAGAGAGCAGCTCTGTGGCTCAGGTGGGAACACACCTGTCCAGGGTGTCTGAGACTCAAACCTCCATCCTGTGATGGAAAAACTACACATTCAGTTCTTTTTATTGCTGATCACCTCAGAAAGCAGGATCTGTCTGGTCCGGTCTATAAACTGAGCAGCAGGCACTCAGGGGGCTGTACAGATAGATTACCAGCTCAGTCTTCCAGTGTTAGAGGTTCAGAGTTGGAACCTCATAGTGGACACAACATAGTTGTTAATGTTTTGCCCAACTTGAAGGGCCTGTAACCTCAGTGAAATATTCACGCCTTCATCAAGTTTATTATTGTATTACCCTGAAAATATACTGATCCAAAGTATCCTTTACACATTTAAACAAATGAAGTAATATTATTCAGTGGCCAGTGTTGGGGAGTAACGGAATACATGTACCGGCGTTACGTATTTAAAATACAAAATATTAGTAACTGTATTCCATTACAGTTACCGTTTAAAAAGGTAATATTCAGAATACAGTTACTTTGTTGAAATAAATGGATTACACTCCGGGATTTTCCTGTTTCATATGTTAAGCTGTCCCCTTTCTATTTGTGGTAATTCCACTTGTCATGGTTCGGATTTTGAGGAAGAGACTACGACTGGGATATAGTTTGGGTCAGCACAGATCATTTTATTAAAACACACATTACAGTGTGGGAAGAGCCGGACTTCTTCTTCGTTTGCACAAAGACAGAAAGCTTTATAGTCATTATGACGTCACACAGTTAGACCTTACTGGCAATGATAACAGTTCCTCGCACTCAAAAAGTTCTCCTTATATGGACATCAACTGCTACTTTAGAGAAAAACAAGTGTGTAATACATTGTGCATTTTGTGATAGTGTAGCTCTCAGAGAGACTGTCCTAAGACGACCTTTCTGTTCTTATTAAGTGTGTATGTGAACGTGCGTGTTTTACATAACTCTGTATGTGCATGTTTGTGTAAGCCTGCAAGTGACTGCAGGAGGCCCAACTGGACCCTCTAGCTCGAGAGGTGCTTTCGCCACATGATAGAGTATTACATCTAGAATGGGTTTTATCCTACGTGCTCTGAAATAAACAATAAATGATACATGATAAACTGAAGATAAGTAATACAGACTAATGAAGTAATGATGAAATAATGACAGTGCCTGTAAATGATAACCAAGTAACAGTAAAATAACAGGTTTTCCTCGACACACTCCAGTGGAAACCCAAACAAAACACACATTAAGAGGCTCTAATGCCTGTTTCTCAATCTCACGCCCATGTCACCCCTACTTGCGGCTCGCATTATGACGTGAAGAAATATTGTTTAAAATTATTATTCAAAAAATTATTTAATATGAAGGCAATAGGCAGAGTGTTACAGGCATATAGCCCTATACCCGTTATGTGCACACACAAAAAAGGAGAGTTGAAAAGTACAAGTTGGAAATATAATAATAACCACTGCAGCCAAGAAGAGTGCCTGACGAGCCCAGTTGTAAGTAAGCTATTAAGACTCGACTGTACACCGTGTTCGTGTTTTCCTCCGAAACAATAAGTTCCATTGGAGCAGTCTTTCAACGCCTCTCTCTGTCTCTCGCTAGCAAAGTTGACACAGAAAACAAAGTAAAGCTAGTTTTCGGCTACGAGCTGGACACAGAACCCGACGTATTAGCCAGAGGTCCCTTTACTACGGTTCGGAGCCGCAGACCTGTTTTATATACGCGCCGAATAGTTTTCTATACGATATCGCTGCAAAAAGTGCAGCCTTACCTAATGTCCACCTACTATTACTCATTTATATTAAGATTTAAAAATCTAGTTGGTATTGGTATGGCGAGTAACCTTCTGTAATAGTAATAAATCACACAGCAATAGGACATTCATGTAGTTGTAAAAGCATGATAATATATTAAGTAATCCAAAGTATTCAGAATACGTTACTCTCATTGAGTAACGTAAATGAATACGTTACAAAATACATTTTGAGGCATGTAATCTGTAATCTGTAGTGGAATACATTTAAAAGTAACCTTCCCAACACTGTCAGTGGCAGACTCTCGGGTCTGAGGTTCTTCACGTTTTGAATGTTTTCTGGTTTTTCTAATGTGAGCCTGGGGCATCGTGACAGGCGGCTTGAGCCAGCTATAGTTGCTGTCTTTATCTAAATCAAAAGCATCCAAATATGTAACTTGCACATGGAAGTCTGTTATAATCAGTGACACCTAGGAAGGGACTAGGTGACAACCAAGAATAGTTTGGTTACTACTAGAGAGACAGCTGACAGTACGGAAAGACAGCACCCAGGGCAGGATGGGCTAGCACCCCAGCTTGCGTCTCTCGTAAGAGAGAGACCTAAACTAAGCTACAGAACAGTCCTCAGAAAGATACCCCCAGGAGGTCCCGAGGGGGGACGGGGGATGAGATCGCCACTTGGACAGACCAAGCGGTATGTACCCAGGCTAACGACATGACTATGAGATGTTTCTGCTGCAAGTTATGTAAGAACGTACATGGCCTTAAAGTCCATCAGGCCAGAATGAAATGCAGTGAGAAAGAGAAGGTGGTGCAGCCTGGCCAGGAGTCACCCCACAGAGCTCGTTCCTCCACGCACTGCAATCCCCAGATCCAAGCAGAATAGTTCAGCAACGACAACGGATCAAGTGTGTTGTGTTTTTATGTAACACTGGAGATGATGGCTCATTTTTAGGCACACTTTAATGTTAGTTAAACTGTTTACATCGCACACTTCCACTTCTTCTCTCTCCTCCTCATTTACCTGTTACACAGCGGCACCTCTGGCCTGAAGAAGTAATAGCACCATAGAAGCACATAACATTCAGATTCAGTCTATATAAGCTTGTAAACACAACAAAGTTGGCCCCAGCCAGTAAGGGAGTCGAATGGTTACAGTTTGACAGAGACATGATAAACTTGATCCAAACTACAGCAAAAGGAGATTTTGACTGCCGAGAGATTTGGCCTTGTCATGAAAGGTAACACCAAGCCCAACTAGACTATGAACCAAAGAGCCGCTAAAATCCACCAGCTGAGACAAGAGCTCCGCACTCTCAAGAAAAAATACAAAGTTCTACTGAGGAGGACAGACAAGCCCTAGCTGAACTTCGTGACATTCTAAGGAATAGACTGGCAACTGGAGACAGGTCAAGAAAGTGTACTGCATTCATTGTTAACCCCTTTGGTTGTAGAAAACAACTGCTTGGCAATCAACGTAGTGGCGGCTCGACTGCTCAGCAGAGTAAGTTCACGCTTTCCTGCATGACTTATTAAGCAATCCATCGAGAGAACAGGAGCTCAAATCCAACAGAGCGCTCATTAACCCAGCTTCCCCAACATCAGTGTTTGATCTGCCAAACATTCTGAAGGAGGCTTAGAAGGTGGTTAAGGCAGCTCACTCAGCCTCTGCTCCAGGCCCCGGTGGTGTGCCATACATTATATACAAACGCTGTCCTCAGCTCCGGCGTCACCTCTGGAAAATCTTGAAGGTGATATGGCGAAGGGGGAGGATTGTTGATCAGTGGAGGTATGCAGATGGAGTGTGGATCCCTAAAGAGGAAAACTCAAGGCACATTAGTCAGTTTCGGTCCATCTCACCACTGAGTGGAATGAAAGGTGTTTTTTAGCATCGTTTCCTGGAGGCTCACTGAGTTTCTCTTCACATGTTTTGGATGTTTTCTGGTTTTTCTAATGTGACCTTGGGATGATCTGACAATGAATATGGTGGCCAATTCAGCTGAGGTGGAATGCAGTGGTCCTCTAACCAGGTCTGACGTGTTGCAGCCCCCCAGAAGAGCCCTTATGGATGTTACAACAACATCAGTCCCAGGAGGAAGGTGGATATTGCAAGGTCTCTAAAAACTTGTCACCTGGGCAAGGATGGGTTTCAAACCTTCCAAATCGAGATCTGTGGTGTTAAAAAGAGGGACAGTGGAGGACAATTCAGTTTTTCCTTGGCTGGAACGATCTAGAGATGGCACGATACCACTTTTTTATGTCCGATACCGATTCCGATATCATAAATTTGGATATCTGCCGATACCGATATGAATCCGATATAGTGTTTTTTAATCAACAAAACTGTTTTTTTAAATATCTTGCTGCATTTTGTATAAGTTCATACTCAAGTTTAAAACAACAACTACACTAAAGCTATTCTGTTATACCTGTATGCAAAAAAAAAATATTTCATAGTTCAGCAATACTGATCAATCTAATAAACTTAAACCTGCACCATCCTCCCTATTCTGGTATTTTAAAGAGTACTTAGCGTAAATATTAAGCAACCTAACTAATAGGGTTCCAACTCCCAGCAACAACAAAAATAAATAAATAAAAAATAGGGAACCACCCCTCACGCTCCACCTCATGATGCTTAATCGACGTAATCAACCTTAATTTGATGCAGTGTGAAAAAAAAATGCACAGAAATCAATTATTTTTCAAGAAATATTAAATAGATTCAACATCTTTCTTCAACAAAATTGCAGACTGCACAGATAGTACCTTCCCAAAGGAAAAAGTACTATAGCTTACTAGGGTATATATATTAGACTTAATAGTCACTATATACAGTAATTGACTTCTATTCATTTTACATCAAATTAAAACTTTGGGTGTAAGATTCGGATAATTATTTATTAAAAGCTAGACATTTTAAATGAGAATAAGAAAGAAAAGTATGTCTTTGTGCCCCCTTTTCCCTGTTAATGCCCTATCGGCCCCCCTGGCTAAACTTTGCTAGATCCTCCCCTGCACAGTTACCAGCCGTCAGCTACGTAGAAAAAGATCCTCGAGTAGAAAATAATATTAAATAAATTCTAACAACAGCTTATCAAGCTTAAACGTGCTGCTGTTGTTCAGCCACTGGTTTCCTCTTTCTGGTGCAAAGTGAGCCAAAAACAAACCAGAGAGACGTACTCGCGACAGAAAAGCCGATCAAATCAAATCACTTTTATTGTCACATCACATGTGCAGGTACATTGGTACAGCACATGTGAGTGAAATTCTTGTGTGCGAGCTTCACAAGCAACAGAGTTGTGCAAAATACAATAACGTAAACAATACCATACCAGGTGGTGATGCATCCAGTGAGGATGCTCTCAATGGCACAGTGATAGAAGGTCCTGAGGATGCGGGGGCTCATGCCGAATCTTTTCAGTCTCCTGAGAAAGAAGAGGCGCTGCTGCGCCTTCTTCACTGTTTTGTTTGTGTGTACTGACCACGTAAGATCCTCAGCCAGGTGTACGCCAAGGAACCGGAAGCTGCTCACTCTCTCCACAGCAGCGCCGCTGATGGTGATGGGGGTGTGTACTTCTCTGCACCTCCGGAAGTCCACTATCAACTCCTTTGTCTTTGCGACGTTGAGGGTGAGATGGTTGTCTTGACACCAGTGGGTCAGGGCGCTGACCTCCTCCCTGTAAGCCGTCTCATCACCATTGGTGATAAGACCCACCACTGTAGTGTCATCCGCAAACTTCACAATGATGTTGGAGTTGTTAGTGGCTGTGCAGTCGTAGGTGTAGAGTGAGTACAGGAGAGGGCTCAGTACACACCCCTGTGGAGCACCAGTGTTCAGTGTGACGGGGGATGAGGTGATGCTGCCCAGTCTGACCACTTGGCGTCTGTCAGACAGGAAGCTAAGGATCCAGCTGCAGAGGGAGCTGCTCAGTCCTAGATCCTGCAGTTTCCTGTCCAGCTTCGAGGGAACGATGGTATTGAATGCTGAGCTGTAATCTACAAACAGCATTCTCACATACGTGTCTCTCTTCTCCAGGTGTGACAGGGCAGTGTGTAGTGTCAGGGCTATGGCATCATCAGTGGACCTGTTGTGGCGGTATGCGAACTGTAGAGGGTCCAGTGAGTCGGGTAGTGCAGAGCAGATGATCAGCAGATCAGCTGATCATTAAGCAGTTTCATGATTGAAGTAGCAGCAAGAAGAGGCAAGGCAAGGCAAGGCAAATTTATTTGTATAGCACAATTCAACAACAAGGTGATTCAAAGTGCTTTACAGAGACATTAGAAACAAAAACAAATAAAAAGCATGATTTAAAATTGATTAAAACAAGCAAACAAACAAACTAACTAAACACACACATTTCACACCTGTTCGCGCGATCTGAACCCTTATCGTAAGGGGAGCTACCAGTCCTTCTGTGGACGAGCTACTTTCTATTTTAAATTCCCTGAATTTAAAATACTCTCTAGACCCAGTCTAGACCCAGCTGGGGAGCTACCCAGAGCTCTAAACCCACTTAACAAACAAACAAACAAACAAACAAAACAGTATATAAAATCAAAACAGATAAAATCAGAACAATAGATAAAATCAGTAGTTAATGTAAGTTTTGAAATTTAAGCTTAACAAACAAACAAAACAGTATATAAAATCAAAACAGATAAAATCAGAAATAGATAAGATCAGTAGTTAGTGTAAGTTTTGAAATTTAAGCTTAAAAGTGTGGATTTGGTGCTTTATTCAAATGCAGCTGAGAATAGGTGAGTCTTCAACCTGGATTTAAATAAACTGAGTGTTTCAGCTGATCTGAGGCTTTCTGGGAGTTTGTTCCAGATATAAGGAGCATAAAAGCTGAATGCAGCTTCTCCGTGTCTGGTTCTGACTCTGGGAACTGATAAAAGACCGGATCCAGATGACCTGAGGGATCTGGAAGGTTCATACTGGGTCAGGAGGTCACTGATGTATTTTGGTCCTAAACCATTCAGAGCTTTATAGGCCAGCATCAGAACTTTAAAGTCTATCCTCTGACGGACAGGCAGCCAGTGTAAAGACCTCAGAGCTGGACTGATGTGGTCCACTTTTTTGGTCTTAGTGAGGACTCGAGCAGCAGAGTTCTGAATGAGCTGTAGTTGTCTGACTGATTTTTTAGGTAGAACTGTAAAGATGCTGTTACAGTAATCAAGCCTACTAAAAATGAATGCATGGACTAGTTTTTCCAGGTCCTGTTGAGACATCAGATCTTTTATCCTTGAAATATTCTTGAGGTGATAGTAAGCTGATTTTGTTATTGTCTTAATGTGTTTTTCTAAGTTTAGGTCTGCATCCATCACTACACCCAAATTTCTCGCCTGGTTTGTGGTTTTTAGATGTATAGATTGAAGTTCTTTGGTGACCTGTAATCGTTTTTCTTTGGCGCCAAAGACTATTACTTCAGTTTTGTTTTTGTTTAGTTGGAGAAAATTGTGGCACAACCAGTCATTAATTTCCTCTATGCATTTACCAAGAGCCTGTACAGGGCCTCGGTCTCCTGGCAGTCGCTTGTTAAGCTTAAGGCAGGAATGCTTTACAAACATTCAGAGATGAACTTACACACTTGCTTTACTTCTCTCGGGGATAACTTTGTCGGAGATGAAATGCCGGGTTGCTAGCGAAGCTCCACATGCTATCCAGACCACCGACAGGTCCCGCATGCCACAACCGCTCTATCACGTGATGCACACTGCTCCGACGTGCTAACGTTCTGAGGTGAGTTACGGCGTGTTGCAAGTTTTGTGAGGTGCTTTCGTGATATTTAATGGATCAGATTACATTTTTTATTTTTCTCCGATATCCGATCCAGTAATTTAGGTCAGTATCAGACCGATACCGATACGTAATATCGGATCGGTCCATCTCTAGAACGATCATCCCTTCCATCAGTGAGCAACCAGTGAAGAGTTTGGGGAAGCTTTTTTAAGCATCTCTGAAAGACTCCACCGCCTTCCACAAGTCCACCAAAGAGCTGGATAACTGGCCCCCTAAGGTTGACAAGTCAGGCCTGCCAGGTAGATTCAAGACCTGGATTTACCTGCACTCCATCCTACCGCATGTCCCGTGGCCTCTACTTGTTTTCTCAGTTCCAGTCTCAGCTATGAAGTCCCTCGAGAGGAGAATTACTAGCTTTCTGCGCAAATGGTTGGCCTTCCCCCGCTGCCTCAGCAGTGCAGCCCTTTATGGAACCAGTAACACCTTACAGCTCCCATTTAGTAGTCTCTCAGAAGAATTTAAGATGGCACACACTAGAGAAGTCCTTCAGTATAGTGAGTCAAGGGACCAGAAAGTGGTATTGAGGTGAGAACAGAGAGGAAGTGGAGAGCGGAGAGAGAAGTGGAGGTGGTAGAGTCACACCTCAGGCAGGAGCAGCTGGTGGGGACGTTGGCCACTGGGAGAGCTGGCTTGGGTCTTTGGGAGAAGTCTTTGGGAAAAGACCCAAGCCTTTTCCCAAAAACCCAAGTGGGGAAGGCCCAAGGGAAGGAGAGACACCAGCTAATTCAGGAAGAGGTCCGAGCAGGCGTGAAGGAAGAGCAAACGAGTAAGACTGTGGGGCTCAGGCAAAAGGAGGTATGGACAAAGTGGGAGAATATCTTACAGCGGAAAGTTACGTGGACAAAAATCATCAAGGCAGATTTCCATCATTTCCATTTCCTTGTTCAGGTTGTATATGATGCCTTGGTAAGGTGTGGGGCAAGAGCTGGAAAGGAGCCCTGTCAGCAGTGAAGATTACGGTCAGGTCTCCTCTATACACCTCGGACTAGCAGCTGTAAGCTGACCTAGGGAAGCAGTTGAAATTCCCTCAGCACATCGCTGAAACATCACTTCAGCCAGACATAATTATTGTCTTGGAGGCAGCAAAACAGCTTATTGTCCTCTAACTCACCGTGTCCTGGGAAGAGCATATGAAAGAAGCAAATGAAAGGAAACATGCCAAGTACAAGGAGTTAGTAGAGAAGTGCTGAGGAGGGGGCTGGAAGACGTACAGGGCTCTAGAGTGCGACCAATTTGGTCGCAAATGCGACCAAATTTTTCAGTGGTGCGACTTAAAAAAAATTTTTGGTTGCACCTGTGCGACCAACTGTTTGGGTAGCAAAAAAAAAAAAAAATCTGCAACCTTCCCTGTGGTCAACAACAGACACACATTATGCCCCTATCGTGGACTAGACCAATCAGAGATCATAAGGGGCGGGACCTCTCTGATTGGCCGTGGTCCAGTTGAAAGTGCAGGTGGAAGTGGGAGGTGAGTAGCTTGAATAAAGCGATATCAATTCATTAAATCCTGAATCGACTTTTAAATATAACTGTGTTTTGCCAGAAACGTCAGATTAAAGCTCACAAAACCATTTCAACAACAACCAAACAGCAGATGAGAGCAGGTACACGGATTGCACACAAAGACGTAAACACAGAACGGACCGACGCATCAGAATCAACTTTGTCTTTCTCGGCTTTCTCACCCGACGGCCCGTAGACGGACACGCTGTCGGAGCTTAGGGATTCTGATGCGTCCGGTCCGCGCTGTGTTTACGTCTTTTTGTGCTGATTCTGAGCTGCAGGTTTTGTCTCTCCAACCAAAATTCACAGAGCCAGCAGCAAAAGAAGCAGCAAACTGCGCTTCACATTTGATCAATGTTGTCATGAATTTTGCTGTTTTGCTTCCACGACTATTAAAATCACACTCCATGCACAGCTAGCTCTCTCTCTGTACTTCAAGAACAGTTTCCTGTCTCCAGTCTCTGTTTTCTGTATTATTCATTCCCTTATTACCCACCAGTCTACCGTTGTTTACAGCGCTGTGGCTGCTGTCTTTTTCTTTTCTTTTTTTCACTTAAACGACCTCGGACAAGAAAGCCTATTTTTTCTGTTATTCAATACTGAAGAAATTTAAACTTTATATGCAGAACATTGTAGAATATTTTTAAGGTTATCTGCTATAAAAAGCCAGACCAGGAAAGTCTCCTTCATGTTTTTCTGTGTTTTATTCTCAGTTACTTTCACACAAAGGCATCTGCTGTGATGTTCACAATTCTGATGAAGTCAGTACTGATAAATGATCAGAATTATAATATTTCTGACTGTCTGAGGCTAAGTTGAATCGAATCGGGACTTTGAAAACCGGAATCGAATGGATTATAGAAATCAGTGATGATACCCAGCCCTAGTGAGCAGCCTAGGCACGACAGAAGTGGATGTAGCTGCAATAGGAAAAGAACTATTGCTAACTTTTCTGTTATGTTAAGGCCTGATCCTTCTGAAATTCATAGCCAGTGCTCTGACACGGTGTCATTAATCTTTGAATGCTGAAGAAGCACAGTGTATCCAGAAAAACACATTATATTACAGTGGGGCAAAAAAGTATTTAGTCAGCCACCGATTGTGCAAGTTCCCCCACCTAAAATGATGACAGAGGTCAGTCATTTGCACCAGAGGTACACTTCAACTGTGAGAGACAGAATGTGAAAAAAAAAATCCATGAATCCACATGGTAGGATTTGTAAAGAATTTATTCGTAAATCAGGGTGGAAAATAAGTATTTGGTCAATAACAAAAATACAACTCAATACTTTGTAACATAACCTTTGTTGGCAATAACAGAGGTCAGACGTTTACTATAGGTCTTTACCAGGTTTGCACACACAGTAGCTGGTATTTTGGCCCATTCCTCCATGCAGATCTTCTCGAGAGCAGTGATGTTTTGGGGCTGTCGCCGAGCAACACGGACTTTCAACTCCCGCCAATGATTTTCTATGGGGTTGAGGTCTGGAGACTGGCTAGGCCACTCCAGGACTTTCAAATGCTTCTTACGGAGCCAATCCTTTGTTGCCCGGGCGGTGTGTTTTGGATCATTGTCATGTTGGAAGACCCAGCCTCGTTTCATCTTCAAAGTTCTCACTGATGGAAGGAGGTTTTGGCTCGAAATCTCACGATACATGGCCCCATTCATTCTGTCCTTAACACGGATCAGTCGTCCTGTCCCCTCGGCAGAAAAACAGCCCCATAGCATGATGTTTCCACCCCCATGCTTCACAGTAGGTATGGTGTTCTTGGGATGCAACTCAGTATTCTTCTTCCTCCAAACACGACGAGTTGAGTTTATACCAAAAAGTTCTACTTTGGTTTCATCTGACCACATGACATTCTCCCAATCCTCTGCTGTATCATCCATGTGCTCTCTGGCAAACTTCAGACGGGCCTGGACATGCACTGGCTTCAGCAGCGGAACACGTCTGGCACTGCGGGATTTGATTCCCTGCCGTTGTAGTGTGTTACTGATGGTGACCTTTGTTACTTTGGTCCCAGCTCTCTGCAGGTCATTCACCAGGTCCCCCCGTGTGGTTCTGGGATCTTTGCTCACCGTTCTCATGATCATTTTGACCCCACGGGATGAGATCTTGCGTGGAGCCCCAGATCGAGGGAGATTATCAGTGGTCTTGTATGTCTTCCATTTTCTGATGATTGCTCCCACAGTTGATTTTTTCACACCAAGCTGCTTGCCTATTGTAGATTCACTCTTCCCAGTCTGGTGCAGGTCTACAATACTTTTCCTGGTGTCCTTCGAAAGCTCTTTGGTCTTGGCCATGGCGGAGTTTGGAGTCTGACTGTTTGAGGCTGTGGACAGGTGTCTTTTATACAGATGATGAGTTCAAACAGGTGCCATTCATACAGGTAACGAGTGGGGGACAGAAAAGCTTCTTACAGAAGACGTTACAGGTCTGTGAGAGCCAGAGATTTTCCTTGTTTGAGGTGACCAAATGCTTATTTTCCACCCTAATTTACGAATAAATCTTTATAAATCCTACCATGTGGATTCATGGATTTTTTTTTCACATTCTGTCTCTCACAGTTGAAGTATACCTCTGGTGCAAATTACTGACCTCTGTCATCATTTTAAGTGGGGGAACTTGCACAATCGGTGGCTGACTAAATACTTTTTTGCCCCACTGTATATAAATTATTATAAAATTTGTGTGCGCCTAACTTTTGTGCCGGTACGCCTAACTTTTTAAAGTTAGGCGTACCGGTACGCCCATGGCAAAAAGCTAGTCTAGAGCCCTGACGTACTATGAGCCAATAGAGGTGGGCTGCAGAGGCTTTGCAGGACGCAAACCAAACCAACTGAGCCTAACAGGAGTGGCTAGGAAGAGGGCCATCTGGTCTGTATGTGAAGCCACAGAGAAGGCCACAAGGTGGCTGTGGATAAAGAGGGCTGATCCATGGGCAGCTGGTGCTTGGGTCTGATCAACCTTAGCTGGGTCGCCTGGACGATGTTGAAAGATCAGAAACACCCATTGACCCCAGGTTAGATCACTGATGATGCGTCCCAGCGCATCCAAAGATGTATCTTGCACACACACAAACAAAATGGAAGAACATGTGCACAGCGTTCACTTTATTCAGGTCTTTCAGTCAGAGAAGTCTGTCTGTGTAGTGCTGACATTATTATAATACATAATATTTACCCTCAGCGGCAAAGAAGCACGTGCACACTGTGAAAATGTTTCTACATACTGCTTGTGCTTCATCCTGCTGCTGTTTTCAGGTGATTTTATTAATGTTGCACATTTAAAAACATCAGGATTTGACCCAAAACGCTTCCCAGTCATAAAGTATACAAATACTGAAAAAAACACATGCATACAAGGTCCCTCAACGGGATTAATGCGTTATTGAGCTGTGTCAGACTTTTCTCTTTGTACCTGCTGAATCACCATGGTAACCGATGCTAAACAAGGAGAGGAGTGTCCAATCAGAAGGCTTCTTCATAGATTCACTGAGGATGGAGAGGTTCAGCCAGCATTTTAATGTGTCAGTTCAATCTGTCACAGTCTGACTGTGGCAGACTGTATGGAGTGACGAGGAACATGCAAATCAACAGGTGACCTGACGTCGAGTGACTGTAAACACACAGACTAAATGCATACAGGAGGTGTTCAGGGTAAGTGGAAACACATGGGGAAACAGCTGACACAAATGAACATAACAATGTCACAGAGGAAGAGTAAAACTAAACACATTGACCATAGAACACAAGACCTCTTCAAAATAAAACAGGAAACATAATGAGATGCAGACATGACAATATGAACTTGACAACATAAGACACACAGACATGAAACGCATGAAGGGCGAGGGAGACTTAAACATAGAGGAGAAGACACGGGAAATCTAAGAAACAATGAACTATAGCAACAACCTAGGCATGGCAGGAAAGAACTTAGATAACCTGAAGAACTTAAATATAAGCCATAAACATCAAAATATATTAACATTCAAAACGCTGGGCCAAATGGCCCAGGATCGTCACACGATCAGTTCAGAGTGTCCTCAGGTTTGTGCCCAGGAGCAGCACTTGAAAGGGCACGAGGTCACCTGACCTTTACGTCCAGAATTATCACTGCTGATGAGCGGTGGATGTGTGGCTGTGACCAGCAGTGACCGGACGAGCCCGTCAGCTCAGGAGTACAGCCATCGCTTCCAAATGAAACTACTCAGTGCGGTGAACAGGGGTAAAATCCTTCCACATGAAAGAAAATGGCCCTTAAATGCTCATTGTGTTCACAAAAGAGGCAGAGCGCTCCTGAGCAGCATCTGTATGAGACAAGCTGAGCACTCTCCATCAACAGTAACATGAAAACAAAAATACCAAAAACATTTCATAAATCTGGTATCAAAGCAGTGACGCAAACACAGCTTCCTTTTTATCCTCTGAGTCATTACATGAACCAACATTGAGTTCAAATAAGAAAAACACAGACTATGCTTCACCGAATGCAGACCTGCCAAACACGAGCGCTAACGTCAGGTTTCTGATTTCATGGGGTTTCTCTCGTGTTTACCTCCTCCTCAATCAATCAATCTTTATTTATAAAGCACTTTTCATACAAAAAATGTAGCACAAAGTGCTTTACATAGTTAAAAGCAGCCCACCCCACCCTCCAACTCACTCCCCACACTCTCATTAACATAAATGATGTGAATGCACACATATCCCCCCCCCCACACACACACACACACGCGCACTTAAAGAGTAAAAATTGGGCTGGGTTCACATGAGCTAAGTGAGGAAACATTATAACAGGGAGCCGTCTGCACCGGGAGCTGGTCACAGACCGCAGCCTCCAGGCTGGGCACACAGCAGGAGGGAGGCAAAGAAGCCCCCCAGCCAGGCTGAGAGGACCCCCAGAGACCCAGCAGCCACGGTCGATCACAGCCCCGGTGCAGAGAGCCCCCTCCGAGGAAACACTGGAGATATGACACAATAGGCTATATACAGGGTAAAATGATAAAATAAATAAGAACGGGATACAATATAAATATAAATATAAATAGAGTAAGAAGATTAAAAAAATGGATAAGACTAAAATCAATAAATATTAGGTAAAGCCTAAATTAATAATAAAATAACAGGATAGAATAAATAAGCATAAAATAAATAAACGCTAAGTAAAAGCTAAATTAAAAAGGTGGGTCTTGAGCCTGTTCTTAAAAACATGTACGTTCTCTGCGGCCCTGAGCTCCTCCGGCAGGCTGTTCCACAGACGAGGACCATACCACTGAAAAGCTGCCTCTCCGTGAGTATGTGTCCTGACTTTAGGGACAATCAAAAGGCCAGTACCAGAGGACCTCAGGGTCCGCGAGGGTTTGTATGGTAAAAGCAGATCTGAGAGATAAGAAGGCCCAAGACCATTAAGACATTTAAAAACCAATAAAAGAACTTTAAAATCGATCCTGAAACACACGGGGAGCCAGTGCAGCGATTCTAAAACCGGTGTAATGTGGGC
Organism: Diplotaxodon limnothrissa; assembly: GCF_057381915.1. NCBI lineage: Eukaryota > Metazoa > Chordata > Actinopteri > Cichliformes > Cichlidae > Diplotaxodon > Diplotaxodon limnothrissa. Next base: position 29,419,043 of record NC_140602.1, on the reverse strand, counting down.
CCGCCCTCTGGTCTTCGTCAGCACACGAGCTGCCGAGTTTTGCAAAAGTTGTAAAGTTGAAATATTCTTCTTAGGAAGACCAGAGAGCAGGGCATTACAGTAATCAATGCGACTGGTAATAAAAGCATGCATCAGCATCTCCGTGTTGGCCCGAGAGAGAATTGGGCGGACTCTGACTATATTTTTTAGATGATAAAATCCAATTTTGGTTACATGTTTAACATGTGGGATAAAACCAAGCTCAGAGTCAAAAGTAACACCCAGGTTTTTCACTTGTAGCGAAGGACATAGTGAAAATGCCTCTAATTTAGACAAGAGTTTCTCTCTCTGAGCCTCAGGACCGACAATTAAAACTTCAGTTTTGTCCTGGTTAAGCTGTAAAAAGTTTTCTGCCATCCAAGATCTTATATCTAAAATACAGTTAAAAAGGGCATCCATTGGTCTGGTGTCATCAGGAGACACGGAGATGTACAGCTGCGTGTCATCAGCGTAACTGTGAAAGTTCACTCCATGCCTCCTGATGACACCGCCGAGAGGCAACATATACAAATTAAAAAGTACAGGGCCTAGAACCGACTCTTGTCATTTTATGGATTTTAGAGGAGCATGTATCCATACTCACCATAAAAGTTCTGTCAGAGAGATAGGAAGTGAACCAGTTGTGTACAGCACCAGAGAGGCCCACCATGTGTTTCAGTCTGTTTAAAAGAATAGCGTGGTCTACTGTATCAAAGGCTGCGCTTAGATCCAGTAGCACCAGGACTGAGAGCTTTTGGGCGTCCCAGTTACATCTAAGATCATTTAAAACCTTTAGGAGAGCCGCCTCTGTGCTGTGGTTCACCCTAAATCCAGACTGGAATATCTCCAGGATCTGTCTATCATTTAGAAAATCAGTAATCTGAGTAAAAACAAGTTTTTCTAAGATTTTACTTAAAAATGGAAAGTTGGATACAGGTCTGTAGTTATTAAAATCATTACAATCCAAATTGCTCTTCTTCAGAAGGGGCCTCACCACCGCCGTTTTAAAGGCAGCAGGGAAGACACCCAACTGAAGAGAGCAATTCATCATGTATAAAAGCTCAGCCTCAAAAAATCCATAAAGTGTTTTAAAGAGTGAAGAAGGGATTGGATCTAAAAGACATGTGGTGGGTCTCACTGTGGAGAAAACTTTCTGAAGGTTCTCAGCATTAACCAGGACAAAGCTGTCCAGTGTCTCCTCAGGTACAATCGAGCCCTCAGATGTGTTTACAAACATATCGCAATTAGATCAAATGTGTGATGTGTGACTCTGTGTCACCATTCATTCAACTCTTCCTCCAACATCACGCTCAGTTCCCTGTTTGTGATGTTTTGATCCAGAGACGGCCGTCTTTAATTAAGAGATGTGACGAAAAATTCCTGCCGATCAGCAGCTGGAGCTCTGATTGGCCAGCTGCTGCAGCAGAAAGAATAAGGATATAAATCAGCTGAGTAGCAGTAGCAAATTTCATTTCTCATCTTTCATCTTTTAAAGAAAATGAATTCTGAAATTCAAAAATTTAAACCCACATTTAACTAATGATGTTATGAAGCTGTGTTTGGACACACAGGAACATAAAGATCACAGCGCCCCCTCTGCTCAGTTCTGATAACACACTTTCACAACTACAAGTAAAAGTCCGGAATGCGGCAGGTAAATAATCAAACTAACAGTGCATATTATGTTAGTCCGATCTGCCTTATTACAAAACCTGCCATTATTGTGCATTTAGGTGACCATGATGAGAGAGACAGACAGAGTCTGGCTCAGATGCTATCAGTTCTCACTGCAGTCTACCGGTAGCATCTCCTTTTAGTCCAGGATAGACGAATGTCACCGAGCAGTGACTCAGTTTGTGGTAAAAGGCTTGCACCCATTTGCCACAGCAGATGCCCCGATTTTTGGTAAGTGAATGTGTTTAATTGTAGGCAGGGACATTACTGGATATTCTTGTGTAATTGCTACAGAATAATTTATGTTATACTCTGTTATTGCTACTGAAGAATATTTATTTTATTATTTTACATTTACAATGTTTTTTTCCTGGGGACCCTGTGACACCCCATTGAAGAGCCATAGGCTGTGGATCTCTTAAGATCTCACTGTTGGGTTTGTAAGGCCATGTTACTGCTAAATTTCTATCTTGTTCAAAGAGAAACTATAACACAAAGTTCTAAACTAATCTACCTTAGTGTTCTCCTTTTTTAAAAAGAATCGATAAGAGAATCGAATCGTTAAACAGAATCGAAAATGGAATCGGAATCGTGAAAATCTTATCAATACCCATCCCTAGTGGTGACCTGACAAAATGTCTCTCCTGCTTTGTACGCAGCGCTCTTCAACACACATGACACTGTCGCTGTGTCAGTGCCGCCCCTTCCTTGGATGGCTCTGATAGTTCCCTCCCCCTGCAGACTGAGAACGCCCACAGACCTACAGAACTGGAGATTTTCTGATCCAGTCGTGTGTTACATTCAGTTCAATTTTATTTATACAGCACCAAATTACAACAGCAGTCGTCTGAAGTTGCTTTATACTGTAAGGTAAAGACCCTACAATAATACAGAGAAAACAAAAACAACCATATGACCAGTTATGATCAAACGTTAGACCCAGTAATTTGAGTTTATTATGTTTTGGTTTACTTTTGCATCATGGATTATTCTTTATCTTTCTCTGGTACTTTGTGTTTCAGTTATCTTGGTGTTTTGGATTGTTTTCTCATTCTCTTGTTGTGATGATGATGATGTTTATTATTAGAGTTTCATGTTTCTGTTTATCCATGTTTTAGGAATTGTGGTTTCATGTATTGTTTGAGTTTCATGTATTATTTTCTGTCCGCCCCTCTGTGTCGAGTCCGTGTCTTTGAGTAGTGATTCATGTTTCCTGTTTTATTGTGAAAGTCTTTGTCTTATGTTAGTGTGTGCAGCTTTGTTCCCCCTGTCTCGTTAGCCCTGATCTCTCCCAGCTGTGTCTCCCTCCTGTTGCCCACTCCCTCATTACTACCCTGTGTCTATAAGCCCTGTGTTTTCCCGTGCTCGGTGTCGCGTCGTACCATCAGATCATGCCCGTGTGTTTTTGTGTCAGTTTATGTTCAGTACCATTGCTCAGTTTCATCTTTTGTTTTATGCCAGCAATAAAGCTGAGGTTTGAGTTACAGTTCAGTGTCTGAGTCCTGCATTTGGATTCTCCTCTCCGCCTGCCCGCACACAGAGCCCTGACAGCTTTGGCGACAGTGGGAAGGAAAAACTCTCTTTTAACAGGAAGAAACCTCCAGCAGAACCAGGAACAGAACTACAAGTTTTCAAAGTCACTGAAATCCTCATGCTCGCTCATTTTCCTGATTCTCACATCACCTCTGTGGACATGTTCACCTGCTCCCTGATAGATCCCGCCCCAAGTAACAGGTGCCATGATGTAGAGGTAATCAGTACTATTCACATCACCTGTCAGTGCTAACCCCCCGTGTCCATCTAGTGCGTGATTGGTTCTTGCTCCCAAACAGACAATTCAAGCAGCTGGTAGGTGTGGTTCATGCATGGCCGGTCCCCTCTCTGTGACATCATACAGAGCAGGGAAATAAAACTGTGATAAAGGGTTACTGTACACACACTGAGCTCATTATTAGAAACTACAGACATGTTTAACATGAATGTCCCTGTGGCTCTGACTGTTTGACTGATGGGCTAAAGAAGCAGAAGGAGCAGAGCAGGCTGCAGACCGAGTGTCAGATATCAGCCGTCATGTTCCTGGTTTCTCCTGATAAGTGGCCCTTGTTATATTTTTATACACACATTTGCAAAAACCCAGAAACCCTTTTTTTCTGAAAGTGAAAATACTGCTGTGATGGCATCATTAGCGTTTCAAATATATTAGTTCCCCATCTCACAGCCCACGTACTGTCATCCACAGTGTTTCCCGTAGGCTGGAGTGACACTGAGCACACATACAATAAATGTCAGTACTCAGACTGCCACATCAAAGCCTGAGAGTTACTTTCTGTCTCTTTTCATCCTTGTTTTATTAGATCTCACACAGTTTCTGCGTTTGTGCAGGGGTGGACAAAATGAGGATGTACCCAGCACACAAGGTTTAAGATAAAACTTTTAGGAAGCTCTGAGTCATTTCAAGCACAACAGAACAAAGTCAAACATGAGGAAGGAGCTGCTCTGGGCCTGGAATGAAGAAACGTCATGCTTATTTCCTCAGATTATACCAATCCACGTTCAACAACTATGCTAAAATCTAAGATCTGCTTCTCCTGTGGAGCTTAAACTGTGGAGCAGAGGAGTACAAAGGTGTGATGGTGGTACGACTGCAAAGAAGAACTGCTTTATTGCATTTGGGTTCAAGGAGAGTGACAGTTTAAATATCGTCTTGATAAAATGGAGCCTTAGATTGACCGACAGGGCGGTGCAACTTTACCAAATAATTTGGGTAAACAGGAAGGCAAAGGTTTTGATTCACGGGTCAGTAAATATGCCAAACTTCACTTACGGAGACAAGCTCCTCCGACTGAAAGAATGAGACTCCAGATACAAGAGGCTGAAATGAGTTCCTCCAAAAAGGGAGGCTAGACTGGCGCTTAGAATACAATGAGCAACTCAAATACTGAAGCATGTTATTACCTGTGTGCCCATGGCTCTGATGGAAAACAGATCTCTGGTCTTGGACTCAGGGTTTCAAGTTTTTGTATGAAAATGTTTTGAAAAGTAATTTAAGCTCATGTTTCCTGTTACTAGTGTTATTTTATATTTTATTGTTGTCCTTTGGCACCTGGCACTGGTTCTTTAGTTACCCTGACTTTTAGCTCTTAGTGTAGCTGTAGAGGACTTGTTTCTACAAAAATCAAATCAGGCATTACCGACTAACAGTACCACTCATTCGACCACTGATAGTCTGCTTTCTCTGTTCAACTCAGCTTGTCTGGAAATACTGGATTCCATTGCTCCTTGCACCACTAGGTATCTAAAACCTAAAACCCAACCGTGGTTAAATAATGACACCAGGGAACGCAGACGGACATGTAGAAAAGCGGAAAGACAGTGGAAAAAGGACCGTCTCCAAGTGTCATTTGAGGCACTTAGAGAATCCCTGTCAAGTTACCAGAAAGCTGTAAGAGCAGCAAAACAAAATACTTTTCCAAGATCGTGTCCAACAACTGTCATAAACCTTGGATTTTATTTGGTATTATAAACTCAGTTTTTAATCCTCCCACTGCTGATCCTCATATAGCAGTGAACATGTGAGAATCTAATGAAATTCTTCATTAATAAAATTGTAGATACTAGATCCCACATTATTCCTCCCATTTCTGACCCAGGTTTTTATGCTCCAACCTTGGCTGTTTTTGATCTCTTCGAGCCAGTATCCCTTTCATTACTTAATGAAGTAGCCCTTCAAAATGTACCCTGGATATCATTCCACCTAGGTTACTGAAAGATGTTTTTGACACTGTTGGTACATGTCTGCTTTCTATTGTCAAAAGCAGTCTTCAGTCTGGGTCTGTTCCCTCTGATTTTAAACATGCTGTGGTGGAACCCATCCTTAAAAAGCAGAGTCTGGACTCAACAGTTCTATCAAATTACCGCCCAATCTCTAAATTGTCTTTTTTGTCAAAAGTTCTGGAGAAAATTGTCCTTCTGCAGCTCCAGACCTTTTTAGACCAACACGACATTGGTGAACTATTCCAATCTGGTTTTAAAACGCACCACAGCACTGAAACCGCTCTTTCAAAAGTTTCTAATTACCTTTTAACTTTTACCGACTCGGGAGACTCTGTTATTTTAATATTATTAGACCTCAGTGCTGCTTTTGGCACAGTAGATCACAGGATTCTTATCTCTCGACTAGAACAATGTGCCAGAGTTAAAGGGCTTGCTTTGGAATGGTTTAAATCCTACTTATCTAATCATACTTTCTCTGTTAGATTCAGGGATAAATTGTCTCCAAAGACGACCCTTTTTTGCGGAGTCCCCCAGGGCTCTATCCTTGGTCCAGTCTTTTTTTCAATGTATATGCTCCCATTGTGATCTATTTTTGAAAAATATGGAATTTTGTTTCACTTTTACGCAGATGATTCTCAGATTAACCTTCAACTAAAACGAAAATCTGTGAATCCTCTGAAGGGACTGTTTGATTGTCTAAAAGATGTCAAGGCATGGATGGCTCTAAATTTTCAAAATCTAAATGAACAGAAAACTGAGGTCATTCTCTTTGGTCCTTCTGACCATTATGACCTTGGCCCCTTAGGAAATTATAAAAAACCATTTGCAAGAAATTTAGGGGTGATTTTTGACAGCAATTTAACATTTGACAAATAGATAAATGTAGTCAAAACCAGTTTCTTTCATATTCGCCTAATTTCAAAAGTTAAGCCCTTTCTCTGTTTCAGAGATTTTGAGAAAGCGATCCATGCCTTCATCTCATCTCACCTCGACTTCTGTAATAGTCTCTACTCTGGTGTCACCTCTTCATCAATTGGCTGACTGCAGCTAGTTCAAAACGCTGCAGCACGGCTCCTAACTGCTCCTTGCTCCTCATAGTTAGAGGATGAGTTGCTCCCCTGACCAAATGCGGTTGGGAAACTTGGGGTCTTCTTCATGAAGGCTGGGACGGAGTGGGGAATGGAGAGGAGGGCAGTTGTGGGATTGATTGTGTTGTTGTTGTAACTGATTATCTCTTGTTGTTTATCATTGATGCATCACGTATGTTAATGAGCTCTGAGTCTGGATCTAAAGAGCAGGACTGTAGGCACATGTGGATGAACTGAGCCTTCGAGAGAAGGGCTGAGGAGCTGCAGCGTCCTGGTGGAACTCCGAGATAGACTTGAGGGATTATATTTCTTATCTACACCCCTTCTTGTCAGGATTCCCAAGGAAGAAGATTGGGATGACAAGGCCTGGCAGAAGGATGTCTGTGATACTCTTGTTAGCCTGTTAACTGAAACCTGACTTTCTGAAAGAAAAAATATAGTCAGTGAATGATGAAGTCAGTGTAGTTACAATGATCTTTATATTTGTTGCATGTAGAGAAAAGGTCACTTGTAACTGAGTGTTTTTTGTTTGTTTGTTTGTTTGTTTTTTTCAGATTTGACTGATGATTCTGTTCGTGCAGTTTTCATGTCATGCTGAGCAATGCTTGGCTTTTTCTCCATTCATTCACACAGGAGCTTCAAAATAAAAGCCCAGAAGCTGCAGAGCAGTGAGACTTTCCTCTAGAAGGATTTATAGTTTGTAGACATGGAGTAGCAGTGTTTAAGGTTCAGCTCAGCATACAGGACACAACCAGACAATTGACTAAACAAACTGGACAAACCAATGATGTCCATTTCTGCCCCATGTACCTTTGTGGTTTAGAGTCTAAACAAGCAAGTAGAAAACTTAAGAAAACAATCACGCAAGACTCAGTGACACAAATCCCGCTCTTTGATGAGCCATCAAAGCAGAAATCCTCCGGTTGGTCTGAAAGGTTTGACTAAATTCATAGTGCCAACAAGACTGCACAGCATGGCAACGTTTTTAAATGAGTCTCTAAAGAAAGACCAACAAACAAATTCACCAAAAAAACAAAGTTCAAACCAACATTTAAACCAACGTCCAAACTGTGAGAGGCACTTGTGTCTCAGAGGTCAGTTTGATCGGCTGTCTGAGTAGAAAGCACTTCTTTGGGTTCTTTGGGTTAAGAGGGGTTTGAACACAACCCTTAGCCCCTGAGGAAGATGCTGCACTGTACCTCCCACATTCTGCCTGCCGATTAAACCTCGACCTGCCCGTCTCTTTCCTAACCTTGAGGCCAGCTCTGCCCTCTTGCTCTCAGGTTGTCACTGTTCGTTACACCGATATAGCTTGAAGTGCTCTTTTGTCTCGAGCAGCTTTCACATGTGTGAATGTGTCTGAAAACCAGGTCCTTCCTGAAAAAGAGAGCATTGCTCTCAGTAGCTGAGGCACTGGGGTGAGAAAGTTACTGCTGACCGTCATAGTCATCCCTTACCCAAACAGAACAAATGACGCTTCACAGACCCCCTTAGATCCATCATGAACATCCACCTCACTGAGGAAGAGACGGCCAGGCACACTGATAATTACCCAGAGGTCTCTCCCTCTGTGCTGAATGAAGAATTAGATTCCCTCTTTGTGCACGTTTGAAGGTGACTCAGCCATGCTGCCATGCAGGAAGCATGCTTTCAATTTGAAACCACCCGGGCTTATTTCATTGTTCCCTAAAAGTCAAAACACGAGTCGGCTTTGACAACGTGACAAAAGAAAATCCAAAGCAGAAGTGATCTTACAACACCAACGCAGAGTCCCCAGCAGACCTCAAATTTACCCTATTTTAAGGTTTCATCATCATTCATCAGTGAGCGTCACATCTATCAACATCTGTTCCCATCCATCAGCTGCATGACTGCAGAGCTGCACATGTAACCAAGCAACTGCAGGAGGGCTCTGTGCGTGACTGATCGTAAATGACAGAAGCCCAAACAAACATCAAAAAGCTGCCAGTCCACACAGAAGCTTGTCAGGCATCTTGAATGGAGCTGAGTTGAGCAGGGAGTGAAAACGCCACAGAGTGCAGTGTGGACCGGAATTGAGTTCTGGACCTGCTGCAGATGATCCGAAGGTCAAACTACAAATGTGAAAAGGACATCTGTCACTATGGGGACTTACCTGTACCCGTATGATCTCTACCTGCTGGAGGACAGTCTTAAAGCTCTGTGCTGTACTCTGTTCTGCACCTAAATGTAAAACTTACCTTTGAAATATCGATGTGCGATTGGGTCTAAGGGTGACGAATGATATTTGTACAGGTGAACAATGAGTCACCACTCCGGCTCTCCAAGCAGGTGCTCACAGGTAGCTGGATGACCTCAGGAGGTGTGTTTATCCCTGGAAGGATGTGCTGATATTTCTACGGCTGGGCGTAGACTCTGTAGTTCTGTTTCAGAGAAGAAGATGTCTTGCAAAGTTGCTCTCCTGTATTAATGGATCTGAGAGTTTTCACTGCCACCTCATGTCTGAGTTGCAGGGGAGAGTTGAATGCAGAGGTGCGTATGTACCCAAGCATCTGAAGGAGGGTTCGTCACACAGCAGATCTTAAACTACAAATACCTGCCGGTCCGCACAGAAACTGTCAGTAACTCAGAAGCAGAGATGCGATTAGACAGGAAGTCCAGAGACAGCAGTGCATTCTGGGAGCATCAGCAGTCATCAGATCAGACAATCTCAGGAATCTGAATCGGTCCAGAACCTGAAATTTCTTCTTCAGCTAGTCTGCTGATGATTTCCTCATGTGCTTGTGACATCAGCCACCCTCTCTGAGCTTCAGCTGCCAGACTTTCCTCCCAAAAACATTTTCATCCACGTCTGGATTCCTTTTCCCAGCAGTAACTGCTCAGAGCACAACCCCTCATTCTTTCTGTACTGTGGAGGAGGTGCGAAAACTTTTTGGTGTCATTGAACTAAACACACACACCCGCCCTCTCACATCATCTATAATTGACTGAGACAGGACTCTCTTCCAGACACTAAACCAAGGCACAATGTACATTTCAATTCCTTTAATTTTAAATATGTTTATATTGTCTATCCTGTAAAATAGTCAGATGTCTATTCATATTAATGTACAGAATTCACCTGCTTGCTGCTACTACTGCACATTCACCCAGTGTATATACTATATGTCTGTATATATATATATATATAATGTTCTTCCTCTACACACCCCCCCAATTTTTGCACATGTCGAGGAGCGTGTCAGGCTACATTTCACTGTGTGTTATACTTGTATAACTATGCATGTGACAAATAAAGAACCTTGAACCTAATATGTGAGTTTTTCTCCTTTCTTCACACATAATGTTGTTCAAGTGCACGATATCCAGCTGCTCTTTTTCAGTCTGTTTCATTGTTTCTTTTATAACAGTGTGTGTGTGTCTGTGTGTGTGTTTTACTAACTTGTTTGGAATAACTTTTTCCAGCTTTTGCATCCTTATAAACCTCCTGCTATAATCTTGTAAATTTATTATGAACCATGGCTCAAACCATCCAGAGTGACTGTTAAACTTGCGTGTATGACATCATTATAAAAGTCAGGCCTTTTTGAAACACTGCAGTGATAAAAAATGTATGAGCTTCCTTTGAAAGATAAATTCTCATTTCTTTGGCTACAACAAACCCCAAATGTGATCCAAGACAGGTTTCTGCTGACCTGGTTTAAGTCAGGTGAGTGTGAGTCACATTAAGTGTACAGAAATATGAGTAACTCTAAAGGCTACTCTCACTGTATCAGCGAGCAGCAGTCAGTTCGATGTCTCAGGTGGGCGTCCGTCTGCACTGCCAGGGTTAACGGGCTCTGTGTGCTTTAGTCACGATCTGAAACCCCTTCCATCATCCAAACTTCCCTCTGGATGCCAATGAGTGCAAAACCACAAATTCCATCATTTGTTTATTACTCCTGATCTTTCTAACATGGTCATCTGTCACACAAGGAGCTCTCCTTGTGTGACAGACTGCTGCATCCTCGATGCATAAAAGAGCGTTTCCACAGGTCCTTCCTGCCTGCAGCTGTCAGACTGTACAATCAAAACTGCTCCCAACAAACATAGATGTTTACATCAGCGCTGTAACTTGCACTATTTTATCAACCAATTCACACTATAACCAGGGTTTGCATCTTATCTGTATTTAATTTTATTTAACTTATTAACGGTACAGTACTCTGTTTTTGGCAACCATTGTCCTTGATGTCAATATGTAAAAATTGTGCATGTTTCTGTTCTGTCTTGTGTACTGTTTGTATATGTGTCTTTCTTGCTGCTGTTACACACGAATTTCCCCTTGTGGGACAATTAAAGGCTTCTTCTTCTTCTACTTCTTCTGAAACAATTTACAGGTCAGAGGGTTTTCCAGTTATCCCAAAGTAAAAAACAGTACCACTTTTTTTTATCACTCCTTTGTGTTATCAGCATGTACTCCCACTCTCTGAGTGGTTATTCAAGGGAAAGACTAGCATCTGCATTTACAAGAAGAAATAGCAAAATCAGCAGGCTGAGAGCCGAGGCAGCAAACAGGCACACGAGAAACCCACAAACAGACACACTAGGGTAACTGGCCTTATCCTGCTCATCAGTGTGAAGTAGAAGATGAGGTCAAAGGAGCGACAGACACACCGAACGGAGAGAGGACAGTGAAAGGATGTTTGAAAAAATTAAAGGTGAGGGAGGAAAGAAGAGGTTGATGGAGGGGGAGGAGAGGAAGGTGGAAATGGGAGTAGGTCCATATTAGTCATTCTGTCCATGTTAATTGGACTGCAATTATATGGCTTTTGGCCTTCTTAGTGCTTCTAAAGATAGAGCGGGGGGCCATCCATCACACTGTCTGTCTGGGCCTGCAGACGGCTGCTGTGATTGGCTGTGCAAAGAGAGTCTGAATAAACAGGCAGACATCAGCTCACTGGCACGTCCACAACTTCACAGAGACACAGAAACCTCCAACAACACCAACACCAAGGACTCAAAGGTTGAACCTGGACCTCGTGTAATTCTGACTGCATGACGGTTAAACAGAGGATGCTCCAGGGTCTGTTTGAGACCCCGGAGGGGGGGCCAGCGTGGCTGGGGAGGGTTAAACAGACCATAACAGAACACTGTTAACTTTATTTTATTCAGGCTTAAAATAACAGAAAAATACTGTTATTATTTTGATTTATTATGAGAGTTTATGTCACGGCCGAGGCCGCCTCAAAAGAGAAAGGACTCAAATGCTGGAAGCCGAACAGCACGTAAGTAGTTTTAGAGACAACGTTTATTTTGTCAATAAGTGTTCATAAACAGGAAACTGGAATGTGCGTTTAACAAGTGCAAAATGCCACAATTAAACCAAAGGGGTTTTAAGCAGCCTGGGCTAAGTAAGCAATCTGGTGTTGGTCAGTGGAAACAGGAGTTCCGGGGGTTGGGCTGGAGGGAGAGTCAAACTGGGTCCGGGGTTAGGGTCAGAGTCACTGTAAATAGAGTACAGACGTTCAGGTATGGTTCAGGAGGAATATGGGCAAACTGGTGGTCTGTAGTGGCGTGGAGGGGTGGGTGGTCTGGGTGAGTGGTCCGAAATTCCTGGCGTTGAAGCAGGGAGGCAGGCAGGTGAGTCGGGTGAACAGCCAGTGGGACTGTCAGGTGGTCCAGCGTCCGGATTGGAGCTCATCGGCGGAGATTTGTGTCTGGCAACTTGGTGCGTGGCTGTGAGAGAAACACACAATGAGACAAGGCAGTTTACAAAGCGTGTATGACCTCATAGTGGTGGCCTGCACTAACCAGGGTTAGCTGAGAATCTGGCGAAGAGAGGTTGAGTGCGCTGGCCTTATGAGTCCCCGGCTTAATTACCCACAGGTGTGAGCAATCAGCAGAACACTGAGGCCCCTCCCAGGGGTGGAGATGCCAACTCGGAGGGAGACAGGACACACCCGGACCATGACAGTTTATGTGAAACATGTTGCACATTTAATCTATAGTTCATGTCATAAAATGATATACCACCCATAAAAGGTCAAATACTGCAGTAAAAGCAGTACACAGGTATATAACTACACACATCTACTGTTCTACTGATGACATCAGCTGTACAGAAAACCATCAGATATTTAATAAATCTTTACTTTTAAAATGGTTTTCTAACTTAAGGAAGCTTTTTTTAAACAGCCAGAAGATGTTTTTGTAATTATTTCATACTGCTAATTACAGATCTCGTCGAGTATCAGATATGACTCCACATAAAATCACGTGTAATGATGTGACTGACTGAATACTGAATACTAGCTGTTGTGTGCCGGCAGCTTAAAAGGTGAAACATCTGTTCTTATAGATTTAGATCCAGTGTATTATATGTGGAAGCTGATGATCTTTAGTTTTCCTCCCACTGATTTTCCTATTTGATAAAAGTCATCACCTCCTCATCCAAAGAAAACTCCATGCACTCCCTCTGCTAACTCAGAGAGGCCACCCCGCACCACCACCCCAACACCACCGCATCACCACCACCCGCATTTCCATTTTTCTGAGTTTCTGCAGAACGGTTCCTGATTTAACTCCTACTGATATTTCTATATTAGAAAAAACTGAATAATGAAACAAAATATTTCTGAATGTCACTCTTATAAACTTTATTTTAAAACAGGTTTTTGTGAAATTATATTTAATGATATTCACTGAATTTTAATGATGCAAGCATTTAATTTTACAGGCATTTAACATTTATTGTTCAAAGTCATTAAATCTGTGAATATGTAAATAATAACTATTCATTTCTATTATTATCTTTCATTTAACCAGTTTTGGTCAATAATCCTACAAGTTACACAACCACTGTAAAATTACATCTTTGACATAATTTCAGATGTTATGTACTTACACAGGTATTAAAAAACTTCCATAGTTACACAACATATGTGTTAATTAACACACAGATCAGTGTGAATTTCACAATCCTTTTGCTATTTGTCACTTTCACTCAATGCATCAGATTTTAGAAATGCATTTTATTCCCTGTTACAGGTTTTTTATGTTCATTCACATTAGACGTGTTCATTTACATTTTCGATGTACGGTTATGCTAACAGTAATCAGTGTACCTAATATTTCTAACACCACTGCACATGTGATTGAAGCTGCGCCTCAGCTGACCCCGCTCTGTGGTTTTACTGCTTCATGGCCAAGTTGCTGTCATTCCCACTCACTTCCACTCTGTTTTAATTCCACTAACAGCTGACTGTAGAATATTTAGCAGAGGAAATTTCACGGCCGAACTTGTTGCACGGGTAACATCCTATCACAGTATCAATGCTGGAACTCACTGAGCTCCTGAGAGGGAGCCATGTTGGTAGAAGCAGTCTACCTGTGGCTGTGGAAGTGATTGGAACACCTGAGTTCAGCGAGTTGGATGAATGAGTGAATGCTTGTGGTAATGTATGGTGAGAAGTGTGAGGGTTGGCCGAGACCAAGTGGAGACGAGACCAAGACCGAGACCAAGTCAAGAGGAGACCAAGACCGAGACAAAAAAGTCTTTAAACTGCAGCCAGGTGCTGCTTCGTTTATGGGTGTCGGGCATATTTATGTGTTTTTGCGATGCACTCGCACAGCCCTCCTCACCGCTGTCTCACTCACTTACTGAGAGGACAGACACACGCTCCACTTGACTGTTGTGTCTCTCACCCTCTCTGTTTTCCACATAATGATATTATCCTATATCCTCGCATGTGATTGGCCACAATATGGAGGGATTGGAGCATGGTTGAGCCACTGTGTGAGAGCTGAGCAGCGAAAGGAAATTAAGTGAGGAGCCGGCTCTCGCTCAATGGGAGTCGACTCTTCTGATTCACTACAAAGCACTCTCTAAGCACGGCTCTTAGAGCTGATGCTTTTGAAATGACTGAAAGATTTATTAGGCTGTGTTTTGAGTTTTGTTCAAAAAAGAATGACTTCATATAGGAAAAAATATATATATGACATATGCAGGACACTTTAAACTATTTTTTTTAATTAAGCAGCAAGGCAGAACAAAGTTGGGCTGTATCAAGACACGAGGACTAAACTCCAATTCAACCAGACCCAGAACTGATCCGGAATTAAAACAGGACTACAGCAGTTCAAAATCAGGACTACTGAGGATTTAACCAAGACAGAACCAGAATCAGAACTAGATGATAGTAGCACTAAAAATCATCATATACCTGCACTACACTTATTGTTTAATTCTACCAAAGTCCACTATTTAGATTCAGAAAAGTTTACATAATTATTTAGCCTTGTTGTGCAAACAAGCCTGCAAAACTTAATAAATGTAGAATTTGAAAAGTAACAAATGGTATCTAAAAAGAATCAGAATCAGAATCAGAATACTTTATTGATCCCTGGGGGAAATTATTTTTTGTTACAGTGCTCCATTTTAAACCAACATTAAGACAAGACAGACAATACACTAACTAAGAATAGTACAATATATACATATATATACATACATACATAAGCCACTCATAAATAAATAGTTGGAAAAGAAACATGTGTAGTTGTAGCAGCAAACAGTGTGTTAAGTGGATGCGTTGTACAGGGAGATGGCCACAGGCAGGAATGATTTCCTGTGTCGTTCAGTGGTGCTTTTCGGTAATCTCAGTCTCTCACTGAACGTGCTCCTGTGACTGACCAGCATGTCATGGAGTGGGTGGGAGGTGTTATCCAACATTGTCTTTATCTTGGACAGCATCCGCCTCTCCGACACCACCTTGAGGGAGTCCAGCTCCATCCCCACAACATTGCTGGCCTTACGGATTAGTTTATTAAGTCTGTTGGCATCTGCGACCCTCAGCCTGCTCCCCCAGCATGCAACAGCATAGAGGAACACTAGGTACTGGATTCATGTTCTCATGAGTTTTGACTAACATGTGTGTCTCACCTGCTCTTGTTCCCTCTCTCTCCCTCTTTGTGCTGACAATCATCAAATATACAGTTGAAACCAGATATTTACTCTTCAGATAAAAACACTTTTTTTAATTGTAACATCAAATCAGACTAAATGTTTAATTTTGTTTTAGATTGATAAATATAAAAAACATATTTGTTAACTGTAAGAGTAAAGAGAGAAACTATCTGTATTTCTTAATTGCAAATGGCACCAAATTGTATTCAAAAGTGAGCCACACTTATGGAGCTCCACAATTCTTTTCCTGGTGTTTTGGTTGACATCTCTTGATGTTCCCATGTTACAGAAACAGGCTCTGTGTTTTGCCTTATATGCATCCACAGGTGTGCCACCAGTTTACTCACATGGACTCTACTAACGTATCAGAAGCTTCTTCAGCTCAGAATGGAATCGTCTGGAGTTTCTTATTAATTAACAATAAACTTAGTGTATATGTACTCCTAAATTTGATGAAAGTGATAAAAAATAAACAGCTCTGTCTCTCTTTATTCTGACATTTAACTAATTCAAAAGATATTTCAATATTTATTTATCTAAAACCAAACAAGTTTACTCTAAATTGATGTTTAACAGTAGAAAAATGTATTTTTCCATAAAGTCTATGTAAATATCTGGTTTAAACTGTGAATGCTGTGTATTGAAATTCCTCTTGTTTTGCATAGAAATATACTGAACAACATACAAAGCACAATATATAAAATACTACCAGAGTTTTTTCTTTGAGAGAAGCTCCTTATGTCCATTCCTGTATATCAGTGCATTACTGAAACCGATTTATTTAGCCGTGGAGGGTAACAACTGAAAATATGAAATAAACACACATGTAAGCTAAGACTCTAAAAAACAGCATTGTTGTTGTTCAGCTTTTCATTTCGCCATTTGTTGATTCACTCGAAGAACAAGTAATGTAATATGGGTCAAGTGATCAGTTTGACATCAATCTTTCGTGATACACCGTCATATTTACATTATTTGTACAGTACGAATGATTTGCTTTGGTACCTGCTCGAACTTCAGTTCTCCTCTGTCTGCCTGGCTGTGCTTCTCCTACAGTAAACTCACAGGCAGCAGCTTCTCCCCCCTCGTTCACATGTGTAAGTGCTGAGCTCAGTCACCTAGTGTCTGAGCTCGGATCATACCAAATTGAGGGGGAATTTACGACTGTGCGCTATGTGCTTCGAATAATATGTGTAGTTTTTGTTTTATACAGTTGTCAGTCAGGCATCTAACTATGAAACACTCCAAAAGACCCCGGGCTTCTGAAAAAACGACGCGGGCTTAAGCCCAGTAAGCCACCCCCCCACCCCGCTCCGCCGATGTTTGACTCCAAATCTCCCAACCACTATGTCGATCTGAGAAAGCAAGACCGAGACAGCGAGACCAAGACGTGACCAAAGTCCGTCGAGACCAAGATCACGTAAAAGTGGTCTCGAGACATCCAACTGTACTAACCAGCCACACATGCTCGCCATGGCAGCCCAGAAGGACCGACGGTCTGAGCCCAGCGTCTTCGTCTGTGCTGGTTAAACGCACAGCTAACAGAACAGCTGCTCTATAGACATGAACAAGGACCTGCTAACTCAGGTAAATTCATCTGTTTCATCTGTTCTCCTAACGGTCATCCATTCAGGGTCCAGGTGTCCCCCACCTCTCATCAGTGGACAGATCGCCAGAGGTGGGTTATCTATGGCTCGCCCCTGGTGCTGCACACAAACACATCCATCAAGCACATGTCCAATCACAGCAAAATGTCCACAGCAGGTCGCTCTGTCATGAGTGGATCATTTAAACAGACAAACTCATGCTTATGACTCTTTAAACTCTCACAGCTGATCACTGATCACTAACACCTGGATCCGCTTACTGTCTTTAATAATAGGGGACCTCCTGTCTCACACAGAGCCATCTGTACGACCTGAACACTGCAGCAGGATGCCCTCTCCACTGCTGCCACGTCACTAAGGTGGTCCAAGCAGGGCTTTGTGGGGTTTTCTTAAATATTACAGCGTGTGCAACACATCAATCAGCAACACCTTCCTACTCCACTCAAGCACTCAAAGCACTCCATACAGCATGTTTCAGGAAGTCATGACCAGAGATGGGCAGTAACGCGTTAAAACGTGTTACTGTAATCCGATTACTTTTTTCAAGTAACGAGTAAAGTAAGGGATTACTATTGCAAAAACGGTAATTAGATTACCGTTACTTTCCCGTAGGAACGCTGCGTTACTGCGTTACTAAAACCGTCATTTTTTTGCGAGAATGTCTCATGACAGTGACGTAAACGAGTGCGACGTTCGTGGCAACAGCTGTGTGCAGATCAACAATGGATCATATATCGAGTGCGGGAGAGAGTATGACCCTGCAGCGTTTAAAGCGTGGAAGTACTGACCTTACTTTGGGGCGATCGTGGCTCAAGAGTTAGGAGTTCGCCTTGTAATCGGAAGGTTGCCGGTTCGAGCCCCGGCTCGGACAGTCTCGGTCGTTGTGTCCTTGGGCAAGACACTTCACCTGTTGCCTACTGGTGGTGGTCAGAGGGCCCGGTGGCGCCAGTGTCCGGCAGCCTCGCCTCTGTCAGTGCGCCCCAGGGTGGCTGTGGTTACAATGTAGCTTGCCATCACCAGTGTGCGAATGTGTGTGTGAATGGGTGGATGACTGGATATGTAAAGCGCTTTGGGGTCCTTAGGGACTAGTAAAGCGCTATATAAATACAGGCCATTTACCATTTACTTTGAGTTTGATTCCATAAAAAGTGACAAAAACATTAGCGTCCATCGTGCGTGGGAAGGAAACTTATTTTTACAGCGAAAAGAAAAAACCCTAAACTTCCAAGCAAGCACCGAGTGCGCTACGACGTAATGGGAAATTCACAGAGAAACTCGCGGATTCTTCAACTGACCGCTGTGGCACACCTGCACCAGGGTAAACCTCCGCCTACCCCACTCCTGCTTTACAGGTGAAAATAGAGCAACAGGACCGCTAGTCTTTGATTTTATTTATGTTCTGCTGTGTTTTACTTGCATCTATTTGAAAGAGAGAGTGTAAACACAAAAAATATTTATGTGCTGGAATGTGCAGAAAATAGGTTTAAATGTTAAACAAATTTCTTCCAGTCAGAGAATGTTGCATATAATTAAATTTTTGCTTGATGCATAAAGTTAAAAGATTAAAACTAATAAAACAAGTTTTAAAAGGGGACCTTTCCATTTGATTACATTTTGTATGATGGATTATGCAGAAAAAGTAGAATTGGGCTGAAAGATCTATCACTTTATCACCTCTTCAGGTTGTAAATCGTGTTTTTAAAAAGTAACTAAGTAACTAAGTAATTAAGTAATTAATTGCTTTTGAAAATAAGTAATCAGTAAAGTAACGGGATTACTTTTTGGGGGAAGTAATCTGTAATTAGTTACTGATTACTTTTTTCAAGTAACTTGACCAACACTGGTCATGACTCCCTCACAGGAGGAAGTAACCTCACTGAAGCTCACCTGCTGATCCCGAAAAGCACAAAATCTTCATTGCGCTTTTACATTCTTGTGTTTTTAAATAGTCCCAAACTCTAACATACAGAATATTTCCTGGTTTTAAGAACTCGTGTGTGTGTGTGTGTGTGTGTGTGTGTGTGTGTGTGTGTGTGTGTGTGTGTGTGTGTGTGTGTCCAATGCATCCATCAGAGTATGAATGTGTGAATAGAAACAGCATAGAAAAAAGTGCTGGTGTGAATGAGGTGCTTTGAGTGTTCAGAGTAGAATAGTGTTAGAACCAGTCCATTTACTACTTACAGGCCCACACAGGCATGCACTGATTCATCCAAACATGTTGCGCTCTCTGGAAGCTGCTGTTTGCTGCAACTGACACAAACGCTCGCAGCGTGCAGACACACGCCGGCGTAGAGGTTCGTCTGAGTGCGCGCACAACTTCACTCTTACACCTGTTAGCCCTCTCAGAGTGAGCCGTGACCGGCTTTGACAGTGAGTGTTCTCCATTTATGTTTTATTCACAGTTTGGTCACCTGGAAAGCGACAGCCAGGAACAAACAAACACTTTAGGAGAGCTTTGCAGTAACCACAGGCTTCACGCCGCGCCGACTGACGTGTCATGCCGACCAAACATTCATCAGGGAAGTGCATCTATACACAACTGCTGCCACCATGCAGCATCAGTGACATGTGACAAAATGTGGCAACAATTAGGGCAACGGCTGTCTTATTAAAGGCAGAAACACAAAAGAGTTCAGGTCTTTAGTCTCAGGGGTTCGCCATCATTTATAAAGCGCCAAATCACAACAACAGTCAGTTTTATACTGTAAGATAAAGACCCTACAGTTATACAACAAAGAAAACCCCAACAATCACATGACCCCCTATGAGCAAGTGCTTTGGCAACTGTAGGAAGAAAAAACTGCCTTTTAAGAGGAAGAAACCATCTGCTGCAAACCATTTCACAAAAACAGAGGGAGCATGTTACAGCATTACATCATGTTACACACCTGGACTCACCTGAAACTTTCATCAGCCAGTCACATGATGACTGGTTGACTGGTGATGTCACAAAGCCCCTGTTTTATGTACAGCCCATGACCTAAACATGTCCTCCTCTCCCCACATGTTAATTGGCATTTCTTTATTTCCTTGGTTCCTTTACTTGTCTGCACTCTATTTGTTTCCTCTCCTCGTGTCCTTTTCTAGCTTCCTTATCTCTTCTTTTTTTCTCCCTCTGGTTTCCTTTTCTCGTTTGCTCTCTTTGTTTGCTCTGCTCCTTCCATGTAAAGGAGACATGCAGACAAATAAGTGACATGACAGAGGCTCTTTCCATCTTTTATATACAGTGTGTGTCTTCCTGAGGACATGATCATAAATGAATGGATAAATTAATTAATGAAATGTCAGAGCAGTTTTTACTGATGATTTTTCCTTCAACCTGAAATGCATGCTTTTAGTTTCTGTTTTCAATGAGCTGTGAAACTGCAGGCTGACCCCACAGTGCCCCCTGCTGGCACCGTGGGTGGGGTCTCTTCAGGCAGCATGAAGCCCGTGTGAGGTGATAGTGACTGGACGTGGTTATGGCAGCAGTGATGCAAGCGTGCGACTCCTCAGAGTGAGCTCTGATGGTTGGCGAGCGTTCGTGCAGCATGTGAGGCTCACAGACTGAGAAGTGGAGAAGTAACAGGGAGCTCGGCGCCTCCATCATCTCCACTCCCCTCTGGTGGTCCTCCTGTGAGCCTCCAGTAGAAAAGGGCTGTTTGTTGTGACAGCCTCTGAAATTCGTTTGTACTTCCTGTCACACTCTGCTGCCGCCTTCACCTCATCAATTTCTTGAAGCATCTGCACGTGACAGGAAGTCCAAGTGCACAAACAGCGGACCAGGTCCTTGGGGACGAGCTGTAAAAGAGACCTCGTTAGCAGAACAAACCTACAGGATGGAGGCGAGCGAGGAGCAGAGGGAGGCCGGCATCGCGTCCAGGACCCCTTGATGAATGACCCTCGCCTCATTTCTTCCTTTCCTATTCTTGCTTCCTATCCTCTCTAAACTTTCTCTCATCTCCTTCATTTACCTCTACTTTTCTTTCCTTTCCTTGTCTTCTTTCCTCTTCTAGTTTCTTTTTCTTTCCTTTACGTGTTTAACTCTTTACTCTTTTGTTCCTCTCCTCCTTTCCTATCTGTCACGGCTGCCGGCGTGAGCCGTGTGGTGTAGGAGGAAAAGGACCCAAAATGCAGGCAGTTGACTGGTGATGAGAATGAAGTTTTATTTGCAGAAGTGGAGCGACTGAACAGGTAGTGAGACAAGACGAATGACTGAAAAAACCTAGACTGGGAAAACTAAATAACAAACCTAAGCATGAAACGGGGAGCGGAGAATGCAGAGAGACGTCGTTACACCGAGAAACACAGACGATCCGACGATGAACAGAAGCCAACACACACTATAAATACACACTAGGTAATGAGGAGATGACATGCAGGGGTGGACACAGCTGACACTAATGGACATGATGAGAGGCAGACCTACAAAGTAAAACCGGAAACACCCAGACTGTTTTGCAACAAAAACACAGGGACCTGAACGGAGCACAGAGGGGAGACACAGGTAGGGATAATAAACACGACAACCAACCCAAAGAATTAATACAGAATCAGAATAAACACCAAACACAAGATGAACCCAAAAAGAAACACAAAACGCTGGGTCAACGACCCAGGATCACGACACTATCCTTGTATCTTTCTTCTCCTTATGTCCTAGCCTGGTTTCCTTTGCTTAAATCATTCCCACCTGTGGACATCTCTGTACACCTCCTCCATCTAAAGCACAGTACACAGTGCAACAGTTACACCATTTACACACCCACTGTGGAGAAAATAACAAAGTTTACTGAAATATATTTAATCTCTGAAATATTCTGTATATTTGTAATTGAGCTGTTTCTATATATTAGAATTGTTTCTTATATTTTGTAAACTTTGATATAATATTTTTTTTTTTCAGTTCAGTCTGTTACTGTTCTTATTGTCGAAGCGACTCCAACCACATAATTAATATAGTATTCTGATTCTGATGTTTTCCCCATCCTTGCGTCCTGTTCGCTCAGTTCCTCTCCTCCATTCCCCTCCTTGTTCCCTTGCCTCATCTCCTTTTGTTGATTTCTTTCTTCTCCTTGTCTGTGAAGGTTCTCAGTCAACCAGGTCATCGTAGTCAAAGGAGCTTGCAAAGAAAAGCGTCTGGACTTCTTTAAGTTACTTGAAAAAAAGTCCAGACGCTTTTCTTTGCAAGCTCCTTTGACTTTCTTCTCCTTGTTTCCCATCTTCAGATTCAGAGGAATGCTCAGTTATCAGCTGTGTACACGGCAGAAAGACTTTCACTTTCAATTTTGTTTAAAATCACATCGCTGCATACTGTCCACCTAACAATCAAAGAGGCCCCGCCTCTAAGGTCTCAAACTTTAGTCCAGTTTAAACAGGTGACTTATAAAAACATTGTCCCCCTAAAGGTGTTATAAAGGAGGACATCTACAAATTATCCATAAAGACCAAACAGTTTTTGTATCAGGCTGGAAACATTTTTATTTCTGATTTTAACATGGGAGTCTATGGGGACTGACTCATTGCTGCCTCTGCTGGACGTCAGAGGAACTGCCTCGTTGAAGGACACCCACCATCTCTGGCTGGGGATTTAGGTTTTTTTTTAAAGCCAGTTGATAATGGACATGTATAAATTGCTTCACAGCAGACCCTCTGGTATAATCTCAGTTTCTCTTTCTCTTCTTGTCCCCTCTTTCTTCCTCTGATAGTTTGCTTCCATTTCCTGTTTCCTGTCCTTGTTTTCTGTCCTTGCTCCCGGCCCTCAGCGGGTCTCCTTTATATTCCACACATCACCTGCTCACAGAGCTCTTTGACAGCTTCTGACAATCCTGCTCATAGAAATGCTGCACTTGGTCCCTTGTGGTTCACGCTAAGGCCAAGCATCACCCACATTCCCCTGCTGGATCTCTCTCTCACAGACACACAGGAAATGCAAAAATCCTACAGACCTGTGGGGAAAGACAGTGAGATCACTCCGTGAATAGAGAATAAGGAAATTTGAGCAGGATGGAGAATTTAGGCTTCATTTCGACCTTCCCACTGTTATTACAGACAGTGAAATATCTACAGACCCACAGCTCTACTTTTTCTGCCTCACTGATATTCTTTTAAACAGCTGAGCAGATGCACTGGCATATCTCAGGGTCCTTTCAAAAAACCCTTAATGTAAGCTTAGTAAATGCAGTGTTGCAGGTTAGTAAATGCAGTGAGTGTGTATGTTTTTCTGTTGCTGCATGCAGATAGGTGACAAATGACCAAACCATACAGAGTAACAGAGGAAGGAGAAAGTAAACTGGCACTGATGCACAAGCACCTGCGGTTCCTCTTACAACCACCAGGGGCTCCAGCATTGAGTCGGTCCCCGATAGAGTCACATGTTAAATGTCCAACTTTACAGCAGAAATAAACATAAAAAAATTTTTAAAAAACCTTTAGAGTTTTGTTCAGTTCCCTTAGTGCCTTCAGCATCTTCTATCCATTAGTTTTCATAAATGATGTTTTCACAGCATGCAGACGACATAAATTATTACTGTGTCTGTCACAGGACTTCAGAAATAATTCAGCTTCTGAGACCAGCAGTGGGAACAGTGGAGTGATACTGATGATAGCTGTCAGTTTGGATGTATGTGCAGCTGTAATCTATCAGTGAGGAAAAACAGAAACGCCTCACAGTGTGCCAGAACATCATCAGGACTGATTCAGGTGTCTCTGAAAGGATAGGCTGGCTGTGCTCTTTGCTTCATATTAAGGTTGAATCTGGAGGTTGGACCTGACACATATCAAAGGTCAGTGCTTCCTATATATGAAGACAACATGGCAGTACCAAACAAATGCAGTTTCATCCTCAGTTTTCCTCTGTGACCCAGAGCTGAATACTTATTAGAATAGACCCATGCTAGCCCAGCGAACATCTGGATGGGCTGGTGTTTTTTTGTCAACGTGTAGCCATCTCCAGAAATCAACACACTCGGCTAACAAGTGAAATCTTCCAGGTTTGATCCTGGGAGGAGACACACACGACTTAGGTTGGTTGCCCCTGTGACCACATTTTTGACACCAGGAACATGAAAAACACATTGTTGTACAGAACAAGTATTTTCATAGGAGTTACGGTCTTGGATTTAGTCAGCAGTTTTTAAACAGGTGCACTGAGGCAAATTGGCGCATTTGTCAAATCTGAGCAATTGGAGTCAGTTGATGACTTTTAGAATCATCTTTTGTGACAGGATGATTAGAACTGAAACTTTACATGTCTAGTGGATTCTCCCACATTTCAACTCATCTAGCCTAATTTCATGTCCCTATTTTTAATCTGTATAGTTTATCTCCCCACTATCACACAGTTAGTCTCAAAATAAAACTCAAAAAAAAAATCAAACAGTTAAAGATTAAAAACTATTTTACCTGCTCATTTGATGCCAGTTCCCCTCTTTCTCTTTATGCCACTTACTCACTGATACTGTAGCACACACACAAACACTCACACACACAGCAAATATTCAGATTTTTCATTTGAGATTCTTGAGTTTAGATATTTAAAATACTTAATTCCACTCTTCAAGTGATATAAAGAATATGAGCTTTCAATATCCATTCAGATTTTTTTGCTGATTCTAAATTTTCTTTTGTCATTAGTCAATTTTTTCTAATGTATATTTAAAGATGTTCAGCTACTATCCAACTTTGAAATTTCTTCTGCTGTGTGAACTTTAACTTTCAACAGTTCTTCACTTTGTCTTTCAGGTGAATGATTCGGCGTATTTAATATACACACCAGTGTACAAAATTAAACAATTATAAAAATTCAACTCAAACCATTCAGCTGTTAGCATTCACATTACATTTTCTTCAGGAAATGTATTCTCTAGTTTCATACAGGGAGTGCAGAATTATTAGGCAAGTTGTATTTTTGAGGAATAATGTTATTATTGAACAACAACCATGTTCTCAATGAACCCAAAAAACTCATTAATATCAAAGCTGAATGTTTTTGGAAGTAGTTTTTAGTTTGTTTTTAGTTTGAGCTATTTTAGGGGGATATCTGTGTGTGCAGGTGACTATTACTGTGCATAATTATTAGGCAACTTAACAAAAAAACAAATATATACCCATTTAAATTATTTATTTTTACCAGTGAAACCAATATAACATCTCCACATTCATAAATATACATTTCTGACATTCAAAAACAAAACAAAAACAAATCAGCGACCAATATAGCCACCTTTCTTTGCAAGGACACTCAAAAGCCTGCCATCCATGGATTCTGTCAGTGTTTTGATCTGTTCACCATCAACATTGCGTGCAGCAGCAACCACAGCCTCCCAGACACTGTTCAGAGAGGTGTACTGTTTTCCCTCCTTGTAAATCTCACATTTGATGATGGACCACAGGTTCTCAATGGGGTTCAGATCAGGTGAACAAGGTGGCCATGTCATTAGTTTTTCTTCTTTTATACCCTTTCTTGCCAGCCACGCTGTGGAGTACTTGGGCGCGTGTGATGGAGCATTGTCCTGCATGAAAATCATGTTTTTCTTGAAGGATGCAGACTTCTTCCTGTACCACTGCTTGAAGAAGGTGTCTTCCAGAAACTGGCAGTAGGACTGGGAGTTGAGCTTTACTCCATCCTCGACCTGAAAAGGCCCCACAAGCTCATCTTTGATGATACCAGCCCAAACCAGTACTCCACCTCCACCTTGCTGGCGTCTGAGTCGGACTGGAGCTCTCTGCCCTTTACCAATCCAGCCACGGGCCCATCCATCTGGCCCATCAAGACTCACTCTCATTTCATCAGTCCATAAAACCTTAGAAAAACCAGTCTTGAGATATTTCTTGGCCCAGTCTTGACGTTTCAGCTTGTGTGTCTTGTTCAGTGGTGGTCGTCTTTCAGCCTTTCTTACCTTGGCCATGTCTCTGAGTATTGCACACCTTGTGCTTTTGGGCACTCCAGTGATGTTGCAGCTCTGAAATATGGCCAAACTGGTGGCAAGTGGCATCTTGGCAGCTGCACGCTTGACTTTTCTCAGTTCATGGGCAGTTATTTGGCGCCTTGGTTTTTCCACACGCTTCTTGCGACCCTGTTGACTATTTTGAATGAAACGCTTGATTGTTCGATGATCACGCTTCAGAAGCTTTGCAATTTTGAGACCGTTGCATCCCTCTGCAAGATATCTCACTATTTTTGACTTTTCTGAGCCTGTCAAGTCCTTCTTTTGACCCATTTTGCCAAAGGAAAGGACGTTGCCTAATAATTATGCACACCTGATATAGGGTGTTGATGTCATTAGACCACACCCCTTCTCATTACAGAGATGCACATCACCTAATATGCTTAATTGGTAGTAGGCTTTCGAGCCTATACAGCTTGGAGTAGGACAACATGCATGAAGAGGATGATGTGGACAAAATACTCATTTGCCTAATAATTCTGCACTCCCTGTAGTGTAATCTTCACATGCTTTATCCAAAGCACATTATCTGTTGATTCCCTCGCTAATTATATTCACAGTATTCCCTCTGCGTCTTTAGGGATTCGCTAGCTTAGGTTAGCTTAGCTCATAGTTAACTCACTAGCAGCATGGCCTCTTCACCTGTCCCTCTTGCACTTTCCTGCTCATTGTGACAGGTGTTAAGTTAACCCTCTGCCTCCTTTAGCAGCAATGGTGCTTGTAATAAATTTAGCCTATTTGCAGCTCTGGAGGCTGGGATAACTGAATTGGAGAGTCTGCTTCACACCCTCGAAAAACCCGTAGCTAGCCATACCCCTGTACATCCCAGTACATTACCAACCCATTCATCTGTCTCCAAGTGTTTTTCACCACTTTCACCACATCCGCAGGGTATCAAACTCCATAGTCAATTGTCTTCCAGGAGCCAGAGCAGGCAAAATTGAGGGAAATTTAAAACTTTGGAAAATTGTAAAAATTGATCAACAAACAAATGTGCTCTGCCTTATTGAAACAAGGTTACAGCAGCAACACGATACTGATTCGTTTAAACTACTGTCAGAATCCTCAAAGCACAGGCAGAGGAGCGGGTGTGGCAGCAATCTTCCACTCCAGTTTATTAATCAACCAGAGACCAAGACAGACTTTTAATTCATTTGAAAGCCTGATGCTTAGCCTTGTCCACCCTAGCTGGAAATTTAAAAAAACAGTCTTATTTGTTGTCATCTATCAGTCAGCTGGGCCTTACACAGAGTTTCTGTCTGATTTCTCAGACCTTTTATATGATTTAGTGCTCAACTCTGATGAAATAATTATTATGGGTGATTTTAACATCCATGTAGATGCTAAAAATGACAGCCTCAACACGGCATTTAATCTGTTATTAGACTCAATTGGCTTCTCTCAAAATGTAAAGAACCCACCCACCACTTTAATCTAGATCTTGCTTTAACATATGACATAGAAACTGAACATGTAACAGCGTTTCCTGAAAACTCTCTCTTGTCTGATTATTTCCTAATAACATTTAAATTTACAATAATGGATTCCGCAGCAGTGGGGAGTAGATTTCATCACAGTAGATGTCTTCCTGAAAGTGCTGCTCGTTATTGTTTGTTACAGGCCCGTGTCCTCGGGTACCAAATGCAAACGAGAGTTCGTTAGCTGAACAAACTGACAGGAAAGAGGCGAGTGAGGAGCAGAGGGAGGCGGGTCGAGCAGTGTAATATCAAAGATCCCTCAATGAATCAGGACAAGCTCTCTCTTCTCCTGTCCTGATTTTATTCCTATCTTCTTTCTGCTTCACCTTATTTCCTTTTCTTTTCTCCTTTCCTATATTTGACTTCTTTCCCCTCCTCATTTGTTACCCTGATTTCTTTTGCTTATTCCTTTTCTATCCTGGCTTCCTTTGTACTACTTACCACCATTTCTTTTTTCTTTCCAGTACTTCTTTCTATTCTCATGTTTTTCCTCTGTTCCTCGCCTTGTTTCTTTTCCTTATTTCTTGAAGGCTACTTGTTTGCTTTCCTAGGCTCCAGTGCTCCATTCCTATCCTTGTTCACTCATCTCATGTACTCATTTCATTTTTTGTTCTTTCCTCTCTTTGTTTCCTGTCTTCTTATTCATATTCTCATTTATTAGCTGTATGTCAGCACAGATAGATTTATAGTCCCAAATCACCTGAATGCACTTTATACTGTAAGAAGCTGTCATGTAGCTGTTTGCAACCATGCTCTAACCCAGGGGTAGGCAACTCCAGGCCTCGAGTGCCGGTGTCCTGGAGGTTTTAGATGTGTCCAAACAAATCAGCTCTGTAGTTAAGGGATCTTTTTATCATTTACGGATTTTAGCCAAAGTCAAGTCTTACCTTTGCAGGAACGATCTAGAAAGAGTGGTCCATGCTTTTATTACTTCACGGCTGGACTACTGTAATTCCCTCTATGCTGGCCTAGATCGTTCCTGTCTACATCGCCTTCAACTGGTGCAGAACGCTGCCGCTTGCCTGTTGACCGGTTCAAAAAAAAGAGACCACATCACTCCGGTTCTCTGCTCTCGCCACTGGCTCCCAGTTGCTTTTAGGATTGATTTTAAAATCTTACTGCTGGCTTTTAAGGTTTTAAATGGCACTGCACCTTCTTACCTGTCAGAACTCCTTAGTACTTATCGCCCCAGGAGATCTTTGAGGTCAGCCGATCTGATGCTTTTAGATGTTCCCAGGTATAAATTAAAGACAAAGGGAGAGAGGGCGTTTGCTGTGGCTGCACCCAGACTGTGGAACAGTTTACCTCCTCACGTCAGATTCTCCAAAAGCCTAGAAACTTTTAAAACTGCTCTTAAAACTCACCTCTTTTCATTGGCTTTTAGAAAGGTTTAATTTATTTGTTTATTTATTTTTTATTTGATCAGCGAGGTGTTTTACGAAATTGTGTTCTATTGTATTTTTATCTGTATTTACTGTACAGCACTTTGGTCAGCCTTGGTTGTTTTTAAATGTGCTCTATAAATAAACTTGACTTGACTTGACTTGATCCATCACAGCTGATTTAAAGGGCTAAATGACTCCTCAGCATTTCTTGAAGTTCTCCAGCAGAGGCCTGGTAATGAACTAATCATTTGATTCAGGTGTGTTAACCCAGGGTGCGATCTAAAACCTGCAGGACACCGGCACTCGAGGCCTGGAGTTGCCTACCCCTACTCTAACCACATTAGAAAGAAACACGTATGTAATTCATCCATTAAATAATAAATACCTGATTGATATTTCTCGCACTGTAAGAGACAGTCTAACTGGACCTGGATTCTACATGAAAACATCAACATCTACACTTCGACCAGATATGAAAGAATCGTAACTGTGCAACAGACGTCAGTTTGTTCATGTAAAAGTTCCACTGGGGTCAGTGCTAGGACCAATTCTGCTTCTCTTTGGCAGTTCATTAGAAGACATAGCATACACTTTCACTGCTATGCAGATGACACACAAATTTCTCTATCTATGAGGCCAGATAGCACACACCAATCAGTTAAAGTGCAGGAATTTCTCAAAGGCATAAAGACCTGGATGGCCTCTAATTTTCTGCTTCTAAATTCAGATAAAACTGAGGTTATTGTACTCGGCCCTGGAAATCTTAGAAATATGGTATCTAACCAGATTCTTACTCTGGATGGCATTACCAGTAACAATGTAAGGAATCTTGGAGTCATTTCTGTCCTTCAATGAACATATTAAAAAAAATATAGGACTGCATTCTTCCATTTGACACTGAATCCTCCTTAAGCTAAGATGCAATAAGCTAAGGTCGCTCCTAAACTCTAAATTATTGACAGCTGTGGGAAAAGCCAAATTTCCTGATCGATTTTCACCCTCACCTCCTTTTTATCCTGTGAAAAGGACAAAACAACAGAAATAAAGAAGTGACTGTCAAGCTTTTAATCAAAATCATAACAAGCCACAGAAGATTAAAGTTTGGGAACAGCTGCTCCTGATATGAAGCTGCCAGTAAACACTAAAAGTACTTCTTATTCTAATTGAGCCATTCCAGTCGCATTAATCTCAGTTAAGATAGTCTGTAGCAGCACATCATGATGAGTTATTTAAACTCATCAAATATGCCGTAAACCATAAATGCTCTGCAGCATTTTCCTCTGAAATCAAGTGATGGAGCAGAAAAGTAGTCTGGAATGTTTTTTTTGTTCTGTTCTGTAATCTCAGACCGATATCTGATGTGAAGTGCTGTTTTTAAAATCCCGACACTTCACCGTGAGGGGGGATTCCTCTGAAGTGCCTGGCCTTGAGTGCAGGTTAATAACTTACACACACTCCCACTTCAGATCATCAGCCTAATGCATAGTGAAGAAAAACACGGCATTCTGGTTAAACGTATGGACTCTGACAGGAGGTGCGGTAGGATTTGTTCCCATGGAAACGCTCTGAAAGCTTCGTGACAACTACTGACGTCATCTGAGCTGTTTCTACTCTTTGAGGTGTCCCTTTTTTTATTCTTTAATCTTCATTGGGTTCAAATCCCATTTATCCAAGCTGAACAGCAACAGGGTTGCAGCAGAGTGGAAGCAGTGGAGCACTGCAGCAACCTGCAGGTCTGAAAACAGTTTGCATTATTAAGGGTGTGGCCTCTCAGACTGATAGGTGGATGATGACACAGATGGTTGCAGCTGCTAGTTTCACCTGAACTGGGCCTCTGGACCATGTTTGTCCTGTTGGAGCCTTTTGGAGCATTTTTAATGACTTCATGTGACCAATAACATGGCTGCTACGAGGTTACTGTACTAACAGACTGTTGAAAATGCTAATGCTGAAGCTTCAGACTGCGACATCAGTGAAACTCATGGTGGCAGGTCTGTGATTATCATACTTTTCATGTTTCAAGTCTGGCAGAAATTCTGCAGCGGTCGAGGTGAAAGAACTCGGCCGAGTTCTTCAGGCTCTTTATTCTCTGCAGTGAGCACCTTTCACATTTCACAGATGTGGCGAGCTTTTAACTTGTGAAACAATTACCAACTCTTATAAGATTGTTGGAATAATAAAAAATACCTGCTCTTTCCTGTTACATCCTTAAACTGACAGAGGAGTGAATCATGAGCAGAAGATCAGCCAGTAAACTCTGTTTACTACTCTCTGTGTGTGTGTGTGTGTGTGTGTGTGTGTGTGTGTGTGTGTGTGTGTGTGTGTGTGAGTGAGAGAGAGAGAGCATGCACAGGTATTTTCATTTCACATCGTTATTTCAATTATACGTGTGTGTGTGTGGTGGGGAATACACAGTGACAGCTCATGAATAATTCCCCCCCCCCCCCCCCCCCGTGCAGGAAGCGTGTGTTTATCTACCCTTTAGACTGCTTATTGACACAAACACACACACACACACAGAAATACATCAGAATAAACACGCTGAGGCGGCCGGGTGGGAGTGCTGCAGACATTTATCAGACGGGCTAACAAAGAGAAGTCAGAGTGATGCTCCTGAAGATTAACAGGGTGGTTTCACTGCAGTCAGTGTCAGTTTACTGCCTGATGCATTCACTGACATCCTGTTCACAATGAAGTTTGAATCCACTTTCCTCTTTGAGGCTGCGTTTCTGTTCAGAAAAAAAAATTCTTTGTTTGTGCATCTGCGACAAGCTCAGATTGAACAACAGAGGCCTCGCAGGTGACGGGGGTCAAGTACGCGTACATGATGATGTCACAGGTCCGGAGTTTTTACTTCCGTCCCCTCTTAATTTAACTGTGAGTAATATGTTATGAAGCTTAACTTTAATCACAGGCAAACCGATTTACTCAGGAACAAATAAAACACTGAAATAAACCAAACATTAACATTTAGAAGTGATCTAAGTTACTTATATATCATGTTTAACCTCAGTAGTGAAATCTTTATTAATAAAAATAGTGTACATGTACATACATGTACATACCTTAATAAAAACAACCAGGTGAGATGTTAGAACGCTTTTTATTTTTATTTTAGTGGACACTCAATACAATAGACAGCTGCTGGGGTTTGGGGTTTGTTTAACCTGAGTAGCGAAAAGACCGCGGGGGGGTTGAAAACGATGTGCCGAGAGTCCGCTGTTCTCGCCGGCTCTAATGATCCTCGACCTCGCTGTCTGCTATGGAGCTGGCGGGTCACAGACGTCTCCAAAAACGTCGGAGCGCGTTTGGAAATATATGATATCTTGATAAATCGAGCAAATATTTGAAGTTTACACAGCTACATTCTCGCTTGAAAATAACTTAAAAGTTTATTTTGTGACCCAGAAAGAGTAATATTTAAAAGTTTTTAGCCGCGCTCCTCCATCATTGCCGCGTTTGGGTTTTGGACGAAATGCATTCTGGGATATTTAGCTGTACCAAGTCCACACAAGTTACCACTGATGCATGCTCGATAAAACGGGCGGAGCGAGAACACATCCGGGACTTTTTCGCGTTCTCGGCTTGATGCGTACTTTGAATTGGAACAGTACTTGGTCTCCGACTGATGACGTATCACGAGTACACAAGAACGCAAGTACGCATATTGAGAAAGGCCCTGCCTCTCCAGTCCCACCGTCCCACTGTGACATCACCATGTGAATACTCTGTTCACCCCTCCCCCCTTACACATGCTGTGTGGCCCAAACAGGGTTTAGTTACATGAAAGTAGCAAAGTGTGCTTTAACAGCCAGCCTTACCCAGCACTCACATCTCCAAAACACTGATGTCCAGAAACCGGTGGGTGGGTGATTGAGCGGATCATGCTTTGGATATAAAGCCTATAAAACAGAGAAGAAACTGTCTTTCCTATTAGTGATTTTTATTTAGTGATTTTGTTGACATCAATAATCATCATGGATTCATTTTTAAATCAGTCATTGGTTTATTTCTGTTATTACTGTTGTTGTGTAAAGTGCCAGAGATTCCTGTTTGATCCCAGGAGGAGACAATGATCTCAAGTGGTGTAAATCGAATACACACCCCTGCCGTGGGGATCTCTAGTGAATAACAGAGCGGCCGAAAGCAGCTTTTTGTCTCGCGGCTGAAGAAGTGTCATGAAAAGTCATTTGTATCTGATCTGCAAACATCCTTTGTTGTGTTTTTTGTGTTAAAGTTTCCATAAACTGCTGCGGTCAGTAAAACACTCAGCCGAGGGCACCACGAAGCACAGAGATGCTCTGAGGAGACGCCCGACCCTCCAACACCGCCGCCACACACACACTGACACACACACGTACAGACACACACACGTACAGACACACATACACACACACACAGTGACAGGGTGGCAGGGTTACCAGTCACTGTGAGCAATCAGAGCAGTGTGCAGAGACAGAGATGCCACATACCTGCCACCATCCATCAACATCACAGCCTCACACTTGTCCATTTAAATTCATGTCAACAGCAGAAGAGAAGAGAAGAGAAGAGAAGAGAAGAGGAGAGTCAAACTGAAACCATGAAGCACTTTAATAAAAATGTGGTAATTTAAACAGGAACTCTTGTAGCAAAATCTGATATTGTAGTGGAAAAATAATAAACCCAGTTTTGTTAAAAGCACCAGGATTACAAGCAGGCCTCATTCTGTGCTGGAAATCACTGCAGGTGCTCAGAAATGCTTTTGAAAACCATCGCAGCTCATTACTGCATCCACACAGGAAGTTCAAACCCCACCATGCAAAGAACAAACAGACCCCCAGAAACGCTGGCCCCTTTCTCTGAGGTCATGTCAGATGAGGCTGAGTGGAGACCGTCCCACACTCTTCAGGCTAAATAGAGAAGAAACTATCCTGCCTGGTGTAAGCACACAGGTCAAAACGCTCTGTTAGTACAGTAACCTCACAGCAGCCATAGTGCTGGTCACATGACGTCATTTAAAAGATGCTCCAAAACGCTCCAGAGGTCCAGTTCAGGTGAAGCTAGCAGACAGCTAGCAGCAACAGCTGCCTGTGTCAGCATCCACCTGTCAGTCACAGAAGGCACGCCCCTAATGATGCAACCTCTAAGCATTAATGCAATTTAAACAGGTGAGTTATAAAAACATCCTCCCTCCATAGCACTGTTATGAAGGAGGAAACATTAGTTTGACAAAGAAGAATATAATTCATAAGTAAATAACAAGGAGAGGATTTCCCGTCTGTCTGCGGCACTGGGAGGTGTCAGCTTAGTCCCACGGGGAGCTGCATGTAAATAAGCCTGAGTCTTTGGGCTGACATTTTAACAGGCCGGCTTCCTCGTCCCTGAGGTCAGTCGAGTCTTCGCTTTGACAAAGAGACATGCAAATAACTGCAGGCAGAGACACAAAATATCATCTCTGTCAGCGCTGCATTTATCTCTCTGTGAAAATACAGAGCACACGTTAAACGGCAGGGAGTCAGTGCCCATAGACTACATTTTAAATCTTTACAGCAGAAATAAACATGTTTACAGCCTGATAAACAAACTGTTTGGTCTCTGTGGATAATTTAAACCTTCATAACACCTGTAGGAGGATATAACTTTTTTTATGACTTACTTGTTAAAAGTGCATTGAAGTATAAGTACTTTAACTGTGGTAAAATATCTGGATATTTGATATGGTTCAGAGTCAGATAAAAATACTAAAGACACTTTTGAGTTTCACACAGAGAAACAAAAGTGTTGTGGATCAGTGAGCCCCAGACCTGCTGTATGTATTAGTGGATGATCCGATATCATCGTGTTGGTGTTGTTCCCAGATCATCATGAAAATGTTGTTCCAGGTTCAACATTGCAAGTGACCAATCACATTGTTCTGACGTTATTCTTTTGCACGCCAAGCCATTTGTGCATTTATGAAATTCCAATGTTGCAAGGACAATATCAGTTCGTTTATTAAAGGGTTATGGTTAGGGTTAGGGTCAGGGTCCGTTGATCGGCGGACAGAAGC
Source organism: Diplotaxodon limnothrissa (assembly GCF_057381915.1). Classification (NCBI taxonomy): domain Eukaryota; kingdom Metazoa; phylum Chordata; class Actinopteri; order Cichliformes; family Cichlidae; genus Diplotaxodon; species Diplotaxodon limnothrissa. Next base: position 29,384,135 of record NC_140602.1, on the reverse strand, counting down.
GATTTCTCGCAGCTTAAGTACAGTTTTTTGTTTTAAGGCGGTTTTTCCCGGAGTCGCAAAAGTATGACGTCACAACATTCTGATTGGTCACTTGTTGATCCTGGAACAACATCTAGTATGATGATCTGGGAACAACATCAACACGAGGATATCAGATCGTGCAGTTTCTCCAGCCTCTGCCCTCCCACCCCCCACCCCCCGCCTGGACTTCCTCCTCCTCTAGCCCTCAGTTTGATTATTCTGTTAAATCAAAGCATGTGAAGTAACAGAAGATAACAGCGAGTTCCTTTCATCAGAACAAAGCTGGTTTGTGCCTGGAGGATGGGAAACTGAAGATATGCAGCGGTCATGCAAAGGCACGTGTGAGTCTGCATAAAGAAAAAACCCTACCCTCTAACCCTCTGCTCAGGCTGTCCTCCTGGACATCTGCAGACCTGCAGGGCCACAAACACGCCTACAAACACACAAGCTGATTTTAAATTCCCAAACTTCTAAAGACATGATTATTTCTCACTGATTTGGTGGTAAACATATAAAACAAGGAGATGGAGCAGAGCAGCAGGAAACTTCAGGTGAAAAAAAAAAAGACAAAGATGTTTTTATAAAAGCCTTAAAGCCACTCACAGGAACTAACGCAGGAACAATGGTTGCCATCATGTTGATGTTAATGACTGTTTGTCCTGTGAGAGCTGAGAGAGCGCACAGGTGTGGGAGGAAAACACAAACCACTCTTTGTCTGGCTGCAGGAGGATGGAGAAAGATGGAGACCGAGGACAAGAAGGATGATTGACTTAGATTTAAATATACTAAAGGGGCAGGGCCAAGAGATGGCCACTATAGACTGTATATGAAAGATATGTATATGTAGGTAGCTTCCAGGTGCCTGAAATGTTTTCTAATGACCATCAGGGGGCGCCTCCTCTGAAGTCTGACGTTGTTGAGGTCTGTTAACCATCATATCCAGCTTCCTAACCCCAACACACAGCAGTTAAAGTGCTAACTGATTGGTGATGTCACAGTGCCGTCTTTTATATACAGTCTGTGTATATTACTTTCTCTCCATGCTGAACGTGGAAAATACAGTCACTGCTCTCTCTCGCCTGCATATTTCCCCATTCGGACAAATGTCAGCATGTGTGCTGTAATGTGCTGTGATTGGTCAGTTAGGACGCCTGTTTCTTCACCACAGGAAGTGCAGTGTGGTCAAAAGCAGCAGCAGCTTGTGGTGGTTTAAGGTGATGCTCTCAGAGGGATGCAGGCAGTGATACTGGAGGATCACGTACAGGCCAACAGCACCTCCCTGTGGACCCCTGAAGAACTGCAGGGACTGAGTGGAGCACCAGCAGTTGATTCGTGTCTGTCACTGTTTTTAACGTGGGTGTTTGCTGCCGTGACGTCATCGACCTCTCCTGTAGCTGGTCGGCGTCCACGGGGACTCGGTGTGGATTTTTTTAGGCTTTAACTGGAATCTTCTGCTCTGACTCTTTTACAATTTTGCAGCACTTTTGTTCCTGCACTTCAAGCTGTGTTTGTCGTGCGCGTGCTCACAGAGCTCTGCATGAAGCTCCAGCTGTTCCCCACACAGTCCTCCACGGCAGCTTCAAGCAGTGCAAAGCATAAAGTTCCTGTTCAGGCTGTGCTGAGACTGAGGTTTAAGTTCAACAAACCATCTGGGCGCTTTGATAAAATCCTAAATTATAATGAAATAAGCAACACAGCAGGTGATTCTCATTCATTAAGAGAGATAAATTAACTTTTATGGATTCATAACTTTCCCAGACACTTCCAATAACAGGTTCAAGCATCTGTTGGACTCCTTTAATTAAAGGAGTTCACCTGTCGCTCCCTAGGTAACTTATTGTGACTTATTGTGAGCTCACTGATGGATATTTATTAGTGAATAAGTGATGTAATGAGTCTCAGGAGCTTCAGTTCATCAGTAAGATGTAAAAACAGTTTGATGGATGTTGATGGAGCTCTGTTTTGGTGGAGGTCTGGGCTCTGAGCTGCTGCTATGCCCTTTGTGTTTTCATGCACTTTACAGATTTCTGTGAATCTGCAGCATTAATAATGTGCAGCTGTGTGGACCCATGAGTGACGCATCCACAGGAAAGGTGACTCAGGTGTCTCAGCAGACTGAACTATAATTCACTTAGTGTACTGGGTTATAAAGCACACCTGTAGCCCATCCTGCTCTCACTCTGGCTGCAGCTGACGCAGGTATGTGGGAAACAGACTCACCTGGGGAGCAGCTGGTAGCAGCACTGGGCTGTCCTCGTGTAAACTTCCTCCCAGCTACCTGTGCTCACCCGGTGGTTGAGCTGAGCTGCGTTTGTGTGGATACACACACATATGTAGTGAGAGGAGTTTTCTGGAAGAAGATTCATGAGTTTAAGGATGTTTTTAAGAGGGTGTAGATGTTTCCATGTCACACCATCCCGTGCTCCAGCCGTCCATCCACCACGACCTCCTTGCTGCTCAGACTCCTTCATGTTAACCCACAGCTGTGTTCATACACGGCATTAAACACACGACCGCTCAGGAATGATGACACAGCAGCTTTTATTTCAGACTGCACTTCAGGCACCAACAGGAAACATTCAGCGGCGATGCATGCAGTTTGTACATCCACCAATGAGCACGCAGTGCCTACAAAGAACACACACATTCATCGTCACATCAAGCTTTTGGCATGAGAAAAAAAAAAAAAAAAGAGTACACTGAATCTAAAGGAACCACAAGAACCGCACAGAACGCACAGAACCTCACACCTGATTTAAAGACACAATAAAAATGGAATTTACACTTTTCTTTGGATGTGTTTGAATTATTATTTTGACCTTGATCAGAAGACATCAGCATTTCTAATGCGGCATGAAATGAGCACGACAGAACATCTGGATTCAACATCTGTCTCTGCTGAAGTTCTGCAGGTCCTCATAAAATAACCTCTGACGTTAAACTGACCACAGAGTGCAAATCATCATCATCATGAACACGCTGATGTGCAGGCTCCTCCTCCTCGTCTCCTTCCTCTCTGAGTGGAAGCAGGACATGAAGGTCATGAGTGTGAGAACGTCACAGCATCACATCACTACACTGTACGAACACAGCGAGGGCAGGAAGCAGTGTGTGTGTGTCTGTGTGTGTGTCTAGTTAGTGTTTGGCCTCTCGGGGGTAGAACTCGGCCAGTGTGCTCTGGGGGATCCTCTTAAGCATCTCTTTGGGGAAGATCCTCATGAGCTGCCAGCCAATGTCCAGAGTCTCAAACACGCTGCGATTCTCATAGGCACCTAAACACAAACACAGGGACAGGTGAACACCAGTGTCTGACATCACAGCAGTTTGATGTGGGTATCGGGTGGACAAAGAGTCACATGACCCGTGAAATGCTCCTCCTAATGTGAGGGCACTCAGAGCCTGAAGCAGATAACCCGGGTTAACAGAGAAAGCTGATAACCATCATCATCGTACCTGTCATCTCTGACTGGGAGTTAGGATTTATTAAAGTTTATTTAAGTATCAAAAGTCTGTTAAAGCTGCCAAATCTGCCTTTTTGTCTAGCATTATTATGACTAATAGCCACAACCCCCGAGCACTTTTTAATACTTTTAATTCTGTGATAAACCCTCGCACTACCACTTATAGGGATGCCTCCCCTGCTCTTTGTGATAAATTCTTAAAGTATTTCTCTGATAAAATCTCAGCTCTAAGGGCTTCTCATCCATCTCATCCATCATCAGTTTTAGACCCAGTTCCAGCTTCTGAATGCTTGACTGTCTTTCAACAGTTTGAGCCAGTGTCTTATTCTGCTTTAAAAGATATAATTGATCATCTCAAAATCTCTGGTTCCCCGCATGATATTCTTCCTTCTCGTTTCTTTAAGGAAGCTTTACATGTTATTGGTCCTTGTATCTTATCTCTGCTGAATGCATCATTGTCATCAGGTTGTGTACCATCTGTCTTTAAGCATGCTGTTGTGCAACCTATTATGAAAAAGCAAAATCTTGACCCTAATGGTCTCACTAACTACAGCAACACTCCTCGGCTTCTGCCCCTATTTATTGTGGTGTGCCTCAAGGGTCCGTGCTTGGTCCTGCTCTTTTCTCTTTGTACATGTTGCCCTTGGGATTAATTTTTAGTAAATACAACATCTCCTTTCACTGTTATGCTGATGATATCCAGATTTATTCACCTTTGAAATCCGATGTGTCTGCTTCTTTGCAACCTCTGTTCAACTGTTTGCATGAAGTTAAAATTTGTTTATCACATAATTTTCTTACATTGAACGAAGACCAAAATCACTAGACCAGTTAGCTGATGCCCTAGGCCCTCTCGCTAGCCATCTTTCGTCCACTGTAAGAAACCTCGGAGTGTTCCTGGATGGCTCTTTTAAACTCGAGAAACAGGTCTCCACTGTGGTAAAAAACAGCTTTTACCAGTTGCGTCAGATTTCCAAAGCAAAGCCGTTCTTTCCTTTAAAGGACCTTGAAAAGCTTATCCACGCATTTATCACATCCAGATTGGACTACTGTAACTCCCTCTACTCAGGCCTCCAACACTCTTCTCTTTGCCGGCTCCAGTTAATTCAAAATGCAGCTGCGCATCTTTTAACAGGTACGAGAATTCATGAACACATAACTCCAATTTTAGCCAAATTACATTGGCTCCCTGTTAAATATCTCATAGATTTTAAAATTCTTTTGTTCACTTTTAATATTTTGAATAATTTTGCGCCCAGTTATCTTTCTGATTTACTCCATTCATACAATCCCAACAGAGCACTTAGATCATCCAACCACAGGCTCCTAGCACAACCTAGGTCTCGAATGAAGTCGAGAGGCGACCGGGCCTTGGCAACCGTGGCACCCAGACTTTGGAATAACCTCCCTGTTCATATTCGTACTGCCGAGTCTATCCAGTCTTTTAAATCACATCTTAAAACGTATCGTTTTACTTTGGCTTTTGATTCTAACTAGTTGGCTGTTTTAGCTTGTTGTGTTGTTACCTATTGTTTGTTGTCCTGTTTTATTGTTTGTTTTAACTGTCTCATGTTTTTATTGACTGTGAAGCACTATGGTCAACACTGTTGTTTTAATATGTGCTATATAAATACATTTTGATTTGATTTGATTTGATTTTGATTAAAGCAATTAATAAATCCTAACCAGCTTTCCAAAGAAAGCTGGATCTGTTCAACGTAGTTACATAAAGGTGAACAAACAAGCAAACAAAGAGTCCAATGGCACCTTGAGAGATGAAGTTTTTCTCAAACTTGGTGAGGAACTCCAGGTACAGCAGATCATCGGCCGTCAGAGCCTCCTCTCCCACCACTGCCTTCATGGCCTGGACATCCTTCCCTATAGCATAACAGGCATACTGCACACACACAGACACACACACACTTAGATTAAGCAGGAAGACAGGAGCGTGCAGCCTGGAGCAGGTGTATACGTACGAGCTGGTTGGAGACGTCAGAGTGGTCTCTGCGGGTCATTCCCTCCCCGATGGCGGACTTCATGAGACGGGAGAGAGACGGAAGCACATTGATGGGAGGATAGATCTGAGTGGAGGAAGACGGGGAGGACAGGTCAGGGTCACCTGATGGCTCTGACGTATGCCAGGTTGACTGACAGAGCCTGGCATTCCTCTACCTGAGGCCGGCTACAGAGCTCAGAGCTCCACAGGTGACGTCTGAAGGCGGAGCTTTGTTACCTGTCTGTTGTGAAGCTGTCTGTCCACGTAGATCTGTCCCTCAGTGATGTACCCGGTCAGGTCAGGGATGGGATGGGTGATGTCTGCGAGAGATGAGAACTTGCTGTGAAATCCACAAAATTCCAATCCTTTGTATGTGAGATGAGCACGTGTGTGTCTGAGTATGTGTGTGTACCGTCGTTGGGCATGGTGAGGATGGGGATCTGGGTGATGGAGCCGCTGCGTCCCTCAACCCTGCCGGCTCTCTCATAGATGGTTGCCAGGTCGGTGTACATGTATCCGGGGAAACCTCGGCGTCCTGGCACTTCCTCTCTGGCTGCGGACACCTGGCGGCGGGGAGCAATCACATGATCATTTCCAGTTTCCTGCAGCGATTTGGGGTTACGGTAAGTGAGAGTGAAAGAGCAGCTGACCTCTCTGAGCGCCTCTGCGTACGAGCTCATATCGGTGAGGATGACAAGCACGTGCTTCTCACACTGATAGGCCAAGTACTCGGCCGCCGTCAGTGCCAAGCGGGGGGTGATGATCCGCTCGATTCTGCAACACAATGGCCCGATAATCTGTGAATGTCGGCCGACCCCCGGTGCAGGTTAGCCTCAGCCATCACTAACTCTTAGAAGAACACAGCTCGACCTGCAGAGCACACCTGTGTGTTCCTGCAACGTTACAAAACTGCTGTTTGAGCGCCTGAAGGTGAACCCCCAAACACTTGACCCGCTCCCACGGCCCATACAGCAAATCTGACATCATCTATGAAACACCTGGAAATCTGCCTTCAGCTCTGTCTGTTTGTCTGTGTGTGTATGCAAATGTGTGTGTGTGTGTGTGTGTGTGTGTGTGTGTGTGTGTGTGTGTGTGTGTGTGTGTATGTGTGTGTGTGTGTGTGTGAGCTTTGTTCTTAATGTTTTGTCCTACGTCGGGTCATTGGCCAGGTTGAGGAACAAGCAGACATTGTCCATGGAGCCGTTCTCCTCGAAGTCCGACTTGAAGAACCTGGCTGTCTCCATGTTCACCTGAGGGCGGAGAGTAGATCACTGAGCTCTGTGAGTGGGAGTTTGCAGGTGCTGAGTGTGTGGGGCAGCTTTAAGACATCAATAAACTTGCTCTCATATTCAGAGGCTTCTGATGAGGAAGCATCTGAAGAACTCACCCCCATGGCGGCAAAAACAATGGCAAAGTTGTCCTCGCTGTAGTCCATCACGTCCTTTGACTTCTTCACCAAACCGGCCTGCCGGCAGATCTGAGCTGCAATCTGAGACAGAAGAAGAGGGATCTGATTTCCTTTTCAGTCATTACATCACAATAATGAAGAGGAGGTGATGTGTTTACCGACCCTGCCCCCTCTCGGAGTAGGGTGCGAGTACCTCGTTGTGCGGCAGCCCGGCAGCAGAGAAAATGGGGATTTTCTGCCCTCTGGCGATGCTGTTCATGCCATCGATGGCAGAGATGCCAGTCTGGATCATCTCCTCAGGGTAAATGCGGCACTGAGGGTTTATGGGCTGTCCTGAGGAGAACGTGGTTACAAACACATGTATGAAGGAACTGAACACGTGATCCACTGCAGCAGATAATAACAACTCCAAGAAGTCAGAGACAAGTACACGGAGATTCACAGGTGCAGTTTATGAGGACTCGAGGAAGTCAACATGAAAGCTGAAAACTGAATGTATTTTTCTATTTCAAAACTACAATTATAATGGATTGGATTTATATAGCGCTTTTCAAGGCACCCAAAGCGCTTTACAATACCACTATTCATTCACTCTCACGTTCATACACTGGTGGAGGCATGCTACAGTTGTAGCCACAGCTGCCCTGGGGCAGACTGACAGAAGCGAGGCTGCCATATCGCGCCATCGGCCCCTCTGGCCAACACCAGTAGGCAAGTAGGGTAAAGTGTCTTGCCCAGGGACACAACGACCAGGACAGAGAGCCCAGGGATCGAACCGGCGACCTTCCGGTTACAGATGCGATTCCCAACCCCCTGAGCCACGGTTTAGCGAAATAAAGTTCCTAAAAATAAACTCATCATGACCCACAGCACAAGAGACTCTGCCCACAACTCTACGTCCTAAAACACATCCTTTAAATTTATTCTAATCACATTTTACTTAAAAACTCATAGAAAGCTGTTTTTATCGTTTCCCTCCTTCTGAAATCTGACTTTTCTCCGATTAAACCTCCAAACTTTTGATTCTGTGGGTCGTTCTTTGACCTGAACCGCATGTGAGTCCACGCGATCAAGCCCAGCTCGAACCCTGAGTGACGTCAGTGTGTAACCACATGTTCCACACTGAGGTGAGGTATTAATGAGAAGGTGGGCGCTACTGTGACTGCGAGTCAAACATACAGACAGAGCCTGATTTTGACCACGTGTGTCTCTATAAAACATTAAAACTGAGATCAGGTTAAATCTGCTGTGTTTTCTCTCATTTCTGACATTTTTCCTCCGAACAAGTCGAAGAAACTTTACTGCCTGTTTCAGATGTTTGCATCAGACTGCTGCACCAATCAGATCATGGCAAGTCTCCTCGAAGCAGAGACATACCCATGATGTCCAGGAAGTCTTCGGCCAGGACAGCGGGTCCTCGGTCGATGGGTTTACCCGACCCGTTAAACACACGACCTGCAAACACAAAAACACGCCTCAGCACACATCTGAGGACCTCATCACACATTCAACAGCGGACGGGGATTCATGAGGACCTTTGTGAACCTCATTCTGTCACGTGACGTACCCAGCATGTCCTCTGAGACCGGCGTCCGTAATATGTCACCTGTGAACTCGCAGCTGGTCTTCTTGGCATCGATGCCTGCAGTCCCCTCAAACACCTGCAGAAGGCAGAGCGGAGGAGGAAACAGTTCATCGGGGTCCTTCTGGAAGTGCCCACATTGTGTCAGACTGATGTGAATACCTGCACCACAGCTTTGGAGCCGGTGACTTCCAGCACCTGGCCGCTCCTCCTGGTTCCATCCGGCAGCGTGAGGTGGACGATCTCGGCGTACCTTGGGAACTGTCGGTGTGAAGGGAGACCACGAGAGTTACCAACCTCCACTATACACGTGTCAGAAAACATAGCACAGTTCACCATTTATTTGAGGGAAACTACATAAACGGATTTAAACGTGGTGTGAGGACGCTCCGACTGCAGGATCTGCTGGTTTTATTGAGAGACGCTTAGTAAAGAGGACGCTGAGACAAACAGCTGAGGAGGTTTTCCTCTTACCTTAACCTGGTCCAGGATCACCAGCGGCCCGTTGACTCCAGACACTGTTTTGTAGGCTGAGGAGACAAAAACAGCACAAGTCAGTACAGCGTGGGTGGAGCACAGGTGGAGCACAGGTGGAGCGCTGCACAGCTGCAGATCTCCACATGACAGCACCGTTTCTCCAACATGTGAAATCTTCTTTTATAAGCTCAAAGTCTCCACCTGCTGGAAGTCACATGAACCACAGTCTGACGGGAGATACGAGCCTTAGAGACTCTGCAGTGTGCAGAACCTAAATATGAATAAAAAAGTTTCTGTTCAACACGAGCCTCTGAAGAGCGTTTCCCTCTCACTTTAAATCACATCACACTGAAAGAACGGGTGTAATGAGCTCGCACATGTTCACCTGTGCAGGTGAGCCTCATCGCTAACACTTTAATCCTGCTCTAAACACTCCGTTTATCGCGTCTGTGCTCCTCTCAGGTCTATGTGATGTGACAGAGAGGAGGCCCAGGATCAGACACAGGAGCATTATTCTGAACTGTGACTGTGAACTGCTGTGAAAGAGTGCAGAAACAGATATATAGGTGAGCTGTCAGGAACATTTTTAATGCTCAGCATGTAATTTACAAGCCGACAAAAGTAAGAGATTACAACGCCAGCACCTGAGAGTTTTTTTCAGCCTCCATCATCGCCTGGTTTATTCCATTAACCCTCATCCTCCTCCTCCTGCTGCGGACCTCAGTCTGCCTGATAATGATGATGATGATAATGATGGTGGTGGTGGTGGGACTCACTGAGGCGCGGCTGGGAGATGTAATCCCGTTTGACGGCCATCACATGTTCCCGGGAGGCAGCGGTGGCGGAGGTAGGAGCGGCGGCCGGGGCTCTGCTCCCGCTGACGGCCGAGGACAGCTCGCTCATCGCCCCGTTCACCATCCCTCTGAGCGCCTTCATCGCCATGTTTCCCCGCAGCGGCGTCCGAGTTGTGACAGCAGCGGCGCATGCGCACGAAACTTCAGCTGCATCAGAAAGGACGCCGAGGAATGTGTCTATGGAACCTCAGTGATGCTAAAACAACATTATTATTATTATTATTATTATTATTATTATTATTATTATTATTATATAACAATGTGAATGAATAAAAGAAAAGCTGATGTTTGAAAATATTACATTTAACTGAGCTTTTTGTCAATAAATTATTTTTGTAATAATATTGCACTTTTTATCTAAACTTCTCATTAGAATAAAAACAATAATGTTATAATTAGAATACATATAAATGTATGAATTTATAAGACACGATGATAAGAGGTATATTTGGAGGAGTAAAGGTGAGGCTTCCAAACCGAAGAGCACTGAAGCATGGTGTTGGTAGCATCATGCTCTGGGCTGTTTCGCAGTCAGTGGCTTGAATAATGAAGGAGGAGGACTGCCTTCAAATTCATCAACTTCACCTCAAATCAACAGCTAGATGTTTGAAACTTGGACACTAAGGGTGTCCAAATTCATAGGCTGCATCCTCCTGAGACTACATTTGTAGGCCGATTATGTTACAGCGACGTGACGAAGGCTGTCCAAATTCATAGACTCCTCCAAATGCGGCCAACAAATGCGTCCTCCTTTTCCCCAGATTTGAAGGATGGGTCGGGTGTATCCTTGCTGGCCCACCATATCCCAGAATTCACAGCACAGCCCAGCCAATTCCAGTTTCCAACAATGGTGGCAGTTACTTAGTTTTAATTTTGCTCTTATTACTTTTTCTGGGTTACAAAATAAACTTTTAAGGCGAGAATGTAGGTGTGTAAATTTCAAATATCTGCTTGGTTTATCAAGCCATCACATATTTGCAAAAGTCCTCCGACTTTTTCTGAGACATCTGTTACCCACCTGCTCAATAGCTAGCCGGGGTGAGAACAGTGAACTATTGTTTTCAGCCACCATCCCCGCGGTCTTTCGCTACTCAGGTTAAACATGATACATAAGTCACTTAGATAATTTGAAAATGTTTTTGTTTGGCTTTTTTCTGTTTTATTTGTTCGTGAGTAAATCAGTTTGGCTGAGATTATAGTTATAGTTTTCACACAGCTGAATAAATGTCAAACAGAAAACTGATTAAACAGAAGTGTGACATGATCGAGAATTTACGCCAGTGTCCTGTTATATTTTACATAGCAAGGAGCAGGCAGCTGAGTTTTTATTAAACTCTACCAAGACACAAAAACTGAAGGCTAGACTATGAATTTGGGGCGATCGTGGCTCAAGAGTTGGGCGTTCGTCTTGTAATTGGAAGGTTGCCGGTTCGAGCTCCGACAGTCTCGGTCGTTGTGTCCCCTTGGCCAAGACACTTCACCCGTTGCCTACTGGTGGTGGTCGGAGGGCCCGGTGGCGCCAGTGTCCGGCAGCCTCGCCTCTGTCAGTGGGGCCGAGGGCGTCTGTGGCTACACTGTAGCTTGCCATCACCAGTATGTGAATGGGTGGATGACTGTGTATAGTGTAAAGCGCTTTGGGGTCCTTAGGACCAAGTAAAGCGCTATACAAATACAGAGCATTTACCATTTGGACACCCCCACTGTGTTCCAGCAGAACAATGATCCCAAACGCACATCCGAACTGGTTTTGGATAAAGCAGGATAACATTAAGCTTCTGGAAAGTTCTTCTCAAAGCTCCGACCTCAACCCTGTGGAAAGTTTGTGGACTCTGGTTAAAAGCTAGCTCTGTGCCATGAAACTAAACAATTATCTTTGTCCTGTCTTCCTCCCCTCACTCCCAACCAGTCGGAGCTGAGCCTAATTCCCTTCCTGTTGAAAAGGGTGTTCTTTCCCACTGTCACCAAAGCGCTTGCTCATATAAAGTGCCTTCAGGTGACTGCTGCTGTGATTTCATGCTAAATATATCGATAAAACTGAATTGTGAACTTTATTTTGAAAATCCCAAATAAAGTCAAACTTGTTCTTTAAAGTCAGTAAAGATGTTGGACAATCATTCCAACCTGGAAACATAGCCACTCAAAGAAATCATTAAAAGCCCAAAATGACCCTGATGTTGATGAGTGGATGGAAACTTTGCCCTCAGAACAGCTTCAGACTGTCTCACCCTGCTTTAAAAGTTAGCCTAAACTACGTTTTGTCCAGTTTTACAGTCTTCACTCAGAATTTTAACATGATCACACAGACAGACATTTCTCCATCAGACAGATGGATTATTACGCAACAAATTATTAAATGAGTTTATTCAAAGTGGGACACAATAAATGTTTCGCACACGCTGACAGCTTTCTTCTTCACAGACAGATGCAAAGATTTCTTCTACCTGTTCAGGTGCTACAGCCACAGATGTCATGGAACTGACTGTTTATGCACATGTTTGGCCACCAGGGGGAGCTGGAGCATCAGTGATGTAACCTGATGTCTTGCCCTGTTGCTGTGGGAATCAAACCATCAACTTCAACATTTCCTGCGCTGTGTCTGCGTCTCTGAGCTCAGAACCCAGCGTATCCTCTGAACGCCTGAAACATGTCTGATGTCACTTCCTGAAAAACTGCTCTGTGGTGAACAGACCAGACGCGCAGCTGCCGTGGACTATTTTAGGTGGCGGGTGTATATGGGTCTCCTGGGGCAGGCGGTCAGAGTATGTAAGAGTGTTTCCTGTGTGTGACAGCACAGTGGTGCTGACATCGTGGGGCAGAGTCTGACTGCAAGGTGAATAATCCCAGCTAACTTCAGCCTGCTGTGTCTGAGTCTGGCTCGCACAGCCCGCTCACAGCGTGTGCTTAGGGATGAAAAACGACGCGCTTAAACGTTTTTCAGTCTGACTGAAGGAAACATGAAATTGACTCGAGTCCAAATTTGAACCTTTTTAATGTTCAAATTTTGTAAAACATTAAATTTAATCGAATTAGATGAGTACTAAATGTTCAGTTTAATGTGAGCACATTTTTCTTAATGATTGATTATTTGGACAAATTCAGTTCAATTTCAATTCAATTCAATTTTATTTATTTAGCACCAAATCACAACAACAGACGCCTCAAGGCACTTTATATTGTAAGGTAGGCCCTACAATAATACATACAGACAAAAACACAACAATCATATGACCCCCTTAGAGCAAGTACTCTGGTGACGGTGGATAGAAAAAACTCCCTTTTAACAGGAAGAAACCTCCGGCAGAACCAGGCTCAGGGAGGGGCGGCCATCTGCTGCGACCCGTTGGGGTGAAAGAAGGAAGACAGGATAAAACACATGCTGTGTAAGAGAGACAGAGGTTAATAACAGATATGATTCAATGCAGAGAGGTCTGTTAATACATAGTGAGTGAGAAAGGTGACTGAAAAAGAAATACCCAGTGCATCATGGGAATCCCCCAGCAGCCTACAACTATTGCAGCATAACTAAGGGAGGATTCAGGGTCACCTTATCCAGCCCTGACTATATGATTTAACAAAAAGTAATCTTAAAAGTAGAGATAGTGTCTGTCTCCTGAATCCAAACTGGAAGCTGGTTCCACAGAAGAGGGGCCTGAAAGCTGAAGGCTCTGCCTCCCATTCTACTTTTAAATACTCTAGGAACAACAAGTAGGCCTGCAGAGCGAGAGCGAAGTGCTCTAATAGGGTGATATGGTACTACAAGGTCATTAAGATAAGATGGGGCCTGATTATTTAAGACCTTGTATGTGAGGAGCAGGATTTTGAATTCAATTCTGGATTTAACAGGAAGCCAATGAAGGGAAGCCAAAACAGGAGAAATATGCTCTCTCTTTCTAGTCCCTGTCAGGACTCTTGCTGCAGCATTTTGGATTAGCTGAAGGCTTTTCAGCGAGTTTTTGGACATCCTGATAATAATGAATTACAGTCGTCCAGCCTGGAAGTAATAAATGCATGAACTAGTTTTTCAGCGTCACTCTGAGACAGGATATTTCTAACCTTAGAGATGTTGCGCAAATGGAAGAACGCAGTCTTACATATTTGTCTAATATGTGCGTTGAAGGACATATCCTGGTCAAAAATGACTCCAAGGTTCCTCACAGTGTTACTGGAGGCCAAGGTAATGCCATCCAGAGTAAGAATCTGGTTAGATACCATATTTCTAAGATTTTCAGGGCCGAGTACAATAACCTCAGTTTTATCTCAATTTAGAAGCAGAAAATTAGAGGTCATCCAGGTCTTTAAAACTTTCCTGCAGTTTAACTAATTGGTGTGTGTTATCTGGCTTCATGGATAGATAAAGTTGGGTGTCATAAGCATAGCAGTGAAATGTGTGCTAGACCTTCTGATAATACTGCCTAAGGGAAGCATGTATAATGTAAACAGAATTGGTCCTAGCACCTACAGCGTGCTCTAATCATTCTAATAGAATATTATGGTCAACAGTATCGAACGCTGCACTGAGGTCTAGCGGGACAAGCACAGAGATGAGTCCACTGTCAGAGGCCATAAGAAGATCAGTTTTAACCTTTAACCTTAACCTAAAGCTGTTTCTGTGCTGTGATGAGCTCTGAAACCTGACTGACACTCTTCAAATGAGAAAGTCTGCGGGTCTCCGTGTAATCGGTTTACTGTTCCAATACTTTTAGCCCTCACTGTACTTCCATCTGTGACTTCACCAACATGTAAGAATAACCCGGAAGTGTGAGTACGCCATCTGTAATAGTGTGGTGAGCACATGAGCAGAGATTTCCTCCTCTTTGTGTGTCCTTGAATTGCATCTGCAGATGATCTGTTAGCTGTTTGACAGCTACTCTTTCAAGAATTTTTGATATGAAAGGAAGGTGAGAGAATGGCCTGTAATTAGCTACAGATGGCTTTTTAAGTAACTACAGCCAGCTTGAAGGCCTGTAGTACGTAGCCGATTATTAGAGAGAGGTTGATCATATTTAAGATTGAAGCATTAATTAATGGCAGCACTTCTTTGAGTCAAGTAATTACTGAAGTTAACTCAGAGAGATCAATTGGAGAAAAAGACTAGAGCCTCATAAATAAACATTTCATTTTACATATTTCAGTTTAGTTTCTCTCAGATTTACTGCTTCATGTTTTTCAGTGTCCTCATGTGTGAAAAATGAGTATTCTTAGAATAAACCACTGGTTCAGTTTCTTTGTGGTCATCTCCTTCGTGGTCACTAAATCCCGCAGAGCCATAAACTGTCCCTGATGCTCACGGAGGATTTATGCTTCAGCATGAAAACTGTAATCTGATCTTTTACCTCCTGGGAATGCCATGACACGTCAGGCCAAAGGAGCTGCAGCTGCTGTGATTGGTCTGTTCAGCATGGTGAATTCCTGTTTTTGAATGTATCAATGAAAATAACATCATCATGTGAGTATGCGGAACAATAATCACAGCATGAACAGAAGGACTCCCAGACTCTTGAAGTCACTGAAACCATGCTGAGAACACGTTTGTCCTCCTGTTTCATTAAAGCGGATCCAGATGTGATTATCATGTGTTAAATGTTTCAGTGCTGTGACAGCGCCTGGAGTGATTCATGTGTAGATGGAGCTCTGCAGGAAGTGCAGCAGGAGAATCTGTCCTGTCAGACTCTGCAGCGATACTGCAGGGTCAGAGGTCAAATGATGGACAACTTTATGCTCATTAGCTGGATTGACCGGCAGCTGGACAGGCTCTCATCAGAGGAGTTAGAAGGACAAGAACACGTCAGATGATGCATGACCTCACAGAGGCGTCATGTGACATCTCTGAAGCACAAGGTCAATAACACGCTCAGCTGCATGCAGCACTGTGTTCCTCCTCGTCTTCATTACAAAGCTGCTGAGTCCACACAAATAGGTTGTTGTGGTTTGTTCCTCTTCCTGTGCTCTGATTGGACACTAAGAGCGTTAAAACTATCTCAGGTCACAAATCTGTGAACTATGTTCAGAAATAAACACCGGCTCGCAGCTTTCACTTTCAGCAAGCATCTCTCACACTCACAGATACCTGCTAATTAGTGACATCCAATCAAAACTCTCAGGTTTCACTCAGCAAATCTGAAGCTTTGCCTTATTGGACGGTGTGTTAATCCAGTAACCTCACAGCAGCCATTTTTATTGGTCATATGATGTAATTAAAAATGCTCCAAAAGGCTCAGAGAGCACAAACACGGTCCACAGGTCCAGTTCAGGTGAAGCTAGCAGACAGCTAGCAGCTGCAGCCACCTAGGTAATCATCCACCTGTCAGTCACAGAGGCCACGCCCCTAATAATGGAAACAGGTGAGTTATAGCAACCTCCTTCCCCCATAAAGGTGTTATGAAGGTTTAAATTAACCACAGGGACCAATCAGTTTGTGTATCAGGCTGTAAACATGTTTATTTCTGCTGTAAAGTTGTAGCATGGGGCTAACTCGCTGCTGCCTCTGCTGGATGTCACAGGAACTGCAGGTTCTTCACTGTCCCAAAGACAGCTGAGAACATTAGCTTTATGTTACAAATATCAGACCTGTCTCTTCATATCTGCTGCTGAGGAACATCCTGAGACTCAATCCAAACTTGCCCCCTTTAATCCTTTATATCAGATTTAAACCTAGCTTTAAGCCTGATATAATATTAAACCCTGCTTTAAACCTGATGTGATATTAAAACCAGCTTTAAGCCTGGCTCATTCATTGTTTAGCACAGCACTCAGATTAGAGCTGCTGCACTTGTCAAAGTTTGAGAAGAGGAGCTGAACTTTGAGATAAGCACTCTTTTTAACTCCTTCACGAGGTCCTAAAGTATGGACTCCCGTGTTGGACGAGGGTCTCGTCTTTACTTCGAGCTCCTCAAAACTCTTCCCTGGTTGCTTTTTATCAGCTTTTTATCAGCTTTGCTTAGGATCAAGAGTTCTTCCAGATGATGGGTCGTGATACCTGAAGAGCAGAGGTGTGAGGAAGGCTGCTGAGTGTATGTCTGACTCCAGAGAGGAGCAGAAGAGGCAGGTGGGGATAGGACAGGATGCAGTGATGGGGGTGGCAGCTCATTGCCCCAGGGGCAGGTTGGTCTTCAGTCCATCAATCATTCATTCATTCCTCAGAGGAGCGCCTGCTGGGCCGTCACATTGCCGGGATCAGTGTGTTCATGTTAGATCACATGATGGCCTCAGCGCTCACTTCCTCTGTGCCCAGTTTAAACTTTGTGGATCATTTAGGATAGCATGTTAGTGCGGTGGGTTGGCCTGTGAAAACGGAGCTGTTATCACCTGTTGAAGCTGCGGTGAGGCATTACTAAACTGTTCATGAGCCCCAGCTGGGAACCAGTGAGCCGTCCTGGGTTTCTGTGGGAGTCCCAGGACCTGAAGCCCTGTCTCATGGGAAATGTCCTCTAAGAGAGCCAAATGAAACCTTGCTGTACTCACAGCTGATTGATTCTTTTCTTTTTTTTATATCATATTTGTATATATTTTTTCCTTTATACAAAATAGAAAAAAAACAACTACCACAACAACAACAAAAAGAGAAAAAAAAACACAATAAGCAGTCTGAGACATGTAAACAGAAAACTAATACAGTATAGATAATTCGGTCTACCACGCATTACACATTTGTCCTGACAGACTCAACCCGCCATTGGAGTGGGGCTGCCCCTCTCACTATGGTTTTCTTCAGATCATCAGGTAAGTAATCCAATAGCAGGCGCCATATATCCAAAAAAATATCATCATTGCCACTTAATTTTGCACTCAGTCTTTCCATTGGTAAAACTCAAAAGATTTCTTTATACCACTGAGTTATTGTTGGTGGTTTTTCATTAATCCAATTGAAAACAATACATTTTCTTGCCAAAACAATCCATCCATCCATCTTCATCCGCTTTATCCGAGGCCAGGTCGTGGGGGCAGCAGCCTAAGCAAAGAGGCCCAGACCTCCCTCTCCCCAGCCACCTCCCAGCCAAAAACAATAATTTACATAATAGTTTATATTTGTTTTTATCTGGAAATTTGTTCAGAATTGGCAGCCCCAATAAATACTGAGCTGGATCTTTTTGTATTCTGCTTCTAAATATACCTTTTAATTCTTTTGTTACACAGAGACAGAATTTTTAAATTTTTGAGCAAGTCCAAAGACAGTGCAAGTAGGACCCTGCCACAGATTTACATTTAGTACATTGTGCTGACCTGCTCGGATCAATTTTATCCAGAAAAATAGGCGTTCTATACTGTCTATGTAAAATTTTATATTGTGTTTCTTTAAATCTGTTACTAAGAAATAAAGAATGCACAGATTGTATGCACTCACTCCAGGCAAGATCATCACAATGACACTGGAGGTCACCCTCCCAACTCCTAATAAGTTTTCCAATATTATGTTTGTTATAACCTTGTAGTGTATTGTGAAACTGTCTTATAGTTCTATTATCTGCATTTAAGTTAAAAAGAAATTTTCCATGGGTCCTAGTTGCATTGTATTGTGCAAAGTATCAAAATTTGAAGTAATTAGGTGACGAGCCTGCAAAAATGCAAAAAAAAAAATTAATTTGATGTATTCCATATTTTTTTTGGACCTGCTCAAAAGACATACAAACATTCCCATTAAACAGATCACCCACCATCAATGTTCCCTCTAAGCTGCGCACTGCTGGCACGGTCTCTGCACACAGAAAATCTGTGTTGCGCACAAAAAAATCTAACCTGAATTGAAATTAAAATTAATACTTTTTAATACAAAACAATTCTGTTTTGCAGTGTTAGTCAGTGAGTGACTGGCTGCTCCCGTATGGGATTAGAACGATGCCACCTTATCCCATAGTTCAGCCAATCACGCGATTAACATTCGTATATACGCAGCTAATCAACGTCGTTGACAGGCTATGACAGCGTCCTTATGTGCCGACGCCGGTGTTTTAGCTAGCAAAGCGGCTGATGTGGAGTGAAGCCACATTAATGACAACGTGTACAACCATTGGAGATGTGAGCAGGACAGACGGAACAATTGACGGAAAAAGTGTGGACTTTATACCAGTTTTTAAATTGTGTTGATAGGCCACATAAAACCAGAGTTATGATAAAAAATATCTGCAATGTTTGGTTTTCTTCCTGAATACTGTCGTTGTTTATATTTACTGCGGGGAGAAACGGTAAAAACTGCGTTTTATAAGAAAAAAAAGCTCGAAAGCCTGTGAGCAAAAACAAACTCCACCCCCTCTCCCTTTCCTATTCGTCCAAAAAAGTACCATGTCGACCAATCAAAAAATGATATGGCAACGTGGCATCTAGTTGTTAAGAAACGGGGGGAAGCTTTGAGATGTGAGAGATTTGAGACGTTTAGCGCAAATCTTGTGTAGTTAGTGTGTAGTGTAGTTTTGTTGTGTGTGTCAGAACAATGAGGCGACTGCTGAATGTTACAGGTGTTACAGGAGTGATACATCTCCTGTTGCCAGGCCTGCAGGTATCAGGCTGTTGTTCTCCTTTATCTCATAGTGGACAGAAATGATTTTTTGGAGTGGCACAAATAATTTGTGTGGCATCAAATTTGATGCAGAACAGCTGATTGTTCTGTAAATAGTTTGAAATGTTTATTTAAAAACGCCTTGGCTGCATTTAAAAAAATAGCTGCAAAAAAACTTTGTTGTTTGCCAAACTGAGTCACTTTTTTTTTTAAGTAACTATATAATTAATTGCCCAGCTTTGGTGATTATATACTATATTTTGCAGACAGAGAGCTACAGGACTCTCTCCCAGACCACAGACTCATAATACCAGTCAGAGCTTTTTTTTAAAAAGAAAGTTATGTTTTCAAAATTGGAGTTCAAGTTATTTTTACTTCCAATAGTGTTAACCAGAGGCGGAGCCAGACATTTGAAACACCCGGGGCTTAGCCCAAAAGGGTAGTATGCATGTGGGATTTTGGTTTTTTTTGGGAGGGGGGGGGGGGGGGGGGGGGGTAAAAATGACTGAAAGATTAATAGGCTCTGTTTTGAGTTTTGTTCAAAAAAGAATGACTTCATATAGGGAAAAATATATATCACATGTGCAGGACACCTTAAACTAGTTTTTAAGCAGCAAGGCAGAACAAAATCAGGGCTGTATCAAGACATGAGGACTAAACCCCAATTCAACCAGACCCAGAACTGATCCAGAATTAAAACAGGACTACAACAGTTCAAAATCAGGACTACTTAGGATTTAACCAAGACAGAACCAGAATCAGAACTAGATGATAGTAGCACTAAAAATCATCATAGACCTGCACTACACTTATTTTTTAATTCTACCAATGTACAATATTTAGATTGAGAAAAGTTTATATAATTATTTAGCCTTGTGGCTGTAGCTCAGGTGGCAGAGCAGGTCAGCCACTAATCAGAAGGTTGGTGGTTCGATCCCAGGCTGCCTCCTCGCTGCATGCCAAATATCCTTGGGCAAGATACTAACCCCGTGTTTGCCTACTGGTGGTGGTCAGAGGGCCCGGTGGCGCCAGTGTCCGGCAGCCTCGCCTCTGTCAGTGCGCCCCAGGGCAGCTGTGGCTACAATGTAGCTTGCCATCGCCAGTGTGTGAATGTGTGTGTGAATGGGTGAATGACTGAATGTAGTGTAAAGCGCTTTGGGGTCCTTAGGGACTAGAAAAGCGCTATACAAATGCAGGCCATTTACCATTTGTTGTGCAAACAAGCCCGCATAACTTAATAAATATAGAATTTGAAAAATAACAAACCTAAAAAGAAACACTAGGTACGAGATACATGAGGACCTATGATACGGTGATACTTTTGGTAAACAACCATTTGACTAACATGTGTGTCTCACCTGCTCTTGTTCCACCTCTGTTCTGTCCTCATTCTCCATCTCCCTCTCTCTCCCTCTCTGCTCCTCTCTCTCCCTCTCTGCTCCTCTCTCTCCCTCTCTGTTCCTCTCTCTCTCTTTGTGCTGACAATCATCAAATATACAGATATTTACAAACTCTTCAGAAAACACAAACACTTTTTAAATTGTAACATCAAATCAGACTAAATGTTTATTTTTTTAGATTGATAAATATAAAAAACATATTTGTTAACTTTGAGAGTAAAGAGAGAAACTATCTGTATTTCTTAATTTTAAATGGCACCAAATTGTATTCAAAATTGAGCCACACTTATGGAGCTCCACAGTTCTTTTCCTGGTGTTTTGGTTGACATCTCTTGATGTTCCCATGTCACAGAAACAGGCTCTGTGTTTTGCCTTATATGCATCCACAGCTGTGCCACCAATTTACTCACATGGACTCTACGAACCTATCAGAAGCTTCTTCAGCTCAGAATGGAATCGTCTGGAGTTTTCTTATTAATTAACAAACTTAGTGTACATGTACTCCTAAATTTGATCAAAGTGATAAAAAATAGACAGCTCTGTCTCTCTTTATTCTGACATTTAACTAATTCAAAAGATATTTCAATATTTATCTAAAACAAAAGTTTACTCTAAATTGATGTTGTACAGTAAAAATGTTTTATGTTTTCTCCCTAAAGTGTATGTAAATATCTGGTTACAAATGTGAATATCCTGCTTTGTACTGAAATCCCTCTTGTTTTGCATAGAAATATACTGAACAACATACAAAGCATAATATATAAAATAACATTTACCTGAGTTTTTTCTTTGAAAGAAGCCTCTAATGTCCATTCTTATATTTCAGTGCATTACTGAAACCGATTTAGTCGGGGAGGGTAAGAACTGAAAATATGAAATAAACACACGTAAGCTAAGACTCTCTAAAAAAAAATAGCATTTGTTCGGCTTTTCATTTCGCCATTTGTTGATTCACTTGAAGAGCAAGTAACGTAATATTGGTCAAGTGATCAGTTTGATATCAATCTTTCGTGATGCACCGTCATATTTACATTATTTGTACGGTACGAATGATTTGCTTTGGTACCTGCTCAAACTTTAGCTCTCCTTAGTATGGCTGGCTCCGTTTCTCCAACAGTGCACTCACAGGCAGCAGCTGCCCCGCCCCCTCGCTCAGTCGCTTAGTGCCTGAGCTCGGATCATACCAATATCAGGGGGGATTCACGCACAGTCGTAAATTCCCACAGTGTGCACTATGTGCTTCGAATATTGTGTGTACTTTTTGTTTTATACAGTTGTCAGCCAGGCATCTAACTATGAAAAAATTACACTCCAAAAGACCCCGGGCTTCTGACAAAACAACCCGGGCTTAAGCCCAGTAAGCCTCCCCCACGCTCCGCCCCTGGTGTTAACATCCTACACAGGTCAATGAATAGATTTTTTTCCTACATTTTCATTGTAAGTGGGCTAAGGCAGTTAATTAAAAGTAGTCTAACATAAGTGTAAAGGCTGTAATTTGATTATTTTAATAAACCATGTAACTTGGATGGATTAGATGCCGGCGTGACCACAGTGCACACGTCTGCTGTTGCTCACAGTGGTCCAGGAGACCGCTCAGGGAGTTTGTGTGTTCGCTCAGACACATGAAAAATTAGAGGGAACATTGCCCACCACATGTATTCCTGCACCAAACCATCTCTGAAATACTGCACTTTTCATTCCCGGTGTAAAGTGCCGATTATTTATAAAAGGTGTTAAATAACTCAGTATAGGATTACTTTCAATGTATTTGTTCATATCACGCCATGTTTTTAAGTAAGTATCAATCATTACTTTGTTATGTTTTTTAATATATTTACTCACTAGTTCGCTTAGGAGATTAAATGGCGAACATGTCCAGGCTTCTAGGGGGTTCTCTGTCTCTTTTAGATATGCGTGGATCCATTCATGTATAACTCTACTATGACATGACCAGTTATACAGCAAAATGTTAGGAAAGGCAAGACCCCCTTTATCTTTGGGCAGCTGTAACGTTTTCCCCTCCAAATAAACCTTGACAGATCTTTTTCAATTTCTTTTACAATTTTTTTGGTAAGAGTTATCGGGAGCATTTGTAAAGGATATAAAAGCCGTGGCAACACATTCATTTTAATTTAATTTATTCTCCCCATCCAGGAGACCAGGAGATCCATCCATCTAGAAAAATCTTGTTTGACACTGTTTCAATACACTTTTTATATTAGGTGAAATGTGTATCCCCAAGTACTTAAATCAAGAACCCGACCAGGTAAATGGGATGTTGCATGTCACAGGCAAATTTCCCAGTGGCATAGCAATAGTTTTGGTCATATTAACCTTATACCCGGACAAATATCCAAAAGTTTCTGTAATAGATAATACAGAGGGTATAGAATCCTGGGGATTGGTGACAAACAGCAGAACATCGTCTGCGTATAGTAACATTTTAAATTCAAATCCTTGAATTAGGTATCCAGATATACTTTGATTATTTCTAATGGCCTCAGCCAGTGGTTCAATTACTAAAGCGAAAATTAATGGGGAAATCGGGTCCCCCTGTCTTGTTGATCTCTGTAAACAGAATTCTGATGATTTAATACCATTAACTACAAGACATGCTCTTGGGGTGAGATATAACAATCTGATCATGTCTATAAACCCCTTGCCCAAGCCATATTTCTCCATTAAAGCAAACATATAAGTCCACTCAACGCGGTCAAAAGCTTTTTCCGCATCAAGTGATACAACAAGTCCTTGTGTTTTGGTTACATTGGAGTGTTCTATAATATTCAGTAATTTTCTCATGTTTGTAATTGATTCTCTATTCTTGATAAAGCCCGTCTGATCTGCCTTAATAAGCTTAGGTATATAATTCTCTAGTCTGCTGGACAATATTTTAGACAAAAGTTTGCTGTCAACATTTATTAAACTAGCTGACTGATTCTGATTCTTGGACCTCACTGGAGAAGCTTTACATGATTTAGAGTCGAGAATAATCGTTCTTTATGATCCTCTGTCTAAAACAAGCTCCTGAGTAGGAGTCAGCTTTCTTTTCATGCTGACAGGCTTTTTTTTTTAAATGCTCTTTTTTTCTAGAGTGAATATTGGCCTTGAAAACAATGAACACCTGACAGCAAACCTTCAAACATTAACGGCCTGGAGGCCAACACAGTCACCTGACGATATGGCTGCTGTCCTGTTAACTGCACTATCAGAGCCTCCAAGCTGGCTTAGCTCCAGCTTTGGTGTGCTGTTAAATTTGAGGACTGTGATCGGATGTGATTGATCAGCAGGTCTGTGGGTGCAGATTCTCATGTGAACACCTCCACAAACAAGAATGAGCTTGTTTCTGGGCAGAACGCTAACACCAAGGCTCAAAGATACTTCCAAAACCAGTGAGTGGAGTCAGGAGAGAAGTCACTGAGAGTTGAGCTCACTGCGTCATTTAAAAGTTATGTGCTTCAACCCTGAACTCTGACCTTCAGCATGGCTGCAGTCACTGGGGAGCCTGATCTGGGGTCCAGCAGAACGGAGGAAAGAAAGAGCTCCAGCTGCAGACTCAACTGGCAGCTGTTTCCTCCTCTGCGCCCCACTGTCGATGACATCATTTCTCAGACACTTCATACACGCGCGCGCACACACACAAATGCTGCTCAGCGTGGTGTCTGAGGCTTCCATGCAGCCACTTAGAGAAACCCTCAGAGAGGAAGTTTCTGACTTTCACAGTAAATTAGTCCAGGGGGTGATGAAACGGCTGGAGTTCGGCTGTTACGATTCCTCTGTTTCTGGGCTGTGACGAGCTCAGAGCAGCACAAACACTCACAGATGAGCTGATAAACTCACCTGAGCTCTGCCAGACGTCCTCAATCTGCTGCAGTTTAATCTGCAGACGGCTGACAGAGGGAACGGGAGCCCACTTACCCCCTGAGTCCGAGGGAGGAGGAGTAGATGTTTAGACTTAAACTTTGGAAAAATGTCAAAGCCCACAGCTGTGAATTTAAAGAGCTGTGTAATAAATAGGATGAAGCTAAATCTCCACGTGTTGATGTTCCCTAGCTGTTTTTAATCTGCTCCCTGCGAGGCAGACACTCAGGGTTCAGGTGTTTTTTTCAACTCTTGGCTCAGTATGATGTCACACAAACAGGATATCCCTATATAAAGTGAGGTTTCCCCTCACCTGCTACACCTGCTTTATGCCAGCGGCCTCACAAACACCAGAAGTGACATCACAGCTGAAGATAGAGCTCTGCGGTTGTGTCTGTCTTGGCCACCATCTCGGCAGTATGTGAGGAGCTCAGAGGTTACAGAGGTTCTGCCCTGCTGGAAACCTTCTGCAGAAAACTTCCATAGAAACTTTCTCTCTCGTTTTCTTCTCCTGGATCAATGCTGCTTCACTTATTGTGACATGCTCACGGCCATGAAGCCCCACCTGCAGTCCAACCCTCTGTTTGTGAGGGGGAGCCAGTCAAAAGATAGGGGGAGGAGCTAAAACAGCTAGTGTAAGACAGGCTGCACTGAGGCCCAGGATCACATAAAAAAGAATTATTTTGAGCTGTGATCATGCAAAGCTGCCCTGAGGAGCCTGAGAGCAAACATGCATTCTGCTGTCAGTGATGAACGCTGTGGCTGCTTGAGGTTTAGGAAAACATATTTGCAACACCAAATTCAATGGCTTTGACCTTTTTCAGTTTCACTTCTGTATTTTCACCCACATGCACACTCAGACTTCCCAAATTTAACATTTGTCCTCAGAGCACCATCAGGATGAGCTCATCTCTGTGTGAGAAACCTTTAGCTTTATTTGTGGGTTTGTATCATGACACTCCACGCTGTTCTTTTTCTGGCTTTCAGTAAAAGTCAAAATGTGCTGCTTCCACATTTGACCTCAAATGTCTGGAAAGTTTTATTCTTTTATTTAAAGTGACTGTCAGATTAAAGTGCACAGCTCCAGACTCTCTCACAGAGCACCTGTGAATCATGCACACCTCAAATCTCTCATTCTGGCTCTTGGTGTAGCTCTGGTTTAAAACAAGCTGTTTAGACTCCACCCTCTTAAACTCAACTTTCTTTTGATTGGCCGCCACTCACAAACGGAAACCATGAGCTGCATGTGCGCAGAGCCTCTCCCTCTCCTAACAGCTGTGCCTTCCAGCTGTGGGCTGCTCTCTGAAGCTGCTGGTTTGTCTTGTGGTTGAGTTAAACTTCAGCTCTGTTTGTCAGAGTAATCTGTAATCTGGAGTTTTTGGGCTCTCTGCTGAAAGCTGCAGCTGGTAAAACAATGAGTTTGAGTGAGAAACCTCAGCAGATGTTTTCAGCCTGTTAGGATCCATCATCTGTGGATCTGATCGAGAGCTTTAGTTTGAAATAGCAGCAGACACTTCCTTCACTGCATGTCCTCACTAAGCTCCAACACTTTCAGAGTCTTCTTTCTCTGAGGAAGAAGTCAGAGAGCATGAGCACATCTGAAGGGGGGAGGATACACCGGGGTGTCTGCTTTCATCAGCAGGAAGCGGGGTTACGGACCTGAAGCCCTGTAAGGGTTCAGGTCTGATTCCTGGCCCTGTTTGGCTGTAGCAGCTGAAACTCGAGCAGCTGTGCATCAGCAGGAGGATCACAGCGAGGCTCCCCAGGGCTCTCCAGGCCCGCATACCGCCGCTCAGTCGTAACCACAGAGGCTGCCTCCCACTGCAGCCCGCGTCGTGAACCCGGTGACCCCGAGGACCCCGAGGACCGGGACCAGACACATATGTCTAACTCTACACGGTCGTGGGTGTGTGCTGAGCTTCCAGAGCGTCTCGGTGAGGAGGAAATCCCTCTTTTGTTTCCAAGGAAGTGGAGTGTGTGCTGTGTGTGAAGGAGGGTGAAGTGTGGCCGAGAGACGCTCAATAACGAGCTGCGCTCTGAGAAAGCAGCCACTTCCTCTGGCACAAGCAGGCTCACTCAGTGAGGACGAGAGGCTTAATCTGAGTTATGTTAGATGATGAACACATGTTCACTACTGTGTTAGCATATCCTCACAAGCACAGCTTTAACACACACACACACACAAGGACTCTTAAATATTTATCGATTATTTATTGAACATTCGATGAATCGGTGTGATTCTGTCAACAGGCTCAGGACCAGCTGTGTGTGTGTGTGTGTGTGTGTGTGTGTGTGTGTGTGTGTGTGTGTGTGTGTGTGTGTGTGTGTGTGTGTGTGGCTGCCTGCGTGTGTGTGTGTGTGTGTGTGTGTGTGTGTGTGTGTGTGTGTGTGTGTGAGTGAGTGAGTGTCTGCTTGTGTGTGTTCTAAGTGATAAAATTATTATTATAATAATCCAGTGATTAAGAAAAGGATGAAATCAAAAACAACAGGAGCTGCTCAGCTTTGCATGATTCACAGTTCAAAATAATTCTTCTTTGCATTATTCTGCACCTTCAAACAAGAAGCAAAAATTCTGAGTGAAATGCAAAGTCATAGATTATTAATTTATGCATGCATGCTTCATATAAACTGAATGTATACAAGCCAACATTAAATGTATGGTTTCACTACTACAGGTAATTTTACATGCTGAGCATCTCTGTGATAAGCTGAGTGTTTGGATCACTGCAGCCTCACTGGGACTCCTGAACACACACTGAACTCAGTATTCAACACTCTGCTCGTGGTTAACATCACACAGTATTAACGTGTCCAGTCAAAGTCGGGAATTTTGAGCGATTCGCCTGTAGTCAGAAGGATGCAGACGGAGGGATATGTGTGGTTCAGAGTCCTGTTTGGGAGTTTAAACTATTTAAAGAAGAGAAGAATCCCAGCATGCGTTGTTAAGTCTCCTCAGTGTGTGTGTGTGTGTGTGTGTGTGTGTGTGTGTGTGTGTGTGTGTGTGTCCAGACTCAGGGATGTGTGGATGTGTTTATGATGGAAACAGGCTCTTTGTCTTTAATGAGAGCTGATTTAACAGAGGCAGCCTGTCATTAACGTGAAGGTAGTCTCTGTGAGGCCTCTGTATCACTCACATACTCAGTGTGTCTCTGCTTGGTCCTCAGACTTCCTCTGCAGAGAGCTGCTGTAATCTCAACATGCATGACCGTAATCTGCATGGTGCGAGGAGGGGGGACAAAGAGAGCCTAGAAAATGAGGAAAAAACAAACAAAAAGACAGAGGGGGAGGGGAAGGGGTGGGGGCAGTGGGGCCACCATGCTGCTCTCCACAGGGAGCACAGCAGAACTGTGAGTGGGCAGTAATGAGTGTGTTCAGTTTTTTGGGATGGGATAGTACATGCCTCCTGCTCTGCTTCATCAGCACAGACAGACAGGCTGGAAACAATAATCAGCTCCTCAGCCCGGCTCTGCTGATGATAGCTTATTTTCTTTTTCCCATCAAACCCGAAGCTCCAAACCGGCCCTAAACGCATCCCAACGTTTCACAAACACACGCGCAGCGCTCGGGCCAAAACGGTTCTGCCTTCTAGAACCACAACCCATCACTGTGCTCATGTGCAGCAGAAACTGATACCGGACAGACGGTATCGGTGTGCCAGCTGTTTTTACCTCGTTTCCTCCAATCCAGATCCACACGATCCCACTGAAACAGAGACCTGTGAGCTGCAGCTCCTCTTCCGTCCAGCAGAGACAGCAGTGAGTCCGTCCCAATAGACTCCTAATTTTAAAGCATTTATACAACTTGCGCCATTCACCAATTTATTATTCCTACACTCACCTGTTTAAATTGGATTAAGGCTTAAAGTTTGCATTACTACAGCCGTGGCCCCTTTGGCAGGTTGATGGTGACACAGGTGGCTCTAGCTGCTAGCTGTCTGCTAACTGGACCTCTGGACCATGTTTGTGGCTCTCGGAGCCTTTTGGAGCATTTTTAATGGCATCATGAGGCCAATAAAATGGCTGCTGTGAAGTTACTGTACTAACAGACCATCCAAGAGCTCCCGCTGGGCTCATAACACTTTTATATATGTGGGGGCGACATTTGGACAGGTACAGCTCTAATTAACAGACTTTCACTCATCCAACCCGGATTTCAGACTCTCTGGAAAGTCTGCTCCCAATATTGTTTATACAGATACCTGCTGAGATGAAGACAGCAGACAGCTAGCAGCCACAGCCGCCTGTGTCTGTAGTATTAAATGTTTGTAGTTTTTGTCCGCAAATAATCACTACCTTTTGATTAGCCTTGTCTCATGCTTTCGTGCTTTGTGGTAGATCTTTGTTCTGTCTTCACTGAGATATTTGAATGCTAATCAATAAAAATCAAATCAAAATCAAAATCAAACTACTACCTGAGCGGGACATAAAGTGGATATGGAGACTTCAACATAAAAGTTTTGCCTTGTGAAAGATGTTAACTGCAACCCTGACTTTTACTTTGAAGGTGAACTTTCTCTATTTCCAGTTTACATCCCATTTTTTACAGTTTTGCTACTACTTAGGTAGTAGTTAGTGAATATTGGCAGACAAACAAGAAAAATATATTTTTGAGACTCAAAATGTGGTCTTAGTATTGGGGTTATGATATGAAAACAAGTGTGTGTGTATATATGTATGTTTGCTGTAAACGCGTTTATTTCTGCTGTAAATGTCGGACACGTTAACACGGGAGTGTATGGGGGCTGACCCGCCGCTGGCGCCCCTGCTGGCCGCTGGAGGAGCTGCAGAGTGCGGAATTTGAGGCCCGGGGTCTGTGCTCGGCATCTGCGGTGGAAGTGTGTCCCGTTTCAGTCCGTGAGGGCACAAAGTGTCGAACTGCTCCTTTAAACTCTGAAAGTCTCCTTTTCTCCGTGTGAACTCCTCCTCCTCTGCGCGCAGATAGGATCAACCTGTTGTGCCTGATCCAGGATCAGCTCAGCCCGCGGCCCCGTGCACCCGGCTCCGGTGAACTGATCCGGGGCCAGTGCAGGTCCCCTGCTCCTCCAGCCTCCACCCCCGCAGTCTTTTCCTTCCACTCCACTTGAGTGCAGCCCGTCTCCGTTCCCACGCCTCCAGTGATCGTCTTGAATCAGCAAACTGCGCGATATGCGGAAACGAGCAGAGTAAAACCGCAGCGGTGTGCGGAATTATGCACGTTTCAGAGCGGACTAACGATGCAGGGATCACCGTGGGCAGGCCTTCCACTTTCTCCGCTGGAGCAGTAACTGCACACAGGGGGGACATGAACTTTTCGGGCTTGCTTATTAAGATGTCGACGGTCCGTCCGTGAAGGATTTAAAATTCTAGTTTCATGTTTGGTGGGACGGGGTGTTTTAAAATCATTGAAGCATCTGTGGCTGAGACTTTGCTTTTGTAAGGAGGTTTTTCTTGGAGGAGCTCGGCTGAAGGAGGACCGCGCTCCTCAGGAATTCGACGCCTGAAGCTGAAGTGTCCGTGAACGCCGCACGGAGCTAGCTAGCATGTAAGCTAGCTGTTGGGGGAGTTTTCTGTTTATTTAACGGTTTAAACGGATAGAAAAAGCCGTTAAGTTGGCGTTAACGCTGACTTTGAGGAGGTCCCGCACAGTTGACCTTAGCTAACTACTTTCCTGGGAGAGGGCTTCGGTGTTCCGGGACTTTTGTGTACTAACTGCGAGTTAGCCCTTAAGTCGCTTCTAGTGTTAGCCGTCGTTAGCGTCCAGCCATGCCGCAGCTGAGCCGGGAGGACGGCGACGACCTGGGAGCCAGCGACGAGCTCATCGCCTTCAAAGACGAAGGTGAGCAGGAGGAGAAGCGCAACGTGTCCGCCGAGCGAGATCTGGACGACGTCAAGTCCTCCCTGGTCAACGAGTCAGAGACCAACAGCAGCTCGGACTCAGAGGTGAGTCAAAGCGGGGCCACAGCGGGGCAGCCGGGACCCCAGCGGGCTATCGGCGCTGTGTTTACCCTCCCCGTGTGCTCCTCTGTGCAGGCAGACCGGCGCCCCGAGCCCCGTCCAGGTGTGGTGAGCAGGGGCAGGCAGAGCCAGCTGAGCGAGGAAGGTAAGAGCCACAGTGCTGCTTTATGAAGTTTATGAGCCCGCTGGGAGGGAGATGGTCTCCAGCAGCAGAACACCTGGACACGGAGCTCTGTGTACCTGAGACCAGGTGAAACCTCCAAGAGACACACCTGTAAGAGTCCAGGTGTTTCTGGGTACTTTATTGACATAATCCTCTATTGTCATTTAGATTTGTTTTATTTCTAGCCCTATTTTACACCCATGTTTCTGTATTTGTAAACATGTCTGACCTTTCTTATTAATATTTTAAGCACATTTTTTCTGCATTTAAAGGATAATGCCACATTTATGTTTACATTATTTATATAAATATTTCTGGGTGTCTCAGAGAGCTATTAGCAGTTATATTTACAAACACTTATTATGTTTATTTGCTATATATTTTAGTTCATTGCAAATATTTTGACTGTTTTAATTGTTTTAGAAAATTTTATTGGGTTAATGTAATTTCTTGGACAACTTGACTTGTCTTCATGTATTTGCTCCTGACTTTGTTGGAATCTTATTTTAATTATATTGAGTGTGTTTCATGTCTTTTAGACATTTAAGTACATTTGGAATGTAACATTTTATATTAAATTTAATGTAATATATACAAAATAATAAATATTAATTAAAATTATTGTTTTATATTTAAATATTAATATTATTTCTCATGCATATTTCTGTCATATAATGTTTGTTTATTTTTTTTAAATATTAATCATTTTGGGGGGGTTTAAATTTTTGCTACAAATATTCAGTATTTTATATCTCTCTCATTGGCTCTTTTAGAACACTTTATTTATTTTAATTAGATATTTTAGTAATGATAAATTACTTAAAAGAAATTTTTCATTAGCTTGATTTAAATTTTGTTTTTGGCATTGATTTATTTTAGCCGACATTTTTGTGCTTACACGTGTAAGCTTCCTGCTTCCAGCAGTGCGGTGAAGTCAGAGGGTGTTTGGCATCGTAAATTCCTGATCTTAATCAGAATGAGGGTTTCACTGGAGATGCAGCTGATTAATAATCTGATTCAGGTCTTGGGCTGTAAAAGCTGAACTGAATGTGAGCCTGAACTTGAACTGGTCTCAGGTCAGCGTGCACTGTTGATCCTTTTTATCTATTTCTCAGCTCTGAGGAAGCAGCAGCGTGATGGAGGCGTCCTCCAGCCCTCGCCCTACGTCGGGTACCCGTTCTTCATGTTCCCTGACCTCGGGAACCTCTGCAGCCCGTACCTCGCCAATGGAGCCCTGACGGCAGGTGCCCGAACGGTAAGACGCAGACACAGAGATGCTGAAAGTGTTTTTTCATTTGGCTTTCATTTTTCATTTTCATTCAGATTTTAATTACTTTTTTTTTTTTTTAGATTTTTGTCAATGCTATCTGAAAAACATAAAATGTTATCTATAGAATTTTAAATTTTATTATTGAATTTTTTAAATAGATTTTCTGTTTTTCAAATATTTTATCAATTTGAGCATTTTTATTTATTTGTTTATTTATTTATTTACTTTTTTAGGTGATTTATTTTTAGATGTGTACTTACAGTTGGTACAGCTCAGTCACGCTCATGCACATGAAGCCATTCACGTGACACACTTTAACACGACAGAAGGCCGCAGCAGA
Organism: Diplotaxodon limnothrissa; assembly: GCF_057381915.1. Lineage (NCBI taxonomy): Eukaryota > Metazoa > Chordata > Actinopteri > Cichliformes > Cichlidae > Diplotaxodon > Diplotaxodon limnothrissa. The sequence continues at coordinate 29,351,879 of NC_140602.1, read as the reverse complement.
GACGAAAATCACGCTGACTCACCTGAAGGCTGCGTGCACGAGCGTGTGTGTGCGCGCGCGCGTGTGTGGTTGGGCAGGTCGAGCTCAGTGACGAGCTGCAGATTAGCTGCTGTAGCTTGGGGTTGGCGAGCTGGGATTAGAGGTTAATGCAGTGTGACGGTGAGGGGCTCTGATCTGAATGCTGCTCTTGGGTAGAGGCGGGGCTTAAAGCAAACCATGGTTACAGAGCAAAGTGGATGATGACGAGAAGGTGGTTTTACGGTTGTTCAGCCTGATCTGGAAGTTTGTGATGCGGTTTAAAAAGAGTCGATATGACAGACTGGAGGAAAGATGGATGCTGTTTTAGGGACCACTGTGTTGGGAGGGCAGAGTTGTCCAGTTGTTATCCTGGCACCAGAGGTGGAGGATGATTGGTGCCACTCCCTGAGGTTGTCACAAATAAATCATTTTCCCCCTGAGGCCACATTTCATGTCAGTTTTACAGCCGAGTATTCCCAGGAACCCAGGTCTGGGGTTTCTTTCCTTCTCCTGTGTGTTTAAAGTCTGAAAGCTCTCAGGTGGGTTTGTTATTGTTATCATTACCCGAGAGCTGGTTAGCTAAGTCGCAGTTCGGCCTCCGGCTACTGAAACGTCTTTTGACAGAAACACTGAGAAAAGAGCATCAGGATAAAACTGACTCCGCAGTGGATTTCAGGTTCAGAAAAATTTCATTTTTGTAATTTCTCTTCAAATTATTTTACATGTGTGATAACCAAAAGTGGGTTATGTTCATTGTTGAGATTACACAAGACAGCAAAGGAAGCCTTTATGCAGCTGTTGAAAGACCAGAGCCGGGTCCAGGTGTCGGGTACGAGCCACACCTGCAGTCTGGTGATGCTGCTCAGGTGTGAAAGAGCACAGGTATCTCTGCTCTGCTCACAGTTCAGACCTCCTGCACCCCTCTCAGGCTACGTCCACACTAGCACAGATAGATTTGAAAACAGCGTTTTTGTCTGAAAACGCTCCGCGTCTACACTTGCGTTTTCAGTCGTTTTCACAGAGTTGTGCGTCCACATTGAAACGGCCCAAAACGCTTATGTTCCAGTCCTGCGCATTCGCAAAAGTGAGTGAGAATTAAAGAATTTGAAGAAAAGCTACCTGGAGCATGTACAAACTGATATTAATCTTTTTTTAGGGCTGTCAAAATTGAGAGCAATCAAAGCAACTGCTGTATAATGCCCTCCGCTATCTTTGTTTAGTTGGTCACATGACTAAAATGCGTCATCGTTTTAGAAAGTCTGCATTTTCCAGTGTCCACACTGCGACTGGACAGCTCCGTTTTGAAATGTATGCGTTTTCGAGAGCGTTTTCAAAACGCTGCATTTTTCCTTGAGGAAAACGCCGTCTCAGTGTGGACAGGAGGCCGAAACGGAGAGAAAACGATGCGTTTTCAAACAAAAACGCATTAGTGTGGACGTAGCCTCAGTGTTTTGGAGGAGCAGGAGGAGGAGGTGTGCCTGGCAGTCTGAGGGCGGGTCAGAGGCTGTCATTAATCGGGCACTGCAAACATGCGCATGTGCGCGCACACACACACACACACACACACACACTGCATACATAGACACTGCAAATACACTAGCTTCAAGGATCTGAAAGAAGGTGTGTGTGTGTGTGTGTGTGTGTGTGTGTGTGTGTGGGGTAATTTGAGCGTGTCAGTCCTGTTTTTTGGTAACACGTGCATGTTGATACATGCGAATATCTCCATTTAAAGCTGCCCACACACTCAGGCCCTTTGCAGGTTAGTGCATAGACTGTATACAAAAGATTGATGGGGCACTGTGACATCATCATTGGTGTTTAAACTGGTGATTTATAAACACCACCTGGCAGACACAGGACACGCTGGAGAGATTATATCTCTCAGCTGGCCTGGGAACGCCTTGGTGTTCTCCCGGACAAGCTGGAGGAGGTGGCTGGGGAGAGGGAGGTCTGGGCTTTCTCTGCTTGTGCTGTTGTGCTGCTGCCCACGCAACTGGTCCCGGATAAGCAGAAGAGGATGGATGGATTTATAAACACGTGACAGGAGAGCAGGTTTGGAAGCATGTTCATGTCTGCTGTACTGTCTTGATGATGTTCAGTCAGCCAGTCCCAAAAAAGTGAATGTGTTCATCTACACATGAATTTTCAGTCACTCATCCAAGTGACCAATCATTTCTCCCAAAGTTGGACATTTCAGTGTGGGCCTCGCCTGCTGGCCGTCAGAGGAACTGCAGCTTTCCGACTTTAATCTTTTAGCCTGAGGTTACAGCTGGTTCTCCACCTGCTCTGTGGGGTGGTGTCTGAATGTCTGCATAGAAGCCTCTGCAGAACAGAAAACAACACGATGATTATATTTTTATTATATCTATATTTTTGTGTGAGCTTTGGATTTAATCCCAACTTGAACCAGTTTAACCAGTCTGATGTGCTGTTTTCAGTGTCTCTGTTTTGAGTTGAATCTCAGACCTGTGGGGACACGCTGGTGAAGTGTTGGTGATTCTTATTTTACACACAGAGCTTCTCGTCTGTTTGCAGTGCTGTAATCAGCATCTGACTGATTGGCTGAGATGGCTTGCAGTCAGTCACACCTGAGCTGTAGTGAATGGAAGCAGGAGGACCGAGGGGGCTGGGCTTTAAAAGGTTGTTGATAAAGCCGGCCGTGTGTGTGTGTGTGTGTGTGTGTGTGTGTGTGTGTGTGTTTAGTTAAAGTTGGTCCCTCTCAGCAGGCCAGACAGTCCCACAGCTCCTTTGTTTTCCTTCATATTGTCTGCAGAGTCTTAAAATACCAGGAGGACAACCTGTTTAAACACCCTCACACACAGAGGGACACACACACTAACGCACACTAACACACAGTCACACACACACAGTTCTGCTTTCTTCACTGTGTTCCTGTACACAGAACAGAAACAGTTTATTCCCAAACGTGGAGGAAACAGGAAGTTCTTGCTGCTCGCTGCAGATCTGGGTCAGACTGATGGTTCATGACACACACTCTGACATCATCAAACTGAAGGAGTCTCCTTCATCTGATCCCGAGACAGAACACGGACCATCAGGACCAGAACAGGAAGACAAGGCAGCAGCTTGATAGGTGTCTTCACCTCCCAGACTCAGATCAGCAGTCAGGGTGGACTGCTCCTCCCAACCTCGCCCTCCAGGAAACGAAGGCCATTACATCCATAAGAAAAGACCACAGCACCATGGTTCTGCTTCAGCCAATCATCGCTCCAGAATAACCTCCAACAGCTGGACAGCGAAAACCACCTCGACCACAATCACTGCCTCCTCCATCCCACAGCACGGTGTAGGTGGACCCCCAGAGACCTACAGAAAGGAGCTCCATTCAGGCTGGAATTGCAGGTTGAGGTGGAGCATCTTCAGGACCCTAAAAGCAGCTGGATGACTAAGCAACTGACGCAGCTGAGCTGTGGACGTAAGTCAGGCCAAACATGTCTGCTGTGCGCCGTGAGCCAACGCTTCTGAATCCACCCAGGGCATCCTGCCACCATCAGCACGCCTCTTTTTCACTCAGGGTTACGCAGCACTACTTCCCTGAGAGGGGGAGGGGTCTGCTTTGTTTATTTTGGAGTGCCTTGGTAACCCTGAGGTTGGACTCTGGAAGGAAGCTGCCGTCATTCTTCTACCCGGAGATCGCAGCAAGTCATGGAGATGTTCAGACTCTACTGCTCTGGCTAGTCTGCAACAGAAAGTCCTACTCAGTAACTTCCTGTTATGTTATGACACTGCCTACCACTAGGTGTTGCACCGCTCTGTGTAAACAAGCGAGGCGGAAAGTGAGACGATGCAAAGGAAGTCATCTCACTGCAGTGTGTGTGTGTGTGTGTGTGTGTGTGTGTGTGTGTTTACATGCTTGTTACAGAGCGTGGGAGCAGATAAGAGCTGTGTTCTTATTGGTGGTTCATGGTGTTTTGTGGACTTTGAGCACGTACTGCTCACCTGCTCAGGTGCTTGGTGGTGATGTCACTGCAGTCCAGAAGGCACATCAGTCACAGTGGTCCTGTGGTTAAGGGTCAGGGATCACAGCTGATTGGAGGACTGAGCACCTGGGGTCTGTTTACATTTGATAAAGTGAGGGGGATGGGGGTGTGAGTTTGTGGAAGGGGTGGGGTCAGAACAACTTTGGTTTAGATCTAATCTGTCCCTCTTCTTCCTCCTGTGTAAGCCAGGTCATTGGTCCATTCATCAGTGGGTGTGGCCCTGTGTTGGTGTTTCTGGTGTGCAGGAATGTAAACATGCGTCACAAAGTGCGTTGTCTCATCTTGGTGTCAGTGTTTCCTGCAACACTGACACACAGAGCTTCAGATCAACACACCTGGACAGGTCACACCATCACCTCCATCACTGCACATTATCAGCATTCACCTGAACATCCAGGTGGGTCAGAGTGTTTCAGTGCAGCTGTTAAAGTAAAGATGCACCGTGTGTGTTCAGAGCCCGGACACACACACACTTTGGTGCCGCTGCAGCAGTGAGTTTGTTCATCCTGATGTGAGGAAACGAGGTGTCCAGATGGTGTAATATGACTTCCTGTGAGCTGTTCTCCTGCAGACATGAACCTGATCTGTGAACGTGTTCTTGGACACACGTGTTGAAGCTTCACTTGGATGAAAACAGAAGTGGGAGTGTCGGGTTCTCCCTGTGTGGCGTTGCTCAGACGAGGCTTAGGTGAAACGTGTCTGAGCAGCTTTCGTTCCAGCATTGATGGAGTTTGGTCAGTTATGACAGAGCTGCTGGAACACGCGGTGCTCAGCCAGCTTAGCTAAAGTCTGCAAAAGTCTGACCTTTCAGTTCCTCCACCAATAAGTTTGCTTCGTTTTCATAAGATGGGCGACCTCGGTGATGAGTTTACATTTCACGGTGAGTTTGAGGCCGGAGGCTGCTCCTGTGGGCGTTCTGTGGATTAGTCCGACCTGCTGGGAGGAAACTCAGACGTGGCCTTCAGCAAAGACTTTATTAGGCTGAGGAAGATGATTTCCTTCGGGCTTTAATCCCTTCATCCAGATTTGTGTCAGTGCTGGGATTACTGGTAAATATTGCAGAGAAATCATGACCAACGTGTGTGTGTGTGTGTGTGTGTGTGTGTGTGTGTGTGTGTGTGTCTCCACAGTACCTGCCCTTTCAGTGGCCGCTGCTCGACGTCCCAGGAAGAGCATCCGTCAGAGACACAGCGACTCCCTCACACCTGGTAAGAGCTTAGAGATGAAACTAACATCAGCTCCGTCCTGATTGGTTCTCAGGCAGGTGGAGGATGATGTTTCTCCAGTTTATCATGTTGTCATGGAGATAGTCACTGATTCAACATGTGAGGTTAAAACAAGCCGGACTGTGCTCCTTCTCATCCTCACCATCACCACGCTGTAAATCAGGGCGATGTGCACAGCCTCTTATGGAGAGTGCACTTATTTATTTACTGCCCCGATCAGCTGCTCGGCCTTTGTAGTTGTAGTGCGCCCTCTGGTGGACAAACACAGCCATTTCATCCATCTCTTCTTCACTTCTTTGAGTTTCATTCTTCTGATGTTGCAGTTTTAATGATATCCTGGTGGATCTGCATACAGAAGAGCCGTCAGAAAGCTTTAATCCGATCATTCTGTTCTTCCAGCTCTGCGCTAATCCCGCTAACTGCTTCCCTATTACTGAGTCACCCTCACATAGCAGTATTACAGTAATGTCACAGGTAGAGTCAGACCAAGGCCTGGGTCGGGGAGTCGCCCTGAAGCATCAGTAACACGAAGAGCTGTTTATAAGAAAATAATCTGTCCTTCCTCTGATACAATAATCCAGAACCCTGAGATTATAATCTCATATTCATCTTTGCCTCTTAGCTGCTGTCTCTGTCCATTTGCAGTCCAGCAGTGTGCCGATAGTGCAGCATCCCCACGTGTCCCACCTCCACCCACTGCTGTCCTATAGCCCCGAGGCCTTCTCCCCACCGAGGACCTCACCTGGCTTCTCTCCTGAAGCAGGTAAGCGGCATCCCTGCCTCCATCTTTAATCCTGTGGGCATGATGGTGAAGCTGAAGCATGAAGCTGAGTTGTCTCTGCAGCAGGGGTGTCCCGGTCTCCTCACGCCTCCTGCTACCCGGTCTCCCCCGGAGCCATGCCTCAGATCCCACACCCTCTGGGATGGCTGTGAGTACCACACACACACACACACAAACACACACATACACACACACACGGTTCAGGGTTTCCATGGTAATCTCACAATTCCATCACAGCCCTCAGAGGAAACAATGATGCTGTTTCTGAGGGCAGAGAAAAAAACTCAGTCACATGGAAGCACAGAAGAAATGTACTGAAGTACCACTGCTGACATGGATCACTGATGCTCTGCAGTGACCCTTTCAGCCAATCAGAGCTGAGCTCTTCTGGCACAGTTATGAATGAGGAAGCGACAGAGCGAGTGCGAGGAGCTGAACTTTCTGTTTGTTGATCCAGTTCAACCTGAAGGCTCCCACCGACCAGGAAGTCATAAAAACACGGCATCACGACGATTCATGTGAAACCTGCCGTACCTGTACAATCAGCTGCTGAATAACACAGGCTCGTGTTTACCTAAAACTGGTAAAAGCTGGAGAATCAGAGCAATGCTTCCAGGAAAAGCCCCGGCCTTAAACACTGAGGGGACACGCCCACCTCCTCGGCCGTCCTCATCGGCAGATCCAGTCGTGGGGCTGGCGAGAGGTTTCTGCACACGTTACACGGCTGTCAGCTAACAAGAAGTCCTCACATCTGCTCGTGTTTCTGTCTGCAGGCAGGGCCAGCATATGTACCCCATGGCCGGGGGCTTCTCGCCGGCAGCACTCGCCATGAACGCCTCCATGTCGAGGTAAGTGACCGAGACTAAACACGCCGTTTTGATGCTCATGTGTATTTTGAATCAGCTCCACCTGCTCACTGCGGCTGAAGTGAAGCGTGATCCTCGCACCTTATCGCCTCATGTCAGAGTTCCTCGTATTACTCCTCAGGCTTCAGGACACCTTGAGGGATCACGATGTTGTGTTAGCAAAGTAAAAGCTTTACATTTCGAGTCAGTTTGGATTATTGTGGGTTTATTTTGTTAAAATGACAAATAAACAAAATAAAACAAAACCTAAAGAAAAAAAATCCAGATTCATATTTTAAAAACAGGTGAGCCAGGCCAGTTTTCTCACATTGTTGAAAGTGTTATAGCTCAAGCTGATTTAATTAACATATATTATCCTGGACTCTTCAGGGCAAAGTAGGTGTTAAAATAAACATGTCCATATTTAATGCAGTTTCTTCTTTGTTGTCGTCTCATTTTCTATTCTGCGTGCTTTATTTCACTGTTGGAATTCAACAATATACCAACTGTATACCATTCATAAACCATTCTGTCTGTGTGACGCTTTTATTAGTACATGCTCAGATATGGGACGTAGCAGCACTCCTTGAATTGTTGCTTTGTTAATGATCCAGTAGTATTTAACCTTTCCCTGTTCTGTTCAGTCTGGTGTCGAGCAGCTTCTCTCCTCGCTTGGTGCCCACCCCTCAGTTGTCCGTCCCCCACCCCGCCATCGTCCGCACCAGAGTCAAGCAGGAGCCTGAAAGTGATAGCTGCGACGAAGGCGGGGCCAGCAGCGTTCAGCCAAGGTAAAAATAAATGGCCTCACAGTTTAATTCCAGCAGCTGCTCCTCCCACCCATTTTGTCACCAAGGTTACACTCACCCGTCTCACGCCTGTGTCCCCACAGGAAGGCGACGCCTGAAACAAAGCGCGAGGGCGACGAGGACAAAAAGCTGCACATCAAGAAGCCGCTGAACGCCTTTATGCTGTACATGAGGGAGGAGCGGCCCAAAGTGGTCGCCATGTGCAAAGTGAAGGAGAGCTCGTCCATCAACCAGATCCTCGGACAGAGGGTACTGCACCAGGGGGCGGAGCTTAATTTTTAGTCTAATGTCTTTACGCATTTTAACGTTCCAGACACATTTTATTCACATATTCATGTTCAAATATTCATGTTTTCATATTTACATTTATTTCACATTTAAAATGTAAAATGATTGACAGCTGTGATGTTTTCAGAATAAATCAAGTTTTTATTCTTGATTCATAAATCAAGACAATTATGAATAAAATAAATTTTAATAATTAAGTTGTCATTTGGACAGAAAGTTGGAGGTCAGAGGTCACTCTTAGTGACATTATGGAGAAAGTGATGTCAGGTGTAGCGTCATAAAGCCGTCGGGATGAATTGAAGAAACTGAAGTTCAGAAAGGATCAAATCAGTTTCATGTTTGAGATTTAAACTTTATCAAAATTACATAAAGGAAAGTTGTAAGATTCTCTGAATCATCAAACATTCAAAGTTATGATGAAATCATTTCATCACAGCTAAAATAATGGTAAAGTCATGTGATGAGGTAGATTGTCCCTTCTTGATCCTACTTCCTGTTAAAAGAGGGTTCTTCCTCCTCACTGTGGCCGAGTCCTGCAGGGCTGTAAATAAATATAAGTATATATAAATAAGTTTAGATTGAATCTGATTGGTGGGTTGTTTGTTTGTTTGTTTTCCGTGTTCGTGGATTCGTCATTTTTCACGTGTGTGCTGTGTTTTTTCCGTCCTCAGTGGCACTCACTGACGAAGGACGAGCAGGCCAAATACTACGAGCTGGCACGCCAAGAGAGGCTCCTGCACTCCAAGCTTTACCCCGGCTGGTCGGCCAGAGACAACTATGTGAGTATGAAAGTCGCGTGATCATGTGTCACATGTTCGTGTCAGCTGACGTGCTCACGGCTCGTTTCCTGCAGGGGAAGAAGAAGAAGAGGAAGAGGGCGAGGATGGAGATGAAGCTCGAAGGTGAGGCAATGTTTGCTGTTTTCTTTGTGACGATGTAGAAAATGTCACAATGATGTCACTTTTGTGCGTCTGCTCCTCAGTTGCCGCGGCGGCACCGTCAGACAACTTCCCCCCGCAGCTGAAGAGGCCTCGTGTCTCCGTGGGAGCCGAGGACCCACCGCCGCCTCCACCGCACACACAGACTGCACACGCGCGCCATCACCTGACGCAGCCGCACACCGTCTCTCACCTGACACACACCCACCTGTCACAGGCGAGCCCCGCCTCCTCCTTGGACTCTCCCGCGACTCCCACCACGTCGCTGGCCTCGCCCGCTGCCCCGGCGCCGACGCACACGGAGCACACACACTCGTCGTCCTTCAGTGGGCACACGTCACCGTACCCCGAGCAGCTGCAGCCGCTCTCCCTTACCACCAAGCCCCAGCGGCCACCACTGTCCCTGAACCGCGCCACCATCACCACGGGCCCCTCCACGCCCTCCTCCAACACCGCCTCGTCCCCTCCACAACGGCCCCCTCCTCTACGCTCTCAGCCTTTCCTGGCCCCGCCTCCTACCTCTTCGAGCTCTCACGGTGCCTTAACTCAGCAGCTCCGAAGAACCAATCAGCCGTGACGAACGGCGTGAGAAAAATATAAATTCTGACCTCGTTTTTACCGCCACTGTTTTTTATGCTCTTTTCTATCCGTGTCATGTTTGTACGAGAATAAAAGGACGTGTAATTGGTCAATATTTGACTGCACCTCGGACTCCAAGGAACTATTTTTACACTTTTTCAGGAAGTAACGTGAGGGGGCGGGGCTTAGTTTGTTTAACATGCTTTTTTTACCTGGTAGTTTTGAGTGTAAACAGATTTCCTGTTTCCTCCTCTTTGTCAATAAACCTTCACTCAGCTCTCACCTGAAGTTTCAGAGCTCTCTGTGTGCAGCGTCCGACAGGCTCTGACTCTGGGGTCAAAGATCATCATCGAAACATCACGCCCCATTGTTTTTATCTCGTTTACTGTTTGCAGCAGATTATCCGAGTCCCTATGGAATCAGAGTCAGGAATATTTTGAAAGAATCAAGCCTAGATAATGTCCGACATTGACGTCATGAATTATAAAGAAAACGAGCTTCATCTCTGAGACTAAACAAGAAAAATAAAGGTGCACACATACACGGTACTTTACTACACGCAGGCTTTTTCTTTGTTGCTTCCAGAGTTTCAGTGTTTTATGTGTAGACGAAGGAAAAAGAAAACTTGGCCTCTGTGCCGTGTTTTTGGATCAAGCTGAATTATTTGTTGGATATGGTTATGTCACCACCTACTGCTCTGTCCAGCTCCACAGACCTTGAGGTTATTTTTTTGTTTTGGTTTTATGAGGACAAAAACATTTTCCAAAACTAATTTGGGAAAAATAATAAACTCGTGTACATGTGGTCATAGCCTTGATTCCACTGACGTTAATGTCTTGGAAAGATTTAGGAAAAAGGTTTTGAGAAACACTCAGCAAAAGAAAATATACTTGGAAAATCCAACATTTAAATACAGAAATTTATCACAAAAAAGGGCGACTCTCTCAGGAAGTAACGGTGAGGGGGCCCCAATAATCTGTGCCACATTTTAACAGTGGCTGTTAAAGTGTGGCAGGTGACAAAAAAGGTAGATTAAAGTCATCAAAAGTTAAAACCTTGGATAATGTGTAGAGATGATCCAAGTTTTCCTTGTAAAATTATAATCTGTACAGAAACTCAAATTTAAAGAGCTCTGCTGTGTTCTGAGATTAAAGTCATTAAAACATTAACATATCTGTAACTGCGTTCACAGGAAGGTAAAAAAGGTCCTGAATGTTCTTTAGAAGTGTGGCTCCTCTCCGTGAGGTTGTAAGGAAAAACATGGACCCTTCCTGAAGGTAAGATTCCTGAAAATCCGTGTTTGGTTAGAGGTGGGCAGCATATCGATACCAACACTGGTGCCAGTATCGGATCCATGCTTTGTTTCTCAAAGTCCAGTATGTATCCCACCGCCCACCCATACCTACATTGTCTTCTGCAGGTCATGGTCATGGGGGTCGGGCGTGAACCAATCACTTACATTCACACCTACATGCATTTAGAATCACCAATTAACCCAACCACACTGTATCCCACTGAGCTGTGTTAAATTAATGTTTTAATCTTTTTATGAAAGAATAAACGTCAGTCGTTTACAGTCTTTAGCACATTTAAACAACAGACGCTGGCCTTTAAAAACGGGCACATTTACACCCCAGCTCTACAAAACACACAGCATCAATATGTAAGAAAACTGTTAACTAATCATCATAAGTAGTAAAAATCACAATGCTGTCGTTGTTTAGTGTTAATTAAAATGTGTTCAGAATTTGGCAAATGTAAAAGAAAAAAAAAGCTCATAAATAATGACACACTGCTCTCCCCTACATCAGCTGGTTAAAAGTATTAGAACCAGAAATACTGCCCTTAGTTTGCTTGGTATTGGATCAATACCAATGTTTGCAGTGTTGCACAGCACTTCCAGATTCAAAAGCTCAACCAGGAGTCCAGTCATGAATACCTGAACCTGCTGGACTGAAACCAACCATGATAAACTTGTTCATTACATTTCCTCCAAACTCAGAGCCGCTGCTGGACCATTACATGAACATCACTCACCAAATATTTCAGAGGTTTGAGTTTCTGCCGTTTTAGGTGCAGTTGTGCTCTGGAAGGTGCCCAGTGCTCTCTGAGCAGGTAAGAGTTTCCTGTGTCACCCTGTTCCGACAAAGACCCGGCAGAGGAGCTCGAAGGAAAGACCTTGACTCTAATCTGGGCCTGAACACTGAACACAATTCACACAGCTGAAGGTACATCAGCCGCATCATGCTGCTTCATGCTGCTTCATGCTGTCAGGTAAAAACCCTGTGATCATGGAGAACAAAGATGTGCAGACGTCCTGGTGAGAGATCAAAGACGTCCTGATAGCAGTAAACCTGATTCTGCTAGACTGAAACTGACTTTCACTTTTTCTTTCAAGGAAAAGACCATCTCTGAACCGAGAAGGGGGCCTAAGGGTTCATTTTTCTTACAATGCTGTGATTGCAGCCAACTCTCTGTGAATGTACTCATGACCAATGATCAATGGTGTGAGTACAAAAAAAATCATTATTACAATATAATGTTTTAAATTTGCTTAGATCAGAGGAATAGGGAAGGATTTGTCTGTGTTTCAGTTTGGCTTAGCTTTAGGCCTGAGAGTGTGTGTAATTGTTTAGAGGGAAATAAATTTATTAACACTGGAGGTCTGCTGTCATAAAAGGAGACAGGAAGCTACAGTTGGGGGTTGCTGATGCTGATGCTTGTACCTTTAATAAAAACTCATAATTGTTATAACTTAGAAGTAGGTTTGCAGGAGACTCTCCACATGATCTGTAAATGTAAGACAACAAGAGGCCACTGGCCCAGTGGATGCAGAGTGGGGGTCTCAGTGTTTGAAATATGTTAACTCTGTTTTCTATGTTGTGTAGAGGAATTTGGTGTAGCTTGGGTGAGATTACTTTTATGACCGGCAGGATGTCATGTACACAGAGACACACACACACAGTGCTTAAACTGTTACACTCACACATACACACAGGTGCAACACACCATGGGGTCGCTTCTATAAAGCTGACTGTAACAAACAAAGGAGTGGAAGATCTGCAGAGGGACACCAGCCTTGCACGTCTCCCCTTCTAGAAGATGCTTAAATGAAGATGAATGAAGATGAATAAAGGTTTTGTGAAAATGACTACTGAGTCCGGTGCTGTCTCTGGATGCCTCGAGGAATAAAAAAGAATTGATTTTGTAACAATGGTCATGACAATTTGCATATGAATGATCATAAATTGACCTCATATTGTTAGTGTGCTAGTTTCAGTCATTATGCAGATGTCCTGTTTATAAGGTTGGAAATCTGCAGTTAGCTGAGACTGAAGAAGTCACCTGGATAATGATGAAACATTTCTCCCACTGATATGGCATGTAGATTCAAGATTTAAGGTCTTTATTGTCAGTACAACAATATACACAATATACAGCATACCAAAATGCCGTTTCACCCCAAGCCCCCTCGTTCATTATAATTATATAAGAAGTATATCTCGAAGAGATATAAAACCAGAAATTACAAATAAAAATAATTTTATTTTGAGGTAAAATTAGGAGCTAAAAATGTACTATTACGAACTATATCTATGAACAATACACAAAGACTGGACAGAGACAATACAAAGTTATGTTCAGGATATTGTAGACAAAACAGGACGAAGACACGTGCAAGATGCAAAAAGTGCAAAAAAGCATGTTGTTCCCAGTTCCAGTTTGTAGTAGATTTGTGGAAGTTTGTGTTGTTTTTGAGTCTTTTGTTGAGTATTGTATCAAGAAATAACCCCAGATACTTTCTAAGATTAAAGATTTCATAAAAAATTTTTTTTAAGTAAATAAAAGTAAAAATCACTTAAAAAACCTGACTGTGTCCCAGTGATTTATGGCAGTTTATGCACATTTCCAAAAAGAATAAACTGTCAGTTCAGTGTAAGAATACAGAAAAATTGCTGTTTTTTAATTTTTTGTCTTAGATGATAAAACTGTTAAAAATTAAACCATTGTTTATCAGTCAGTGATTAAAAAAAAAAACCTTAAAATTTGGATTAAAGTTTATATTAAAGTTTAATTTAAAGTTTATAATATCATAAATCTCTGGGGAGAGATGATAAATTGTACTGAGATTTTCATTTCTGCTAATCTCAGATTACAGTGAAACACATCTAATCTGCTATTCTCATCTCACACATCAAAGGCACTCAGCTCACGCCTTTCATGTGTGAGCTGAGCTGCTCACAGGCCGAAGGACACATCTTGACCTTTGACCTGCAGTTGTTGCTGATTCCTAGCAGTGTGCTGGGCCACGTCACTGCTGTCAAACTGCTGGATTTATGGTCTGCAGGTGAGTGTTGACTCATTGTGAAACTCAAACAGCTGAGGGCATCGTGACCAGTGTTACCTGCAGGAAAGGAAAAAACATAGTTGTGCAACACCTGTCCAGGGCAGTCCACCACACTGTCAGGTGTGCCAGAAGGCGGGGTTGAACCTTCACATCTGCTGCAGGTGGAGAGCTAACAGATGCGTGATGGATGCCAGAGCAGGGAGTAACCGGGCTGTGGTAGTGTCCGTGGCCCAGTTTGACCCCGGCGTGAGTCTGGGGGACAGGGCCGGAGCCCAGAAAGACGCCAAGAGGCTTCACGGCACCCTCAGCAGGCGAGGCTTCGAGGTGGAGCTGCACAGCGACCTGAGCGGTGACGAAATCTACGAGCTGTTTGTGCAAGGTAACATTTCCATGGAAGCATCATGTGTGGTTTGAAGGATAAATCACCTGCAGCGGGCATGGGCTCATGTGCAGGTGGGCGTGAACATGTCCAGCCTCACTCATTTCACAGGTAACCAGGTGCTGCTGATCAGCAGGTGAGACCGCCTGTGTAAATGCAGAGCTCTGAGCAGGTCTGCAGCTTGCACACGTACAAACTTCCCAGCAAAGTCATCTCAGTCAGATGCTTATTGTCCCTGCATGCCATCAGGTCAAAGGTTAAAGTTCACGGCAGCAGCGGTCTAAAGGAAAAAGCCTCTTTTCTCTTTGACAGCGCAGCTTAGGTGTGCAAACCTGCATCTGACTCTGGAACAGCGAGCTCTGGACATTTATGTATTGCTCTATGGATTTATGGATTTATTGACTTTCAGCTCTGAGCACCATGAGACGAGTGCCGATTAGCTCTAATACATTAAAGAAAGAAGAAGAATATACTGATGGATGCTTCCATGTTGTATATTATTTCTATTATTACATATTAAAGACCCAAACAGCTGCAGGCCGGAGGGCAAATTGAATCATAGCGTGATGAGGTGAATGATCAGCTGACTGTAGAGTGTCTGTGAGCAGCTCACTGTGCCATTCAGCAGCTCCAGGCTAGAACCTGCTTCTCACAGGACAGGCGAGGTGCGTCATTTATTCGCTCCAACATCAAAACAAAAGTTCATCGTAAGTTTATCTTATCTGAACGATCACATGACTGACTACTGGTCACGTAGCCCAGGTGTGTTGGCTCATTTAACAATTTCCCATGTGGGATCAATAAAGTATCTAATCACTGATCTTATAGTAGCACCAGCTCTGTATTTGGTGCTGTATTTTTATAATCTTCAGAGCTCTTTCACCACTGATAATGTTTGCTTTGCGCAGAGTCACATCATGCATGCCTTAACCAGTAACCACCATCGTGATGCCGGTCAACTCAGACTGGATTTAATCCAGCTAAAACAGAGAAAGCCTGGCTATGCTGGGCTGCTTTTGCACTTCAGTTAGCTGAGGTGAAGCTAGCAGATAGCTAGCAGCAACAGCCACCTGTGTCACCATCCACCTGTTTGTCAAAGAGGCCACGGCCCTAATAATGCACACTTTAAGCCTTAATCCAGTTTAAACAGGTATGGGTTAAGAAATTATGCGGAGAGACCAAACAGTTTGTGTATCAGACTGTAAAGATGTTTACTAGTTTTAACATGGAAGAACATGGGGACAGACTCCCTGCTGCCTCTGCTGGATGTCAGAGGAACTGCAGTGTAACACCTATTTAATTACTAACAACTTATTAGATGGTAATAAAAAATAAAGACAGGCTGGCTTTTGCTTCAGTGTTCCTGTTTCTCATGAGTAACCACTCTGCAGACGAGGCGCATGTGCATTGAGCACGTGCATACCTGCTGCCATGTACAGTGGGGCAAAAAAGTATTTAGTCAGCCACCGATTGTGCAAGTTCCCCCACCTAAAATGATGACAGAGGTCAGTAATTTGCACCAGAGGTACACTTCAACTGTGAGAGACAGAATGTGAAAAAAAATCCATGAATCCACATGGTAGGATTTGTAAAGAATTTATTCGTAAATTAGGGTGGAAAATGAGTATTTGGTCACCTCAAACAAGGAAAATCTCTGGCTCTCACAGACCTGTAACGTCTTCTGTAAGAAGCTTTTCTGTCCCCCACTCGTTACCTGTATGAATGGCACCTGTTTGAACTCATCATCTGTATAAAAGACACCTGTCCACAGCCTCAAACAGTCAGACTCCAAACTCCGCCATGGCCAAGACCAAACAGCTTTCGAAGGACACCAGGAAAAGTATTGTAGACCTGCACCAGACTGGGAAGAGTGAATCTACAATAGGCAAGCAGCTTGGTGTGAAAAAATCAACTGTGGGAGCAATCATCAGAAAATGGAAGACATACAAGACCACTGATAATCTCCCTCGATCTGGGGCTCCATCCCGTGGGGTCAAAATGATCATGAGAACGGTGAGCAAAGATCCCAGAACCACACGGGGGGACCTGGTGAATGACCTGCAGAGAGCTGGGACCAAAGTAACAAAGGTCACCATCAGTAACACACTACAACGGCAGGGAATCAAATCCCGCAGTGCCAGACGTGTTCCGCTGCTGAAGCCAGTGCATGTCCAGGCCCATCTGAAGTTTGCCAGAGAGCACATGGATGATACAGCAGAGGATTGGGAGAATGTCATGTGGTCAGATGAAACCAAAGTAGAACTTTTTGGTATAAACTCAACTCGTCGTGTTTGGAGGAAGAAGAATACTGAGTTGCATCCCAAGAACACCATACCTACTGTGAAGCATGGGGGTGGAAACATCATGCTATGGGGCTGTTTTTCTGCCAAGGGGACAGGACGACTGATCCGTGTTAAGGACAGAATGAATGGGGCCATGTATCATGAGATTTTGAGCCAAAACCTCCTTCCATCAGTGAGAACTTTGAAGATGAGACGAGGCTGGGTCTTCCAACATGACAATGATCCAAAACACACCGCCCGGGCAACAAAGGAGTGGCTCCGTAAGAAGCATTTGAAAGTCCTGGAGTGGCCTAGCCAGTCTCCAGACCTCAACCCCATAGAAAATCTGTGGCGGGAGTTGAAAGTCCGTGTTGCTCGGCGACAGCCCCAAAACATCACTGCTCTCGAGAAGATCTGCATGGAGGAATGGGCCAAAATACCAGCTACTGTGTGTGCAAACCTGGTAAAGACATATAGTAAACGTTTGACCTCTGTTATTGCCAACAAAGGTTATGTTACAAAGTATTGAGTTGTATTTTTGTTATTGACCAAATACTTATTTTCCACCCTGATTTACGAATAAATTCTTTACAAATCCTACCATGTGAATTCATGGATTTTTTTTTTTTCACATTCTGTCTCTCACAGTTGAAGTGTACCTCTGGTGCAAATTACTGACCTCTGTCATCATTTTAGGTGGGGGAACTTGCACAATCGGTGGCTAACTAAATACTTTTTGCCCCACTGTATCCAGTGTTATGGCTGCTGTGAGAATGCTGACTGAGGGTCACTGACGGCCAAAGTTGGTCAAGTTACTTGAAAAAAGTAATCAGTAACTAATTACTGGTTACTTCCCGAAAAAAGTAATCCAGTTACTTTACTGATTACTTATTTTCAAAAGTAATTAGTTACTTAGTTACTTTTTAAAACATGATTTATCCCCTAAATAGGTGATAAAGCGATAGATCTTTCAGCCCATTTCTACTTTTTCTGCATAATCCATCATACAAAATGTAATCAAATGAAAAAGTCTCTTTTTAATACTTGTTTTATCAGTTTTAATCTTTTAACTTTATGCATCAAGCAAACATTAAATTATATGCAACATTCTCTGACTGGAAGAAATTTGTTTAACATTTAAACCTATTGTCTGCACATTCCAGCACATAAAATAAAATATTTTTTGTGTTTACACTCTCTCTTTCAAATAGATGCAAGTAAAACACAGAAGAAAATAAATAAAATCAAAGTCTCAGCGGTCCTGTTGCTCTATTTTAACCTATATAGCAGAAGTGGGGCAGGCGGAGGTTTGCCCTGGTGCAGGTGTGCCACAGCCATCATGTCAGTGGAAGGATCTGGGAGTTTCTCTGTGAATTTCAGATTCCAGCAGCAGCGTATTTGGTGCTTGCTCGGACATTTAGGGGTTTTTTCGCTGTAAAAAGAACTTTTCTTCCCACACACAACAGACGCTAATGTTTTTGTCACTTATTACGGAATCAAACTCAAAGTAAGGTCAGTACTTCCACGCTTTAAACGCTGCACGCTCATACTCTCTCCTGCACTCGTTATATTATCCATTGTTGATCTGCACACAGCTTGTCATGAGACACTCTCGCAAATAAATCACGGTTTTATTAACGCAGTAATGCAGCGTACTTATGGGAAAGTAACAGTAATCTAATTATCTTTTTTGCAATAGTAATCCCTTACTTTACTCGTTACTCGAAAAAGTAATCGGATTACAGTAACGAGTTACTGCCCATCTCTGCTGACGGCACAACTGTTTGTGTCTGTTCTGCAGAGAGCAGGCGGCCCGTGAAGGACTGCTTCCTGGCTGTCTTGTCGTCTCACGGGGAGGAGGACTGCGTGTTCGGAGCCGACGGCAAACCCGTCCGGCTGTCTCGGATCTTCGCATATTTTGACAACGAGTGCATGGAGAATAAGGCCAAAGTGTTCCTCATACAGGTAGGTGGCAGAAGGGCGAGGACAACATGAGTTTAGGTCGTGTCGAGGGAATCAAATGATCTGTTTTCTTCTGTGATGCTGAGGTCATCCTCTTGATGCTGTCTCTGCAGGCGTGTCGCGGAGACGCTCTGGATGATGGAGTGGAGGTGGACTCGGCCGGTGACGCCACCGACTGCAGCTTCTCCCTCCACCTCTCAGTTCCTGTAGATACAGCTGTGATGTATGCCACGCCCCCAGGTAAACACCAAGCCTTCAACAGACCACCACCACTACCCTCTAAACCTCCTCAGCGGCCACTCAGACCTCCTAAACTACCCTTCAAACCTCCTGACAGGCAGCATAACCATTTTATCCATCCCTAGAACCTCCACAGTTACCGTGAAACATAGAACTTAAACCATCTTTATGACAACTGCAACACTTGCAATATGATCACATCTCTTCAGGGACTTTTAAGACCTACCAAAGGACTTCTAAACCTCCTTAGTAACCAGAGAAATCTTCTATACTACCCATCAGGGGCGATTTTAGCCCCCCAAAGATTTTAGATGTCACAAATCAAAGCACCCCCAAAGATTTCTTACTTTTTTGACAATATTTGCTGTTTGTGTGACACACTGCTAAAAATATAAAAAGCATACAGTACGTAATTGAGATGGAACATTTTAACAACAAAAGTATGTATAAACCCCCCCTCCCAAAATGGTTTGTTCCAGCTCTCCCCTGTTCTGGCTCTAGCGCCGTTGCTGCCAGAGCGATGGTGGCTGAGACGCAGCGGAGCAGAGGTGTGAGTGCCTGGCTTAAAACAGGACATATTAGCTGCATTTAACCTTCTGTTACTCTTTATATAGTTGGTAGGAGTCAGACCATGTTTCTTTTTACTGAAAAACATTACACCAGGTAACCAGGGTGTAAAAAAACTTGTTTTCCAGCAATGTTTGCTACCCTACAATTTGTCCTACACTGCAGTAAAATCAGTGACATTTGAAAACCTAAAACTTAAAATTGTCCGTAGCCTGCTGTTGTTACCACTGTCCTGTTTTAAATCGATACTAACTAGCTAACTGACCGAATGCCCATTAACCTTAGAACTCCTGTTGTGTGTGTGTGCGTGCGTGTGTGTTTTGGGACCACCCTGGGGCGCACACATGTCAGTGCGCCCCAGGGTGGCTGTGGCTACAATGTAGCTTGCCAGCACCAGTGTGTGAATGTGTGGATGACTGGATGCGTAAAGCGCTTTGGGGTCCTTAGGGACTAGTAAAGCGCTATACAAATACAGGCCATTTACCATTTTTTTTGTACAGAGAGACAGCCAGGTTCATAATGGATATAAGGAAGTTGGTTTTGTTTTTTGTTTTTTGTTTTTTTAAAAGGAGCCACATTCAGGTAAAAGTGTAAAATCAAACGATCCGTCAATCAAGAATAATGTTGGATCAGTGTTTCAATATTTATATCTTTTATTAGATATTCATGTGGTTTGGTTATTTTCCTTTTGGTTGAAAGTAGACTGAGAGAGGACTTTGTGTTAGCGATTTTAATAGTATTTTTTCATATTAATGTAATTTATCATCTAATTGAATACAATCTATTTGTGTATGATTGTCAGTCCAAAGAGGGAGAGAGGAAAGAGGAGAACGTGAGGAGAAAGTACAAGGTCAGGAAGAACCAGGTAAGAAAACAGACAGGGAACAGTGACAGGCAAAACAGAAACTGTTAAACTGACAAAGAGAAAAAACCAGATTTTACTCAAACAATCTGGAAGTTGTGTCCTCCCTATATTAAAGCTGCTGTACAGAATCTGCAAAACAAACTGGGTTGAAACATTTGACCCTCTTTAACAACATTCCAATATAACATTATCATTGATTGGGGAGATTAAAATTAATAATATATTTTTATGTGGTTCAACCACAACTCTACTAAAACCTCAGCCAGTAATAGGTAGGCCAACTTTTGGACTGTCCAGTTGTCTGTATGACTGCTGCAGTACGTGCGCCACATTTGCGCACTATCAGAAAGAGCCAAACAGCCCTGGTGGAGTGAGGAGCTGTAAAGAGAAGTGCTCTGTTTCTAAAAATGTTAAACTTTTTACAGTGTGTACCACCTGAAAGTACCACTATGAAAGCATGAAACCCATAAATCTTACAACACAAAATTTGTATTATTAAATTAGATTTTTATTTGTAATAATTTATTCTGTTTTGGGAGTGTTTTCTTTATGTATATGTATTATATTATACATACACATTAAAAGTGAATCTCTGTCCAAACAATGCACTCAGTTTACTTTTTACTCACTATGAGCATCACTCATTATTCTCCCCCAGTAATTAAGGTTAGGATATGTTTTCTTTTTTATTCCAATCCATTCTTCTTTTGCAGCATTTAAATAACCTTGATCAGATTTGATGGTTTTGTTACAGACTTTTCAGAAAAGTTTTTTGCTTTTCTTTCACAAATATGGGGATTAAATTGTGTTAAAATGTACAAAACAGTGATGTCATGTTTTGAGACGAGGACCCAGGGACAGAGAGACTTGATGAATTTAAGAATCTTATGATTTATCTTGCCTGGCTGGGCAGCTCTCTGGGTGCTCAGCACCTCCAAAGCTCTAATCCTAGAATCGCCCCTGCTACCCATTAACCTCCTCTATGACTACTGAAATCATTTTAACTGTTCATGGAATCTCCTCACCTGCCACAAAAGTGCCCAACTACCTGTAGACTCTCCCCAATTACTGCAGACCTCTATCTTCTAAAGAATCTGTTGAACCTTTTTTGTGATCATAAAACTTCCCCAGTGACTGCTACAGCATCCTAAAGACCCCTCAAACATTTTATTGACAACTGAAACCTCGTGAACTACGCTTAGAGGCTCCACAATGACTACAAAGCCCTTGAACCTCTGTAATGACCACTGCACATTCCTAACTGAATCTAGGTGACCTTCTTCATCCTAAATATTAAGTTCACTTTTCAAACAGCTGTTTAAATCTCTCTGGCCATAACCAGCCTACCAGAGAACCTTGAACCTTCTCACTGACCAGTCTAATCTCCTCAAGGCTCCATTTCTCCAGGATCCCTTAAACTTAAAATACCAGTGCAACTTCCTCAGTGAGTCCTACAACTTTGTGAGGACCTCTAGAACCTTTTCCTGACAACTCAAGTAGTGTTTTAGTAGTGTTGTCCAAATCCTACAGAACCCTCTCTGAAAACTCTAACACCTTTGAAGAGACCACAGAACCTCTTCATTTTTGACACCTGGTGGTGACATTTGTCTGAATCAATAATCTGCAGATTTTTCACCACGGTCCAGAGACCAGTATCTCTGTTTACCTCCTCCTCTCTCCATCAGGTTACGGAGCCTTCATGAGCCCGCTTGGATCCGTCTTCCTTCAGACGTTCTGCACTTTGTTGGAGGACGAGGCCCATCAGAACCTGGAGCTGACTCGCCTGATGACCCGCCTCTCCCACAGGGTGGCCTACACCTTCCAGGCCAAAGGTCGTGAGCTGGGCGGGAAGAAAGAGATGCCGTGCTTCCTGACACGACTGACCAGAGAGGTGTTCCTGTCCTCAGAGTCAGAGAGAGAAGATCTCTGATCCTGGGAAAGGTTTTCCTAAAGTTCTTGAAGATGTTGTGTCACCATTTTTTGAGAAGTTTCACAAACTTCAGCTGTTCATTGATCCACTTTAATGCGACTGCAATAAACTGGAGCTTATTTTCTCATTTATGAAGGTTATTTCTTCACTTATTCACTCATTATCCACGTAGTCACACATTTTTATATCTGCATTTATTTTTCCTTTGATAAATACATCTGAATATGAACAAATAACTGAGTATCAGAAATTAACAGCAGGTAGTTTTTAATAATAAAAAACAGTAATTTGGAGTAGGTGCAGAAATCTTTTATAGTGCTTAAAAATTTCTACTCCTGTATTGAGACATTACAAATAAATCTTGAATTGTTGGTTGAAGAAAAAGATTATTCCTAAACTAAAGTGTCAGTCTGAAGAACACCGTCACATGTTTAACAATAAAATGTAAGATTTACTGCATATGTGAGTCTAACAGGTCGGTATAAACAGTAATTTAAAAGTTTTAACCTCTTCATCAGCAGTGTGAAGGTACAGCTGTGGATGAGTCACATGTTTAAGCATTTAAACCAGAAACCAGGTGAGGGTTTGAACTTTACATCTGTTAACAGGTGACCAATCAACCTGCAGGGTCAGGCTGGATTTACATTTCACATATTTTGTCCTCTTACAGGAGTTGTGAGAATCTTAGGTGGAGATGTTTCTGAGTCATCTCCTTGAGTCAGCAGGTGTGTGTTCATACAGAGACACGTGTGGGATCACATAAAGTCAGTCTGTCTGGGTTTGAGTACTTCCTGTCTGGACGTGAACCAGAACTTACAGAGTCCACACCTGTTATCACTGAATATGTAATAAAGCAGATCATGTGACGTGGAATGAGCAGTCAGCAGGTCGGGAAGTTTACGCTCACAGAGGTGTGGGAGCGGTTTTGTCCTGAGGCCTTCCTTCATCTACTTTCAGTTTAGTACCTGCAACACATTTATGATTCATGTCTGACACACAGCACGACATTTCCCAGAACTCAGCTGTTTCACTTCCCCACAACTGCTCCATCACATCACTACACCCTCTTCATTCACAGCTTAGACACGTTACATGGATATTCAGTGGTGCTCTAGAAGCAAAATAGTTCCAGTGTTACATTCACAAAGGTAAAAAAAAGAAGCTCCTGTCACAAACTGAGTTTATTCTGACCACATGATTAAAATCTGAAGGCGTGAAACAAACATCATCATCCTCGTTCTCTAACGTCACAAGCTTGGAAAGACAGAGCAAGTTCACAGACCTCTCCACAAAATCATCCGCAGGTCAGTGCAGAGCTACAGACGGCAGATCAAACTCTCATGCTTTTCAGCTCTCCTGACCTGTTTCTGCTTCACAGAGTCCAGATGTTTTCAGATGTCAGAAAGAGCTTCCCTGACCTGCAGATATATTCAGCATTAATGAGCCTCGCAGAAGTTACCCCTGCATCTCACCAACCGCTCTGTAAAAAAGAACGTGCAGGGTTTCCAGCTCAGGCTCCAGTGTGTTTACGATGTCTGCATCGTCCTATAAACACGTTTACCTGGTCAGGCATGATGATTTACGCCTGTTACTGACAGATGTTCAGGAAATAGACCAAGCAGACCCGTGACTGTATCAAACATTGTGTATTTGCAGATAAATAATAAAGTGCATACATACATATGTACAGGACATGCTAAACATTTTCTTCACACAGTTTTAGAACGACACCACACAAAAACAAGATCATTTCCATTCCTCCATGTGCTCTGCCGTGATTTGGTCTAACTGATGGAAGGTGTCCGTGTTCTGGTGCTCTCAGTACCAACCAGTAATGTGGCTGAGATTCCCTCTGCTTTTCCGGCTCTCTCTGACTCTGAGGACAGGAACACCTCTCTGGTCAGTCGTGTCAGGAAGCACGGCATCTCTTTCTTCCCGCCCAGCTCACGACCTTTGGCCTGGAAGGTGTAGGCCACCCTGTGGGAGAGGCGGGTCATCAGGCGAGTCAGCTCCAGGTTCTGATGGGCCTCGTCCTCCAACAAAGTGCAGAACGTCTGAAGGAAGACGGATCCAAGCGGGCTCATGAAGGCTCCGTAACCTGATGGAGAGAGGAGGAGGTAAACAGAGAAATCTGACATGGTTAAACACGTACAACCTCTGAAGAATTCTGAGAGCTCCTGAGGACATAACTGAGAAAGAAAATCACGATTTATTAGTATCCGGAGTCGGACTTGTGTTGTTGTATCAACCATCATATAAAGGTTTCTGCCAACCAAAAAAGCTCTGAGGTTTTTTTTTTAATGTGTTTGTGCGTCATGAAGGAGGTTCTCCAGGATCAGCTGGAAAGGTATGCGGGCCTCAGAGGAAGTTAGAGGTCTGCAGTAATTGGGGAGAGTCTACAGGTAGTTGGGCACTTTTGTGGCAGGTGAGGAGATTCCATGAACAGTTAAAATGATTTCAGTAGTCATAGAGGAGGTTAATGGGTAGTATAGAAGATTTCTCTGGTTACTAAGGAGGTTTAGAAGTCCTTTGGTAGGTCTTAAAAGTCCCTGAAGAGATGTGATCATATTGCAAGTGTTGCAGTTGTCATAAAGATGGTTTAATTTCTATGTTTCATGGTAACTGTGGAGGTTCTAGGGATGGATAAAATGGTTATGCTGCCTGTCAGGAGGTTTGAAGGGTAGTTTAGGAGGTCTGAGTGGCCGCTGAGGAGGTTTAGAGGGTAGTGGTGGTGGTCTGTTGAAGGCTTGGTGTTTACCTGGGGGCGTGGCATACATCACAGCTGTATCTACAGGAACTGAGAGGTGGAGGGAGAAGCTGCAGTCGGTGGCGTCACCGGCCGAGTCCACCTCCACTCCATCATCCAGAGCGTCTCCGCGACACGCCTGCAGAGACAGCATCAAAAGGATGACCTCAGCATCACAGAAGAAAACAGATCATTTGATTCCCTCGACACGACCTAAACTCATGTTGTCCTCGCCCTTCTGCCACCTACCTGTATGAGGAACACTTTGGCCTTATTCTCCATGCACTCGTTGTCAAAATATGCGAAGATCCGAGACAGCCGGACGGGTTTGCCGTCGGCTCCGAACACGCAGTCCTCCTCCCCGTGAGACGACAAGACAGCCAGGAAGCAGTCCTTCACGGGCCGCCTGCTCTCTGCAGAACAGACACAAACAGACAGTAGTGCTGTCAGTGACCCTCAGTCAGCATTCTCACAGCAGCCATACCACTGGATACATGGCAGCAGGTATGCCAGCCTGTGTTTACGTTCACATGCAGAAGATTCAAACTAATGAAACTTTATGACCTATGTTTGATCTATGAGTGGAAATCAGTTGTAACAGTGTTTAATCACCATCACTGTAAAACACACTCATATAATCACATCCTCACATGTTATATAATTACAAATGTATCAGTCAGCGCTGGCATGTCACCAATGAGTGTCAGGGCAGTGTAAGCCTCACCTTTACCTGTAAATAGAACAGAGGTGTGTCTGTGTGTGTGGACACACACACAGAGACTGTAATGTTAAAGCTGCGTGTCTGTCAGGGAGATGGAGCTGCAAATGTTTCCTTATCTGGGCTCACAGACGCAGGCCCTGCTGTGGGCACTGATGCCCCGCCCCCTCTGAGTTTCTGTGACATCAGCTGTTTTTTTAAATGAATGAGTTCTTGGCTGAAAGCTCTCTCAATTTAAATATTTTGTCTCTGTGCTGTGTTTAAATAAAGTTAGAATGTTTTGCGTCCTGTTTTTATTGTTGGAAGTGGGCTTTTCGGGGTGATGCGATTGGTTACCTTTCTCAAACAGCTCGTAGATTTCGGCGCCGCTCAGGTCGCTGTGCAACTCCACCTTAAAGCCCCGCCTGCTGAGGGTACTGTGGAGCCTCTTGGCATCCCTCTTGGCTCCGGCCCTGTTCCCCATCTTCACCCCGGGGTAAAACTCGGCCACGGACACCACCACTGCCCGGTTCACCTCAGCCTTCCCACCCACTGGTCGTCTCTGCTGGGACATGGTGATGTAGCTGAGGTCCGCTGAGCTCTGTCTCTGTGAGTGTCTGTCAGATTTAAGCTCCTGGCTCTGCACTGAAAGTACTTTAAGAGCCCCTGAGCTGTAAAGGTGTGACCACACCTCTTTACCTTACCTGGAACTTCCTCTGCTGCCTTATCAGCCTTATGTGCTCAAGTCTTACACAACTTCATGTTTTTTCTCGCTGTGCCAGATATCCAGGTGTGTTCCACTCACGGATGACATGTCATCATTTCACGGCACACAAACATTTTCCTGCAGTAACAGAAAACAATCGAGGAGTTTTTAAAGCCTTTTATGATTTTTGATTTTAATAAAAACACTTTACTAAAAATGTGAAGTTTGTGTTTGTCATCTTTACAAATAAAGTTTGTTTCACTCCAAGCAAGACTTTTGCCACCCCTGTGAGTAAAAACCTAAATAAAAGTGAGTGTTTCCACTTTATTCTGCCTTATTCTACTTCACTGGCTGTGGGGTTTGTTTGGTCGTCTGAATCTTTCAGTGATCCTGAAAACTCCAGACAGATGGTTTAAAATCAGGTCCCTGTAGTGGCTATATTAAGTTCTCTCTTTCTCTTATATTTAAAATAACCACACTACGCAACTGTTTTTACGCGTTGTCGTTAGCAACAATGATGGTAAACCCACTGTGTGGCTCCGCCTTCCATTTGTTTGTTTTCCACATAAACCTTTCACAATGAAGCTGAAGATCCTGTTGAGATTTATAAAAAATAATAAACTGAAATTATGACAAGCAGAAGGACCATTCAAAACAAATCGAGGACCTTATTTCTAAACGAGGGGCTCCCTCTGTAGCATTGACATGGTTTGGTTTTGAAAAGTCTGACACGGACCAGAAAACTGTACTATGCAAATTATGCATGAAACTGGTCCCCACCTCAGACTCAAACACGGCAAACCTCTTCTACCACCTATGTGTCACGGCGAGTGAGATGAGCTGTGTGGGGAAAAATAAAGGAGGATCCAATTGCAGGCACTCGTGAAGATGTGAAGGCGGTTTATTGAAACACAAAGCACAGGGGAAAAAATGGCAAACAGAGATTAAGCTAAACTATACTGGAAAGAACTAATCTACTGAACATGAACACAAACATGAAGGAGGATTGGTAGAGGTAAATGACGATGGACAGCAGGGAGAACACACAGATGAAACACGGTGGATGGACAGACGGACCAGCAACTATTACAACAGAATACACGACTTAAATACACTCAGAGAAACACAGGGCGATTACACACAGGTGGGGGACACAGCTGGAAGTAATTAACGAGATGAGAAAAGGGAGGTAAAACTGAATACACTCACATGAGACGCAGACCTTCACAATAAAACAGGAAACACGAAATCACTACACAAAGACACAGACTCAACACTGAGAGGCAGACAGAAAATAACACATGGAACTCAAACTATACATGAGACAACAAATCCTTGAAAACGAATAAACAGAAAGATAGAATTCTAATAATAATCAACAAAGCACAAGAGTAACAAAACGATCATTCAAAAATAAACCAAAACATGATAAACTCAAAATGCTGGGTCGAACCGACCGAGAACCCTGACACTACGCAAGAATCATGTGAAAGAGTATGGAGAGTTTATGGATGAGAAGCAAAACACAGCCGTCTGGTGCTGAAAATAAACCTTAGACTCAAACGTTACAACAGGCTTTTCCCCGTGCAATAAATAATCACAAAGAAAATTGGAGCCGTTACAACCTATGTCTAAAAATGCATTGTTTCACGCATCGGTCGATACACTCAACTCCGGGTGCATGATGCCCACCTGAAAACACTTCACACAAGTTGAATTGCCCGGGATTCACAGAATTTAAAGAAAATTTAACATTTTTGTCATATATATCATTGTCGGGATGATAAATGTTTTATATCAGGATATGAGATTTTGGTCATAGCCCTAGCGGACATATTATTGGTCAGATGAAGTCATTAAAAATGCTCCAGCAGCACAAACACGGTCAAGAAGTGTCTATGGGTGTCTGACGGGACTGACTGACTGCTGACTATCTGAGCTTCATGTTTCAGGCAGCAGATGAACTGAAGGGAAGTTAAAGTGTCCCTACGAGATAACAAGGGGTTTTTGGTTTTATGTTCTGCGTCTTTGTCCTGTCTTCCTCCCCTCACCCCCAGTTACAGCAGAGTCCTCTCTGAGTCTGGTTCTCCCAGAGGTTTATTCCACTTTAAAGGGATTTTTTTCCTTCCCACTGTCACCAAAGTCTTGCTCACAGGGGGTTGTGTGATTGATAGGTTTTCTCTGTATTGTTGTAGGGTCTCTAGCTTACAGTGTAAAGCACCTTGATGTGACTGTTGTTGTCATTTTGCACTATATTAAAACAATGATTTAATTTTTTAAGCTTGTTGAGTTTGCATGTAATGAGACACACTCTATAAATAAAGAACAGACTGACTCATGCAGATGTAATGTGGTGGAGTCTGGACAAGGTTGACTGCTGCAGAGATTGAAGTGAGTGAGGAACGTAGCTGTTTGCGCTGTGCTGTCTGCTGTAGTCACACTCATGAATTAATCTGTCAGCTGCTCGTAAACTTTGATCACAGGTCACACGCCTGACCTATCAGCATCTCATGCCTCAGAGGAAACCTGCTTTTCCTGCCGCACACGGGAACAAGGTGTCCATAAAAAATAACACGTAAACAAATCAAAGCATTCCAGGAATCCTTGAACACGCTCACATATGTGCACGAACACCCGTCTTTATTTCATTTTAATTCATCAGACTTCATCCCAAAGGAAATTCTCGATGAGGTCGGCTGCTCCCACACACAACAGAAAAAAACATTAATTCAGTAGAAAAAACAAGAAGTTGATCATTTATAAATACAAAATGTAGTCCTTACAAATAATTAAAAAAATAGACATTTGCATATCCCTCCAAAATATTTAAGTAAAAAATTATTTATTGTTTAATTTCTGTAGATATTCACTCTATGTCTTCTTCTTCCTTCTTTCTCTCTGTATGTCTTTCTTTTAATTCCCGCCTTGATTTCCAAACTGATCCTCTGTGGGAATCTCATCCTCCAACATCCACACATCTAATTTGATTGACCCCTCCATCATGGCCTCTATCTATTTATCTATTCCTCACTATTTAATTAGATCACTCATTCCTAAAGTCAAGAATGCTGCTGTCCCACACATTTATGACCCAATCAAAGATCTTAATTCTGTCACAGTGATTACACATTTTTTATTTAAAATGACATAAAAATCACACGCTGCTGGCGATAAATGATTAATACTACAATGACCTTCAGTTATTACTGCAGCCCACCTGCGGCACCTTTGGTCCACACTCTGGGAATCCTTAGATATTTAAATGTATCAATTTAACCATCTATTTGTTATTCTGATTTTATTTAAATATTTGTTTCAGGCAAAATAAATCAAACAGAAAGGATTGATGGAGGCAGATGATCCACTGTGGCACCACCTAAAGGAAGCACTTGGAAGAAGAAGAAAAAGATTCATATCTTGATTTGCTTTATTTACATATTTGCAATTATTTGTATTACATTTATAACGTTTTATCATTCATTTATTCAAGTATTTATTTATTTTATAATATTTCTTTATTTACTCATTTATTCAGGTAGTTTTATTGTTTCCATTTTTTATTGATCCTTGAATTCCTTTATTATTTGTTATGCATGTGTTATTATGTTTCACTGCTTTGATGATGTAATTTCTTAATCTGGGATAATCTGGGATTAATCCACTCATTAATTTCATTTAACAGTCTTCAATTATACAAACAAATAATGAACAAAAAAACATAAATAAATATATTAAATTAAATTTTTCTTTTCCAGTCGCTTAACCAGGGGCAATTCTAGGATTAGAGCTTTTCACCCAGAGAGCTGCCCAGCCAGGCAAGATAAATCATAAGATTCTTAAATTCATCAAGTCTCTCTGTGCCTGGGTCCTCGTCTCAAAACATGACATCACTGTTTTGTACATTTTAACACAATTTAATCCCCATATTTGTGAAAGAAAAGCAAAACACTTTTCTGAAAAGTCTGTAACAAAACCATCAAATCTGATCAAGGTTATTTAAATGCTACAAAAGAAGAATGGATTGGAATAAAAAAGAAAACATATCCTAACCTTAATTACTGGGGGAGAATAATGAGTGATGCTCATAGTGAGTAAAAAGTAAACTGAGTGCATTGTTTGGACAGAGATTCACTTTTAAGGTGTATGTATAATATAATACATATACATAAAGAAAACACTCCCAAAACAGAATAAATTATTACAAATAAAAATCTAATTTAATAATACAAATTTTGTGTTGTAAGATTTATGGGTTTCATGCTTTCATAGTGGTACTTTCAGGTGGTACACACTGTAAAAAGTTTAACATTTTTAGAAACAGAGCACTTCTCTTTACAGCTCCTCACTCCACCAGGGCCGTTTGGCTCTTTCTGATAGTGCGCAAATGTGGCGCACGTACCGCAGCAGTCATACAGACAACTGGACAGTCCAAAAGTTGGCCTACCTATTACTGGCTGAGGTTTTAGTAGAGTTGTGGTTGAACCACATAAAAATATATTATTAATTTTAATCTCCCCAATCAATGATAATGTTATATTGGAATGTTGTTAAAGAGGGTCAAATGTTTCAACCCAGTTTGTTTTGCAGATTCTGTACAGCAGCTTTAATATAGGGAGGACACAACTTCCAGATTGTTTGAGTAAAATCTGGTTTTTTCTCTTTGTCAGTTTAACAGTTTCTGTTTTGCCTGTCACTGTTCCCTGTCTGTTTTCTTACCTGGTTCTTCCTGACCTTGTACTTTCTCCTCACGTTCTCCTCTTTCCTCTCTCCCTCTTTGGACTGACAATCATACACAAATAGATTGTATTCAATTAGATGATAAATTACATTAATATGAAAAAATACTATTAAAATCGCTAACACAAAGTCCTCTCTCAGTCTACTTTCAACCAAAAGGAAAATAACCAAACCACATGAATATCTAATAAAAGATATAAATATTGAAACACTGATCCAACATTATTCTTGATTGACGGATCGTTTGATTTTACACTTTTACCTGAATGTGGCTCCTTTTAAAAAAAAACAAAACAAAAAACAAAACCAACTTCCTTATATCCATTATGAACCTGGCTGTCTCTCTGTACAAAAAAAAATGGTAAATGGCCTGTATTTGTATAGCGCTTTACTAGTCCCTAAGGACCCCAAAGCGCTTTACGCATCCAGTCATCCACACATTCACACACTGGTGCTGGCAAGCTACATTGTAGTCACAGCCACCCTGGGGCGCACTGACATGTGTGCGCCCCAGGGTGGCCCCAAAACACACACGCACGCACACACACACACACACACACACACACACACACACACACACACACACACACACACACACAACAGGAGTTCTAAGGTTAATGGGCATTCGGTCAGTTAGCTAGTTAGTATCGATTTAAAACAGGACAGTGGTAACAACAGCAGGCTACGGACAATTTTAAGTTTTAGGTTTTCAAATGTCACTGATTTTACTGCAGTGTAGGACAAATTGTAGGGTAGCAAACATCGCTGGAAAACAAGTTTTTTTACACCCTGGTTACCTGGTGTAATGTTTTTCAGTAAAAAGAAACATGGTCTGACTCCTACCAACTATATAAAGAGTAACAGAAGGTTAAATGCAGCTAATATGTCCTGTTTTAAGCCAGGCACTCACACCTCTGCTCCGCTGCGTCTCAGCCACCATCGCTCTGGCAGCAACGGCGCTAGAGCCAGAACAGGGGAGAGCTGGAACAAACCATTTTGGGAGGGGGGGGGGGGGTTTATACATACTTTTGTTGTTAAAATGTTCCATCTCAATTACGTACTGTATGCTTTTTATATTTTTAGCAGTGTGTCACACAAACAGCAAATATTGTCAAAAAAAGTAAGAAATCTTTGGGGGTGCTTTGATTCATTTTTGGAGATGCTGAAGCAACCCCAAAAATGGGCTAAAATCGCCCCTGGTGTGGATAGTTTTGCCGGAAAAAAAACGGCGGAAGAGGGGCAGCCGAAGAGTAAACTTTTAAAAGTAAGTACTGAATATTATGTCACTTATTTATGTGTGAATGTTTAATAACGAAGAACATTAAAACATTACTGTTAGCCACATGTCGGCAAAGTTATGTGACATTAGCGATGTTTGTACTAATTTGGTTCAATAGTTGACGTTAATCTTACAGAGAATGTGATGATTTTATGGATATTTAAAGTAAGCACTGAGACAAATTTAGTAATGCCAACATATTAAAAGAACAATATTTGTCTCTCATATATATAACACAGTTATATATATACAGTGTCAAAGAAACCTGTCTTTGAGTGAAGATTTAAGGTGACAGAAAATATAAATAATATAAACAAATGCAGCTTGAATCTTTACTGAAGCTCAGTATTTGACACAGAGTTCATTTACTGCTGTAATAACTAATAATGATTGAAATTATAACTTTAATATTGGCCATATTATATTTACATTACCAAAGTGAGATGACTTTGAGTCTCATGAACAACATCAGCTAATTGTTATTTACTAGCTAATCTTAAATGACTGTTCAGTACAGAAGTGAAGCCCAATAATCATGATTTCACAGTCCCGTGGTCTCAGCCTCTGATACTTATCAAATCAAAGCTCATGTAGAAACAAACAAACACACGAACAAAAGATTTTCTCCTTCATTTCTGTCAAATAAAGCTGTATGAAACGTTTCCAGTTGTTAGTGTTATGGTTGCTAGGCAACCTGGGCAGCGCAACGGAGGCTAGACCGTCCCATTTCACAAGCCGTCTGGGTGCTCAGCACCCCCAAAGCTCTGATCCTACAATAGCCCCTGGTGTGTACCACAGTGACACTTTGATAGATGCACATGATCATCAGAAACTTTTAGGAGTCAAAATGACGCCTCAGCCAAAATTTTAAGACACCAGATTTTAGGAAAGACTAATCCGGGAAACTAAACCATAACTGCTGCTTATTTTCTATAAATGCCTGAAACTGTTTCAACACTGTCTTTACTTCAAAACCACAAAGATCACATCAGAACTCCTGTTTCTACTATTTGCTTTTGTTTTTTTGTTTTTGTTTTTTTTTCCTGGATGAGATGTTTATTAATGTAAAAATATAATATAATATAATGTTCCAAAAAGTATAATGAATTTGCTATAATTTTTAATAATGTTGTCTGATGAAGTGTGTCAAAATTTATTCTGAGATTACAATATTTCCGTCTTTGTTAACAAAGGACAAGCACTAGAAATATTCCTCTGAAAACAGCTGTTCCACATTTCTTTTTTAAAAGAGTAAATCTTATTGTTTTCATCCGGAATAACCTGGATTGATCTGAGATCATTTATTTTTCGTATCCTCTGTCTGTGATTAGTCTCTCAGGTGCGACGTCTGGCGGCAGGTAGGCGCCAGAGCGGCTGTCATTGCGTCATCCGTGTGCGCCGGCAGTATTGGTGCTGCGACACTGCTCCAACTTTCCGTGACACCGCACACCGTCCAGAGCACAGCATAACCTAATCCGCCTTTTTACCCCCGAGCGGAGCGACACAGCGGCGGAGGAGCTGTGGTCCGGCTCCGAGTCGCCGTGGCAGAGACACGTGGTCAGAGACGGACTTCCGCTGGGTTCAAGCTTTTACTCTTTTATTTCTAACGTCTAGCAGTGGAGACATGTCCAGATCCGCGAAGAAGAACGGCATACCTGACAGGTGCGTGTCAGCCTACAGCTCCGCGCATGCACAGGTATAACTAAGAGTCCGGGGTTTATTACAAAGACGGTTATTAATAACAGCTTCATGAACCTGAGAGCCTCCAGTCTGCTGCTGTGTGACCTCATGACCAGCGCACGGTCTTACGAGTAACCGCGATTACATCATCACACACGTAAACAAATAATGACCCGCAGGTAAATATAAAAAATAAACATCTAGCGCATGATCATAATGACGTCACCGATGTGACGTTTAAAGGGTTTTACACTGAGCGTTCATGTGTAATCTGTGATCATCAAGCAGCCACCCCTGCAAAGGAAACACGAGTGGATTATTTCTAAAGATTATTTTAAAAAATTCAGCTGTGTGTGAAATAAGTAAATAAAGAGTTATTTAAAAGAGCTACAGGAAAGCTACATGGAAGTTCACTGTTATTTTGGGAACGTCTTTGAACATCTATAACCGTATCTTTAAACTGAGATGTTAATGTGAAAGTTCTCTCTCAGGTGAGAGTAACGGCAGTAGAAGTAAGAATCGGGCATCTTCAGGTTTCCATGACAATGCTGACTGACTGTTCGTGTCCTGCAGGTGGCTCGATTACTCGCCGGTTGGAAAACGCCTCCGCGGGACTCGATTCATCGCCTTCAAAGTTCCTCTGAAGCAGGTCAGTGTGTCATCTGAGCTTCCTCCCCACAAATGCCTCGCTCAGCGTCACTCATGATCATGATCATAATCTTCTTCTTCTTCTGTGCAGTCTCTGAACCGCCAGCTGCCGCACTCTGATGTGTTTGGCCCCTGGGAGCTGCTAGATGCTGTCAGCAGCGAGGAGGAGGAGCTTGGGCTGATCATCGACCTCACTTTCACCACACGTTACTACAGGCTCGAGGTGAGCACAAGATCTTGCATTTATAGACAAATCGATCAAGTCTGTGTTTACTGATCAGTGTTATTGATTATGCTGCTATTATTCCACCTGACCACAGACACACACGAACACACAGACAGACGCACTGCTTATCCCACAGAATGTATATAAAAGATGGATTTTCTCCAGGCGTTCATTCTCTTTCAGAGCCTTATCTGGACATTAGAGGAACTGCAGCTTTCTGATGATGATAAAGTAAACTGTGTGTGTGTGTGTGTGTGTGTGTGTGTGTGTGTGTAGGACATTCCCAGGTCCCTGCTGTGTGTGAAGATCTTCACGCGAGGTCACGAGGTTCCCAGTGATGACACCATCCTGAGCTTCAAACGCGCCGTCTGCGGCTTCCTGCGGGAGAATAAGGAGAACGGTGAGAGCAAGCTACTGTGAACCTCCCTCGCTGACACAGGTTTAAGTCTGATCTCCTCCTTCACCTCCTGCTGCTCTGCTGCTCCTGCATGACTGCCATGTTTTGCAGATTTGAGGCTGCTCAGATTTTAGATTTGGGGACTTTTGGGAAGAAAATCAGCTCTGAGCATTTTAATCAGCTGCTGTCTCACAGGAGCTCTCCTCCTCTTCCGATGAGGAGGAGGAGGAAGTCTGCTGGGACTTCAGGCTCGCAGGCAGCTGATTGGTCAGATTTCAAGCAGTCACATGACGAGGAGCTGCTGGTTTCCTACTTCAATCAAACCCGTCATGCTGGCTGTGGTCACATGACTTTTAGGCTTTGCATGAATGAGATCGTGTGCGATTGGCATTGTGTCCTTTAATAGGAAACCACAGTAGAAGAAGTGCGATCTGAGCTCTAACTGTGGCTTGTGTCTCCTGCAGATAAGCTGATTGGCGTGCACTGCACCCACGGCCTGAACCGTACCGGGTACCTGATCTGCAGGTATGTACAAACTTAAGCCTGCTGGTTGGCTGGACTCAAGGGTGTGGGCGGGATCTAACTGCCACGTGTCACCTGCAGGTATCTGATTGACGTGGATGGGATGGACCCCAGGGAGGCGGTGCAGCGTGAGTCGGCTTCTTGTGTCCATATTTCATATTCAGTGTTGGGGAGTAATGGAATACATGTATCGGCGTTACGTATTTAAAATACAACATATGAGTACATGAGTACATTAAGAGGCTCAAATGCCTGTTTCTCAATCTCACGGCCCATGTCACCACTACTTGCAGCCGCATAATGACGTGAAGAAATATTTTTTTAAATTATTATTCAACAAATGACCCACCAGAAACGAGAGCTGGAAGCATGTAAATAGAATAATAACCACCGCAGCCAAGAAGAGTGCCTGACGAGCCCAGTTGTAAGTAAGCTGTTAAGACTCAAATCAAATCAAATCAAATCACTTTTATTGTCACATCACATGTGCAGGCACACTGGCACAGCACATGCGAGTGAAATTCTTGTGTGCGAGCCCCACAAGCAACAGAGATGTGCAAACACAACAACACAAACGAGCAAAATACAAGAATGGCCAACCTGAAACTAATAAATATATGTACAATATATAATAGTATATGCATTTCTGGATGTGTATACTAAATATTTTCCTACGTGTGTGTGTGTGTGTGTGTGTGTGTGTGTGTATACACATTTTTACAAATTAAATAGTAAAAAAAAAAAAAAAATAATAATAATAATAAAATATATAAAATATACAGAGTTGAATATGTGCAAAACAAGTGGCATTTATATACAGTGTGGAGTGCATAATGTTGAAGTTCCAGTAGTGAAGCTGAGGTGTCTATGACGTGTTCAGCAGTCTGATGGCCTGGTGGAAGAAGCTGTCTCTCAGTCTGCTGGTTCGGGACCGGATGCTGCAGAACCTCCTTCCTGATGGAAGCAGTCTGAACAGTTTATGGCTGGGGTGACTGGAGTCCTTGATGATCCTCCCCGCTTTCCTCAGGCAGCGCTTCCTGTAGATGTCTTGGAGGGAGGGAAGCTCACCTCCAATTATCTGTTCAGAGCACCGCACTACTTGCTGGAGAGCTTTGCAGTTGTAGGCGGTGCTGTTGCCATACCAGGTGGTGATGCATCCAGTGAGGATGCTCTCAATGGCACAGTGATAGAAGGTCCTGAGGATGCGGGGGCTCATGCCGAATCTTTTCAGTCTCCTGAGAAAGAAGAGGCGCTGCTGCGCCTTCTTTACTGTTTTGTTTGTGTGTACTGACCACGTAAGATCCTCAGCCAGATGTACACCAAGGAACCGGAAGCTGCTCACTCTCTCCACAGCAGCGCCGCTGATGGTGATGGGGGTGTGTACTTCTCTGCACCTCCGGAAGTCCACTATCAACTCCTTTGTCTTTGCGACGTTGAGGGTGAGATGGTTGTCTTGACACCAGTGGGTCAGGGCGCTGACCTCCTCCCTGTAAGCCGTCTCATCACCGTTGGTGATAAGACCCACCACTGTAGTGTCGTCCGCAAACTTCACAATGATGTTGGAGCTGTTAGTGGCTGTGCAGTCGTAGGTGTAGAGTGAGTACAGGAGAGGGCTCAGTACACACCCCTGTGGAGCACCAGTGTTCAGTGTGATGGGGGATGAGGTGATGCTGCCCAGTCTGACCACCTGGCGTCTGTCAGACAGGAAGCTAAGGATCCAGCTGCAGAGGGAGCTGCTCAGTCCTAGATCCTGCAGTTTCCTGTCCAGCTTCGAGGGAACGATGGTATTGAATGCTGAGCTGTAATCTACAAACAGCATCCTCACATACGTGTCTCTCTTCTCCAGGTGTGACAGGGCAGTGTGTAGTGTCAGGGCTATGGCATCATCAGTGGACCTGTTGTGGCGGTATGCAAACTGTAGAGGGTCCAGTGAGTCGGGTAGTGCAGAGCAGATGAAGTCCCTGACCAGCTTCTCGAAGCATTTGCTTACGATGTGGGTCAGGGCTACAGGTCGCCAGTCGTTCAATGAGGAGATGGTGGAGGATTTGGGTACAGGGACGACGGTGGCCATTTTGAAGCAGGCTGGGACTACAGACAGAGAGAGGGAAAGGTTGAAGATGTGTGTGAACACTCCAGCCAGCTGAGCCGCGCATGACCTGAGGACGCAGCCGGGAATCCCGTCCGGACCAGTAGCTTTGCGTGCGTTCACCTTCCTGAAGCACTTCCGCACATCCTCCTCAGACACAGTGTGCGCACTGACGTCATCCGCGGTGCGCACACTGTCCGGTCTCATGGTGTTCGCTGTGTCGAATCTAGCGTAGAATACGTTTAGATCCTCACACAGAGAGGCCGTGGACTCGACTCGACTGTACGCTGTGCTCGTGTTTTCCTCCGAAACAATAAGTTCCGTTGGAGCAGCCTTTCAACGCCTCTCTCTGTCTCTCGCTAGCAAAGTTGACCCAGACAACAAAGTACCGTTATTGTCGGGCTATAAGCCGCTACTTTTTGCACAAGCTTTGAACCCTGCGGCTTTTAGTCAGGTGCAGCTTTTCTATGGATTGTCCATGATTTTTGTCATATCGTAAGACGATTTGTTTTGTTTGTTCCGCTGTTGTACGCCACTACGTTGCCTGGCGGAAGGATCGGGGTTCAAGAGTGGTATGTTGGTCACGTGTCCATCCGCCAGGCAACATAGTGCCATACAAGTAACGCGAAAAACAAACTTCAAATTAACGCTACGCGTTCAGCGGGAGTCGTGGATGACGAGCGGCGATAAACTTGCGAAAAGCAAGTTATGCTCAACTCCACCGGTGGATTCTGACAGCGTGGAAAAGTGTGAAAACATCCACGATCACCAACGGATTTCGAAGGGCTGGACTGCTGCATGATGGAGAGGAGGACACCGCCACGGCCCTTCAGAGGGTGTTCGACTCCGACACTGACAACGAGGATTTCTTTGGTTTTGAAAGTGACAACGAAGGAAAGAAGCTGAGAGTGGATGACGTAGCCATCCTGAGCCTGTTTGTATCCGACACTGGAGAAGAGGACTTTGGTGGTTTTAGTGCGCAGGAAGATGGTGAATGACTGACTTTTCTTCTTGTTAAAGCCATGTCACTGCACCTGAGTCTATTTTTCTGGTGTGCTGTAGGTTATTGTTATGTACTACATTTGTTACTCATTTATGAAGCACAGTACATGTTTCGTACTTGTAATTACCGCTACTTGTACCTATACCTAAAAAGTTATGCAAATATGTACCCATAACTTGTTTTTCAAAATATTAATAAAAGGGGTGTGTCTCCAAACAGCCATCTCTTTCCTGACAATTCCCTTTGTGCATATTCTCTTACATATGATAAGTCAACATTGAAACACCTGCGGCTTTTAGTCAGGTGCGGCTAATGTATGTACAAAACAGGATTTTCCCCTGATTTTAGCTTGTGCGGCTAATATTCAGGTGCGCTTTGTAGTCCGGGAAATACGGTAAAGCTATTTTTCGGCTACGAGCCCGACACGAACCCGACGTATTAGCCAGAGGTCCCTTTACTACGGTTCGGAGCCACGGACCTGTTTTATATACGCGTGGAATAGTTTTACGAGATCGCTGCAAAAAGTGCAGCCTTACCCAATGTCCACCTACTGTTACTCATTTTGTATTAAGATTTAAAAATCTAGTCGGTATTGGTATGGCGACTAACCTTCAGTAATAGTAATAAATCACACAGCAATAGTACATTCATGTAGTTGTAAAAAGCATAATAATATATTAAGTAATCTAAAGTATTCAGAATACGTTACTCTCATTGAGTAACGTAACTGAATACGTTACAAAATACATTTTGGGCCATGTATCCTGTAATCTGTAGTGAAATACATTTGAAGAGTAACCTTCCCAACACTGTTCATATTTCACGTGTGAAGCATGTGTAAGCATCGTCTCTCTCTGCAGTGTTTAACTTGTCCCGCGGTCACGCCATCGAGAGGCAGAACTACCTGCATGACCTGCAGCACGGGCGCAGGAGGAGGTGAGGCTCCCCCCCACTCACTGCACCCACACGAATTATTCAAAATCAACAGATAGACTCTTTAGAAATATCCTAAAGACAAAAATATTTCAACTTTAATTTTTTTGTAGCAAACAAAAAAATCAAATAACAGCCAAAAAAAAAAGAATATTAAACAGTCTCAAATATTTTACAGCAGCAGTCCCCAGCCCCGGGGCTGGTCCATGAGGCGTTTGGTACCAGGCCGCGAGAGTTGAGGCTCGGGTGTGAAATTATGTTTTTTTGGGATTTTTGGGGGTCTTTATCGTTATTTTTTAAGTTGTTTTTATCGTTAACTCGGTTTCTCTGGGTCTTTTCCCGTCTGTTACGAATAAATCTTTTTTTTTTTTTAATACCAGTACTAGTTTCATTTTGTTGTATTTGTCTGCGACACCTTAAAGGCCAATCCGTGAAAATATTGTCGGACATAAACTGGTACAGGGCGCAAAAAAAGTTGGACTTGGACTGTTTTACAGTATAAATTATGAATATAAGGGTTAAAGGAAGTTTAAAATGTTGTAAAATATCAACAGAAATTCCCTTCATGTGTTTTCATAATCAGAATGAATTCAAAATATTTAAATGGTGCAGAAGTTTTCATAGAATATTTTAAAATATTTGTGTTTAACTGCTATGCGTTTGCATGGGTTCCCTCCGGGTACTCCGGCTTCTTCCCACAGTCCAAAGACATGCAGTTAGTGGGGATAGGTTAATTGAAAAATCTAAATTGCCCATAGGAGTGAATGTGGGAGTGAGTGTGAGCGTGAATGGTTGTCTGTCCCTGTGTGTTGGCCCTGTGACAGAGTGGCGACCTGTCCAGGGTGTACCCCGCCTCTGTCCCTATGACAGCTG
Organism: Diplotaxodon limnothrissa; assembly: GCF_057381915.1. NCBI lineage: Eukaryota > Metazoa > Chordata > Actinopteri > Cichliformes > Cichlidae > Diplotaxodon > Diplotaxodon limnothrissa. The sequence continues at coordinate 29,311,291 of NC_140602.1, read as the reverse complement.
GGATAGGCTCCAGCGCCCCCCGCGACCCTGAAAAGGATAAGCGGAAGTGAATGGATGGATGCTATGAAATAATAAAAATATTAAAAATGAAGAGAAAAAATACTAAAACACGACAAAAACATTTAAAAATGTAAATATCTCAAATTATTCATCAAAGAACAATCAACACATTTCCATACTCAAAATGTTTGTGAAAGTTTCTTTTGAGGAAAAACGAATGTTCTTCAATTTTATTTGGTTATTTATTACAGTACAAATAAAATATTAGAAATACATATCTGATATATTTTTAACCACAGTCTAAGCTCGCCTTTAGAAATTGTATTTACAGTTGTCATTTTCGTCTTGCTCTGAGTCGTCATGCCGACTAACTGCTGCGCTCTGATTGGTTCCTGACTCTTTCTGGTCCATTGTCACAGTAACGAAGGGATGGAGGAGGTGGAGCAGGAGCCAATGAGAGGTCAAGCTGTTCATCGCCCGCTTTCCAGCTTGCCAAGCGATGACTGCGATCAGAAGAGGCGCGAACACGCTCAAAAGTCCCGGCACCACAGGTAGGACGACACACCTGAATATGTTCATCAGTCATAGAAGGAAGGAACCAAGTTTAATAAACGTCAGAGAATCATCATTACATCCTGCTGCTTTCAAATTCACTCATTACAGAAGTGAATAAAGTTTTTTAACCCTTTAAAGCCGGTCGAAGCGGGCATCCTCCGTTTTGCGTAACTATTTTTAAATCCTTGTAGCACTGCAACCACGTGAGCTAGCGCAGTAAATGTTTTTTGCATATGAAACCGGAGGAGTTGTACTTATATCTAGGTCACAGTTTCCTTCCACGTATAGCTTTGCAAAGACTGCATAAAAAGCACTTGCAGCAACAAAAACATAATATTCCAGAAACACGCTTTGCCGATCCGATCAGCTGTTCATAACACTACCTACGTCCATCAGCGCGAACTATCGCATGTCCGCCATGACCTGCCCGAAACCGGACGTGACGTCATTTTGCGGAAATGTAGTTTTTTTACCATCAGGGCCTCATGAGCCTATACTGGTGTTTTTAAAAGTTGTGTTTGACTTTATGACTTTCTGTATCGTTTCTGGGATGCTTAGGACTCATATTACACTGCTGGAAATAGTTTATTTTGATGCATATGCTGTTTTGTTTTTTTTGCAAATTTACACTATAATATTTATTTTCGTTTTTCCTGCAGTATATAAAAATTGGTGTATTTCAAAAATAAAACTATGAAGACACTCAAAATAAATTTCCTGTGGTGGGAAACTATTTTGTGCAACTTTTTTGTATTTACAGTTTTGAGGGATAAGCCTCTTAAATTTCTCTAACTAGAAATATATGTTAAAAAAACAAAAACGATTTTAATTTTTTTGTAGTTTATTGCACTTTTCTGCAATTTATGTAATTACTATGCACTTAATGCATACATATTATTGAAATTTGGGCTATAATGGTTGTATTGATGTATATCAACTTGAAATGTTCCCAAAAATGGCACTACAACATGTAAAAATATAATATTAGCTCTGGCGGACTTGGTTCTATGGTAGGTCTTAAAGGGTTAAATGATTGAAATATAATCTTGTGTGTGTGTGTGTGTGTGTGTGTGTGTGTGTATATTCTTAAATAAAACAAAAAAATTATCAATTTTCCATATATTTAAAAATATGAATAAAAATATTTTCTTTTTTTTTCAAATGAAAAAAGACCTCCACGACAAGGGAACGTCCACCTTCATCACCGCCCTCCTCAGGGTGACTTTCTCCCCCCTCCTCCACCATCGCTCAACCCGTATCGATGGACACGTCCTCAGGCGGATAATCAGTGGAGGAGACCGCCACACTTGGAGGATAGCCGTGTGGGGAACCCTCAGTGGAGGCCAGGCGCCACAACGCTGGACACGTGGAGAACTCCTCCTCCTCCGATCCTCCCTCGCTACTCACCACGCTGGACTGCTGAAGGCTATGGAGTGCCTGAGGAAGAGTGGGCGGGGCCACAAATGAGACACAGCGACAGCAGACACATACGGGGAGGCAGAGCAAGCGGATACGACCACTAGATTTTATTTGATAGAAGAAGAATGGACTGAGGTGATGTGGCCTTTTAAGGATGTTAGTGTTTGAATGAGAATATTTAAACAGGAATTAAAATTAACGCTGCTGAAGTCCACTTCAGCCAATCACAGCGCAGTTCAAATGTCGTCATTATTACTTTGATAACCTCGCTCTAGCTTCCAAGACTGACATTTGATGTGCGTGTGTGTGTGCCACATGTCTGAAGGTCAGAGTTCAAGGTGAAGAGTGGAGAGTGATTTAAAGTTTCATGTTTTCATGAGTGAATAAGAAGAAAATGAAACATGTTGTTTGTGTGCTTGTTTTATTAAATGAAAGCTGAAAATGTTGTGTGTCAGTAAATTATAAACTGGTATGAAGTGGTGTGACTTGAGCGCTCTGTCGGGCGTCTGTGAGCTCACTGAACTGTGGACAGTCGTCCACGTTTCTGTCTTCAGTCTCCTGTTTGTGAGATAAATGCCACCCGATTCAAACGAGGAGCTGCTCGGTGTTTACCTGTTGCCATGGTGAATACTGGTGTCAGAGCTCCATTGATCGTGGCTTTCATAGTCTCGTTAACCTGCTGTCTGCCTCTGAGGTGGGAGGGGTCGTACGGGTGAGGCTATAGAAACAGAAAGACGGAGCAGTGGGTTTGTTTGGGTTTTTTTGAAGAACATTTATCACGTTCCTTCTGGTTTCACTTGTTTTTGTGCTTTTTGAAGGTTTTCAAGTTTTTTTCCTTTCTGTAAAAAAACAAAACAGAAACTCAGGTGAGCAGGTATGGCAAGCTCCGCCCCTAATAAGCCAACAATAACACAGATCACACCCTGTTCACTGTAACACACACACACTCCCTGCTGCAGAGGGTCACATGATACACTCACCTGTGTCCTGTTGCTGCTGAGCACAGGTGTGTAGGTGGGAGGAGTCACCTGGGGAGAATGCGGTCAGTCAGGTTTGGGTCCTTCGACCCGCCCGGTTAGTCTCCTCAGACCTGAGCTGAGTTGGTGCCTGTGGGAGGTTTGCCACAGTACTGCTGGGTCGTTGCTGCCGTGCTGTGGAGGAACATGTCTGTTAATCTGAGCAAGAATGGAGCCGCGCTGATGGCCGCCTACGAGGAGGTGGTGAGCGGCAAGTCTAACACAGACTGGTGAGATAAAGTTCACCTGTGTGTCTGTCCACACCTACATCTGCTGCACACCCACACCTGTCTGTCTGTTTCAGGGCACTGTTCACCTACGAAGGAAACACCAACAACCTCCGAGTGGCACAGAAAGGAGGTAAGTACTTGGATCCAAACTTTTGATCCCTCCGAATTTATTTCCTGTGGATTTCCCCTCACTTCCTGTTTTATTTTGAAGGTCAGGTCCTGTGTTCTTTGCTGTCCTTCCTCTCTGACTCTTCTCTCTGCTGGTTTCCTGCTGTTTTTGGACCTGAGGAGATGTTTGAGGTGTTCTTGCACTCCACCCTGTTTCTTGACCTCAGTTTGACTTTTTTCAGCAGTGCTGCAGTCTGTCCCTCTGTGCACATGTAAACCCTAAGACTTCCTAATGTAAGACAACCAAGTTCAGCTTTTTCCACGTGATGATCATCATGACTGTAAGAAATACACTCATCCAGACTGTCCGAAAGTATAAAACAAAGTTGTGTTCATCACAGAAAATGTCCTTTTGTTTGGACCAACTGTAAAAACAGACATTTCTAGCGTCAGCAGCAAAAAACATTTATCTCCTCCTGGGGGCCGGAATGAAGGCTTTACTGGGCTGATTCTGGCCCCCAGGCCTTATGTTTGACTCCTCTGGTCTGCTCCCAGAGTGTTTTCTGTTTCTGAGGGTTTCATGTTAAAATCCAGGAGCATACCGACCACATGCAGAGTGGTGTTTGCCCTAATACACTTAAAACTTATTATTAAATATGAAGCAAACATTAACAGCGTGGTTATTACAAGCATTCAGCTTCCACAGCTGAGCCACGGCTACATCTTGTGATGTACCAATAAGTTTCAGCAGAATGGAGCAGAGGCTGCAAGTGAAAGCAAAGAAAACCACTGGGCTCAGGTCTGTGAACGCTGGTACAGCTGGTGTGTTGAAGCACACAGATAAGAATGTGCTGCTCTCAGGTGGGAAAGAAAGAAAAAGTTGCTCAGCGCTCCAAACTGGTTTGTGCAGCTGAGAAATGATGCAATGACATCACCGGCATTAAGAGTGTCAGAGGAACGTCTCAAACAAGCTGTGGAGGGTTTTTCGTGCAGCACTTGACCTCTTTATGTGTTACACAGGACGTGCGCGCAGGAACACCAGCGTAAGCCACCCTCATAACCTTCTGATCTCCAGTCTGGCCTTCAGGTGTCTGCGGTCTGATCTAAATGAGATCATGTTCTCCTTTGTGTTTTGTGTAGATGGAGGGTTGGAGGAGATGGTGGAGGAGCTGAACAGCGGGAAGGTGATGTACGCTTTCTGTCGAGTCAGGGACCCGAACTCTGGACTGCCCAAATACATCCTCATAAACTGGGTAAGACCAACTTTAACTCAAAGCTTTTTTTCCTGAAGTTTTTCTTTTTTCTGAAAACCACAAATATCTGAAGATTTCAGTGTGGATGTGAAGCTCAGGACTTTTTCACAGTGAGTAATCCAGACCATTAATAAGTGATCTCATGCTGTGGACGGATCATCTCAGACCTCTGGAGTGAAGTTTGGCTGGTTTCAGCATCTTCCAGTCACATGACAGGAAGCCCCTCAACATGTACTTTTTTTTAACCCCCATCCTCCATCTTCAGCCTGCTGATGTGTTCATATTAGCCTAGCCACCGAGTAGGTCATCGTTATATGCCCACTTCACTCCATCTTCGATCCTACAGTCAGAACATGGCATGTCATCGTTAGATGGAAACTAGCCCTCCGACTTCCTCCTAAAGTCTGGCAGAGTCTGCGAGGCTAAACAGTCCATATCCAGTTCTGAGATCCTGTAGAGAGCTCTGCAGACTTTACTTTCTATGAGTGTCGAGTGATAGAAGGATGCCATATTCACAGGATTGAATGGATGATTTTTGTTTTCTAAGACAGGTGAAGGTGTGAAGGACTCTCGGAAAGGACAGTGTGCCAATCACGTGAGCACCATAGCAGGTTTCCTGAAGGTGAGTCTGGCCTCTTTTTCCTGTTAATGTGTGTGAAGAGCTGCATCATTAACATGTGTGACATCACAGGGAGCCCATGTGACTGTAAACGCCCGTGCGGAGGACGACGTGGACCCAGAGACCATCTTGGCCAAAGTGGCCAAAGCGTCCGGCGCTAACTTTAACTTCCACAAGCAAACGCAGGAGTACAGAGACGTTCCCAGAGGACCCGTGGTGAGATCACGCCGCCTGAATCGGCAGCACAGCCTCGTTTTACCATCCAATAAGCCAATATTTCATCTCACAGTGCACTCCTACCCCTGCATGAACATTAATGTAGATCTTCTTCAGCTCAAACACTTCTGTCTACAGAGAGAGAATGCTGAAATAAAGAATAAATAATCAGGGTTGCGCACAAAGAAGAAAAACAGGACATTTCTGTTATAATCCCTGAGCCTTTTCTCTCGTCAGGGTTCTGTGTACCGCAAAGTCAATGCTGTCGAGGAAATCCAACAAATCAACAAGGACGACTTCTGGGTCAAAGCTCAGGTTCGGTTTCAACTCCGAGTCCTCCAAGATTGTACCACAGGTTTCAGTCAGCAAAGTCACACGACTCTCTATTTCTTCTTCTTCTCCTTCAGCGGGATGAAGAAATGCGTCAAAAGGAGGAAAGCATTCGAGTGGAACAGGAGAGGCAGGAGGCGGAGAGGGAGAGGAGGGACATGGAGGAGAGACAGTCGAAGGAGAGGGAGAGGATAGCGAGAGAGAGAGCTCAGCAGATCGAACAGGAGAAGTGAGTCAGACACACAAAACACAAAATCACAGAAACTCATGAAGAAGACACTTCAAGTATTTTGTGTTTCAGGCTCCGGCAGAAGCAGCGGGAGGACGAGGAGCGAGAGCAGGAACAGCAGCGTCGGGTGAGCTCAGCTTCAGCTCACTGATCCTGATTCGGTTGAGTTTATGAGCCCAGCCAGCATCACATTACTGCTCCTGATAGATTAAAAATAAATCTAATTTGGAAAACAACAGTTTATTTGATCACAAACAATATAAAAAACAATATTCAACATTACTATTTAACCCCTTTTAAAAAAAGTTATAAACATAAATAAACAGAAATATAAAGGGGCAAAAATCCTGAAGTACACATGAATAAATTCAAACATAAAAGCAAACATAAAAGAAGTTATTAAACTGAAAACTATTTCAGATAATGAAAAGTAAATAAACAGGAAATAATGGAAAGGGTAACATGTTTTAAATTACCCAATAATAATGACATAGATATTAGTTAATTAATTGATTTTGAGGGTAAGAGAAAGATGTTTTTAACTTTTAAAGGATGAGCTAACTTGTGTATTTAATTCATAAATAAATAAAAAAACATATTAAGAAAGTAAAAAATACTGGATTATGAGTCATTTCTTTATTGAAACTTGATTTTAAATCCTTTTGGCAAATCACTGAGGCAGGGAAGTCTGTGTTGTGTGATGTTAAAATTATATTTAACGTCATGTATGAATAATTTCTGTGTTTCAGAATGAGCAGCTGGAGAACATGAAGATGACGGGAATTTCCGCTGCTGCCTCGGTGCAGAAAGCTAACGTGAGCGCAATTTTGACCATAAATTCTTGTAACGTAATATCTGCTCCTGTTTCTCCCTCTAAATGTTCATTATTTATTTTCACACAGCATCAGAAACATAAAAAAATGATCACACAGGTTTAACTTTTTTGTTATTCCAGTTTCATTTTTGATCAGCTGGGTGGATGGCTCTGAGCAGATGTTAAAACTAGAGAAATTAGGATTTTCTTGGTGATTTGTTCACATTTGTTTGGCTCTGTGATTGGATGTTGCCCACCAAGACGTATCATGGGAACTGTAGTCTGCTTCACATGTTTAGTTCTACAGCCTGGAAGCCTTTACATTTTTTTACTGTAAGCCAAATTGAATTGAACAGGAAGAGCTGAATTACAAAGGCTGAAGAGTTGCATTGAGAGAAGTGTAGGATCCTGCCTCTTTACTTTAATGTCACCCAGTTTTATTCACAGGAGGCGAAATCTCTGATTTCTCAGAGAGCGTTTAATCCCAGAGACATCTTCAAGCAGAAGGAGCAGAGCTTTGATGCTGGCGACACACCTGCTGCCTCCAGACCCGGTAAGAAACACGATGATGATAATGATGAGGATGATGATGATGATGGTGGTTCACCTTAAAGTTTCCCCCTGCAGGGAGGCTGCAGAGTCCGTTTCTATCGCAGAAATCGTTTGAGCGAGACGTCCCGGTTCAGCCTCGGTTTCCACCATCCTCTCCTCCAGCAGTGACCCCCCTGTCTCTGATTACATCTGCTTCACCTGTGCTGCCTGTCTCACATGCTGCACCTGCCTCCACTACAGCACCAGAGAGGTCACACTCACCTGTGCAGCCTGCAGGTGAGACATATTGAGGCAGCTTTTCAACTGCAGGAGGTTCCCAGAAGGAACCACAGTTCTTTGGTGTAGAACAGAAATAAAAAATAAAGTAAGTTTTGTGGAGTAACTGTTGTTCTCACAGTTCTCACAAAACTGCTGGCCTTCAGCAGGCGTCCAGAAGTTAGCCAGTCAGAACCAAGGTGGCTTTTTATTTTTAAATATTAAGCTTTGTTAAAAATACTTTCAAATTTAGGAGTGGATTTGTGTGATGAGTAGAAAACTTGTGTTCACATAACACTGATATTTTCTTTGGATATGCTGAATCAGCTGAAAAAGTTGAGTCTGGAAACCTTTTTTTATGTATTAATTTAACTGATTAGTGACCTGAACTGTGAAATACCCGCGTGTTGTGTGTATGACATGAAGTAAGACGTCCCTCCTGCAAACACAGACGCTGGTTATGGTGACGAAGACGAGTGGTCAGATGATTTTGATGAAGATGAAGCTGCACAAGGTGTGAACTTTAACGTCATTTCATTTAAACTTTTGTTTTGTGCAATTTTGATCATTTATCAATAATCAGAGTCGTTTGAATTAGGTTTTTTTTTTATCTTTTTCTTCCTATAAGACCATATTTTATATGATGATCAGTTTGTCACTAACATCAACACCCACAAAAATCACTCCGAGTACATTTACACAATACTTTATACTTCTAGTATGCTACATTTCAGAGTTTTCTTAGTCTTATAACTGCAGCTGAGATTTAAACACATGAATTACAAATAGCTGCAGAACAACACCATATCAATTTAATTCAATTAATTAGTCAATGAATCTAATGTTCAGTAAATTTAAAAATAACAGACATCTCAATAATAATAAAGCAAACAAAATAAACCTAAAACAATCTGAAACCACATTAGAAAACATTAGAGTTGAAAATGTCACTTTTATCCATTTTAAATTAAATCTATAACACTGTGAAGTGAATACTAATGAATTTTTCCTCAGTGGTGCTTTTACGTTTGAAACATTAAAGACAAAAAAACAAAAGTAATTAAATATGTTAAATACTGGAAACTTAGCAGTTTAAAGTTTAAACTTTGCTATATTTTCAAATTTTTTGGTTAATAAAATTAATTAATTTGAACTATTTTACATATTGAGTAAGAGTCACTGTCAGAGTTGGCGAGTCAGTGAATTTTTGAGTTTGCAGCAGCAAATGATGGACGTTAGCTGAAATAATTTGTGGTTATTCTGTGTTTGCTCCATCATGTTTACAGCTCACAGCTTGGTTTTTGTTTCGTTGGCCTTCATGTTTGTAAAGCTGTTACACCACGATTGTAGCACAGCGCTGGTTAGATAGATAGATTTGTTCACTGGCTATATCAGAATCTCAGACTATGTAACATAATTCATAGTAACATTTCTGTAACTTCTGTTTTTTGAGGGTTGTAGTGTGGTGATACTTAGTACTTTTCCTGGAATTGGAGTATTAATACTTTATCCTGTTGGTACTTTTGTGTCTTTTCTCGCTGTCCTGGAAAACAAAGAACACTTTTTCATCTCTGGTATTTAAAACTTGTGATTTTTATAATGTGCAGAGGGAAGTCCAGCTCAAGATGATCCATACATGGCACCGCATTCAGCCTGGAGTAACGAGGACCTGTATCAAAACGTTTCCCAGCATGCACCAGCAGTAAGTCCTCTTCATCATAAGTACATTTACATGTACAACACTCCCAGTAAATATTTTCCTTAGAAATTAACAACGTATTTTGATTCTGATTCCTCCCTTAACGTCTTACTAACAGTTTGAGAAATGTGTCTGACTCAAAAACTGACCAATAGACCTGAGACTTAGTGGGTGTATCTCTGTGGTCTCGAGTAAGTGCAGTGCTGAGTTTGAGGTTGTTTGGATGACTAGATCTCAGACTTTGGCTAAAATTTGTTCTCTGTTAGAATAAACTGATACAGGGGGAGGCGTGTTTGTTCTGATCATTTTCTGAAGATGTTATACCCAAGTTTAATCATAGCAAAACACTAACCTAAACCACAGCATCTAATTCTATGTTTAACCCTGACACCAAGATTGAACCTTCAGTCATTCCTTTTAATGTGTCCCACCTCAACCAAAGAAATCATAAACAGGATTGTGTTTTGTAAAATAATGCAAAATCCCTAAAATTTGCTTACTATGACTGAAAGTGCTCTGCACAAGAATTCCAGTGTGCCTTGACTGCTAGTTTTATGCACAAATGGCAAAAAAAGAACCTTGAAATGGGAAACATACTGTGACCATGCCTCAATCAGAAAATGTTTCATTTAGCATAAGAAATAATTCTGAATTTCCAGTGAAGCACTGTTTAAATAAATACTCTTCCAGCTGTTTCTGTTTACTTTTCCAGACGTTTGTTTTCTCATTCCAACTTTTTTCAGATATATTGGTACCATTAGATTCAGAATGAGCTCATATTTGTCATGAAATAAAATACACATACAGTGGCTTGCAAAAGTATTTGGCCCCCTTGAACTTTTCCACATTTTGTCACATTACAGCCACAAATCTGAATCAATTTTATTGGAATTCCACGTGAAAGACCAATACAAAGTGGTGTACACGTGAGAAGTGGAATGAAAATTATACATGATTCTAGAGATGGACCGATCCGATATTACGTATCGGTATCGGTCCGATACTGACCTAAATGACTGGATCGGATATCGGAGAAAAATAAAAAATGTAATCCGATCCATTAAATATCACGAAAGCACCTCACAAAACTTGCAACACGCCGTAACTCACCTCAGAACGTTAGCATGTCGGAGCAGTATGCATCACGTGATAGAGCGGCTGTGGCATGCGGGACCTGTCGGTGGTCTGGATAGCATTTGGAGCTTCGCTAGCAACCTGGCATTTCATCTCCGACAAAGTTATCCCCGAGAGAAGTAAAGCAAGTGTGTAAGTCCATCTCTGAATGTTTGTAAAGCATTCCTGCGTTAAGCTTAACGAGCGACTGCCTCTCGCTCTCCGGCTGCTACTTCAATCGTGAAACTGCTTAAATGATCAGCTGATCGGCTTTTCTGTTGCGAGTCCGTCTTTGTTTTTGGCCCACTTTGCACCAGAAAGAGGAAACCAGCGGCTGAACAACAGCAGCACGTTTAAGCTTGATAAGCTGTTGTTAGAATTTATTTAATATTACTTTCTACACCAGGATCTTTTTCTACGTAGCTGACGCTGGTAACTGTGCAGGGGCGGATCTAGCAAAGTTTAGCCAGGGGGGCCGATAGGGCATTAACTGGGAAAAGGGGGCACAAAGACATACTTTTCTTTCTTATTCTCATTTAAAATGTCTAGCTTTTAATAAATAATTATCTGACACACAAAGTTTTAATTTGATGTAAAATGAATAGAACTCAATTACTGTATATAGTGACTATTAAGTCTAATATATATATATATACCCTAGTAAGCTATAGTACTTTTTCCTTTGGGAAGGTACCATCTGTGCAGTCTGCAATTTTGTTGAAGAAAGATGTTGAATCTATTTAATATTTCTTGAAAAATTGATTTCTGTGCATTTTTTTTCACACTGCATCAAATTAAGGTTGATTACGTCGATTAAGCATCATGAGGTGGAGCGTGAGGGGTGGTTCCCTATTTTTTATTTATTTATTTTTGTTGTTGCTGGGAGTTGGAACCCTATTAGTTAGGTTGCTTAATATTTACGCTAAGTACTCTTTAAAATACCAGAATAGGGAGGATGGTGTAGGTCTAAGTTTATTAGATTGATCAGTATTGCTGAACTATGAAATATTTTTTTTGTATACAGGTATAACAGAATAGCTTTAGTGTAGTTGTTGTTTTAAACTTGAGTATGAACTTGCAGACTTGCAAAATGCAGCAAGATATTTTAAAAAACAGTTTTGTTGATTAAAAAACACTATATCGGATTCATATCGGTATCGGCAGATATCCAAATTTATGATATCGGTATCGGTATCGGACATAAAAAAGTGGTATCGTGCCATCTCTACATGATTCTAAACATTTCTTACAAATAAATAACTGAAAAGTGGGGTGTGCGTAATTATTCAGCCCCCTTTGGTCTGAGTGCAGTCAGTTGCCCATAGACATTGCCTGATGAGTGCTAATGACTAAATAGAGTGCACCTGTGTGTGATCTAATGTCAGTACAAATACAGCTGCTCTGTGACGGCCTCAGAGGTTGTCTAAGAGAATATTGGGAGCAACAACACCATGAAGTCCAAAGAACACACCAGACAGGTCAGGGATAAAGTTATTGAGAAATGTAAAGCAGGCTTAGGCTACAGAAAGATTTCCCAAGCCTTGAACATCCCACGGAGCACTGTTCAAGCAATCGTTCAGAAATGGAAGGAGTATGGCACAACTGTAAACCTACCAAGACAAGGCCGTCCACCTAAACTCACAGGCCGAACAAGGAGAGCGCTGATCAGAAATGCAGCCAAGAGGCCCATGGTGACTCTGGACGAGCTGCAGAGATCTACAGCTCAGGTGGGGGAATCTGTCCATAGGACAACTATTAGTCATGCACTGCACAAAGTTGGCCTTTATGGAAGAGTGGCAAGAACAAAGCCATTGTTAACAGAAAACCATAAGAAGTCCCGTTTGCAGTTTGCCACAAGCCATGTGGGGGACACAGCAAACATGTGGAAGAAGGTGCTCTGGTCAGATGAGACCAAAATGGAACTTTTTGCCCAAAATACAAAACGCTATGTGTGCCAGAAAACTAACACTGCACATCACTCTGAACACACCATCCCCACTGTCAAATATGGTGGTGGCAGCATCATGCTCTGGGGGTGCTTCTCTTCAGCAGGGACAGGGAGGCTGGTCAGAGTTGATGGGAAGATGGATGGAGCCAAATACAGGGCAATCTTGGAAGAAAACCTCTTGGAGTCTGCAAAAGACTTGAGACTGGGGCAGAGGTTCACCTTCCAGCAGGACAACGACCCTAAACATAAAGCCAGGGCAACAATGGAATGGTTTAAAACAAAACATATCCATGTGTTAGAATGGCCCAGTCAAAGTCCAGATCTAAATCCAATCGAGAACCTGTGGCAAGATCTGAAAACTGCTGTTCACAAACGCTGTCCATCTAATCTGACTGAGCTGGAGCTGTTTTGCAAAGAAGAATGGGCAAGGATTTCAGTCTGTAGATGTGCAAAGCTGGTAGAGACATACCCTAAAAGACTGGCAGGTGTAATTGCAGCAAAAGGTGGTTCAACAAAGTATTGACTCAGGGGGTTGAATAATTACGCACACCCCACTTTGCAGTTATTTATTTGTAAAAGATGTTTGGAATCATGTATGATTTTTGTTCCACTTCTCACGTGTACACCACTTTGTGTTGGTCTTTCACGTGGAATTCCAATAAAATTGATTCATGTTTGTGGCTGTAATGTGACAAAATGTGGAAAAGTTCAAGGGGGTCGAATACTTTTGCAAACCACTGTAAGTTCTTGGCTTCTAAGTTAATGAATACCTATATTTGTAGACCTACACTCAACAAAAATATAAACGCAACACCTTTGTTACTGCTCCCATTCCCCATGGGATGGACGTAGAGACCTAAAATTCATTCCAGATACACAATATAACCATCCCTCCCAAACAGTGGTCACAAATCAGTCCAAATGTGTGGTAGTGGGCACATCTGCTATATTGAGATAATCCATCCCACCTCACAGGTGTGCCACATCAGGATGCTGATCTGACATCATGAGTAGTGCACAGGTGTACCTCAGACTGCCCACAACAAAAGGCCACCCTGGAATGTGCAGTTTTTTGCGCTATTGGGGGTCTGGGGACCCAGAACCGGTCAGTATCTGGTGTGACCACCATTTGCCTCATGCAGTGCAACACATCGTCGCATGGAGTCTATCAGATTGTCAATTGTGGCCTGTGGAATGTTGGTCCACTCCACTTCAATGGCTGTGCGAGGTTGTTGGATATTCGTGGGAACTGGTACACGCTGTCGTATACGCCGGTCAAGCACATCCCGAACATGCTCAATGGGTGACATGTCCGGTGAGTATGCTGGCCATGCAAGAACTGGGACATTCTCAGCTGCCATCTGCCCTGAACAATGTGAACCATGATTCATCCGTGAAGCGCACACCTCTCCAACGTGCCAGACGCCATCGAATGTGAGCATTTGCCCACACAAGTCTGTTACGGCGACGAGCTGGAGTCAGGTCAAGACCCCGATGAGGACGACGGGCATGCAGTTGAGCGTCCCTGAGACGGTTTCTGACAGTTTGTGCAGAAATTGTTTTGTTGTGCAAACCAATTGTTCCAGCAGCTGTCTGGGTGGCTGGTCTCAGACGATCTTGGAGGTGAACCTGCTGGATGTGGAGGTCCTGGGCTGGTGTGGTTACACGAGGTCTGCGGTTGTGAGGCCGGTTGGATGTGCTGCCATATTCTCTGAAACGCCTGTGGAGACGGCTTATGGTTGAGAAATGAACATTCAATGCACGGGCGACAGATCTGGTTGACATTCCTGCTGTCAGCATGCCAATTGCACGCTCCCTCATTGCTTGTGGCATCTGTGGCATTTTGCTGTGAGACAAAACTGCACATTCCAGGGTGGCCTTTTGTTGTGGGCAGTCTGAGGTACACCTGTGCACTACTCATGATGTCAGATCAGCATCCTGATGTGGCACACCTGTGAGGTGGGATGGATTATCTCAATATAGCAGATGTGCCCACTACCACACATTTGGACTGATTTGTGACCACTGTTTGGGAGGGATGGTTATATTGTGTATCTGGAATGAATTTTAGGTCTCTACGTCCATCCCATGGGGAATGGGAGCAGTAACAAAGGTGTTGCGTTTATATTTTTGTTGAGTGTATTTATTGAGGTGATTCATGTATTTATTTAATCTCTTCTGGCAGATTTGGTCCTCCAGTGTTTGAGTAAAAAGTTATTGAATGAAATGATTTAAAATACTGTTTAAATGTTAATTAGCTGTTTTTGAATTTCAGGCTGATGGTATTAATTGGGATGGCAGTGGACAAGGTATCTGTGCCAGAGCTCTGTACGACTACCAGGCCGGTACGTACGCGCGCGCACACACACACACACACACACACACACACACACACACACACACACACACACACACACACACACACACACACACACACACTCATGTTTTTGGTAGTTGTGGGGTCTGCCGTCTTCTCTGTGACTACTGAGGACCATCGTGTCTTGTGGTCTAACATGTCTGAATGAAATTGGAAAGAGTCCAGAGTGTTGTTCACCATACTGATATCATGAAAATAAGACTTCTGTGATATCACAACAACATTATTGTAATTGAGTTTGCACTGGGGCCTCTAGTGGCCTGTGAAGGTACAGCAGATCATTCACAGTAAATGACATGTTTTTATTTATCCATTTATTTGGTTTGATTATCAAATAATTATCAGTTATTGAATATTAATGATTAAATGCTTAACTAGTTGAGTTTCCACATTTTTTTATAAATTTACCTGCAAATATTTGACCAAAATGTATTCTGTATTCTTCAATTGAGGAAAAGTGTTTAAATGAACCATTGACTGTCACAGGGGAAAAGCTGTTAAAGAAGGATGAATCTCAATAAATGAATCAAGAAGATCAAATCTGTAAATCAAATCTGTAAAAACAGGATAGCTCAGTAGGTAAAGTGGTCGCCCCATGATCGGAAGGTCGGCGGTTCGAATCCACTTAACGGCTACCCTGAGGTACCCCTGAGCAAGGTACCGTCCCTACACACTGCTCCCCGGGCGCCTGCTTAGTGGGCTGCCCACTGCTTCACTGAGTGAATGGGTCAAATGCAGAGAAAAACAAGTAATTTCCCCATGGGGATCAATAAAGTATCCATTATTATTATTATTATAATGCTTTTTATTGGCTGTAAAATAAGCTTGCAGTGGTCTTACATTTGGAAAGAGCTGTTGTACCTCAACAGTGCAGTAAGCCATCCAGTTTGGTTATTATTTATCACATTTACCTGATGAAACACTGAAATGTTGTTGTTTTACATACAGATCTAAAGTCGAGTATACAGAACAGTTTCTTTCATTTCTTTTTTTTAAATGCTTGTAATTTTAAACTTGAAACTCTTGAAAGGTGTTTCTAGATAAACCTTTAGTTTAACTGAGTTTTCTCTCTTCCTCACAGCGGATGACACTGAGATCACCTTTGACCCCGATGACATTATTACTCAGATAGAAATGCTGGATGAGGGTTGGTGGAGAGGTGTTGGACCTGATGGGGAATACGGCATGTTCCCGGCTAACTATGTGGAGCTTATCTAGTTGTCATTGGCTCATTGTCCTGTTAATTTTAATAAAGCTGTGGGTGTTTCAGATGGATATTTTACTCACATTAACTTGTTCAGTATCACTGAATTAATAAACCTTTGTAAAAACCAGTAAACAATAAATACAGTCATTTTCAAGTGCAGTTTGGATATTGCTTTTATTTTTCTTTTGTCCTATTTGGCCAGTCTTACTACCGTAATTAATAAGAAGTATAAATTAGGTTCATATAGAGCCTTTTAATAAACTCAAGGTTGCTTTACGCACAAAACTCAAATGCCTCAGTGAACAGGTGGCATTTCAGCCGAGACTGGGACTATGGACCTCAGAGGGGGCCTGCAGAGCATCTCAAGGAGGACACACAGCATGTGGTGATGCTCCTGTGTTCTTCAGGCAGTCACTGACTTTCTTACAAAACAGTTCTTATATTTAAAAAAAAAAAAAAAAGTTAATTTGTCCAGATAGTTTGGAGTCTCTGAAAATGTGGGGAAAAACTGCTCTCCAGTCAGCAGAGTTTCAAATATAAAAACTGTCTTTGTCAGAAAAGTTCTTCAGTTCCCTGGTTTTTTAATTATTTTATTTCCGTACCTCTTTTAAATATCTATGTCAATGTTAATTAAGTTTATTATATTATTTTATATTTATTACAATATTCATGTATTGTTTTTTTAATGTCCGTCCTTAGTTTTAATGTTGTCATGTTTCATAATATCTGTCTTGTGTTTTATTACCTGATTTGAGCAGACTGTACTGTAGGAAGGAGTATCAGGGCCACATTAAGAAAAGAAAAGTCAAGTGTTTTGAGAATAAAGTTGAAATGTGGAGATGATCATTGTTGTTTCAAGACAAACTGCCATGTTTGCCATCTGTCCACGACCAGCTGTTTCCTTGTTACTTTATTTGTGCTGAATAAAGTTTGTTTGTTTGTTTTTTAAAGCAGCACGCTGCTGCTCTGACGTCATTTCCGTGCGCCCGGCCTCCCTGACAGTGAAGAAGGAGAAATGGCTGCAAGGTTACTGCTCCGCTCCGCCGTTAGAGCCGCGGCAGCCTGCCGCTCCGCCCGGACCCCCGCTCTGAGCCGCGGCATGGCGGCAGGAGGTGAGCCACGAGCCGGCACAGAACACCCGGAACCAACCGGAACAGGCGGCTTAGAGAGGGTCTAATCCGCGGGGAGGTCGGAGGACGCCGAGCGCTTCCTGTCCTGGTGACGGCTCCTCTCGGATCAGACTTCATGTTAATATCCTGCGATTTATTAAAAACCGTGTGTTGGCTGATTGTTTGACTTGTAGATTTAAAAAGTCTTAATATATCAGAATTTAGTAATCACGACGGTCAATACGGTGAGATTTAAAACCTAAAATATATTTTATATCTGAAACAATTAACGTGTCATATTTTAACCTTCTCCATGAAGGTCCTTGAACGTCTCGTCGGTATGAAGATTAAACACATGAGAGAGTAACGGAAGTTGTCATTGGTCTGGTTTGCCGATCGAAGTGATCAGTAAGATTGTAATGGTATCGATAAACATAGCATTTTAACTTGCAGAGTTTCCCAGAAACCTGAATAATTTGTATGTAGTCTGGAACAGCTAAAGGCAGTGATCAATGCATTTTTAACCCTCTGTAGAACCTGGGACCATTTCGTGGCCTTTCCGTTTTTTAATTCCACGCCATTTCCACTGTGTTTAATGGAGTATAGCCAAATTTTCAAACATGTATTTTTTTCCCATTTTATTTTAAAATTTCAGTCTGAGTTTTTTAAATGAGCTTAAATGGCTGAATAAAAGGCATACATCCACTATCGAACCTCGTGGCCGATTTGTGCCCCATTGAAACCCATTATAAACGCTATTTTTCACGCCAGAAAAATTACGGTCAAATCGATCGTCAGGTTTCCGGTGTTGTGCCAAAAAGTGACTACAGGCCTTAGAGTTGTAATTTTTTTATTTGTCCACCGGGTGGCGCCCTTGCTCCACATGTGACGCCTGCTGGAACATACACATGTTCTCCAGCGGCCTGCTCGAGACAGATACCCGGAAAAGGCACACTAATTTCCCGCGTACCACAGCAGCTTGGCCCGCTGCTCGTTCCGGACCATTTTCTACCCTTAGGTTCGTTTGATTTTTTTTTTTTTTTTTTAATCAACAGGAAATGACGTATTTGTTTTCACGTGGTAGCGGAAGTGTGTGCTGCAGACACGGGAACCGAACCATATGCTCCGGCGCTGCGCGAAACACACCCGCGGCAGAGGCACTCCTCCCCGGGGGAGCAGGAGCAGCAGCGCCGCCTGGGGACATTTTTGGCTTCTGGAAAAAAAATTAAAACCGGATCGAAATTAATGTTCGTGCCAATCTTTTGTCCATCTAAAGGCCTAATTATAATAACAATAAAATATTACTTCAAATGTTTTTTTTGGAAAATATTTTATGTTTTATGTTTTATGTTTTTGGGGCAAAAAAAGCAGTGCGCTCATGTGACGAAACCGGGATATAAAGGGTTAAAATCCGCGAAATGTAATTAAAACTTGACATGAATATTTCAAGGAGAAGTAGGTCTAAAAGATTGGCTAATTTAAAGTGGAATAAAATATTAATATATAAATTTTTTATAGCACTTTTTGGGCGTGGTCGATAGTGTGCATTTTATGAAATGCGCTCCTGGAAAAAAAAATAAAAGGCGATCGAAATGACTGTTGGTGCCAATCTTTAGTCCATCTAAAGGCCTAATTATAATAACAAACAAATATTACTTCAAATGTTTTTTTTGGAAAATATTTAGTTTTTTTGTTTTTTGGGGCTAAAAAAACAGGGCGCTCATATAATAAAACTGGGATTTAAAGGGTTAAAACAATGAAAATATAATTAAAACTTGACATGGATATTTTAAGCAGAAGTAGTTTTAAAAGATTGACTAATTTAAAGTAGAAAAAAATATTGATATATAACATTTTTAGAGCACTTTTGGGGCGGGACCATTTTTGGTCCCGAGGTTCACGAAAGGATGGGATTTTGAGGTTTTACCAAGGGTTAAGTTGCTGTGTGTGACCATGACTGACGATGATCAATGAAGTGAATCAGAGTGACGTGAATGAAAACATCAGATCAAACATTTCAGTTTTACACTGAGATGTTTTCATGTCTGTGAGAGAAACCCGTGCTGCTTTAGGTTTCACAAACTCAGCAACTCACTGAGGTCATAAGAACCTGTAATAACGTGTACTGTAGTCATGTGACCCACAGGGAGTCCACACATTAGCCAGTTCTGATGAACAGTGTTTGCTTTGAAGCTCTTAATCACACTGTGCTGTTCACAGGGATTCCCACTGATGAGGAGCAGGCCACCGGGCTGGAAAAGGTCATCATGAAGGCCATGAAACAGGGCGAGGTAAGACCGACGCACAGGAATTCTGACATCATGTGCTCCAGAAACATGAAAAACATAATGTTTTTTAAAAAAAAAACAGCAGTAGAAAAAGAAGAGCGTGATGTGGATTCATCTTAACACTATTTCACACAGACCAGAAATTAAATCAAGATTAAAATCATTAAACATAAAATCTGAGGAGAAACGAGAAGACTCAAGCTGTCGGTGTGTCGACATATTTCAGCAAAACTATAAAACATTTTTATTTTGAGTAGTTACTGATTTTGTTACTCATAATATTTATTTTTAGTATTTTTGGGCTTGTTTAAGTTTGTATTAATATTTGTTAATGTATTCTCGATTATTTGTTTATTTTCATATAGCAGTTATTTGATTAACATTAGTTTTCTATGTTTTGCCTTTTTATTAATGATTAATAATTATTTTGTGGTATATTCGCTGCTCGGCTCATTTTCAAATATTAATATAAATTATTCTGTCTGCAGCTCAGCCTCAGCTGATCTGAGGTCAGCCTCTGAGTCGTGTGAATCGTTCTTGATGAACAATGAATTTTGAAATGAAACTGATGTTGAATACTGTCACGCCCCGACTCACCTGACTCCTCCCCCTCCTGTAGGACCCCTTCAACATGATGAAGCCAAAGCACTATGCAGGCTCCAAGGCTGACCCCCACCTGGTTCCCTCCATCACGAACAAAAGGATTGTGGGATGCGTGTGTGAGTTGTTGTTTCCTGTTTGTAAGCGTGTGTGAGTGTCGGCCACGGCTTTCTCAGGCGAGGGTTAAACTTTGCCCCAGGCTCAAAGATGGGCGGGGCATAATCCTCACTGGGGAAACCTGAGCGTGCGTGTGACGTACAGGTGGCACCGCTCTCACCCAGTTTCCTGTGTGCAGGTGAGGAGGACAACACGGCCGTGGTCTGGTTCTGGCTCCACGAGGGTGAGGCCCAGCGCTGTCCATCTTGCGGCTCCCACTACAAACTGGTTCCCCACGAACTCCCCCATTGACTCACCACCACCTCCTCCTGCGGAGCAAGCGGCACTGTCCGCTTCTCGCTGTCTCCTACTTGACATACCTGCTGACCTCATCAGTCATTGCTTACACGTTACATGTACTCGGGATCAAACACGTTCGGGGAACAAAGAGTTTCTTCAGACATTTCCATTCAGTCAGTTTACACACACAATTGTACTGCACACGTTACACTCCTCCCACCTCCCAGGAGCAGCAATAAACGTAACTTCCTGTTTGTGTGCGTCTCTGAGTCTTCTTCCTGTTTTTCATAGTTAACCATGATTAATGTGTTTTACATCGAACTTCTAGACTTGTTCTTGTAGTTTGAGTGAACTGTTCCTTTAACAATAAAGATCTGTTTATCCTGAATCAGCTGACTCAGTCTTTTTATTACCATATTTATTTATTTATTTATTTTGCGCCTGTCCCGTTTGGCTCTTTTGCCATCAGAATTGTTGTCTAAAGGCAAAGAAAGATGCCCAACGGATTTACTTTACCAAATTGACCATCCCAGCCTTGCCATAATGGTCCATTTGATTCACCTTTTATTGTTTATTTTATTTTCACTTGCTGAATACGGGACAGACTTGAATGGAAGAAAGAAGGGGAGAAAGAAAGAGGGAAAGAGAAACAGCTGAGAAGAGGGACGGGGGAGAAGGGCAAAAGACAAAAACCAGAACGGGCAGAGAAAAAAAAATGCATCTATCGATCACCTGGATCACCTGCTGAGAAAGAAAAAAGAAAACAAGCAGAAGAGAACAAGAGTAATAGAATAAACAACATCACAATGATATATGGGAATATGACAGTAAATACTAAATATTAAACATTATTGTGCAGCACATAAGATCAACAGAACACAGTGTGCTTTGAGGTAGGAGCCAAAAAGGGTGTAGTTTGTGGGTGTGATCACCCGTGTGTACACCTGTGAGCATGGACGCGCTTGTTTTTAAAAGGTTACTTCATGTAATGATCTGCTAGAGGGTGTGGGGGGGCCACAGCCCCGTCCTCCAGGGCATGAAGCAGGTATGGAGGAGATCAAAACTCCAGACATCCAGAGGCCCCCAGAACACAAGAGACCAAGGAAGACCAACAGAGGGGCAGCTGCGCCACTGTCCCAGTAAGAGCTGAGGAGAGTCCCAGATGAGGGCTCACTCAGCAGCCGCGGAGCAGAAGCCAGGGGGAGTTGCAGTGACGCGCCCGTGAGCTCCGCCGGCAGCCAGCCGTGCCTGAGTGGCCGAGCCCCAGGCCGAGAGGCCGGGGGCACCCCACCTCCGAAGTGGCCCAAGCGAGCCCCAGGCTCCAGGCCCTGATAAGCGGCCGTCAAGGAGTGAGCCGGTGTGTACCTGGAGGCCCATCCCAGGACACAAAGAACCACCAACGCACCGATGTCTGAGGGAGTCCGCCACTGGCAGGGGAAGTGGTGGTAGGGGGAGATAGGCCTCCAAACCTTGGAGGGCCTGAGATGTCCCCAGAGAGGTGGCGTCTGACACCCAACCTGACATATAGACACAGACATACAGGCACACACAGATACAAACATCCATTCCCACCCTCATGCTCTCATATGCACTTACTCCACACTCAACCAACGTGGAGACAGACATAAAGAGACGCTGTACACACGATCACACTCCCCAAGCGTACCCTACAAACCGGGTCTAGGTACCCTTGCCCCTGGAGGGGGGAACTGCACCCAGACCCAGGTGGTGTTACCCTTTTCCCTGCGCTGGGGAGAGGCAGACCGCCCCGACTCCGCAGCAGCAGGGAGGCCCCACACCCCAGACCGCAGTCGGACGGCCAACTCCTCCTCCTAGCCCCCCCGCTCCAGCAGGCCGCAGAGAACGGGGGTGAGAGAAGACTCCAAACCTCCCTCCACCCGCTCATTGTAGTGTTGATGCATGTGTGTTCTAAGGTGCAATTAAAACCCAGGAGGGCATGGAGCTACCTGCCAGAGAGCAGCAGGTAAGCGCATAGTCCCTCCTGCTAGCCCTCAATGTCTACGTGTTACCATATTTATGATGTCACGGATTCAGTAGCAGCAGCTGTTTGTAATCGACATGCTGTCATAATAATGACCAGAACGGCAGCGTGTGGCAGTGATGACGCTGAGATGACGGGACTGCAGTGTACGTCCGGTACGTCCCACTGAGCCTGAAAAACAAGGTCACACTATATAATGCAGCACATGACTGAAGGCCTAATTCCTCTGATTAAATAAGAAACTTATTTTATATTAAGTAACTGTGTAATCATATTTACCTACAAATACTTAATACTAGAATAAGGAGGTGAGCAGTCAGGTTACACAGGAAATTCATCATTACACTAAGTATATTTAAGCAGTGCATAGTTTCAGCATGTTTACAGAAACACAGCTTTTAGATATTACTTCATAAGTAAGCTGTGTTTTTCAGGGTGTGGGCCATATCAGTGGATTAACCTGGCCCAACTTCCAGGTGCTTTACTTTGCTGTACATGCCTTTTGAAAGGTAACAGTGATGGTGATTGTGGAAGATTCAGTCAGACTTGCCTCCATCATTATAACCTCACATACGCCCTGCACTTACATAATTATTTCTTTTCTTCCTGTAAAAATGTGGCCATGTTATTCCTGCGAGTCTGTCTTTAATGATGTGACATCATCACACTGTAATTTCAAAACACACTGAAATTCTGTGTGTCCCCCCCACCCATGTGCTTCATACAACAATAATTAAAAGATTAAAACACGGAAATATTAAAAACTGAAGCTCCACCTGTGTGGATGATGTCACTGATGGTGGATGTTCAGAGCTACTGATGCAAACATGTCTGGCGGTGGTGGAGGTGTAGTCTGGATCAGCAGTCTTGAGGGGCAATTCCAGGGAGGCTGGCATGCCAGCTGCAGCTTCTTCACGCCTTTCCTGTGCTGTGTGATATGGAGACAGTTGGAAAGCTGTACTGATCAACAGTTAAAGCGGTTAACAAGCACACTTGTTGCGAGTGGTGACTGAGGTTCACACTGGTTCTCTAAAATGCAGCTGACTGACAGGTCAGAAAACTGATCAGTGATGTTCATGAGCTCTTCATCAGGCCTGCCTGAACACACTGATGACCTTTGACCTTTTAGTGTGAGGGGTTTAACGTTTAAACACAGACCTTATAGTACCACATTGCCCCATTAGAGCACTTCACTCTCAGACTGCAGCCTTACTTGTTGTTCCTAGAGTATTTAAAAGTAGAATGGGAGGCAGAGCCTTCAGTTTTCAGGCCCCTCTTCTGTGGAACCAGCTTCCAGTTTGGATTCAGGAGACAGACACTATCTCTACTTTTAAGATTAGACTTCAAACTTTACTTTTTCATAAAGCATATAGTTAGGGCTGGACCAGGTGACCCTGAATCCTCCCTTAGTTATGCTGCAATAGGTGTAGGCTGCTGGGTGATTCCCATAATGCACTGGGAGTGTTTGTTCTTCACTCACTGTTGTTTAGACACCTCTCTGCATTTAATCATTAGTTATTATTAATCTCTGGCTCCCTTCCAGAGCATGTCTTTGTCCTGTCTTCCTCCCCTCACTACCAACCAGTCGCAGCTGCACTTGGTTCTGCTGGAGGTTTATTCCTGTTAATAGGGACTTCCCACTGTCGCTGTTCAAGTGCTTGCTCATAGGGGGTCATATGATTGTTGGGTTTTCTGTGTATTATTGTACAGTCTTTACCTTACAGTATAAAGCACCTTGAGGTGACTGTTGTTGTGGTTTTGTGATATATAAATAAAAGTGAATTAAATATTTCTGTTTAGCCTGAATTCTTTTACATTTTTTTCAGCAAATAAAAGGAACAGAGGCAGGAGGGAGAGAGGAGAAAACAACAGGTGTGTGTATGATTTATTTCATCCCATCACATATCACAGGTTAAACATGTAAAAATGAAGAGCATGATGCTGGACATGCAGTGAGCATCATAGAGAATTCATAACAGTCATCTTATTTCCATAGTGGAAACTCTGAAGAGCTCAGCTGGAGAAGAGGTGAAGAACATGGATGTATGAATATTTACAAAGTTCTTTGAATATTATCCTGTCTTATCAGTTTTCAGTGAACAGAAAAGCTTTTTGACATTTATTCTCTGATATTTGGTTTTAGATGTGTCCTTGATCCATCACAGCTGATTTAAATGGATAAATTACCTTCTCAACGGCTGTGTCCCAATTCAGGGTCTGCACGCTTGAAGTACGCGCACTACGTACTATAAGTACGAGAAGTGCGGAAGTGAGAGGCTTGTGAAATGGGACAGTATACGCTTCGTCGCGCTGTTCAGGTTGCCTAGCAACCATGATACTAACCGCGAGACACGTTACATACAGCTTTGTTTGACAGAAATTGTCACGGCGAGTGAGGTGAGCCGTGTGGAGGCAATGAAGGAGGATCCAAACGCAGGCAGTCGTGAAGGTGGTTTATTGAGCATGAAAGTAAATACAAACGGCAAAGGGAGCTATGACTAACTAGACTGGGAACAAACTAACTACAGAACACGAACAGAAACACTTGGCGGTTGACAGCAGGGAAACACACAGATGACGCAGGGTGGAATACACAGACGGACCAGCAACTACAATGACGGCAGACATGACTTAAATACACAGAGAATCACAGGGGAATTACACACAGGTGGTGGACACAGCTGGGAATAATCAACAAGACGAGACAAAGGTAAAACTGAACACACTCACATGAGACGCAGACCATCACAATAAAACAGGAACAAGCAACCATCACACTAAGACACAAACTCGACAGAGAGACAGACAGAAAATGGCACATGGAGCTAGACAAATACTAAGCAGACACAACTGAAGAACAAATCCTAAACACCACAGAAACATGAAACTCAAATAATAAACATCATCATAATCAACACTACCAGAGAACAAGAAAACAACCCCTGATGCAAACTAAAACCAAAACATAATAAAACTCAAACTACTGGGTCCGATGGACCCAGAACCGTGACAGTACCCCCCCTCTAAGGGCTGGCTCCCGACAGCCCAAACAAAAAAGCACAAAGCACCAAGCCAGGGCGGGTGGAGGGGGTCCAGGAAGGAGGGTCCGAAACAAAAAAAAAAAAAAAACAAGGAGCACAAGAGACCAGAATAAACCAAAACAGGCCAACACAAAACAAGACCATTTACGAGTCCACAGTAAAGTCCGGGGGCCGACAACACAAGAGCCGAAACAGTTCAGGGGGCCGACCCTGCACACAGCAACGGCGGCGACAGGCAAACAGTTCAGGAGGCCGACCGTGCACACGGCAACGGCGGCGACGGGCAAACAGTTCCGGAGGCCGACCGTGCACACGGCAACGGCGGCGACGGGCAAACAGTTCCGGAGGCCGACCGTGCGTGCAGCAACGGCGGCGAGGAAGCAGGTCCGGGGGCCGACCGTGCGGACGGCAACGGCGGCGCGAATGCAGTTCTGGAGGCCGACCGTGCACACGGCAACGGCGGGCAAACAGAGGCCGACCACGTGGAAGGCAGTGGCGGCCACCGAGCAGGTCCGGAGGACGGCCGCGATGCCAGCGGCGGCGACGAACACCTTCCGGAGGCAGTCCCCGAAGGCCATGACGCCATCTTAGAGGCCCTGAAAACGGCCGGCAGAGGCGAGGCGGAACGGGTCGAGCTGGCACCGACGGCGGCGTGGCAACCACAGGACCAGGCGAGGCCGGACCAGGCGAGGCCGGACCAGGCGAAGATGATGCCGAAGACGGCGGCCGGACCAGGCGAAGATGATGCCGAAGACGGCGGCCGGACCAGGCGAAGATGATGCCGAAGACGGCAGCGGGACGGCTGCGGGACCTGACGGCAGCGGGACGGCTGCGGGACCTGACGGCAGCGGGACGGCTGCGGGACCTGACGGCAGCGGGACGGCTGCGGGACCTGACGGCAGCGGGACGGCTGCGGGACCTGACGGCAGCGGGACGGCTGCGGGACCTGACGGCAGCGGGACGGCTGCGGGACCTGACGGCAGCGGGACGGCTGCGGGACCTGACGGCAGCGGGACGGCTGCGGGACCTGACGGCAGCGGGACGGCTGCGGGACCTGACGGCAGCGGGACGGCTGCGGGACCTGACGGCAGCGGGACGGCTGCGGGACCTGACGGCAGCGGGACGGCTGCGGGACCTGACGGCAGCGGGACGGCTGCGGGACCTGACGGCGGTGATGCTGCAGAAGGTGATGTGGAGATGTGCTGGCTGGGTCCTCCAGGACCACCAGCAGATGTGAGGATGTGCTGGGTGGGCTCCACAGGCCCTCCAGCAGACGAGGCTTGAGGCTGGCTGGGTTCTCCTAAACCCCCAGCAGACGACACTTGAGGCTGGCTGGGTTCCTCAGGCCCTCCAGCCGACGAGGCAGGACGCTGGCTGGGTTCACCTGAACCCCCAGCTAACATGACTTGAGACTGGACGGGCTCCTCAGGCCCTCCAGGGAAAGCAGTCTCTGAAGCAGCAGGTACGGAGACCTCTGCCAGTGTGGACACTGGCTGGGACTGAGCAGCACCGTGGCTAGACTCAGGCAGCAACAGTGGGATACAGTCCTCAGAGGGCTGGAAGTGTTCCCCAATACACTCAGCAGAGGACTGAGGCGGACGGGTGAACTCACTTGAGCTCTCAGGGGGTGCTGAGAGCCGAGACTGTTCAGGTGAGTTCTCCGGTGAGGCTGCTGGTGCTGGTGTCTTGACCTCTAGGGGTCCAGAGTTGGCTGGTGACTGACACCCAGCCTCTGGGGAGGCCCTAGAGGGAGCAACTGTCTCTGAGATGGCCAGCTTAAATGAACCAGCAAAAGTTTGTGTGGAGTGTGTTCCCTGCTTGTAATGAGGCTGTGAGGATAAAGGCTGGGTAAATGAGTGGACAGGCTGCTGAACTGGTGGCAACTGAGCTACAGGTAGCAAAGTAGTAACAGGTGGTGGAGTGGCTGGCTGAACTGATAAGGCTGATGACTCTCTTGCCAACTGAGCTATTGACTGGGCTATGGACTGTAACATGGTGTCTACTGGGTCTGACTGTGACGGAGGTGATGATTGAGCGGCTGACTGAGTTAGCGACTGCTGGGAAGCTAACCGAGCTACCGGCTGAGCAGCTGACTCAACGAACACAGCCCCGGTATAAACAGTCATATGAACTGGTGAAACAGACAGAGCGTCTTTTCCACTCACCACAGCCGGCAGTTCTGAAGTCCTATTCTCCAGCTGTGGGGCGACGCGCCGACGGCGCGATCGTCGCTTCCTCCCGGGCAAAACCTCCGGCGGGCCGGGCAAAACCTCCGGCGGGCCGGGCAAAACCTCCGGCGGGCCGGGCAAAACCTCCGGCGGGCCGGGCAAAACCTCCGGCGGGCCGGGCAAAACCTCCGGCGTCCGGCTGGGTTGGGAAGCGATAGCGGCTGGTGGGTGTAGGTGAAGTTCGTGAAGGATGAAGTCTTGCGCGAGTGGGTGTAGTGAGTCCAATAGCCAGGGATAATCCGTGAGCAGCTGTTGCAGTCTGGCTTCCAGAACGTGGAGGAATGCTTCTCCCTCATGCTCTAGCCACAGGTTGATTATTTGTGAAGCGGAGTTCGTGATGAGGTCCCGAAGCTCCGTGGGTGGGGTGAATGCCGCTGGATCCATATCTGGCTGGTCCGTACTGTCACGGCGAGTGAGGTGAGCCGTGTGGAGGCAATGAAGGAGGATCCAAACGCAGGCAGTCGTGAAGGTGTGAAGGTGGTTTATTGAGCATGAAAGTAAATACAAACGGCAAAGGGAGCTATGACTAACTAGACTGGGAACAAACTAACTACAGAACACGAACAGAAACACTTGGCGGTTGACAGCAGGGAAACACACAGATGACGCAGGGTGGAATACACAGACGGACCAGCAACTACAATGACGGCAGACATGACTTAAATACACAGAGAATCACAGGGGAATTACACACAGGTGGTGGACACAGCTGGGAATAATCAACAAGACGAGACAAAGGTAAAACTGAACACACTCACATGAGACGCAGACCATCACAATAAAACAGGAACAAGCAACCATCACACTAAGACACAAACTCGACATAGAGAGACAGGCAGAAAATGGCACATGGAGCTAGACAAATACTAAGCAGACACAACTGAAGAACAAATCCTAAACACCACAGAAACATGAAACTCAAATAATAAACATCATCATAATCAACACTACCAGAGAACAAGAAAACAACCCCTGATGCAAACTAAAACCAAAACATAATAAAACTCAAACTACTGGGTCCGACGGACCCAGAACCGTGACAGAAATGAAGGAGAAAAATGTTTTATTGGTCATTCATGACATCACTTTGATTAGTTGAGTATCTGAGGCTGAGACCACGGGACTGTAAAACATGATTGTTGGGCTTCATTTCTGTGCTGAACAGTCATTTAAGATTAGTTAGTAAATAACAATTAGTTAACGTTGTTCATGAGACTAAAATCATCTCACTTTGATAATGTAAATATAATATGGCCAATATCATAGTATTGTCAGATTATTATGATATATATATATATATATATATATATATATATATATATATATATATATATATATATATATATATATATATATATATATATCCAGCTGCACAAGTCACCATCAAGTCACCATCAAGTGCGGGATCTACCAAGGAGATGCTCTGTCCCCACTGCTGTTCTGCATAGGCCTGAACCCTGGAATGTCGTTTGGACTGGAGAAGTGTAGTCGGATGGTAACAAAGAGAGGGAAGGTAGTCAGAACTGAGGGGATTGAACTACCAGAAGGCAACATTGCAGACATAGAGGACAGTTACAAGTACCTGGGGATCCCGCAGGCGAATGGGAACAATGAAGAGGCCACTAGAAAAGCTGCAACCACCAAGTACCTGCAGAGGGTCAGGCAAGTCCTGAGGAGTCAGCTGAATGGTAAGAACAAGATCCGGGCCATCAACACGTACGCCCTGCCCGTGATCAGGTACCCTGCTCAAGGTTCAAGGTTCAAGGTTCTTTATTTGTCACATGCATAGTCATACAAGTATGACACACAGTGAAATGTAGCCTGACACGCTCCTCGACATGTGCAAAAATTGGGGGGGTGTAGAGGAAGAACATTATATATATATATATATATATATATATATATATATATATACATACAGTATATACACTGGGTGAATGTGCAGTAGTAGCAGCAAGCAGGTGAATTCTGTACATTAATATGAATAGACATCTGACTATTTTACAGGATAGACAATATAAACATATTTAAAATTAAAGGAATTGAAATGTACATTGTGCCTTGGTTTAGAGTGTATATATATATATATATATAGACCATCATGAAAATGTTGTTCCAGGATCAACATTGCAAGTGACCAATCACATTGTTGTGACGTTATTCTTTTGCGCGCCAAGCCATTCGTGCATTTATGAAATTCCAATGTTGCAAGGACAATATCAATTCTGCTTACTGTTTATTAAAGGGTTACGGTTAGGGTTAGGGTCAGGGTCCGTTGATCGGTGGACAGAGGCGGTTTCACGCAGCTTTAGAACAGTTTATGCCGGTTTTTCCCAAAGTTGCAAAAGTATGACGTCACAACATTCTGATTGGTCACTTGCAATGTTGATCCTGGAACAACATTTAGTGTGATGATCTGGGAACAACACCAACACAAGGATATCAGATCAACCATATATACACACACATATACATATATCACTGACTTTCAGCTTGTTGTGTTTGTGGATATATGACTGACTTTAATTATTAAACCTTCGCACATAAATAAGTGACGTCATATTCAGTACGTTTCACAGTTCACTCTTCGGCCGCACCATCTTATTAGGGAAATTCCACATACATAAATGTAAATTTCAAAACTCAGTTTGAGGGAAATTGACGGCGCATTTGAAGTACACTTCGAATTGGGACAGCCGTCGTCGCGTGGTGGTGACGTAACCGCACTTGAAATCAGTACTTCAAGCGTGCAAACCCTGAATTGGGACACAGCTAACATGTCTTGAAGTTCTCCAGAGACCTGGTAAAGAACTAATCATGTGATTCAGGTGCGTTGACCCAGGGTGAGATCTAAAACCTGCAGGGACACCTGTTGGATCTTAACAAGGTTTCAAGTAGAACTTCAACATGCAACAAGAAGAAATGGGAGTGAGACAAAACATTTTTTTCAGCATACAGTTTATTGAAATAAATTGAAACAGGCTGTTTTACAGCTGATCAAATTTTTAAGACCACACCTCCAAAGAAACCTGTAAACCCCCCAAAATACAATTCAACGTTCCAAACATCAACTCAGTAATGAGTAGCTCCACCATTATTGTTGATCACTTCAAAAATTTGTTGCGGCATGCTTGATACAAAAGTTTTTATGAGGTGGTGAAGACGGTCGCACGAGGGGTACCTACTATCTGGAACTGTTGTCCATTTTTGTAAACTTCCCTTGCTATCCATCCACAAAAGTTCTCAATTGGATTTAGAACATGCAGGATGGTCCAAAAGAGTGATATTATTCACCTGGCAGAAGTCCCTTGTCCTGCAGGCATTGTAGACTGTAGTGTTGTCCTGTTGAAAAATCCAGTCGTCACCACACAGATGACGACTGGATCCCTCAGACCCTCGGTCATGAGGGATGCTCTCTGCAACACTTGGACATAGCCAGCGGCCATTTGACGGCCCTGCACCTCCCTGCTCCATTGTTCCACTGAAGGTAAAAGCACCCCAGATCATCATGGCTCCCCTTCCTCTGTGGCACATAGAAAACGTCTCAGGTGGGATCTACTTGTTAAATATTTTTCATCAAAGAATAAAACTTTCTTCCACACTTATATTGTCCAATGTTTGGTCCTCTCTTGGAGAAGAGGTCTTGAAGACGATTTTTGTTTTTCAAGCTCTTCGGTCTTAGCTTGCTGTCTGGTGGTTATGGGGCTGCAGTTGGCACCAGTAACGGCCTTAATTTGAGTCGAGGATCACCCAGTTTCTTGACTGACAGCCAACTGGAGCTCAGTGCTGGTGAAATTATTTTGGTCTTCCACTTGACTTTTTTGTTCAGTAACACTCAGGATCATTTAAGAAATTCCAAATGACTGTCTTACTGTGTATCACCTCAGCAGCGATGGCGTGCTGCGAGAGACCCTGCTTATGCAGTTCAACAACCCGACCTGAAAAAAGCACATAGAGCACACTGTGGGAATTTACAACTGTGCGTAAATCCCCCCTAATATTGGTATGATCCGAGCTCAGATGGGGTGGGGCAGCTGCTGCCTGCGAGTGCGCTGTTGGAGAAGCGCAGCCAGGCAGACAGAGGAGAACTGAAGTTCGACCAGTTACCAAAGCAAGTCATTCGTACTGTACAAATAATGTAAATATGACGGTGTATCACGAAAGATTGATGTCAAACTGATCACTTGACCAATATTACGTTACTTGCTCTTCGAGTGAATCAACAAATGGCGAAATGACAAGCCAAACAACAACAATGCTGTTTCTTTAGAGAGTCTTAGCTTACATGTGTGTTTATTTCATATTTTCAGTTGTTTCCCTCCACGGCTAAATAAATCGGTTTCAGTAATGCACTGATATACAAGAATGGACATAAGGAGCTTCTTTCAAAGAAAAAACTCTGGTAGTATTTTATATATTGTGCTTTGTATGTTGTTCAGTATATTTCTATGCAAAACAAGAGGAAGTTCAATACACAGCATGTAGCTCTCTTCATGACAACACAGACACAGGTCGGTTCTTTGAAATGGGCGTTTATTACTTGGACCTTCTCTCCTCAGCTCCTCGCCGATACGCCGTGAGAACTGGTCACGAGCGAACAGTACAAATCAATTAGCAACTTTACAGTACACATATTTAGTCCAAACACAAATAAAAAACATTTCTCAAATGACAAATACCTCGTTGGCTGCTTGTCCTGAAAAGACGTCCTTAAGTCCTTGTATTGCCTTTTCTTTTAGCAAACTTTTAGCTTAAAATCGCTTCATGAGAGACATCTGCTCCCTCGCAGTCCATGAAGAGTCTCGTGTACTCTCGTTAAGGGTATTCTCACGAGACACTAGCTCTTACACTTTACACATGTACATTTCAAATAAAGACATTTCAACACAAACTATATATATTCATGAAATTATGTAACTAACTTATTATAAATCAGTCATCTACATCATGAAATCTACATTATAAATCAGTCATCTACATCATGAAATCTACACAGAACATTTTAACAGCATTTACACAGCAGTATATTCACAGTTTAAACCAGATATTTACACACACTTTATGGAAAACACAAGAACATTTTTTTACTGTACAACATCAATTTAGAGTAAACTTGTTTTGTTTTGGTTAAATAAATATTGAAATATCTTTTGAATTAGTTAAATGTCAGAATAAAGAGAGACAGAGCTGTCTATTTTTTATCACTTTCATCAAATTTAGGATCACATATACACTAAGTTTATTGTTAATTAATAAGAAAACTCCGGATGATTCCATTCTGAGCTGAAGAAGCTTCTGATAGGTTAGTAGAGATGGAACAAGAGCAGGTGAGACACACATGTTAGTCAAATGGTTGTTTACCAAAAGTATCACCGTATCATAGGTCCTCATGTATCTCGTACCGAGTGTTTCTTTTTAGGTTTGTTATTTTTCAAATTCTATATTTATTAAGTTATGCAGGCTTGTTTGCACAACAAGGCTAAATAATTATATAAACTTTTCTCAATCTAAATAGTGGACTTTGGTAGAATTAAACAATAAGTGTAGTGCAGGTCTATGATGATTTTTAGTGCTACTATCATCTAGTTCTGATTCTGGTTCTGTCTTGGTTAAGTCCTAAGTAGTCCTGAATTTGAACTGTTGTAGTCCAGTTTTAATTCCGGATCAGTTCTGGGTCTGGTTGAATTGGGGTTTAGTCCTCGTGTCTTGATACAGCCCAACTTTGTTCTGCCTTGCTGCTTAATTAAAAACCTAGTTTAAGGTGTCCTGCATATGTGATATATTTCTTTCCTATATGAAGTCATTCTTCTTTGAACAAAACTCAAAACAGAGCCTATTGATCTCAGTCATTTCTAACCCCCCCCCCCCCCCCCCCCCCCCCAAAAAAAAAAAATCCCACATGCATACTACCCTTTAGGGCTAAGCCCCGGGTGTTTCAAATGTCTGGCTCTGCCTCTGTCTACCAAGTCTGGCGGCTTGGTAGAAGACACTGTTTTGCAGTCTGGCAGTGAGGGCCCGACTGCCCTGCTGCCTGAAGAGTGTGTGTGAGGAGTGCGTGGGGTCCTCCACAATGCTGGTGGGTTTGCGGATGGATGATCTGATATCCTCGTGTTGGTGTTGTTCCCAGACCATCATGAAAATGTTGTTCCAGGTTCAACATTGCAAGTGACCAATCACATTGTTGTGACGTTATTCTTTTGCGCGCCAAGCCATTCGTGCATTTATGAAATTCCAATGTTGCAAGGACAATATCAATTCTGCTTACTGTTTATTAAAGGGTTACGGTTAGGGTTAGGGTCAGGGTCCGTTGATCGGCGGACAGAGGCGGTTTCACGCAGCTTAAGTACAGTTTTTTGTTTTACGCCGGTTTTTCCCGAAGTCGCAAAAGTATGACGTCACAACATCTGATTGGTCACTTTCAATGTTGATCCTGGAACAACATTTAGTATGATGATCTGGGAACAACACCAACACGAGGATATCAGATCAACCGTTTGCGGATGCAGCGGGTGCAATAAGTGTCTGTGATGGAGGGAACAGTGGTTCCGTTCATCTTCTCAGCAGTTCTTACTATCCATTGTAGGGTATTGCAATCCGATACGTTTAAGCTTGATCAGCTGTTGTTAGAAGTTATTTAATATTAATTTCTAGTATCAACTGATGTTTGCTGGAGCCACAGCTGTAAAACTGCTGGTCATGATATCGGTTTGGATATGTGGTGAGAGGGAAACATGAAGATGAAACCAGGAGATGTCCTTACTGGATCATCAGAGTTGAACAGGTGATGGACAAACAGGTTTACCTTTGAGGTGACATGAATGAGTTGAAGGGAAGTTATGAACTGTTTCTGAGAAACAAATAACACCAGGATCCTTTTCTAAGTAGCTGACAGCTG
Source organism: Diplotaxodon limnothrissa (assembly GCF_057381915.1). Lineage (NCBI taxonomy): Eukaryota > Metazoa > Chordata > Actinopteri > Cichliformes > Cichlidae > Diplotaxodon > Diplotaxodon limnothrissa. The sequence goes on along the minus strand of NC_140602.1, from coordinate 29,276,792 downwards.
GTAACTGTGCAGGGGCGGGTCTAGCAAAGTTTTCCCAGGGGGGCCAGGTAGGATATTAACAGGGAAAGGGGGGCACAAAGAAATACTTTTCTTTCTTATTCTCATTTAAAATGTCTAGCTTTTAATAAATAATCTGGATCTTACAACTAAAGTTTTCATCTGATGTAAAATGTATAGAAATCATACATATATACCAACAAGACTGTGTACATCACTGTCACAACAGCGTTTGTTTTCATTCACACGTCACATTATGAACTGATGCTGATGTCACATATTGTAACCTCCTGAATCTGGAGATCCACAGGTGGCGCTAGTGCACCTCAAAGCTGCCAATAAACAAAGAAGAAGAAGAACCTGTCCACAAATATGACGTCATCACCGATCGACCTAAGTAATCGCTGAAGAAGGAGAAATGGCTGCAAGGTTACTGCTCCGCTCCGCCGTCAGAGCCGCGGCGGCTTGCCGCTCCGTCCGGACCCCCGCTCTGAGCCGCAGCATGGCAGCAGGAGGTGAGCTCCAAGCCGGCACAGAACACCTGGAACTCGGCGGGAACAGGCGGCTTAGAGAGGGTTTAATCCGCGGGGAAGACTGAGAACGCCAATCGCTTCCTGTCCCGGTGACAGCGCCGCTTAGACAAGATTTCATTCAGAACAAATATAAATGATGGATCGGCTCATTTTAAAACGATTAAACGGTCCAATCAGTAGATTTTAATAAACCCATGTTCAGATCGGCACACTTTAAAGGACGGAACACCGGAAATAAGACAATTGGCTGTTAATAGCTTAGCAGCGTTAGCAGTTTGTTAGCTTCGGGAGGTCAGAGTTCAATTTAACAGTTAATTATTAGTCAGTTATTCAATTACACAAAACGCTCGGTTAATCGATTACATTACTGCTTTCGGATAGTAATGAATATTTTCTCTGGTTATAATTATCTAATCTGGTTGATTATTGATTGATCTTTTATTCGGAAAAAATCTGCTCTGTGATGATTTTAATAAATGACCAAAAAACAAAGTAAACTTTCACATTGTGAGATTCTGTCTAAATATGAAAATATGAAATGTAAAGAAGACATGAACAGGACGAGAAGAGCTCAGACTGGCTTAAATTAAATGTTTAAAGAAGTCCCCAAAGTTTGATTCTGTTCATCTGGACGTAGCGTTGTCAGTGGGAGAAACGCTTCGTCACTCGTCCAAGTGACTTCTTCAGTCTCAGCTGAGTGCAGGTTTCCCCAGTCTTATAAACAGTACATTTGCATAATGACTGAAACGGTCATTATGCAAATGCACTTGGATGAGTGACTAAACGTTTCTCCCACTGAAAACGCTACGTCCAGATGAACAGAATCAAACTTTGGGAATTTACTTACCTGGATGATTGAGCATGCATCAAGATGTTTAAAGAAGTCATTGTGTTTCAGAGCATGAAGTCTGCAGACAGCCATGTGTTTTCCAACCTGTGTGTGTGCAGCAGCATGAGCTTACTGTAAACTCAGATCAAAATGAACAATAAAGTATGTTATTATTTTCTAAATAAAATAAAGCAGAAACATTTAAACTTTGAATTTTTCCTCATAAGTAAAGTATAATCTGAATTTTCTCCACCAGCCATTAATGGTTTTCTTGGCACGCTGTGAGGAACGTTTGATGCTTTCTTTCTCATTTTTGTCAGTATCTTGTGAAACGACGTAAATGTAAACATTTTTTTTTTTAAAAATCCTGTTTTTCTTTTAAACAAAGTATTGGTTTATGTGTATGAATGAAGATGAGGTGAAGATGAAAGCTGATTTTGTGTTCACAGGGATTCCCACTGATGAAGAGCAGGCCACAGGGCTGGAGAAAGTCATCATGAAGGCCATGAAGCATGGCGAGGTAAGATCGTTGAGTTCATTCAGCCCTGTTTGACCTGACGGGTCTCTGGGGTATCTCAGGCTACGTTCACACTGCAGGCATCAGATTCTGACAGAAATCTGCAGCTATCCTTTGAAGTACAGCTCCTCTCTTAAACAGCAATAAGGATAATTATTAGGCCATATGTAAATAACAAAACAACTGTATGACTTAAAGAAAATTTGGGAAACGTAAAGTCCGAAACAGGTCTTTATATTAACGGCCATCAGTCAAACAGTACTGTTGGGTCTGGGTCTATACAGAGCGCGTTGTGTGTGTGACCTCTTCTTTTGCGCATGCGGGCCGCTTTGAGGGTTCACACTAGAGCGCGTTTGCTGTCACATTTTATTTGTAGTGTGAACGAGCAGACAAAAAATCGGATTTGATCAAAAAACCAGAATTGAGCATTAAGACCTGCAGTGTGAACGTAGCCTAAGCTGTCCTCCTCCTGCACATGAAGATGATGAAAGATAAACTTTGAGGTGAAACTGATGTTGAATACTGTCACGCCCTGACTCATCTGACTCCTCCCCCTCCTGTAGGACCCCTTCAACATGATGAAGCCAAAGCACTATGCAGGCTCCAAGGCCGACCCCCACCTGGTTCCCTCCATCACGAACAAGAGGATTGTGGGATGCGTGTGTGAGTTGTTGTTGTTTCCTGTGTGAAAGCGCGTATGTGAGCAGCGGCAGCTTTCTCAGACGAGGGTTAAACTCGCCTCCGGGCTTAAAGGGGGTGGGGCTTATTCTTCACTGGGAAACCTGAGCATGCATGTGAGCTGCAGGTTAGGGTTCTCACCCAGTTTCCTGTGTGCAGGTGAGGAGGACAACACAGCCGTGGTCTGGTTCTGGCTCCATGAGGGTGAGGCCCAGCGCTGCCCGTCCTGCGGCGCCCACTACAAGCTGGTTCCCCATGAGCTCCCCCACTGACCTGCCTCCTCTTCCTCCTGCAGAGGAAGCGGCGCTGTCTGCTTCCCACCTTCTTCTACTTGACATACCTGCTGACCTCATCAGTCGTTGCTTACACGTTACATGTACTCGGGATCAGACATGTTCGGGGAACAAAGAGTTTCTTCAGACATTTCCATTCAGTCAGTTTACACACACAATTGTACTGCACACGTTACACTCCTCCCACCTCCCAGGAGCAGCAATAAACTTTAACTTCCTGTCAACACGCTGTCTGTGTCATCTGTTCCACCTGAACGTGGAAGTGTAGCTGTGAAGTTCTCACCCAGCATCAGAATAGCAAACTGAGGATGAAAGAATGAAGTGTATCTGTATTCACTGTCAGCTCCTAGTTTATTTATACAATTGAAATATTAACAGACGTCTCTGGTTGTTTCTGTGTTATCACATTAATGAATGTGTCATATTACACACAGGTTAATTACAGTGTTAGCGTTTTATTTTTGGACCACAGCTCCTGAATATATCAAGAAATGAAGAAAATGAAAGTTATTGGTGCTAAATATGATGTACATAAAACTAGAATACATCAGACTGTTTACATCAAAATTTGAATTTAGTTTATTCCAGCTCAGCTGGGATTAGTAAATGAGTCTTTTAAATAAAGGGTTAACTTGAAAATGAAAAACTGAGTGAACATGAAGCAGTGAGAGCATAAACCTTCAGTGTTCAGCTCGCTCTATTATTATCTTATCGAAATGTAGTGTAGAAGGTTTGTAGTGAAGTAGGAATCAGAAATGTTTGATCACACGGTGATGTGTAATGACAACATGGATGATGATTAGATCAATCTGCAGTGTATTTCTGAAAAAGACTTCTGAAAGATGTCGTGCATGCTGGGGACAACTTGCCAGAGAGGCAGATGTGAAATGTAAAAGAGAGGTCAGATACGACATCACCATAATCAGACATTCATAATCCCCTTATACCAGTATATAATTTCCTAAATGTTGACAAGGCATCCATCAAGAAACCGTTTTAAACAGCATCAGCATCACTCTGACCTTCAGATCAATCTGTTGAACCTGACAGAGAGGTCAGAGGTAATATGACTTATTTATGTCACATGAACTGGAGACCTCAGATGATGGAAGCCAGATCACAAACAATTTTATCAGAATCATTCAAAACTGCTCAGTGGGATTAATGAAGTTTAGGATGAACTTTGAAATTATAGATTATTTACAGTTTGTGTTGATCATCTGATTTACTGTGTTGCTGATCATTTTCTTACAGGTGATATGCATTGTAGATGGATAAAGTACAGATTATAGATGGATTATAGATTAAATATAGTTTATAGATTGATTAAATGTAATTGAAATGTAATCTCAAAAGTCTGTAGTCACTGCTGAGCCTCTGGCAGCAGGGGGCGCTTCTTGCTAATAGAATCTAAAGTGTTTCGTACATGATGCGATGAAGACACTGAGACCAGTTCACAGTAGTGATGAAGTGGATTAAGGAGCCTGCTGGCGTGAGGCGAGGAGGTGAAAGGTCTGTTTGGTCTGAGACGTCAGCGCAGTCACTGGCGAGTCTTGTCACAGGTGAAGTCACCCCGCCACCACAGGAGGAAACAGCTGTCTGCAGCTTCCTGTGACAGTAGTGTAGCTTCATAGATAGATGCCGTGAAATGGTTCACACAGTTTCTTAAAACTGTCATCACAGCTTTTTAAAGCACGCATCATGTGACCCCTGCTTTGCTTCCTTTAGTTTCCGCTCAGAGCTGCACACGAATAAGAAAAGGAGCTGAAAGGGACTGAAAGAGCCCAAGGAGCTCACTCAGAACTTTGTTAACGATGATCTCCATTTCTGTAAGAGCAAAGCTGCTGTGTTGGTGTGTGTCAGCTCTTCCCCTTTTATTTTGGTGACAAGTTTTTCTTTTACTTCCTGTGTTTCTTTCCTGGATTCATGTCAACTGTCGTCCTGGTCCTCTTTTTCGGTGCACGTATATCTGCTGTGAGTGTCCCTCTGCCCTCGATGCTGTGCTCCCTCGCTCAGTGATTCTGGGTATTTTACTTTTCAATGAGTTTTCATTTCATTTCCTAATTGATTAATGGATCAGAGGTGTGTCAGCCTCCTGACTCGAGTCTGAGAGGATGATACAAGTGAGATGAGGTCAAGAAGAGCATACAGGTAACACCTGGAGCTGTGGGATGAATGTGGAGGAACACATTAAATGCCTGATGTGGTAGAGCAGGCATAAATGTTGGTAATACAGCAGTTCCACAGTGAGGAGCTCAGTTCAGGAGATCTCGTCCTCCATGTTGGCTCCTGAGAGCTCAGGCAGATTTCAGGTGAAGCTTTAAAGTTCACAGGAAACTAGACATTAAAAGGTCCATAGGTAGTTAAGTAAACAAGTGCTTTGAGATAAAAAAATAAAATGTAAAAAGATTGATGACATTTGGCAATAAAACCCTTCTGATTCTGATTCTGATTCTGATGACAATGCTTGGAACCATAAGGCAACAGATTTTTTTTTTTAAAAACTGGGAAATAAACTGAAACCAGAATATTAGTAGTACAAAAGACAGGGGTGGTCATGGTAGGATGAACATGTATTTAAAAAAATATATACATACAGTGTGTGAGTCCTGTTAACACCTTCTAAACATCACAGAGCATAGAACATCACACCATCAACTTTACCATGGGAAGGATTAGATTGTAGAACCGTAAAATCTTCTTTCTTTCTTTCTTTCTTTCTTTCTTTCTTTCTTTCTTTCTTTCTTTCTTTCTTTCTTTCTTTCTTTCAAATATTAAAATTAACAATACAACAGTAAAGAAAATAAACCAACAGGAGGATAAATCAAACATTTTATTAATCAGAAAACAAAAACAAACACAGGGTATGTTTTGGAAAGAGCAGGAAGAAATAAGATGCTTTTCATGTCCTGTCCCAAATGATAACAGTAACTTTCTGTTTGCCATGTCCCAAAAAATGTCAATGACATCACTGTGGTTGACTGGAACATCCTTCTCAACTGCCAATGAAAGAAGGTCTGACAACCTCTCCTCTGAGCAAAGGGTGCAGTTTGTTTTTAACTAGTTTTAGTTTTGAGAAAGAATGCTCCCCAGTTGCTGTGGACACCAGGAGTGTTCCATATGTCTTCAGCAGCTCAGTCATGTTGGGGAAGATCAGATGTCATTGTTTTCTTTGACCACTGAAAGAATGGATGCCACACTGACTGGTGTTTTTTTTTTCCAGTTCTCTGGGACTGTCAGGGTATGCAAGGCATTCAAGATTTCCCATGTGGAAATATCTCCTCCTCCTAACATGTCTCAGAAGCTCCTGTGTCATTGTGTCAACAAAAACACAGAACTCTTTAACACAGTAGTATGCTTGGGGAGTTGTGAAAGCATGGTCATCAGCAGTAGCTGTTGTGGCAGCAAACTTAAACTTTGCTGGCACTTTCCTCCTCCGAGCTTGTCCAGGGACCTCAGATGGAGTGTCCAGACCCACTGATGCCGTCTTCTCTCTAGCCTGTTCATAAATTTTCTCAAACTCTTCCTCTGTTTTACTGTGTTCCAGGCTCTGCAAAACATCATCAACAATCTTGTATGCTGCAGCCAGGTCAAAGTCTTTCTTCTGCAATGCATCAGATGCAGTAGCAGTCACTTGGAAGATGGGACAGGTGATCTCCAGACACAGGATGAATTCAAAACTGATGCTTTTGAGAAGGATCATTGCATCACCTGCTGAAGAGTCTGGAGGATCTTGCTGTAGTATTTCAGCTGGGAGGATCTTCCTCATTGTCTTGAGGGCAGCTTCTCTGCAGGCTCACCTAGTGTCTGACAGCCCCATCATAACCTTGACCCCAGATGTTGTCAATCTTCAGATTATTGCATTTCTGCTTGGATGACACGTCTTACTGATGTGGCCAAAACTTTGATTCTGACTTTGTTCTGACTTCTGTTAGAGAGAAGCGAAACGAGAGGTCTTTTTCCAGCTCCCTGTCGCTCTTTTATGGCATTAAGGTGTAATTTAATTACACTGCCATACTTGCTGAACAACTCAACTAACTCTGAGAAATTTCCTTGATTTTGACTTGACAAGGTCTCATCATCTCCCCTGAAAGGCATACCCTGTCTTGCCAGGTAAAGAGTGATGTCTATAAAACAAGACAAAATTTCTGTTTCTCTCTCTTTGTCTTTTACAGCTTGTGACACTTGGTCAGCTACTTCAAAGGCTGCCTCCAAGATTTTTTTTAATGAGTTCTACCTCACCATACCACACATGTGAGACTCTGAGGCACTGTGCGCTTTAATCTAAGGAGCTTGGAGAGAAAAGCGTCTGGACTTCTTTAAGTTGCTTGAAGACGTTTCACCTCTCATCCGAGAAGCTTCTTAAGTTCGAGGGTCAAATGGTGGAGAGTCCCTGTGGGAGTAACCCCCCAAAGAGGGACAAAAGGACCCCCTGATTGATCCTCTACCTAGTCACATGAGCCAAGGCGTGAAAACTGGTGTGGGTCACAGTCAGCCAGGGTTTCTGGTGAGCTCATTGTGAAACCTGGCCCCACCCTATCATGTGATTTCCTGAGGTCAGATGGCCCAGGGTGTGAGTGGGTGTTAAGGGGTCTGGGAAGGGATCTCAAAACTGGATTATAGATGGCAGACAGTTGGTGTCGTAAACCACCGCCTCTGTTCAAAGATGGTCGCTCACAGTGGACATAGATGGCTTCTTTCACTCCTCTTTCAAACCATCTGTACTCTCCAGTGTTGGTCAAGTTACTTGAAAAAACGAATCAGTAACTAATTACTGATTACTTCCCAAAAAAGTAATCCTGTTACTTTACTGAGTAAAGTAATTAATTACTTAGTTACTTTTTAAAAACACGATTTACAACCTGAAGAGGTGATAAAGTGATAGATCTTTCAGCCCAATTCTACTTTTTCTACATAATCCATCATACAAAATGTAATCAAATGGAAAAATCTCTTTTTAAAACTTGTTTTATTAGTTTTAATCTTTTAACTTTATGCATCAAGCAAAAATTTAATTATATGCACCATTCCCTGACTGGAAGAAATTTGTTTAATATTTAAACCTATTTTCTGCACATTCCAGCACATAAAATACATTTTTGTGTGTGTGTGTGTTTACACTCAGTCTTTCAAATAGATGCAAGTAAATCACAGCAGAAAATAAATAAAGTCAAACACTCAGCGGTCCTTTTGCTCTATTTTCACCTGTAAAGCAGGAGTGGGGTAGGCGGAGGTTTACCCTGGTGTAGGTGTGCCGCAGCGGTCATTTGAAGAATCCGCGAGTTTCTCTGAATTTCCCATTACGTCGTAGCGTACTCGGTGCTTGCTTGGAAGTTTAGGGGTTTTTTTTGCTGTAAAAAGAATTTTTCTTCCCACGCACAACGGACGCTAATGTTTTTGTCACTTTTTATGGAATCAAACTTAAAGTAAGGTCAGTACTTCCACGCTTTAAACACTGCACGCTCATACTCTCTCCGGCACTCGATATATGATCCACTGTTGATCTGCACACAGCTGTTGTCACGAACGTCGCACTCGCTTACGTCACTGTCATGAGACATTCTCGCAAAAAAATCACGGTTTTAGTAACGCAGTAACGCAGCGTTCCTACGGGAAGTAACAGTAATCTAATTACCGTTTTTGCAATAGTAATCCCTTACTTTACTCGTTACTTGCAAAAGTAATTGGATTACAGTAACGCGTTAACGCGTTACTGTAATGGACTGCTGAGTCTTGTCCTGTGGAGGTGGCTCTCTACGTCCAAGTCCAGACGCTTTTCTCTCCAAGCTCCTTAGACTACGATTTATTTAGTCAGCCACCGATTGTGCAAGTTCCCCCACCTAAAATGATGACAGAGGTCAGTAATTTGCACCAGAGGTACACTTCAACTGTGAGAGACAGAATGTGAAAAAAAAAATCCATGAATCCACATGGTAGGATTTGTAAAGAATTAATTTGTAAATCAGGGTGGAAAATAAGTATTTGGTCACCTCAAACAAGGAAAATCTCTGGCTCTCACAGACCTGTAACGTCTTCTGTAAGAAGCTTTTCTGTCCCCCACTCGTTACCTGTATGAATGGCACCTGTTTGAACTCATCATCTGTATAAAAGACACCTGTCCACAGCCTCAAACAGTCAGACTCCAAACTCCGCCATGGCCAAGACCAAAGAGCTTTCGAAGGACACCAGGAAAAGTATTGTAGACCTGCACCAGACTGGGAAGAGTGAATCTACAATAGGCAAGCAGCTTGGTGTGAAAAAATCAACTGTGGGAGCAATCATCAGAAAATGGAAGACATACAAGACCACTGATAATCTCCCTCGATCTGGGGCTCCACGCAAGATCTCATCCCGTGGGGTCAAAATGATCATGAGAACGGTGAGCAAAGATCCCAGAACCACACGGGGGGACCTGGTGAATGACCTGCAGAGAGCTGGGACCAAAGTAACAAAGGTCACCATCAGTAACACACTAAAACGGCAGGGAATCAAATCCCGCAGTGCCAGACGTGTTCCGCTGCTGAAGCCAGTGCATGTCCAGGCCCGTCTGAAGTTTGCCAGAGAGCACATGGATGATACAGCAGAGGATTGGGAGAATGTCATGTGGTCAGATGAAACCAAAGTAGAACTTTTTGGTATAAACTCAACTCGTCGTGTTTGGAGGAAGAAGAATACTGAGTTGCATCCCAAGAACACCATACCTACTGTGAAGCATGGGGGTGGAAACATCATGCTATGGGGCTGTTTTTCTGCCAAGGGGACAGGACGACTGATCTGTGTTAAGGACAGAATGAATGGGGCCATGTATCGTGAGATTTTGAGCCAAAACCTCCTTCCATCAGTGAGAACTTTGAAGATGAAACGAGGCTGGGTCTTCCAACATGACAATGATCCAAAACACACCGCCCGGGCAACAAAGGAGTGGCTCCGTAAGAAGCATTTGAAAGTCCTGGAGTGGCCTAGCCAGTCTCCAGACCTCAACCCCATAGAAAATCTGTGGCGGGAGTTGAAAGTCCATGTTGCTCGGCGACAGCCCCAAAACATCACTGCTCTCGAGAAGATCTGCATGGAGGAATGGGCCAAAATACCAGCTACTGTGTGTGCAAACCTGGTAAAGACCTATAGTAAACGTTTGACCTCTGTTATTGCCAACAAAGGTTATGTTACAAAGTATTGAGTTGTATTTTTGTTATTGACCAAATACTTATTTTCCACCCTGATTTACGAATAAATTCTTTACAAATCCTACCATGTGGATTCATGGATTTTTCTTTCACATTCTGTCTCTCACAGTTGAAGTGTACCTCTGGTGCAAATTACTGACCTCTGTCATCATTTTAGGTGGAGGAACTTGCACAATCGGTGGCTGACTAAATACTTTTTTGCCCCACTGTATGTGCTCTTTAATCCTTTCTAAAGCCCTTCTCCACCGACTGAACCCTTCCGTTTTCCAGGTTTTGTGACTTGTGTACTTTTCATCATTTAAGAAAAGACGGCAGCTGAAACAAACCATGGCATCAGCACTTGGAGAATACTCTAGCCATGGATTATTCTCATACCACTTCTTTTGAAACGATCGTCCCTCTTCATTCTTTGGATATGATGACAGTACTGGTTGGCAGGGTCCAATATTGTCACACATTTGAATAAAGGCCTCATCATACTGTATGTGGAATTTTATGACATGGGCAGGATCAGTTGGGTGTGTCCAAGTAGGTTTGAGAATGTCCTCTCTATGGCTTCACTCTTCTACTCTCTGAGCTCTGTCTCACTCTCTGACTTTCTCACTCCAGTCTCTTTCTCCTGGCTTGCCCTTTCCTCTACATTCTCTCTAGGCTCTGTCTGTGACTCAGGCTTTGCCTCGCTTCCTCCTTCCATCTCCTCATCTGAACTATCACCCTCCACTTGCTGTTTATCTAAGAACAACACACAATTTAATATCGCATTAATCTATTATTTAATTATCTACACTTAACAACTTTTGCACCTAGTCCATGGTAAAGTAATGATAGAAAATGTTGTAGAACCAAAACACTGCAACTGTTATTATTGTTTTTTTTACTGCCTTACTTTCAGTCAATGTATTTTGTTTTTCACTATGCATATTTTATATGCCATTAGGTCATTTATTGTGAAAATTCTCATGTAGGAACTATTGTACTGCATGTTGGTTCCACTGGTGCACCTGAGGGAGATGCACGCCCATGTTGATGTGTGAGCATGGCAAGTTGAAGCAAGAGAAGTCAATTTAATTCAGAGAAAGTTGTTTCTTAAAAGTATCTGTAAAGTGCTCATTTCTGCCTCAAAGCATGGGTCAGCCAGCGAGGTATGTTTGTATGTTATATAGATCATTTTATGTTTTTATTTCACTCGTCTTACTATTTCATTGAATTTTATGTTATGTTTTAGTTCGACGGTGGCGTAGTTTGTGATCAAGGTGAAGCTGTAACAACCCCAAGACCTTACAACTAACATTAAAGCCAACTTCATGCCATCAGTAAAAGAACTCTTTAATGACTTTAAGAAGAGGTAGAAGTGATAGTTTTTATCCTTGAATACGTCTACAACAACTGGTACATGTGTTATTTTTACCTGTGCTCTTTTTAATCCATCTGGTGAGGGATCCACTGCCTTTAGCAGCCTCACACAGCTTCTTTTGTAGCTGTTTCTTTTTTTTTTTTTTTCAGATATTTTTATTAAAGTTTCTGCATCCATTTTTACAAAAGACAAATTGAACAATATACCGTTTTCTTTTTGAAGAACATAAAACAATATGAAACATACACTCCCACCTCATAATTATAGGAGTACCAGTGGGTGTACAAAAAGAAAAAAGAAAGGGTCCAATCTAATAATACAAGTAGCAAACCCTGGAGTACAAGATAACAGTTCCTGAGTGTACAAGAGAGATGTGGAGAGTTTCAAAGCCCACACCCCCACACAGACACAGAGAAAACAAAACACACAAACCAAGAAAAAACAAAACAAAACAAAAAGACAAAAACAAAACACAAACATAATGAGTGGTCAGCTTAGTTGTAGAGATAAGTCAATTCTGTAAGAGAAAAGAAATATGTATAAAGTAGGTAAGTAAATGCCATCATAAGGTGCAGGCACAATAGAGTCCATATACTTAAACTTAAACATCTTACTTAAACATAAGATAAAATAAAATATAATAAAGTCTGAGCTGGCTAATTGGGAGCGTTGCGAGACCGCAAAGTCTGAACATGGTCAAAAAAGGGTTGCCAGGTCTTAAAAAATTTGGCCATAGACCCACGCAGGGTGAATTTAATCTTTTCGAGTTTGCTAAAATGCAAAGCGTCTCTGATCCAGATTTCCCAGGATGGGGGAGAAGGGGACTTCCAATATCCCATATAAATATGGGACTTCCCATATTCTGCGTCTTGCCAATAAGGTGAGAAATGCTACCAGATCCGCTTGGAGCGTCGGCAAGGCAACTGTATCAGGAAGAACCCCAAACAAAGCAGTTAAGGGCACAGGTTGGAGGGTTAGCTGGATGATCTTTGATAAAGTCAGAAAAATATTAATCCAGTATTGTTTGAGGGATGGACATGACCAAAACATATGTATTAGAGAGGCAGGTGTTTGATGACAACGGTCGCAATCAGGGCTAAGGTTGGGGTATATTTGAGCTAGTCTGACTTTAGTCCAGTGTACACGGTGCAAAATCTTACATTGAATCAGCCCGTGTTTGGCACATAATGAGGAGCCATGGACCCGGTAAAGAATTTTATCCCAAGAGTCATCCTGAATCACACACCCCAAATCCTGCTCCCATGCCATTTTAATAGCCGAGGTTGAGGAGTTGCCAAAGGAACATATTCTCCCATACAAACAAGAGATCAGGCCCTGTGATGAAGGGGGAGGCGATAGAAGGTTATCAAAGTCATGATAAGGAGGTCTAGATGGGAACTGAGAGGATTTCTCCTTAACAAAACTCCGGATTTGTAAGTAGCGAAAAAAGTGACTTTTTGGAAGGCCAAATTTCAATGAGAGCTGTTCAAAGGAGGCAAATGTATTCTGAATGTACAGATCAGAAAAAGACCTGATACCCAAGGAGGCCCACAAATAAAAAGCACCATCAACTAATGAAGGCTGAAAAGAGGGATTTTTCAAAATGGGTGACTGAAGGGAAAAAAAGGTCAACTTAAAATAACGACGAAATTGATACCATATTTTCAAGGTAACTTTGACAATAGAGTTATTATAAGAACCTGCACTCGGAGGCTGCTTTTGGGCATAAATCAGGGCTGGTAAAGAGGATGAGGCACAAGAAGAAGTCTCCAAACTCAGCCGGGCCGGGGCATTATTCATGCCTTCCCCCTGTAGCCAGTACCTGAGAATACGAATATTACATGCCCAATAATAGAACATAAGGTTTGGTAAAGCCATCCCCCCCATCTTTTTCGGTCTTTGAAGATATGTCTTGCGTATTCTAGGGGTTTTTTTTGTTCCAAATGAACCCAGACAGAATCTTGTAGCTGTTTCTTTCTCCTCTCCTTACGAGGCATGTCTGGAATATTTTTTATATTGTTAGTAATAATTTTTAAAAATCTATACACATAAAACACACACACATGCACATGCAGTGCTTATTAAATGTTTAAACTGTAGAGATACAATAATTTTACTGCTGTAAAATCAGCATTTTATCTAATTTGAAATATAAACCTAATATCATCTGTTACCTAATATATTTTCTTTAAAAACAGTGGGGTTTTTTTGAAAATCATAATTATAATAATCCATAATTATGTGGATATCCATATTAGATCGTTTTTAGTGAAATAAAAGTCCTCCAGAAAAGAAGGGAAAAGTCCTGTAACTTACTTTAAAACAAAACATGTTTCCTAAAACGGTGGACAGAGCTACAGACCCCCTTGTAACACCCCATACCCAGTTAGCTAGCAGTTAATGACCACCACTACTTGTGCAGTTCATAAAAGGACATGTATGTTTGTCACGCTGTTGCACAAACAGCACGTTCATTTATTTCAGTTCATTAGTTTTTATAGACTATAGTGTGCGCTGTACACCCTACTTACTGTTTTTGTTTCAGTCTGCACCTTCCAATTAATTTGCCTGCTTCTCCTCCACCACCTAGCCTGTAGAAAATGCGCATGTACTTTGCGAGCTCATTCCAGGTGTTGTGCCAAAAAGTGGTTGTCTGCCAAAAAGTGGTTTCCGGTATTTGCCAAAAACTGACTGCTTGTATTTAAACTGCTATAAATAACTTGTTGGTCTATAATATGTGAAACATATGTCAAATGTATCCCTCATGAATGATACCAAGTCATCTTGAGCAACAAACAACATTCCTGTAACAAGGTAGAAGCCGCAATCAGTTTTTGGCACTGACTTTTATGTATCCTTTATTCTTGTTGACTTTGAAAATGTCTCTTTTAAGAGTAATCTGGCCACGAGGACAGCTGAAATTGCAACAAATGCAAAAAAATAGTTCTGTAAACATATTTTAAGTACAATAACACAGTTACAGAAACAGGTAATTTTTTAAATTTTATATATAACCCCTTTGTAATACCTGTTCACCAAAGTCTATTTAGCAACATACGGAACGATATTACACATAAAAAAAACACACGGAAACTTTGGAAATCAGCTTTTGGCAGGCAATTAGTGATGGGTCGGTCGCGAACGAAACGGCTCTTAGAGCCCGATCTTTGACGTGAACGACGCGAGCCGGCTCCTTATCGCGAGCCGTGGGTTTTTTTCTTTTTCTTTCTCTCACCCTCTCTATCGCACTTTTTTCCGCTTCACTACGCACGCAAGCCTTGTGCTTTGCGCTGGGAGGAGGGGGAAGGGACGGTAGTTACACTCTCAGCACAGGAACAGAGCGGCAGGAAGAGAGAGAGAAAGAGAGCCAGGGACAACAACGTCACATTAGAAAGGTATAGTAATCATCCACAACTATAATCAGTTGCGGATGATAAAGGATTCAGAAAGTTTATTCATGCAGGTCCATATGACACAGAATATGCATGTTCTTTTTGTTTTCATATTATAATTTCTATTTAATTGTGTTGTGGTTTGCAGTGTTTTGTGTTGTTTCACTTTAAAATTGTTTAAAAGGAAAAAGCTGAAAATTTAAATAGTTAAAAGTTAAAATATAAATAGTTGGTTTTTGTATTATATGATTTATTTATTACATTTTATGTGGAGTGAATAAATAAAAGTATATTTACGGTACCCTAGAGACAAAGCATGTAAAAACTCCAAAACGCGTACAAAAGACAACAGAAGTGCTCCAGGATGCTAGGCGCAGTGTAGTGGCTACACAAGCCAGGAAGTACCAACGACCAGATTTGGTGTGTGGTAGTAACAGGTAAATGAACATTTTTTTTAAATTATTTGAATATATATGAGTGCTTGTGTATAAATACACAAACAATACACACATGCTTTTAGTTGTGTAATTTAAGTGATCTAGGTAGCTCTGTTTTGGAAGTTCAGTTAAAACTAGAAATGTGTTTTGGAGTTTGTACGTGTTTTGTCTCTAGTGGCCACCGCATATATTTATATATATAAACATATATAAATAAAACCACTTTTTTTTACATTAGTAATTCCTTTTGTGTATATATATATTTATATTATTGTTAATAATAAATTAATTAAAACAACCTGAGGAGCCGGTTCGGAGCTGAAAGAGCTGGCTCTTTTTAGTGAGTCGAGCCGAAAGAGCCGGTTCTCTAAAAAGAGCCGGAAATCCCATCACTACAGGCAATCTGCTCGTAACGAACGCGCTCTGCCCTCAAGGGCGAGCATTGGTTAATGGTAGTCATGTGACTGATGCAAGCCAGATCCTTTTCTTTAGCAAAATTGAGATTAATAGTTACATTTTATTGTTGAGGGGCAAAGACAGGGCTCCATACACACATACACATTAAAAAAAAACAAAAAAACCCTTCTCTCCTCCTGCCTGTGCAAACAAGCAGCATCGTCTCCATACATCTGCTGTTTCCTTGGTTACCTGTAATGGTGCACACACACACACACACACTGGTTGTATCCCAGTTCAGGGTCTGCAGCCTTCTTTTTTTTTTTTTTTTTTTAAATACGCTTTATTGACAAAGCACAAAATACAGATATACAAATACAAAATAGCAAACACAATGTCAGGGGGTTCGTATAAAAAAGCAAAATAGACACAGTCTATTAAAGAATCACATGATATTGAACAGGGAACATAAGTTTATGGTTTTGACAGCTTTTACATTTTGAGAATGTTGTATGGTTTTAACATATTGTTTGGTTTCATTTAAAAAGCACTGAAAGGATGGTTTTGCGTTAGAAAATTTCAACTTATGTATATGAAATTTAGCCAATAATATCAATAAATTAATCAAATAAAATTTGTTTGCCCTGTGCATGTGGTACTTAAAGAAACCAAACAATATTTTCTCGTAACAAAAAGAGAACTCAGAAAAGATAAAGGAAACAACAAAAACACAAAATTCTTGCCAGAAAAGATTTGTGTATAAGCATGACCAAAATAAATGAGAAATATCTTCCTTCACACAATTACAAAATGTATAGTTAACATCAATGTCCTTTTTATAACGTACAAGAAAAGATCTGGTTGGGTAAAAACGATGAATTACTTTAAAAGATATTTCCTTTACTTTGTTATTTAATAGAAATTTTGACGGTAAGGTCCAAATCTTCTCCCATTCCAGGTCCTGGTATCAGTTATTCCAGTAGGCGACAGCCGTTGGGACACAAGTTCTGTCTTTTTGAAACGGAGTTCGTATTTCACGGTTGTTTTTCCTCTTTACAGAGGGGAAACACACCTGACCGACATAAGTAATAGCAGGATACAGTGGTATCAAATCATTAACAACAGGATTTCCAAACAACATTAAGACCCCAGCAGGGATAGCATCAAACACTATGGCATATTCCTTTGGTGGAACAGGAAGACCATATGTATTCAAAAATTCTGAGTAAGAGAGTAAACCTCCAACAGGATTTATAAGTTGTGCAACACGATGAATCCCATTATCAAACCAATTACTTAAAAACACAGACTTGTGTTTGTATAAAATGTCTCTATTGTTCCAAATATAGTATCTATGTGGAGAAAAGTTGTGTTTATAAATCAATGACCAGGAAAGAAGCATTTGTTTATGAAAGTTGGATAGTTTTAAAGGGATTTTATTGATATTGTAATTACAAAGCAAAAGAAAGTGTCATGGTTCTGGGTCAGTTTCGACCCAGTATTTTGAATTTTGATTGATTAGTTTATTTTTGAGTGTTTGTTGTGGTTTTGGGCGCTATGAGTATTATTATTAAAATGATTATTATTATTAGAATTCTATGTTTCTGTTTATTCATGTTTAAGGATTTGTTCTCGGTTGTATCTCACGTTTAGTTTAGTTCAGGTTCCATGTGTCATTCTGTCTGTCTCAGTGTCAGGTCGGCGTCTTGGTGTAGTGTTCTCGTTTCCTGTTTTATTGTGAAGGTCTGCGTCTCATGTGAGTGTGTTCAGTTTTACCTCTGTCTCGTCTTGTTGATTATTCCCAGCTGTGTCCACCACCTGTGTGTAATTCCCCTGCGTTTCTCTGTGTGTATTTAAGTCGTGTCCTCTGTCATTGTAGTTGCTGGTCCGTCTGTGTATTCCACCCTGCTTCATCTGTGTGTTTCCCTGCTGTCAACCGCCAAGTGTTTCTGCTCGCTTTCATTCATGTTCGGGTTCGTGTTCTGTAGTCAGTTTGTCCCCAGTCTAGTTTAGTCCTTGTTCGGTTCGCCTTTTGTCCATTTTTATTTTGTGTTTAATAAACCACCATCACACCTTTACAAGTGCCTGCGTTTGGATCCTCCTTTATTTTCCACACGGCTCATCTCACTCGCCGTGACAGAAAGTTAAGACCACCAATTTTTGAGAAAATATAATTGGGAATTAAGTTCCAAATTGAGGTTGGGTTCCTGAAAAATTGTTTAATACAGTTTATTTTAAACACACTGCTTAATGAGGAGAAGTCAAGAAAGTTTACTCCACCATGTTGGTATGAGTTGGATAAAACTGATCTTTTAATATAATGAATTCTATTCTTCCATATGAAATTATAAATAAATCTGTCAATATCTTCCAGGGTTTCTTTATTTACATCAAGAGACAAAGCACAAGTTAGAGATAAACCCTCTGCTTTCATGAGTAAAACTCTCCCTTTAATGGATAAATCCTGCTGCAGCCAAGCATTAAGCTTTTGTTGTGTTTTGTCCAAAATTGGAGTGAAATTAAGGGAGCACCTGGTGGATTGATTTTTATTACAGTTTTTTACAGACGCTAGGACACATTTCTCAATACTTAGGTCACTTTTGCAAAACTCCTCACACAGTGAGCACAACAGAAGTCTATGTGGGCTAAACTGAGGATCAGTTATCATTGTTTTGACACAAAATGCATTCAATGACTACATCTCTCAAATTTCATGAATTATCTTCTCACTCAGACACAACAACTGCCAAAAATCTTTGTACGTACAGGACATTTTGCATGTGCTTACATACTGTTTTCAAAACTGTTAAACTTATGGCCAAAACAACAACACAATGCAAAACTTAAAAAGACAGCAAAATGCAACAGCAATATTTTATTGAAACATATTTTAAATCTAAAAATGCAGTTTAACCAGCCACAGCTGATTCTCATTGTAGATGAACATCTACACAGGTGTTACTCCTTCAATTTTTCAACTCCTTCAATTCTGGCATGCCAGAAGATTATTTCCTAGGTGTATTGGCCTAGATGACATAAGATGTGATGTGGATGAGAACCTGTGGCCAAATGGAGGAGACCGAGTAGATTAGCATTACTATTGTATGTGTATCAGTGGATGGTGTGTATACAAATTCTTGTATTTTGGGATTACTTAGTGCAAAAAAATAAAAATACATAAACAAATATTAACAAATTCTGCATGATGTCTGATTCATTCCAGTAACATATATTGAAATTATAAACAGAGATGAGTCCTTGTTTTACACAAGAAAACACTGTGTAATGCTACATGTTGTTGGTGTTTTTTAGGTCATTGTTTTGTGGGTGACAAAGTGTGTTTGTCGGCTGTCAACCTTTGCTAGTGTTCTGGAAGAATGAGTTTATTTGAGACCTGAATAAAGTGTTTTGGTAGTTGTAGTGCATTTTGAATGTGAAATGAACTGCTTTGCCAAGCTGAAGGTCAGTTAGGAGAATTGTGTGAAGAGTTTTGCAAAAGTGACCTAAGTATTGTGACATGTGTCCTAGCGGCTGTAAAAAACTGTAATGACGATACCAAGGTAAGTGACAGACTCTTTCACTGGGATGCCAGCGATAGATAGACTGGTACAATTTCTAAGGGCAAGCAGTTCACATTCACCAATGTTTAGGTGGAGTCCTGAAGCTAAAGAAAAGGCATTAATTGTGTTAATAGCCATCTGCACCTGTGAAGCATTTTTTAAAAAGAGAGTGGTATCATCAGCAAGTTGACTAATGAATATTTCTTCATCCGCAATTCTTATACCTTTCAGAGGACTGCGTTTAAGATAATCAGAGAGGAGTTGAGCAGATGAGAAATAAGTATGGGGAGATGGGGCAGCCTTGCCTGATACCACGGTTCAAGTTAAACCTAACTGATGTACCTGCTTGTAGTTTGATGGAGCAATTTACATTTTTGTACATTGTTTTAATTGCATTCTGAAAATAAGGGCCAAAGCCAAATTTGTCCAAAGCCTGAAAAATAAAACCATGTTCAATCGTATCAAACGCTTTGCAGAAATCTACAAATAAGATAAACCTATCAGCCCTACACAAATCTGCATAATCAATTAGGTCAAAAACAAGTCTAATGTTGTTGGATATGTGTTTGTTAGCCATAAAGCCAGACTGAGTTTCATCAATAATATCATTCAAAACAGCAATCTTTTGGCAAAGATCTGAGCTAGGATTTTATAATCATTATTAAGGAGGCAAATTGGCCTCCAATTGTCCATATAAGTGGGATCTTTCTTTGGCTTTGGGATTAGGGTTAACAGACCTTGTGATAAAGTGGGGGGAAGAGACTGATTTATAAGACTTTCAATGTATACATTAAGAAGAAATGGAGCCAGTTGATCTGCAAAAGTAATGTAAAATTCAGAGGTTAAGCCATCGGTTCCTGGGGATTTATTACGTTTAAGACGTGGAATAGCAGGTAGCACTTCACTAATAGATATCGGCCTATCACAGAAACTCATCTGATCTTCTTTAACTGTTTGCACATCAGGGATTTTTTCCATAAAGTTCAGAGCAGCACTCTCATCAAACTCTGACTTGTATAAATATTTATAAAAATTGGAGCAACAGGTGGAGACTTTTCAGAGGTCATCAGTTATAATACCGCCAATATTAAGTCTCCGAACAGAACTAAGTTTAGAACGAGGGTCTGCAGCCTTAAAGGCTGCATTTTAAGGCCGATTACGTCACAGCGACGCGACGAAGGCTGTCCCAATTCAAAGGCTGCTCGAAATGCGGCCTTCAAATGCGTCCTTCATTTCCCTGAATTTTAAGGATGTGGCGGTGTAGACTTCGTGGCCCAACATATCCCAGAATGTATAGCGCGGCAGTGGGAGTGGATAATTTTGCCGAAAAAAACGGCGGAAGAGGGGCGGACGAAGAGTAACTTAAGTACGGAATAATATGTCACTTATTTATATGCAAATGTTTAATAATGAAGAACATTAAAACATTACTGTTGGCCACATGTCGGCAAAGTTATGTGACATTAGTGAACTGGACATGTGTGTGCTTAATAAACTGGCAAATTACAGCAGGATTTTCCTATCCTCGGTCAGAAGGCACAGGTGACTTATATGATGAAAGAGAGGGTCCACAGCAATGAGAATTAGGGTTCCTTTAATCAGAGGTGGGACCAAGTCATTGTTTTGCAAGTCTCAATTAAGTCTCAAGTCTTTATCCTCAAGTCTCAAGTCAAGTCTCAAGTAATGTCAGGCAAGTCAGAGTCGAGTCTCAAGTCACTGGTGTAAAAGTCCAAGTAAAGTCACAAGTCTGAAACTTTGAATTTCAAGTCCTTTTGAGTCTTTAAAAAACCCCGGAAAAAAGCATGTTGCAGTTATGCTAAATGTAAATATTAGACCATGTAATTTTTAAACCTGTGTTTTTCTCAACACATGACAAAATAGTGAACTTAGAAAATATACACAAATTGTGAAATTGCACCTCTTTAAAATGCAGCTCAATTAAACCTAGCTCCAAGAATAATTTTCACCGACAGTTCTGAGATAAGCTGCATGTTGTTCTTGGATGCGGTTGTAGGACATACACATTAAAAAAAACTGCATCACCAACGTAGCCTAGTTAGATGAAGTCAGCTATCTCATCGTAGCATATTTATATGCATATTTATAATCATACGGTTCTTGGAGTGAGTGCATACACTCATGAAGTTTAGTAACTTCCGGTCACTGCAACAAGCCCAGGTACAGTTTACCGACGGATGGGTACAGGACCTTGAAATGCACCGTGTAGAAAGTAAAGACCATCGTACGTATCATAAGTTTACCAGTCTCACAAATCGTCGTCATAAATACACATTCGTTAACAGTTTATTAATATAACCTTTGAGCTCAATGGTAATTAATTAGCAGTGGAAATAATTTCTGGTACGCGTTACAGAAATGTAGCAGTGACAATAATATTGTATGCTGTAATCGCATTGGACAATTAGTGATACAAAACAACTGTTTTACCCTGTGAATAAAAGTATATGTTTTTGTCAATGTACCATGGTAATAACAGAAGCGAAACGCAATATTGTGTCAGGACAATTCACTATTTATGCACAATAAACAAAGGAGCATAGCGCGACAATTTCTGTTCAGCGCCAGACTTGCTTGTAACCTATATCACCAATTATGTTAAGAAAAATGACGCATTAACTACAACAGCAGACTGACCTTTGTGGAAATGCTTGGAGCAGACTAACCTGTGAGCTGGAGTGTTCTGGGACGTTATATTTGGTCTTTGAATGGCTGCAATCCAGGCCACCCGTCGTGTCTTTGTTACTTCGGAAACATGGTTCGAACAATTTCTCTTTAACGACGTAATCCGATAACAACCGATCTCTTTACCCGTCGGCTTCCCGTGGCTGTCATGCGACCGGCTATTGCAGTTAATAATACAACAGCTTCTTGACATTTTTGTGTTTCTTTTTATCGCTGTATAACTGATTTTAATTGAAAGCCTGCGTGCGCTAGTACCGCTTGCCACGAGTTCCCAGAATCCTTTGCGGTTCTACCCGTGAATGACGTCACATTTTCAATCTCTATATAATATGCATGTAAAATTTTATATTTGGGGTAAAATATCAAGTCTTTTCAAGTAAACCGGTTCAAGTCCAATTCAAGTCCCAAGTCATTGGTGTAAAAGTCCAAGTCAAGTCACAAGTCTTAGAACATTTTTTCAAGTCAAGTCTAAAGTCATAAAATTAATGACTCGAGTCCAAGTCATGTGACTCGAGTCCACACCTCTGCCTTTAATCCAAAACATCTCCAGAAGTGAATTCGTGTGAGTATATGTATGTGTGTGTGTGGTTCTGTAAAATAACAGAAATTACAATTAGCGAACAATTAAAGTCAACTAAGTTGGTCTAAATAATACAGAAAGGGTTGAACAGAAATGACTAAACACCACCCCCTGGTGGACACAAATGTGCTGCTGCACAGGGATAGACTCCATCTTTACTTTGGGCAGCTCAGTTCACAAGGGTAGCGCCATTTTGGTCAAATCAGCGTGAATATACAGTGTCTCGTGGCTACACAAACCGCTGGAAAACTCTATAAAGGCATCACACAATGTACATAGGCAAGTGTATGATAAGTTACAACCATAGAACAAACAAATACAAGGCACTTACTTATCATTCACGCACACACACGACACATGTTCAGTTCAACAGCCCAGCTCCACCAGCGCTATCACGGTGAACCAGCGCAAACACAAACAAAGGATGGGAGGAATGTACCATCTTAGCAGTGGTTAGAGGGGGTCCGTGGAACAGTCTATATGCACAAATCACAGGGGTTTTCTACAATTAGTGATGTTTGTACTTTCAGCGTTTACTTGGTTTTAAAGCCTCTACTTCAAAATATACGCCGTTCAATAGTTGGCCTTAATCTTACAGAGAATGTGACGATTTTATGGATAATTAAAGTCAGTTAACGTGTGTTTGAACGAGCTGACGGTTCACTCGTTAAGCTGAAAGAAAGATGCTTTAATCACAGCAGTCACACATGTGTCCACTGTACCATCTGGGAACTCTTCTTGTTTAGCACTCGTAATAACACAAACACTAAATCCTCCTGTTTGTAGCAGTGTATACACCTGAGACACCTGTCTGTCTGTCCTGCACTCTCTCTCTGTTTCTTTCTCTCTGATTGTGTAATAAAAGTATGAACATGTATTTATAAGTTACACTTGTGTTTGAATCCTGCAGCTTATCACACATTTGATTTCCACGTGTCCCAACTGCAAGTGTCCAGAGTGAGGACAGACTGAGGGACACACTGCGGCACATCATCTGTGAGGCTTTGCACCCCTGATGATCCACCAGGACAAACTCAGCAGTGTGTGAGGAAGAGGAGGAAGAGCCAGCAGCAGCTGACAGATGGAGAGAATAGATAGACTGTTCCCTGTTTGTGAAGGACTGCTAGGAAAGTTATAACTAATTGTCTGTCCTGAATCAGTCTTATTAGGTAATGTTAAAATAATTTGATCATTCCAGTGTTTTCAGTGTGGGAGAAAGTACTCAGGGCCTTCAAGTTACACACTATGAAAGGCAGCAACAAGTTTAATATTCAGAAACCTAAAGTATGTATCAGCAGCACAATGGAGCTAAAAATAAATGTTTGTTTCAGTTCTATGAAGCTTTGAGTATTTTGGATCAGTTGCACTGCTGTGTTTGTTGCATCATATTGCTGTAATTGTTTATATGCTTTATATATTCTGAGGTAAGTTGATCTATAGTGTTACATCATATGTGTTTGTATACTTTCTGCCCAGTTTGACCCATTTAGCAGAAGTCAGCCTGTTTAAGGCTCTGATATCTATTCTGTATGACTTAAAGCAGTTATGACATGGTCTGATTTTCTCACCCATTAAAGGAATATTTTATATATCAGTCTACTCTTCATTCTATCAGACACAGTTTTCACAGCTCGTACATTTTGCTTTTTACACATATATGTAAGTATTGAGCCAAATTTAGTAATGCCAATATACTGAAAGAACAATATTTGTCTCTTCTATATGATAGGGCTTCACGATTAATCGTTAGAAAATCACGATCTCGATTCATGTGCGATCTCATTTCCAAATAACGATTTAAAAAAACAAAAAAACAAAACAAAAAAAGATGACGACGACTGTACCGCATTTTGATCCGGGACGTAATCTGCATGAAAACAAGTGCTCACTCTTCCTGCTCAACAAATAACAAGGGCGGAGCCTTATACCACGTGATACAGAACCTGTGCCGTGTGATGCTAAAATTAGCAGGGAAAAAACAACGGAGAGCAAGTCAGGGATGACGAGAAAGTGACAGGAAAAAATCCGTCCCGGTCAACCACCCAAACATCAATAACGGAAACCTTATACAGCGCTTCCCTATACACGTCGAACTTCCGCAGGCACAAAGAAATTACGGAGGCTATCACTTATCACCTGACCAAAGATATGGCTCCCATCAACACTGTGCAAAACGAGGGATTTAGGAAAATGATCAACACCCTAGACAAACGCTACACAGTGCCGTCCCGCAACTATTTTTCTATTGTTGCACTACCTGCTCTATACACGCAGTGTCGAGCAACAGTGGAGACGGAATTTCAAGCAGTACAACATTTTGCGGCAACAACAAAACCTGAGACATTTGTTGTTTTTATGTTTATTTTGTCATGGTCCGGGTGTGTGCCAGTGTGTCTCCCTCCGAGCCGGCGTCTCCACCCCTGGGAGGGGCCTCAGTGTTTTTGCTGATCGCTTACATCTGTGGGTAATTAGCCGGGGACTCATAAGGCCAGCGTTCTCAATCTCTCTTCGCCAGATTCTCTGCTAAACATCAGTCAGTGCAGGCCACCACCATAAATTCCCTACGTGTTTTTTTGAATCACCTTGCCTCACTGTATGTTTGTTTTTTGTGCGCCTCCTTTTTCAGCTACACCTAACTGTCAACCCCTGGCGAAGAGCTTCTACTTGGATGCTGGACCTTCTGGCAGTCCCTCAGGCTATTACCAAAATTACCTACCTGCCTCTCTGCCTCCACGCCAGGAGTTTTTGGATTTACACACCCGGACTACTCACCCCTCTATGTCATCTCCGACCTCCGTTGGCAAGTACGCAGTACGAAGGAGGATTCTGAGCCAAACAACATATTCATATGCCTCCTTATCTATGTTTGAACATCTGCATTCTGTTACAGTGACCCCGACCTTTTTCCTGGACCCTTTGTGACTTGCTTTCCAGTCCAATCCCCGGAATAGCTGTCCTCTCTGACCCGGACCAGATCGTTATTTAGTTTAACGTCTACGCTCACCTTTTTGTTTATGAATATTTTGTGTAAACATTAAACATTATTCTTAAAATATATTTACGAGCTGTTCGGCGTCTTGCGTTTGAGTCCTGTCACTCGTCTGAAACGGTCTCGGCCGTAACAGTAGAATCTGGCCAGTAGTTATGGACTCAGCAGACGCGGAACGGTCAGCCATTCAGAGGCAGGGGGCGATATTAGGAAGTCATGAACAATCTATTCAGTTCCTGTTAGCCCAGCAGCAGACTCTTAGAGATGGTCAAAGTAAAATACTGGAGTCCCTCCAGGCTCTACAAGCGGGTATTTCTACTGCTGCTGGTTCCGCCTCGGGCCCCGCGGGCCAAGACTCCGGTACACCAGCTCCTCTGCCTCAACCTGTTGCCGTTGCATCTCCACCTACATCAGCTTTCCGTGATGCTACGTCCCCGGAGCCCGAACCATTTTCAGGGGATCCAGGGAGTTGTAGCGGGTTTTTGCTTCAGGTCGACCTTGTTTTCGGTCGTTCTCCACGCACATTTGTTGCGGATTCTAATAAGATATCTTATTTGGTGGGTAAACTGCGTAATCGTGCACTTAAGTGGGCGGAGGCGTATCTATCAAAGAATCCTTTGTTAACCTGTTCTTATGAGGTGTTTTTGGGGGAATTCCAGAAAACGTTTGCGCACCCCATTTCTGAGGGTAGTTCTGCGCAGAGGCTGCTGGATCTTCGCCAGGGCCGTCAGAGGGTTGCTGATTTTTTGATTGATTTTCGTACTGCCGCCGCCGAAACCGGTTGGCCTGACGACGCTCTGCGTGGGGTGTTTTTCCGGGCATTGAACGAGGGTATGAAAGACCAGCTTGCCTCCCGTGATGAGCCAAAATCTTTTGAGGAACTGGCGTCCCTCTCCCTTCGCATTGACAACAGGTTGCGTGACAGGGAGAGGGACAGGAACTACAAATCCCAGCGCCGTTTACCGCGCTCGTTTCCGGGTACGTCACCGTCGCCGCCTCCGACTGTGGACTCGCATGAGTTTGTCGCCTCGGCTTACGTCACTAATCCCGAGCCGGAGCCTATGCAGATTGGCCGGTCACGGTTGACACCGGAGGAGAGGGAGCGGCGGCGTCGGGCTCATGCCTGTTTTTACTGTGGCTCGCTGGAACACTTGATTGCTGCATGCCCGAAGGAGGGAAAAGGTGTCGCCCGCCGGTAGAATCGGGGATACGGGTGGGCGGTTCGAATTCTGGTCAGAAACCCCGTTTACAACTCCCTGTCACCTTGGAGATGCTACAGATTACTCATTCATGCACAGCCTTATTAGATTCTGGTTCTGAACAGAATTTAATCAGTCTCGATCTCGCTGAACGATTAGGCGTTCCGCTCGTGCGCCTTGAGCCGCCCATTCCAGTTAGAGCGATTAATAACCAGGTTTTCACTAAAATTTCTTTTCACACTGGTCCAGTGTCACTGTGCACTTCGGGGAATCATAGGGAGAAACTCACCTTTTTTGTCCTCGATTCACCTGATACTCCGCTCACTTTGGGTTATCCCTGGCTGTGCTTACACAATCCGCACTTGGATTGGGAGGGGCAAAGGGTTGTCAGCTGGAGCCCTTTTTGCCACTCCAATTGTCTGACTTCCGCCCGTTTTCCCGGCCCGGGGGAGGCTACGGGGACTGACGAATATGTCCCCGATCTCTCAGGGGTGCCGCCTGAGTATCATGATTTACGGGAAGTATTCAGTAAGATCAAAGCGCAGTCCCTACCGCCCCATCGCCCTTATGACTGTGCGATTGATTTGCTCCCCGGAGCGTCCCTGCCCAAGAGCCGGTTATATAGTATCTCTAGGCCTGAACGTGCTGCGATGGAGGAGTATATTAGGGATTCACTAGCGGCTGGGTTAATCCGTCCGTCTTCATCCCCCGTGGCGGCTGGGTTTTTTTTTGTAGACAAGAAGGATGGGTCTCTTCGGCCGTGTATTGATTTCAGGGGCTTGAATGACGTCACTATTAAAAATAAGTATCCCTTGCCACTCATTAGCTCCGCTGTTGAATCGCTACAGGGTGCCACGGTGTTCACTAAGTTAGATCTTCGCAATGCTTATCATTTGGTGCGAATCCGTCAGGGAGACGAGTGGAAGACCGCGTTTAACACCCCCCTGGGTCATTTCGAGTATCTCGTTATGCCTTTCGGTTTGACGAACGCTCCAGCGGTGTTTCAGGCCCTAATAAATGATGTCCTACGGGATTTCCTCGACCGTTTTGTGTTCGTCTATTTAGATGACATTCTTATTTTTTCTAAAACTTTGGCTGAGCATCATTCACATGTCCGAGCTGTCCTTCAACGCCTCTTGGAAAACAGACTGTATGCCAAGGCTGAGAAATGTGAGTTTCATTTGACATCGGTCTCTTTCCTGGGATACATTTTGGCAGGGGGGCAGGTGAAGACGGATCCGGCTAAGGTGAAGGCGGTCACAGACTGGCCTGTGCCTTCTACTCGCAAGCAACTCCAGGGGTTTTTGGGATTTGCAAATTTCTATCGTCGGTTCATAAGGAACTACAGTCTGGTGGCGGCTCCGCTTACACGCCTTACCTCTACGAAGCTTCCGTTCGGCTGGTCCGCCGAAGCAGACAGCGCGTTCACGAAGCTGAAACATCTGTTTTCTACTGCGCCCATCCTCGCTCAACCCGATCCGTCTAAGGCTTTTATTGTGGAGGTGGATGCTTCTGATGTGGGGGTGGGGGCTGTGCTTTCACAACGTGCCGGCCCCTCCTCTAAGCTACGGCCGTGCGCCTTTTTCTCTCGGCGGCTTTCACCAGCGGAACGGAACTATGATGTGGGGGACCGGGAACTGCTTGCCGTTAAGTTGGCGTTGGAGGAGTGGCGTCATCATCTGGAAGGCGCGGCGCTACCGTTCCTGGTGTGGACGGATCATAAGAACTTGACGTACCTACGCGGTGCGAAGAGGTTGAATGCACGTCAAGCTCGTTGGTCGCTGTTTTTCGCACGTTTTAACTTTTCCATTTCCTATCGCCCGGGTTCCAGAAACACCAAACCGGATGCCCTCTCTCGGCAGTTTGACTCTGACACGGGTCCGGCGGAGTTTTCCACCATTCTTCCGGCCGGCTGTACGGTGGGAGCTATTACCTGGGAGGTGGAGGACGCCATCAACCGGGGCCTCCGGACGGAACCGGATCCGGGCACGGGACCGACTAACCGGCGTTTTGTTCCCGCGGCTGCTCGCTCCAAGGTACTGGAATGGGTGCACGCTTCGAGGTTTGCGTGTCACCCGGGCAGGGGCAGGACGACTTCTATGGTTAAGAGACATTTTTGGTGGGCCACTCTGGACAAAGATGTTCGGGAATATGTGGCTGCGTGCCCTGTGTGTGCCAGGTGTAAGTCGCGTACTCACCGTCCTGCTGGGCTGTTGCAGCCGTTATCTACGCCTCATCGCCCTTGGTCCCACATCGCCCTGGATTTTGTTACGGGACTCCCGGTTTCGGCTGGGAAGACCACTATTCTCTCGGTCGTGGATCGGTTTTCTAAGGCTGCTCATTTCGTCGCTTTGGAGAAGTTGCCTACTGCGGCTGAGACGTCTACGTTGTTGTTGGACCATGTTTTTCGGCTTCATGGCATTCCTGTGGAAATAGTTTCGGACAGGGGTCCGCAGTTCTCGTCCCAAGTTTGGGGTTCTTTTTGCGCTGCTTTGGGGGCCAGGCCTTGTCTGAGCTCTGGTTACCATCCTCAGACGAACGGCCAGACGGAACGTTTAAATCAGGAGCTTGAGGCCGCGCTCCGCTGTGTGACCTGTCATAACCCTGCGACTTGGGCCTCGTATCTGCCGTGGGTGGAATATGCCCACAACTCCTTGGTTTCGTCTGCTACTGGGTTGTCACCGTTCGAGGCCTCTTTGGGTTATCAGCCGCCCCTGTTTCCGGAGGAGGAGGCTGATCTTGCTGTCCCCTCGGTCCAGCATCATCTACAGCGCTGCCGTCGGGTCTGGTCTCGTACGCGGGAGGCGCTGTTGCGAGCTGTGGCTCGCCAACGTAGCTGTGCCGACCGTCGCCGGTCTCCTGCGCCTGTTTACTCACCTGGACAGAAGGTGTGGCTCGCCGCGAAAGACATCCCTCTCAGGGCTTCCTCCCGCAAGTTGTCTCCTCGTTACATCGGCCCCTATTCTGTGGACAGGGTCCTCAGCCCTACGGCTGTCAAGCTCCGTTTGCCTGCTGCCTTGAGGGTTCACCCGGTCTTTCACGTTTCTCAGGTGAAGCCGGTGGTGTCTAGTCGTCTGTGCCCGCCTCCGGTGCCCCCGCCTCCCGCCCGGCTCATTGACGGGCACCCTGCGTTTTCTGTCCGGCGCATTCTGGATGTGCGGCGGCGGGGTAGGGGGCTGCAGTTTTTGGTGGACTGGGAGGGTTATGGGCCGGAGGAGCGTTCTTGGGTTCCTCGTTCTTTGATGCTTGACTCTGTGATGGTTTCTGATTTTCTTAGGTCACGTCGTGGGGCGGGTGCTGGTCGGCCGCCGGGTGGCGTCCCTTGAGGGGGGGTACTGTCATGGTCCGGGTGTGTGCCAGTGTGTCTCCCTCCGAGCCGGCGTCTCCACCCCTGGGAGGGGCCTCAGTGTTTTTGCTGATCGCTTACATCTGTGGGTAATTAGCCGGGGACTCATAAGGCCAGCGTTCTCAATCTCTCTTCGCCAGATTCTCTGCTAAACATCAGTCAGTGCAGGCCACCACCATAAATTCCCTACGTGTTTTTTTGAATCACCTTGCCTCACTGTATGTTTGTTTTTTGTGCGCCTCCTTTTTCAGCTACACCTAACTGTCAACCCCTGGCGAAGAGCTTCTACTTGGATGCTGGACCTTCTGGCAGTCCCTCAGGCTATTACCAAAATTACCTACCTGCCTCTCTGCCTCCACGCCAGGAGTTTTTGGATTTACACACCCGGACTACTCACCCCTCTATGTCATCTCCGACCTCCGTTGGCAAGTACGCAGTACGAAGGAGGATTCTGAGCCAAACAACATATTCATATGCCTCCTTATCTATGTTTGAACATCTGCATTCTGTTACAGTGACCCCGACCTTTTTCCTGGACCCTTTGTGACTTGCTTTCCAGTCCAATCCCCGGAATAGCTGTCCTCTCTGACCCGGACCAGATCGTTATTTAGTTTAACGTCTACGCTCACCTTTTTGTTTATGAATATTTTGTGTAAACATTAAACATTATTCTTAAAATATATTTACGAGCTGTTCGGCGTCTTGCGTTTGAGTCCTGTCACTCGTCTGAAACGGTCTCGGCCGTAACATATTTATTGTTTTTATGTTCAGTCTCAACTGTTACGAAGTTGATGTGCAGTTAATAAGTGCAATAAATATTTATACTGGAAATATACATGTTCTCACTTTCATTAGAATTTTGTTTATCAAAAGGTCTGACATGGTAAATGCAAATAACAGCATTCTCATCACTTATTTCTTCAATACAATATGCATGTCCTTCATTCATCCCTTTGTGGAACTTCAACGCACTTCTGCTCTCCCCCATATTCCATCTTCACAAGCATATCCTGTGTGGAGATCGAATAAAAATTAGTTGACATTAATTAATGGCACAAATAATCCAGTAAACAATTGCAGCACAGTAAAAAAAAAAAAAAAAGGAATCCTCTTTGAGCCATTACTTGTGTAAAGTATTTTCCCAAAAGACAAGGACACAGGCAACAGGTAATACTGAACTAAATGTAAAACCTCAACCTTTTTCATTTTTACCTAAACCGTGTGCACAAAACTCTGGAGGGATCTAAATGCTAACGTAGAATCCAGTCAGGACGTCTGCTACTGCTGTTTGCTCGTTTGTTTTTTTTTATGGGCGATCGTTTTCAGGCTTCAAGTAGCACCATTATACCAACATTTCACATTCTAGACATTGTTTTAGGTGTATTTGACCAAAAGTTTGACTGAAAATTCACATGCAAGCTTTTTTTTCAAGGCTGTGGTATTTGCCCGCAAACAATACCTTTCAGCTAGCTAAAACAGAATATTATGCTATCACCGAGCAACATGGCTAATGCCTTTCACACAGCTTTGTCTCAACTCCAAAGAGCCACAGAAGTAAAAGCTCATAATAACAATTGAAACAATCATTGAAAAAATGACTTACCAAGCATGGCAAACAACTCAAATATGTAGAGCAAAATGTTCTGAAACGGCTTCACTTCAGCTTCGATTGGAGCCGTGCTGGGGGCGGAGTCTGTGAATTTACTCTATTGGTGTCATAGCCCCTGTGGGAGTTCAGAGTTAAGAGGTCAAGAGTTAATGTTTCCATTGTAACACCTCCAGATTTGACAGAGAAACACTCATTTTTAACACTCGATTTTAACTACTATCATTTTACACCTCAGAGTTACATTAAAAGAATGTGACTCTGCTTAGAGTAAAATTAACTCTACTTTTGCAAGAAGACTATTAACACCAAAACATTTAACACTTTTGAATTTGCTGTGTACTGGAATTTATACTGTATACTGGAATTATTATACTGGAATTTATACTGTATACAATAAATATTTATACTGGAAAAGAAAATCGTGAGAGAATCGTGATCTCAATTCTAAGCCAAAAAATCGTGATTCTCATTTTATGCAAAATCGTGCAGCCCTACTATATGATACATCTATATATACACTGTCAAAGATACTTGAGTGTCTTTGAGTGAAGATTTAAGGTGACAGGAAATATAAATAAATGCAACTTGAATCTTTACTGAAGCTCAGTATTTGACACAGAGTTCAAACTCATTGCTGTAATAACTAATAATGATTAATATAATAACTATAATATTGACCATATTATAGTTACATTACCAAAGTGAGATGAATTTAGTCTCATGAACAACATTAGCTAATTGTTATTTACTAGCTAATCTTAAAATGACTGTTCAGCACAGAAATGAAGCCCAACAATTATGTTTACAGTCCTGTGGTCTCAGCCTCAGATACTTATCAAATCACACAAAGCGCTTGTAGAAACAAATGAACAAAATATATTCTCCTTCATTTCTGTCATACAAAGCTGTATGAAATGTTTCCAGC
This sequence comes from Diplotaxodon limnothrissa, assembly GCF_057381915.1. NCBI lineage: Eukaryota > Metazoa > Chordata > Actinopteri > Cichliformes > Cichlidae > Diplotaxodon > Diplotaxodon limnothrissa. The sequence goes on along the minus strand of NC_140602.1, from coordinate 29,244,271 downwards.
AGTTAGTATCATGGTTGCTAGGCAACCTGGGCAGCGCGACGGAGGCTAGACCGTCCCATTTCACAAGCCTACAAGCCTCGCACTTCCGGCCTTAGCGTTCTTTGAGTTCGCGGCCCTTGGGGACCGTTAAGGCTGCTTACTTTAAGGCTGCAGAACCTGAATTGGGATACAGCCGCTCTCTTCGCTCCGGTGCTGCTGTAATACCAACATGTGTGTGTATGTGTCTGTCTGTGTTTGTGAAAGTGTTTGTGTGTGTGCGCGCTCCCTTTCTTGTGGTGTTTGGGGTCTTCCTGCTGTCTGTGCTGTTCACTTAAAAAAAGGTTTAAGATGCAAATGTTAAAGAGTTCTGCACAGCTTCCAGGACATCACTGTTGTTACTGACACCGGTGGTCACTATGTGAACTTCAGGTGAGCTCACCTGTGCAGGTTTCCTTCAGTGTCTGATGGCAGCAGCCTGACTGCACAGCAGTGAGCTGTGTGGGGATAAACGAGAGAGCTCTCTAGCCTCCAATGCCACCTCCTCGGCCTCCTGAAGGGGCCCGCTCAGCAGGAGACCTGGCTCATTTCTTCTCTCTGAGATCCACCGAGCAGAGGTGTGAGCATTCTGAGGGAGCTGTGCGCTTTGATTTCACTGCAGGTTACAAGTTCAACTTAGATCAAAACATAAGAATGGTCACCAGTGTGGCCACAGTCTGGAACTTTACAGCTAATGACTTCATTATTTATCAGTCATCAGATTACACAGATATTTTTCTAACACTGTCTCTGGGGAAAAAAGTCAAGTTTTGAATTTATTTGTCTTGTGCACAGACTGCAGCTCAGCTTAAAAAAATAAGACATGAACATAAATATGACTTGTAATTAGAAAAATTCGCACAACTGGCAATGCCCCTAACAATAAACACATTAAACAAGTGAGTTATAAAAAGCTTCCAACCATACAGCTGTTATGAAGGAGGAAATTATCTATAACGTTTGTGTATCAGACTGTAAACCCTGCTGCCTCTGCTGGACAGCAGAAGAACTGCAGTGTTCTTCAGCCATAGAGACTGATGCCTGAGCAGTTAAAAGAGCAAATACTAATAACTCTAACCTGTAAAAAGCCTCTTCAATCAATCATTACCCCATCCAGTTCTGCCAGCCATCCACTCTCATTCCCTCTGGACCAATCCATCTGGGTGCAGATTGTGTTGTTACTGTTAGGTTAGTGTTAGTGTTGCTAGCGAGCAGCTCGCTTCCTCTTCCAAAATCCATTCTGTAAAAATCTGAAAACATCCACCTGGATTGTTATGTTGAGGAAAACCGCAGTTTTGAGAAATTCAGCATTTTCTTGAACTAATCCTGGAACAGGAAGAAGGTATGTGAGCTAGAATGAAACCTTTCCTGTTTTTAATTTGGGCAGTCAAGACCTTCAAGACTCTTCTCATGCTCTTCTGGTAGTAATATTGGGATTTATATGAAGCCCTTTAAGAAGAAGAAGCATATTGACAGCCATTCAGAGGTGCAGAAGGTCTTGAAGGGAGATTGGCAAAAAGTGTTCTATGTTTTCTATGGGCAGGATCCCACAAAAGTTTCTTGCCTGAGAAGGAAAGAACAACAAAGACACTTTTCAACTTTAAACTTAGTGTTTTTAATGAAAACATTCTGCACTACATTACCCAACAGCCCCACACAGACTACACCTTTCTCACTTAAATGGCATGAAGAAGCTGACAGAGGAAACTCATCCCCAGTTATATGAGAAAGAAGAGTTTGGTCCCACGTTTGGTCATTTGAACCAAAAACGAAATGAGTTTAAAACAGAAATGACTCCACAGAGAGAACAAACATGCACAGCCAGATAGGTTTTATTTTTTAAGAAGGAGATTAGAAACTGGGTCTTTTAACATTTGTTATCATTCGAATGTATGGAAAATTTATAGCTTCTAAAATTGCTCAAATGTTGATCAAATTGAAAACCCGTACTGGAAAGAATCCCAAAAACTGCATTATTTTCCATCTGCAAAAGACAGGAGGAGATTTTAGAGATATAAGAAATAAAAATTATGCTTTAACAAAAAGGAAGAAAGACAGGGATGGATAACTGTAAGTGTAATAGTAACTGTAACTATAACAGTACATCTGACATGAACAGTAGAATAGTGTAAGAGTGTGTGAAGCTGCTACAAACTGAGTGTGAAACATTTCTTTTCATTCAGCACAGAATAAGGCTAAACAACATCTTTAAAAATGTTATTTAAGATGCAGTCACTGAAATTAGGACAAAATCGGCTCAAGTATATAAACGCTAACATTAGCACAGAGTCACTCACTCAGTGGATTTTATTAACAACTTCTGCAATTGTTAACCATATGACCATATAACCTGCAACCATATTGTTTTCCACTGCATGTAAGTTACTAATCTTCTCCTGTGAGCTGGAAAGCTGCAGTGTGAGTATTGTTATGAACAGTAATCGCAATAAAGAAAAGTGTACACAGAAAAGCGCTGAGATGTGGTCGGGTCTGTTGCACATCGTTTACACTAACCTAACCCAACTCAACCAAACTCACTTCAACCCAACTCATCAATTCAACCTCGCCCAACCACACCCCACCTCACTGAACTCATCAACTGAACTCAACTGAACCTAACCTAACGTAACTCAACTAAACCCCAAACCATTAATACAAGGCATGTCTATACTAAGAGATTAAAATGACTTCTGTGTTGAAAGGGTCCTCTTATCCTAATTCTGAGTTATGTATTATTAATCTTGAGCCAGAGTAGCTCAAATGAACCACTATTAATTAAACATTAGGCCTTCACTTCATTCCCTGTAATGTAAACCAACATTCATTTAATTTCTGCCCCCCCTTTAGCAGAAGTGGGTGAAATGAGATGACTATTCAAGGACATCATCTCTGTCTGTGGCATCAAATACAGTTCTAAGAATAGAGAAAAAAGATTAAATTAATTTAGAGCTGTGCACAGCCTCAGTGATTATTTCTACATACTCTGAGCACAATATTTGAAATTTTGGTGATGTTTAAAATGAAAAGGATATATGTGACAGACAATAAGAGAGAACGGGACAGATCTACTTTAACTGCTTTAAAACAGCCTGCAACACTGGCATGCTGTGACAGAGCTCTGGTTTTATTTCTATGCTGTTCAAGATAGAAAAAGTCACATACCACATACCTATTTTGTTGCTATGATGCCAGGTCTCTCTTGGAAATGAGATTTTTAATCTCAATGAGATTTTTTACCTGGATAAATAAAGGATTAATAAAAATGCTGACACTTTACCTGGGACCTACTACTAACTTTTACAGCTTTTACTCAGCTACTTAAAATGGTCTCAAATGTTAACCCAATTGCTAGGTGATTTTATACAACTGTCAGTCACAGTTGTCATTTCATCTCATCAAATCAACACCTGTGTGCAACACTAAATAATTTGTGTCTGAAAGTAAACTGAAGAACTGCAAAAGAATTTTGGCAGTAAATGTTGGCAGAGATAGCCAGAGATCTCACATTGGCTTCGGTAATAGAACCATTTTTTAAACTTGATTTTGTTAGTTTCCTTCAGTTTTTAGTACATTTTTCAGCAGCAGTAACAGTCTGTGCTCCTGCTGAGCTCTTTGCACAAAAAAAACTTCAAAGCAGTGTAACCTGGTTCCACCAACATCCCCTGCTTCATTGCAGAGTGGGAGGGGCCACTGGTTCTGTCTGTAGAAAAATGTGAAGAAAATATGGCGCTGCAGCTGCTGACACTCTGTTAGGTGAGCTGATTTCACTTCTTTCAACACCAAAGTCTTTGGTTGGACGATCTTTTGAACAGCTGGTCGGTCTATTGGTCAGTCCATCTGTTGGTTAGACCGTCTGTGGGTCAGCTTTTTGGTCTGTTGTTTGGTCTGTTGGGTGGATGGTCTGTCGGTCAGCTGGTCAGTGTGTTGGTCTGTTGGGTGGACAGTCTGTAGGTCAGCTTGTCGGTCTGTCGGGTGGACGGTCTGTGGATCAGCTGCTCCGTCCATTGGTTGGTCTGTTGGTTGTATGGTCTTTTGGTCAGCTGGTTTGTTAGTCTGTTGGTTGTATGGTCTTTTGGTTAGCTGCTTGTTCTGTCAGTCAGTCTGTTGGTGGACAGACTGTCCAACCAACAGACTGACCAACAGAACCCACCACTGTGTCTATGACACTAGAATGTCGTTAGAATGTTGCCATTTTGACATGCTGTAGAATGGCTGGTTGCAGCACTCAAACAACATTCGAGAAAAGCTAAAACTAATAGCCCTAGTTATAGTAACTAAGGGGCGTGTCTTACTGAAAAGTCCCTGCTACCAGCTCTCCTGCCTCCTCTCTCTTCTGTCACTCAGTAGAGTTACTCTAAACAAGGATTCCTGCTCGTGTTCGGGACTCAAAGCAGCATCGTTCAGCCTCTTCATTCATTCCTGTCACCAAACATTTGGTGACAGGTCAAATCAGCTGTTTATCTCTGGCAGTGAAGTGATGGAACCCAAGCCAAGATGAAGCAGCATTTGATTACACAGCCATCCCAGCCAGCTGTTAGCACACTGCCTCCAGCTGTGAACCGCTGATGAACCACCTGTCAGAAGACAGTTCTCATAATCCTTGATTTTAGGTGGCAGCTGGTAATGTCTTGGCAAGTATTGCTGAACCAATCTCAGGTCTTGGTGAGGGGATGCACATCGAGCCCATCCTGTTGAGTGACGTTGCTTTGGTCATGCCCTCACTGCCCACGGTGGATAGGGGGAAGCTCTCGTAGCTCTCTGTAGCCCGGTTGCCGCACTGGCAGCGTTGCAGTGTCAACTTCAGCTCCCTCTGGAAGTTGCTGTTGAGGAAGCCGTAAACGATGGGGTTAATGCAGGTAGAGGCCATCGCCATCAGGTGACAGGCAGAGAAGACTGTGTCGTGCTGACAGTCTGGGAGGGCCTGGTGGTGCCAATCAAACAGAGTGTTGAAGACATTCAGTGGCAGCCAGCACAGAGCAAAGGCTATGACGATGGCTAGCAGCATTACGTTTATCCTCTGGGCTCCTCGAGTCCTCCTGCTGCGCTCCAGCATGTCCCTGCACAACACAGCATGACATCCATCATCAGACAATCCACCAGGAAATGTCACAGCAAACCTCAAGAAGCATTAACTCACAGCGTAACCACACACAGTGTCCACACAGAGCTCTAATCTGACACGATAACACGAACAGTTAAAGATGATGTGGATGAACCGAGTTATCACAGAGTGAGTGAACGGAAAGCTGTGTGACCTGCGACGTCTCAGGCGTAGAAAGATCCGGAGGTAGCAGAGGAGCACCAGCAGAAGGGGCAGGCAGTACTGGAAGATAAGCAGCGAGGTCGTGTAGGCTAGGCGATGCTTGTCTGACGGCCACAGCTCCATACAGATCAAATGATCCCTTAAACAAGACAGACATGGATAATGAAAACGGAAACACTTATTTAACTTTTAGAAGCACTGATTTAGGAAGTTGAAGATTTCATGTAACTTCTGCACTAAGCAATATCCCAAAACATCTGTGCCTCGATGTAATATCCCACTGAGCACAACTTTACTGAGGCTGGTGTCCAACCTCTGGTGACAGTTCTGAACATTACTTCACTCCTGACCCAGAAGTTTACCCAATTTCGCTGTGCAAGAAACTGCACAATGACAATAAAAAGCTCTAAGTCTAAGTCTATGTCTGACCCATTTGATGGCATTTTCACCTGCTTGGCATCCAGCGCTAATCTCAGAGGTATAAATATGTAACAGAATTTTCACTTAGAGATCAGAAACTAACAGATGAAACTGCCCAGAGGTTCATGAGAGGAAGGCTCTGAAAAAGAGGCTTTTTCAGTTTGTTGACTGAACCTCGTATGAACCGCTTGCTTCTCTGGAACATACATGTTTGGGAACGTACTGAGGATGTACAGGGGTTTACTGGTACTACATTAGTGGCTTTTTTTGAATTTTTACCTGCTTGCACACCAGAATCAATAAAACCAGGTCCCTTCATATCTAAATCATACTCTCTCTGACCTTAGAGCAAAGCTGTCTTTGTCTCAGTCCTGTTATCAGAGTCTGAAATCGGCAGGTCCACTCACCTTCTTGCATTAACGTTTTCAGGTTTTAGATGTGCTGATAAGCAGATACAGTGCTGTTCCCTGACTGTCTGAGCCAACAGAAATGCATCTTCAGTTTTCTTGTTAAATGAAGTAAATACAAACTCTTCAGTATCCAGATATGAACCCTGAAGTCTCAGACAGCGTCAGGCTCTGTGGATGAAACACTCTCTGCGTCTCTATCACCAGGCACCAGAGCGGAATTTAAAGAAACTCCAACAAATGCTGACATTCTTCTTCCACAAAATCAGAACTGTAAATAAACACCTCCTTCAGTGACTCTGATGGCCCTGAACCGGTTCTAAAGACTTCAGTTGGTACAGGAACCTCCGAGGATAAAAGGTCTTTCTTAAAGTGTTCATTAAGTATTTCTGACAGGCTAATGTCCAGACGGTCGGATTGAGACACATTCAGGTTCATTTATTGTGCTGCAGCAGACTTTATTCCCCTGATGAGTTCTGCTGCTGAACATCTTAGGGCTACGCTGCTTTTAGCTAAATGCAAAACAAGCCCAAGGCGTTTTGGGCTGTGTGACAAATACCGAACATTTCCAAAGAATAAAAATAAACTCTGGGCTTTGAGAAAATCAGTTATGTGTCCTCATAGCTCAGCTCAGCTTCAGTTTAAAATGAAACAGCATCTCTGGACTGAAGCTAAGAAACACCTGTATCCCAGATCTCACCTGAAGGGGTTGGCAGGGAGGCTGATGTTCTGGAATGGGTCATTGGTGAGGATGTTGAAGGAGAGGAAAGGCAGTGAAATGAAGCAGGCAACCAGCCATGTCAGCCCCACAGCCAGATAGGAGTGTCCCGCGGCGGGGGACCAGCCAGTGGGATGGAGGATCAGCTGATGGCGCTCCAAAGCGATCAACACCAGGGAGAAGACCGACACTGTCACCGACATGCACTGAACAAAGGGCGTCACCTGGACGGGCACGAAACACAGCAGAGGACAAACTGAAGGTGTGGTTATCGAGCTCGCGGTACACTGTGAGAGCGCGGCCCCATGGTCATGACCAGCTCCACCTTCACGCTGTGACATCACACTTTTATCCATTCATCCAAATGTATCCCCTGTTACATCAGCTGACAGCTTCATGATGACCTTATAGTGAGCAAAAGAAGGCAAGTTTTTTTTTCTCTTTTAAAATGTGAATGAACACACCTACAGGTGAGCAGGGCAGGCGGTACCTGGTCTGCAGGTAAAGTGCTGCTCGGCCTGCTGGGCACATGAAACACTGCCATGGATGGCTCTCACTTCCGTGTCAGCATTGTTCTTCATCTCTGCTCCATCAGATCTGGTGCTACTGAACTTCTAGATCTGTAACGTCAGCAGCTCTGAGTTGCTGCTGTTTGCTGTCTAATTTCAGATTTTTATTAAATGAGGTGACACAAACTTGTAATTAAAACCGATCTGTTATCTGTGAAGCCAGAGGCTGCTCAGGCTTTCAGGTGGTCGGTCACTCAGACTGAGAAGCATTACGTTCCTGTGTGGAGCAGACCACCACTTATCCCTCTGCTCCCATAGACATGCTTCCAGAGGAAGCACAAACACAGGCTTGTATCATCCTCTGGTCTCACCTGCGTACCTGACTCATCTGCATCACTAAGCAGTGGAAAGCTAACGGTCTTCATTTATCAACACAACTTTGGAGGATAAAAGGAGTATGCAATCCATGTTCAGGGTGGGCAGAGTCAGCACCTGGATTGCCCCCCCGGCTCGTTTTTAATTTTACATCTGTCTGACAATGCTGGATGACTCTTATTTTGAAAGTCACTGGAAAGTGCTGGCCAGTGAGCCTGGACCGTTCCTGTCTAAGGTGCCTCAGTGGTAGCTTATCAGGCCGGTGGCCCAGAGTGAGGTTCTGCCAATGTGAAGGTTATGGTTTTATTTTTTATTTAACCAGGAAAAACACACTTGAGATTTAAAATCTCTTTTAAAAGCACGTCCTGTGTTCTGAACACTCATTAATTCAGTGTTCAGCAGTGCAGTCATAAGCTAGCAGCACTTACAGTAGTTAAAATAAAAGAAACAATCATAACTTAGAAACTCCATGTCAACAAAGAATGATTATCTTAGTAAAAGTAAGCATCTAGTGCCAGAAATGAAGCGGATAATATTCAGGTATTCAAGTCCTTTACAGCTGCCTGAAGAAGAGCAGCTCCTTCAGATACTCCTGCAGCTGACTCCAGGAGGAAGGAGCTGCAGGCTCGGTGTGAAACTGTGCTCAGGCTGACAACACAGCCCTGCAGACAGCTTCTCACTGTCGTCTCTTTATTGTTTTTGAAGGAAAAGGTGATGATTGCACACTGGTGAGTGCTGTTGTCCCAGCAGCGGTGAGCGTGCACGGCACACTGACCTTGCACAGGGCCTCCCCCAGCACCCAACGATCCATCAGCGTGTAGATGACGGTGACGGGCAGACAAACGATGCACATAAGGATGTCGGAGCACGACAGGTTGGCAATCAGGATGTTGGTGACGTTGCGCAACTCCTGTTGCCGGGCAATGATGAACACCAGACCTGCGTTGCCTAGCAACCCAATGGCAATGACAGCGCTGTATGCCACGATGAGGAATGTTGCCCCGCCTACTGAGGGAGGGCACTGAGAGGTGTCTGCCCAATCGGAGGCCTCCCAGACGTGGAGGACGCCGCTGTCGTTGGACATGGCAGGAAGGGAGAGGAGGAGGAAGTAGGGAGCGGGCAACCCAGCGGTGGCGACTCAACTTCCAACAATAAAGAGGATCAGAACACAATGAGGGGCGAGGAGGAAGAGGAGGAGGAGGAGGAGAACAGCACCCAGCTACGTGCTGTGAGGAGTTGGATGATGGAATCAAATATGGCGTCCTGTGTTTCTTTCCCCGGGGATCAGCTCTGCAGCAGCGTTTTCTGCAAAGAACACAAAACAGCAGCGAGTAATAAGATGGAGATGAGGAGCTCTCAGCGGACAGGCAGAGGAGGAGAAAGGTGAAGAGGAGGAGTGAATGAATACATCAGCACATGCTGCTATCTCATGCTGAGCTGCACTCCATCGTCCAGAGACACTCGTTAGCGTACACTGCCAGCGTGGGTGTAATGGCACATTATGCAGCCCAGCTCACTGGGACACACTCGGCAGAAAAACCACTCTCCAACTATCTGACTGTCGGCGTTTGCTAAAACGTTGCAGCGTGAGGGCTGCACTTCAAACAGGAAGCCTAAAAACACTCCTCACAGCCCGACAGTCGCTCCATGTGCACAAGTAGCAGAAAAAAAACAAATCCTAGCTCAGCTCTCCAACAGTCAGACCTTCCAAATCATCAGACTGTAGTTTGCTCTCACCATAACTCATGCAACGATTTAATTTAATTCAGTTTTATTTGTATGGCATTGAATCACAAGAAGAACCCTCCGGCAAAACCAGTCTCAGGGACGGGCAGCCATGTGCACTGACCGACCAATAACAGCATAACTAAGGAAAGGACTCAGGGTCACCTGATACAGCCCTAACTATATGCTTTAGTAAAAAAGAAACTTTAAAGCCTAATTTTAAAAGTAGAGATAGTGTCTGTCTCCTGAATCCAAACTAGAAGCTGGTTCTACAGTAGAGGGGATGGAAAGCTGAAGGCTCTGCCTCCCATTCTACTTTTAAATACTCTAGAAACAACAACTAACAGTCTGCGAGTGAAGTGCTCTAATGGGGTGATACAGTACTATAAGGTCTTTAAGATAAGATGGGGCCTAATTATTTATTGATTATTCTTGTATGAAAAGAGCAGGATTTTAAATTCAATTCTGGATTTAACAGGGAGCCAATGAAGGGAAGTCAGTATAGGAGAAATCTGCTCTCTCTTTCTAGTCCCTGTCAGTACTCTTGCTGCAGCATTTTGGATTAACTGAAGGATTTCCAGGGAGTTGTTTGGACATCCTGATAATAACGAATCATAGTAGTCTAGCCTAGAAGTACTAAATGCATGAACTACTTTTTCAGTGTCAATCTGAGACAGGATATTTCTAATTTCAGAGATACTGATCAGATGACAGAAAACAATGATGATCCGCTCTGTTCTGCAGCTCCACAAAGCCCCTCTCATTCCGGAGCAGCTCGAGAGCACCCCCTGTGGAGCAGGGAGTCTAGAAAGGTTCTGATGCTAACAACTATAAGCTGAGATCAGCTGCTGATACACTGTAGCCCTCTGTGGTTTTAAAGAATATCAGAGTTTGAACTGTCATGTATGATATATGTAATGTTCTTACACATGTGCACAAACTATACACACACCCACACTCAGTATCGTTTTAACGACCCGTGTTCTCACTTATCTGCGACGTGCTGACTTAACGGTTTAATTAAGATACAGCTTTTAGACCATCAGCTGCTGCAGGCAGCGCGCATCCTCTGATCACATGCACATCGACACCATCAGCTGTCTGCCTCGCCCACTCTTTCATTTCGCCCTCCACTGACAGCCTTCATCAGCCCTGAGGGACTGAACTGCCACCAAATGAGACACACTCACAGGTGTTTGTGCACAGCCACGCTCTGACTCACTCGCAGCAGCCACCCGCTTGTCATGGCAGCCATCACACAGCTCCATATCTGCTGCTCCCTCGCTCCTGCACAAGAACACTCAGAGATCCACACTGTTTTTAAAATATGCACACGTAAAGCTCCAACACAGGACAGCAGCTTGACAGATGTTGACGAGACAACACCAGTAACATCTGGAAACAATGTGTTTCCTCTGCTGTGCAGAAAAACATCACAAAACATGGCATGTTTACTACATCATCGCCTGACAACAAATCTTCTGTCTCCAGGCAGGTGTTCGGTCATTCTGTCTAATGGCCAGCAGGGGGCGACTCGTCTGGCTGCAAAATGTAGTTGGTCATATAGAAAAAGCCCAACAGAGACCCAAGAGCTGAAAACATCCAAAAGGTGCAACCCAGATCAATCAGTTCCTCTGACATCTGCTGGATGTCAGTTCGGCAAAGACAGTGCCCACAGGTCTCTGCGGATTTCATGCAGGAGGTTATCAGAAAACCCGACAAGGTTACTGTTAATGTTCCAACAATGAATTTTGCAATGTCTCAACTTGACTCCGCCCACTGTCTGCTCAGCTGGTATGCTACTACATGTGTCCAAAACCAGCTACAGCTGTGGTTTGACAGAAATAGAGAAAATCTTTATTTTATGTCATTTTTTTTACTTTTACTGAAGAAAATTGTGTTGTTTCATCTCCGTGTGATGTATCTGGGTGAACATTACAGCCATGTGCTGAGCCAATTATGCTAAGTTTAGCTAGTAAAATAGTTTGCTAGTGTAGCTCTTGAAATGTCTCATTTCATTTTGATGGTATAAATGTAAAATGATTTCCATTATTGATATTTTACTATATATACACACTTCATTTTTTGAAAAAAAAAATCCTCAGAGGTGAAATTTAACTCAGTTGTCTCAAATATTATATTTCAGTTAAAATTCAAGGTATATATATTTCTATTTCATATCATTTATAACTTGTGACTGTCTAACAGACAAATATTAATATACAGTGACCACTGGCTGAAATCTTTAGTTATATTAAAGGGCAATATCCCAAAAAAATCCCAAAAATTAACTACAAAGATTTGATCCGTGTACATTTCACATAAAATGGAAATCAGACTGATGCAGTAAATATTCTTTTATTGATGAGAAAACTGGGCAATATAATTTATTTAAGATGTTGAAGATATCAGAGCATTAAAGAGGCCGATATTTGGGTAAAAGAGTCTCAAGGAATAGAGATGACACAGAAACAACATCGTTATAAAATATTGTATTTTACATACATACTTTATGAATGTACAGCTTTTCACAGCTCTTTGAACCTCTTACTTGCATACTTTTCCCACTGAAACCAGTACAATCCCATTGTGATGAAAACAATATTTTGACTAAATACATTCTGGATAAATCAGATCATTATCAAAGTTGTCTATGGTTACTTTTATTTTCTCTTCTTTCCCTGTCAGATCCTGTCCTGCAGGATAAACATCAGTCAGTGGTTCCCTATATGCAGCTGTTATAGTTTGTGTTGCAAATACACGAAGCAAATATCTGAAAACTGTTTTAAATATTTTCAGCCATCCTTCATGTACAGAGAACAGCTGCCTGTTCTCCCCCTGTTCTCCTCTTCATCTCTCAGCTGCTGTTGGCTCCTTTTTCTCCTCCTCTTCCTCACACACTGCTGAACCTGTGCTGGTGTTTCATCAGGGATGAAGAGCCTCTGTCCCTTCTCAGTCTCTCCTTACTCTGGACGCTTGCAGAAGAAAATCAGCCATGGCAGTTAACAACAAAAGCAGGAGAAGTTTATCAAATATCTGTTAACTTGCAAGATGAAAACAAAGTTTTCTAATAGAATCACATGGACATATTTTATGTATTTAAATCACACAATCATTTAAAATCCTTCATGCACCAATGCATGAAGGAGTGTTTCCGCAGGTCCTTCCTCCCTGCAGCTGTCAGACTGTACAATCAAAACTGCTCCCAACAATCATAGATGTTTACATCTGCGCTGTAACTGCAATAATTTAATCAACCGATTCGCACCACAACCTGGGTTTGCTTCTTATCTGTAGTTAATTTTATTTAATTTAATAACTGTACACTACTCCGTTTATAGTAACCATTGTCCTTGATGTAAATATGTAAGAAAGAAAATTGTGTATGTTTCTGTTCTGTGTCCTGTTTGTTTGTATATGCGTCTTTCTGGCTGCTGTTACAATCAAATTTCCCTGTGTGGGACAATTAAAGAGAAATTTAAGAGGGAAAAAAAAGAGAAAGGAGAAACAGGACATATGATCCTGCAGAAATGTTGGGCTTTATAACAAAAGTGACATGCTCAAATTGTATGATATAAGCATGACAAACAGCACAGACACAGGAGGAGGACTTCTCCATTTATTGCCTGTCTTATTTATTAGTGGTTTATACAGGATGAGAGCTCATTTAACCATAAACTTCAGCACAGCATGGTTGAGTCTGCTTCCTTACCACAGCTCACGGGCCAGACTTTTGGTTGGTTTGTCCTAAAACAACCGAATGTTAGCTACATTGAATTTTTTAAGACTTTTCATTATGCTAAATTTGTTCCGCTGGATATTTTTAATGAGATAAAAAAAAAATTAAAAAAAAAAAAAACAGTACTTACTTTTAAAAGTTTATTTCTGGATTGCTTCACTTCAACCACCTGCCGTTTTTCTCAAAAGATTTTCTTCAACCCTTATTCGCAATGAATCCTGGGATATGGTGGGCCACGAACGATACACCCGGCCCATGCTTCAAATCTGGGGAAAAGGAGGACGCTTTCTGGGCCACATTTGGAGCAACCTTCGAATTTGGACAGCCTTTGTCACCATGTAATCGGCCTACAAATGTGACCTCCGAAGGATGTGGCCCCTGAATTTCGACACAGCCTAAGACTGGGGTGGCCAACTCCAGGCCTCGAGAGCCGGTGTCCTGCAGGTTTTAGATATCACCCTGGGTCAATACACCTGAATCAAATTAGTTCATTACCAGGCCTCTGGAGAACTTCAAGACATGTTGAGGAGGTAATTTAGCCATTTAAATCAGCTGTGTTGGATCAAGGACCCATCTAAAACCTGCAGGACACCAGCTCTTGAGGCCCGGAGTTGGCCACCCCGGGCCTAAGGCTTCAGGTCACAGAGTCCAGAATCCAGTGGCATTGTGGTGGCTGCATCCATGTTTCCCACACAGTCTGTCATGGATGTGAAAAAATGGCCACCTCTCTCTGAGCCTGGTTCTGTCTGACTTTTCTTCCTGTTAAAAGGGAGGGTTTTTTAGATGTGGGTGGGGAGAATCATGTGACTGCTGGAGTTTCTCTGTATTATTGTAGTATCTTTACCTCACAGTATTAATATTGTGATTTATATAAATATATATAAATGTAAATGAACTAAGTATAAATGAAACTGAATTGAAGTTAATTGCAGAACAGCTTGCTGGACTCTGTTTTCACAGTAAGAGTCCAGCAGTTTTTCAGTGCAAAAGCAGAGCTTAATGGCTCCAACTCTGAAAGGAAAAAGGGATTCAAAATAAAAGACTGCATCTTTCAGCTCTGGTTCAAATTTCCTACAGCAACTGAAATTAGATTTTTCAGGCTTTATGATAAATTTCTGCCTCATTTCTACCCATAAATGAAAGCGTGTTGATTTGAGTGCCAACTTAAAACAAGTCCTCCAACACACTCGTCAGATGGCTGAACAATGTCTGAACTTCCTTCCTCCCACATCTTCCCATCTGTGACTGACAGCTCACTTTCTGCAGCCGACAGGCTGACGTTCACCCACTGCTTTGAACTCCTCTATGAAACACTGTTAATGGGAACAGTGTGAGAGGCGGCTCTGTCGTATCCCACAGCACAGATTCAGAGCAGATTCTGCAGTAAAATTTCAACCTGATCACCATCTCCATCACACATGCCTTCATGTGACTATGAAGAGCTGGTCCATGGAGATAAAAGAAGCCTGGTGGCTCTGGTTCTTCTGTCCACACACAGGATCAAACATGTTGGGTAACTCAGTCCAGAAAAAGGCACAAGTGGGTTCATCTGGCTGCTGTTAGTACTTCAGCTACTTCAGCTGGACTCCTGCAGGCGTGAAGCTGATGGGGCTCAAGTTTAGGACAGCCTGAGACGCTCATAGTGTGCACTTTTTAAAGCATGATGGAAGATCGGGGTGACATCATCGTGGTGAATTTAAGAAGGAGAACCAGAATTCCACTCGGGCCATGCATGTGCTGTTTCTGAGCGCATGCCTGAACCTTCGGTGAAGTTATGAAGTGCATGACCAGAATCTGTGAAGACGTGGAGGTGCTGCTACTCCGCCTGCAGTTGCCCATTTACCCCCGATGACCTTGCTGATCTTTGATATTTCATTTCTTCTTCCTTTTCTCTTTCCTCAGAACACATTACCTAAGCCGACCTGACCGAGCGGCAGCTGCGCAGAGAATCAGAGCACTCAGACTCTTTGAGTTTACTGAATGTGCACAGTGTAATCTGTGGGCTGCAGAGGAAAGCTGTGCAACAGGGTTGTTCCATCAGACACTAATCACAGTCAGCTGCTCTTTGTTTAATCAATGATGCATTATGTCCCCTTCACACTGTGAACATGTTCAGCCTCACAGACCCTTCAGGTACACTTGCATAGGTCCACATTTTGGGCTTTTTGCTGCATGTTTGAGCTTCATCAGTCCAGCAGATCTCCACATGAAACTCTGGGTTAAAAAACACATTAAAGCTTTGTGAGAAACTGAACCCAGATCAGTTTTACTACCACTGCGGCGTCACAGTCTGAAGACTTAATCTGTTTGTTATAGGAGTGATGATCTCCATAAAAACAGCTGAAATTTGTTCATCAATTCCAAACATTTCACGAACTAAAGAAGTGGTGAGAATCAAAAACGCTGGAAAAAATATCAACGTTTTTTTAGGGCTGACATTCTGTAAAATATTCAAAATGTGCATGACAGGTTTGGGTGACTGAGATCATTTATCTTCATGTTCTATGTCACTGGTTAGTACAGCTTACAGCCACGCCATGACCATAGTTCAACCAGAAGGTGCTGAGTTATCAGTTAATGCTTAGCTATCAGATAGACACCAGCTAATCAGTAACATCCAATGAGGATCCTAGAATTTCTTTGAGATGGTCTGTTAGTACAGTAACCTCACAGCAGCGATATTATTAGTCACATGATGTCTAAAAGCACAATCATGGTCCAAAGGTCCAGTTCAGGTGAAGCTAGCAGACAGCTTGCAGCTACAGCACCTGTGTCATCATCCACCTGTCAGTCAGAGAGGCCACACTCCTCGTAATGCAAACAGGTGAGTTACAAAAATATCTTCCTTAAACGAATATAATGAAGGTTTAAATTATCTACAGAGACCAAACAGGTTTGTTTTAACATGGAAGTCTATGAGGACGGTCTCACTGCTGCCTCTGCTGGACGTCAGAGGAACTGCAGGTTCTGTTTGGTTTGTTGCTCTCATCATGGGAAAAAAATACCGGAACAGTTGCAGAAGCTGCAGCTCACTGTGTGTCGATGTGAGAGGGAACGTCTTGCAGGAAGGAGGTCACCTGCAGCACAGCGTCGAGCCCGTCATGTTTGTGGTCTGTGCAGCAGAGGGGGAGCACGCACACATTAAACCAACAACTTGAATGTGTTTGAGCTTCGAATGTTCAGCACTGAGACGTTCGTGTTGGCTGGGAGCTCTCGGCGCTCTGCGGCTGCTTTCTGCTGGAAGAGTGTGTTCTGGCTGCACGGATATAAATAACTTGTGTTTCTCTGAGTGTGGAAGTGGAACAGCCACGCAGCAGAGCCATGAAATCTGAGCTGGATTAAGCTATGAAGGTTTCCTTTGTGCGGAGGCGGGTGAGGACAGCCATCACAGAGGTCACATCCTGATGTTTGATATCAGTTCGATGTGGCAGATGATTCCAGAGGGCTGACGCTTTCGTCTTAGCGCCAGCTTCGTGCCATCGAGTTTGCATGTATGCAGACGGTGGTGCCTGCGGGCCGGCGAGCTGTCTGTCTCCGCCACGTCGCAGAGCTCAGATTGTTGGCATGACCGGGCGGTCAGTGGGGGTGAAATGATCCTTCAGGTTTAATGTCTGTTAGGATTGAAAGTGTCTTTAAAGCTAAGGGGAAAAACTTCTCATAATGAATATGAAGCTGGGAAGGGAAGGGCGGGATGCAATTCAAGGACACACAAAGAGGAGGAAATCTCTGCTCATGTGCTCACCACACTATTACAGATGGCGTACTCACACTTCCTGGTTATTCTTACATGTTTGATGAAGTCACAGATGGAAGTACAGTGAGGGCTAAAAGTATTGGAACAGTAAACCGATTACACGGAGACCCGCAGACTTTCTTATTTGAAAAGTGTCAGTCAGGTTTCAGAGCTCATCACAGCACAGAAACACCTTTAGTGAAGGTTACAAATGATCTTCTTATGGCCTCTGACAGTGGACTCATCCCTGTGCTTGTCCTGCTAGACCTCAGTGCAGTGTTCAATACTGTTGACCATAATATTCTATTAGAATGATTAGAGCACGCTGTAGGTGCTAGGACCAATTCTGTTTACATTATACATGCTTCCCTTAGGCAGTATCATCAGAAGGTCTAGCACACATACATACACTGCTATGCTTATGACACCCAACTTTATCTATCCATGAAGCCAGATAACACACACCAATTAGTTAAACTGCAGGAAAGTTTTAAAGACCTGGATGACCTCTAATTTTCTGCTTCTAAATTCAGATAAAACTGAGGTTATTGGACTCGGCCCTGAAAATCTTAGAAATATGGTATCTAAACAAACTCTTACTTTAGATGGCATTACCTTGGCCTCCAATAACACCATGAGAAACCCTGGAGTCATTTTTGACCAGTTCATGCATTTATTACTTCTACTGTAATTCCCTGCTACTAGGATGTCCTAAAAACTCTCTGAAAAGCCTTCAGTTGATACAGACCTTCCCAAAGTGTGGGGCCCGCCCCCTAGGGGGGTGCAGAGCCATTGCGGGGGGGGGGGGGGGGGGGGGGGGGGCAGCATGAAAAGGGAAAAAAAAAAAAACCAACAACTCTTGGACACTGCTAGAGCGGGGCGCCTACACAAATGCAAAGCAGGAGATGAAGCATCGCTGAATGTGTTTCCAAACCAACTTCATTCTAAGCCAAAGACTAGAAAATATGGTGAAGCAAATCTTACCTTTGCTTTCACCTGCACAAGTGCCGAGGTAGGTCTCCCTGCAGAATTGGTTTTCCCTTCATCGGGAGCAGCGCTGGGCTCTTCAAATCACAGACAAACAGTATCCCACAGTTGTTTATGTTTTTAAACCCATTTTCCACAGAGAGGCATTTTTTTGAAAAATGTATTGATAGCAATGTTGAATATTATTACACAGGAAAAAAAACAACTACATGTAAAATAATCACACCGTGATGCCTCTGCCTTTCTAAATAGAGGGACAGTAACTGCGTGTTTATATGCAAGTGTGTAAAACCTGAAGATAGAGACAAAATACTGTTAATCTGACTATCTGCCATTCTGCAATTCCTCTCATGTAAGCAATGACGTGGCGCACAGCTGACGTGAAAAAAGGCACATACCTTTGACGTTGCATGACGAACTTTGTATTCCTCGTCCACACGTAAACGCAAAAAATGAGTTTTAAAAAAATCTTAGTTTTCGGTGATTCGAAACGCCGTTTACGTGTGGACGAAACAGCTGCGTTTTCAAAAATACCCATGTAGGTGTGGACGTAGCGCGAAAGAGTTAGTTTTAGATTACGCTTAAAAGGCAGGTGACCCTGAATCCTTCCTTTAGTTATGCTGCAGTAGGTTTAGGTTGCTGGGGGATTCCCATAATGCATTGAGTATTTCTTCTTAGGTCACCTTTCTCACTCACTATGCATTAATAGACCTCTCTGCATTGAATCATTAGTTGTTATTAATCTCTGTCTCTCTTCCACAGAATGTATTTATCTTGTCTTCCTTCTTTCACCCCAACCGGTCGCAGCAGTTGGCTGCCCCTTCCTGAGCCTGGTTCTACCGGAGGTTTCTTCTTTTTGAAGGGGAGTTTTTCCTTCCCACTGTAGCCAAAGTGCTTGCTCATAGGGCGTCATGATTGTTGGGTTTTTCTCTGTATGTATTATTGTAGGGTCTACCTTACAATATAAAGTACCTTGAGGCAGCTGTTGCTGTGATTTGGTGCTATATAAATAAAACTGAATTGAGCTGAATTGAGAGCTCTGCAGCACCAAATGGATGAATGGATGGACAGACAAGTGGAGGTTCCACATACCGGTGATGAGTAGGTGAACATGTCCTGCAGCCCGCGGGTCGTGCTCATGGCTGAGAATCAGCACGGCACTCTGTTGGTAATCCCCCCCAACAGAAGATTTCTAGTCAAGCCCAATTCCATCAGAGCCAACACCCGTTGGTCCAGCCCCTCTAATGCTTTTATAACAGAACAATTCAGGAACAGGGATGCTAAAAGACACAAAGACAGCCCACTGCTTTCTCATTCACTGCTGTAATTACGTCTTGGTTTAGGCTGAGGGGTGGCGAGGGTGACCATTACACCCCTAAAGGCAGCAGGAAGGAGCTAATCTGCTCACTTCCTCCAGCAGCTGTGAGATAAATACAATTAGCATGATGATGAAAATGATTCCAGAGATGTTCTCATCCCGAACGAACGATCCTACTCTCAACAGCTCAGCGTGCACACAGTAAGAGTGATCACTGAACAGAATCAACTTTTAGGGATTTACTTACCTGGATAATGCATCAAGACGTGATGATTCATCTTAATCACTTAGAAATTAAAAATAAATCAAAGCAGGCGCCCCCTGTTGGATAGCAGGCACACCTCTATCATGCTGAAATCCACGCAGGTGTTCAGACTTTGAAGACCGTTTTTATTTTCTTCAGCTTCTCATTTTGGGACGACGGCGTGATTAACAAGCCCGATGGCATCCTGGTTACCGAGGGACGAGGGGCAGGATGATTAATGGTGTTTCCATCAAGTGCCATGTTCCACTGACTCACAGCATGTGGCTCAGCTCTCACAGACACCTCACGGTGAGGTGATCTACATCAGGTGTTATCCCGGAGGCATAAATCCTCAGAAACCAAAGACAGATCCTCCAGAGCCGGACAGAACACCCATGGGGGATCTCATCACTAAAACCATTAGTGAGTGAATCAGGAGTGCGAGGCATGTTTCACGTGTTTTTCACTGAAGATGTCTGTAAACACAATTGTGTTTTATTGAGGCGATGTTGATGCCACCACATCATCGTTCAGCGACATTTCACTGATGTAAAGATGGCCGGCTGAGAAACGATCACTTTTACTTACAAGAGAACGAGAAGATCCCCCAGCTGTGACAGCACCCCAACAGACCGACCATGACAACGAAGTCACCAGTCACATGGCAGGATAACAGGAAGTCTGCTTTTCTGAAAATGTAACTAGAAGACATTTTCACTTCCTGGTTGATACTTCCTGGTTTTTTGGTGAGTTTGGTTTCTTTAGTGTTTTGAGCTTCTCGTTAGAGTTGTTTTTTTTCTGTGATATTTCCTCTGAATCATGTTTCACAGCTGTCTTTTGTTGAGGACATGCAGTTGTAGTTTGGACTTTATCCTCTGGACTTTCAAATAAGCCAATGATAAGCCTCCAGTGTTCAGGTCCTCTCTACACCACATTTGAACCTGACCTCCAAAATAAAAGCAGAACAGACAAATCACCACAGCACATTCAGCTGAGAACCACAAATTTCCGTAGACCTCAGACAGCTGCAGGTCTGAGGAGCTCGGGGGGCTCAGATGTTCCTGAGCAGCCCTGAGTGACTCAGCAGTGAGCAGACTGTGGCTTCTAACAGATTTCATGCCTGTTTTCTTTGTGTCATCGGTGAGTGGCCGTGGGCCGGCGTAAAACACCAGTCCAGCGGGCCAAGCTGACGCTGATGTCAGCTGACAGGAGGATGTAACGCTCAGAGCACTCGCTGACGCTCAGGCTGCCCTGACTCTATCGCTGTGTGCAGAACAGATTCTTTCAATTTATTTCTGGAGAATTCACTTCTGTGATAAACTCACTGCATCACTGTGATGTCACATCCTTCCCTGTAGGAAAACTGTTAAAATCATTTACATAGTCTGTCTTTCGTTTTGCTTTTCGATCCAAATCAAATCATTTGGTCAGCTCCAAACTCTTCATAGGGACAGGAGCTCCGAGACAGGAACAGGAAGTCGTGGAGATCAAGTGCAAACGCTCATTGCTGAGCTTCATGAGCTCAGGTGAAGCCAGGCGTCACACCGCGTCCTGGATGTTTGTTTCCGCTTTGTCAGTCTGATGCCATGTTTAAGGTCTTCCTTCATTCATAATCACTGCTGTGCTGCAGTTCAAAGGTCAAATAGAATCTGTTGCAGCGACCGAGCAGCTGAAGTTCTTAACATGGTGAATGCTCGCCAAGAAGACGGATGCAGCTCAATGGGACAAACAGGCGATCCACAGCTGTAAGGATAATGCTGCAAAAACTGCAAAACACACACACACCTTACTGTTCATGTTTGCAGGACCAGGACTGAAATTCAAACATGAACCTTTTTACTTAAACAGTCCAAAGAAGAGAAATCTGAAAACACAGAAACTGAACTCAAAGAGCACATGCGGATGATCGACAGGAGGACAGGACTATTCATACACACCAAGGGCCGATCGGTGGACGGGCAAACAGGAAATGAATGAACCACTGCTGAACAGTAAGTAAAAGTTCAACCTAGACATAGCAGACAAAAACTACCAAAGTAAAATGTGAAAAACCAAGGAAACTAAAGTACTCACAGACTCTGAACAGATGATCAGAAACTGAAATCATAAAACCCAAAGACCATCACTACTGAGTGCTCAGTAACATCCACATAAAACCCTAGAATTTAAATCTGACATGGAGCTCCACCTTCTTGAACGCTCTGTTAGTACAGTAACCTCACAGCAGTCAT
The DNA here is from genome assembly GCF_057381915.1 of Diplotaxodon limnothrissa. Classification (NCBI taxonomy): domain Eukaryota; kingdom Metazoa; phylum Chordata; class Actinopteri; order Cichliformes; family Cichlidae; genus Diplotaxodon; species Diplotaxodon limnothrissa. The sequence continues at coordinate 29,222,587 of NC_140602.1, read as the reverse complement.
ATTATTGGTCCCATGATGTCATTAATATTACTCTAAAATTCTCCAACAACAGAAACACAGTCCAGAGATCCTGTTAGCAGACAGCTAGCAGCTACAGCCGCCTGTGTCACCATCCACCCGTCAGTGAAAGAGGCCACGCCCCTAATGTTGTAGACTTGAATACAGTGTACAATACTGTGGTAGAGTGGATTACAAGTCCTCATTCACAGCAAGGAGTTTAACGGCAGTCAGTCCGTTGTTCTCCACCCGTCCATCCGCTCGGCAGCCTCCCTCTGTCTGAGCCTCGCAGCTTCATCAGTCCAGCAGATCTCCACATCAAACTTTCAGGCCTGAAACACTCGGTTCAGCTCTGATAGAAACTGAACCCAGATCAGTTAACCCTTTAAGACCTACCATAGAACCAAGTCTGCCAGAGCTTATATTATATTTTTACATGTTGTAGTGCCATTTTTGGGAGCATTTCGAGTTGCTATACATCAATACAACCATTATAGCCCAAATTTTAATAATATGCATGCATTAAGTGCATAGAAATTACCTAAATTGCAAGAAAGTGCAATAAACTACAAAAAAATTGAAAATTGTTTTTGTTTTTTTAACATATATTTCTAGTTAGAGAAATATAAGAGGCTTATCCCTCAAAACTGTAAATACAAAAAAGTTGCACAAAATAGTTTCCCACCACAGGAAATTTATTTTGAGTGTCTTCATATTTTTATTTTTGAAATACACCAATTTTTATACACTGCAGGAAAAACGAAAATAAATATTATAATGCAAATTTGCAAAAAAGCAGCATATGCATCAAAATAAACTATTTCCAGCAGTGCAATATGAGTCCTGAGCATCCCAGAAACGACACAGAAAGTCATAAAGTCAAACATAACTTTTAAAAAACACCAGTATAGGCTCATAAGGCCCTGATGGTAAAAAACTACATTTCCGCGAAAATGACGTCACTTCCGGTTTTGGGCAGGTAATGGAGGACATGCGATAGCTCACGCTGACGTCTATTCTAATGTAGGAAGTGTTACGAACAGCTGATGGATCGGCAAAGCGCGTTTCTGGAATATTATGTTTTTGTTGCTGCAAGTGCTTTTTATGCAGTTTTTGCAAAGCTATATGTGGAAGGAAACTGTGACCTAGATGTAAGTACAACTCCTCCGGTTTCATATGCAAAAAAAATTATTGCGCTAGCTCACGTGGTTGCTACAAGTGCTACAAGGATTTAAAAGTAGTTGCGCAAAACGGAGCGTGTCCGCGCTGACCGGTTTTAAAGGGTTAAATACTCAGTTTGAGGACTGAACCTGGTCTCTGAACAAATGTGTTATCATCTGTCCGAGTCGGAACGACCTGCAGCACTTTGACCCGTTTCTGATCACTCACAGCGTGCATTCTGGGTAAACCTTCAGGGTCAGATCAGCAGGTGGGACAGGTGTCAGCTCTGGTGGGAGCAGGTCAAAAGTCATTTAAAGTCCAGGATCACCTTCCAGCTGTGATTATTATGGACTCTACAGTGGTGCTGTTCTGCTACTGATGCTACAAACTTAGAAAAGTGCAGAAAGACGTCAACGAGTCCAAGCCAGCCGGAGCTTCACGCTCCCCGTCCCTCTTGGAGTCTGCTGCCCTGACAGGCAGGACTTTACCAATCGCTTCCAGCCTGAAGACAGAAGCCTGACACCACCCTCCAGCTTCACCCACCTGAACCAAGGGTGTTTCGAACCTCGGCTTCATGTAAATAAGAAGTGTGACTGTTTTTAAACTGAAGAGTGTGGAAGAAAAGCAGAGTGAGGTAGGCGGTCATAGGCTCATAGGAGGTCACATGACTGTCAGGGTTTTCTCTGTGTTCTCTGTATGATTGCAGTCTTTACAGTGCAAAGTGCCCTGTGGGGAGCGCTGTTGTAATTTGGCGTTGTATAAATAAAACTGAATGAAGTGTGCAGAACAAACGTGTGGATCAGTCTGGTCGCTGTTTCATTTCCTCACACAGGTCCAGCGTTCTCTCGAAATCAAACCGTGACATTGAACTGATGATTAAAATGATGCTGATTATGTTAACAAGATGTGGGAAGCACTCCACAGACATCAATGCCTTTAATGTGGAAGCACAAATGCGTTCGGCACACAAACACATAAAATTAAATGTCATCATTAAGAGACAAAAAAGAGAAAGAAGCCTATCAACGTGTCGCATATTTACAAGTATAATAAATAAATAATTATTGTTTGAGCCATTTAATATCCTCTCCAACTGACTATTATGACAAGGATGCTGATGCCAGTAAATATTAAATACATTTTTAAATCTTATAAAATACACACCAAAGAACAAAGGCAGAAATGAAGTGCAGGCACTGAATGTATGAAATGGGACTGAAGCGATGTTGTTTTACCTTCCCTTTAACCTTCTATTTTAATAATTTATTCATTATGAAAAATGTCTGTTTTGTACTGTAGTCACTGTTTGCTCACTATTAATTAATTAATTAGTTTGTTTGTTTGTCTGTTTCCTCCTTCAGTGAGTGAACTACAGGGATGTCACTACATAAACTTTATTCTTCATTTGTGTCACATTTTACAGTGGATGTTATGGTTATTTTCAGTGTGGTTTCTGGTGCCTGTAAAAGCATTTTAACCATTTTAATCAGTAATTTGTTGACGTCATGATTTTTGGGGGCACTTTCGGTCTTCCATATTTTAACTTTTGAGATGAATTTCTGTCCGTGCACGTGAGCCTTTATGTCTCACGCTTTGATCGGAAGGTGAACACACAGCACATCTCTGAGATCACTTCTCTGGGTGCACGCGCGAAATGCCAACACGTTCACATGACTCACATTTAAATGGACGCAGCTGCAGTCCTGCACAGAGACACAAAGCGTCAAAGATCCTCACCTGAGCTGAGCTTACACCTGGAGCGCGGTTCCCGTCAGTCCTGCCTCTGTGCTCGGCGCAGGGGCTGCTGCTGCCTGCGGTACACAGCTGAAAGAAGCTGCCGCCGTGTTTGGGAGGAGAAGAGCGGGAGAAGTGGAGCAGTCACCCATCTGCGGAGAGGCGCCTGTGAGCTCCGCACGGAGAGGCGGCCGCTCGGAGAGTGAGCAGGAGGAGCTCCAACCAGTGCGGAGTCAGAGGGAGGGAGGGAGCAGTGACAACAGAGCAGCTTTACCCAGGGTCGTAAACACGTTTAAGGAGGCCTGAGTCTGAGGGGGCCCTCAGCATCCAAACACCAGGACCAGATGCTGAGGGGGAAGCCGAACATTCACGGCATCCATGCAGTCATTTCATGGATTAATCCCACATTTTACTACCCTGACAAATACACAAACTTTATTCTGAAAAACTGGAACACATGATCTGAAGGCGTGTTTCCTTTACCCACCCCGTCAGTAAAACACTCACTCCACACACCACAGTCAGTTTCAACCCATCTACAGTGCTGGGGACGTTAAGTAATCCATCACCTTTCCTAAAGTAATGCACCATATTACTTAATTACTTGGCAGGGAAGTAATTAGTTACACTTCTGCAATAGCTTACTTTCTCATTACCGTTGGGATTAAATAATTTGCAGTGCCTCCCTTTTTATTAATAAGTGTTATAAAGTTATATAGTGTAGTATTAAGTGGACACAGCCCTGAAAAATAAAGGCATGAGACCATGTGTCCTTGGGGAGTAGAAAGCTGTAGACTCTCACTCACGCTTGCCTGGGAAAAGTAGATACGAGGGGACCATCTCTAGTGGAAAGTTACGGAGACACTGTTGTTTAGACTAGAATGAGAGAGCGTCTGTAATAAAACTGTTAGGGGTACACCACCATTTTGAGATCCGCGGCAACGTGTCATGCAGGACGCATCTCCCGTCTAGAAGTAATATAAAAGAGAAATAAAGGGTTAAATGGTCTACTGAGCAATGTTTTGTCTTCCATCAGATGCCTCTGAGGAATCAAAAGAACTCAGTGAAGTGTTGATATTTACATTACTCCATAAAATGACCTGAAACACTGTCTCATAATTACAATATAAACTTGAGGCACACAAAGCTTAGCATTGGCATGCTAGCACACGGGGTGGCTGTAGGTCAGGAGGTAGAGAAGGCTATCTATTAATTGGAGGGTCGGTAGTTTGAGCCCTGGCAGGGGCGGATCTAGTGAAAATTTCCTAGGGTAGCATGGAAATCAAATGGTGTGGCAAAATCAAAGCCATGTTTTTACTCATGCTAGTGTTACATCCTGTAATATGCATATAAAATATTATAGTCTATAACTTTATTTTCTTTAGCCCAGATAATTAAACATTTTAGTTACATAAAACATGTGAATTTTGATTTTATGTAGCCAGTAAAATAAATAAGTATAAAATCCAGAAAGCAACGTGGGGTTGAAACTTAAGTTTAAACTTAAGCTAATTTAACTTAAGTGTAAATCTCCAAAAGTTGATTCTGTTCATCTGGATGTAGCGTTTTGTTGGAGAAACGTTTCCTCACTCATCCAAGTGACTTCTTCAGTCTCAGCTGACTGCAGGTTTGCCCAATCTTATAAACAGCACATTTGCATAATGACTGAAACCAGCCCACTGAAGGAACAATGGGCTGGGAGGTCAGTTTCTTCATCATGATTATGCAAATTCTCATGACCATTGATCAACAACCACTGATCAACAACCACTGATCAATGGCCATGAGTACCATTCACAGAGAGTTGGGGAATGGCTGTGAGACGGCGAAAGATGTATCCTTAGGCCCCCTCCTCGATTCAGAAATGGTCTTTCCCCTTCCACGTACATGGCTTCCTTGACTCCGCGCTCAAACCAGCGTTCCTCCCTGTCCAGGATGTGCACATCCTCATCATTGACAGAGTATCCACTGGCCTGTAGGTGTGAATAGACTGCAGAGCCCTGGCCTGACGGGGTAGCTCTTCTGAAACTTAAGTGTAAACTTAAGTTAACGCAGTTAGCTCGTTAACGCATTAGCGCCATGCAGCCATTCACACGGGGCGATCTGTGTTAACTTGCTAACGGAGATTTGCCACATTAATGTGGTTAACGTCATTTTAATGAGATTAACTCTGACAGCACTAGTTTATAAGTAACATAGCCAACCCCAAAATGTTTCTTATGATTCAACTGTGTAATTCAACTTATTTGTTTAGACGGACAAGCTAAATTATTTTATTTTCAACTATAAAGCCAACCTAAGCTTTAACAGTTTAACAGGCCACTATTCTGGTTTATGGTTTTGGACTTTCACAATAAAACCCGTCTAAACACAACAAAACAAAAACTATTATTATTATAATAATAATTAAAGCTGCAAGCAGCGTTATGAGGGCCCTCGCACCCCCGGCACGTCGAGCCACTGCCAACACCTCAAACCGGCACGTCCGATGTGATGTCACATTGATGGATTTCATGCTTTTAATCACCAGCTAACATTTCATCTTATTCAACCAGGATTATAGTCATGCCACTAGGTGGCGCTCTAACCATTATTGACAAATAGCATAACAAACATTTCCAAGCTCGAGTCTCATCACACCTTCGACCTTTGGGAGAGATTGGACATTGTGTTTTTTAGTGACAGCAGATTACTGCTTTTTGCGAGTGATTGAAACTCTACGTGCCGCCATGACCACCCCGTTTCCCTGAACGGAAAAAGCTTCGCAATTTAACATCACAAAGGTCTTTAGATTCTACACACTGAAGAATGCTTAAATATGATGAAATCCCTTGGAGGAGTTCGTCAAAGTATGAGGCCTGAAAAGGGGGGAAAATGTCATCAAAATTACACATTAATTTTAAAATGGCTGACTTCCTGTTGGATTTGGGATATTGCTCCAAGAGACTTTTTTGTACATCTTGATATCTTACACAAGCTTACCAAGTGTCAGACTCATAGATGAAACACAGAGCAGGGGCTGATGTTTTGAAATATTGTAGGGGGCGCTGTGGAGCCATTTTGCGCTATTCAAGGAAAATGGTTACATAACAACAATGCCTTCATGCATTTGGAGGTGTGTGCCAAATTTCAAGCCTCTATAAACTTTCCAAGCCCCTCAAAAGCCACTTCATCTTTCATGATGAACCGCGTTGCCACCAGGGTGCGCAGTTCAGTTTAAAGTCACAATTTTTGCACTGAAGCATCACGAGGGACTGATGGTGATATTCACCGCTTTTGAGGTGGCCACGATCAACCTGTGAAAATCAGTACAACAAAGTTAAAGCCATGACATTTCCTGTTGCCACTAGGTGGCGCTGTCCGTATTTCCGACAATGGGCACATCAATCTGTTCAGGACGGGTCTGACATCATGCCTGTAAAGTCTGGTACTGATCAGACTGGATTTCATTGAGTTATACTAATTTGTTTCTTCATGGCGTGACATCAAAGTTCGCCATGCTGCTGGGGTCACACCCTTTCGCGAAAACTCACAGTTTTCACTGTAACCCAAGACCAACTCCTTAAGGCTTTCCTGGAGAAATTTGAGGCTGCAGATGTCACCCATCACTATACTGTACCCCAAAATGTAAAACATGACATTTCCTGTTCCCACTAGGTGGCGCTGTCCTTGATGTCAAATATGGCAGTTGAAATATGTTCAGGGGTGGAGCCTTATCATATGTCTTCACTTTGGTCAAGGTCAGAAAATGTATGACAAAATGAGAGGCAATAAGATTTTCATGGCGAGTCATCGAAATTCGCCATGGCGCCACGGCCTCATAGTATTGTGAAAACTCAAAAGCTCCGCAATTTAACATGGCACAAGGGTGTAGTTGACACTGTCCAAATTTGAAGGTTATGAAATGAAACCCCAAGGAGGAGTTCGCAAAAGTTCGAGGCATGGAAATGGCAAAATTAGAGCCAAAATGTCACCTTCTCTTCCAAATGGCGGACTTCCTGTTGGGTTTGCGTCAATGGGCCCACAGACTTTTTTGTTCGTCTTGGCATGATACATATGTGTGCCAAATTTCATACATGTAGCTCAAACGATGTGGTCGTAGGGCTGCATTTAACAAGGCATAGGTGGCGCTCTAGAGCCATTTCCCAGTGCTCATATGTAAAACCATTAAAATACAAAATTTTTCACCAGACCTGGCATGTGTGCAAAATTTCATGAGTTTTTGAGCATGTTTAGGCCCTCAAAAAGGCCCTTGTTTGGGGTGAATAATAATAATAATAATAATTAAAGCTGCAAGCAGCGTTATGAGGGCCCTCGCACCCCATCGCGTCGAGCCACGCCCAACACCTACAACCAGCACCTCCGATCTGATGTCACATTGATGGAATTCATGCATTTAACCACCAGCTAACATTTCATCTCATTCAATCATCATTATAGTCGTCCCACTAGGTGGCGCTCTAACCATTACTGACAAATGGCATAACAAACACTTCCAAGCTCGAGTCTCATCACACCTGAGACGTTTGGGAGAGATTGGACATTGTGTTTTTGAGTGACAGCAGATTACTGCTTTTTGGCGAGTGATTCAAACTCTAAGTGCCGCCATGACCACCCCGTTTCCCTGGACGTAAAAAGCTTCGCAATTTAACATCACAAAGGTCTTTAGATTCCACACACTGGAGAATGGTTCAATATGATGAAATCCCTTGGAGGAGTTCGTCAAAGTATGAAGCCTGAAAAGAGGAGAAAATGTCGCCAAAATTGCACATTAATTTTAAAATGGCTGACTTCCTGTTGGATTTGGGATATTACTCCAAGAGACTTTTTTGTACATCTTGATATCTCCTATAAGCCTACCAGGTTTCAGATTCATACATAATACACAGAGCTGGGGCTGTGGTTTTGAAATTTTGTAGGGGGCGCTGTGGAGCCAGTTTGGGATATTCAATGAAAATGATCACATAACAACAAAGCCTTCGTGACATTGGAGGTGTGTGCCAAATTTCAAGCCTCTATAAACTTGCCAAGACCCTCAAAAGCCACTTCATCTTTCATCGTGAACAGCGTTGCCACCAGGGTGCGCCGTTCAGTTTAAAGTCACAATTTTTGCACTGAAGCATCACGAGGGACTGATGTTGATATTCACCGCTTTTGAGGTGGCCACGATGAACCTGTGAAAATCAGTACAACAAAATTAAAGCCATGACATTTCCTGTTGCCACTAGGTGGCGCTGTCCGTATTTCTGACAATGGGCACATCAATCTGTTCAGGGCGGGTCTGACATCATGCCTGTAAAGTCTGGTACTGATCAGACTGGATTTCATTGAGTTATACTAATTTCTTTCTTCATGGCGTGACATCAAAGTTCGCCATGCTGCTGGGGTCACACCCTTTCGCGAAAACTCACAGTTTTCACTGTAACCCAAGACCAACTCCTTAAGGCTTTCCTGGAGAAATTTGAGGCTGCAGATGTCACCCATTACTATACTGTACCCCAAAGTGTTAAACATGACATTTCCTGTTCCCACTAGGTGGCGCTGTCCTTGAGGTCAAATATGGCAGTTGAAATATGTTCAGGGGTGGAGCCTTATCATATGTGTTCACTTTGGTCAAGGTCAGAAAATGTATGACAAAATGAGAGGCAATAAGATTTTCATGGCGAGTCATCGAAATTCGCCATGGCGCCACGGCCTCATAGTATTGTGAAAACTCAAAAGCTCCGCAATTTAACATGGCACAAGGGTGTAGTTGACACTGTCCAAATTTGAAGCTTATAGGACCAAATCCCAAGGAGGAGTTCGTTAAAGTTCGAGGCATGGAAACGGTAAAATCAGAGCCAAAATGTCACCTTCAATCCAAAATGGCGGACTTCCTTTTGGGTTTAGGACATTGCCATAATAGACTTTTTTGTTCGACTCTGAAAGTTATATAGGTGTACCGACTTTCAAACATGTAGGTCATACCCATACCGGGGGCTCGCGTTTTTCATTTTTCTAGGTGGCGCTACTGAGCTAATTTTCCCTGGCCATGTCTGAGAACATTAAAATACGTAAATTTTCACCAGACCTGACGCGTGTGCAAAATTTCATGAGTTTTCGAGCATGTTTAGGCCCTCAAACGGCCAATTCATTTGCCGGAATAATAATAATAATAATAATAATAAACAGAGCAATTACAATAGGGCCTTCGCACTGTCAGTGCTCGGGCCCTAATAATAATAATAATAATTAAAGCTGCAAGCAGCGTTATGAGGGCCCTCGCACCCCCGGCGCGTCGAACCACGCCCAACACCTAAAACCAGCACCTCCGATCTGATGTCACATTGATGGAATTCATGCATTTAACCACCAGCTAACAATTCATCTCATTCAATCATGATTATAGTTGTCCCACTAGGTGGTGCTCTAACCATTACTGACAAATGGCATAACAAACATTTCCTAGCTCGAGTCTCATCACGCCTGTGACCTTTGGGAGAGATTGAACATTGTGTTTTTGAGTGACAGCAGATTACTGCTTTTTGGCGAGTGATTGAAACTCTACGTGCCGCCATGACCACCCCGTTTCCCTGAATGTAAAAAGCTTCGCAATTTAACATCACAAAGGTCTTTAGATTCCACACACAGGAGATTGCATCAATCTGATGAAATCCCTTGCAGGAGTACGTCAAAGCACGGTGCCTGAAAAGAGGGGAAAATGTTGCCAAAATTGCACATTAATTTTAAAATGGCTGACTTCCTGTTGGATTTGGGATATTGCTCCAAGAGACTTTTTTGTACATCTTGATATCTCCTATAAGCCTACCAGGTTTCAGATTCATACATAAAACACAGAGCTGGGGCTGTGGTTTTGAAATTTTGTAGGGTGCGCTGTGGAGCCATTTTGGGATATTCAAGGAAAATGATCAGATGACAACAAAGCCTTCGTCACATTGGAGGTGTGTGCCAAATTTCAAGCCTCTATAAACTTTCCAAGACCCTCAAAAGCCACTTCATCTTTCATGGTGAACAGCGTTGCCACCAGGGTGCGCCGTTCAGTTTAAAGTCACAATTTTTGCACTGAAGCATCACGAGGGACTGATGGTGATATTCACCGCTTTTGAGGTGGCCACGATGAACCTGTGAAAATCAGTACAACAAAATTAAAGCCATGACATTTCCTGTTGCCACTAGGTGGCGCTGTCCGTATTTATGACAATGGGCACATCAATCTGTTCAGGGCGAGTCTGACATCATGCCTGTAAAGTCTGGTACTGATCAGGCTGGATTTCATTGAGTTATACTAATTTGTTTCTTCGTGGCGTGACATCAAAGTTCGCCATGCTGCTGGGGTCACACCCTTTCACGAAAACTCACAGTTTTCACTGTAACCCAAGACCAACTCCTTAAGGCTTTCCTGGAGAAATTTGAGGCTGCAGATGTCACCCATCACTATACTGTACCCCAAAGTGTAAAACATGACATTTCCTGTTCCCACTAGGTGGCGCTGTCCTTGATGTCAAATATGGCAGTTGAAATATGTTCAGGGGTAGAGCCTTATCATATGTGTTCACTTTGGTCAAGGTCAGAAAATGTATGACAAAATGAGAGGCAATAAGATTTTCATGGCGAGTCATCGAAATTCGCCATGGCGCCACGGCCTCACCGTATTGTGAAAACTCAAAAGCTCCGCAATTTAACATGGCACAAGGGTGTAGTTGACACTGACCAAATATGAAGGTTATGAAATCAAACCCCAAGGAGGAGTTCGCAAAAGTTCGAGGCATGGAAATGGCAAAATTAGAGCCAAAATGTCACCTTCTCTTCCAAATGGCGGACTTCCTGTTGGGTTTGCGTCAATGGGCCCACAGACTTTTTTGTTCGTCTTGGCATGATACACATGTGTGCCAAATTTCATACATGTAGCCCAAACGATGTGGTCGTAGGGCTGCATTTAATAAGGCATAGGTGGCGCTCTAGAGCCATTTCCCAGTGCTCATATGTAAAACCATTAAAAAACAAAATTTTTCACCAGACCTGGCATGTGTGCAAAATTTCATGAGTTTTTGAGCATGTTTAGGCCCTCAAAAAGGCCCTTGTTTTGCCTGAATAATAATAATAATAATAATTAAAGCTGCAAGCAGCGTTATGAGGGCCCTCGCACCCCCGGCACGTCGAGCCACGCCCAACACCTAAAACCAGCACCTCCGATCTGATGTCACATTGATGGAATTCATGCATTTAACCACCAGCTAACATTTCAACTCATTCATTTATGATTAGTTAGTCGTTCCACTAGGTGGCGCTCTAACCATTATGTACAAATGGCATAACAAACATTTCCGAGCTCGAGTCTCATCACGCCTATGAGCTTTGGGAGAGATTGGACATTGTGTTTTTGAGTGACAGCAGATTACTGCTTTTTGGCGAGTGATTGAAACTCCACGTGCCGCCATGACCACCCCGTTTCCCTGAATGTAAAAAGCTTCGCAATTTAACATCACAAAGGTCTTTAGATTCCACACACAGGAGATTGGTTCAATATGATGAAATCCCTTGGAGGAGTTCGTCAAAGAACGGTGCCTGGAAAGAGGGGAAAATGTTGCCAAAATTGCACATTAATTTTAAAATGGCTGACTTCCTGTTGGATTTGGGATATTGCTCCAAGAGACTTTTTTGTACATCTTGATATCTCCTATAAGCTTACCAGGTTTCAGACTCATACATAAAACACAGAGCTGGGGCTGTGGTTTTGAAATTTTGTAGGGGGCGCTGTGGAGCAATTTCGCGCTATTCAATGAAAATGATCACATGACAACAAAGCTTTCCTCCATTTGGGGGTGTGTGCCAAATTCCAAGACTCTATAAACTTTCCAAGCCCCTCAAAAGCCACTTCATCTTTCATGTTGAACCGTGTTGCCACCAGGGTGCGCCGTTCAGTTTAAAGTCACAATTTTTGCACTGAAGCATCACGAGGGACTGATGGTGATATTCACCGCTTTTGAGGTGGCCACGATGAACCTGTGAAAATCAGTACAACAAAATTAAAGCCATGACATTTCCTGTTGCCACTAGGTGGCGCTGTCCGTATTTCCGACAATGGGCACATCAATCTGTTCAGGGCGGGTCTGACATCATGCCTGTAAAGTCTGGTACTGATCAGACTGGATTTCATTGAGTTATACTAATTTGTTTCTTCATGGCGTGACATCAAAGTTCGCCATGCTGCTGGGGTCACACCCTTTTGCAAAAACTCACAGTTTTCACTGTAACCCAAGACCAACTCCTTAAGGCTTTTCTGGAGAAATTTGAGGCTGCAGATGTCACCCATCACTATACTGTACCCCAAAGTGTAAAACACAACATTTCCTGTTCCCACTAGGTGGCGCTGTCCTTGAGGTCAAATATGGCAGTTGAAATATGTTCAGGGGTGGAGCCTTATCATATGTGTTCACTTTGGTCAAGGTCAGAAAATGTATGACAAAATGAGAGGCAATAAGATTTTCATGGCGAGTCATCGAAATTCGCCATGGCGCCACGGCCTCATAGTATTGTGAAAACTCAAAAGCTCCGCAATTTAACATGGCACAAGGGTGTAGTTGACACTGTCCAAATTTGAAGCTTATAGGACCAAATCCCAAGGAGGAGTTCGTTAAAGTTCGAGGCATGGAAATGGCAAAATTAGAGCCAAAATGTCACCTTCTCTTCCAAATGGCGGACTTCCTGTTGGGTTTGCGTCAATGGGCCCACAGACTTTTTTGTTCGTCTTGGAATGATACACATGTGTGCCAAATTTCATACATGTAGCTCAAACCATGTGGTCGTAGGGCTGCATTTAGCAAGGCATAGGTGGCGCTCTAGAGCCATTTCCCAGTGCTCATAAGTAAAACCATTAAAATACAAAATTTTTCACCAGACCTGGCATGTGTGCAAAATTTCATGAGTTTTTGAGCATGTTTAGGCCCTCAAAAAGGCCCTTGTTTGGGGTGAATAATAATAATAATAATAATAATAATAATAATAATAATAATAATAATAAGAAACGGAGCAGATACAATAGGGCCTTCGCACTCTCAGTGCTCGGGCCCTAATTAAAGCTGCAAGCAGCGTTATGAGGGCCCTCGCACCCCCGGCGTGTCGAGCCATGCCCAACACCTGAAACCAGCACGTCCGATCTGATGTCACATTGATGGAATTCATGCATTTAACCACCAGTTAACATTTCATTTGGTTCAACCATGAGTATAGTCGTCCCACTAGGTGGCGCTCTAACCATTATAGACAAAGGGCATAACAAACATTTCCGAGCTCGAGTCTCATCACGCCTGCGACCTTTGGGAGAGATTGGACTTTGTGTCTTTGAGTGACAGCATATTACTGCTTTTTGGCCAGTGATTGAAACTCCACGTGCCGCCATGACCACCCCGTTTCCTTGAACGTAAAAAGCTTCGCAATTTAACATCACAAAGGTCTTTAGATTCCACACACTGGAGAATGGTTCAATATGATGAAATCCCTTGGAGGAGTTCGTCAAAGTATGAAGCCTGAAAAGAAGGGAAAATGTCGCCAAAATTACACATTAATTTTAAAATGGCTGACTTCCTGTTGGATTTGGGATATTGCTCCAAGAGACTTTTTTGTACATCTTGATATTTTCCATAAGCTTACCAGGTTTCAGACTCATAGATGAAACACAGAGCTGGGGCTGACTTTTTGAAATTTTGTAGGGGGCGCTGTGGAGCAATTTCGCGCTATTCAATGAAAATGATCACATGACAACAAAGCCTACATCCATTTGGAGGTGTGTGCCAAATTTCAAGCCTCTATAAACTTTCCAAGCCCCTCAAAAGCCACTTCATCTTTCATGGTGAACCGCGTTGCCACCAGGGTGCGCCGTTCAGTTTAAAGTCACAATTTTTGCACTGAAGCATCACGAGGGACTGATGGTGATATTCACTGCTTTTGAGGTGGCCAAGATGAACCTGTGAAAATCAGTACAACAAAATTAAAGCCATGACATTTCCTGTTGCCACTAGGTGGCGCTGTCCGTATTTCCGACAATGGGCACATCAATCTGTTCAGGGCGGGTCTGACATCATGCCTGTAAAGTCTGGTACTGATCAGACTGGATTTCATTGAGTTATACTAATTTGTTTCTTCATGGCGTGACATCAAAGTTCGCCATGCTGCTGGGGTCACACCCTTTTGCGAAAAGTCACAGTTTTCACTGTAACCCAAGACCAACTCCTTAAGGCTTTTCTGGAGAAATTTGAGGCTGCAGATGTCACCCATCACTATACTGTACCCCAAAGTGTAAAACATGACATTTCCTGTTCCCACTAGGTGGCGCTGTCCTTGATGTCAAATATGGCAGTTGAAATATGTTCAGGGGTGGAGCCTTATCATATGTCTTCACTTTGGTCAAGGTCAGAAAATGTATGACAAAATGAGAGGCAATAAGATTTTCATGGCGAGTCATCGAAATTCGCCATGGCGCCACGGCCTCATAGTATTGTGAAAACTCAAAAGCTCCGCAATTTAACATGGCACAAGGGTGTAGTTGACACTGTCCAAATTTGAAGCTTATAGGACCAAATGCCAAGGAGGAGTTCGTTAAAGTTCGAGGCATCGAAACGGTAAAATCAGAGCCAAAATGTCACATTCAATCCAAAATGGCGGACTTCCTGTTGGGTTTGCGTCAATGGGCCCACAGACTTTTTTGTTCGTCTTGGCATGATACACATGTGTGCCAAATTTCATACATGTAGCTCAAACGATGTGGTCGTAGGGCTGCATTTAACAAGGCATAGGTGGCGCTCTAGAGCCATTTCCCAGTGCTCATATGTAAAACCATTAAAATACAAAATTTTTCACCAAACCTGGCATGTGTGCAAAATTTCATGAGTTTTTGAGCATGTTTAGGCCCTCAAAAAGGCCCTTGTTTGGGGTGAATAATAATAATAATAATAATTAAAGCTGCAAGCAGCGTTATGAGGGCCCTCGCACCCCCGGCACGTCGAGCCACGCCCAACACCTAAAACCAGCACCTCCGATCTGATGTCACATTGATGGAATTCATGCATTTAACCACCAGCTAACATTTCATCTCATTCAATCATGATTATAGTCGTCCCACTAGGTGGCGCTCTAACCATTACTGACAAATGGCATAACAAACATTTCCCAGCTCGAGTCTCATCACGCCTGCGACCTTTGGGACATATTGGACATTTTGATTTTGAGTGACAGCAGATTACTGCTTTTTGGCGAGTGACTGAAACTCCACGTGCCGCCATGACCACCCGTTTCCCTGAACGTAAAAACGTTCGCAATTTAACATCACAAAGGTCTTTAGATTCCACACACTGGAGATTGGTTCAATATAATGAAATCCCTTGGAGGAGTTCGTCAAAGAACGGTGCCTGGAAAGAGGGCAAAATGTTGCCAAAATTGCACATTCATTTTAAAATGGCTGACTTCCTGTTGGATTTGGGATATTGCACCAAGAGACTTTTTTGTACATCTTGATATCTCCTATAAGCTTACCAGGTTTCAGAATCATACATAGAACACAGAGCAGGGGCTGTGGTTTTGAAATTTTGTAGGGGGCGCTGTGGAGCAATTTCGCACTATTCAATGAAAATGATCACATGCCAACAAAGCCTTCATCCATTTGGAGGTGTGTGCCAAATTTCAAGCCTCTATAAACTTGCCAAGACCCTCAAAAGCCACTTCATCTTTCATGGTGAACAGCGTTGCCACCAGGGTGCGCCGTTCAGTTTAAAGTCACAATTTTTGCACTGAAGCATCACGAGGGACTGATGGTGATATTCACCGCTTTTGAGGTGGCCACGATGAACCTGTGAAAATCAGTACAACAAAATTAAAGCCATGACATTTCCTGTTGCCACTAGGTGGCGCTGTCCGTATTCCCGACAATGGGCACATCAATCTGTTCAGGGCGGGTCTGACATCATGCCTGTAAAGTCTGGTACTGATCAGACTGGATTTCATTGCGTTATACTAATTTGTTTCTTCATGGCGTGACATCAAAGTTCGCCATGCTGCTGGGGTCACACCCTTTTGCGAAAAGTCACAGTTTTCACTGTAACCCAAGACCAACTCCTTAAGGCTTTCCTGGAGAAATTTGAGGCTGCAGATGTCACCCATCACTATACTGTACCCCAAAGTGTAAAACATGACATTTCCTGTTCCCACTAGGTGGCGCTGTCCTTGATGTCAAATATGGCAGTTGAAATATGTTCAGGGGTGGAGCCTTATCATATGTGTGCTATTTGGTCCAGATCGGAACATGTATGACAGAATGAGAGGCAATAAGATTTTCATGGCGAGTCATCAAAATTCGCCATGGCGCCACGGCCTCATAGTATTGTGAAAACTCAAAAGCTCCGCAATTTAACATGGCACAAGGGTGTAGTTGACACTGTCCAAATTTGAAGGTTATGAAATGAAACCCCAAGGAGGAGTTCGCAAAAGTTCGAGGCATGGAAATTGCAAAATTAGAGCCAAAATGTCACCTTCTCTTCCAAATGGCGGACTTCCTGTTGGGTTTGCGTCAATGGGCCCACAGACTTTTTTGTTCGTCTTGGCATGATACACATGTGTGCCAAATTTCATACATGTAGCTCAAACGATGTGGTCGTAGGGCTGCATTTAACAAGGCATAGGTGGCGCTGTAGAGCCATTTCCCAGTGCTCATATGTAAAACCATTAAAATACAAAATTTTTCACCAGACCTGGCATGTGTGCAAAATTTCATGAGTTTTTGAGCATGTTTAGGCCCTCAAAAAGGCCCTTGTTTCGCCTGAATAATAATAATAATAATAATAATAAGAAGAAACGGAGCAGATACAATAGGGCCTTCGCACTCTCGGTGCTCGGGCCCTAATTAAAGCTGCAAGCAGCGTTATGAGGGCCCTCGCACCCTGGCCTGTCGAGCCATGCCCAACACCTAAAACCAGCACGTCCGATGTGATGTCACATTGATGGAATTCATGCATTTAACCACCAGCTAACATTTCATCTCATTGAACCATGATTATAGTCGTCCCACTAGGTGGCGCTCTAACTATTACTGACAAATGGCATAACAAACATTTCCGAGCTCGAGTCTCATCACACCTGCGACGTTTGGGAGAGATTGGATATTGTGTTTTTGAGTGACAGCAGATTACTGCTTTTTGGCGAGTGATTGAAACTCCAAGTGCCGCCATGACCACCCCGTTTCCCTGAATGTACAAAGCTTCGCAATTTAACATCACAAAGGTCTTTAGATTCCACAAACTTCAGATCGGTCCAATCTTATGAAATCCCTTGGAGGAGTTCGTCAAAGTATGAAGCCTGAAAAGAAGGGAAAATGTCGCCAAAATTACACATTAATTTTAAAATGGCTGACTTCCTGTTGGATTTTGGATATTGCTCCAAGAGACTTTTTTGTCCATCTTGATATCTCCTATAAGCTTACCAGGTTTCAGACTCATACATAAAACACAGAGCTGGGGCTGATGTTTTGAAATTTTGTAGGGGGCGCTGTGGAGCCATTTTGCGCTATTCAATGAAAATGATCACATAACAACAAAGCCTTAAGCACATTGGAGGGGTGCGCCAAATTTCAAGACTTTTTAAACTTTCCAAGCCCCTCAAAAGCCACTTCATTTTTCATGGTGAACAGCGTTGCCACCAGGGTGCGCCGTTCAGTTTAAAGTCACAATTTTCGCACTGCAGCATCATGAAGGACTGATGGTGATATTCACCGCTTTTGAGGTGGCCACGATGAACCTGTGAAAATCAGTACAACAAAGTGTAAGACATGAGATTTCCTGTTCCCACTAGGTGGCGCTCTTCATATTCCTGACAATGGGCAGATCAATCTGTTCAGGGCGGGTCTGACATCATGCCTGTAAAGTCTGGTACTAATCAGACTGGATTTCATGGAGTTATACTAATTTGTTTCTTCATGGCGAGATATCAAAGTTCGCCATGCTGCTGAGGTCACACCCTTTCCTGAAAAGTCACAGTTTTCACTGTACCCCAAGACCAACTCCTTACGCCTTTCCTGGAGAAATTTGAGGCTGCAGATGTCACCCATCACTATACTGTACCCCAAAGTGTAAAACATGACATTTCCTGTTCCCACTAGGTGGCGCTGTCCCTGATGTCAAATATGGCAGTTGAAATATGTTCAGGGGTGGAGCCTTATCATATGTGTTCACTTTGGTCAAGGTCAGAAAATGTATGACAAAATGAGAGGCAATAAGATTTTCATGGCGAGTCATCGAAATTCGCCATGGCGCCACGGCCTCATAGTATTGTGAAAACTCAAAAGCTCCGCAATTTAACATGGCACAAGGGTGTAGTTGACACTGACCAAAGATGAAGCTTATACAACCAAATCCCAAGGAGGAGTTCGCAAAAGTTCGAGGCATGGAAATGGCAAAATTAGAGCCAAAATGTCACCTTCTCTTCCAAATGGCGGACTTCCTGTTGGGTTTGCGTCAATGGGCCCACTGACTTTTTTGTTCGTCTTGGCATGATACACATGTGTGCCAAATTTCATACATGTAGCTCAAACGATGTGGTCGTAGGGCTGCATTTAACAAGGCATAGGTGGCGCTCTAGAGCCATTTCCCAGTGCTCATATGTAAAACCATTAAAATACAAAATTTTTCACCAGACCTGGCATGTGTGCAAAATTTCATGAGTTTTTGAGCATGTTTAGGCCCTCAAAAAGGCCCTTGTTTCGCCTGAATAATAATAATAATAATAATAATAATAATAATAATAATAATAATAATAAGAAACGGAGCAGATACAATAGGGCCTTCGCACTCTCGGTGCTCGGGCCCTAATTAAAGCTGCAAGCAGCGTTATGAGGGCCCTCGCACCCCCGGCGTGTCGAGCCATGCTCAACACCTGAAACCAGCACGTCCGATCTGATGTCACATTGATGGAATTCATGCATTTAACCACCAGTTAACATTTCATTTGGTTCAACCATGAGTATAGTCGTCCCACTAGGTGGCGCTCTAACCATTATAGACAAAGGGCATAACAAACATTTCCGAGCTCGAGTCTCATCACGCCTGCGACCTTTGGGAGAGATTGGACTTTGTGTCTTTGAGTGACAGCATATTACTGCTTTTTGGCGAGTGATTGAAACTCCACGTTCCGCCATGACCACCCCGTTTCCTTGAACGTAAAAAGCTTCGCAATTTAACATCACAAAGGTCTTTAGATTCCACACACTGGAGAATGGTTCAATATGATGAAATCCCTTGGAGGAGTTCGTCAAAGTATGAAGCCTGAAAAGAGGGGAAAATGTCGCCAAAATTACACATTAATTTTAAAATGGCTGACTTCCTGTTGGATTTGGGATATTGCTCCAAGAGACTTTTTTGTACATCTTGATATTTTCCATAAGCTTACCAGGTTTCAGACTCATACATAAAACACAGAGCAGGGGCTGTGATTTTGAAATTTGGTAGGGGGCGCTGTGGAGCCATTTTGGGATATTCAATGAAAATGATCACATAACAACAAAGCCTTAACCACATTGGAGGTGTGCGCCAAATTTCAAGACTTTTTAAACTTTCCAAGCCCCTCAAAAGCCACTTCATCTTTCATGGTGAACCGCGTTGCCACCAGGGTGCGCCGTTCAGTTTAAAGTCACAATTTTTGCACTGAAGCATCACGAGGGACTGATGTTGATATTCACCGCTTTTGAGGTGGCCACGATGAACCTGTGAAAATCAGTACAACAAAATTAAAGCCATGACATTTCCTGTTGCCACTAGGTGGCGCTGTCCGTATTTCCGACAATGGACACATCAATCTGTTCAGGGTGGGTCTGACATCATGCCTGTAAAGTCTGGTACTGATCAGACTGGATTTCATTGAGTTATACTAATTTGTTTCTTCATGGCGTGACATCAAAGTTCGCCATGCTGCTGGGGTCACACCCTTTCGCGAAAACTCACAGTTTTCACTGTAACCCAAGACCAACTCCTTAAGGCTTTCCTGGAGAAATTTGAGGCTGCAGATGTCACCCATCACTATACTGTACCCCAAAGTGTAAAACATGACATTTCCTGTTCCCACTAGGTGGCGCTGTCCTTGATGTCAAATATGGCAGTTGAAATATGTTCAGGGGTGGAGCCTTATCATATGTGTGCTCTTTGGTCCAGATCGGAACATGTATGACAAAATGAGAGGCAATAAGATTTTCATGGTGAGTCATCGAAATTCGCCATGGCGCCACGGCCTCATAGTATTGTGAAAACTCAAAAGCTCCGCAATTTAACATGGCACAAGGGTGTAGTTGACACTGTCCAAATTTGAAGGTTATGAAATGAAACCCCAAGGAGGAGTTCGCAAAAGTTCGAGGCATGGAAATGGCAAAATTAGAGCCAAAATGTCACCTTCTCTTCCAAATGGCGGACTTCCTGTTGGGTTTGCGTCAATGGGCCCACAGACTTTTTTGTTCGTCTTGGCATGATACACATGTGTGCCAAATTTCATACATGTAGCTCAAACGATGTGGTCATAGGGCTGCATTTAACAAGGCATAGGTGGCGCTCTAGAGCCATTTCCCAGTGCTCATATGTAAAACCATTAAAATACAAAATTTTTCACCAAACCTGGCATGTGTGCAAAATTTCATGAGTTTTTGAGCATGTTTAGGCCCTCAAAAAGGCCCTTGTTTGGGGTGAATAATAATAATAATAATAATTAAAGCTGCAAGCAGCGTTATGAGGGCCCTCGCACCCCCGGCGCGTCGAGCCACGCCCAACACCTAAAACCAGCACGTCCGATCTGATGTCACATTGATGGAATTCATGCATTTAACCACCAGCTAACATTTCAACTCATTCATTCATGATTAGTTAGTCATTCCACTAGGTGGCGCTCTAACCATTATGTACAAATGGCATAACAAACACTTCCGAGCTCAAGTCTAATCACACCTGAGACGTTTGGGAGAGATTGGACATTGTGTTTTTGAGTGACAGCAGATTACTGCTTTTTGGCGAGTGATTCAAACTCTAAGTGCCGCCATAACCACCCCGTTTCCCTGGACGTAAAAAGCTTCGCAATTTAACATCACAAAGGTCTTTAGATTCCACAAACTGCAGATCGGTCCAATTTGATGAAATCCCTTGGAGGAGTTCGTCAAAGTACGGTGCCTGAAAAGATGGGAAAATGTCGCCAAAATTACACATTAACTTTAAAATGGCTGACTTCCTGTTGGATTTGGGATATTGCTCCAAGAGACTTTTTTGTACATCTTAAGATCTTCCATAAGCTTACCAGGTTTCAGACTCATAGATAAAACACAGAGCAGGGGCTGATATTTTGGAATTTTGTAGGGGGCGCTGTGGAGCCATTTTGCGCTATTCAAGGAAAATGGTTACATAACAACAAAGCCTTCATCACATTGGAGGCGTGGGCCAAGTTTAAAGCCTCTATAAACTTTCCAAGCCCCTCAAAAGCCACTTCATCTTTCATGGTGGACTGCGCTGCCACCAGGGTGCGCCATTCAGTTTAAAGTCACAATTTTTGCACTAAACCATCATGAAGGACTGATGGTGATATTCACCGCTTTTGAGGTGGCCACGATGAACCTGTGAAAATCAGTACAACAAAATTAAAGCCATGACATTTCCTGTTGCCACTAGGTGGCGCTGTACGTATTCCTGACAATGGGCACATCAATCTGTTCAGGGCGGGTCTGACATCATGCCTGTAAAGTCTGGTACTAATCAGACTGGATTTCATGGAGTTATACTAATTTGTTTCTTCATGGCGAGATATCAAAGTTCGCCATGCTGCTGAGGTCACACCCTTTCGTGAAAAGTCACAGTTTTCACTGTACCCCAAGACCAACTCCTTACGCCTTTCCTGGAGAAATTTGAGGCTGCAGATGTCACCCATCACTATACTGTACCCCAAAGTGTAAAACATGACATTCCCTGTTCCCACTGGGTGGCGCTGTCGCTGATGTCAAATATGGCAGTTGAAATATGTTCAGGGGTGGAGCCTTATCATATGTGTTCACTTTGGTCAAGGTCAGAATATCTATGACAAAATGAGAGGCAATAAGATTTTCATGGCGAGTCATCGAAATTCGCCATGGCGCCACGGCCTCACCGTATTGTGAAAACTCAAAAGCTCCGCAATTTAACATGGCACAAGGGTGTAGTTGACACTGTCCAAATTTGAAGTTTATAGGACCAAATCCCAAGGAGGAGTTCGTTAAAGTTCGAGGCATGGAAATGGCAAAATTAGAGCCAAAATGTCACCTTCTCTTCCAAATGGCGGACTTCCTGTTGGGTTTGCGTCAATGGGCCCACAGACTTTTTTGTTCGTCTCGGCATGATACACATGTGTGCCAAATTTCATACATGTAGCTCAAACGATGTGGTCGTAGGGCTGCATTTAACAAGGCATAGGTGGCGCTGTAGAGCCATTTCCCAGTGCTCATATGTAAAACCATTAAAATACAAAATTTTTCACCAGACCTGGCATGTGTGCAAAATTTCATGAGTTTTTGAGCATGTTTAGGCCCTCAAAAAAGCCCTTGTTTTGCCTGAATAATAATAATAATAATAATAATAATAATAATAATAATAATAATAAGAAACGGAGCAGATACAATAGGGCCTTCGCACAGTCAGTGCTCGGGCCCTAATAATAATAAGAAACGGAGCAGATACAATAGGGCCTTCGCACTCTCAGTGCTCGGGCCCTAATAATAATAATAATAATTAAAGCTGCAAGCAGCGTTATGAGGGCCCGAGCACTCCCGGCGCGTCGAGCCACGCCCAACACCTAAAACCAGCACGTCCGATCGATGTCACATTGATGGAATTCATGCATTTAACCACCAGCTAACATTTCAACTCATTCATTCATGATTAGCTAGTAGTTCCACTAGGTGGCACTCTAACCATTATGTACAAATGGCATAACAAACATTTCCGAACTCGAGTCTCATTATGCCTGCGACCTTTGGGTGAGATTGGACATTGTGTTTTTGAGTAACAGCAGATTACTGCGTTTTGGCGAGTGATTGAGAGTCTACGTGCCGCCATAACCACCCCGTTTCCCTGAACGTAAAAAGCTTCGCAATTTAACAACACAAAGGTCTTTGGATTCCACACACTGAAGAATAGTGCAATATGATGAAATCCCTTGGAGGAGTTCGTCAAAGAACGATGCCTGAAAAGAGGGGAAAATGTTGCCAAAATTGCACATTAATTTTAAAATGGCTGACTTCCTGTTGGATTTGGGATATTGCTCCAAGAGACTTTTTTGTACATCTTGATATCTCCTATAAGCTTACCAGGTTTCAGACTCATACATAAAACACAGAGCAGGGGCTGTGATTTTGAAATTTTGTAGGGGGCGCTGTGGAGCCATTTTGGGATATTCAATGAAAATGATCACATAACAACAAAGCCTTAACCACATTGGAGGTGTGTGCCAAATTTCAAGACTTTTTAAACTTTCCAAGCCCCTCAAAAGCCACTTCATCTTTCATGGTGAACCGCGTTGCCACCAGGGTGCGGCGTTCAGTTTAAAGTCACAATTTTTGCACTGAAGCATCACAAGGGACTGATGGTGATATTCACCGCTTTTGAGGTGGCCACGATGAACCTGTGAAAATCAGTACAACAAAATTAAAGCCATGACATTTCCTGTTCCCACTAGGTGGCGCTGTCCTTGATGTCAAATATGGCAGTTGAAATATGTTTAGGGGTGGAGCCTTATTATATGTGTTCACTTTGGTCAAGGTCAGAAAATGTATGACAAAATGAGAGGCAATAAGATTTTCATGGCGAGTCATCGAAATTCGCCATGGCGCCACGGCCTCATAGTATTGTGAAAACTCAAAAGCTCCGCAATTTAACATGGCACAAGGGTGTAGTTGATACTGACCAAATATGAAGGTTATGAAATCAAACCCCAAGGAGGAGTTCGCAAAAGTTCGAGGCATGGAAATGGCAAAATTAGAGCCAAAATGTCACCTTCTCTTCCAAATGGCGGACTTCCTGTTGGGTTTGCGTCAATGGGCCCACAGACTTTTTTGTTCGTCTTGGCATGATACACATGTGTGCCAAATTTCATACATGTAGCTCAAACCATGTGGTCGTAGGGCTGCATTTAACAAGGCATAGGTGGCGCTCTAGAGCCATTTCCCAGTGCTCATATGTAAAACCATTAAAATACAAAATTTTTCACCAGACCTGGCATGTGTGCAAAATTTCATGAGTTTTTGAGCATGTTTAGGCCCTCAAAAAGGCCCTTGTTTTGCCTGAATAATAATAATAATAATAATAATAATAATAATTAAAGCTGCAAGCAGCGTTATGAGGGCCCTCGCACCCCGGCGCGTCGAGCCACGCCCAACACCTAAAACCAGCACGTCCGATGTGATGTCACATTGATGGAATTCATGCATTTAACCACCAGTTAACATTTCATCTCATTGAACCATGATTATAGTCGTCCCACTAAGTGGCGCTCTAATTATTACCGACAAATGGCATACCAAACATTTCCGAGCTCCAGTCTCATCACACCTGAGACGTTTGGGAGAGATTGGACATTGTGTTTTTGAGTGACAGCAGATTACTGCTTTGTGGCGAGTTATTCAAACTCTAAGTGCCGCCATAACCACCCCGTTTCGCTGAACGTAAAAAGCTTCGCAATTTAACATCACAAAGGTCTTTAGATTCCACACACTGGAGAATGGTTCAATATGATGAAATCCCTTGGAGGAGTTCGTCAAAGTATGAAGCCTGAAAAGAGGGGAAAATGTCGCCAAAATTGCACATTAATTTTAAAATGGCTGACTTCCTGTTGGATTTTGGATATTGCTCCAAGAGACTTTTTTGTACATCTTGATATCTTACACAAGCTTACCAAGTGTCAGACTCATAGATGAAACACAGAGCAGGGGCTGATGTTTTGAAATATTGTAGGGGGCGCTGTGGAGCCATTTTGCGCTATTCAAGGAAAATGGTTACATAACAACAATGCCTTCATCCATTTGGAGGTGTGTGCCAAATTTCAAGCCTCTATAAACTTTCCAAGCCCCTCAAAAGCCACTTCATCTTTCATGATGAACCGCGTTGCCACCAGGGTGCGCCGTTCAGTTTAAAGTCACAATTTTTGCACTGAAGCATCACGAGGGACTGATGGTGATATTCACCGCTTTTGAGGTGGCCACGATCAACCTGTGAAAATCAGTACAACAAAGTTAAAGCCATGACATTTCCTGTTGCCACTAGGTGGCGCTGTCCGTATTTCCGACAATGGGCATATCAATCTGTTCAGGGCGGGTCTGACATCATGCCTGTAAAGTCTGGTACTGATCAGACTGGATTTCATTGAGTTATACTAATTTGTTTCTTCATGGCGTGACATCAAAGTTCGCCATGCTGCTGGGGTCACACCCTTTCGTGAAAAGTCACAGTTTTCACTGTAACCCAAGACCAACTCCTTAAGGCTTTCCTGGAGAAATTTGAGGCTGCAGATGTCACCCATCACAATACTGTACCCCAAAGTGTAAAACATGACATTTCCTGTTCCCACTAGGTGGCGCTGTCCTTGATGTCAAATATGGCAGTTGAAATATGTTCAGGGGTGGAGCCTTATCATATGTGTGCTCTTTGGTCCAGATCGGAACATGTATGACAGAATGAGAGGCAATAAGATTTTCATGGCGAGTCATCAAAATTCGCCATGGTGCCACGGCCTCATACTATTGTGAAAACTCAAAAGCTCCGCAATTTAACATGGCACAAGGGTGTAGTTGACACTGTCCAAATTTGAAGCTTATAGGACCAAATCCCAAGGAGGAGTTCGTTAAAGTTCGAGGCATGGAAATGGCAAAATTAGAGCCAAAATGTCACCTTCTCTTCCAAATGGCGGACTTCCTGTTGGGTTTGCGTCAATGGGCCCACAGACTTTTTTGTTCGACTCGGCATGATACACATGTGTGCCAAATTTCATACATGTAGCTCAAACGATGTGGTCGTAGGGCTGCATTTAACAAGGCATAGGTGGCGCTGTAGAGCCATTTCCCAGTGCTCATATGTAAAACCATTAAAATACAAAATTTTTCACCAAACCTGGCATGTGTGCAAAATTTCATGAGTTTTTGAGCATGTTTAGGCCCTCAAAAAGGCCCTTGTTTGGGGTGAATAATAATAATAATTAAAGCTGCAAGCAGCGTTATGAGGGCCCTCGCACCCCCGGCGCGTCGAGCCACGCCCAACACCTAAAACCAGCACGTCCGATCTCATGTCACATTGATGGAATTCATGCATTTAACCACCAGCTAACATTTCAACTCATTCATTCATGATTTGTTAGTCGTTCCACTAGGTGGCGCTCTAACCCTTATGCACAAATGGCATAACAAACATTTCCGAGCTCCAGTCTCATCACGCCTATGAGCTTTGGGAGAGATTGGACATTGTGTTTTTGAGTGACAGCAGATTACTGCTTTTTGGCCAGTGATTGAAACTCCACGTGCCGCCATGACCACCCCGTTTCCCTGAATGTAAAAAGCTTCGCAATTTAACATCACAAAGGTCTTTAGATTCCACACACTGGAGAATGGTTCAATATGATGAAATCCCTTGGAGGAGTTCGTCAAAGTATGAAGCCTGGAAAGAGGGCAAAATGTTGCCAAAATTGCACATTAATTTTAAAATGGCTGACTTCCTGTTGGATTTGGGATATTGCTCCAAGAGACTTTTTTGTACATCTTGATATCTCCTATAAGCTTACCAGGTTTCAGACTCATACATAAAACACAGAGCTGGGGCTGTGGTTTTGAAATTTCGTAGGGGGCGCTGTGGAGCCATTTCGCGCTATTCAATGAAAATGATCACATGACAACAAAGCCTTCATCCATTTGGAGGGGTGTGCTAAATTTAAAGCCTCTATATACTTTCCAAGCCCCTCAAAAGCCACTTCATCTTTCATGGTGGACCGCGTTGCCACCAGGGTGCGCCGTTCAGTTTAAAGTCACAATTTTTGCACTGAAGCATCACGAGGGACTGATGTTGATATTCACCGCTTTTGAGGTGGCCACGATGAACCTGTGAAAATCAGTACAACAAAATTAAAGCCATGACATTTCCTGTTGCCACTAGGTGGCGCTGTACGTATTCCCGACAATGGGCACATCAATCTGTTCAGGGCGGGTCTGACATCATGCCTGTAAAGTCTGGTACTGAACAGACTGGATTTCATTGAGTTATACTAATTTGTTTCTTCATGGCGTGACATCAAAGTTCGCCATGCTGCTGGGGTCACACCCTTTTGCGAAAAGTCACAGTTTTCACTGTAACCCAAGACCAACTCCTTAAGGCTTTCCTGGAGAAATTTGAGGCTGCAGGTGTCACCCATCACTATACTGTACCCCAAAGTGTAAAACATGACATTTCCTGTTCCCACTAGGTGGCGCTGTCCATGATGTCAAATATGGCAGTTGAAATATGTTCAGGGGTGGAGCCTTATCATATGTGTTCACTTTGGTCAAGGTCAGAAAATGTATGACAAAATGAGAGGCAATAAGATTTTCATGGCGAGTCATCGAAATTCGCCATGGCGCCACGGCCTCACCGTATTGTGAAAACTCAAAAGCTCCGCA
Organism: Diplotaxodon limnothrissa; assembly: GCF_057381915.1. Lineage (NCBI taxonomy): Eukaryota > Metazoa > Chordata > Actinopteri > Cichliformes > Cichlidae > Diplotaxodon > Diplotaxodon limnothrissa. Next base: position 29,195,025 of record NC_140602.1, on the reverse strand, counting down.
ATTTAACATGGCACAAGGGTGTAGTTGACACTGTCCAAATTTGAAGTTTATAGGACCAAATCCCAAGGAGGAGTTCGTTAAAGTACAAGGCATGGAAACGGTAAAATCAGACCCAAAATGTCACCTTCAATCCAAAATGGCGGACTTCCTGTTGGGTTTAGGACATTGCCATAATAGACTTTTTTGTTCGACTCTGAACGTTATATAGGTGTACCGACTTTCAAACGTGTAGGTCATACCCATACCGGGGGCTCGCGTTTTTCATTTTTCTAGGTGGCGCTACTGAGCTAATTTTCCCTGGCCATGTCTGGGAACATTAAAATACGTAAATTTTCACCAGACCTGACGCGTGTGCAAAATTTCATGAGTTTTCGAGCATGTTTAGGCCCTCAAACGGCCAATTCATTTGCCGGAATAATAATAATAATAATTAAAGCTGCAAGCAGCGTTATGAGGGCCCTCGCACCCCCGGCACGTCGAGCCACTGCCAACACCTCAAACCGGCACGTCCGATGTGATGTCACATTGATGGATTTCATGCTTTTAATCACCAGCTAACATTTCATCTTATTCAACCAGGATTATAGTCATGCCATTAGGTGGCACTCTAACCATTATTGACAAATAGCATAACAAACATTTCCAAGCTCGAGTCTCATCACACCTGTGACCTTTGGGAGAGATTGGACATTGTGTTTTTTAGTGACAGCAGATTACTGCTTTTTGCGAGTGATTGAAACTCTACGTGCCGCCATGACCACCCCGTTTCCCTGAACGGAAAAAGCTTCGCAATTTAACATCACAAAGGTCTTTAGATTCTACACACTGAAGAATGCTTCAATATGATGAAATCCCTTGGAGGAGTTCGTCAAAGTATGAGGCCTGAAAAGGGGGGAAAATGTCATCAAAATTACACATTAATTTTAAAATGGCTGACTTCCTGTTGGATTTGGGATATTGCTCCAAGAGACTTTTTTGTACATCTTGATATCTTACACAAGCTTACCAAGTGTCAGACTCATAGATGAAACACAGAGCAGGGGCTGATGTTTTGAAATATTGTAGGGGGCGCTGTGGTGCCATTTTGCGCTATTCAAGGAAAATGGTTACATAACAACAATGCCTTCATCCATTTGGAGGTGTGTGCCAAATTTCAAGCCTCTATAAACTTTCCAAGCCCCTCAAAAGCCACTTCATCTTTCATGGTGAACCGCGTTGCCACCAGGGTGCGCCGTTCAGTTTAAAGTCACAATTTTTGCACTGAAGCATCACGAGGGACTGATGTTGATATTCACCGCTTTTGAGGTGGCCACGATGAACCTGTGAAAATCAGTACAACAAAATTAAAGCCATGACATTTCCTGTTGCCACTAGGTGGCGCTGTCCGTATTTCCGACAATGGGCACATCAATCTGTTCAGGGCGGGTCTGCCATCATGCCTGTAAAGTCTGGTACTGATCAGACTGGATTTCATTGAGTTAGACTAATTTGTTTCTTCATGGCGTGACATCAAAGTTCGCCATGCCGCTGGGGTCACACCCTTTTGCGAAAAGTCACAGTTTTCACTGTAACCCAAGACCAACTCCTTAAGGCTTTCCTGGAGAAATTTGAGGCTGCAGATGTCACCCATCACTATACTGTACCCCAAAGTGTAAAACATGACATTTCCTGTTCCCACTAGGTGGCGCTGTCCTTGATGTCAAATATGGCAGTTGAAATATGTTCAGGGGTGGAGCCTTATCATATGTGTGCTCTTTGGTCCAGATCGGAACATGTATGACAAAATGAGAGGCAATAAGATTTTCATGGCGAGTCATCGAAATTCGCCATGGCGCCACGGCCTCATAGTATTGTGAAAACTCAAAAGCTCCGCAATTTAACATGGCACAAGGGTGTAGTTGACACTGTCCAAATTTGAAGTTTATAGGACCAAATCCCAAGGAGGAGTTCGCAAAAGTTCGAGGCATGGAAATGGCAAAATTAGAGCCAAAATGTCACCTTCTCTTCCAAATGGCGGACTTCCTGTTGGGTTTGCATCAATGGGCCCACAGACTTTTTTGTTCGTCTTGGCATGATACACATGTGTGCCAAATTTCATACATGTAGCTGAAACGATGTGGTCGTAGGGCTGCATTTAACAAGGCATAGGTGGCGCTGTAGAGCCATTTCCTAGTGCTCATATGTAAAACCATTAAAATACAAAATTTTTCACCAGACCTGGCATGTGTGCAAAATTTCATGAGTTTTTGAGCATGTTTAGGCCCTCAAAAAGGCCCTTGTTTTGCCTGAATAATAATAATAATAATAATAATAAGAAACGGAGCAGATACAATAGGGCCTTCGCACTCTCAGTGCTCGGGCCCTAATAATAATTAAAGCTGCAAGCAGCGTTATGAGGGCCCTCGCACCCCCGGCGCGTCGAGCCACGCCCAACACCTAAAACCAGCACCTCCGATCTGATGTCACATTGATGGAATTCATGCATTTAACCACCAGCTAACATTTCAACTCATTCATTCATGATTAGTTAGTCGTTCCACTAGGTGGCGCTCTAACCATCATGTACAAATGGCATAACAAACATTTCCGAGCTCGAGTCTCATCACACCTGCGACGTTTGGGAGAGATTGGATATTGTGTTTTTGAGTGACAGCAGATTACTGCTTTTTGGCGAGTGATTGAAACTCTAAGTGCCGCCATGACCACCCCGTTTCCCTGAATGTAAAAAGCTTCGCAATTTAACATCACAAAGGTCTTTAGATTCCACAAACTTCAGATCGGTCCAATCTGATGAAATCCCTTGGAGGAGTTCGTCAAAGTATGAAGCCTGAAAAGAGGGGAAAATGTCGCCAAAATTACACATTAATTTTAAAATGGCTGACTTCCTGTTGGATTTGGGATATTGCTCCAAGAGACTTTTTTGTACATCTTGATATCTCCTATAAGCTTACCAGGTTTCAGACTCATACATAAAACACAGAGCTGGGGCTGATGTTTTGAAATTTTGTAGGGGGCGCTGTGGAGCCATTTCGCGCTATTCAATGAAAATGATCACATGCCAACAAAGCCTTCATCCATTTGGAGATGTGTGCCAAATTTCAAGCCTCTATAAACTTTCCAAGCCCCTCAAAAGCCACTTCATTTTTCATGGTGAACAGCGTTGCCACCAGGGTGCGCCGTTCAGTTTAAAGTCACAATTTTCGCACTGCAGCATCATGAAGGACTGATGGTGATATTCACCGCTTTTGAGGTGGCCACGATGAACCTGTGAAAATCAGTACAACAAAATTAAAGCCATGACATTTCCTGTTGCCATTAGGTGGCGCTGTCCGTATTTCCGACAATGGGCACATCAATCTGTTCAGGGCGGGTCTGACATCATGCCTGTAAAGTCTGGTACTGATCAGACTGGATTTCATTGAGTTATACTAATTTGTTTCTTCATGGCGTGACATCAAAGTTCGCCATGCTGCTGGGGTCACACCCTTTTGCGAAAAGTCACAGTTTTCACTGTAACCCAAGACCAACTCCTTAAGGCTTTCCTGGAGAAATTTGAGGCTGCAGATGTCACCCATCACTATACTGTACCCCAAAGTGTAAAACATGACATTTCCTGTTCCCACTAGGTGGCGCTGTCCTTCATGTCAAATATGGCAGTTGAAATATGTTCAGGGGTGGAGCCTTATCATATGTGTTCACTTTGGTCAAGGTCAGAAAATGTATGACAAAATGAGAGGCAATACGATTTTCATGGCGAGTCATCGAAATTCGCCATGGCGCCACGGCGTCACCGTATTGTGAAAACTCAAAAGCTCCGCAATTTAACATGGCCCAGGTGTGTAGTTGACACTGTCCAAATTTGAAGTTTATAGGACCAAATCCCAAGGAGGAGTTCGTTAAAGTACAAGGCATGGAAATGGCAAAATTAGAGCCAAAATGTCACCTTCTCTTCCAAATGGCGGACTTCCTGTTGGGTTTGCGTCAATGGGCCCACAGACTTTTTTGTTCGTCTTGGCATGATACACATGTGTGCCAAATTTCATACATGTAGCTCAAACCATGTGGTCGTAGGGCTGCATTTAACAAGGCATAGGTGGCGCTCTAGAGCCATTTCCCAGTGCTCATATGTAAAACCATTAAAATACAAAATTTTTCACCAAACCTGGCATGTGTGCAAAATTTCATGAGTTTTTGAGCATGTTTAGGCCCTCAAAAAGGCCCTTGTTTGGGGTGAATAATAATAATAATAATAATAATAAGAAACGGAGCAGATACAATAGGGCCTTCGCACTCTCGGTGCTCGGGCCCTAATAAACAGAGCAATTACAATAGGGCCTTCGCACTGTCAGTGCTCGGGCCCTAATAAATAATAAGAAACGGAGCAGATACAATAGGGCCTTCGCACAGTCAGTGCTCGGGCCCTAATAAGAAACGGAGCAGATACAATAGGGCCTTCGCACTCTCAGTGCTCGGGCCCTAATTAAAGCTGCAAGCAGCGTTATGAGGGCCCTCGCACCCCCGGCACGTCGAGCCACGCCCAACACCTAAAACCAGCACCTCCGATCTGATGTCACATTGATGGAATTCATGCATTTAACCACCAGCTAACATTTCAACTCATTCATTCATGATTAGTTAGTCGTTCCACTAGGTGGCGCTCTAACCATTATGTACAAATGGCATAACAAACATTTCCGAGCTCGAGTCTCATCACGCCTGCGACCTTTGGGAGAGATTGAATATTTTGATTTTGAGTGACAGCAGATTACTGCTTTTTGGCGAGTGATTGAAACTCCACGTGCCACCATGACCACCCCATTTCCCTGAATGTAAAAAGCTTCGCAATTTAACATCACAAAGGTCTTAAGATTCCACACACAGGAGATTGCATCAATCTGATGAAATCCCTTGCAGGAGTACGTCAAAGCACGGTGCCTGAAAAGAGGGGAAAATGTTGCCAAAATTGCACATTCATTTTAAAATGGCTGACTTCCTGTTGGATTTGGGATATTGCACCAAGAGACTTTTTTGTACATCTTGATATCTGCTATAAGCTTACCAGGTTTCAGACTCATACATAAAACACAGAGCAGGGGCTGATGTTTTGAAATTTTGTAGGGGGCGCTGTGGAGCAATTTCGCGCTATTCAATGAAAATGATCACATAACAACAAAGCCTACATCCATTTGGAGGTGTGTGCCAAATTTCAAGCCTCTATAAACTTTCCAAGCCCCTCAAAAGCCACTTCATCTTTCATGGTGAACCGCGTTGCCACCAGGGTGCACCGTTCAGTTTAAAGTCACAATTTTTGCACTGAAGCATCACGAGGGACTGATGTTGATATTCACCGCTTTTGAGGTGGCCACGATGAACCTGTGAAAATCAGTACAACAAAATTAAAGCCATGACATTTCCTGTTGCCATTAGGTGGCGCTGTCCGTATTTCCGACAATGGGCACATCAATCTGTTCAGGGCGGGTCTGCCATCATGCCTGTAAAGTCTGGTACTGATCAGACTGGATTTCATTGAGTTATACTAATTTGTTTCTTCATGGCGTGACATCAAAGTTCGCCATGCTGCTGGGGTCACACCCTTTTGCGAAAAGTCACAGTTTTCACTGTAACCCAAGACCAACTCCTTAAGGCTTTTCTGGAGAAATTTGAGGCTGCAGATGTCACCCATCACAATACTGTACCCCAAAGTGTAAAACATGACATTTCCTGTTCCCACTAGGTGGCGCTGTCCCTGATGTAAAATATGGCAGTTGAAATATGTTCAGGGATGGAGCCTTATCATATGTGTTCACTTTGGTCAAGGTCAGAAAATCTATGACAGAATGAGAGGCAATAAGATTTTCATGGCGAGTCATCGAAATTCGCCATGGCGCCACGGCCTCATGGTATTGTGAAAACTCAAAAGCTCCGCAATTTAACATGGCATAAGGGTGTAGTTGGCACTGACCAAATATGAAGGTTATGAAATCAAACCCCAAGGAGGAGTTCGTCAAAGTTCGAGGCATGGAAATGGTAAAATCAGAGCCAAAATGTCACCTTCAATCCAAAATGGCGGACTTCCTGTTGGGTTTAGGACATTGCCATAATAGACTTTTTTGTTTGACTCTGAACATTATATAGGTGTACCGACTTTCAAACATGTAGGTCATACCCATACCGGGGGCTCGCGTTTTTCATTTTTCTAGGTGGCGCTACTGAGCTAATTTTCCCTGGCCATGTCTGAGAACATTAAAATACGTAAATTTTCACCAGACCTGACGCGTGTGCAAAATTTCATGAGTTTTCGAGCATGTTTAGGCCCTCAAACGGCCAATTCATTTGCCGAAATAATAATAATAATAATAATTAAAGCTGCAAGCAGCGTTATGAGGGCCCTCGCACCCCCGGCGCGTCGAGCCACACCCAACACCTAAAACCAGCACGTCCGATCTGATGTCACATTGATGGAATTCATGCATTTAACCACCAGCTAACATTTCAACTCATTCATTCATGATTAGTTAGTCGTTCCACTAGGTGGCGCTCTAACCATTATGTACAAATGGCATAACAAACATTTCCTAGCTCGAGTCTCATCACGCCTGTGACCTTTGGGAGAGATTGAACATTTTGATTTTGAGTGACAGCAGATTACTGCTTTTTGGCGAGTGATTGAAACTCCACGTGCCGCCATGACCACCCCATTTCCCTTAATGTAAAAAGCTTCGCAATTTAACATCACAAAGGTCTTTAGATTCCACACACTGCAGAATGGTTCAATATGATGAAATCCCTTGGAGGAGTTCGTCAAAGTATGAAGCCTGAAAAGAGGGGAAAATGTCGCCAAAATTACACATTAATTTTAAAATGGCTGACTTCCTGTTGGATTTGGGATATTGCTCCAAGAGACTTTTTTGTACATCTCGATATTTTCCATAAGCTTACCAGGTTTCAGACTCATAGATGAAACACAGAGCAGGGGCTGTGGTTTTGAAATTTTGTAGGGGGCGCTGTGGAGCAATTTCGCGCTATTCAATGAAAATGATCACATGCCAACAAAGCGTTCATCCATTTGGAGGTGTGTGCCAAATTTCAAGCCTCTATAAACTTGCCAAGACCCTCAAAAGCCACTTCATCTTTCATGTTGAACAGCGTTGCCACCAGGGTGCGCCGTTCAGTTTAAAGTCACAATTTTTGCACTGAAGCATCACGAGGGACTGATGGTGATATTCACCGCTTTTGAGGTGGCCAAGATGAACCTGTGAAAATCAGTACAACAAAATTAAAGCCATGACATTTCCTGTTGCCACTAGGTGGCGCTGTCCGTATTTCCGACAATGGGCACATCAATCTGTTCAGGGCGGGTCTGACATCATGCCTGTAAAGTCTGGTACTGATCAGACTGGATTTCATTGAGTTATACTAATTTGTTTCTTCATGGCGTGACATCAAAGTTCGCCACGCCGCTGGGGTCACACCCTTTTGCGAAAAGTCACAGTTTTCACTGTAACCCAAGACCAACTCCTTAAGGCTTTCCTGGAGAAATTTGAGGCTGCAGATGTCACCCATCACTATACTGTACCCCAAAGTGTAAAACATGACATTTCCTGTTCCCACTAGGTGGCGCTGTCCTTGATGTCAAATATGGCAGTTGAAATATGTTCAGGGGTGGAGCCTTATCATATGTGTGCTCTTTGGTCCAGATCGGAACATGTATGACAAAATGAGAGGCAATAAGATTTTCATGGCGAGTCATCGAAATTCGCCATGGCGCCACGGCCTCATACTATTGTGAAAACTCAAAAGCTCCGCAATTTAACATGGCACAAGGGTGTAGTTGACACTGTCCAAATTTGAAGTTTATAGGACCAAATCCCAAGGAGGAGTTCGTTAAAGTACAAGGCATGGAAACGGTAAAATCAGAGCCAAAATGTCACCTTCTCTTCCAAAATGGCGGACTTCCTGTTGGGTTTAGGACATTGCCATAATAGACTTTTTTGTTCGACTCTGAACGTTATATAGGTGTACCGACTTTCAAACTTGTAGGCCATACCCATACCGGGGGCTCGTCTTTTTCATTTTTCTAGGTGGCGCTACTGAGCTAATTTTCCCTGGCCATGTCTGAGAACATTAAAATACGTAAATTTTCACCAGACCTGACGCGTGTGCAAAATTTCATGAGTTTTCGAGCATGTTTAGGCCCTCAAAAGGCCGATTCATTTGCCGGAATAATAATAATAATAATAATAATAATAATAAACGGAGCAATTACAATAGGGCCTTCGCACTATCAGTGCTCGGGCCCTAATTAAAGCTGCAAGCAGCGTTATGAGGGCCCTCGCACCCCCAGCGCGTCGAGCCACGCCCAACACCTAAAACCAGCACCTCCGATCTGATGTCACATTGATGGAATTCATGCATTTAACCACCAGCTAACAATTCATCTCATTCAATCATGATTATAGTTGTCCTACTAGGTGGCGCTCTAACCATTACTGACAAATGGCATAACAAACATTTCCTAGCTCGAGTCTCATCACGCCTGAGATGTTTGGGAGAGATTGGACATTGTGTTTTTGAGTGACAGCAGATTACTGCTTTTTGGAGAGTGATTCAAACTCTAAGTGCCACCATAACCACCCCGTTTCACTGAACGTAAAAAGCTTCGCAATTTAACATCACAAAGGTCTTTAGATTCCACACACTGGAGATTGGTTCAATATGATGAAATCCCTTGGAGGAGTTCGTCAAAGAACGATGCCTGAAAAGAGGGGAAAATGTTGCCAAAATTGCACATTAATTTTAAAATGGCTGACTTCCTGTTGGATTTGGGATATTGCTCCAAGAGACTTTTTTGTACATCTTGATATCTCCTATAAGCTTACCAGGTTTCAGACTCATACATAAAACACAGAGCAGGGGCTGTGGTTTTGAAATTTTGTAGGGGGCGCTGTGGAGCAATTTCGCGCTATTCAATGAAAATGATCACATGCCAACAAAGCTTTCATCCATTTGGAGGTGTGTGCCAAATTTCAAGCCTCTATAAACTTGCCAAGACCCTCAAAAGCCACTTCATCTTTCCTGTTGAACAGCGTTGCCACCAGGGTGCGCCGTTCAGTTTAAACTCACAATTTTTGCACTGAAGCATCACGAGGGACTGATGGTGATATTCACCGCTTTTGAGGTGGCCAAGATGAACCTGTGAAAATCAGTACAACAAAATTAAAGCCATGACATTTCCTGTTGCCACTAGGTGGCGCTGTCCGTATTTCCGACAATGGGCACATCAATCTGTTCAGGGCGGGTGTGACATCATGCCTGCAAAGTCTGGTACTAATCAGACTGGATTTCATGGAGTTATACTAATTTGTTTCTTCATGGCGAGATATCAAAGTTCGCCATGCTGCTGAGGTCACACCCTTTCGTGAAAAGCCACAGTTTTCACTGTACCCCAAGACCAACTCCTTACGCCTTTCCTGGAGAAATTTGAGGCTGCAGATGTCACCCATCACTATACTGTACCCCAAAGTGTAAAACATGACATTTCCTGTTCCCACTAGGTGGCGCTGTCCTTGATGTCAAATATGGCAGTTGAAATATGTTCAGGGCTGGAGCCTTATCATATGTGTTCACTTTGGTCAAGGTCAGAAAATGTATGACAAAATGAGAGGCAATAAGATTTTCATGGCGAGTCATCGAAATTCGCCGTGGCGCCACGGCCTCATGGTATTGTGAAAACTCAAAAGCTCCGCAATTTAACATGGCACAAGGGTGTAGTTGGCACTGACCAAATATGAAGGTTATGAAATCAAACCCCAAGGAGGAGTTCGTTAAAGTTCGAGGCATGGAAACGGTAAAATCAGAGCCAAAATGTCACGTTCAATCCAAAATGGCGGACTTCCTGTTGGGTTTAGGACATTGCCATAATAGACTTTTTTGTTCGACTCTGAACGTTATATAGGTGTACCGACTTTCAAACATGTAGGTCATACCCATATCGGGGGCTCGCGTTTTTCATTTTTCTAGGTGGCGCTACTGAGCTAATTTTCCCTGGCCATGTCTGAGAACATTAAAATACGTAAATTTTCACCAGACCTGACGCGTGTGCAAAATTTCATGAGTTTTCGAGCATGTTTAGGCCCTCAAACGGCCAATTCATTTGCCGAAATAATAATAATAATAATAATAATAATAATAATAATAATAAACAGAGCAATTACAATAGGGCCTTCGCACTGTCAGTGCTCGGGCCCTAATAAACAGAGCAATTACAATAGGGCCTTCGCACTATCAGTGCTCGGGCCCTAATTAAAGCTGCAAGCAGCGTTATGAGGGCCCTCGCACCCCCGGCGCGTCGAGCCACGGCCAACACCTAAAACCAACACCTCCGATCTGATGTCACATTGATGAAATTCATGCATTCAACCACCAGCTAACATTTCATCTCATTCAATCATGATTATAGTCGTCCCACTAGGTGGCGCTCTAACCATTATGTACAAATGGCATAACAAACATTTCCGAGCTCGAGTCTCATCACGCCTGCGACTTTTGGGAGAGATTGGACATTTTGATTTTGAGTGACAGCAGATTACTGCTTTTTGGCGAGTGATTGAAACGCCACGTGCCGCCATGACCACCCCGTTTCCCTGAACGTAAAAACCTTCGCAATTTAACATCACAAAGGTCTTTAGATTCCACACACAGAAGATTGGTTCAATATGATGAAATCCCTTGGAGGAGTACGTCAAAGCACGGTGCCTGAAAAGAGGGGAAAATGTTGCCAAAATTGCACATTAATTTTAAAATGGCTGACTTCCTGTTGGATTTGGGATATTGCTCCAAGAGACTTTTTTGTACATCTTGATATCTCCTATAAGCTTACCAGGTTTAAGACTCATACATAAAACACAGAGCTGGGGCTGATGTTTTGAAATTTTGTAGGGGGCGCTGTGGAGCCATTTTGCGCTATTCAATGAAAATGATCACATAACAACAAAGCCTTCATACATTTGGAGGTGTGTGCCAAATTTCAAGCCTCTATAAACTTTCCAAGCCCCTCAAAAGCCACTTCATCTTTCATGGTGGACCGCGTTGCCACCAGGGTGCGCCGTTCAGTTTAAACTCACAATTTTTGCACTGAAGCATCACGAGGGACTGATGGTGATATTCACCGCTTTTGAGGTGGCCACAATGAACCTGTAAAAATCAGTACAACAAAATTAAAGCCATGACATTTCCTGTTGCCAGTAGGTGGCGCTGTGCGTATTTCCGACAATGGGCACATCAATCTGTTCAGGGCGGGTCTGACATCATGCCTGTAAAGTCTGGTACTGATCAGACTGGATTTCATTGAGTTATACTAATTTGTTTCTTCATGGCGTGACATCAAAGTTCGCCATGCCGCTGGGGTCACACCCTTTCGCGAAAAGTCACAGTTTTCACTGTAACCCAAGACCAACTCCTTAAGGCTTTCCTGGAGAAATTTGAGGCTGCAGATGTCACCCATCACAATACTGTACCCCAAAGTGTAAAACATGACATTTCCTGTTCCCACTAGGTGGCGCTGTCCCTGGTGTCAAATATGGCAGTTGAAATATGTTCAGGGGTGGAGCCTTATCATATGTGTTCACTTTGGTCAAGGTCAGAAAATGTATGACAAAATGAGAGGCAATAAGATTTTCATGGCGAGTCATCGAAATTCGCCATGGCGCCACGGCGTCATAGTATTGTGAAAACTCAAAAGCTCCGCAATTTAACATGGCACAAGGGTGTAGTTGACACTGTCCAAATTTGAAGGTTATGAAATGAAACCCCAAGGAGGAGTTCGCAAAAGTTCGAGGCATGGAAATGGCAAAATTAGAGCCAAAATGTCACCTTCTCTTCCAAATGGCGGACTTCCTGTTGGGTTTGCGTCAATGGGCCCACAGACTTTTTTGTTCGTCTTGGCATGATACACATGTGTGCCAAATTTCATACATGTAGCTCAAACGATGTGGTCGTAGGGCTGCATTTAACAAGGCATAGGTGGCGCTGTAGAGCCATTTCCCAGTGCTCATATGTAAAACCATTAAAATACAAAATTTTTCACCAGACCTGGCATGTGTGCAAAATTTCATGAGTTTTTGAGCATGTTTAGGCCCTCAAAAAGGCCCTTGTTTTGCCTGAATAATAATAATAATTAAAGCTGCAAGCAGCGTTATGAGGGCCCTCGCACCCCCGGCGCGTCGAGCCACGCCCAACACCTACAACCAGCACCTCCAATCTGATGTCACATTGATGAAATTCATGCATTTAACCACCAGCTAACATTTCAACTCATTCATTCATGATTAGCTAGTCGTTCCACTAGGTGGCACTCTAACCATTATGTACAAATGGCATAACAAACACTTCCGAACTCGAGTCTCATTATGCCTGCGACCTTTGGGTGAGATTGGACATTGTGTTTTTGAGTAACAGCAGATTATTGCGTTTTGGCGAGTGATTGAGAGTCTACGTGCCGCCATAACCACCCCGTTTCCTTGAACGTAAAAAGCTTCGCAATTTAACATCACAAAGGTCTTTAGATTCCACACACTGGAGAATGGTTCAATATGATGAAATCCCTTGGAGGAGTTCGTCAAAGTATGAAGCCTGAAAAGAGGGGAAAATGTCGCCAAAATTACACATTAATTTTAAAATGGCTGACTTCCTGTTGGATTTGGGATATTGCTCCAAGAGACTTTTTTGTACATCTTGATATTTTCCATAAGCTTACCAGGTTTCAGACTCATAGATGAAACACAGAGCTGGGGCTGATGTTTTGAAATTTTTTAGGGGGCGCTGTGGAGCAATTTCGCGCTATTCAATGAAAATGATCACATGACAACAAAGACTACATCGATTTGGAGGTGTGTGCCAAATTTCAAGCCTCTATAAACTTTCCAAGCCCCTCAAAAGCCACTTCATCTTTCATGGTGAACCGCGTTGCCACCAGGGTGCGCCGTTCAGTTTAAAGTCACAATTTTTGCACTGAAGCATCACGAGGGACTAATGGTGATATTCACCGCTTTTGAGGTGGCCACGATGAACCTGTGAAAATCAGTACAACAAAATTAAAGCCATGACATTTCCTGTTGCCACTAGGTGGCGCTGTCCGTATTTCCGACAATGGGCACATCAATCTGTTCAGGGCGGGTCTGACATCATGCCTGTAAAGTCTGGTACTGATCAGACTGGATTTCATTGAGTTATACTAATTTCTTTCTTCATGGCGTGACATCAAAGTTCGCCATGCTGCTGGGGTCACACCCTTTTGCGAAAAGTCACAGTTTTCACTGTAACCCAAGATCAACTCCTTAAGGCTTTTCTGGAGAAATTTGAGGCTGCAGATGTCACCCATCACTATACTGTACCCCAAAGTTTAAAACATGACATTTCCTGTTCCCACTAGGTGGCGCTGTCCTTGATGTCAAATATGGCAGTTGAAATATGTTCAGGGGTGGAGCCTTATCATATGTGTTCACTTTGGTCAAGGTCAGAAAATGTATGACAAAATGAGAGACAATAAGATTTTGATGGCGAGTCATCGAAATTCGCCATGGCGCCACGGCCTCATAGTATTGTGAAAACTCAAAAGCTCCGCAATTTAACATTGCACAAGGGTGTAGTTGACACTGTCCAAATTTGAAGTTCATAGGACCAAATCCCAAGGAGGAGTTCGTTAAAGTACAAGGCATGGAAACGGTAAAATCAGAGCCAAAATGTCACCTTCAATCCAAAATGGCGGACTTCCTGTTGGGTTTAGGACATTGCCATAATAGACTTTTTTGTTCGACTCTGAACGTTATATAGGTGTACCGACTTTCAAACTTGTAGGCCATACCCATACCGGGGGCTCGCGTTTTTCATTTTTCTAGGTGGCGCTACTGAGCTAATTTTCCCTGGCCATGTCTGAGAACATTAAAATACGTAAATTTTCACCAGACCTGACGCGTGTGCAAAATTTCATGAGTTTTCGAGCATGTTTAGGCCCTCAAACGGCCAATTCATTTGCCGAAATAATAATAATAATAATAATAATAATAATAATAATAAACAGAGCAATTACAATAGGGCCTTCGCACTATCAGTGCTCGGGCCCTAATAATAAGAAACAGAGCAGATACAATAGGGCCTTCGCACAGTCAGTGCTCGGGCCCTAATAATAATAATAATAAGAAACGGAGCAGATACAATAGGGCCTTCGCACTGTCAGTGCTCGGGCCCTAATAATAAACAGAGCAATTACAATAGGGCCTTCGCACTGTCAGTGCTCGGGCCCTAATAATAATAATAAACAGAGCAATTACAATAGGGCCTTCGCACTATCAGTGCTCGGGCCCTAATAATAATAATAATAATAATAATAAGAAACGGAGCAGATACAATAGGGCCTTCGCACTCTCGGTGCTCGGGCCCTAATAATAATAATAATTAAAATGTAATTAACCAGAAATGTTCATTAAATCAAAGAAAGGCTAGATTTGACATTAATAGATGTCACAGATGTTTAAAAGCAACCACAAAGCATTAAAATAAATACAGAGGTTAAGAATATACAGTTCATATGTTATAGGAGTTCATATGGATTGAAAACAAGCCCCCACCTTTAACGACTGCACCTTCCGAAAAAGTCACGTCTGGGCTCATTTTTCTATTTCAAATAATCAACAGAAAATTTCACGGAGAGATTTTTGTATTAGACTTTTAAAACTGTGGTGTTAATTTTTAAGTAACATGAGCCAAGAGGCAGCAGCATGCACCCATTGGTAACACAAAAGCTAGTCTAACACTGGCTAGCTGGCAAGTTTATAAACCTGGTGTTAAACTGAGAGAAGGCACAAAAACAGTTTGAATAAAAGAAAACATTTACTCACCAAATCAGTGTATCACGTAACTGTTAGGTGTGGCTGTGTGCAGACAGGAATAGGACCCAAGGTGCAGACTCCGGAGACAGAACTTAAACCAAAACAGCTTTAATGCTGAACTCAAACATAACATAACTGGGGAAAAAAGGTCAAAAATAAACTAACACCGGCGGATTGACAAAACACACAGCAAAATAAATGGTAGATCGCGACACAGACACTAAGAAACACAGGGCTTAAATACACAGAGGGAGCAATCAGGGAATGGGTAACAGGAGGGAAACACAGCTGGGGCAAATCAGGCCTAACGAGACAAGGGGAAGCAAAACCAGACACATTAACAACAGACATGGATTTTCAAAGTAAAACAGGAAACATAACACAGACTCACGGGCAGGCACTATAACAAAGGGAACAGAGACGTGGGAACAGGGCAGACACAAACACTGACTGAACACGGGGATATAGGAACTTAAGATACATATATACGCGAACTAGACAAGGGGATGCAGGTGATAGGGGAGACAGAGCAACTAAAGAAGACAAAGACATAAGCCATAAGACAGAACTCAAAGAAACCAAAAACTAGAAAGTATACATAATATTATAAACTCAAAAACCCTGGGTCGATGACCCAGGCATCCTAACAGTACCCCCCCCCCCTTAAGGGCTGGCTTCCAGACAGCCCAAACCAAAACATCAAAATCAAAAAAAACAAAAACAACCCAACCAGGGTGGGCGGCGGGGGAAACAGGATGGAGGGCTCGAAACAAAACAAGGAGCCAGAAACAACAAAACAAAAAAAAGTGCAAACACTGGAGCCCGGAAAGCAACAGAACAAAACACAGAAACAAAGTCCAAAACAACAGCACCAAGGCCCAGGCAAAGTCCAAAAGCAAACAAACAAAAGAGCTCACGAAAGGCGCAGAGGCCCAGGCAATAGTCTCAAAAAAGTTCAAGGGGGCGGCCCGGAGGCTGATGGTCCAAGAGCCCAGAAAACAGTTCAGGAGGCCGGCCAGGCGGAAGGCACCGGTGGCGACGGAGCAAATCAGGAGGCCGGCCGGGCGGGGGGCACCGACGGCGACCGAGCAGGTCAGGAGGCCGGCCGGGCGGGAGGCACTGGTGACGGAGTAGTTCAGGGGGCCGTCCATGACGGCGGCGTAGTTCCGAGGACTGTCCATGACGGCAACAACGTCCAGTCATCGGCCGGACAGAACGTGCAGGACGAGCAGGCCGGACAGGATGTGCAGGTCGGACAGGACGTGCAGGACGAGCAGGACGAGCAGGCCGGACGGGACGTGCAGGAACCGACAGATTGGAGACCTCAGGAGCAGACAAAGCTGAACACTCGGAGACCGGACCAGGCGGAGCTGCAGACTCGGAGGCCGGACCAGGCGGAGCTGCAGACTCGGAGGCCGGACCAGGCGGAGCTGCAGAAGCTGAGGCCGAAGCTGGACCAGGCGAAGCACAAGCCGAAGCTGGACCAGGCGTAGCCGAGGCAGAGGCTAATGGCGGCTGGACGGGCTCCTCGGGCCCTCCAGCTGACGTGGCAGAAGGCTGAACGGGCTCCTCGGGCCCTCCAGCTGACGAGGCGTGAGGCTGAACGGGCTCCTCGGGCCCTCCAGCTGACGAGGCGTGAGGCTGAACGGGCTCCTCGGGCCCTCCAGCTGACGAGGCGTGAGGCTGAACGGGCTCCTCGGCCCCTCCAGCAGGAAGAGACGGCTGAAGCGGTTCCTCGGCCCCTCCAGCAGGAAGAGACGGCTGAAGCGGTTCCTCGGACCCTCCAGCGGAGACAGGTGGCTGAAGCGGTTCCTCGGACCCTCCAGCAGGAAGAGACTGCTGAAGCGGTTCCTCGGACCCTCCAGCGGAGACAGGTGGCTGAAGCGGTTCCTCGGACCCTCCAGCGGAGACAGGTGGCTGAAGCGGTTCCTCGGACCCTCCAGCGGAGACAGGAGGCTGAACGGATGACCGAGGAGAGGAGCGACGGTGGCGTCGCTTCCTTTTTGACGAGGGAACAGGAACCGGTGGAGAAACGGAGACCTCCTCCTCATCCTCCGACCACACAGCCGCCAGGAAAAAGGCAGGCGAACGGACAGGCGAACAAGGTCCCAGCTGGCGTGAGGAAGGGGAGGAAGCCTGCAGTGGCGATGAGGCAGAATGTGCGTTGTCCTGCGGCAGCGGTGGGGAAGATGTAGTGAGGGAGAGAGCAAGCTCACTAGCCCTGACTTGCTCTCTCCAGGCAGTTATGGTGTTCCCCAACTCAGTGTCCTTAGCAAACTGGCTAAGCTGGGGATTATGCCGAATGATGGCCTCCACCGCGCTCAGCCCCACTGCCATGGTCCTTAAATCCGGGGACTGGGCGATGCGGTCGAGCAGGCGCACCAGCCGCTCCATCTCGCCGTTGAACTCAAAGGAAAAAGAGTCTGCAGGGTCCATGTTCTGGTCGCGATCTTCTGTTAGGTGTGGCTGTGTGCAGACAGGAATAGGACCCAAGGTGCAGACTCCGGAGACAGAACTTAAACCAAAACAGCTTTAATGCTGAACTCAAACATAACATAACTGGGGAAAAAGGTCAAAAAATAAACTAACACCGGTGGATTGACAAAACACACAGCAAAATAACCGGTAGATCGCGACACAGACACTAAGAAACACAGGGCTTAAATACACAGAGGGAGCAATCAGGGAATGGGTAACAGGAGGGAAACACAGCTGGGGCAAATCAGGCCTAACGAGACAAGGGGAAGCAAAATCAGACACATTAACAACAGACATGGATTTTCAAAGTAAAACAGGAAACATAACACAGACTCACGGGCAGGCACTATAACAAAGGGAACAGAGACGTGGGAACAGGGCAGACACAAACACTGACTGAACACGGGGATATAGGAACTTAAGATACATATATACGCGAACTAGACAAGGGGATGCAGGTGATAGGGGAGACAGAGCAACTAAAGAAGACAAAGACATAAGCCATAAGACAGAACTCAAAGAAACCAAAAACTAGAAAGTATACATAATATTATAAACTCAAAAACCCTGGGTCGACGACCCAGGCATCCTAACAGTAACAAATGACAGCAATGCCAATAATGATCTCTTGAGCTGAAGCTTCTCCAGGTTTGCTCAACATATTCCAGAAGAAAATGTGGGCACCATGAACATGCCGACTGAGAGAGGAGGAAAGCAGTGAAATGGCATTTTCAAACCATATTGTTTTGTCCTTCCACACTGAGAAGCAAAATTTCCAGCTGAGTAACTTTGGACTGAGTACGTTTTTCTTTACCTAGTTTATTTATTTGAATTGTAGCTGTCGCATTGAAATGTAATTATTATGTGATTGCAATGTTGAAAAATTTGGTGTTTAATCTGGATTCATGTTGTGTTGTCGCCACCTACTGGTGGGCCTGAGTGTGGCGCTTTGTGGTGCGCATGCTTTGGGGTGAGGCTCAATTAAGAGCACGTGTCACCAGAGACTGAAGGCTCGAGCCACAAAGAGAATGCTGGCCTGTGTAAAGGGTGGAAATATAGAAAATATGGACTACAATTGCTCATGAATGTTCAGTAGAAAGGCGCACACGGTATGTTGGTGCATTTACTTTGTGTGTATGTTTTATTTGAGTTGTAATTTTTGTTCTGCTGATGTAATATCCGTGTTTTTCATTGATCATTTCACCATAGTTTTTCACGGTGTTTGCTGGTGAAAAGAAGATTAAAATACTGGCTGAACATCAGTTGGAGCATGGCCCTTTATTCTACTTCGAACATGAAAAACCTTCAGGAGCAGTTACAGTGAAAAACGTGGCCTGTTATGGAGCAAGCAGCCAGAGCCCTGCACGCCAGTGGCGTGCACAGACATTTTGGGGGGCAAGTGCTCCAGGGGGAAAAAAGGGCACTTTTTGCATATGTGGAAAACCTTTTCTTTGTATAATAAAAAAATCGCACAGGTTAAATGCAATTTGACTTTTATTTTCTCCTTTCTCAGCCTCTCTTTCCTAGGCATTATGCTTGCTGAAATTAGTAAATAAATAGACCAAAATGTATGAGAACGAATAAGACTGACTGTGGTCATTACAAGAACAGGGCAGAATGGTCGTTTTCACAGGCAATTGGGAACTGCCTATTTTTCCTTTAGCAAATTAATGTGTTAATGTTGCCAATATGTTACACCAAAAAAAATTAACATGTCTAACCAGTGCTTCTCAAAACTTTTAACATGCACCACCCCCAACACCGTACCCTTCAAACTACCAATAACAACGTCACTGTTCTGTCACAATCAGGTCACAACACAGTGCGTAAATGTCTGCGAGCATCGCTGAGTCAGTAACAACCAGTTAGGCTAAAGACTGCATCTTTAGACAGTTGGACGGTGTTCTAACTTTCTCACAGGAGACACCTACTAAAGACAGTCAAAGACATTAATTTCAATCTTACCAAAGTAGGACAGTAGTTGACGTTAGTTATGGAAAGGCTAATCCACAAAAACGGAGAAACGTCCATAATTCTATTATTCATAATCATGTCAAGGTTTTAGGTTTTTCTGCAGTTCCATCTCTAAAAAGTGTGATGTCTTCCCGTCACTGACTTCAGTTTGAAAACTTTGTATTTATTCACAGATTTCCGTGAGATCATCCTAAAATTTGTAACGAAAAATGGGCTCAAAAGAGCCCTCTGCCTAACGGCATGTAGCCTTAGCCTATAGCATAACGTGATATTTTCAATAGTGTATGCAAAAAGGTCGGAATTGATGGAGAGTGGGGTTGCCTAAATGGTTTAGGTTACATTTTAAATGTGTCGTTTTTTTGTTTATCCATATGGATGGATGGAGGGGTAAGCTGGCAAAGTTTGTCATGTGCAGTTTCTGACAGGCTACTTCACAACAAAACAATTGCAGGTTGGTCTTAGAGGGCAAACAGAATAATTTCACTCGATTCATGGGTTACCTGACTGGTTGGGAAGGGAAAGAGCTGCCGTGTTGTCCGCCGTGGCTCCCAGTCGCTATAGTCAGCCTACTATGCCTACTCCAAGTAGTCCTGTGTCATGCCGCTGCTACACGCCTCACAACAAATGAACTGCAAGCGTGTTCACGTGACACGGTGACAGTGAAAAAGCGACAGGGTTCGGGTGTCTTTGAAGAAGGGGCACAAATCAAGCCATTATTTTCACACCTTTTTAAATCGCGCAGCTTTAAAAAAAAAAAAATCACGTCTTTCAAAAGGGCACTTTTTTGGACTGAGGGCAAAAGGGCAAGTGCTTCAGCACCACCTCGTCTCTATCTGTGCACGCCAGT
This sequence comes from Diplotaxodon limnothrissa, assembly GCF_057381915.1. Taxonomy (NCBI): domain Eukaryota; kingdom Metazoa; phylum Chordata; class Actinopteri; order Cichliformes; family Cichlidae; genus Diplotaxodon; species Diplotaxodon limnothrissa. The sequence goes on along the minus strand of NC_140602.1, from coordinate 29,174,841 downwards.
GCTGCACGCCATTCTTCCAAGACGGCAGCCCACGTGGAAGAGTAGACTGTGAGTTCTTACATCAGCGAAACGTTTGAACTGCATAAAGAGATCTAAGAAAAGGCCAAAAAGAAAATTGTATGGTGTAGATATTGTACATTTGTTCATTTATTGAAAGTTTATTACTGTGCTGTTTGATATTTAAGGTAGTGTACTCTGGGTAAGTTTCCTTTTATTGTTCTAAGTTGTTGGTTCAAAACATTGTAATGGAGCAGAGTACACAAGAAACTCATATCCTTGAGCAAATACTTATAGCCTTAGAAGATGAAAAGGCACAGTTAGAAAAGAAATTAGAAACTGAACTTGAAGATGCAGAAAGAGAAGAAGTTGAAGCACGCATAGGAGAAATTTATGGAGACCTTGAAATACACAAAATAGGGCTGCCTCAGCCATCATCTAAACCTGACGCAGAGGTGAGACGGACAGACCGTCAAAGGCAACTAACAGAAAAAATGCGTGAGTTTAAACAGACAGAGATAACAAGCAAAGAAAGAAAGTTTATGTCAACATATTTAAACTTTAAGGCAGAAATTCAGCTCACTAGGTCCAAACTTAAAGAAGAATGTTCTAAAGCAGAATTAGCTGAAATGATCAAGTCAGTAGAAAAATGTGAGTTAGACCTACAGCAAGATTATGTGGCTTTACGTGCACTGACTACACCATCTCAAGATATGAGAAGAAAGATGGATAGCTGTACTTCAGTTTCTGCTGAGATGATGATACTTCTGAAAAGGCGTTACGCAGATGTTGACAAAGAGTTTGATGCAGGAGCTGTAAAAGAATCACTCCTTCAGTTACTCCAAAGAGAAGGTGCAGAATCAATTTATGGCTCAACTGTGTCTAGAGCTGGAAGAAATAGCCAGCACAGCCATAGTCAGCAAGGAAGTCATGTATCTGCAAGGAAAGCAGAGGCAGCAGCATGACTGGCATCAAAGCAAGCTGAAATAAACAGAGAAATGGAAATATCTGCCCGGAGAAAGGAGATATTAGCTCAACAAGAGCAATTGAAAATGTTGGAAAATCAAAGAGATCTTGAGGTCATTCAGGCAGAATACAATGTATATGCTGAAGAGGAATCAAAAATGAATGCTGAAATAAGAAATTGTGAAGTAAGGAGTACTTTGTCTTTCAGCCAGCTTCCTAAACCACTTAGCAGTCCCCCATGCACCCAAGTTCCTCAGAGCACTGCACCTCCTCACTCTGAAGGTAAATTCATCCTGACCTCACAAAGTGTTCACGCCCCTCACTATGATACTCAAGTGGTGCCAAAAGAAAGTGAGCTCTCTCTGGTGCAGGCATTAAAAGAGTCCTTAGTAATGTCTAGACTCCCAGTGCCAGAGCCGTTTACATTTACAGGAGACCCACTTAAATTTGTTGAGTGGAGCACTTGCTTTAAGGCGCTTATCGAGACTAGCTGCACAGATTCAGCCCATAAGCTGTTCTACTTGAAGAAGTACATTGGTGGAGAAGCTCTCTGTGTTTTAGAAGGGACATTTTATCGAAGTGACGAGGAAGCTTACAAACAAGCTTGGGATGCTCTGAACAAACGCTATGGACACCCATTTGTAGTTCAAAGAGCCTTTAGGGGAAAACTAAGCAGTTGGCCAAAGATTGGTCCAAAGGAGTCACTTAAATTGAGAGAGTTTAGTGATTTCCTCATTTCTTGTAAGAATGCTATGCCTCACGTCCAAGGCCTCAAGGTTTTAGATGATTGTGAAGAAAATCAAAAAATATTGCTGAAACTTCCTGACTGGGCCACAACCCGCTGGAATCGTTATGTCACAAAATTACTGGATGAAGAAAAGGCATATCCAGGGTTTGCAGAATTTGCGGACTTTGTGGCTGAAGAGGCGCGTATAGCATGTAATCCTGTTTCTTCTCTGTTTGCCTTAAAAAACACATTTGAAAAACCTGAGAAAGAACAAAAACGTCTGAAGGCCAGTGTCCTGGTGACATCAGCAAATGGGTCTAAAGATGTGAAGAACACAACTCCAGTTCAGAGCCAAAGAAAATCAAAACCCAACCCTTCCTCAACTCAGAACAAACGGAAACTTGAATGTATCTGCTGCAAGCAAAATCATTTTATCTATAAATGTGCAAAGTTTACAGCAATGCCGCTTGAAGAAAAGAAACAGTTTATTAGGGACAACAATATGTGCTTTGCTTGTCTGCGAGTCGGCCACATTTCCAAAAACTGTCGACAGAGAGCAACATGTAATGTCTGCAGACGAAGCCACCCTTCTCCTCTCCATGAAGATCCTCCACTGGGAGATGAACCTGAACCACCATCAGAAGAGGAGAATGCAGCCACCGTATCGTGCAGTGTGAGAGTGGGCAACAATGATTGCACTTCAATGATCGTTCCAGTGTGGCTTTCTTCATCAGCAAAGAATCAAGAGACATTGGTTTATGCTCTGCTAGACACCCAAAGCAGCAACACATTTATTGACCAAGATATTTGTGAAAAGATACAGGCAAGCAGGGAACCAGTGAAGCTAAAGCTGACAACAATGACTGACAGGTGTTCGATTGTACCTAGTCAAAGAGTGGATGGACTGAGGGTAAGAGGGTACAACTCAGAAAAGTACATTGACTTGCCACCAACCTACACTCAAGAGTACATTCCATTGGAGAAACACACTATTCCAACTCGAGAGACAGCAAAGAAGTGGCCCCATCTACTTAGCATTGCAAATGAAATGCCAGATCTCTTGGACTGTCCTATAGCTCTTCTCATCGGTTACGACTGTGCAAGAGCGCTAAAGCCAAGGGAAGTCATACCAGGAAAGGATTATGATCCCTATGCAATAAAAACAGACTTAGGGTGGAGTATCGTGGGAGCCATTAAGCCATGGAAAAGTTCAATGGGAGCAGCAGGGATCTGTCATCGTGTCACAGTAAAGGAGCTGCCATCTGTCACGCCTGCTTCTGTGATTAAAGCACTTGAAAATGACTTTCTGGACACAAACCATAAAGAAGGGAGTGTATCTCAAGAGGACATTCAGTTTCTAGAGATGCTGAATGAGAACATTCACTACAATGAGGAAGGCCATTTAGAAATGCCTCTGCCTTTTAGAGAACGCCCACAGCTTCCAAATAACAAGCAGCTTGCAATGTTTCGCTTGAAACGTTTAAAAGGAAAAATGGATAAGAACCCAAAGTACAAGGAAGACTACATCAAGTTCATGAATAGTGTCTTTAAAGATGGTGATGCAGAGGAAGCAGATGGCACATCAGGTAGTAACACATGGTACATTCCGCACCATGGCGTGTATCATCCCAGGAAGCCAGAGAAAATTCGAGTTGTTTTCGACTGCTCTGCTAAACACGAAGGCATCTCTTTAAATGACCACCTACTCACAGGCCCAGACTTGATTAATGCTCTGGCAGGGGTTTTGTGCAGATTTCGAGAGCATCAAATAGCAATTATGTGTGATGTGGAAAAAATGTTTCATCGCTTCCATGTCAACCCAGAGGATCGAGACTTCTTAAGGTTTCTGTGGTGGAAGGACGGGAATACAGATACTGAGCCTAAGGAGTATCGCATGCGAGTGCACATTTTTGGAGCGGCATCATCACCGGGATGTGCTAACTATGGCATGAAGTATCTCACCAGGGAACAAAAAAAGGACTACCCGCTGGCAGCCAGATTCATTCACAAAAACTTTTATGTGGATGACGGGCTAATCAGCATTGATTCAGTCAGGGAAGCCAAGCAGCTGGTCTGTGAAGCACAAGAGGTCTGTGCAAAAGGGAAACTGCGCTTGCACAAATTTGCATGCAACAACAAGGAGGTCATGAGCATTATCCCAGAAACAGAACGAGCCAGCAAGACCAAAGATGTAAACCTGAACTACTCTGTAATTCAAATGCAAAGTGTGCTGGGAGTAAAGTGGAACATAGAGGCTGACGTGTTCTCATTCAGTGTAGCCCTCAAAGAAAGGCCAGCCACACGCCGAGGAATTCTAGCAACAGTTGCTAGTGTGTATGACCCGTTAGGTTTTCTCTCACCCTACATTTTGACAGGAAAACAAGTACTCCAGGAAATGTGCAAACGCAGAGTGGGATGGGATGATCCTATTCCTCCGGCACTAGAGACCAAATGGAAAGCATGGCTCGGTGACTTGGAGAATCTAAAAAGGATTGAAATACCAAGATGCCTTGTTCCTGAGAACTTTGGCAAGGTCAAAAAAATTGAGCTGCATCATTTTTCGGATGCCAGCAGCAGTGGCTATGGACAATGTTCATACATCAGGATTGTTGCTGATAAGAACGTGCATTGTGCACTGGTCATGGGTAAAGCCAGAGTGGCACCCACAAGAATAATCACTATCCCACGCCTTGAGCTCACTGCAGCTGCAGTTTCTGCAGCTGTAAGTAACTTCCTCAGGTCAGAGCTCGAGCGGAAAATTGACGAGGAGTTTTTCTGGACAGATTCTAAAGTGACGCTTGGATACATAAAAAATGATGCTCGTCGCTTTCATGTCTTTGTGGCAAATCGAGTTCAGAAAATAAGAGACTCTACTGATCCGAAGCAATGGTTTTACATTGAATCTGATCAAAATCCAGCTGATCACGTGTCTAGGGGCCTCAAGGTGGCAGATCTGCTAAGCTCGAATTGGCTCACTGGACCTAAATTCCTATGGGAAAGGGAAATTGTCACAAACCAACATTCCCCTAATCTTCTTGTTGGGGACCCAGAAGTAAAGGTCCTGAAGACAAATGCCCTTGAAGAAAACAGCTTTCTTGAGAGGTTCTCAAGATTTTCCAATTGGGATACAGCTCTTAACGTTGTGGCAAGAATTAAAAGACTTGCAAGGAGAGATAACTCAGGACCCATTAGTGTAAAAGAAAGACAAATGGCCGCTTTTGTACTCCTCCAGGCAGCACAGAGGGAAGTCTTTAAAGAAGAGCTCAAATGGTTCAGTCAAAACTCAGCTGGACTACCAAAAACTCATAAAATGTATCAACTTGATCCTATTTTGGCAGACAACTTGCTTAGGGTTGGAGGAAGGTTGAGAAAGTCCTCAGCATCATTTGCATTGAATCATCCAGTAATCCTTCCAAAGGAAGGCATTGTCACACAACTTGTTCTTGACCACTGTCACAAGAAAACGCAACACCAAGGCCGAGGCCAAACTCTGAACAAACTCAGGGAAAGTGGCTATTGGATCATAGGTGGCAGTAAGGTAGTGGCCAAATACATTAAAGGGTGTGTCAATTGTAGAAAAGTGCGTGGGCCAGCTGAAGAACAACGCATGGCTGACTTGCCATTTGACAGAGTGGATCCTTCGCCCCCATTCACCTACACTGGAGTTGATGTTTTCGGTCCCTTCTACACGAAACAAGGTCGAAAGGAATGGAAGAGGTATGGCCTATTGTTTACGTGTTTAAGCTCGAGAGCCGCGCACATTGAGATGTTGGAGGATCTCTCCACTGACGCATTTATAAACGCTTTAAGATGCTTCATAGCAATCAGAGGCACAGTCAGACAGATTCGTTCTGACCAAGGGACAAATTTTGTCGGAGCTAAGAACGAGTTCAAGAAGGGTCTGTTGGAATTAGACAAGGAGATGATTTCTACTTATCTAGCTAAAAACCAGTGTGACTTTCAAATGAATGTTCCTGAAGCTAGTCACAGAGGAGGCATTTGGGAACGACAGATCCGCACTGTTAGGAATGTCATGAGTTCTGTCCTAGCCCAAGCCACAGGGAGGTTGGATGACACCTCATTGAGAACTTTCTTCTATGAGGCCATGTCAATTTTGAACCATCGTCCACTCACTACTGATACAATCAACGACCCCAACAGTGCTGAGCCTTTGACGCCTAATCATTTGCTCACAATGAAAGAGTCTGTGCCACTTCCGCCTCCTGGTAGATTTGTAAGAGAAGATTTGTACGCCAGGAAGAGGTGGCGGAGGGTGCAATATTTAACAGAGTTGTTCTGGAGCAGGTGGTGCAAGGAATACCTAACCAGCATTAGTTTAAGACAACGATGGCATACTCCTAAACAAAATGTACAGGTTGGAGATGTAGTGATTTTAAAGGAGGACAATATTCCAAGAAATGAGTGGAAATTGGCAAGGGTGGTTGAAGCCAATGAAGATGATGATGGTTTAGTGCGGAAGGTTAAGATCCAAATAGGGCAAAAGGATCTGGGAAAGAAAGGTGAACGTTTGAAACAAGTCTCTTTTCTTGAGAGACCAGTTCAGAAACTAGTGGTACTAGTTAAAGGGTCTAAACTACAGTGAAGTAGTACAAGGGTTAAGAACACAAACATAATATGTGATCTATAAGTTTATTTAAGAAGTGTTTTTTTTTTGTAACATAAGTTGATGTTTGATTGTCAATTTATTAAAAATTACAGGATTTAATTTTGTTTAACACTTGTAAATAGAAATCCTTTGTAATTTTGGTGGCAGTGTAGCTGTCGCATTGAAATGTAATTATTATGTGATTGCAATGTTGAAAAATTTGGTGTTTAATCTGGATTCATGTTGTGTTGTCGCCACCTACTGGTGGGCCTGAGTGTGGCGCTTTGTGGTGCGCATGCTTTGGGGTGAGGCTCAATTAAGAGCACGTGTCACCAGAGACTGAAGGCTCGAGCCACAAAGAGAATGCTGGCCTGTGTAAAGGGTGGAAATATAGAAAATATGGACTACAATTGCTCATGAATGTTCAGTAGAAAGGCGCACACGGTATGTTGGTGCATTTACTTTGTGTGTATGTTTTATTTGAGTTGTAATTTTTGTTCTGCTGATGTAATATCCGTGTTTTTCATTGATCATTTCACCATAGTTTTTCACGGTGTTTGCTGGTGAAAAGAAGATTAAAATACTGGCTGAACATCAGTTGGAGCATGGCCCTTTATTCTACTTCGAACATGAAAAACCTTCAGGAGCAGTTACATGAATTAATAACCTTATTTGTTTGTAACCAGGTTAAACTATAAGTTATTAAAATGTGTTGAAATATTAAAAATGTTGAAATCCATGTTAATATGTAAAATAATGATGAAGTACTTAGAAAATGTTGTAGAATTCCTTTTAAAAGGACTACAATGTGTTTAATATGTTTAGAAGACCATTCTCACAATATGTGGTTTATTTGTGCAAGTATCTGGTTTATTCTTGTGATTCCACCATGCCACCACCTGGGATTCAGGAGGTGACAACAATGATGGACTCCACCATGTTTCAACACTCTTTAACATTTTATCACGGTTGCTTGTTCGTTACACTTACGGCTTCAGCTTTCCAGCTGTCAGCCGTGAGTGGCACACACCACCAACAACAATGCCTTTCAGCACCCAGTCCCCTCTTATAAGCAAGGGAGGCACCAGGGAGCTGATGCATCCCAGGTGTCTCAGCTGATTACCTGCAGGAACACAGGAAGTAACAACACCCAGCCCAGCTGGACCGGCTGAGGAAGATCCATCAAGAGGAGAGTGCAGCTCTGGGAAAACAAACCATTTGAATTGGCTTGTATCTGACCTCCTGCAGGTTGCCACGGGAACATTGAGCTGTCAGGTAATTGGTCAGTTGAAGTTTTAAGGTTCACAGGCTCAACATGTCCTGTATCTATTTCATATTAAAGGTCCTGTCAATTATTGGCAAGGCTTTTATTGTGAAACATTTGCAGGAAGTGGTGGTCAGATTATCTTTGGCTGGGTTTCACTTGCAGAAGAAGCTCAGATACGGAAATGAGGCTCAAGTCATAAATTATCATTGATTCTTGTTGCTGTGGTTACATCGCTGTGGAAACAACAACACAGGAAGCCTGAGTGAAGATTAAGCATTTTTTTTTTTTTTAAACAGTCAGTCTTTAAAACCCGTCAGACAACCATGGCTGTTTTAAGCACAGTGCATTCTGGGTAACTCCTGGTGGTCCTGGTCCCATCCTCTGGACCTCTGATATACCTGTTATATCTGACATACCTGTTGTACCTGTCTGCTAAACTATAAAGTATCTGTACTTTGTTACTTCCCACCTTTTAATGGCTTCTCATGGTGGGTTCATCATATTTTACAGCGTCTGTGATCAAATATGAATCAAAGAATCAAAGATTTTTCAAACAATGATTTCATTTCTGTAAATAAGTCAGTTAAAAAGGAAACAATGAAGATGTGAAACAAACTAAATGTTTTATTTCTTTATTCAGATTACTCCGTGCACTGAGGCAGCTTTGGTGTTTTCCTCATGCTTTGCACGGATGGTGGAGTCAGGAGCATCTCTGAGCTCTGCAGTCTGTGAGTGCTCCCACTGAGAGCTGCAGATTAATGAAAGAGAAGAAGAATAGGACCTCCCACTGATGTCTGTGTGAAGATCAGGAGGAATTTCTCTGTGAAAATAAAAAGGATGTTTTTCTGCAGAGAGCACAGAGAGAAAACCAGGCTCCACCTCCACGAGGGGAGAAAGACTCTAAACTGATGGAGCATTGCACAGAGAGTGTCAGAGAGCAGGAGAAATGCAGGACAGGTAAGGGTTAGGGTTAGACACACAGATCGTCCAGCACGCTAACAGGTGCAGAGACTGAGCAACTGTATGAGAACCCTGCTTCACAGGCTAAATATCCAGTCATTTGTGTTGCTACTCATCTCTCTGATATGGTTTTGCATAATCCCCCCACCCCCATTGTTTCCTGTCTTTGTTTCCCTCGCCTGCCCTCAATGGATTGCAGGTGTTAAACGAAGTGGCGGTGGATTTCCCACCTGAGTCCTGGCCTAGAGGCAGCAGCTGTCCAGTACATTCATTAAATACAAAGAATAAGAAGCACAGTGGCTAACGCATGTGGGCATTTCCGGCGACTGCAGGTACACCATCAGTGTTTTCATAAAAAGCCTGTTATTCTTGGCTCATGTAAACCCAAATCAGGTACCAGCGTGAGAAACTCGACTCACAGCGACACCAGACAGGACTGCTGCTTGGCTTCGCTCTGACTGGCTCAGAGGCCTTTACTGTTATAAAGAGTTTGAAAGTCTCTGGAAAAAAACGAGCAGGGGTCAGAGTGTTCCTCCGCTTCTCCAGGGCACTAATGAGTCGTTGTTTGACTTCTGACCTTCAGCATCAATCAGCATCCAAATCTTGAACCAAAAACAAGGACAGAGTCCAAACTGTGCACCACAATTACTTTCACATTGCTCAGCCTGCCCTTCTTCTTGTTCTTCCACCCTAAATCTTTCCTCTGCTGAGAGGAACGATTCATTTTTCTTCTGTCCACACCATTTTGACTGGATATCATCCATCAGCTCCATGAAAGCTGCCCTTTTTTCTGTGGTGTTGCTCAGTAATCCAAACTGAAGTTCAGTCAAACTCAGACTTCTGTGCTTGAGGGTCCTTAAACTTCCCTGTGGTCACATCCACCCTACTTCACCTCCTCCCCCTCTGTTTTGCACCTGAAAGCTCTTCAGACATGTGATCGGGGCCCGGAGCAGTGGTTCTGTGGTCCATTCTGTGATATTCTTCATGCCAGAACACACACGTTCTGGTGAATTGTTTAAAGGACAGCACTTCATTTTAAAGGAGTGGTAGGAAAATCAAACTGAGTCATCAAAGATTCATCACAGCTATGACAAACAAAGCAGTAAGTAATGTGAGGTGTGTGATAATTAAACTGGAGCCAAGCGGCCAGGGGTCTGCAGTGAGCTGGGATCTGTGTGGCTGTTGGAATGATGTCAGCTGGGCAGTGAGTTCAGGACACTTACGCTGAACTGGGGGAGGAACAAGGGTTAAAAACACTCTGATGTGCATCAGAAAGCAGAGTGATTGCACCAGGTCGGTGGGCCGGCTCACAGTTGTTAAAGTCCCGCTGCCCTCACAAGTTTGTTAAAGCTGCTGATTGTGATGCACAGGAGGGAAATCAGCCTACCGCCCTCTGACATGAGGAGGAAATAGCATTTACTTTCTCTGAAGGGGCAGGACTTATGTCTGTACATGGAGGGGAGCTGATGAAACAGCCTCGTCTGGACTCCACATTGTTAATTATTTACCTCCTGCTGTGGTAATACAGCTGAACTCCCTCCTCCTGTAGTTTCTACTCTACCCTGATGCTTTTCAGAGAATATCTGAGTTCATTCAGCTTGAACCAACCAACCAACAAATCAATCACCCAACCAAACATCCCATCAATCAACCGACCAACGGATCAACTGACCAACCGATTGATCGATCAATCAATCAATCACATTTGGTTGGTTTTGGTTTTTACACACATACAGCTCTGGTGACATCAGGGCCCACGAGTCATGTGTGGAGTAATATCACCTCCACAAACATGTATGTAGAGTCCGGGAGCTGCTGTGACATCACCACAACCTCACCTCAGAGAAGGATGAGCAGAACATGAAGAGGTGGAACTGCTGTGTGAGCTCAGCTTGAAGAAACATGTATATGTGTCCCTGAGATCTCCTGAAGATGAATCCTTCAGTGTTTCACACCAAGCATAGAGTAATTGAGGTTTCAGGTTTGTGAGAGCTCCTCACCCAAAAACTCCCAGCATGAAGAAGCTGTGTGATGACTGCAGGGTGCACACACACCCACACACACACACACACACACACACACACACACACACACACACACTTCCACAGAGTGTATCTCACTGACTATATCTCGCCGAAAACCTACCAACTCAGACCTCAGCAGGACCACTGCTGCCTCACACCTCGTGAATGGTTGAAGGTGATAAAAATCCTCTGATCATGGAGGCTCGTCACAGAAACACCTGCTGCAGGTGAAAGAAATCTGCTGCTAACATGAACTTATGAAAGATTTGAATTTAAACAAAACTACAGTCTCATCTGCTACTGTGGTAACGCAGGAAATATGGGAGCGAGCTGCTGGTCATTCTCTGGAAGGAAAGGATTACCTGCACATTCATGCCATTTGTTGTATATCTTATTTGAAAAAACAGCTGTTCTTAAGCACAGGGTCCTGCTGACCCACACGCTGCCACAACATCTGCATAACATCCTCGTCTAGCTGTGCAGACACTTCCAGCTGCTCACGACTGCCATTCAGGCAGCTTTCCTCTGCACTCAGGCAAGCTAACAGTGCAAAATGTTTTGGATGGAGAAGCAGTGACGAAGGTCTGAGGGAGAAGCAGGAGGAGTTTGGACTTTAGAAAACATCCAGGCAGCATCTGCAGGACAGACAGCTGAGATTTCAACTGCCTGATCATGTGACCTCTACTGAATACACCCATATCTTTGACCACCAGCAGTCTCTCAGGGGTCACATGGTGGTGCTGGAGGTGCTGTGATTGGTCAGTGAGACTGGACAGGTGCGACACAGTCCAGATAAAACGAGAAGTGGTGTTAAAGGTCTGAGAGTCAAGGACAAAAATACCTCAAAGCAGTGAGTGAGCGTCACGTTTAATGTAAGAGCCACAAGTGCAAAATTTATGATGTTATATTCAGTGTTGGGAAGGTTACTTTTAAAATGTATTCCTCTACAGATTACAGAATACATGGCCCAAAATGTATTTTGCAATGTATTCCATTAAGTTACTCAATGAGAGTAACGTATTCTGAATACTTTGGATTACTAGATATATATTTTCATGCTTTTTACAACTGTAATAACAAATGTACTATTGTTGTGTGATTTATTACTATTACTGAAGGTTACTCGCTATACCAATACCAACTAGATTTTTAAATCTTAATATAAAATGAGTAACAGTAGTATCATGGTCCTGAGTCTGTGGACTCAGTGGTTTTGGTATTATGTCACTAGCAGGGACCACTTCCTTAGTGATGATGGGCAATGAGGGATGAGGAAGTGTGAATAGTGCTGCGGTTTGGGGAAAGCCTTGAAGGGGACTGGCGATGGTGAGTTTATTTTGAAATAGTATATAGGCGTGGGGCTGCCCGATTAACTGGTTTTGCTTCGTTTGAGGATGAAAATGAGGCAGTCTTTGGAGACTGGGTGGATGTCACTAAAGCACAGGTGAAGAGTCGAATGGGACTTCAAAGATGAGGAGGTGAATTCGGAACAGCGTAAGAAGCCAAAGAAGGCGAGTAGGAACATGGGTTTGAGTGTGCGTGCCAGGAAGTAGTTGCTATACTTCAGCCGGAGGGTAGAAATGCAGCGATGTAGAAGATCTGAAGTTAGGGGTAAGCGGTGTAGGGTCGTGGCAGGTGACTAACGCTGGAAACCTTTGGTGAGTGGTGATATCTGGGATGACGTAATGGTTAAGCATGGTGAACCTGTGAGCAGTTTGATAAAGAAGTTGATGCCACTGAGGGATGGAATGAACGGAACATGTTCCAAACTGTCCAATATGAGGACAATGTGCTTGCTGCAAGGCTATTTATAATCGCTTCTTGGGAGATGCTGATAAGTTCTGCGATGCTGGGGTTTAGGTCTCGAACGTTGTAGCTGAAAATGGAGGAACTGGAGTCGGAGCTGCCTCTGCGTAGGGCGCCAAGGCTATGAATGTCTTCGGCCATAATAGCCCCCAAAGCCGACAGAAGGGGCGGCATCTATGAAGAGCTGAACGCCGTCGGGGTGGGACAGCTGATCGTTGTAGAAGAAGGTGATGCCATTCCAGTTAGTGAGCAGAAGTTGGCAGAAACGCAGTTCGGCCCTGGAAGAGCTATCCAGCATGGCGGAGTTAAGGAGTGACGGTTTGGGTGCAGCGAGTGAAAGCAAGTGAGAGATAAGTTTAAGTGTCCCAACAGGGAGAGCAGCTGTCGTTTGGCGCAAGTGGTGCAAAATGTTTTGGATGGAGAATTGAGCTTTTCGATGGGCAGGGAGGCCTGGAAACGTTCAGTGTCAAGGGTTATCCCGAGGAACTCCAGGGATGTTGAAGGTCCCTCCGTTTTCTCTTCCGACAAAGGGACGCCGAGTTCGGAGAAGACTGCCCTCGGGGTTGATAATCTGTGAGCTGGTGGTGACGTGGGAGGGGGGGATTACTAGGAAGTCATCAAGGAGGTGAACCATCTATTTTTTTCTCTCTTTCTTCTTTTCTCTCTCTTTTATCTCACTCTCTCTTTTCTTTTTCTTTTTTTTGTTCTTCTTCTTTCTTTCTCTTGTTTTGTTTTGGTTCTTTGACTGCAGGTTTTTGCGAGTGCAAGAAACCGATGGCTGGGCGACGATCCCTCGGTGGAAGCTTTGTGAGAAACCTTTTACTAAGAAGTTGATAAAGTCTGAGTTAGGGTGATTTTTTTTTTTCATATAAGGCATCTTCTAGTGCCGGAATGTGGATGGGTGTGGAGGCTGACAGAGCTCGTCATGGCTTGGTGGGGTTGTGGGGGCATGCGGGGCGGGAATGGCCGCCGCTGCAAAAGGAGCAGCAGTGAAGATAGCGGCATTGAGACAAGGAACAGCCGGAGTCGTTGAAGTTATTGCAAATGGTACAAATGTATTATTGCTGTGTGATTTATTACTATTACTGAAGGTTACTCGCTATAGCAATACCAACTAGATTTTTAAATCTTAATATAAAATGAGTAACAGTAGTTTCATGGTCCTGAGTCTGTGGACTCAGTGGTTTTGGTTTTCATTATTATTTCACTAGCAGGGACCACTTCCTTAGTGATGATGGGCAATGAGGGATGAGGAAGTGTGAATAGTGCTGCGGTTTGGGGAAGGCCTTGAAGGGGACTGGAGACGGCTCTCGGGCCGGGCAGAACCCCATGTACTAACGGGTTAGGGTGATTTTTTTTTTTTTCATTTAAGGCGTCTTCTAGTGCCGGAATTTGGATGGGTGTGGAGGCTGACAGAGCTCGTCATAGCTTGGTGGGGTTGTGGAGGCAGGCAGGGTGGGAATGGCCACCGCCGCAAAAGGAGCAGCAGTGGTAGATGATACGTAAAAGCTAATTTTGCCAAAGTGCTTAAGATACTTTTTTTAAATGAGCTTTTTTTCCTTCTTCTTAAAGAAATCTACTACCTCATGTGTAATTTTTTATGTCATGTGTCATTTTCATTGCAAATATTAATCACAGTTAAATTAAGAGGGGATGGTAAAAACAGTGAACTTCAGAGCTGTGATGTCATCAAGTACACTGCCATTCCAATTGTAGAACAATCGCGGTGGATTCTCCGGACTCTCGTCTGAACTTACGAAGTCGGGACCTGCGAGAATGGGCTCGCGTACTTGAGCATTGAGAAATGGCCTAACAGTCTGCAGTCTAACATCAGCTAACATCAGCTAACAAAGTTAGTTCTGTGGTGAGTAGCCTTCATTAATAGTAATAAAAATCACACAGCAATAGTACATCAAAGATACTGAAGTTTCATCCATCTCATTCTTCTTATGAAGTGGTGTCGGAATTTGGTGTCGGAAGACATGCATTCTTGACTAAGACTGCATTTAATCATCAAAACTGGAAAAGGCATAGAGAGGGAGAGAGCCTAACATATGAAACATGAAATGACCACCGTGTATTCTATTTATTTCATCAAAATAACTGTATTCTGATTACCACCCATTTAAAAAGTAACTGTAACAGATTACAGTTACTCAGATTTTGTATGTTAAATACTTAACGCCGGTACATGTTTCTCGTTCCTCCCCAACACTGTTTATATTAAAGGTTATGAAAGAACGCAGAGACATCCTAACAGGATTTATAAAAACTGCGAGGACCTGAAGCTCTTTGATCAGTCCAGCCTGTCAGGTGAAGCAGGTGAGTTGCAGGCATGAGAGTTAAATATAGCATGATTCTTGAGGCGGCTGCTGTTGTGATTTGGCACTGTAAAGGTGGGTATAAGTGTATAAGTGAGTGGGTTTGTCCACTCAGACTGTGAGCATTAAACTGATCTAAGTTCAGTTTCTAACAGAGCTGAACCGAGTGTTTCAGGCCTGAAAGTTTCATGTGGAGATCTGCTGGACTGATGAAGCTGTGAGGCTCAGGCAAAGGGAGGTTGCCAGGTGGATGGACGGGTGGAGAACAACTAACTGAATGAAACCAGCAGGTTTCCATGAACTGTGCAGTTAGTTAACAGTGAAGCTATGATGCAGCAGCGACTCCTGCTCAGGATCAGGAGAATAAAATATGTCTCTGGCTGTTGTGAACTCAGATAGTAAAGTTTTGCAAATGATGGAGGAAACCTCGAAATGGCTGCAAGCATCCTCGTACAGAGCTCACACTGACAAATATTTATGATGCAGACTGCTGAGCTGATTATGAAACTTTTAATGAGGACTGATGGGACAGCTGCACTGAATCAGTCTGCAGATAAAATCGAGCAGCTTTAATAGAAACTTCAGAGATTTTTACCTGTAAACCAATTTCCTGTGCTGCCCTGTGTGCGCCCCAGGACTGCAGTGATCCGATGTAATAATCTCTCATTAGAAAAATAAATAGAAGCCTCCCGACGGCCTTAATCACGTCTACTTTGCTCTGCTGTTCCTCATTCACACTGATAATCAAATCCTTTTTGGTTGTTGTATCTGCTGATCAGTACTGACACTGATGTATGTAATAAATGTGCTCATATAATAAGCTGTTATTTCCTAATGCCACAGCGTGACACTGTGTGTCCCCAGCCTGTGAGTGATGCTCCCGTAGGCCTCCCCAGACCATGTGGTCATTCTGGAGGCAGCTGAGACATTAGAACTGAGGCCTCAGCAGGGTCGTAGAAACCAGCGACTGGTGTGTTTGTCCATGAATGAATGTGCTGTGACCCAAAACTCCAGTCACAGCCTACCACTTCAAAGCAAAGACATTCAGTCTTTAAGGTGGTACAGGTGAGAACTAACCTAAACCAAGAAAATTCCTTGGTGTGATAATACATCACAATATATCCTGGATTCCCCACATTACTTAAATTAAAGTCTCTGCCAATTCTCTACAAGGTTAAGGATTGCATAAATCAAACTTACATTATGCAACAAAAGAGCAATAAAGGATTATAAATAAAACCACTTCAAGAGAACCAACTAATCCACTTTTTATTAAATTGAATATTCTCAATATTCCCCAGGCCTGGCGAGCCTCTCATGGCCGGGCCTAAGTCCATGGCGCCCGACCTAGCACAGCCTGAAAAAGAGACATGGGCCCATCTTCTTGCAGGCCCACAGGAGGCGGTGTAGGGAGTCAGGTGCATTGTGTGCCGGGCGGAGGCCAGGAGCGGAGGCCCTGGATGACTGATCCCCAGCTACCAAGATTGGCAATTGGGACATGGAATGTCACCTCTCTTTTGGGGAAGGAGCCTGAGTGAGCGTCTGGTTGAGAGGTACCAGCTAGATATAGTCAGGCTCACCTCAACGCACTTCTTGGGCTCTGGAGCCCTTCTCCTTGAGAGGGGCTGGACTCCCTTGCCCTTGGCGAGAGGCGACGAGAGGGTTTGTATCCTGCGCCTTCAGGTAGGGGTACATGTCCTGACGCGTATGCACTGAGTGGCAGTTCAGAATACTCAGCTTTCTTGGAGTCCCTGGGTGGGGTGCTGGAGGGTGCTCCACCTGGGGACTCTGTTGTGCTACTGGGAGACTTCAATGCAATGACAGTGAGACCTGGAGGGGCGTTACTGGGAGGAATAGCCTCTGAACCCAAGCAGTGTTTTATTGTTGGACTTCTCTGCAAACCACAGTTTGGACATAACAAACACCATGTTCGAACATAAGAGTGTCCATAAGTGCACATGGCACCAGGATGCTCTAGGCCGCAGGTCGATTATCAATTTTGTAATTGTATCATGAGACCTAAGGATATGTTCTGGATGTTCAGGTAAAGAGAGGGACTGAGCTGTCAACTGATCACCACCTGGTGGTGAGTTTGATCAGTGGCAGGAGAGGACGCTGGAAAGACCTGGCGTGCCTAAATGTATACTAAGGGTGCACTGGGAACGCCTGGCAGAGGCCCAAGTCTGTGAGATCTTCAGTGAACACCTCCGGCAGAGCTTCAACAGCATTCCAAGGGAGACTAGGGACTTTGAGTTCAAATGTTCAGCTACTCCATTGCCAAAAACGCTGCACTGAGCTGTGGCCACAAGGTGGTTGGTGCCTGACGTGGTGGTAACCCCTGAGCCAAATGGTGAAAATCAGAGGTGAAGGGAGCCACCAGGCTGAAGGAGTCCTATCGGGCTTGGTTAGCCTGTGGGACCTCAGAGTCAGCTAATAGGTATCAACGGGCCAAGCGAAACATGGCGCAGGCAGTAGCTGAAGCAAAAACTCAGGTGTGGGAGGAGTTCGGAAAGGCCATGGAAAAAGACTTTTGGACTACCTCGAAGAGATTCTGGCAAACCGTCAGGCAACTCAGGAGGTGAAAGCGGTGCTCCACCTGCACTGTGTACAGTGCAGGTGGAGCGCTGCTGACTTTGACTAAGAAAATTGTCAGGCGGTGGAAGGAATACTTCAAGGACCTCCTTAATCCCACTAGCACATCTTCCGTGGAGGAAGCAGAGTCTGGGGACAAGAGGGATGACCTCCCACTCTCCGTGGGGGGGAGGTCACTGAGGCAATTAAATAATTTCTTGGTGGCAGAGCCCCTGGGGTGTATGAGGTCTACCGTGAGTTCCTGAAGGCTCTGGATGTTGTAGGGCTGTCCTGGTTGACACACTTCTACAATGTTGCATGGAGATAATAATAATAATAATAATAATAATAATACAGGGAGTGCAGAATTATTAGGCAAATGAGTATTTTGTCCACATCATCCTCTTCATGCATGTTGTCTTACTCCAAGCTGTATAGGCTCGAAAGCCTACTACCAATTAAGCATATTAGGTGATGTGCATCTCTGTAATGATAAGGGGTGTGGTCTAATGACATCAACACCCTATATCAGGTGTGCATAATTATTAGGCAACGTCCTTTCCTTTGGCAAAATGGGTCAAAAGAAGGACTTGACAGGCTCAGAAAAGTCAAAAATAGTGAGATATCTTGCAGAGGGATGCAGCAGTCTCAAAATTGCAAAGCTTCTGAAGCGTGATCATCGAACAATCAAGCGTTTCATTCAAAATAGTCAACAGGGTCGCAAGAAGCGTGTGGAAAAACCAAGGCGCAAAATAACTGCCCATGAACTGAGAAAAGTCAAGCGTGCAGCTGCCAAGATGCCACTTGACACCAGTTTGGCCATATTTCAGAGCTGCAACATCACTGGAGTGCCCAAAAGCACAAGGTGTGCAATACTCAGAGACATGGCCAAGGTAAGAAAGGCTGAAAGACGACCACCACTGAACAAGACACACAAGCTGAAACGTCAAGACTGGGCCAAGAAATATCTCAAGACTGGTTTTTCTAAGGTTTTATGGACTGATGAAATGAGAGTGAGTCTTGATGGGCCAGATGGATGGGCCCGTGGCTGGATTGGTAAAGGGCAGAGAGCTCCAGTCCGACTCAGACGCCAGCAAGGTGGAGGTGGAGTACTGGTTTGGGCTGGTATCATCAAAGATGAGCTTGTGGGGCCTTTTCGGGTTGAGGATGGAGTCAAGCTCAACTCCCAGTCCTACTGCCAGTTTCTGGAAGACACCTTCTTCAAGCAGTGGTACAGGAAGAAGTCTGCATCCTTCAAGAAAAACATGATTTTCATGCAGGACAATGCTCCATCACACGCGTCCAAGTACTCCACAGCGTGGCTGGCAAGAAAGGGTATAAGAGAAGAAAAACTAATGACATGGCCTCCTTGTTCACCTGATCTGAACCCCATTGAGAACCTGTGGTCCATCATCAAATGTGAGATTTACAAGGAGGGAAAACAGTACACCTCTCTGAACAGTGTCTGGGAGGCTGTGGTTGCTGCTGCACGCAATGTTGATGGTGAACAGATCAAAACACTGACAGAATCCATGGATGGCAGGCTTTTGAGTGTCCTTGCAAAGAAAGGTGGCTATATTGGTCGCTGATTTGTTTTTGTTTTGTTTTTGAAAGTCAGAAATGTATATTTATGAATGTGGAGATGTTATATTGGTTTCACTGGTAAAAATAAATAATTGAAATGGGTATATATTTGGTTTTTGTTAAGTTGCCTAATAATTATGCACAGTAATAGTCACCTGCACACACAGATATCCCCCTAAAATAGCTAAAACTAAAAACAAACTAAAAACTACTTCCAAAAACA
Source organism: Diplotaxodon limnothrissa (assembly GCF_057381915.1). Taxonomy (NCBI): domain Eukaryota; kingdom Metazoa; phylum Chordata; class Actinopteri; order Cichliformes; family Cichlidae; genus Diplotaxodon; species Diplotaxodon limnothrissa. The sequence goes on along the minus strand of NC_140602.1, from coordinate 29,155,789 downwards.
TTCAGCTTTGATATTAATGAGTTTTTTGGGTTCATTGAGAACATGGTTGTTGTTCAATAATAAAATTATTCCTCAAAAATACAACTTGCCTAATAATTCTGCACTCCCTGTAATAATAACTTTATTTATAAAGTTTACAAACAAAGTGCTGTACAACTAAAGAGATAAATAAAATAAAAGCGATACATAGCAATACAGGTAAAAGACACAATACAAGTTAAAAATAATAAAAATTTAAAAACTAAAAGCCATAGAATTAAGACATGTAAGATGGGGTGAACAAATGTGTCTTCAGCTTAGTTTTAAAAACCTCCACAGAGCATGCCTGCCTAATATCTTGAGGGAGGGTGTTCCACAGAAACGGGGCACGAAAAGAAAAAGCACGCTCTCCAATTGTCTTTTTTCTGGCTCTAGGAACCTTTAGAAGGCCAGAGTCCTGATATCAAAGAGCACGGGATGGAACGTAAAGATGTAAAAGGTCGGAGAGGTATGAAGGTGCCAATCCGTTTAAAGCCTTGTAGATGAGCAGCGGGACCTTAAAATCTGCTCGAATCTGACAAGGTAGCCAATGAAGAGAGTTCAGTACAGGGCTAATGTGCTCAAATTTCCCAGTTCTTGTTAAAATGCGAGCAGCTGCATTTTGCACCATCTGTAGACCTCTAAAACCTTTCTTTGGTAGCCCAGAAAGAAGAGCGTTACAATAATCAATACGTGAGGACACAAATGCATGGACAAGAACCTCTGCAGTGTCGCTTGACAAACCTTGTCTGATTCTGGCTATGTTCCTCAAATGATAAAAGGCGGTCTTTGTTATCTCTTTTACATGAGATTCAAAGGAGAGCACCATGTCGAACCACACGCCCAAGTTTTTTACCTTGTTCCTGCAATTTATGACACTGTCATCAATTTTCAAGATGAAATTTTGGGACAAGTGCTGAAATCAATATTTAGGAGCAAGAAATTATCTGATAACCAGCCCTTAATTGCAGATAGACAAGATTCTAGTTTAAAGACTTCAGCACAATTTTCAATGGTTAAAGGAACATAAAGCTGCAGGTCATCAGCGTAACAATGAAAGGTTACATTAAAAGAACGTAGAAGAAGAGGCAGCAGGTACATAGAAAACAGCAATGGTCCAAGTACAGAGCCCTGAGGGGACCCCATGCCTCACTGCACAAGTCTCGGAGAGATCATTTTTAAAACTAACAGTCTGAGACCTCCCAGACAGGTAAGATCTCAGCCATGATAAAACATTTCCTGTAATTCCAATAAAATGTTCAAGCCTATCTAATAAAATGCAGTGATCCACAGTGTCAAACGCAGCACTTAGATCCAGCAGTAATAAAACTGAAGTGCGATCATTGCCTGCATTTACCAGCAGATCATTTACATGTACCACTTTTACTAAAGCTGTTTCTGTGGAGTGATTTGGTCTAAAAGCAGACTGAAATGGTTCGAACAGATTGCTTGTTGACAAATGCTCAGTGAGCTGCTTAAAAACCCCTTTTTCAAAGACTTTAGATAAAAAAGACAGATGTGAGATGGGTCTATAGTTTGCGACCATGTCAACATCCAGTCCAGGCTTTTTCAAGATAGGCACTACCACAGCTGATTTAAAACATTCAGGGAAGACTCCAGTTGTCAATGAAGTATTTAAAAGAAACAGAATGTAGGGTCCTAATGCTGACCACAGTTCCTTTATAGCCCAGGCTGGTAGAGGATCCAAAGAACAGGTTGTACATCGAGCTGCTTTTACAACCTTAGTTAATCCAGACAGAGAAATAACCTTGAAGTCAGAGAACAGTTTATCAACACCAACAGGCAAAGCAGCCGAGTAGTCTAATGAACAGCTTGAGGATGTCATGGCCCTGGGTCATGTGACCCAGTATTCTGAGTTTCTTGGTGTTTTGTTATTCTTTTTAGTCTAGTTTCATTTTGGTTTATCTAGTTACATTCTGCCATGTTTCATGTCCAAGTTTTCTTTGTTTTTCAAGTTCATGTCATGTCTAATCTCCATGTTTTCTGTTTTACTTTGAAAGTCTGTATTCAATGTCAGTGTATTCAGTTTCACTTCTCCTGTCCCGTCATTAGGTTCATGTGTGTCAGCTGTGCTCCCATGTGTGGCCACTTCCCCTAATCATCCTTCATGTGTATTTAGTCTCTGTGTTTCATACAGTCTGTGTTGCGTCGTCTGTGTTCCCACCCTCCGTGGTTCCATGCCCAGTCTTTTGTATCCCCAGCCATAGCCTTACCATAGTTTGTTCCCAGTTTAGGTTCCTGTTTAGTTACTGCTCTTGTGCTGCCCTCATTCTTGTTTGTTTCTTTCATGATCATCAGCCACAATAAAAGGCTCGCTTTTGTTTAAGTTCACTCCCGTATCCTCACTTGTGTTCGCACCTGGGTCCACCACACACATCTCCGCACGGTCTGTCTCCACAAACCGTGACAGTACAACGCGAACCATGTCGGACCCAGTGACACATAGTAGAGACGTAATCCAGGCAGTGGAGTCGTTATGCTGCCAGTGGAGGCAAAGCTCTAGAGAGGAGGAGAGGGAGGAGTTACTTCACTCGTTGCGGGTAAGCATCAAGGTTTTTCCCTGGTTATGGGAAGCGCTACCCCCTCTGATCTCGGAGCAAGATCAGAGGGGGCTACCTCCGCACCTCCGCACCATCCTCCAACCCCGTCCACGGGAGGCTGCGCGGCCCGGTGTGTGGGCTGCATCACCACAGCCCCGCGGCCGCGCAGCCTCCCCTCCGCCTGCTGTGAGCGTGTGAGTCGGCACGCTGAAGTTCACCACGGCGCCACACTCTTCTGCGCCGGCGCCACCCCTCAGCTCACCGGTTTCCAGTTCGCTATCACAGCTCAGTCGTTCACCCTCGCCGCCTCGACTGACCTACCCGTCTCCCGCTTCGTATCTGGGACGGATGTGGTCGGAAGACGAGGAGCCGGTCGCCACAGAAATTCAAGTTTCGTCCACGACCACTTCAAAAAGGAAGCGGCGTTCACGTCGCCGTCGCTCATTGCTCGCCCTCCACTGAGCAACACGAGGATGCTGTGGAGGTCATGAATTTCAACCTCGAGGAGCGGCAGCGCGCTGCATGCGCTCAACTGGAGGAAGAGCTCCAGTTGAAGCCGTGGGTCGCTCCTAACTATGAAGAGATCTTCCGGGGAACTCGCCTGGCTCTCAGGGGTCCCCTGAGCGTCCAGGAACTCTCACCTAACGCTCCATCAGCACCCAGTTCCCCAGCCTCTGCGACGCCGCCTGGCACTCATGAGGCGCCGCTGTCTGGTTTATCGGAAACTACAATCAAGAAGAAACGGCGTTCGCGTCCCCGTCGCGCTGCGCGACGACCGGAGGTGAGTGAATGCAGTCTTTCATCACCAGCCTCCATTGAAACCTTAGAAGATGAACTAGATGCAGAATTACAGATTCAAGGGTCAAAGTTAAAAGAGACACATAGTGTCAAGATGGCTGACTCTAGTACTGTGAATGGTGTGGTTGTTTTGTCTGGCTTCCACGAACAAGGAGTAAGACCCACACAGACGGTAAATTCCAGCACTGGAGAGTTTCTGCCTGTGTTCTTGTCACCGCCACCCGAACAGGAGTTTGACTGTCCAGCCTCTGAGCCGACCGTTTTGTGTTTTTCTTATAGCGAAAATAAAAATACTGTTTCAGTGCTAACTGTAGGCTGAGTAATGCAGTGCTAACCGAGCCACAGCCTAGAGATTTTTTCCCAAAAACAACCATGGACAAACCTAGTAATCTTGCAGGGACCTCTGACGCTACACTTAGATTGAAAGAGACCTCCACAGACCTAAATGCTGATTGTGTGGGGGGAGGGGGGGAGGCGTTTTCTCCTGTGTCCTTTAATGTGCCTGGGGTCCCATCAAAGACTGAGTTACCTGTGGCTAACGCCTCCCTTCCTGCTCTGCTCACCAACGAGCTACTTAAAGTAGGTCCCTGTGCTTTCATAGCAAGTAAGGATTTTTTAGAGGAGGGTCATGACGTAAGGTATAAAAGGACTGAGTGTGAGATGATGTGTGATCATGTTTTGCCTGCTGCTCCTATTTTCAATGAACTTAAAACTGAGAATGCTGATCATGAACTCACGTTGGAACTGAAAGATGACAACATGGATTCAGATCAGGGTAACATGAACTGTGAGATGTCCCAACCTGAATTCTGTTTTCCTCACAATCGTGAGCAGGGTGTTTTTGGACTGTTTACCTCCAGCACTGCCACCTCCAATCAGAAGATTGAGGCTGAGACCAGGGGATACAATTCTACTGTTAATGAACATGTGGTGTCCCCTCACGGAGTTAACTTGACACAATTCTCCTGTGTTTCTGTGAGCACATTAGACAAGGTTTTGAGTTCCAAGGATAATGTTACCACCAGCACACAGCCTGAAATGTCACCTGTCTCAGCTATGGGTGCTAGCACAGCATTATCCGTACCCATTTCACCATACACTCTACATAACACCCTTGAGTTACAGTCCACCTCAAGCGTGGTTCCAAGTCAATGTACCACTTACCGCTATCATGCTGGTCAGTTCTCATGGACCAGATCCATACCTGAATATTTCATGTTTGCCCAGGAGCTTATCCATGAAGGTTTAAGTCATGTTTTTGTGGGTAATATTGTAATCCTTGTTTTCCCTGTGGCTGACCCAGCTTATCTGGGCCATAATGATATGTCATTGATTGAGGCTGAAAGGAGGAATGTAGAAACAGGGCTTTCTGTTTTAGAGCCTATTATGACAGCCAACATGAGTCTTGAAGTGAATGAGCTGGTCTCTGCCTATGGACATCTAACACCTGTTTGCTTCTGGACTGATAACTGTAAGATGTCATGTGAACGCAGCCAGCCTCTTGCCACGTCAGCTGGAGGGCCCAAGGAGCCCGTCCAGCCACCACCTGCGGCTGCCTCACGGTCGCCTGGTCCAGCCGCGGCCTCAGCTTCTGCTTCGCCTGGTCCAGCCGCGGCCTCAGCTTCTGCGTCGCCTGGTCCTGCCTCGCCTGGTCATGCCGCTGCAGTGCCACCACCAGCGCCTGCCAAGCTACGTCCGCAACTGGGCCTTCGCCGGCCACTTTCCGGGCCACTGGCTGGACGTCTTCGCCGGCATGGGCGGCACCCTGACCTCTTTAGCAACCGCCGTGCCCATGGCAGGCCTCCTGAAAGTTGTTGCCGGAATCGCCGCAGTTTTCCACGTGGCTGCCCTCCGGACCTCCTCAGCCGCCACCACTTTTTCCGTGGTCGTCCCCCTGAGTTGTTAGATCCTGGACTGTTGCGCCATCGGTCTGTCTCCACAAACCGTGACAGAGGAGGGAGTTACCTGATTTCTAAGTGTTTCAGCCTTGTCTCTGAAAAACATAAGAAAGTCATGAGCTATCAAATTAGAACAGCAGAGCGTTGACTTACTCTCTGTAAGTTGCGACACTGTGTTGAAAAGGAGTTTTGAGTTATGTTTATGACTCATGATGAGATTTGAGAAATAATTTGCTTTCGCTTTCGACATCGCTGATTGAAGAGAAGACAATGAGTCCTTCCAAGCCTGGAGAAATACTTCTAGTCTGGAAGATCTCCAGTGACACTCTGCTTTTCTACAATTTCTTCTCAAGTTCAAGAGCTCCTCATTTAGCCAAGGCATAGGGTTCCTTTTTTGACATTTTAACTTCTTTACGGGAGCAACAGAGTCCAGTAGTTCAAGAAGTGTATTATTAAGATTCGCAGTCAAGGTGTCCACACATAACTCCTGGGTAAAAATAGGGTCCGACACATCAGGTAGATGTAATTTAACTCCAAGCAATGCTTCAGGGCTAATATAACGAGATGATCTGAGGGGCAATCTTCCCCTCTCAGAAGCTGGAGATTTAGGGATTAAAATATCAAATAAAATTGCTGAGTGGTCTAAGATAGGTAAAACACAATTTTCAGTCATTGATACATTCAGCCCGTAGCCCAAGACAAGGTCTAGGGTGTGGTCCTTATGTGTTGGCCCAGAGAGAAATTGTGTGAAGCTTAAGGAATCAATTACATTTAAGAAATCTTTGACCAGGGGTTTATCCTCACAACACAGATGAATATTAAAGTCTCTCACTATAAGAATTCTTTCATAGTGAGCGATAAAACATGTCAAGAAGTCTGAAAATTCCGAAATAAACAAGTCATTATATTTAGGTGGACGATAGATGACTATAATTAGAACGACGGGACAGCTTAAAGTCAGGAGTTGGGACTCAAATGAGGTAAAAAAAAAAAAAAACAAACCACCAGGACTTTGTATCTGTTTGCATTTAAAACAGTCTTTGATGATAGAGGCTACCCCGCCTCCCCTCCCAGACAACCTGGGGGAGCTGAAGAAGCTGGCATTGGAGGGGCAAAGTTCCAGCAAGGGTGCCACTTCACCAGCGTGCAGCCATGTCTCAGTTAGGAACATGACATCCAGCTTGAGTACCAAAAAAGTCCCGAAGAACATGAGTTTTATTTGATACAGATCTTTTGTTTAAGAGAGCTAATTTAACTCTCTGTCCATCTGTGGTAGCAGGCAGTATTTGTAGGTTGTTCATATTTGCTCCACCTCCCCTCGTATCCCGTCGGCATGGCGACTATAGGCATGTTCCAACTATAGAGGGTGTGTTCCAACTCTAGAATCACACTCTTCAGTCTCCCTGGGAAAGTCTATGCCAGGGTGCTGGAAAGGAGAGTCCATCCGTTAGTCGAGCCTCGGATACAGGAGGAACAATGCAGTTTTCATCCTGGTCGTGGAGTAGCTGGATGAGCTCTTCATCCTCTCAAGGATACTTGAGGGTGCATGGGAGTTTGCCCAGCCAGTCTACATGTGTTTTGTGGATCTGGCGAAGGCATTCGACCGTGTCCCTCAGAGTGTCCTGTGGGAGGTGCTTCGGGAGTATGAGGTGTTTGGCCCATTGCTACAGGCCATTCAATCCTTATACAACCTTTGCAAGAGCTTGGTCCGCATCGTGAACAAAAAGTAGGACTCGTTCCTGGTGGGCAATGGGCTCCACCAGGGCTGTCCTTTGTCACTGATTCTGTTCATAATTTTTATGGACAGAATTTCTAGGCGTTGCCATGTGGCCGAAGGCTTTGACCCAGGTGGTCTCAGAATCTCATCTCTGCTTTTCGCGGATGATGTGGTTCTGTTGGCTCATCATGTGATGGCCTCCAGCTCGCAGTGGAACGGTTCACAGCCGAGTGTGAAGCAGTGGGAATGAGAATCAGGACCTCCAAATCTGAGGCCATGGTCCTCAGCCGGAAAAGGGTAGAGTGCCCACTCTGGGTCAGAGACGAGTTCCTGCCCCAAGTGAAGGATTTTAAGTGTCTTGGGGTCTAATTCATGAGTGACGGGAGAAGGGAGCAAGAGATCGACAGAAGGATTGGTGCTGCGGCTGCAGTGATGCGGATGCTGTATGGGTCTGTCGTGGAGAAGAGAGAGCTGAGTGTAACAGCGAAGCTCTCAATTTACCGGTTAATCTACGTACCTATTAATCTACCCTCACCTATGTTCACGAGCTGTGGGTAGTGACTGAAAGAATGAGATCACGGATACAAGCGGCAAAAATGAGCATCTTCTGAAGGGTGGCTGGCCTCTCCCTTAGAGACAGGTTGAGAAGTTCAGTAGGAACAGAAAAAGTGTAAACTTCATCCTACTCCTTTTTGAATATGAAGATTGTGTAGACATAGAGATATTCATGAAACTTGATGTTTTTAAGTTTTTCTTTTCTCTTGTTTTTTCACTTATATTTACAAGTTCGAAATAAATTATTTGGAGATTATGTATCGGAATTTCAGGAGCGGGACCACGCCTCCAAACACGCTCTTTCTGGTTGTCATCTATATAGGTTCCCCCCCAATTCTGCAAACTGTTCATTTTCGTTTACATGTCCCACCCTCCCTCCCTCCTTGTTCTCAATTCTTTAACTTCTTCACTCCTATTTAGTACATGGGGATTTGCCAGGCCCGGGAGCCGTCGCCAGTCCCCTTTGAGGCCTTCCCCAAACCGCAGCTCAACTCATGTCAAAGCATTCACCTTTACCTACTAAAATGTTGTCAAACCTAAAATGAGGACGTGGGCCGAGCTAGTCAATCTATCTATCTGTCTATCTAGTCCCAATCAGAAAACCTCAAACTTCAACCAATAAACAGGACCTAAAGCGTTTTCGGAGGGGCGGACCAATCCCGTCTGACTCCAGAGTGGTCAGTGTCGCAGGTCACCGTCCACCCTCAGAATGATACCTAATGGTTCACAGCCGAATTGGACTCTCAAGTAAATTTCATTGTGATGGATAAACACTCAAAACAGCAGTGATTAATAGTCAGAGATGAAGCAGGTCAGCCTGCACTCCATCGCGGGTCCTGGGTCCTCACCATCTCCTCCTGGGTTGCTATGACAGCCGCATATCAGCTGATGCTAAGAGTGCTGTCTATTACTCAGGCTGATGTTGATGGAGCACATGTTTGTGTTCCTAAACAGGCAGCGATGATTCATCCTGATAACTGACGTGACGCCTCGCCCGGTCTGACCCCAGCCGGCCAGCCAAGAATCCATAACCATTATTTCATGCTTTAACCTCTTCATTCATCAGCCCTCACTCTGACCTTCAGCAGCTAATCATTCAGCACATTCTGCTTCTTGACCTGACCTTGCTTCTCTGTCCCCAATATTGAGGCCAGAAACCCATTCATCAGCCTTCTGATAGAGATGAAGAAAGAGAGACAACGGGAAACAGGAAACAGGAAGCAGAGCTGACCAACATGAGGACAAACAGGAGTTTCGAAAGATAACTCATCTCAGAAACAGAAAGCAGAGGCTCAGATTATCCAAGAATAATCTAGAGATCACAGCAGGAATCAAAAACTCAGCCGACCACCACCACACAATGAAAGCAGTGGAGGAGCAGTGAGGCCAAACAGGAAACACTTTAAACAGAAAGTGTCGTAAACATGAATCCAAAAACCCACAACCATGACACCCGTCTCTCCGTCACTGAGCTTTGGTCTTCCTCTTCAAAAAAACTTTATTAACACAGCAGCTAAGTCCCAGTGTGACTGAGCAGAGATCGTAGCACTCACACACAAACACACACACACTCTCGCACACAAGTTTACAAACTCATGAGCTGATTTGGACCAGAGTAAACCATCTATAGGTGTGAAAACCTCCTGAGTCTCATTCACCCTGTCACCCTTCGACCTCATAGTTGGCTTTTCTGAGTTGCAGCCTTACACCCCTCTCTGCAGCCTTTCGCCTCCTGTTATCCCCCTAAAACCCCACCCCCTTAGAGACTGTTTCAGCTCCCAAACAGACAACAAACAAAACTAAAAATTAGCAAAAAATGACTTAACCTCATAGGACCTGGCATCCACATATGGGGACATCATATTTTGGGTTGTCTAGACCACAATACTAAATTTTGCTCTACATTTTGCTCTACGTTATACTGCCACTGTTCTATTGAAATTTAAAATGAATGTCTAGATATGTGGATATCAGGCCCTGGTAGAGCAAAATTACATTATCCGGTCCCAATCAGCCCAAGTAGCAAAGAGAAATTAAGTATTAAGCAGCATGCACTTCCACTCTTTCACCAGATCGTCTGCCTTACAACGGCAGTAAATCAGCTCTGAATCCCTTGTGTTTTCCCTGAGTTATTTTTATAGTAACTTTGTGCTATGTTTGCAGTAACAGACTTCCTGGCTCATCTTCCACACTCTCTCACCGTGCTCACCTGGTTACCTCCATCGTTACTCCACTCGCTTCTCCCAGCTGCTCGCCAGTGAGGACATCAGCTGCTTTCTACCTGTGCAAAAAGAAGATCACACTCACCTGCCTGCCCTCCTGTTCCGTATCACTGCCCCACTTGGAAGCACGCTCCTCCCTCGACTTGTCGATACCCCAGACCTTGTCTGGCTCCCCCTGCAGTGCTGCTCACCATTGTCACAAGTAAGCCATTCACATATTCCACAGTACAGCCACATCCCATGTCAGACCATTGGCAGATTCATTGGCTTCCTGTTAAATCCAGAATTAAATTTAAAAAATCCTGCTCCTCACATACAAGGTCATGAATAATCAGGCCCCATCTTAACCTAATGACCTTTTGTACCATATCACCCTATTAGAGCACTTCGCTCTCGCTCTGCAGGCCTACTTGTTGTTCCTAGAGTATTTAAAAGTAGAATGGGAGGCAGAGCCTTCAGTTTTCAGGCCCCTCTTCTGTGGAACCAGCTTCCAGTTTGGATTTAGGAGACAGACACTATCTCTACTTTTAAGATTAGGCTTCAAAGTTTCTTTTTTGCTAAACCGTTTAGTTAGGACTGGATCAGTCCATCCATCCATCCATCCATTCGCTTCCGCTTATCCTTTTCAGGGTCGCGGGGGGCGCTGGAGCCTATCCCAGCTGTCATAGGGCGAAAGGCGGGGTACACCCTGGACAGGTCGCCAGTCTGTTTAGTTAGGACTGGATCAGGTGACCCTGAATTCTCCCGTAGTTATGTTGCAATAGGTCTAGGCTGCTGGGGGATTCCCATGATGCATTGGGTATTTCTTCTTCAGTCACCTTTCTCACTCACTATGTGTTAATAGATCTCTCTGCATTGAATCATACTTGTTATTAATCTCTGGCTCTCTTCCACAGTGTCTCTTTGTCCTGTCTTCCGCCCCTCAGCAGATGGCCCCGCCCCTCCCTGAGCCTGGCTCTGCTGGAGTTTTCTTCCTTTTAAAAGAGATTTTTTTCTTTCCCACTGTCGCTAAAGTGCTGGCTCATAGGGGGTCATGTGATTGTTGAGTTTTTCTCTGTATGTATTATTTTAGGGACTTTACCTCACAATATAATTTGTTTGGAAGTGACTGCTGATGTGACCTGGTGCTATATGAATAAACTTGACCCTTGGTTAGCAGCACAAGGGCCGGATCAAAAGGAGACAAGCTTTTCAGAGAAGTCAACACGAGAAGACAGAAAAGGAGACTTCAGGAGGAAATGAAGAGAGAGGGTTAATTTTTAGAAAGGGCAAAGATGACCTAAACATGAAATCAAAAGTAAAAACAGGACAAGCACCAAACTTTCTATGATTCATCCATGGCTCAGAATAAGCTGGGGCTAATTTTGATCTATTATTTATGAATAAGTGTGAACTCTTCTGCTCACACAAAGTTTTTTCTGGGAACAAAAACATGAGAATCTCTGAGCACATGAAAACATGAGGCAGGTATGTCCTCCGTCACACACCTCTGCAGTCTTTGACAGCCACCTGCAGTGACACCCATGCTCACACAAACAGAATGTCATCACCATTACAGAAAATGCCATCACCAATCACTGTTTTCCGCCTCATACTGATCGGCGTGGCGTGGTTCTACACTGATGAATAACTCACAGTTTCTTTCACGCCCCACCCGCAGTCATGGCAACAAAGCTTTGCTTTTTCCTTGAGCTTGATCCCCGCAGACTGCCAGCAAACTGAAACTCTGACATCAAAAATACAAAAAGCGGGCAAGCAACGGGCCATTTGTGATAATGTCAAGGACGGTTTGAAAAGGTCCATCACTAATAATGTCAGGGCTCTCCGAAGGTAAAAGCTTGTCTGAGAGAGATAACCATGACTCAGAGAGAAGAGGATGATGGGAGTTTGTGTAACTGCAGTGGTTTCATGGACGGTGGATAGATCCTGTTGACCCAAACAGACAGTTTAATAAACACATCATTGACCAGCTGGCAGGATTAGTATGAAGAAAGGACGGCAGCTCCGAGGGTAAGGTTTGCAGCATCAGTTACCACGACGATATACCTTGGCAATAAGCATCGTAATTCATAAAACTCAGAATTACCCCTGAAGTTACCCAAACTAGTCACGGCAGTCTGAAGCTTTAACGTTTACATAAAAGCATGATTAAAAAAAAAAAAAGATTATGCTTTATGATCGGAACCACATACAGAGAACAGAACATCCTTTTGTTCTTTCTCACAAAAGAAAAGACTGAAAGAAAGGGGCGTGAACTGTAATAGACCTCCATTAGCTGAAATAAAAGCTGCAGGTTCAGTCCAATTGTTCTCCTGACGTCTCGTTCTGACGTTCCTTTACAGAACCAACTGTACTTTTAATTAGCTTCAGTTACGTCAGGCAAACAAAGAAATGTGGCTTTGTGTGGTACATCTGTAGCTGCAGCTTTTCAGCCATTTAATTAATTATTTCCTGAATATAATGACATATTCACAGCAGCTTTTGTCTCTGATGACGTCTTGTTGTGTGGAGAAAAATGAGGCAACTGGAGATTCTTTGAAACGGGTGCTTCACGTTTGGATCAGTGAGACTCACAGGAAGCAGAGAAAAGAAAAGATCAGGAAAAAGAGTAACGCAGACCTCTGCTCTACTGTTAGTAAGGAGGAAATAAGGACTGGCTGTGTAACTGTACTCAGTGATGGACACAGCCTCAAAATGTGTAAAGGAAATCAGAAATGAGAAGTTTCAAAGAAATGCAAAATGTTGAAGGAAAAATGCATTTAATGATAAAATATCTCTGAGATTATACTTCTGTGGCTTTTATCACTGCACGAAGGCATCAGACTGAATAAAAGCAGGACACTCTGTTGCTTCATCAAGCTGTGAGAACTCCAAAAACTAGACGGGACTATAAATACACAAAAAAACACACTGTAAATACAAAAAGCAAGGCCTTACTGTTTTACAGCAAGGCTGTAAAACGAAAATAAATAAATACACAGATCAGTATTAAGGGAAGAGGACACAGGTAAGGACAGAAACGTGTTGGGTTTTTTTGTTTCTTGATCCTCATGTGACTTTCCATGCAGCTTTTTGGTCTCCCTTCTGCCTCTCAAGTGGTTCTTTGTCTCACTGACTGCCTGGATACCTCTGTATGTGCCTGGTCTTTTTACACAGGGAACAAAGCAGGAAGTTAGCAGATCAGAGCCGCCACTTTATCCTCTCCTAAACAGTTCAAACCTAAATGTCTAACGTATGAATCAAACAATGCTGGTGGGATTGAAGTACCACTCTGGCTCTTTCTGCCCATGTGGTGAACTGACCGCTGTTATTCGTGCTACTTTAGCCAGTCAAACATGTCTCTGTCACATTAGCTCATTAGTGCTCTGTGAGCTCACTGCTCTTTTCTCCAAAGTGAGAAGCAGAGGAGAGAACAGAGGGAGATGAAAAGATGAGGCTGTTCCCGACACTCAGCCCACACTTCCCAACTTCATCTCACCTTCTCGCCCCCCGCTGTGCACATGCTCAAACTTTACCCACAGCCTCATTAGCCGCTGCGAGGCAGCTCAGATCATAACCGCATCAAAGACATCTCAGGAGGGAAAGCTGTTGCTACGGTAACCCAGAGCATCCACAGTGATTTCAGATCAGCTTAAGTGTGTGTGTGTGTGTGTGTGTCTGTGTGAGTGTGTGTTTGCATCATGTTTACACATCTTTGTGGGGACCAAAAATTGGAATGTTACTATACTTGTGGGGACCAACCGTCACTTATGGGGACAAAGCTCCCATCCCTACAAGTTTGAAGGTATTTTTGAGGTTCAAAATGTGGTTTTAAGGGTTAGGGTTAGGTGTTTTGATGGCTGTGGTTCGGGTAAGCGGCTAAGGAAAAGCTTTATGTCAATTAGATGTCCTCACTAAGATATGAAAACAAGTGTTCATGCGCATGTGTGGTTATGCACATACTGAGCAAACGGAGCTGCAGGTACTGCTGACAGTCAGTGGGTGGGGTCACCTGTATGAAAGCATAGGTGTGGCATCTTCCGTTTTCAGCCTGTTTTCAGCCTGTTTCACAGATTTGATGCGGCAGGTGATCACGGACAGAAATGCGACTTTCACTGATCCAGCCCACAAAGTGAGCAAAACATGGAGAAGGACAGATAATGCCCCCGCTTCGTAACACCTGAACGAGGGAGGTTTTTAAAACTCACCTGTTTGCATCATTAGGGGCATGGCCTCTTTGACTGACAGGTGGAGCGTGTTTGTCCTCCATCAAGAAACATCCTGAGGAGACTCTGTGGGGGTCTGACGCGTGGTGCTGAGCAGAGCAGTGTCTTCAGGGCAGGCTGTAAATATCTCACAGACACAGGAGGCTGATTGCACTGCTTGCTCCATCACCTGCTGACTTCCTGCTGCCTTGTCTCTGCTCCATACGAGGAAGGCAGATATGATCACCTCATCCATAATTCATGCACTCACCTCCACCAGATACACGAGGCAAAACATGAAGCTCCTCGTGTTAGCTGAGACATAATACTGATACTTTTATTGTTTATTGCCAATAATCAGTCGCACCAGGGGTTATTATTGTTACAGTTTTCACACTCATCTTCACTCTGCTTCACTCAGCAGATCATTTCTTTCACATATTCTCACCTTTTATATAATCGTAATGCTGTAAAATATTTTACTAGCCTAAATGTTACTCATATTCACTGTTTTTTTATTTTAAATTTTATTACATATAAGAACATGAATCCAGGTCAGACACATGTACTACAGGCCGGACTGTGTTCAGGCTGGGTGTGGGAGCCCTATCACAAGTCGGACCTTCCGCCTTACGTTGATCCTGGATTACTTCTCCTCAGTGTCAAACAAAAAAGGCAGTCAGAAGTTTGAGAGACACAGACCTGCTTATTTTCTATTTGTGGTCAATCGAGACTTTTACAGCTCCGACCTGAGGTAAAACACACCTGAACAAATATCACCAGACTGATGGAGAGAAGGTGCAGTGATGTCACACTGACACCTGCTGGTCATGTTTCAGCTTAAGTGCTTCAGATTCTCCATCAGCATCAGCAGATGTCTGATTGGTTCCTGTCACAGATGCACTCAGCTCAGATCCGAACATCCCGGGCGAATCCGAAGACAGAAAATGAAGACCCACAACTTCTGTTACAAGTTCTCAAAGCTTCCGAAATTGTGACACACTTGGGAGCAGGTGGGCTGACACCGTTTTTTGCTCTTTACTGCACTCTGTATGAAGGAAACAAATAAACATCAGTCCTCACTGATGTATATCCGTGCTGCTCCGAGTCTCTTAATACAGTCAGTAACAGCAGCTCTGGCTCAGGTGGATGGCTGATAGTTCAATGAATCCCAACCAGTGCTTTAAGTGGGCCGGTGCGCGCCGGTACTCAGTACCGCCACTTCTAAATATAGCTCTTGAGAGTACCGCCACCTCTCCATGCGCCCAGAACGTGCTTTTAGCGTACCGGTACTCTCATTTGCACATCTGTTATAATCGTTTGGCTGCGCTGCCGCTTTTCAGAGCGCCCTTCACAAGCACGCTTCCTAATTCGTCCCACCGAGAGCAGAGACTACATTACCCATACACCAATGTGTTTTACAAGTGAAAAGCGCATGCGTCGCTTTTGCCGTTGTCATGTCAACAACTCAACGTGGTCCGGAGAGGGTGTGTAAAACGCGCAAACAGCTGCTCGGTTAAAATACAAAAACAATGAACACTTAATATGCTCTCCTGGCTTCAGACTCTGAGTAGTAAAAGAACAAGGTCAGAATCAGAGGACTCGCTGGCTGACACCCCACCGAGCCAGAATGATATCGCTGCAGGTCAGGCGCAAGCTAATGAAAGCTGCACTAGTGCCGCGGACGACGGCACTTTTTGCGACGACGAGGACGAGAATGACACCATTTCTACCGATGACAACAGCCGCGTTAGCGAGCACGAGTGGCCAGAATGTTGGTCCCAAGCACAAGTCCGGTATTTCTCCACAAATTACAAGTGGCTGATCAGCAGAAATCAAAAGTTGGGTTGTAGTGTGTGTAGTCAAGTTTGTGCTCGCGTGGACATGCAGCAAGGGCAGAGAGTGTCGCAGGAGTGGAGTGGGTGCTTAATCTCGTCTTTTGGAAGGGACAAGGCTGCACAACAAAACTCACTACGAAAGAAAATAAAAGAGCACAGAGACTCAATTTATCACAAGAAAGCAGTTGAAATAAAAGAGAAGGCAACACAAAATACAATGCAAAAACACATTGAAGATATGAGAAAGGCTGACTACGCTTCAACTTGCAATGTGTTTAGAACAGCTTATAAGATTGGCAAGCATGGGCGTCCCTTTACAGACATGCCAATAGATGTCCAGTTGCAAGTCTTAAATGGTGTCAAGATGGGCAGAGTTTTGCACTCTAATAACTCATGTGCAAATATACTGGATCACATTGCAGCTGAAATGAAAAAGAAGGTAGTCAATGACATAGTGATGAATGAAAGAAAATTGTGTGTGCTCATTGATGAATCCACTACAATAAGTGAAAAGTCTGTGCTTGTCGTGTGCCTGCGGTCAGCTATTTCCAGTGAAAATCCAGACACAATATTTTTTGAACTGATTGAGCTGCAGGGGACCACAGCAAAGGACATCACTGAAGCACTGTTAGGATGTCTTCATAATAATGGCTTTGACCCTCACTACCTACAGGAACATTTGTTGGCATTTGCTTGTGATGGAGCCTCAGTGATGCTTGGGAGGAAAGCAGGAGTTGCTGCGCAGCTTTGTTCCAAATTCCCTTACCTGTTTGTCTGGCATTGTTCCAATCACAGACTGGAACTGGCAGTTTGTGATGTTTTGAAGGAGGTAGGAGGAATCAACCACTTTAAAATATTCTTAGATCAGCTTTACTCCCTCTACCATGCATCACCAAAAAACCAAAGGGAGTTAACCGAGAGTGCTCACAATGTTGGACAAAGTCTCCTTGTGATAGGCCGTGTTTTATCAGTGCGTTGGGTTGCTTCAAGTGAGAGAACAGTGAAAGTAGTGTCATCCAGGGAAGGACGGACGTTGTTTTGCTGTGCTGTATTTTAATGTGAAGTGTACATATTTATTTTTTATATTGCATGCATTGGTTATATTTTTGTGCAGTGTTTTATTTAGTTTGCATGTTTTAGTTGCCGGCAAATTGTCCTGGAGAGACTCCGCCTTTTCCCCCGTTTTTACTAATTGGACACACCTGAGAGAAAAGAAAAGGTAATTTACAGAGTGCTCAAGGACACATAAGAGGTTTGGAGCCGGTGTTCAACAAAAAATGTAACACGGAGAATGCGAGACAGACAGAGGAAAGACACAGACGATCAGAGAGTAGAGATGATCAGATGGAGCAGACGACCAGCGACTGGGAAGAGAGATTACCAGCGACTGGAAAGGGGAAACGATCAGAGGAAAAAAAGGCAGATGACCAGCGACTAGGGACGCGTAGCGGCAGTCTGGTGGCAATAACGACAAGAGCCAGCTCGTGCACTGCGGGAGAACAGAAGCAGTGAGACCGCGGTGCCGATTGCAGTTTGAGGAAGCGGCGGGCGGAGTTGAGAGCTCTGCCCACCCGGGTAAGTCTTTGACTTATCCTTTTTATAAAGTAAACTGCCAAAGGAATAGTGACTGCCGCTCCCTCCCTTTCTTCAGTGCATCAGGACGTGGAATGCGGGGAGGAAGGCGAGGACTCCGCTGGGTTTCCCTCTTTTAATACTACGCTGGACCTCTTAGTTTTCTGTGACTTTTAGGCCGTGGTGGATTCCACTGGACTTTTAATGTTGTGTTATTGATTTTTATTGTGTCTTCCCTTGGCCAAGGTTGTTTTAATTCATTTTATATTTTTAACTATTTAAACATAATAAATTATATTTTTAATTCTACAGTTTTGTTTCGTGTGCTTTTCCCTCGGCGGCTCCACTGCTCTGCCCGCTTTGAGGAAGGTTTCCTTCCTTTTAAAAAACACAAATCACCTGTGGAAAGAAGATAAGAGAAAGATAAAACTCAGCCTTTCCGCACCGGTGTCACAGTAGTATGGGAGAACTACCAAGCTCTGCAGGTACACTTTACAAGTGCTGCTGCTGATACCAGCAGGGACTCAAGAGAGAGCAAAATACAAATTAGTTTATAATTTATTTTATGTGCATTTTGTTAAAGAAATTTCAATACCTTTTTGCACATTTTATTTATGTTCAGTAGCTCTTTCTAGCTCAAGCAAATCCACAAACTAATAAAATGATTTATTATTTTGTATAAGGTTGTCTGTTGACTGTTGTATATAAAACCCATTCAATAGTTGTTGTTACCTCAGGGGAGGCGGAAAAAAAATAGAGTACCGGCACCTCTTTTGGGCCACTTAAAGCACTGCAACTTAACAGAGTCAGGCTAAATTCAAACGTTGTAAGTAAGTACCAGTTCCTGAGATGACCCTTCATCCTTTCAGACCTTAAGAAAAAACTGAATGTTTGATTTTCATTCCCTGAGGGGAACAGAGAAGGTCATCAGCTGCTGACATCGTTGTAATGTTTGCATGCCTCAAACATTAATGATGACACCTTCAGTATTTCTCAGTTCCATTCTTTAATTCTCAGGCTTGCAGCGGCAACACAGTCTGCAGCGCTAACTTGTTAATCTACCGTTTTTCGTTGTTTCACTTTTTTTATCCCTTCCTTCCTCCTTATATTCGACCTTTCAAAATAAAAGTTCTGTAAACATCACAATCACCTCCTTTTTTTTTTTTTTTCTTTAACAAATTTAGGTGCTCAGTGAGGTGAATTATTAATCTGAACCTATGACTACGACACCTAATAAAATTACTGAACGTTCTTATTACTTGAGTTTCTCCGCACCTAAACATCACTTAAACAGCACTGTATTTGCACAGATCTCTGACTAAACACTATCAACATTCAACACTATAATACTGGTTACAGTGTTAGATTCAGGAACAACAAACATGTTACACGCAGCATAACCTTTAACTGGTCACTCAGATATTCAAGTCTTAGATCTGATGTAATCAGACAGATGCATAGGTGCGCGCCTGTTTGATCTGACTGGGTATCTGGGCTTGTCTGTTAAGGCGGGGTCGACATGCCGTCCAGGTGGGGCATCTTCAAGTCCATGTCTGATTTTCTTGAAGAATGAGGCATTCCTGACAATTGAGTGTCCATCCCTTGTAGCTGTAATTTCAGAACCCTTAACCTTAGTCACTTTGTAGGGTTTTGCATTGTATGGTGTGGATAATTTGTTGTGCTTGGGTTGGCGATGCAGCACTGTGTCACCCAGACTTAGTGTGTGTGGTCTGGCGCGACGAGTTGCATCTGCGATCACCTTCATCTTGATCTTTGCACTATCATCCCATCCTCGTCGCCAATGTAATGTTTGCATGCCTCAAACATTAATGATGACACCTTCAGTATTTCTCAGTTCCATTCTTTAATTCTCAGGCTTGCAGCGGCAACACAGTCTGCAGCGTTAACTTATTAATCTACCGTTTTTCGTTGTTTCCCTTTTTTTAATCCCTTCCTTCCGCCTTACATTCGACCTTTCAAAATAAAAGTTCTGTAAACATCACAATCGTGATTCACTTCACTCTGATGGTCGACTGTATCCAGTGTTGGGGAGTAACGGAATACATGTACCGCCGTTACGTATTTAAAATACAAGATATGAGTAACTGTATTCCGGTGCAGTTACTGTTTAAAAAGATGGTATTTAGAATACAGTTACTTTGTTGAAATAAATGGATTACACGGCGGTACTTCCCTGTTTCATATTGTCACAGGTCAGGACTGTTTGGGTTTTGTTTGACAGCTATGTTCTGTTGTTCCAGGCGGCAGCGTGACGCTTGCTCTCTGCGTGTTTCCTGGGTGAGAGAGCGCCTTTTTGTTGTTGTTGTGCTAAGCTAATAGGCAGAATGCTACAAGCATAGCTCTAAAGAATGTAGCATCATGGGCAGTGTAGTCCGTGCTGCAGGGAGAATGGACTGCCATACTTGTTATGTGTCTGTGAGCAAGAGAGGGAGAAAAAGGAAAAGTACGAGATGTCATCGAGCAGAAACGGGAGCTGGAAACATGTAAATATAATAATAACCACTGCAGCCAAGAAGAGTGCCTGACGAGCCCAGCTGTAAGTAAGCTATTAAGACTCGACTGTACACCGTGTTCATGTTTTCCTACAAAAACAATAAGTTCCGTTGGAACCTTTCAACGCCTCTCTCTGTCTCTCGCAAGCAAAGTTGACCCACACAGCAAAGTAAAGCTATTTTTCGGCTACGAGCCCAACACGGAACCCACGGTATTAGCCAGAGGTCCCTTTACTACGGTTCGGAGCCGCGGACTTTCAGTAACAGTAATAAATCACAGCAATAGTACATTCGTTGTAAACAGCATGATAATATATTAAGTAATCGAAAGTGAAGGAAACGGTTTCCAGGGCCTAATCCGTGGATCGACTTCCTTCGAGGCGTGGACGTCTATCAGCAGAGAATGTACCTTCACCTATCAGCAGAGAATGTCCCTTAGTCTGTAACACAGTCAAATATATTCTCAAGTAATATTCAAGCATGCCATTCAGCGTGTTAGTACGAGCTCGGGAGCAGCTTGGGAGAACAAGAAAACAGAGACTGCTTTAGATTGTCTTCCCAAAGTGACTCAACTTTATTCACAAGTACAACAGTTTATATAGAGGGTAAAATTCATGAGACAGCAGATTATCAGTTTAAACCAGTACAGACCAAGATAAGGGAGCGTCTTCCTGCCCTTGGGTGAAGAAGCATCCTTTGTGTAGTTTATTAGTTCAGATACAATTGTGATTATCTCAGCGACATATTTTCAAGGCACAAAACAAAGAGTTCTTACATTAGTGAAATCTGAAACAAACCATTTGGCCTCAACAGGCGTCTCCTAAAAGATTAAGAAACTAATGTAGCTGAGGGAGTGATCTCTGTGGTATTTCAACCTTGTACCAGCCTGTGATTCTCACACATCAATTCTTGGGTCAAAGAGAAAAATAACTAAAACAAAGGGGCCTTATTGGATGACAGAGTTTTCCTGCATAATGTCACTATAAAACAATATCCAGTAAATGCTCCCATGGTACTAAAATACCTAACAGTTCCACTCTTTTTTTATTATTATTTTTTTTAAAATAATAACTCAAATAGAAAGGAAAAATCACAAATGTAATAACATAATATAAAAAGCAAATCATAAAATGTAATAGTTCACAACCTAATGTTCAATATACACATCAGGAACATCATTGGTAACATCTGGCACATCCTCAGGATCAATTTGTGCTAATTGCAAATACATTGAAGTAGCTGTACTGGTAGCTATATGGGTTATCATTGAGCGTACACAGGGTATCACACAACAGGCAATAATCATCAAAAACAAAATAATACATGCTACAACTGTTAGAAAGGCTATAATTAGTTCCTTCCATTTCCCAAACGTGTCCTGCATCCACTTGTCTAACCACTGACCGTGACCTGTATTGGCTCTTAGTTCTATCTGCAATGCTTCAAGTTTATTCATAGCTTGTGTGAATGAACCGTCAGGGGCGGTATTATTGGGAATAAAAGTACAACAAACATCTTCAAACATAGCACAAACACCTCCTTTCTCAGCTAACAGCATATCTAAGGCCATTCTATTTTGCATGGTCATTAAGGAGGTAGCAGACATCTGTTCTCCTAGGGCTTTAAGGGCCGTATTGGTCAGATTGGTGTGTCTTTGCTGATTGTAATAAACATAATTGATCCAGCCTACATTTTTGTTTACCTGTATCCACGGTAGTATTGAGGCGAACCCTGCTGATATTTCTCCTTGTGCCTTTAATTCATTTGGTATCCCGCGTGGAACTCCTATAGCATCTATGTAAACGTTATGTGAATAAGCGGAGCGTTTCGTCCGTCTGCTGGATACAGGCAGATCCGAGGTTTGTTGTATCAGTAGTTCTTGAGCTAAAGTTACTAGACCACAGGTGCCGGTCCAATTAACAGGTAAGGCTAATCTAAGAGTATTATTGCACATCCAATAAGCATGTGGGATTGGTCTGGTCAGGCGCGAAGCTGTAAAGCCTTTTAATATGCCTCCCCAGTACGAGTCGTTCAGTGTGTTGGGCGAATGCAGGATTGTTGAGTTATCTGAATGCGTACTTATATATGCATATATATAAAAAGGCATATGTCTATATTGTGTCCTGTCGACACTCGCTGCTAGCCATGTTTCGTTACAGCGTGCTCCTGGAGAGTCAGAAAAGAATGTATAGTTTTGTGCGTCATAATTCATGTTTTCAAGTTTTGGTCGGTGTATGCATGTCATCAAGATATTTGGGTGATGGCGCACCTGTGTTGGGGGCAAAAGAGGTTCAGTGCGGTCTTCGGGGCGCTTCATTTGGTTGCAGGGGTGGGTAGAATCATTAATCATGCTAACATCCTTACTAGAGACTTGTCCTGTGTATATGAGTAAACAATCTAAAGGGCTTAGTTCTACTCGCACCGCTTCAATCAGGGTTACTGTTAAGGGCCCCTTTTTATCATTTTTGAATAGCATCTTTGTTAAGGGAAAACCTGAAATTGGATATCCCACTATTACCTGTTCTGGATTACCCTTTGAACAGACATAACAGTTACTGTTTCCTAAGTCACGAGCGGCTATTCTGGCATTTTCATACCAGGCGTTAGTTCCTGTTCTAGGGGGTGCATAAGATGGTTTATTGGTGGTGTCTGTGTTGCTTTCTACTGATTTTAGAGAACGTGACGAGTGTACTAGGTGGGTGTCTTGCCAAATGGAACATCAGGTATTGTCAGCAAAATGTGGCTTGCAGAAATGTGAACAGGGTTGCAGTTTACAATACGAAATAGTAAATAAAAATCCTAAGGTTAATGCAGTAGATATGATTAATAACCTAAATATATAAAAAAGACAGTTCTTTAGTCGTCTCCTGGCCTGGTCCCAGGTTCGAGAGACCCCGTATAAGCGTCGTGTGATGACAATGGGCATTTCATTTTCTCCATTATCAGGATGAAACGAGTCTATCTTTATCAGGTTAGACATTGTGCGGTACTTTCGGCTTTTTATTCCTGCTGGATGTTCGAGTACCTTGCTGTGGCTCTTTCAGGCGTTGTGTGTTAATCAGTGATTGTGTGTGTGTAGGTGTATTGGATCCGGGCGTTGGCTCGCCTGAGTCGTCATCTACTTGATCCGACGCCTTAGGTGGTTTGGTGGGGCTGGTCTTAACCCTGCTGGCATGAATCCACTGAGGTTGTCCATCTGTTAGGATGCTGGTTCTCGTCACTGCAAGTACAGTCTGGGGGCTGGAACACGCGGCCTCCCCGAGTGCCCTTGGTTTTAGCGACTTTACCAACACCGCATCTCCTGGTTTCCACGGATGGGTTGGATCTATGGAAGGGAGAGGCTGAGAGAGACAAACTTTCTGATAGTTATTATTCAGTGTTTCTACCAGGTTATGAACATAGTCAGACAATGCAGTGTCTATGTCCCCTTCCAATAGCGGTGCCCCTCTGGAGGCTGACCATGGTGTTGGAAACGGTCTTCCCATGATTATTTCAAATGGAGATAATTTGGTTGCTGCGGATGGAGTCATTCTAATCTCGCAGAGGATTTGAGGAAGTAGTTTGATCCAGGTCATTCCTGTTTCTATCATTGCTTTAGTCAGGCGATTTTTTATGGTCCTATTCATTCTTTCTACAACTCCTGAACTCTGAGGATGGTATGGCACATGATATTTCCAGTCTATTGCTAGAGTTTTAGCACACTTTTGAATTACTTCTGATGTAAATGAAGGTCCTCTATCACTGTTAATTTGGTGAGGTATTCCAAATCTGGGTATTATTTCATTGCACAACTTTTGACAGACTACTTCTGCAGTTTCTTTTGATGTTGGGTAAGCTTCTACCCATTTACTAAATTGGTCCACTATTACCAGTAAGTACTTGATGCTTCCTTGTGCTGGCATGTGTGTAAAATCAATTTGTAATGTATGAAATGGGAAATCTGGTTGTGGTAAATGCTGATGTTTTGCTTTTGGTTTTCCTACATTAATTCGTGCACATGTTAGACAGGTTGCTAATATGCGTTTTACTGCGTGTGATGTTTTCTCGATTACAAATCTTGATTTTATTGCTCCTATTACCCCTCTTTGTCCGACATGACTCACACCGTGAAAATGGCGGACAAGGATTGGCAGTAGTGAAGATGGGAGGGCAATCAAACCCTCAAGGTTTTTGTATAAGCCGTCTCTGTTATCTAAGGTGCAATCATTATTTTCCCAGTAAGTGTAATCTAAGGCAGAGGCTTGCTCTTGTATGAATTTTAGGTCAACATTTGTTTCTAAATAGTCTGGGAGTGTGACAAGTGGCAGCTGTAAAGGCAAAGATAATACTTCCTTTCTGGGTGGTTGCTGTGAGGCAGCAGCTGCTTTCGCGGTTACGTCTGCAAGAGCATTTCCCACTGCTTCGTCTGTGTCAGCCGTGCTGTGCCCCTTCGTTTTAACAACTGCAATTGCCGATGGCAGCTGTATAGCCTGCAAAAGTCTTTGAACAAGGTCAGAATTAGCGATCGATTTTCCATCAGCAGATCTAAATCCTCTTTGTCTCCACAATGTGCCAAAGTCATGCACCACACCGAATGCATAACGGCTATCAGTGTAAATTGTTACCCGCTTATCCACATGTAACTCACAGGCGCATATTAAAGCCATGAGCTC
Source organism: Diplotaxodon limnothrissa (assembly GCF_057381915.1). Classification (NCBI taxonomy): domain Eukaryota; kingdom Metazoa; phylum Chordata; class Actinopteri; order Cichliformes; family Cichlidae; genus Diplotaxodon; species Diplotaxodon limnothrissa. The sequence continues at coordinate 29,131,261 of NC_140602.1, read as the reverse complement.
TGCTTTTTGTGCTGAGTGAAATGGTAATGAGTGAGCCTCTAGTATGATGTCAGGCAATGTCACCACCGAATAGCCACAAAGAAATGAGTTGTCATTTGGTTTTGAACAGGACCCGTCCACATAAACAATGACTGAGTCTGGGATTGGTGTCTGCTCTATGTCTGGGCGTGGTGCTGTGGATTCCTGTATACGTGTCATACAATCATGATCGTCAGGGTCGTCTGAACCATCCTGTCGGTCAGAGGAACACAGCATACGAATGAGTAAGTGTGCTGGCGAATTGGGTGTGCTGCTTGCTTTTATAGTGAGATTTGCTGTTGAAGTCAGTGTAGCTTCATAACCTGAGCGACGTTGTGCGGTCATATGTTGTGTAGTTATGTTTGCTAGAATGGTCGTGACCTGGTGATTGGTGTGTAGAATAGTGTCATGTGAGAGTGTGAGCTTCTCGCAGTCCCTTATCATGATAGAGCAAGCTGCTACTGCTCTCAGGCAGGCCGGCATCCCCTGAACTACTGCTGGCAGCACCTTTGAGTAGAAGGCTACTGGACGGTAGCCACAGCCATGCTCTTGGGCCAATACACCTGCACAGGTTGTGCCGTTCTCTGTGACGTACAGGTGGAACGGTAAGTGGTAGTCAGGCAGACCCAAACAAGGGGCGGAGGTCAGCGCTCCCTGTAATGCATTGAAAGAGGCAGTCATTTCTGTGGACCACAGTATTCGAGGAGGCTTGTCTTTTTTGCAGCATTCACGCAGAATGTGGTCATGAAAAGAACAGTCTGGTATCCACTGTCTGCAATAGTTCACCATGCCTAGGAAGGACAGCATTTCCTTCTGTGTAGTGGGCTTAGGGACAGAGGTCACAGCTTTGACCCTGTCTGTAGTCATGGAACGTTGTCCGTGTGACAGTGTAAATCCCAAATATTGAACAGAAGTCTGACAGTACTGCATTTTCTTTGCTGATGCTTTGTGGCCAGTCTGTTGGAGGTGCTGGAGTAGCATGTGTGTGGCAGTTTGACATAGTTTTTCACTTTCAGCACAGAGGAGGAGATCATCTACATACTGGATCAGAGTACAGCCCTCTGGAGGAATGAAGCCGTCCAGGGTAGCACGTACCACCATTGAGAAAGCCGCAGGGCTGTCTATCATGCCCTGAGGCAAACGTGTCCAGGTGTACTGCTTATTTCTATGTGTGAATGCAAATATCGGCTGTGTGTCTTCATGCACAGGCACTGAGAAAAAGGCGGAGCACAAATCCACCACAGTAAAATGTGTAGCTGTTGCTGGAATAGCTGTCAGTATGCTGGGAACATCTGGGACGACAGGTGGCAGAGGCATAATGACTGCATTAACTTGCCTTAAGTCTTGTGTGAAACGCCATACGCCAGGTTTGTTAGGCTTTGGCACAGGATTGACAGGAGTGTTATATGGAGATACTGTGGGCTTTATTACTCCAGCTGTCAATAAATCTCCTATGATGATGTCTAAGGCTGCGGCTTTTTCAGCGGAAATGGGATATTGCTTGACATATACTGGCTTGTTGTTTTTCAGCTGAGCATGATAAGGTGTACAGTCAATAAATCCTACATCATTCTCACCTCTTGACCATAATGTCATGTTCTGATATTCAGCTGGCAATGTGACAGCAGAGATAGTACAGTGTATGGGGTAGGTTAGATCTATGTGTCGACATGGTGCAGTAATGTCATAACCTATGTCCGAGTTATGTGACAAAACCACTGTTTTATCTTCACTGGTGTGAGCAGTTATCATGTTGTTAAACAGTGTGAGAGAAACAAAAGTGTGGCTCCCAGATGTGGGATTACCTGGTAACGGTGTTTGCACATGTTTTTGACACAGAGTGTGACGTGGGATACCAGTCAGATGGATATTGAGTTCATTCTCCGCTGAGGCGTCCAGCTGACACAGAGGCTGTTCCTTCTCCATGGTGTCGGTGCATAGGGCAGAGAAAACATAGCTGTTATCAGTATCTGCAAACATTTCACCCTTTGTGTTAAATGAAATACACAAGTTCATTTTTGCCATTAAATCTCTGCCTAATAAATTGACAGGCGAGTTTGGAAGAATTATGAATGGATGATATGTAATTTCGTCTGGTTTTGGGCCCCAGCGTGTCTTTAGAGAATGAGTTTTGGGGCATTGCACTAGGGTTCCGTTTATTCCCATGGTGTTGATGCACACAGAGGAAACAGGCCCACTATAGAATTTTCCAGACAGTGAACTTTTAGTGGCTCCACTGTCAACTAAAAAGGAATAAATCTTTTCACCTATTTCTATATCTAACATGGGCAAGCTTTCTGTGTTACGGGACAATTGCAGATGCAGCATCGTGTGTAGTGCTTCACACTGTCCCTCATCGTCACCTGGGCCTCCCTATGGTTGGTCCAGTCTTTCGTTATCATGTGGGTGGGGATTAAAATGTGGATTATAAGGTTGCTCCCTAAGTGCAAAGGGGCCGTTTCTTTGATGTGATTCCTGTCTGCGTTGCCAGTTACCTTGTCTGTAAGAGCTCTGCTGACGCCTAGTGGCAGGAGCTGGTCCTGTGTTTTGTGGTTGAGACCTATGTGCTGCTGATTTGCATTCCCTCCTCCAGTGTCCTATTTTTCCACAGTAAAAACATACGTCTCCACTCCTATCTCTCCTTCTGAAATCTCCCTGCTGCGCTTGTTGAGGGGACGGGGCCCCTGCATACATCATTTTCTCACTTTCCTCTGAGCCTTCAACATCAAAATTTAACATCATCTTAACACTTTTAGCCTTCGTGCTGTTGGGGAAAAGATCTGCACCAGCTTTTGTTTTGACAAGTGTGATAAAGTTCTTTATTTTCATGTCATAGAGATTATCAGTGGCAGTCAGCTTCAATAGTTGTGAGCATTCTGGATGAATATTGTTTAAGAATGTTGTTATGAAAATCTGATCATTTCCTCCTTCAGGCATGCATGCCTCATTAGTCCAGCAGTGTGTGAAACGTTTCATAAAAACTAGAATGGATTCATCTGGCTTTTGCTTACACATGGTTACTGCATTTAAATCAATTTTATCTCTAGACATTGTGAGCAGAAATTTCTTTAGATTTTGAAAAAAGGCTGTGATTTTGTCATCGTTTATCCACAAAAACGAGGTGGTGTTGGCTGCTTGGTCATTTTTAGGGTCTAGTTCCTCTACTTCTTCAATAAGCTGAGATTCAGTCACACCTGGAATTCGTTGACATAATATATATCTATAGTCAGGCCCACCCAAGTGGTGGTATCTGGTACTTCTCTGTAATGCAGAAACAAAGGCTGTAGGATTTTGTAGAGGATCGGGAAGTTCTTTAATGGTTGCTGCTAACTCTGAAATTTTAGGGGGTTGAATGCAACACATGTCCCCTATTATCATGAACGGAAGGGAGGGGCTGACGTCATTAAGTTGTGATCCCTGCTTTTCTTTATAACGGGTGTTTTTGTGGGGGCCCTCTTGAGTTTTTTCCTCTTTTCTCTGCTTTAAGTAGTTCCTTATTAAATTTCTGGTGTTAGTTATTGCTTTTGGCACAGTTAAACCATTCGCTACTCTAGTGTGGCGCTGAACATGATTATCTATGACAGAAACGGCTTCCTGCAGTTCAGCTTCCGTACGTTCAGTTAAAGGGTCTTTCATGATTTCCTCACACTCTGCCATTAACTGTTTTGTTTGCTTTTTATGTTCCTGTAACTCTCTTTCTCGTTCAGTGTATTCTCGTTCCTGTCTTTGATCTAGGTTAAACCAGTCATCTTCTTCTGATTTAGGTGTCATTTCAGTGCCTTCCTCACTCTTTTGGGATTCTGCTGTTAAATCAGGATATACGCGCTGATGACGTGCAGCCGCCGCAGCAGCTATTAATTCTGTCTTTTCATCATAAGGCGGCGGAGCCGTAGGTTGAACGGATGGGCATATAAGGCTAGTTTTTTCTGCAGTGGATTTACTAGAGCCTACACTGGCTTGATTTAAAGCATTTACGTCTGGCTCGGGTCCTTTTTTCCATAGTGGTAGCATGCGATTGGTCACATCACGACATTCTATCATATATTTTTTACAGGACTTTTTAATCAGCCTACTTTCCTTATCACAAATAGTATTTAACATTTCTACTGACCTGTTTTCTGGCGATAATCGTTCGGGATAGGGCTCCGGAAATACATTAGGATGCATTAAAGTTATAGTTCTTAAGTTCGAGACGAAATCAGTCACGTAAGCACTTCCGCATGTTCTGGATACGTAATCATGGAAGTCTTCATTGATTCGCGAGCGTGGGTTAAACGTAACCGGAAGTGGGAGTCGTACTGAGCCGCTATTTTTATATTTTATTTTTTTCGGTTTTACAGTTAATTTTGATTTTTTATCGGACCCGTCTAAGGTCTTTGAATTATTCTGACCCATGGTCAGTGATTTCCAGAGGGGTTTAGACGCTTTGAAGGATTTAAGTTAGTTTTTATTTTTGCTGTGGCACACCTGAGGTTACTTGATTTGTTTTGCTAGCAATTTTATGTTTTTAGTGAGCAACTTCTCACTTTTTAACGAGCAACTTCTCGTTTTATGACCCCAGGCAACTTCCTGTGTCCTTTCTGCTGGTGAGCAACTTCTTAGTTTATGACAGCAGGCAACTTCCTGTGTCCTTTCTGCTTTTATTTACAAAACAACAGGCAACTTCCTGTGTTTCTATGTGGGCCACTAACGAAGGCTCCTCAGCGTATCCCACTTGTTACTATGTGGGCCACTGAAGAAGGCCTCGTCAGCGTATCCCGTTTCTATGTGGATCACTGAGAAAGGCATAACACAGTCTTATAAAATAAAAGACGAGTGCCTACCTTTGTCAGGATCCCACTTCTGACACCAAAATTGAAGGAAACGGTTTCCAAGGCCTAATCCGTGGATCGACTTCCTTCGAGGCGTGGACGTCTATCAGCAGAGAATGTACCTTCACCTATCAGCAGAGAATGTCCCTTAGTCTGTAACACAGTCAAATATATTCTCAAGTAATATTCAAGCATGCCATTCAGCGTGTTAGTACGAGCTCGGGAGCAGCTTGGGAGAACAAGAAAACAGAGACTGCTTTAGATTGTCTTCCCAAAGTGACTCAACTTTATTCACAAGTACAACAGTTTATATAGAGGGTAAAATTCATGAGACAGCAGATTATCAGTTTAAACCAGTACAGACCAAGATAAGGGAGCGTCTTCCTGCCCATGGGTGAAGAAGCATCCTTTGTGTAGTTTATTAGTTCAGATACAATTGTGATTATCTCAGCGACATATTTTCAAGGCACAAAACAAAGAGTTCTTACATTAGTGAAATCTGAAACAAACCATTTGGCCTCAACAGGCGTCTCCTAAAAGATTAAGAAACTAATGTAGCTGAGGGAGTGATCTCTGTGGTATTTCAACCTTGTACCAGCCTGTGATTCTCACACATCAATTCTTGGGTCAAAGAGAAAAATAACTAAAACAAAGGGGCCTTATTGGATGACAGAGTTTTCCTGCATAATGTCACTATAAAACAATATCCAGTAAATGCTCCCATGGTACTAAAATACCTAACAGAAAGTATTCAGAATACGTTACTCTCATTGAGTAACGTAACGGAATACGTTACAGAATACATTTTGGGGCATGTATTCCAGAGGTGTGGACTGGAGTCACATGACTTGGTCTCGAGTCAGACTCGAGTCATTAATTTTATGACTTTAGACTTGACTTGAAAAAATGTTCTAAGACTTGTGACTTGACTTGGACTTTTACACCAATGACTTGGGACTTGAATTGGACTTGAACCGGTTTACTTGAAAAGACTTGATATTTCACCCCAAATATAAAATTTAACATGCATATTATATAGAGATTGAAAATGTGACGTCATTCACGGGTAGAACCGCAAAGGATTCTGGGAACTCGTGGCAAGAGGTACTAGCGCACGCAGGCTTTCAATTAAAATCAGTCACACAGCGATAAAAAGAAACACAAAAATGTCAAGAAGCTGTTGTATTATTAACTGCAATAGCCGGTCACATGACAGCCACGGGAAGCCGACGGGTAAAGAGATCGGTTGTTATCGGATTACGTCGCTGAAGAGAAATTGTTCGAGCCATGTTTCCGAAGTAACAAAGAGGCGACTGGATTGCAGCCATTCAAAGACCAAATATAACGTCCCAGAACACTCCAGCTCACAGGTTAGTCTGCTCCAAGCATTTACACGAAGGCAAGTCTTCTGTAGTAGTTAATGCGTCATTTTCATAACATAATTGGTGATATAGGTTACAAGCAAGTCTGGCGCTGAACAGAAATTGTCGCGCTATGCTCCTTTGTTTATTGTGCATAAATAGTGAATTGTCCTGACACAATATTGCGTTTCGCTTCTGTTATTATGGTACATTGACAAAAACATATACTTTTATTCACAGGATAAAACAGTTGTTTTGTATCACTAATTGCCCAGTACGATTACAGCATACAGTATTATTGTCACTGCTACATTTCTGTAATGCGAACCAGAAATTATTTCCACTACTAATTAATTACCATTGAGCTCAAAGGTCCTATTAATAAACGGTTAACGAATGTGTATTTATGAAGACGATTTGTGAGACTGGTAAACTTATGATATGTACGATGGTCTTTCGTTCTACACGGTGCGTTTCAAGGTCCTGCACCCATCCGTCGGTAAACTGTACCTGGGCTTGTTGCAGTGACCTGAAGTTACTAAACTTCATGAGTGTGTGCACTCACTCCAAGAACCGTATGATTATAAATATGCATATAAATATGCTACGATGAGATAGCTGACTTCATCTAACTAGCAAATGTTGTCCAGGCTACGTTGGTGATGCAGTTTTTTTTAATATGTATGATATCTTTGTCATGCGATTTTAAAGCCGGTCCTACAAGCGCATCCAAGAATAACATGCAGCTTATCTCAGAACTGTCGGTGAAAATTATTCTTGGAGCTAGGTTTAATTGAGCTGCATTTTAAAGAGGTGCAATTTCACAATTTGTGTATATTTTCTAAGTTCACTATTTTGTCATGTGTTGAGAAAAACACAGATTTAAAAATTACATGGTCTAATATTTACATTTAGCATAACTGCAACATTATTTTTTCGTTTTGTTTTTTTTTAAAGACTCGAAAGGACTTGAAATTCAAAATTTCAGACTTGTGACTTTACTCGGACTTTTACACCAGTGACTTGAGACTCGACTCTGACTTGCCTGACATTACTTGAGACTTGACTTGAGGATAAAGACTTGAGACTTACTTGAGACTTGCAAAACAATGACTTGGTCCCACCTCTGATGTATTCTGTAATCTGTAATGGAATACATTTTAAAAGTAACCTTCCCAACACTGACTGTATCACTGTATAACATGACATGACCAGCTGGCTGTGCATGGGTACAGTCAAAGTTACTTTAAGATGAAATACTTTATGAAAAAAGAATTAAGACTTTATGATGGATTATCAATCGGTACCTTATCATGGTGAATGGGTTTGTGTGTCCCTGGAGTCCCAGGGGCTATGTTGTCAGGGGCTTTTTGTGCCCTGGTAAGGTCTCCCATTGCAAATTGGTCCTGGGAGAGGGACCAGACAAAGAGCAATTCAAAAAACCCCATGAACAGAAGACCAAGGGAACCATTCACCCCGCCCTGAAGCCAGGGCCAGGGAAGGTGCCCGAGGACGATAGTCTGGTGGCTGGGCCTTAATCCATTGAGCCTAGCTGGGCACAGCTCAAAAAAGGGACATGGGTCCACCTTCCTGTAGGCCCATCACCTGAAGGAGGCGTCGTAGGAGTTGGGTGCAACGTGGGCTGGGCAGCAGCCATGGGTGGAGGCCCTGCGGACCAATCCCCAGTTACCGAGACAACCAATGGAATGTCACCTCTCCGGTAGCCTGAGTTAGTGTTTGAAGTTGAGAGATACAGGATAGACATAGTCTGGCTCACCTCAACGCACCCAAGGCGTGCGTTGAGGTGCCCTCTCTGGGTCAGGGACGAGTTCTGCCCCAAATAGAGGAGTATCTCGGGGGTCTTGTGCACGAGTAAGTGGAGAAGGGGGCGGGATTGATGCATTGGTGCTCCGGCTGCAGTATTGCGGATGTTGTACCGGTCCGTTGTGGTGAAGAGAGCCATGCGTGAAAGCGAAATTCTTAATTTACCGATTGGCCTACGTCACTACCCTCATCTATAGTCACAAGCTTTGGGTAGTGACAGAAAGAACAAGATTGCAGATACAAGCACCGGAAATTAGCTTTCTGAAAAGCAGTGGTTCGCAAACTGGGGTACGTGTACCACTGGTGGTACTTGGGCTCCCTCTAGTGGTACGTGGGAAGTCTCCAGATTAAATAATATAGCATGTTCTGGCTGAGGGATTTCAAAAAAATTAAAACGTACAGCTCTGCTATCACTTCCAACATAAATGAAGACAGGAAACTAAACAGCAGTGACGTTCTTAGGGTTACTGAAGTTGGGCTAGCTGGTATATAATGATGTGCTACATGATCGCTAGCGACACACCTATGTTAGCATAACATAAACACAGTGAAGTCGGAGGATGAACGCTAGCTTTTTTCCACTTGATAAAAGTTAACAAGAGGATTCACGATGGTTAGGGACAAATGCAATAGCATGGCAGGATGCTGTAAACTGACTAAACTTCAGTCAGGAGAACAACTGAGATAATCCATCCACAATACGAGGTTAGTCATTAACCCTTTAAAACCGGTCGAAGCGGGGACGCTCCGTTTTGCATAACTATTTTTAAATCCCTGTAGAACCGGAACCATGTAAGCTAGCGCAATAATTTTTTTTGCATATGAAACCGGAAGTGACGTCATTTTCGCGGAAATGTAGTTTTTTACCTTATGAGCCTATACTGGTATTTTTAAAAGTTATGTTTGACTTTATGCTTTTCTGAATAGTTTCTGGGATACTTAGAACTCAAATTGCACTGTTGGAAATTGTTTATTTGATGCATATGCTGTTTTTTTGCAAATCTGCATTATAATATTTATTTTCGTTTTTCCTGCAGTATATAAAAATTGGTGTATTTCAAAAATGAAACTATGAAGACATTCAAAATAAATTTCCTGTGGTGGGAAACTATTTTATGCAACTTTTTTGTATTTACAGTTTTGCGGGATAAGCCTCTTAAATTCCTTCAACTAGAAATATATGTTAAAAAAACAAAAATGGTTTTCAAACTTTTTGTAGTTTATTGCACTTTGTTGCAATTTATTTAATTACTATGCACTTAATGCATACATATTATTAAAAATTGGGCTATAATGGTTGTATTGATATATAGCAACTTGAAATACTCCCAAAATTGCACTACAGCATGTAAAAATATAATATAAGCTCTGGCGGACTTGGTTCTATGGTAGGTCTTAAAGGGTTAATATACTGCTGCATGGACTGAGCTGTAGTTACATCGTAAGGTTTTAAAAACTGAGTTTTAAAATGATTAGCGGTAATAAAAACCGATCAACATACTTTATGATGAACTACTTTGATTTAAAATCTTTTACATTTATTTATTATTATTAATAATTATTCATGATGAATTACTTTGTAATAAATCACTTAATGAAGACCTGATCGTGGCTTACTTTAATTTACTTTAATTACTATAATGACTTTATTTTTTGATTTAATTTATGATTAAACCCTTTGTGATTGTGTTATCATAGATTACACATAGACAAATGACTATGATAATGAATTTGATGAATTAATAGATTACTTGGAGGTAAATTAATTTACGATAATTTTATGATGAAATTTCATGAAAAATTAATTTATAATAAATTACCATGATGACGACTTTGTAATTAAATATTTCATGATAAAATAAATTCTAAAGCAAAGAAAAAGAAAACTGAGTGAAGCTTTTCCCAAATTTTGTTTTAATCTGTCAGCTCGGACAAAAAGCCGACATAAAGACATTGAACATTTTCCTCGTGATGCCATGTTCACCTAAAAAACATTTCATTGGTAAAGAAGATCATGAGCGGCGACGATAAATGAACCGTGCTGACAGAATACATGTGCAGATCAGATCTATAATACAGTTTAATAGCACAGAGCTTCATGTCAGAGAAGCTACAAACAGACATGAAATCAAATCTGAACATCAGCAAACAAAACATTCAGGTTTATGATGTCATCATGCCTCACAGGCTTCAGTGTGGAGCTCAGAGCATCCACAGCTCCACCCGCAACCTCCAGCACGCCCCACAGCCCTGTGTGTGTGTGCGCACACGTCTGTGTGTGCACATGCAAGTGTGTGTTTGTGTGCGAGTGTGTGTGCATGTGTGTGTGGGTGCGTGTGTGGGTGTGCGTGTCACGTTCAGAGCGTGCTGTCACCACCACCTGACAGCAGGAAGAACATGGAGGGGAGGGGGTCAGAGGAGGTAAATATGGAGACGAGCACACATAAAGGTGTGTGTGTGCAGGTTGAGGAGCAGGAGGTCAACGGTGGGTTAGAAGCAGGTGGATGTAGGTAGGAGGAGGGGGAGGAGGGACCCACTGATGTCAGGGAGCCTCTAGCGTTTGATGGTGGGGGGGGAGCAATGAGGACAGTTCTGAGGGGCTATTGGCCTAGAAGGTCTTCCTGTGGATGGCACGTGCTCTGTCTTCTTCATATTCCCGCTTCGACACCCACATCTTCTTAAAGGTGTCCAACGACGCTAAGATGGAGCCACTGCATCAAGAAGTGAGGTCAGAGGAAGGACCAATCAGAGGGGATAGCCACAAAGACACACAGTGACACACGAGTGAATCAAAGACTTACCCAATCCACGTGGAGTACAGCCTCTCCTGGGGGGCCGAGATCTGCCAAAGAGAAACCAGAGGTCACTGACACCTCCTGCTGAGACCTCCTCACTCACACCTCCTAAATGACATCTCCTCACCGAGTGCTCCTCTCCAAGACTTCTTCACGGTTTACAAAGCATTTTATTTTCTTTGTGAATACATAAATATATTTCTTTTAAATGTATTCATCTCTGCTCTCCTCCTCCTCCCGAGCATTTTCATGAGAAACAGGCTCGGGATGCCCCTGTGCTGCGAGTACTTCAGTGAGCAGGAGAAGGAGGTCAGAGGTTACTGTGGGTGTGTCCCAGTCAGAGCTTACCTTGATCTTTACGTCTTTGGGTGCGAGCTTCTTCACTTCAGTCAGTAACCGTTCGCCGAAGCCTGAGTGAGGACAGTACCGTGTTACTCGCCGCTGCGAACAGGAAGTTTTACGGACTGCAGTGCATGCACTGACCTTTGATGAGCGTGGAGCCGCCACACAGTACGATGGTGGAGAAGAGCGTGCGCCGCAGGTCCATGTCGGACTTCTGGATGGCGTAGGCCAGGACTTCGTGGATGCCTGAGCTCTCGTCTCCGATCAGGTCGGGTCTGAACAGCAGCTCCGGGGCGCGGAACCTGGCGGGGCCGATCTGAAAACGGCGAGATCACATGTCAGGGGAATGGGGAGGAACGCTACACAGGAACGACCAATCAGTAGGAACAGGACTTACATTTAAAGTGCTTCCGTCAGGGAGGACGTACTGAGCCTTCTCGGTCTCTAAGGTCTCGTCCTTCTGAGGGTTCAGGGAGAGGTAGCAGGCTCTCTGCAGGGACATGAGAATATTAGAAACGCTCATAACACCTGACTCACATTTCAGCACCGCCTCACCTCTTTAATGGTGCGAACGACCTCAAACTCGGCTGACGTGTTGAAGTTGTATCCTTCCTTACGCAGCAGCAGTCGCAGGTACCGCGACACATCTCTCCCAGCGATGTCCACACGCATGATAGAGTGTGGGATGGCGAAGCCTTCGTATATGGGCACCACGTGGGTCACGCCGTCGCCCGAGTCCAGCACTACGCCGGTGGTGCGGCCTGTGGCATACCTGTAGGAAAACAGAGGCCATCACGGTTATGATAGAGACTCAGCAAACGCCTTCTAGCCTGCTCTGATTCTGTCTGGTGAACAGACGCGCAGACGACGCAACATGCATCACACGCACTTTTCTCTAACTTAGAGAGACAATTAAAATGTCATCAACACACAGACACAACAGGATAACCATCAAAACCCCATCAGATCCAGTCATGTTAACATCAGGACGTTTCTCAGCCCAGCAACATGTTAAATTCAGGCTTCACGTGTTTAATAATCGACCGTCTGCATCCTGCACAGACTCTGTTCCGGGGTTGGCACGTTTTTCAGATCTGAACATTTTTGACGAAAATTTGATGAAAATTTGATCTCACAATGCGCACCGTGAAAAAAATCAAACAAACAAACAAACAAAAAAACGGAGTGGACATGAAGCAATGATGAGCTGGTACTGGCATTTCTGAACAAGAAAGGGAAGAACCAGATTCTGGTTTATATGCAGGCAGCAGCAGGAGGATTTCCTGTTGTGATCCAGGGTCGAAGCTTTGGCCATGTTTCATGACAGTGGGCAGTTTGAGCTCCTTGGCAGAGTTGAGACAACACCTGAGGAGGCAGCAGCAGCTAGTTGTAACGTCAAAATGGATTATTTACGGTTTTGATGTAGCATAGATTCAGTACCAGTGTACACTTTGAGCTACAAGCGTACTTGTTGCCAAATGCAGCGATCCGTTTGGTCAAAACTCTGAAACATCGAGCATGTTCCAAGCTTCTGAGTGTCACACATTCATTCTGTGAAGTTCGACAGCTGCTTTAAGAACAGAAACACTCATGCTGATTTTACTTGCCCAGTGTGTGAAGGCCTTCCATCACAGAGGGGCTCAGATCATAATGTGACCCAAAGTCACATCTGATTGGTTCAAAGCACACAAAGACTCAGTGAGCCGTCACAGATGGCGGTCAGGGTCCTCCCCTTAAATGAGGAACACACACCTACAATCAGAACAGAACCCTGTGTGTGTGTGTGTGTGTGTGTGTGTGTGTGTGTGTGTGTTTGAGTGAGAGAGAGCTTGCAGTGACTCAGGGTAATTTAGGGCCTATACTGCCACCTTGTGTGGGAGCCATGCAACTGCAGAGAGTCTTCAGTGAGCCCTCATGTGTGTTTAACACCTTTAACTGTTTCTTGAGCAAACATGAGGCTGAGGTTCACGCAGCCCTCAGCTCAATGCTGAGTCAGCAACAGGAGGACACAAACAGGAAGTGAGTTCTTACAGACTGAGCACGGCCTGCATGGAGATGAAGAGTGCCGGCACGTTGAAAGTCTCGAAGAACACTTCAGCCGCCTTCTCCCTGTTCTTGCTCGGGTTCAGAGGAGCCTCTGTGAGCAGCACAGGATGCTGGGAAAGGTTAAAAAAAAAACAAAAAAAAAAAAAAAAACACAGGGTTAGCGGTGTCGCGACAAGCTCGTGTGTGGAAGTGAGAGAGCCGGAGAGGAGCTCACCTCCTCGGAGAATGTCTGCAGCTGCTCCTTGGAGTAAACGTACTGCCAGATCCGCTCCATGTCATTCCAGTCGGTCACGATGCCATGCTCCATCGGGTACCGCACCGACAGCAGGCCCCTGTGCTCCTGACGGGAGGAGGAGGGGGAGAGTTTATTATTCCCTGAAAATGTGATACAGTCACATGCTTTGATCTGATGGAAAAAAGAGAGCTGCAGATGCTGTGAGAAGGTCATGTGACAATTATCTGGAAAAAACAAAACAAAAAAAAAACAAAAAATAAACACACAACCAAAAAAACAAACAAACCCTGTATTCAAAACAAGAAACTTTATTGATCCTGCAGGGCAATAACTTCCTGTTCCTCCTCCAGTGAGAGCAGAGCTGCTGGACCTCCTGAAGCTGCTAGAGATGAGCAGCTCAAGCATGGCCACACATCACATCCTTCATCACCTTCAATCGCCATCATAAGGTTACTAAATACATGACATTTACGTGCTCTCACACATTAAACGCCTTTCGGTAAAGATGACACTGCCTCACCAAGGTCTGCAAGCTCAGGTTTGATTGCCTCTGCACCGACCTCAGCAGGAACAATAAAGAGTCGACTTTAAAGGAGCGTTTGTGATGAAGGTGTGGCCCATCGAAGCTCCACACAATAACAACAACATCAACAATAATGATAATAAAAATGATAATTATGATAATAATAATTACAATGATGATGATGATGATAATGATAATAATAATAATAACAGCATCATAAGAGGGCAGTGAGTGTCAGCAGGGATGTAGTTTAATCGGCAGTGAGGAGGAGCAGCGGTACCTCGGCCTTGGGCCCGATGAAGAGGTCTCCCTCCAGGGCTCCCGCCATCACGCGCACATGCTTCGGACGCCCGACGCTGCACATGAAACACACAGAGCACTGAGAGAGTGAGCTGCAGGCTTGGTTAAACAGCAACAGAGATCATGGAGTCTCCGTTAACTTACTAGTTGGGGAAGCAGTACTTGGGGATCTGGTCTCCCGCAAAGCCGGCCTTGATGACCCCCGACCCCTGCAAGGAAAAGAAAGATGACGTTTGAGCATCACAGGGTTAAAGAAGCTGAGAGGTCATGAGATGCCGCCCGAGGCTGGAAGCAGTCCCAGCTCCTCTGCTTCAACAGACACTTTGTCCTCCGAGTAAAAAAAAAAGTTGTTTCTGCTGCACAAAGCTTCAGTTCCTGCTGTGAGTGAGCGAACAGGAAGGAGTGCCAGACGCCAAACCCCGACAACGGCAGCTTAATTATCCCAAAGATCTGAAACCATGTCTCACAAAGAACTCAGAGAAGCTCAGCGGTCTAAAGCTCGATACCAAAACCTTCTCAGTGAAGTAAAACCTGAGTAAAGACAACCAAGTAAAATCTGTGAAACGTACCAACGCTGAAATAAACTGAACTGAAAACTGTTCATTAGACGCACCAACTATCAGCTTCACTGTGATTACTGTTTGAGGCTTGATCTTTGACCTATTGATTTGTGTTTCTGAACTCTTCATCAGCGCACTCTCACACCCACACATGCACATGAAACCTTATTTTAACTTTTAGATCGCAAATAATCCCTGCAGGTGGAAGCCTTGGGGTGGAACTCGTCCCACCATTAATCTCACACCCGGTGGAGTTTAGGCACCCCACCTTTGGTTTTGGTTTGAAATACAACAGCTGCCAAAGCATTGCCTTCCTGGTTGCCACCTTTCCGCTTCTTGTAGACAAAATATGCCAATTTCGAGTGAGTCTGAGTAAGTGACTGTAAACTTGCTCTCTTTGTACAACCTGCAGGTCTGTGAGGCTCCTCCTTTCATGACCCCAGGAGGGGGTCCTCCCTAAATTCACAGAATCAGCCCAAGATGAGAAACCTTCAGTCTCTGAACCTGAAACACACTAAACTGAGACTCCTGCTCACAGGTCAGGCAGTCTTTGTAGACAACGCTCAGAGCGCCTCAGCTGGCTTCTTGAGATCATCCAATGAGAAAAC
Organism: Diplotaxodon limnothrissa; assembly: GCF_057381915.1. NCBI lineage: Eukaryota > Metazoa > Chordata > Actinopteri > Cichliformes > Cichlidae > Diplotaxodon > Diplotaxodon limnothrissa. The sequence continues at coordinate 29,115,838 of NC_140602.1, read as the reverse complement.
AATAGGCTTAAAGAGACAGGAGCTGAAACATCTTTGCTCAGACTGATGGCCTGAGCGGGTGAAGAGGCATGAGTGGAACATACACTGGATTCATTACGTTTAAATCAGACACAGCTCCAGCTGAGAGCTGCACGTCACAGGGCACGTCACTGAGAAATAAAAAAAATATAGTCAGGTTTTAACTTTCATTGACGGAATTAAGGTTAGCTCTGTGTGATGATGAAGCTCCTCTCGGTTATTGACAGTGTCACGGCCATGCTAACATGCTAGCAGCCGTCTGCTGTACTACATGTGGGGCTTCGGGGTGACTCCCGCAACCTGTCTGCTGGTTATTTAGCAGCAGAGCCGGGTGGAAGAGTGAGCTGATGCCGCTACAGCACTACGGACAGCTAACACGCCCCGGATCCGGCTCCACTAACCTGCTGCTGCCCGGAGCTAGCAGCGGATCCGGCTAGCGGCTAACAGCTGCAGAAGTGAGCCGGCCAGAGGAGGCGAGCTGGCAGCGTCATAGAGGGAACATAGAGGAAAGAGGAACCCCGCTGCACCTCCAGGAAAGGTGAGCACCGACCTATTAGCTCCGACACAATAGCGGCAGGCTAACGGTTAGCCCGCGGCCTCGGGCTGGGTGTGGATGAATGACATCATCATACTTACATTATCAATCACCACCGGTTGGTTAGCTAAAATGTCATAGGACTCCATGACCGCACGTGCGCTTCAGGTGTGTTTCTATCGATCCACGTGAGTCTTCGTGCCCGTTTAGTGTTTTAATCATGTAAAAATCAGCGCCGGTTAGCAGCTCCGCTCTACGCCTGTCGACGCTCCTCTGCCGCTGCTGCCGCCCCGTCCACAACAACCACAGCACCGAGGCGGGCTCACGGTGCAGACAGCCAATCAAGCTCCAGAGATCCTGACTGGCATCACGGAGAGCCAATCAGCATGTCTATACGCTGTCAACGAGTGGCAGCGTTTCTGCTGGTCTGCTGGCAGATCACAGTTAACTATCACATTTAACAAATAATGCAATTAAAGCGCTTTACTACACAGAGGTTTTTAGCAGTGTTTTCTAACGATAATATCAGCTAAAAATTATTTTATTTAATCTACATTTACATTTTATTAGTCGGTAAAAAGGATGACAATATATTCACCGAAAGTGACAACATAAAAGATAAACACTTCATGTTGCTCGTAATAAAAAAAAAAAAAGTCCAGTAGTTGCACTAAAAGTCGACAAATGCAGCTTTAAATACGTTTTCCGGGTACCCTCAAGGCATTACCAGTGTCACGGGATCTAGCCAATCAGAAAGCTAGAAAAAAGCCAAAGTGGGCGGGTCCACGGGGCCTGGGGAATGATAAAAACACAGCTGACACTGGGCTCGAGCGGTATGCATTTCTCAGGTGAGTGGAGGGTTTACGGCAGTGGCACGCGCTGTTTTAACAGGTAAGCTTTGTAGAAGTGCTGTATTGTGCCAGCGCGATATGTAGGTTAGTAGCTAATGTGCTGTTAGCTAAATTATAAAAACTAGTGATGGCCAAATGAAGCTTTCCGACGCACTGAAGCTTGTATTGAAAAACGGTTCATTACTCGAAGCTTTTCAACACAGTCCTCTCCGGTGACATCTGGTGGTGAAAATTTTGAAGAGCAGCTTGAATCTGCAAAATAAAACGGACTGCTCAATTATCGCTGCTCACTCAAGAGTGGAGTTCTCTCTGATATTGGGCCACCGTTCCGTTGCTTTGAACATGTAATTGGTTTTGTTTTCTCGATTGGGGGCTGAAAAAAATGTAATGCGTATCTGCGTAATACATTTTGATCAATAAACTTTCCCTATTTAAACATGCACTATGGTGTGGCCTTTCTTTGCTCATAACTCCTTGATGTTGTTAAATACAATAAGTGAGCAATATATATAATATACATATGAGAATGCACAGCACATTATGGAGTATGCCCCTGCTGTGAAGTCCTGCCTCCATCTACTTGTCGTTTAATCACTGGACAGCTGGACAGGTTCATACAAAATATTAGATTAGGCCAATTCCTATACATATTTTTGACCTAGGGGTGGGATTGATTGTGAACTGGAAAGGGAAAATGCTTAGGAAGCTGAGTACGGCTGCATCGTCACTGATTTGTAGAATCATTTTTGATTCGATACAGGATCCGATTCAATTTGATTGGAATCTGGAAAGTTTTGCCTCAGTCAGAAATATTACAATTCTGATCATTTAACAGTATATATCCATAATTTCGTATCTATTAAAAGAAAGCTGACACATGTGAGACTTAATTAGAGATGTAAACAGAGAGTTATGAAACCTGCAGCTGCAGAAGCCAGCGAAAAAAAAAGAGGCAAACACAGCGCGGACCCGACGACACACCAAAATCTGATTCTGACGCGTCGGGTCCGCGCTCTGTTCACGTTTGTATGCAGAATCCGTAAACCTGCTCCCAGTTACTGTTTTAGCTGTATGGTGTTTGACGACATGTTGTGAGGTTTAACCTGAGATGCTGGCGTTTCAGGCATAATAACGTTAATTTACAAATCGACACGGGATTTTAATGAATCAATATCACTTTATTCAATTTAGCATGGATTGTAATCAGAAAAGCGATAATCAAAACCCACCCCTAATCAAGAACTTGCAAAGTAAAAACATGATCTATGTAAGGTAGCCCTTTTGTTATTTACATTTAAAAAGAGGATTAGTGTTACTGTGCGCTGGCTGAGTCTGTTTCTTTTCTTAGAAATAGTTTCTCCTGCCCTGGAGAAAATCCACTTGCATGGAACAGAAGAGGCTGTGGAGTGCAGGAACTACACTGCAAGCTGGTAGATATGCAGGTATTCCTGGGTCCTGCAGACTATCACCTAAAAACAATAAACAAAATGATTTTCTAAACTGTGTAGCAATGTAATGTACGTATAGTGTCAAATACATTTTTGTAGTCTTCATTAGCTTTAATTCACATGGAAGTGTTCCTAAAGTCATATGCTGTAATGATATTTACATTATGAAAACATGATTTTGGACATTTCAAGTTTTTCCACTTCGGCAGATAAAATGAATTGAGCAAAATCAACTCAAAATATTCCCACACGCCAGAACGTCCTCTCTTCCTCGCTGGCTCCATATCTGTCAGTGGAATGATCACCTCGTCGCTATCTGTCACCATCAACACACTCCACGAATCCCGTGGATGATTCACTTCCTTATATCTGTTTGAATCAGGTACCGAAGCAGTTACGTGCGTAATGAAGCTTCGGACGTCACTGGTCACGTGACTTTTGCCAAACGAAGCAAGCCTCGACACAGTGCTTCTGAACCAGTGTGTTTTTTTCGACACACGCTCCGGAGCGTCAGCTTCAAGCGGGCCATCACTAATAAAAACTCTTAAGTGTGTTTATGTTCCTAGAGAGTACAGGTTTAATGAAACAAAAGTGTGAAGGCTGCTTCCGGTGTGATATAGTCGTAACTTCCCGCCAGAGCTCTTTTTACAAAGTGAAGGTTGAATTCTGTAAACGGCTTTCAAACGAGTTTTGGAGAGTGGGGAGGAGGAGGCGTGATGCTGCTGGCTGGATGAGTGCTCACAGACAGTGGAGATGTGATTGAGCATAGGTGTGAGGTTCTGACGGACCTCGGGGTTGGTGGTTCGGATCCCTGTCAGAAATCTGGGCACTCGTTGACCCACATCCTGCCATTAGCTTAGCCGCAGTCCGAGGCTAAGGGGCTTTGCGCTTTTATCTCACCCGCTGTCACTTTTTTAAACATCAGACATTTAATTTGAACGTACTTTCTCCGTGTCCAAATAAACAAAACGCATTCTCCGTGTCGGTACTTTTTTTTTTTTTTTTTAAGTTTCATTGTATTTCATTTTCTAATGTACTCGCTACCACCTCACGCTGGCACGTTTAATATAGATGGATGGACATGGTGGTCTGTTTTTAGACGCAGGTGTGGGTTTTGAACTCTGATTATTTGCAAACGTGTCACGCCCTGACACTGCCGTGTTTTTGGAGTTTGCCTGATCATCAGTTTTTGATTAGAGCGTGTTTTCACTCTGTGCTGCTTCTCTGATGGTTTCTTTGGAAGTGTTAAAGGTTTGTGTTATTGCCTCCCCCCTTGCAGTTTAAAGAAGTTTACTCCAACCGATTACAATTAAGATGTAGGTTAAATGCATGTTAGCAGTTTTCTTGAGTATTTCTGTAGCATTGTCTGTTTCTCTCCTGCGTCATTAAAATGATGCCTAAGTTTAAATCTTTTGACAGTCGCAGCTTTTTCTTTAAACTTTTTTTTTTTAATTTCCCTTATCTGTTTAACGATGTCACCTTTAACTCCAGACTGAGTGGAGCAGCCTGCTGTGGTTCAGACTATGCCTGGTAACATCATGGCTCTGCAGCCATCTGAGAAGTAAGATTTATCCTCAGAATGAACTTTAATTCCACAAAGCTGAAAGAAGTTAAAATAACTCTTTCACTTTTTTGTGTATGCAGATGTTCCAGTAACTTTCTTTCAGTTGTTGCAATTAAGATGCTGATTGTAATTCTAAATTTTAATACATTTTGTTTTCCTTGAGAATTGTTATGAAGACATTTTTGTAAAATTTTAACTTTTTCTAATTTTATTTTTGTTCTGCTGCTCGGCTCATTTTCAGGCTGAACTCTTTCATGTGTGGTGACTCTGGGTAATTTAGGGGCTATACTGCCGTCTTGTGTACAAGTCGTGCAGCTGCAGTGAGGCCTTGTGTGTTTTAACACCTTTTAACTGTTTCATGAGCGAACTTGAAGCTGAGGTTCATTCATGTCTCATTTCAGGCACTGCTGGGTGTGTTTTGCCACAGAGCAGGATGACCCCGGTGCTGAGTGGCTGAGTCCCTGCAGGTGCAGAGGAAGCACTAAGTGGGTGCACCTGACCTGCTTGCAGTACTGGCTGGACACTAGACTGAGAGTGAGCCAGCAGCCAATCAGATGTCAGCTGTGTGAGGTGGCGTACTCTGTCATCTTCCCACAGATGGGTGAGTGTCAGCTTATTCAGGGTCATATCATAGGTCCTCAGAGGTGTGGTGGAGCTCTCTACTACCCCTTCAGGCAAAAGGAGAAACTGAACACATGGTGTTTAACAGGTGTAGGAAGGGTGGTGTGTCCTGTCAGTGGAGAATGCGTAGTGGGTTAACGTTGATCCTGGGTTGTGTCTCCTCAGGCCCACTGGTGGACTTTCTGCGAGTGGTGGACAGAACGTTGACAGCCATCGGTCCATATGGGACCCTTGGGTTGCTGGTTGGGACGGCGTACTGGACAGCTCTGAGCTACGGCGCTGTGACTGTCGTGCAGGTACACAGAGGGAACGTCTTGTAAGGGCATCACATTGGCAGAGTCCTCAACACCTCGTGTTCTGCAGGTTATGGGACGGGCAAATGGTATGATGGCTATACGGGGAGCAAGGCCTGTGCTCCTGCTCTCCGGCCTGCCCGCCATCCCTGTACTGCTCATTCTTGGGAAGACCGTCCGCTGGAATCACTGCGTCTTGAAGCTGTGGCAGAAATGCTGCTACGAACCAAAGCTGCCGTCAGGTACATGCACACCCGGAATATGTCGCAGTGCAGATGCATGAGCAGTTTCACTTAAAGTTAAATGTTTTAAGACCTTTTATATTCTTTCAGGTGTGCTGATTAACTCATGAATTTATATTCTTTATGGTATAAAATTTCCTTGTTATTCACTGGTTATAAATAAAACTGAATTCTAAGTTGTGCCATATTTGCTGCCACGGGACAAATGACCTTGTAAAGTCCGTCAAGGTTTGCTGTAAATGGCATGTGCAGTACTGCAGGCAGTCAGAGGGGGGTGCTGTGCTGATGTTCTTGTCCTAGTTTAGACATCTGTCGCTGCAACGTCAGTGTTACTGTTTGACTCTGCTCGCTATCATGAGGAATTGCTCTGTCAGAGCTTGTTGTTTAAAGGTGAGTCTGCCCCTCCCCACAGATAATCAGCAGTACCTGCCCCCCATTCCCGTGGATGAGCCCAGAGGGAAGCGTCAGTTCCTGACCTCCAGGATGCTTTGTGGCGCACTCATGTTTCCCTCCATTGCTGTTCTAACTGGGCAGCTACTGTTCCCGTCTGTGACCTCTCACCTGCAGCGCGCTTTGCTGGTGAATGTACTCTGACCTCTGATTGGAGAATGATGTGCTCTGTAACACGCTTTGAGATTATTGGTTGGCTAAGAAGCCGGTGGTACTGACTGGTTTACTGGTGTCTGCTCCACAGGGTGGCAGCGCTTACGTGCTGCTCAAAGGTGTGCTGAAGGTGTACTTCACAAAGCAGCTGTTCATCATGCATGCCGGCAGGCGCATCCTCAACTATGGTGACGTTCAGAGAGCAGAGCGCCACAGGGATGGCAGCGGCAATTAGAGGCGGAGATGATGGTGCAGAATTGTTTTTAACTAAATCCTGGAGGAGTTTAAACTGTCTTTACCAGACAGTGTGAACACTGATACTGCGTCTTGCCTCACACTGGTCAAATGATCTGCAATACGACCTCAAGCTGAACTGCTCACACCGTTATGGAACCCAGTGGGTCAGAACTAGACTGTAACTGGACTATGGTGTTTCTGGTGTATTTTAACTAGCTGATTGCTCTGATTGCAGTCTGTCAGCAGCTCCATATGGATTATTTTTAATAAAGCTTTTTCTTTAAATCAGGGATGTCTGTCATCTTTATTCACAGCCTTTGATTTATTATTATTTATACAGGTATAATGAAAACCTCCACTCAGTAATATTACATCACATGCAACTCTAAAGAGCTTGTGTGCTTCAAATTGACCCTTTCAAAACTTTAACGTGACACTTGAAAGCACTGTGTTCGGGGGAGAGGGGGCTCGCAGCCTACCTGAGGGTTGTGGCTGACAACGCCATCCCTCTATGGCCTCAGTGACCCATCTTCTGATTTCACTGAGCTCAGATCTCAAACATGATGGGGAGTAAGCTGCACTCAGGTGGCCTCCAGTCACATTTTTACTGTTGGCATGGAGGCAGCTGACACATGCAGCAGCTGTATGACTATGTGTTACGTTCCCCCCGAAGGGGTCTAGGCATATGAGTGAGGGGACCAGTAACAAATGAGTCCAGAACAGAATGAAAGGAAAACAGACCAGTGTTTTCAGTAAATAAAATAGTCTTTATTATAGATCATTTTAACATAAAGAGCCGGCAACGCCGTTTTACCAATAACACTTGGAAAAAGAGAAAAAGGGTTGCAACAACAAAGAACACAACAACCAAACAAAAACTCCACACCACGAGGAGGTACTTCCGGGGGCCCACAAGCTCACCCTGTCACTAACAGCAGCTGGCTTTGCTGCTGCCAAGGCTCACAAGCCCACACTACTCACGCAAAGCAGCTATGCTGTTTCCACAACTCCACACTTTGAGCAGGCAAGGCTCACAAGCCCACACTACTCACGCAAAGCAGCTATGCTGTTTCCACAACTCCACACTTTGAGCAGGTTAACCACACACACCGCAGAGACACCAGAGAACACCCCACACCCTGCTCACAGCTCATCCCCAGCTTATATGACCTCCGAGAGGTGATTGCTGACTGGGCCCAGGTGGTAAATGAGTCCAATGAGCAGCAGCTGTATCCTGGGGAGAGAGAAGAGCAAGAGAGAGACGGGGGGTGGAGCAAAAGAGGAGGAGGCGGAGAAAAACACCACGCCCACACAAGGGCAGTATCAGGAGGCCCAGCTAGGGCCGTAACACCCCCTCCCATAATTACAAACCAGTGGTTTGTCATAGAACGTCCTACCCAGCTTTTAAACATATCACCTACCATCCACCATAATAACGGTTAGGCATACCCTGCCGAATCTGCCAAGACCTTTTTGATGGGTTGAAAACACTGCACGGGGTTGGCTCAAGTCCCTCAACATAGTGTCCCAAATGACAGCCAAATGTTTTTTGAGCCATCACATATGGAGAACCCATCAGGCAGCTAGAAGGCCTTACAGCAACACTTCTCTGACGCTTCTTCGCTAGGTCACGGCAAAAGGCATGCTGGTTAGCCAGAGGTGCAGGTTGAAATGGTTGTGTCACACACAATCTATCACACTGTAGGTCATCTGGACCCGAGAGACCGTCATCAGGTGGCAGATTACAATTAGTTGATCTCTGACAGTGACCAAATGACACCACTGAGCAATTATGCTCCAACTGTTGCCTAGGACTGGCAACTTTGTTGGTTTGTGAACCACAGTTCACTCTTTTGAAAGCAGATCGATTTTGTTTTGAGTTTGCTTTCAAACAGTGAGCAATCAGGTGGCCAGGTTTGTGGCAGAAGAAACAGAGCTTTGTTTTGGCTCTTGAAACCACGCCTGTATTGACTTTGTTAGCTGGCACACTCCTAACTCCCAAGACTGACTGTTTCTGTTTGTAGGCCCCACAATCTGCTATTAAATGGCCAGACTTTAAACAGAAAAAACACTTTCTTTTTGCCTTGGAATGGGACACAAGTACCTCACCCTTTGGGTACTGTCTAGCTGGCACATCACTAACCTTCACTAGGTCATCGCGTCGGTCGTGCTTAATGACACTGGTTTTATGGATGAGGGCAAACTCATCAGCCAGTGTTGCAGCCTGCTGTAGCGAGGAAACCTTCTGTTCATTAATATATACCGCGATGCGCTCAGAAATGCAGTTCTTAAATTCCTCTATGAGCATTAGTTCCCGGATCGAAGCCAGGTCAGTGGCTTTGCAGGCCGCACACCACCGATCGAAAAGAACACCTTTTTCCCTGGCGAAATCAAGATAGGACTGACCCTGACCTCTTCTCAACCCCCGGAAACGCTGCCTATAGGCTTCTGGGACCAGCTCATAGGCCAGCAGGATAGCCCTTTTCAGCTTGTCATAGTCCAAGCTGTCCTCAGCTGACAACGAGGAACAAACTTCTTGAGCCTTACCCGCCAGCTTACATTGGAGCAAAATGGCCCATGAATCCCGTGGCCAGTGCAAGGCCGTGGCTATTCGTTCAAACGACTCGAAGTAGCTGTCGACCTCAGTGTCACGGAACATCGGAACCAGACGACTGTTTTTCCCTACGTCAAACGGGATGTCCGCCTGACGAATGGAGGCGGTCGGAGGAAGGGAAACCTGCCGGAGTTCTAGCTGTCGCAACCTCACAGCTGTCTCTGCCTCCACCTCCACCTTCCTCAATTCGACCTCCCTAGCCCTAGCCAGTTCCGCGTCCAAACGCCTAAGCTCTAGCTCCCTTTTCAGCTGGAACTCTCTCTCACGCTGCTCCTTCTCCAGCTGGAGACGAGCCAGACGGACACGGAGCTTAGCATCCAGCTTCGAGCCTTCACTTGATTCAATGGAGAGGGGTTCGAAGCGAGGCACTGTCATGGGTTTGTCCTCAGGCAGCCCCTGATCAACAGGTGTCGACACCAATGGACCTACAGCTTGAGCTGGCGCCTGCAGAACGGGCTGAGACGCTGCACCACGCTCACCCTTAAACACTGCAATATCAAAGGTAGCCATTGACTCTAAAACAAAAACTACCTGAGGCTAACAATAACAACAAAGAAGCACCACCTCCAATACACAAATGAGAAACAGGCGGGAAAAGTGTGGCCACAGGTTAACCAATAAATAAAAATACCGCCAACCCTCTCCCCAGACCTGCCTACTAAAATCTTAGCCTAGTTAGCTTCTGGAGTGTACCAGGCTCGAGGCAACTTTAAAGGCTAAGCGTCAAGTGCACAAAGCACCGACAAGCCTACCCCCGACAGGGAACTAATCCCCACCCGGGATTACTCCGAAAATAATAAAGGAAAAATAAAAAATGAGTGCCTGAAGGAGGAGCTTACGCTCAGCTAGACACTCCCCTTTGCTAACTGGAGAGAGAGCGCAGCAGATACAATACAACTAAACAAGCCACCGGCAAACAACTCACTAAAACTCAATTGTTGTTCCTTCCATTCATATCCCGGACGAGCCCCCACATTGTTACGTTCCCCCCGAAGGGGTCTAGGCATATGAGTGAGGGGACCAGTAACAAATGAGTCCAGAACAGAATGAAAGGAAAACAGACCAGTGTTTTCAGTAAATAAAATAGTCTTTATTATAGATCATTTTAACATAAAGAGCCGGCAACGCCGTTTTACCAATAACACTTGGAAAAAGAGAAAAAGGGTTGCAACAACAAAGAACACAACAACCAAACAAAAACTCCACACCACGAGGAGGTACTTCCGGGGGCCCACAAGCTCACCCTGTCACTAACAGCAGCTGGCTTTGCTGCTGCCAAGGCTCACAAGCCCACACTACTCACGCAAAGCAGCTATGCTGTTTCCACAACTCCACACTTTGAGCAGGCAAGGCTCACAAGCCCACACTACTCACGCAAAGCAGCTATGCTGTTTCCACAACTCCACACTTTGAGCAGGTTAACCACACACACCGCAGAGACACCAGAGAACACCCCACACCCTGCTCACAGCTCATCCCCAGCTTATATGACCTCCGAGAGGTGATTGCTGACTGGGCCCAGGTGGTAAATGAGTCCAATGAGCAGCAGCTGTATCCTGGGGAGAGAGAAGAGCAAGAGAGAGACGGGGGGTGGAGCAAAAGAGGAGGAGGCGGAGAAAAACACCACGCCCACACAAGGGCAGTATCAGGAGGCCCAGCTAGGGCCGTAACACTATGTCATAATGATGTAATGTCAAAGTCAACCAGTTTCCAGCAGCATGCTGAAGAATTAAACTTAGAAGTTCAAACCAGTATCAGCGAAGTGTCTGAGGGGTGTTGCTTCTGCTTTCACTTTTAAATTGTGTAGGTCTGCATTGCTTTTATTTTAATCATTTGATACATTTCTAACTTTGTTTTATTTTTCGTGTTCAGTTATTTGCTTCACTTTTTTCTATTTGATTCTAAATATTGATTCTAAATATAAATTCTGTTACTTTTAATTTGTTAGTTGGATACTTTTTTTTTTTTTTTTAAATCTTTAAGATAAAATATACTTTAATTGTCCCTCAATCCGTGAGTTTCTTTACGGAAACTCACGGGCCCCGCCCCCTGTTCACTGATTTGCTGTCGGTCTCCAGTCTGGCCCGCTGATTGGCTCGCTGGGTGTCTGAGCGGATTGTGGAAGAGGAAAGGGAGAGCGCTTGTTGCTGTGGTCGAAGGAGCTCCTTTCCCGGGCGGGAGCGGCCGGTTCGACTGAAGCTGTTCGCTATGAGGAGAGTCACGCTGTTCGTTAACGGCACGTGCACGAACGGGAAGGTAAGCTATAACCGTGAGGCGGGAGTCTGTGTGCTGGCGGGGACAAAAATGGCCTGTTCCCGCTCCAGCACGCCCCCGGATCTCTCGGCGGGCGGAAGCGGTAACGGTGCGTTTTGTCCGCGAGCGCGCAGGTGGTGGCCGTGTACGGATCGCTGGAGGACCTGCTGTGTGTGGCCGGCTCCAAGCTGGGCATTCGAGCCTCCAATGTGTACAACGGGAACGGCGGTCTCATCGACGACATCGCGCTGATCAGGTGAGGGGCCTGTGCAGGTGTAACAGTGAATCCACGGAACTGCAGAGGCGTTCAAGGTGTTTCCACCTGTGAGCGGTGAAATGTTCCTGTGGAGGGCAAAAAGTGACGCAAGTGACAATAAAAACCGGGCACATAGATATAATCCCTTTTTAATTTTAGATCATTTTAATGATTCCACACTTTTGTTTATTTATACCTTATTTTTTTTATGTTTATTTAATATGCAAGTATATGCCTGCCTTTTTTGTGTGTTTGTTTGTTTTGAGACAGCCCGACCATCACTGTTTCCTATGTTTGTGTGTGCAGAGACGATGATGTGCTCTACGTTTCTGAGGGAGACTCATTTGAAGGTGAGTGTGATGACCTGCAGCCCAGGGGTCAGAGGTGTGCTGCTGGGGTGTTTTTGACTCTGAGCTCAGAGTGTGCAGAAGTTCCTGCACATGCTCTGAACTTGTACACACAAACAAAACAGTGAAGAAGGCGCAGCAGCGCCTCTTCTTTCTCAGGAGACTGAAAAGATTCGGCATGAGCCCCCGCATCCTCAGGACCTTCTATCACTGTGCCATTGAGAGCATCCTCACTGGATGCATCACCACCTGGTATGGCAACAGCACCGCCTACAACTGCAAAGCTCTCCAGCGAGTAGTGCGGTGCTCTGAACGGATAATTGGAGGTGAGCTTCCCTCCCTCCAAGACATCTACAGGAAGCGGTGCCTGAGGAAAGTGGGGAGGATCATCAAGGACTCCAGTCACCCCAGCCATAAACTGTTCAGACTGCTTCCATCAGGAAGGAGGTTCTGCAGCATCCGGTCCCGTACCAGCAGACTGAGAGACAGCTTCTTCCACCAGGCCATCAGACTGCTGAACACGTCATAGACACCTCAGCTTCACTACTGGAACTTCAACATTATGCACTCCATACTGTACAGTAATACCACTGTTTTGCACATATTCAACTCTGTATATTTTATATATTTTATTATTATTATTTTTTTTTTTTTTTTTTTTTTTACTATTTAATTTGTAAAAATGTGTATACACACACACGTAGGAAAATATTTAGTATTCACATCCAGAAATGCATACACTATTATATATTGTACATATATTTATTAGTTTCAGGTTGGCCATTCTTGTATTTTGCTCGTTTGTGTTGTTGTGTTTGCACATCTCTGTTGCTTGTGGGGCTCGCACACAAGAATTTCACTCGCATGTGCTGTGCCAGTGTGCCTGCACATGTGATGTGACAATAAAAGTGATTTGATTTGATTTGATTTGTTTTGTTTTGGGGGTTTTTTTTTTGTTTGTTTGTTGTTGTTTTTTTTTCTTTTCTACTCTGACATCCAAATGATGTCCCTAATCTGACACATAAGCCCCACCCACCTTTTGTGCAGACTTCCTGTTGGTGTCTGCTGGTAAAAGAGCTGATTGGACTCATGTTTATTGCACTAATGCTACTTGTGCGCTCACCTGTCCAGATCCTCAGGATGACCCCAGAGGCCCTGATAAGGATCAGACTCACACTGATTGGCTGACTCTCAACGTCGGTGGACGCTGCTTTACGACGACGCGGTAAGCATAACCGTCGTCACGGCAGGTTTTACACTGATTTAAATCGGCTGTTTTTGTTTTCGTGATGACCTTAATAATCAGTCTTTAATGACGCTCAGCTGTCAAAGTCAAAATCTTTAAAAGTGGAGTTGGAGGTGCTGTAATGTGCAGAGTGACATGCTGGGGCCGCTGTTGTTCCACAGCGATGCAGAATATCCAGATTATTCTGTCACTCACCTGAAGGCTGCTGATGGTGATCAGAGGCTGCTGATCAGCTTGTCCTGAGCTTTATTACAAATTTCATGATTTTGTTTCTGTGAAGCTGAACCTCCCTGACGTGGAGGGTTAAAGGTCATTGTTAATCTGTATCTTGTGTGTGTTTGCTTGCTCAGGAGCACGTTAGTCAGTAAGGAGCCGGAGAGTATGCTGGCCCACATGTTCAGAGAGAAAGGTGAGCACAGCTTCACTTCAGCAGGAAGTGGTGCATGTGCAGCGTGTTTTAATCATGCGCACGTTTCAGACGTGTGGGCGAACAAGCGTGACCGCCAGGGCGCATACCTGATCGACCGCAGCCCGGACTACTTCGAGCCCATCCTGAACTACCTGCGGCACGGACAGCTCATCATCAACGAGGGGATCAACCCCCTCGGTACGCCACATAAATTCACAGCGCCCGTTCAGCCCATAGACACAGCCTGCTAACAGTGTTCTTACCTGTGCAGGTGTGCTCGAGGAAGCCCGCTTCTTTGGGATCGAGCAGCTTGCCGAACAGCTGGAGGCCCTTATAAAGGTGGGTGTGCGTGCGTGCGTGCGTGCGTGCGTGCGCGTACTCTGCTGTGATTGGTATTTTGTGTTCAGTCCTCTCAGCCTCCTGACGATCACTCACCTTTGACCCGGAAAGAGTTCATCAGGTTCCTGTTGGCCACGACCACAAAGTCCGAGCTGCGCTGTCAGGTGAGCACTGTGTGTCTGTGTACCTGGTTGTCATGGTAACAACAGCATTAGCTGAGATTAACCCCTGGGAACCAAACAGTTCCTCTGTGAATCGGCCATTCTGTGTTTGGTCGAGTTAACACTCCCTACCTGCTGGTTACCCACAGCAGCTACCTGACAGGTGAGGGGGCGTGATCACCTGTGCTCAGATTATCTTGGCTTGGTCAGGCATTTGAAGACACCACAGGTAACTTGAGTAACAGTGGGCGCTCTGTGGGTTTTGTTTCAGGGTCTGAACTTCACCGGTGCCGACCTTTCTCGTCTGGATTTGCGTTACATTAACTTTAAGATGGCCAACCTGAGAGGAGCCAACCTGACCCACGCTAACCTGAGCGGGGCCAACCTGGAGCGAGCCGACCTGTCCGCGGCCTGCCTTGACGTGAGTCGCCGCCCACCATCACCTAATTGTCGTGTACAATAACTCTGAGCCCTCAAAGTTTCAACAGCCCAGGAGATCTCCACAGCTCTGTTAGAAACTGAACCCAGATCAGTTTAATTTTCACAATCTGATGATTCAACCTGGTGTCTGAGCACCTGGGTGATCATCTGTCACAGTCTGAATGACCTGCAGCACTTTGACACTTGTTTCTGATCACTCTTCTGGGTTCAGATCGGCAGGTGGGACAGGTGTCTGCTGTATCTGGCTTTGATTCCTCTGTCAGAATCGTGTGTGTGTGTGTGTGTGTGTGTGCAGGGCGCCAACCTGCAGGGCGTGAAGATGCTGTGCACCAACGCTGAAGGAGCGTCGTTGCGAGGCTGCAACTTTGAGGATCCTGCAGGAGTCAAGGCCAACCTGGAGGGTGAAGCAGCCAATCACAAACCATCTATAGATAAACGCACAGACACTGGTTGTCGTGGAGAGAGAGAGAGAGATTTATATTTTTGTGTGTGTGTTGGGTCAGGGGCCAACCTGAAGGGTGTGGACATGGAGGGAAGTCAGATGACGGGCATCAACCTGAGAGTCGCCACGCTAAAGAATGCCAAATTGAAGAACTGTAACCTGCGGGGGGCGACTCTGGCTGGGACTGACCTCGAGGTCCGTACAGACATGCACACGCACACTCACACGTGAGGCTGGAGTTCAAAACAGATCTGACCTGTGTGTCCTGTTCACATTGATGAGCTTGATAAATGTCTCGCTTCCTAAACACATCACACTGTGCAAGTGCCTGTGCCACGCTGAATCAGATGTATTTTCTGTGCGGGAAGACTGACTGAGCCATGGACTCGTGCTCGGTCCAAATGCTAAAGATGTGATTTAATCTGACCTGTAACATTAAAAAGCTGATGACGCAGCTTCAGTCAGACATGATCACTTCCATTCTCTTCTAATGATCCCACTGACGGTTACGGGGGGCAGCCTATCCCAGCTGTCTTGGAGAGAGAGGCGGGGTATGCCCTGGACAGGTTGCCAGTCTAACACAGAGACAGACAACCATTCACATCTATGGGCAATTTATAATCACCAGTTAAATAGAGCTGGGCGATATAAGGTTTTTTCATATCACGATATGTTTTTTTCATTTCAGGCGATAACGATATCTATCACGATATAAGCCAAATAACTATATTTGTAAGATTTAAATGTACCGTTGCTCACGAGTATTGTTTTGATTTAAATATTCATTTCCCATAATAAGTTCAACAGGGTAGATGTACTTAAGGAACATGAGACTTTTTCAGATAAATAAAGGCAAATATTGCAAACTACACAAAAGGCAGCCGCTAAAGCGTTTAAGTTTCAAAATAGAACAAACGAAACAGACTAAATTGTCAATTCCACTTAGAAACAAAATATTAATTCTAAAAATAAATCTTAGTTTGTTTTACAGAAGAACAGACAAAACTGACTAACTTTTGTCAATATCAAATAAACTGAGAACTAAAAGGAAATTCTCGATCTCTCCTTGTTGTATAGCTGAGCTTTTCAAACAGTTTTAACAGTTACTTTAGTCTGACAAAAGCCGAATGACGAATTAGCGCTTCCAGTCAGAGATTGAGCATGCACCGGTTTATTGTATTTCCAGACTTGCTTTCGGCACAATTTACAGTGCACGCTACTGTTTTTTTTTTTTTGTCAGACTTGAAATAGCCGAAATACCTTCACACTACGGAACTTCTATGGCTCTTCCGTTCGACAATCTCTCCGGCCTTGGAACCATCATCTGTTTTCTCTTCGGTAACCTTCGGTCACGCTCTCGGTTGATTTTTCTCTAGTCGGCACACTCATTTCCTCAGTTACCCGGGCGGCACGGCGGCTGGCTGCTTCCCAAACAAATACACATGTGCGGCTTGGCACTTGTGCTGTACATAACAAGTCACCTGATGTGACGCTGCGGCTGTGATTGGTTTGGCTCTGCGCTAGTTTATTTGGATTGGCTGTTCTTCTTTTTTTTTTTTTTTTTTTTTTGTTAAGAGGACGAGCGGTGAGGTCTATCGCAATAGTTTAATTTTTCTATCGAGAAAAAGTTATTTTGCAATACATATCATCGTTCTATCGCCCAGCTCTACAGTTAACCTAACCCCACTAACTGCACACCGTTGGACTGTGGGAGGAAGCCGGAGTACCTGGAGAGAAGCATGACTAATATAATTTAATTGGCTCCATTTATTCAACTTAAGAAATCTTCAGGAGGTGGAGGAGACACAAATGCATAAAAACTTCAATGAGCTCCAGAAATGCACGGGCTGTCCGTGATGCTTTCAGGTTCATTTTCTCTCTTGTTCCTGCAGAACTGCGACCTGTCCGGCTGCGACCTTCAGGAGGCGAACCTGCGGGGCTCCAACGTGAAGGGTGCCATCTTTGAGGAGATGCTTACGCCTCTACACATGTCTCAGAGCGTGCGGTGAACCCGTTTTCCATAACCATGTACACTCACAGTGCCACACCGACCATTGAATGCCAAACTTTTTTTTTTCTGCTCTCGACCCAAAAAAGTGGGTGAGCCACAAAATTAAAACCTGCTGTTCCTACTCTGAAGCTTCTTCACAGGCGGTGGCTCCTCTTCGTTCTGCTTTAACCTCCTTAAACCCAGTTTAGGCTCTTTGTTCTCTTAGCTGCTGCTGAGCAGTTTGATGTTGTTGTGGGAAACTGCTGCCACCAGGGGCGTGCCATGCTTGGCTTACTGTGATGCTTGGGCGAGTGGACCGTGTCAGAAACGTCCACCTGAACACCAGGACCCGTTGGATCCCAGTGAGATGTTCGGTGTTTTGCAGAGGCTTTAATGTTGTGGCTGCTCATAACGTCAGCTTTATTTCAGCATTTTCAGACACGTCTGAAGTTCTGATGCGTGCAGTATTTCTTAATTTTATTTATTTTTTGTAAATGTAACGCAGGTTTGTGGTTGAGGATTGTATATAGTATATTTTAAAGGGGACCTATTCTTTGCATCACTGACAGTTCATAAAAAAAAAAACCTTCATCACAAACTAGGCCTCAGTGCAGCTCCTGAGCTCTGTGATGTTCCTCAAGGATCTACTCTTGGTCTTATTTTTCATTATACCTGCTTCAAATCAGTGAGCATTTCCCTGTATCATGTAGATGCAAACAGAATTTCATGTCAAAGAGTTTCATGGAAGAAAAATGAGGATGAATGAGAAGTCAATCCTGATCACCCCCTTCAGTGTGGTGCTGGGACCAGCTTTACCTTCCTCATGTCACCTCTGAGCGGCTGATTTCCCCTCGGCGTGGGAGGTGCAGCAGGCTGAAATAAACTGGAATGAGCCTTTAATAAGAAGCAGAAACAGGTGTTGTTGTAATAAAACATAAACGTCAGTGTTTCTGAGATTTTCGTGACTGTCAGGAGTGAGGCAGGGTGTCTCCTCTGCTCTTCATTATGTTTAATAAATCTGTTGTTTCTTAAGTTTATCACCCTGTGTGTGTTTATTGGACCAGAACTGAAATGTCCGAATTGGATGTTTCTATCTGCATGAACCAAATCAGTGATTACAGGTTCCTGTTTTCTTATTTCAGTTTATTCTTATTTTCTTTGGTTTTTCTTTAACTTTGATGTTAGTAGGTTTTTCTCAGAAAGTTTGCACCTTAATGCCGTTGGCAGAGTCTGAAAGCATGGAGGATAAATCTCAGACCTGTCTGATGCTCGTGCCTCATCAGTGTGCCATCTGACATCGATGAGCACATTCAGGATTCACACGTACAAAAAACCCCACACGATTTAAATGACTCTTCATTTTCTCCCTGAATGGATGCAGGATGTAATCTGCTCTGTTTGCTAGCAGTCTGGTGTCTGCAGTAATTATTTTCACATGGCAGACATGGTAAGAGCTGCAGCTGATTTCATTTTTCATTAGGTTGGCTAAGCATTTGACCATTGTTTCAAAGTTCACCTTGAAAAAAGTTCCAAGAAACCACACTGAGTAATATATCATATGAAAGGACACAGAGAGCTGAACAGCACGCCTTATTTCTTTTTTTTAAAAATCTGTGTTTTTACAGCTTATAGGAACCAAAGATTTCAGCCAATGTGCTCCTGTCATATGTGTACAGATAATAAAATACACAGGTTAGCATGTAATCAGCGATTAAGTAAACGCTTTAGTTTATACTGAGTCATCTCTCAACTTCACAACAATGTGTTAGTCCTTGGGGTACATCCCTGCTTTAAAACATTTTTTTCAGTGCAACATTATGACTTCACAAAGATTTATATACAACACTAATTTCCATATTGATATCAACACAAATGATCCATGAAAACTGATGTCAGCAGGCGACCTCAGCATGTTGTAATTAAAACAAAACTAGTATAGCTGTTTTTGGGTGAACCCAGTGGGAAAGGACTTAAGATAAGATGACCTTTATTAGTCCCACAGGTGGGGAATTTGTTTTGTTACAGCAAAAGTGCAAAGTTATGTAGCAGAAATTAGAAAACACTGGAATGCAATAAAATACAATAGAATAAAATACTATATACAATAGAATAAAATAGAATAGAATAATATATACAATAGAATAAAATAGAAATACAAATACTATATACAACGGAGTAGGACAATACAAAAATACAACTTCATCAGAAGAATTGCACATATAGCAGTCTATTGCACATATGTGGGTTTGTTGATCAGCTGCAAAAGTCTTTGTTGTGGAGTCTGACAGCAGTGGGGAGGAAAGACCTGCGAAATCTCTCCGTCCCACACCGTGGGTGCCACAGTCTCCCACTGAAGGAGCTGCTCAGTGCTGTCACAGTCTCTTGCATGGGGTGGGAGATGTTGTCCAAGAGGGATGACAGCTTAACCACCAGCTGTCACTCACCACCTCCACTGGGTCCAGAGGGCATCCCAGAACAGAGCTGGCCCTTCTGATCAGCCTGTTCAGTCTCTTCCTGTCCCCAGCAGAGATGCTGCCGCCCCAGCAGACCACACCATAGAAGATGGCTGAGGCCACCACAGAGTCATAGGTCTTCAGGAGTGGGCCCTCCACTCCAAACAACCTGAGTCTCCACAGCAGGTACAGCCTGCTCTGCCCTTTCCTGTAGAGGGCATCTGAGTTATGAGTCCAGTCCAGTTTGTTGTTCAGATGAACACCAAGGTACCTGTAGCTGTCCACAGCCTCGATGTCCATACCTCGGATGTTCAGTGGTTGCAGTGGAGGATGTTTGTGGAGGGCGGTGAAAGAGGCGAAGCAGCGCTACGGGAGGAAACTAGAGTCACAACTCCAACAGAGTGACTCTAGGAGCCTGTGGCGGGGACTAAGGACAATAACGGACTATAAAGCACCAACAACCGGTATGACGAACGCGGCCGTGACTCTGGCAGACGAGCTGAACACTTTCTATGCTCGCTTCGAGGCTGCAGCTAAGGACTCCAACAATGCTAGTACTAGCGGCGCTAACAGCTGCAGACAGGAAGATACTGCCAGCACCGGAAACGTGCTCGTCATCTCCGAGCATGAAGTAAGGAGAGCCTTCAAGAGAGTGAACACCAGGAAAGCAGCAGGACCAGACGGCATCCCAGGTCGTATCCTAAGAGACTGCGCATACCAGCTAGCTCCTGTGTTCACTGAGATATTCAACATCTCTTTATCTCAGTCGGTGATCCCCACATGCTTCAAAGAGTCCATCATTGTTCCTGTCCCGAAGAAACCCCACCCTGCTTCTCTCAATGACTATCGCCCTGTAGCCCTCACCTCAGTAGTGATGAAGTGCTTTGAACGCCTGGTCAGAGACTTCATCATTTCTTCACTACCAGACACACTGGACCCACTACAGTTCGCTTACCGTCCAAATCGTTCCACAGACGATGCCATCTCTCATCTCCTCCACACATCACTCACTTGGACACTAGAAGGGGGAATTATGTTAAAATGCTCTTCATAGACTACAGCTCTGCATTTAACACCATAATTCCCTCCACACTCACCACCAAGCTGGAGCATCTGGGACTCAGCTCATCTATGTGTCAGTGGATCTCCAACTTCCTAACTGGCAGACCACAGGCAGTAAGGATGGGCGGACATGTCTCAGCCTCCACCACTCTCAGCACTGGAGCCCCCCAGGGGTGTGTTCTGAGCCCCCCAGGGGTGTGTTCTGAGCCCCCTGCTGTACTCTCTGTACACATATGACTGTGTGGCCACTACCAGCTCCACCACATCATCAAGTTTGCTGACGACACCGTCGTGGTGGGCCTGATCTCTGATAACAACGAGACGGCCTACCTGAAGGAGATTAGGAATCTGGAGAACTGGTGCCAGAGGAACAACCTCCTTCTAAACGTCAGTAAGACAAAGGAGCTGATAGTGGACTTCAGCACTAAGCAGGAGAGGAACTACCAGACCCCCGTCATCAACGAGTGCCCAGTGGAGAGAGTGGACAGCTTCAAATACCTCGGAGTTCACATCACGCAGGACCTGTCATGGTCCTGTCACATCAACACCGTGGTGAAAAAGGCCCGTCAGCGTCTCTACCACCTCAGACGCTTGAGAGACTTCCAACTGCCCTCCAAGGTGCTCAGGAACTTTTACTCGTGCACCATAGAGAGCATCCTGGCGGGAAACATCTTAACCTGGTTCGGGAACAGCACCATGCAGGACAGACGAGCTCTACAGAGGGTTGTGCGGTCAGCTGAGCGCACCATCCGCTCCGAGCTCCCTGACCTGCACTCAATCTACAGCAGGCGGTGCTGGACCAAGGCCAGGAAGATCGTGAAGGACCTCAGCCATCCCAACAACAGACTGTTCTCTCTGTTGAGGTCAGAAAGCGATTCCGCTGCCTGAAGACCAACACAGAGAGACTGAGGAGGAGCTTCTTCCCGCAGGCGATACGGTCTCTCAATCACACCACCACACAGTACTGACCCACACATATGGTTCTTACACACACACTGGACTTTCTGGACTTTGTTTTCACTTCATCACTTAAATCACTTTAAGCATATTTGCACTGCACAAGACATAATGTGGATTGCACAACACTGGTCACTATATTCTTCATTTCCAGTTAATACTTGTACAGCTGCTGTTATTGTGTATATATTTATTTATATTTAGATTTCTTCATACATTCTTATATAGTTCTATATTGTGTATTTTGTTGTACAGTTATTTTATTTTCAACTTTATTTATATATTTTATCTTATTCTTTCCCAGTTAAATTTACCCTTCATTCTAAATTGTGTTGTACAGTTATTTCATTTTTTATATTTTATATTTTTTATTCTTATATTTTATTCCTTCCTAGTTAAATTTACACTTTTTAATTTTTCAATATTTATTTCCTATCTTATTTGTCAAGGGAAAATTGTATCTAGTAGTCAGTATAATCTTTTAGTGATAGAAGTTTGCATATGGTAGAATACTGCATGTAATCACTTGTGTGTAGAAGTATATAGTTGGTGGCATATTGAAAGAATGTCTCATCCTAGGAGGTCTGTAACATTCTAGGGTGTTCACCCCCACATCCTAGAAGCATGGGAGAGGTCGTACCTTGTTTTATTGTTTTATGGTAGGATTAACGTAGCTACGTCTGTTCTAGTCTAAGTGTTTTAACTGCTGGACTTCCTCACCGTGTTATCTAGGGTGAACCATCTAGGGTGGGGGAGACTACCCTCTTTGTGACCAAGGATGTACCTTTTGTGCTTTCATGACCGTTTGATCAGCAGGACACACACACACACACACACACACACACACACACACACACTGAAGTATAAAATAAAGACAGGGGCAGTTTCTTAGCGCGAGTCTCTCTGTCTGGAGACTGCCCTTGCTAGCAAGAAGTTCTGTGTGTTTCTCTTCTCTGAGTCTTTACTGAAGAAGTGTTTTAAAACATTTTCCTTAACATTATTC
This sequence comes from Diplotaxodon limnothrissa, assembly GCF_057381915.1. Lineage (NCBI taxonomy): Eukaryota > Metazoa > Chordata > Actinopteri > Cichliformes > Cichlidae > Diplotaxodon > Diplotaxodon limnothrissa. Next base: position 29,093,453 of record NC_140602.1, on the reverse strand, counting down.
ATAGCCCTTTCCTTTTTTTTTCTTTAAGTCACGAGCAGTTGTCTAAGCATTTCACTGAATATCGTACTGTGTATGACTGTGTACGTGACAAATAAAAAATTTGAATTTGTTTGTGCCTGCGGAAGTCTACCACCAGCTCCTTGGTTTTACTGGCATTGATCTGGAGGTAGTTCAGCTGGCACCAGTCCACAAAGTCGTGAGTCAGTCCTCTGTAGTCCTTGTCGTCCCCATCAGTGATGAGGCCGACTATTGCTGAGTCATCAGAGAACTTCTGCAGGAAGCACTTGGTGGAGTTGTGGGAGAAGTCTGCCGTGTAGATGGTGAAGAGGAACGGAGCCAGAACCGTTCCCTGTGGACTTAATTGGCTGTCAGGTGGCAAAGGAGCAAAGTTTTTAGTAGAGACTCAACAAGCACAAACTTAGAAAATCATCGTATCTGCTAAAAGAAGAACGAGCCAGGAGAGAGCAGCAGTCTGTGGTCTCCACCTGCTGAACCTTTCCCTTGTGCCTCACCAGCCCACACAAGTGTGATTGTAGAAAAAGCCTTTGACAAAGTCAGCTGGTCCTTCCTTTTTTTGCAGCTCTTTGGAAAGTCATTCATCCAAAAAACAAGAAACTCTCCAAACTGAATAGATTAATTTCACTGTATCAGTTTACCCATCTCCAAATATACTCTCAGCAGTCCTCAGAATCAGATTTTTGGACACAGATTTGTAAACATACAATTGTAATCACAAAAAACAAATTTACAACCCTTTCAGTTCAAATCCTCCACAGAACTCATATCACACATCACAGGGTGAATAAAATGGGCTTCTCTGATTCTGATATTTGCACTCAGTGTTCTCAAAACACCACAGACACATATTTCTTGCACTATGGATCTGCTCGCCTGTTTGGCATTTTTGTTGTGAAATTACTCAAACACATACCTCCATGTTTGGCTGCAGAGTCCCATTATCTCCTCATTTGTGTTTACTGAGAAAACCTCAGTCATCCAACCAAAAAAGCTAAACACATACTCACCACTCTAGCCATTGGTGAGAAAATAATACCTATTAATTAGCAAAATAAACAATCCTTTAGCATTAATGATTGGTTGAATCTCCTAATTGAGCTCTGTTGCCTCTGTTATCGAACCATGGTCTCTATTCATTAACTCATTAGATGTAACTGTAGTATCTTGATTTTGCATGAGATTGAATTGGACACAAGTAATTTTCCTTTCTGAGAATATTTTAATCACTGACTGGATTTATAAAAATGTACTAATTACATTATCATCACTGATATTATTGATATAAATGGATTGTTCTGTGTTATTAACTCTTCCATTCTGGAAGGATTTTTCTTCTTGCAGGCAGCGACTGATCTCTTGAGGGGTCCCGGGAGGAGTTAGTAGGGTTTCCTATTGGTTTTGTTCCAATGGAGGCTGTATGGTTGACCGGTACTGGCTAGCCTGTGGGGGTGCTTGGACTAGCAGCTTTAGTGGAGGAGCTGAGAAAGCCTGAGCTCCACGCTGCTGGACCTGAAGATGTGGCCTGTGATGTTTGCAGTGGGAGGAAATGTAAAGCCACCAGGGTCTGTGGGGCCTCCTACTGTGAGAAACACCTCCAACCTCACTATGACTCTCAGACTTTCAAAACACCAAAACTTGTTGAAGCTTCCGTGAAGCAGATCCGCTCTCATCACAATGAGGTGATGAAGATTTTCTATCATGCTGTTTACATTTGTATTTGTGTATCTTATATTAAACAATGAATCAGTGAGATGAAAGACATCTTTGGGTATAGATAACACGAGTCAGGCCTGTGATGGTAACAGAGGTGATTACAGGTTTGAGCTGCAGCGCTCAGGAAGAGCCAAAACTTCATGTTCACCCTTAAAATGTTGGGGCAACTGTCATTCTCAGCAGGTGAAACTCAGTGTTTTGCTCCATGTATGAAGGGAGGGGAGTTACTTTAAACCAGTTTAGTGTGTCTCAGTGTGTCATACCTTCTGAGTTTGTAAGACGTTTGAATGAAATCAAATGTGTTTTTGTTTTTTTTGAGTAAATTCTTCTTTATAGTTTTGTACTCCTTTAATATCCTGGGAAATGTAAATATGTTTTAAAACAAACTGATGACGTATGATTACTGGACATTTTTAAAAGTGCTGCTGGATGTAAAACCTGGGTTTGCCTGCAGAGGGCAGCATCACCACCCTGAGTGATGATTTACTGTGAGTAAAAGATTTAAAGAGTCACAGGTTGGTGGTGTTCTTGTTGTCCTGCATGAACATGATTATGAGCTGAGCAGCAGTTTGTTGCATCGCGGTTCATTTTTAAGGTTTCAGCAGGTCGTAAAAAACAGTGAATTCAATTTCCTCAGAAGAAGAAAAAGAAATTATGAAAAGTTTATGGAAACAATATTTTTGTGGCCAATTTTCTTTAGGGAAAACCTGAAATGAACTCCACAAATAAACCTGGTGAGATGTATTTGTAGACATTATTTTTCCTGAGTCATCAAAAAAGTTTCTGGTCATCTGGATATTAAGTGGGAGAAATGTTCCATCGTCAATCAAGTGACTTCTTGAGTTTCAGCTGACTGCAGGTTTCCCCAACCTTACAAATTTTACATATTTCACTTTGTAAGGTTTCGCAGATTTCACAGGTTTCCCCGATTCACAGATGGAAACTGACCTCATTGTTCATCAGTGGTGCTAGTTTCAGTCATTATGCAAATGTACTGTTTATAAGGTTGGAACCCTGCAGTCAGCTGAAACTCAAGGAGTCACCTGGATGATTAAGCATGTATCAAGACGATTGTTCCTGAGTAATAAGAGTGCAGCTGTGAGTTTGTAAAAATGCAGGTGTGTACTGTTGCTACAGAAAACCACAGTAACCACACTGAAATCCTTGAAGTTCTTCAACGGGAAGTCTTTCAAACAGCAGCACAATCTGCAGACACCATCACGTCTTCCCTCTGATCTGTTCCCAGTTGTTCCCATCCCGGCCTCAGAGACGCAGGGTTGGCGTGATTGATGACCTCCTTGGATGAGGTTTATTCACTTGAGAATTTGAGTTGTTTCAATTGCTTTCTTCACCTTTTAGTTCGGTGTGATCTGTTTTAAAACAGCTGATGAGTCAATCACTCAGTCCATTCAAACTGTGGACTTTGAAGCTAAAGGCTGGTCACCACTCCAGGCTCGGGTTTAAGTAGGTAATCCTCAGATGGATCTACCACCACCTCGCCTGTCAGTCAGCGGTAGACTTCAGCACTGCTGGTAGATGCTCGTGCCACGATTGTTTGTTTCACCTGTCGTTGTTACTCGTCTGTATTCGCAGGTCTCTGATCATAAGTCAGGATTGAACTGCATGGGATGGGGTTTCAGGACTGCTGACGGCTGGTTTCATAGGCCACCAGTTCTGCTCAGCGACGGTTGCTCACAATGGGTGTGGATGGCCTCCTGTACTGCTGTCAGACCTCGTCTTCTCATCTCAGACTTCTTCACAAACTCAACTCAGGGGAAATGTTTAAGATCATTGAGTGAATGTCACTTTTAGTGAGTAATGTAGAAAAAGTCACTGCTTAAAGCTGAGCAAGATAATCTAAGATATTAAAAAAGGTCTCCTGACCCGACCCAGCAGCGTCCTGTTGATGCCTGTTTCAGGATCTGGTTTCTGTCTGTGGTCTGTTCCTGTAAACAGGAGGTCCTCAGAAAGCAGTGTGAGCCCGCTGGAGCCAGAATATGATGATGATGATGGTGGTGGTGGTGGTGGTGAAGGAGGCGTTTCTCAGCGTTGCTGCATCTCCTCATTCTCGTCCAAACATATCGGACAATGTTTAGATGGGGAAATTAGGCTGGTGGTGGAGGAGCTTGATTGGTGGTTTGTGGTTAAGAGACAAGAGCATTGTGTCCAATCAGACTTCAATGCACATGTGTAAACCACAGGTTACAAACAAACACAGTGCTTCCTCTTCCTGTTTGAGTCGTTTTTGAATTAACCATGGAGCTCCGGGTCAGAAGGTTGGAGTGGGTGGAGCCATTAGTGCAGAGAGACTCACAGTGTAAAGGCTGTGGACTGACGTCATGATCTGGATCCATGCGCTCCTGTGGCGATGCAGCAGAGGAAGCTGTGGGTGTTTTCATGGAGACAGAGCTGGTTTCTGTTTGGACGGTCAGCTCTGAGGAGGGGAGAAAATGCTCGGCGTGGGTGGAAGTGTTTGAGTTTGAATGCTGTGAGCACAGCGATGTGCTCCTGACCCGTTTATGTAGGTCCACCGTCTTCATCAGGAAGAGCCGAAAACTTCCTGCCACATGACCGTCAACAACGTCCTGTTTGTGACCTGGATGAGGCTGTGGTTATCACGTGACTGACTGCTCACTGAGCTTTCAGCAGGGCTGGGGTTAAAGACCGACAACATTCACGGCTGCTCGCTGCAGGTGTCGCTCAGGGTCTGCAGATGCTGCACATCTGCCACCTGCCCTCACGCATCACTTCCTTTCTGTGTGATCCTTCAAAACATGATCAATACCAAAGTTCCCCAGCTTGTTATTCTGAGTGATGTCATCTACATCCCCGATTTACATCACTGTGTGTGTGTGTGTGTGTGTGTGTGTGTGTGTGTGTGTGTGTGTGTGTGTGTGTGTGTGTGTGTGTGAGATGACAGCAGCCCACGCAGACATGTGCTCAATATGACGTGAGTCAGTGCCACGTGTGTTACCATGACATCAGTGGAACAACAACATGTCAGAGTGTTCCTTCTTACCTCCTTCTTCTTTGCTGTTTTCATCTGGTTTGCTTCTTTGGTGTCTGTTTTAAACCCGTTTGTTGTAATTTTTGTGGATTTTTGACTGTTTTGTGTCTCTTTGAATCTCTTTGGTCACATTGGCTGGTACATGCCTACAAATCAGATGTGTTTCTAAGACCAAAACAAAGTGAATGTCAACTTCACAAAAGCACTCCAAATCAAGCAGCATATGTTCGTTTACCGCTGCCAAAAGTTCTGAGAGAGGAAACTCCACCTTCAGAAGTCTGTGGACACCTCAGTTATGTGGAGAATCCACAACACTCCTCAGAAATGAGAGAAAATGTTGTTATTAATATGGTGATGTCATACAGACAAAATAATCCACTGGATTCATATTTGTTTTCCAAATCCCAGCAGAGCAGGTGCTTTCCTGCACTGTATATAAAAGATGGACACAACTATCATGATGTCGTTCACTGGATGTGACTACTTTGTATGGATGGATTTTGTATGTCTAGCATCCTAGACTGTGTGGGAGCATCACACAGACACACCTTCCTGCTAACATAACATGTAACATCCAATCAAACTCAAATTTCACTCACTACTGAAGTGGAGCCTTCTTGGACGGTCTGCTAGTAGAGTAACCTCACAGCAGCCATATTATTGGTCACATGATGTCCAACAGCGCAAACACGGCCCAGGGGTCTAGTTCAGGTGAAGCTAGCTAGCAGCTACATCGACCTGTGTCACCATCCACCTCTCCATCAAACTTTAAGTGTTAATGTGAGTTCTGAAAATGTTATGAAGGAAGGGGAAAATTATCAATAAAGATCGGAACAGTTTGTGTATCAAGCTGTACATATGTTTATTAGTTTTAACATGGGAGTCTATGGGAGTGAACTCACTGCTGCCTCTCCTGGGAACTAGAGGAACTGCAGGGTTTGGCACTAAGCTTTTTACTGCTTCAGTCACTGTCTGCAAGTGTTCAGGTAGGACCCTTCTCCTTAGTTTGGTTGCCGTGATGCCTCAGTGTGGGTGGAGGCTTGTGTCCTTGTCTGTCTGCTGTTTTTTTGTGGGCTTTTCTTTGTTTCTGGTTGGAGCTTTTTTCCTCTTTATGGTTGTTTTCTATCCTCTGTGTTTGTTGGCTGGCTTTCTCTGTTTTGTGTCTTTCATGAAACCTGACTTGAGTTTTCAGCTGAGTTCCTCCCACAAACTTTTTGCTCTGTGCCGATGAACTGAATTATTAAATGTTAATAGCAGATGGAGCTTTTACTGTGTGTGTGTGTGTGTGCGTGTGTGTGTGTGTGTGTGTGTGTGTGTGTGTGTGTGTGTGTGTGTGTGTGTGTGTGTGTGTGTGTGTGGGATGTGGCTTCTGGAACATTTTCTTCAGGCCAAATAAAGCTGCCCATGTAAACTCCACATTCCTGACTCTGCGGTGCGTCTGACTTTCTTTATGGAGGGAGGAGGCTATCTGTGTGTGTGTGTGTGTGTGTGTGTGTGTGTGTGTGTGTGTGTGTGTGTGTGTGAGTGTATGTGTGTCTGTGTTTTTGTGTTTGAGTGTGCGTGAGGTTCACACACTTTGTGCTGACTGCAGTGAAAGCGGAGGGTCAGGGATAGTTAGACCTTGTCCTCTCTGCAGACTGAACAACTGGAACAACTCTGAAGATCTGGGAAACTACAGCAGCTACATTCACTACTGCGAGTACTGCAGTACAAACCTGAGGTACTTCATCTGCACACCCACAGACAAACCTGCTGTTCACTTTGAATTTAATCTTTCCTGAAGTACTGTCTGATACTTTGATAAAATACACTGCAGTCCTTACAGTACTTAGAATGTACTTGTACTCCTGGGTGTAGCAGTTCCTCAGACGCCTCCCTTCCTGCACTCTGGAGACTTTTGAGACTGAATCTGTTCTTTAAACTAACCTTTAATCAGTCTGAGGACAAGTCTGCAGCCCATGTGACCTCAGGACATGCGCTGAAAGAACCACACACAAAAACACTCACACACACTCAGAGGTGAATTACATGCGATGAGAGCCCACACAGGGAGGATGACACTGAGGCAGCATTATGGTGCGTTATCACGCTGCCCTGCAGGAGCTCTGTGATTACAGAGCAGCCAAAATTACACTCTGACTCTGCTGAACTCCAGAAAACCTGCAGGCAGGTCCAGAGTTTCAGCACACACACTAGCACACTAGCACACATACACACACACACTAACACACTGACACACAAACAATGGCAAATTCTTTTTTCAAATCAGACCTCCACATAAACGTCTCTACAGTGCTTTTATTTTGAAAACCATGGCTTTAACTTGAAGCAAATGCATTACACAAGTCTAAACTAGACCTGCCTTTAATGTACGTGTGTTTTCACCCAACACCTGTGTGCATTGTGTGGCTCACACTGGCTGATGCTCAGTCTGGTGATATTACAGAGCTGCTGCAGTGTCCTGACAGAAGGTTTTACTGAAATTCCATGTTTTTGTTTCCACCTCAGATGATTTTCAACATCTCTGTTATTGCTGGGTTTATGCATATCTGAATAGTCTGCTGGATGGAGATGATGGTACAAAACCTGGATCATAACTGTGCCGGTGAAGGTGAGCCTGAGCCTGAACCTGAGGACGAGATGTACTCTCTGTGCTCATCTGTTGATTAACACTTTTTCATTAATTTTTTTTTAAACGTAACCTTTTATATCCGGTTTTTAAGTGATGACGTGATGAATTCTGCTTCTGGGCCCAAACTACCCTGCGTTTAATAAGGCTGTTGTGTATTTATGTTTTAATGCTTTGTATCTTGTTCTATTTAATCTCAACAAGCCCCTAAACCAGTCAGTGATCACTGTCAGCCTCTCACGGTTTTTATTATTATCGCTATTCATTTTAAAGCGCCATTTTTAAAACCTTACGATTTAACTACAGCACAGCCCATGCAGCAATATATTAATGACTAACCTCGTATTGTGGATAGATTATCTCAGTTGTTCTCCTGGCTGAAGTTTGGTCCGTTTACAGCATCCTGCCATGCGATTGCATTTGTCCCGAACCTTCGGGAACCCTCACGTTAACTTTTATTGAGTGGAAAAAAGTTAGCATTCACCCTCCAGCTTGAGTGTTTATATTATACTAACATAGCTGTGTCACTAGCGATCGTGTAGCACATCATTATATACCAGCTAGCCCAACTTCAGTAACCCTAAGAACATCACTGCTGTTTACTTTCCTGTCTTCATTTATGTCGGGAGTGATAGAGCTGTACGTCTTAATTTGTTTCGGAAATCCCTCAGTCAGAACATGGTGTGTTATATTTAGATGGAAGCTAGCAAGCTAACTCCCTGCTAACTTCTAACGGCATTAAATTTCATAAATTCGGATTTCATGGATGCCTGGATGTTAAACTTAATTGTTACACTGGCTGTGAAATGACCTCTGAGCTGCTCAGACGGTCTGTCTCAGCCTTCAAGGTCACTTCAGCTCTAATTTGCATAACATGGTTTGTTGGCTTCCCGCAGCTGAAGAGGACCTGGAAAGAACAACCCCAAACATGCAGCACACTATGAAACATCCAGCTGTGCAAGATGAGCAGAAACACCACAGCAGGAAAACTCTGACATGAAGTTTGAGTGTTCCAGCAGGACAGAGACTCAAAATCATAGCCACAGGTGAAATATTTTCCAGGCCACAAACGCAAGTCCACGTACATTAAACTCACCACGATCTTAAAGAAACCTTTTATTCAACAACACCTGTGAGCATATTTAGGGTCAAACATCTGCATCCACAAACACATGGCAGGAAACGTGTGCAGCCTTTCTTTATGACAGTATAACGCACTCTAAATGAGTATGAATTTAACTGCATCAGATTCATTGTAAGGTGTTTACAGTTTTCTGTTTGTTTTTGTTTTTTGTTTTTAATTTTTATGGGCGCTCTCAGGATTTTATTTTTATTGCATAAATAAAATGAACATTGAGCTGCTTTGAGTTTAGGGACTGGTTCTTATACAGTGCTTTTCTACTCTGAGCACTCAAAGCACTTTACACAACTTTGGCCTCTTTCACACATTCAGACTCTGTTGGATGCAGCTTGGTTTTGGTCTTGTCCGAGGATATATGTCATGCAGACGGGAGCAGACGGGGATGGAACCTAAATCTTCTGTTTAATGTTTGCAGTTTTTTACTTCAGCTCTTTTATCCTTGTGTTGTTTCCTGTGATGTGCACTCTGTCTACTTTGTCACTTTGAGGCTGTAAATCTAATAAAAAATTATCTTTGTGTTTTGTTTGCCTGTTTTTAGGTCCTCTAAATCACTGTGGTCAGTTGTGCTGTACAGACTATGCATGCATGTACCTGTGTTAAAAATACTCTGTATACTCTGCTGACTGCTTCAGTATGAAAAGCAGTGATGGATGTTCCAACAAGATCATCTTCTGTGTTTTTGTTCCTCCTGCGAGTCACTTACAATGTTTGTGTCACGATCCTGGGTCTTAGGACCCAGTGTTTTGAGTTTTAGTTCATTTTGATGTTTATAGTATGTTTAGCTCATTAGGCCTCCTATGTTGATTTGCTTATTAGTTCCCCCTTGTGTTTCAACCCATGTTAAGTCTCCCCTGCCCTTCATGTCTCTCTGTGCCCCCTCTGTTCTGTTTATGGTGTGTCTTTGCATGTTTGAGTTTCTTGTTTTCTGTCACCCTGCATTGTGCATTATGTTCTCATGGTTGGTCTTTTGTTACTCCCTCTAGTCTAGTCTCTTGTGTTCAAAGCTGAGTATTTCCCTCTGTGTATTTTGGTTCTTAGACCTCTGCCTTATGGTTTGTCTCTGTTTCTTAGTTGCTGTCTCCACTGTGTCTAGTTCGCGTCTCTGTGTGATACTTCCTGTTTTACTTTGAAGGTCCATGCCTCATGTGAGTGTTTCTAGTTTTGCGTCTCTGTCTCGTCCAGTCCTGATTTCTCCCAGCTGTGCCCTCCTTCTGTGTCTCATTCCCTCGTTATCCCTCTGTGTATTTAAGCCCTGTGTTTCTCTTTGTCAGTGTCGTAGTCTCCATCATAGCTGTGTGATTTTTCCCTGTGGCTCCTTGTGCTTTAGTTTTCCCAGTTTAGTTTATTTTGTATTGTTTTTCGTGTCCCACTCCACGCCAGCAATAAAGCTGTGTTTTTTGAGTTTATCTTTTGTCTCTGTGAGTTTGCGTTTGGGTCCTACTTTTGCCTGCACACAGCCGTACTGTGACAGAAGACTACGACCATTACATGGACCCAGCAAACCGCTCTCAGCTGCGTGAGCATCAGGATGCTGCCTTTGCTGAGCTAGAGGAGGAGCTCCGCTTGAGGCCGTGGCGCACTCCTGACTACGGGCGGATTTTCCGAGGAACGCGGCTGGCTCTCGGTGGTCCCCGGAGCTGCCGAAAGCCCCCACCTGCCGCTTCACCTGCACCCAAGCCGCGGCCGCTTCAGGTGGGAATTCTCCGCGTCCCTTCAATTGCCCACGCTCCAGCCTCCGTGTCGCCGTTCTGCACGCCGGAGGCTCGGCTATTCTCTCCGCCCGCTTCCCCTCCCCGTAGGAAGCGGCGCACACGCCGCAATAAGATGGACCATGTTAAGCAACTCCCGGTGGTGAGTAACACTGATTATCCTTCTTCCGCTTCTCTGGACATTAAGAACAATAGACACACTCCTGATCCTGTCGATGTGTCCCTGATGGACGATGACATAGACTGGGAGAAGTTTTTTCATTTTGCTCCCTCTGAACAGGGAGAAATCACAGACAATAAGCACTCGCCAAAGGCTGTAAATGCTGTTAAAGGGAAAACTGTGAACCACTCTACCAGGTCAAACACACTCAGTTCCGGTTCCGTCTGTTCGGGTTTTGTCAGGTCCGGTTCAGTCATCCCCAAGTCAGCTCACTCTACAACTGTCAACCCAAGGATTTCAAAAACTATTAAAACAAGGACTGCTAATACTAAGACTGCAAAACATGAAGTGGACGGCGGGTTCATTTTTGATAGATCTGTTTTTGTCGACCCTGAGCCTGCTGTTTCTAAGACTGTTTTTTCTGAGCCTGCTCCTTTTCCTGCTCGTGTTTCTCCTCCCGGGGCAGCTCGGGCCCAGCGTACCTCTGCACCCGTACCAGTTCCTCGGGTGGGGGAGGCTGAGGCCCAGTTGGTCCCCGCTCTGGTTTCCAGGCCGGCTGAGGCTCTGTCCCTTTCTGCACCCGTACCAGCTCCTCGGGTGGGAAGGGCAGTTGCCCAGCCGTTGCCGGTGCCTGTTCCGGTCCCCAGGGTGAGGTCAGCCAGGATACAGCCCGTCTCCGCACCCGTACCTACTCCTCGGGTGGGAGTGGCTAGTGTCCGGCATGTGCCTGCGCCCGTCCCTGTTTCTACTAAGGGCTCAGGAGAATTCGGTCTGCAATCCACACCGCCATCACTACTGCATGCCTTTCAGTCTTTAGCTCAGTCATTAGCGCTGTTAGCCACCCAGTCCATAGTACACTTTCCCGTGCTTCCGTTAGCTCAGCCCTTAGCCCACTGTGCAGCTCAGCCAGCTCCCCATTGTTCAGCTCAGTCATCTGTTCCGTCACCCACTCAGCCTTCTGTTCAGCCGGTGGTCTCTGCACCTACTGGTCATGCCACGTCAGCTGGTGGTTCCGGAGAACCACACCAGCCTCATGCCTCGTCCGCTGGAGGGCCCGAGGAGCCCGTCCAGCCTCATGCCTCGTCCGCTGGAGGGCCCGAGGAGCCCGTTCAGCCTCCTGTCTCCGCTGGAGGGTCCGAGGGGCCCGTTCAGCCTCCTGTCTCCGCTGGAGGGTCCGAGGGGCCCGTTCAGCCTCCTGTCTCCGCTGGAGGGTCCGAGGGGCCCGTTCAGCCTCACGCCTCGTCAGCTGGAGGGTCCGAGGGGCCCGTCCAGCCTCCTGTCTCCGCTGGAGGGTCCGAGGGGCCCGTCCAGCCTCACGCCTCGTCAGCTGGAGGGTCCGAGGGGCCCGTTCAGCCTCCTGTCTCCGCTGGAGGGTCCGAGGGGCCCGTTCAGCCTCACGCCGCATCAGCTGGAGGGCCCGAGGAGCCTGTCCAGCCGCCACCTGCGACCGCCTCGTCGTCGCCTGGTCCGGCTGCATCCGAGTCTTCGTCATCGCCTGGTCCGGCTGCATCCGAGTCTTCGTCATCGCCTGGTCCGGCTGCATCCGCCTGTGCTTCTGCTACGCCTGGTCCGGCTGCATCCGCCTGTGCTTCTGCTACGCCTGGTCCGGCTGCATCCGCCTGTGCTTCTGCTACGCCTGGGCCTGCCTCTGCCTGTGCTTCTGCTACGCCTGGGCCTGCCTCTGCCTGTGCTTCTGCTGGGCCTGCCTCTGCCTGTGCTTCTGCTACGCCTGGGCCTGCCTCTGCCTGTGCTTCTGTTACGCCTGGGCCTGCCTCTGCCTGTGCTTCTGTTACGCCTGGGCCTGCCTCTGCCTCTGCTTCAGCGTCGCCTGGGCCTGCCTCTGCCTCTGCTTCAGCGTCGCCTGGGCCTGCCTCTGCCTCTGCTTCAGCGTCGCCTGGTCCTGTGCCCTCCAAGCCTCGGCCGGTACGCCTGACACTTGGGCGCCGCCGCTGCCTTCCGCGCGGCCAGCCCCCTGATCGCCATCGCCTGAGTTGCCGCCGTCGCCTTCCGCACGGCCGTCTCCCTGAACTGTTTCCACGCCGTCGCCTTCCGCACAGCCGGCCCCCTGAACTGTTTCCACCCCGTCGCCTTCCGCACGGCCGGCCCCCTGACCTGTTTCCACGTCACCGCCGTCGAGGTCGGCCCCCTGAACCGTTTCCGTGTCGCCGCCGTTGCCGTCCGCACGGACGGCCCCTTGATCAAATGAACTATGGACTTCTGGACCGTCACCCTCCGGGTCGGCCCCCTGAGGAGTTGTGAACTGTTCCCTGCGCTCCTGTGTTTTTGATGGACATTGTGTTTTTGTGGCTTTGTTTCTGGCCCTCCGTCCTGGACCCCCGCCGCCCGCCCTGGGTGGGTTGTTTTTGGTTTTGTTTTGTTTTTCCTGGTTTTGGGCGTCTGGAATCCGCCCTTGAAGGGGGGGCTCTGTCACGATCCTGGGTCTTAGGACCCAGTGTTTTGAGTTTTAGTTCATTTTGATGTTTATAGTATGTTTAGCTCATTAGGCCTCCTATGTTGATTTGCTTATTAGTTCCCCCTTGTGTTTCAACCCATGTTAAGTCTCCCCTGCCCTTCATGTCTCTCTGTGCCCCCTCTGTTCTGTTTATGGTGTGTCTTTGCATGTTTGAGTTTCTTGTTTTCTGTCACCCTGCATTGTGCATTATGTTCTCATGGTTGGTCTTTTGTTACTCCCTCTAGTCTAGTCTCTTGTGTTCAAAGCTGAGTATTTCCCTCTGTGTATTTTGGTTCTTAGACCTCTGCCTTATGGTTTGTCTCTGTTTCTTAGTTGCTGTCTCCACTGTGTCTAGTTCGCGTCTCTGTGTGATACTTCCTGTTTTACTTTGAAGGTCCATGCCTCATGTGAGTGTTTCTAGTTTTGCGTCTCTGTCTCGTCCAGTCCTGATTTCTCCCAGCTGTGCCCTCCTTCTGTGTCTCATTCCCTCGTTATCCCTCTGTGTATTTAAGCCCTGTGTTTCTCTTTGTCAGTGTCGTAGTCTCCATCATAGCTGTGTGATTTTTTTTTTTTTCCCTGTGGCTCCTTGTGCTTTAGTTTTCCCAGTTTAGTTTATTTTGTATTGTTTTTCGTGTCCCACTCCACGCCAGCAATAAAGCTGTGTTTTTTGAGTTTACCTTTTGTCTCTGAGTTTGCGTTTGGGTCCTACTTTTGCCTGCACACAGCCGTACTGTGACAGTTTGGAGGGGAAAATAAAAACTCCCCTTCGGTGTCTTAAAACTAAAGTAATGAGCCTGGTTGGAAAAATGAGAAGAGAGGACATTGAGATGTTTGCGTTTAATGGTGGGACTAAAATAAATACTCGAGTAAATACCAGAATATGCAGCTGAAGTACAGTAATCAGGTAAGTGTACTTTGTTTCCACCTCTGACTGCTTTACTGTAAGTGTGGAAACGTACTGTTTCATAATGTTTAGTTTCTTGGATCATGAACTAGGGTGTTGCCGAGTTTTCCTGATCATCCACAAACACTTTTTCCTGCTCAGAAAAGTGTTGCAGACCTGCAGCAGAGTGCACGCTCATCCTGTGCTTTGGTGCCTTTTTCGTTTTCCTCTTGGCCTGGTGCGTCCTGGCTCTGGTGTGCTCTGGTTTGGCTCTGGGTTTGGGTGGGTCTGACTGTGTGGTTTGACAGGCTCGGTAGTTAGTGCCGGGCTGGGGCTGCTCTGGCTCTCAAGGCAAAGTCCAGAATAATGACTGGATCCAAGTGGCCAGGCTGCGGGACTGACTGCTGACTCAGAGAGGCTGGCAGAGCAATTCATTGATGTTATCCATGAAAGGAACACAGCTGGGATACATAAACATGACCGGATTCAGTTTAAAGGAGACATATTTACACATTATTCTTTAGGGCTCCACTGCAGACTTTTTTTTTTAAACTAAAGTTGGGCTAAAAGCTCAGTTTATCCAGATTCTTCAGGTAAAAGAACATAAGTAATGCTGAGAAAACAAGTTGGCTCAGGCAAGAAGAGAGTAATGCACAGAGAGAGGATATGAACCTTGCATATTGTGACTGCGGAGCTTTTTATTAACCAGCAGTCAGACATTAACCAGTGCTGTGAAGTCCAAAGTCCGTCCTATGTTTGTAAAGCAGGTGCAGAGAAACCACTGAGAGCCCCGTGACCACACTTTACCAGGAATCAAACCCACATCCTCCTCAGGATGCCTCAACCCTGCAGGGCATTAATGCATGGACACCATCCAGAGAACTTCCCTCGTCTCCTGTGTGGCTTCTATTATAAATACAGGAATTTTCTCACTGCTGGCTTCGATCCAAGGTCAGCAGCTTTTAGCACTTTCAGAGCTTTTTGTGGTTATTCAGAGGATTTTTCTGAATGAGCACAGCAAAGTTATACAGTTAGGACAGGAAAAATCAAACATCTGTCTCTCAGTACAGTGCTGACCATACTGTCTCAGCTGACAGGACAGTGGCCATATCACACTTTCAGTGCCTTCACTGAGAGACTAGCACATGCTGTGTTGTGGGTCAGTAAAGCTCTGGTCAGAGATGCTCTTCTTCATTGGTCCACATGTTTAACCTAAATCCTTCTGAAGTGAACTTTAAGTCCAAAACGTCTCTGTGTTGATCTAAAAAGACACAACCATAAGTCAGACTGGAGCTGCAAGGTTGTATGGTTTCCATGGGCCCTGAATGCAACACAACAGAAAATACCGCACAACAACAGCAGGGGGTGACTCCTGTGGTTTGACTGTGTAGTCTGTGAGTAAATGATCCTGCTTGTCAGCTGATGTCTGAGCTCAGTAACTGTTTAAAATTACAGTAATTTTAAACATTTACATCTATTACTTTGTTGTTTTGGTGTATTTGACCATGATTGAGGTTACTGTCAGGAGAAAAGCTGTAAAACTTATAAAAACAGTTCAAAGACCAAAATTTCTGGCCACCTTCACATTTTTGAAAGCCATACATTGGGTCAGACTGAATTCTTTGGCAGGCCAATTCTGGCCCCAGGCCAATCTGTCTGCAGTCAAGTCCATCCCACATGAAGCACATGTGCGTCCTTTATATACAGTCTGTGGAGAGTACTGAGAGGTGGAGGAGATGCCGTTTCTAACATATAAGGACAGGAATCAGTGAGTGGGACTACAAACAGTGGCTGAAGCACCTGGAAAGCACCTGATATCAGCACCTGTGCTGGCTCCTGCAAATGAACCAAAGATAAGAGAAACTTTCGTTCCTGTCCAAGATCCTGGAGCTTCCCGGCTCCCTAGTAATCTTCTTCCTTTTCTGTTGCAGCCTCCCACAGTCCCGATTCCAGCTTCCTCGCGTCATTGTTTCCCCGGGTTTTTTAGTTCCTCGTTTTGCTCCTCTGGTTTTCCCGGGTTGCCTTTTGTTGTTATAATAAAGTGTCATTTTCTGCTAGCGCTTGAGTCTGCGTTTGGACCTTTTTGTGCACGCGCGCTGCGGCGCATTGCACTGCTGGATAGCTTGCTCAAACTCAATAAGCAAGTGTCTGCTGTAGTGAGATCTAGCTTCCACCAACTGCGCCTTATCTCTAAGGCTAGGCATTATGTTCCGCATGAGGACCTGGAGAAGCTTATTCACGCTTTTGTGACCTCCAGGTTGGATTATTGTAACTCCTTGTACTACAGTCTTCCCTCTTCTCTTCTTCTTAGACTGCAAACAGTCCAAAATGCAGCAGCCCACCTCTTGACTGGTACCAGGAAATTTTGCCCTATTACTCCTGTTCTAGCTAGCTTGCATTGGCTGCCCATAAAGTACAGTATTCAATTTAAAATATAACTCCTTACATTCAAAACTATTAATAAATTAGTGCCAAGTTATCTTAGTGAACTTCTCAAATCACATACTCCTGCGAGAACACTTAGATCTGCCACTCAACTACTTCTGACCCAACCCAGATCTCGGCTGAAGTCCCGGGGTGACCGTGTGTTTGCTCTGGCTGCCCCGGTACTGTGGAATACCCTTCTTCTCGACCTCCGCGCATCTGATTCCATTGCACTGTTCAAATCATGACTAAAAACCCACTGCCATCACCAGTGTGTGAATGTGTGTGTGAATGGGTGGATGACTGGATATGTAAAGCGCTTTGGGGTCCTTAGGGACTAGAAAAGCGCTATACAAATACAGGCCATTTACCATTTACCACTTATTCAATCTTGCCTTTCCCTCTAGTTAATATTTCTTTTATGATTTTATATTATGCACTTTTATGCTCATTTAACTTCTTGTTTGCTCTGTACCTGTTGCTTTCCTATGTATCAGTGACAGCTACCTGCTTGCATACTTGGTACTTGTTTGGTCCTATTTCTATTATCTAACTTCTGTTCTCTATGTTACTTGTTAAGCACCTTGGCATACCCTTGGTTTTTAAGTGTGCTTTATAAATAAAGTTTATTATTATTATTATTATTATTATTATTATTATTATTATCATCATTATAAGATAAAAACAACAAGAGGGCCTGCAGCCCTCAGAGAGGAAAGAATAGATCATTTAAAATATGTAAATATTTAATATATGCTAATGGTAATGTAAGTCTTTATCTTTAACTTTGGGCTGGAGACTTTCTGGTAAAATGCTTATAGCCACACTAGAACAGGAGTACTTTCACAAAGTAGTTTTTTTAAACGGCTTTTTATCTAAAAAGACGTAAGTGCATTGTTATGGTGAATACTCTGATTTATGAGCTGTTCCCAAATGTTTATGACAGTGGAGCATCCATCCTGCCCACTCCTCTAATAACTCTGACCTTACTTTGTGTGACTGGATGGACTCACAATACTGCCTCTGTCTGTCCCCCCCCCCCCCACACACACACACACACAGTCAGAGTCATTGTTCACAGCCTGACACTCTCAAACACACATTATACCAATCTGCCAATGAATTCACAATGGAAACCATCTGTGTGAGTGTGTGTAGTGTAGGTGTTTATCAGTGTTATGGGGACAGTCAGTTTGCAGTGACTTTGCGGGGACAAAATGTAAAGCTCCTATCCACAGTGTTGGGAAGGTTACTTTTAAAATGTATTCCTCTACAGATTACAGAATACATGCCCCAAAATGTATTTTGTAACGTATTCCGTTACGTTACTCAATGAGAGTAACGTATTCTGAATACTTTGGATTACTTAAGATATTATCATGCTGTTTTTTTTTTTGTTTTTGTTTTTTTTTTTTGTGTGTCCCGTTTCGATCTTTAGCCATCAGAATTGTTGTCTTAAGGCCGAGAAAGATGCCAAGCGGATTTATTTTACCAAGTGGATCATCATGGCCTTGCCATATTGGTCCATTTGATTGACCTTTATTATAATTATGAATTTATTTTATTTTCAGTTGCTACAAACGGGACAGACATGACTGGGGGATAGGACAGGGAGAAAGAATGATAGAAAGAGAGGGAGAGAAAGAAAACCAAAGGAGAGAAGAGACGGTGAGAAGGGGGGGAAGAAAGGAAAAAAAAAAAACCAAACAAAAAAAAAAAAAAAAACACCCGGGTCACCTGTATGGAGAAAAAAAACAGAAGAGAAAGCAAACAACAAAGAGCAACATAATAAAAAAAACAGCACCATCACAATAAACTAGCTAGCAGTAGATATCAGTAGATACTAAATAATAAACGATATTGTGCAGCACGCAAGATAGACAGCGCACAATGTGCTTTGAGGCAGCAGCCAAGAAAGCTGTAGTCCGCGTCTGTGAATACCCGTGTGTACACCTGTGTGGATCAGCATGCTTGTATTCCAAAGGTTTCTCCATGTAACGATCTGCTAGGGAGTGTGGGGAGCCACAGCCCCGTCCTCCAGGGTATGAAGCAGGTATGGAGGAGATCAAAACTCCAGACATCCAGAGGCCCCCAGAACACAAGAGACCAAGGAAGACCAACAGCTGTTTACAACTACATGAATGTGATTTATTACTATTACTGAAAGTCCGCGGCTCCGAACCGTAGTAAAGGGACCTCTGGCTAATACCGTGGGTTCCGTGTTGGGCTCGTAGCCGAAAAATAGCTTTACTTTGTTGTGTGGGTCAACTTTGCTTGCGAGAGACAGAGAGAGGCGTTGAAAGGTTCCAACGGAAATTATTGTTTCGGAGGAAAACACGACAGTCGAGTCTTAATAGCTTACTTACAACTGGGCTCGTCAGGCACTCTTCTTGGCTGCAGTGGTAATTATTATATTTACATGCTTCCACCTCCCGTTTCTGTTCGATGACAGCCCGTAGTTTTCCTTTTTCTCCCTCTCTTGCTCACAGACCCATAACGTGTATGGCAGTCCATTCTCCCTGCAGCACGGACTACACTGCCCATGATGCTACATTCTTTAGGGCTATGCCTGTAGCATTCTGCCTATTAGCTTAGCACAACAACAACAACAAAAAGGCGCTCTCTCACCCAGGAAACACACAGTCGCAGAGAGAGAGTGTGTCACCCTGTAACCTTGGCAACCATAACGCTGCCGCCTGCAATAACAGAACATAGCTGTCAAACAAAACCCAAACAGTCCTGACCCGCGACAATATGAAACAGGAAAGTACCGCAGTGTAATCCATTTATTTCAACAAAGTAACTGTATTCTAAATACCACCTTTTTAAACGGTAACTGTAACGGAATACAGTTACTCATATTTTGTATTTTAAATACGTAACGGTGGTACATGTATTCCGTTACTCCCCAACACTGCCTATCGAGCAGATAATAAAATCAAAAAGTGAAGACTTGGGTCAACTTTAAGGTAATTTAGGCTTCCAGGAGAGAATTTAAATCAGTGTGAAGGGCTCTGAAGTGACTGAAGCTTGGCTGTGTGAGAGCTTATGGTGATGTAACTGAGGCAAGACTAAACAGCTGATTATGATCACAGGAAAGTGATCCAAAGAGGTAACATGACATAAACATGGATTTAAACTGTACTTGTTTTTTAACACTCACTTCATAAATAACAGTTTAATGCTGTGAGACAGATCTCCTAACTTATGGAATAACTTGCCCTTGCACAATAGAGAGCCCTCTTTTAGAACACATCTTAAAACTAGTGCTGTCAGCACTACTTAAAACCCATTTTTATTCCTTGGCTTTTGACTGCAGTGAGACTTAGTTTATCTTTTAATTAAATAATTTATTAACTAATGGATTTTTTTTTAATTGGCTTTTATTTATATCTTATAATTGTGATTATTTAGTTCTAATGTACAGCATTTTGTCATCTGTGGTTATTTTTAAAGTGCT
Organism: Diplotaxodon limnothrissa; assembly: GCF_057381915.1. Taxonomy (NCBI): domain Eukaryota; kingdom Metazoa; phylum Chordata; class Actinopteri; order Cichliformes; family Cichlidae; genus Diplotaxodon; species Diplotaxodon limnothrissa. The sequence continues at coordinate 29,073,857 of NC_140602.1, read as the reverse complement.
TTATAAATAAAGATAATGATGATGGTGATGATGATGATGAAGATCTGACACTTTCGTAAAAACATGTCTCCACACTGAAGTCAAAACTGAAGCCACAAAACTTTGCAGAATTTCCAGAAACTGTAAATGGTCATGTAAAACTGTACCGCCCAACCACAACAACACTGACGTATCAGTCTTTCGGATGAAGTTTCTTAATCCAATGACGTAAAGGTTTTGTTTTCTTTCTGTGTGTCTAAGAGGGAGCCAAGTGTTTGACCCGGGCCACTTAGAAGATTAGTCTGGCTATGTTTAAACCAAACTTAAACCTAGCTATAAACACACCCAATAGCCCGATGTCCCATGCTGGAAGTTACAAGTGTGGGGACCTTTCTGTCCCCACACGCGTCCCCACAGCACCGTTAAAACCAGCCCTCCACGGTGCGCTGGGGAGGAGGGTAAGAAACGCCCCCTGTGGGCGGGCCTTCCCGCTGACCGTGCGCCGACAAACACCGTGAGGGACTGTGCTCTGCACGCGCGGCTCTAGAGCGAAGAGCAAGAGGAGTTTGGATCACTCCGCCGGGGCTTTAACGTGAACTAGAGCCGCAGACGGAATAGCGGGCAGGCTGCTGTTGGTGCCCAGTCCCGGTACTAACTCACTCCGCAGACCGTGGAGCTCCACAGGTACTCTGATCTGAGGTCTACCGGGATCTGTGTGTCTGTAAGTACTGCGAAAAACAGAGGTACTACTGCTCTGAGGAGGGAGGGGGCTCACTATTCTGAGGTCAGCTCAGATATGTTTGTACTCGCAGGGCTCTGAAGCTTCACAGCTTCACCTGCTCACAGGTACAGGTGTACTCTCTCTCTCTGACACGCACACCGGACCAGATGCTCCGACCAGGGGTTTACTGTGTGTGTGTGTGTGTGTGTGTGTGTGTGTGTGTGTGTGTGTGTGTGTGTCTCAGGCTTTATTACATGAAGAAAAATGAACAGTTTAATGTAAAATGATTAGTTTGAAATCAGGAGGCTGGCACCAGAGTTGTGATGGTGTTGGTTTGTGTGGGTGGAGTAGATCAGTGTAAAGCAGAAGTCACACACTTTTTCTTGTGCTGAGAGCGGAGCAGAGACTGATGCTGAACTGGGAGAGGTCTGAATTGCAGTACTCTGACTCACAGTACACAGGACTCGAAGTATTTGAGTATCTGCTGCTAGCGTCCTGTGTTAGATACCACAGGGACCCTCACAGGTTGGGCTTTGCTGCAGTGTGAGGACCAAAAGCTTATTAGGCACAGGTGTTCCTAATATTTTGTCTGTGTTAGTGGGTCAGTGACAGCTGCAGGCTGTGTGTGAGTCCTCCTCTTTGCCAGCACACACACAATCATCATCATCACCGTCATCATCACCAGTGAGGTCAGAACAGAACACCTGAGCCTGTGAAGGTGTAGTTGGAGCTTGTTACAGTTTCCTGTTCCTGTTTGTGTCTGTAAACAGGTTCACAGTGATCTCATCACTACCATCATCATCATCACTCCGCTTTAATCTTGAAATTTGCGAGCAGTAGGCGTGACTTCAGGTGTCTGATGGGGTGTGAAGCATGTTTTGGCGTTTGTGTCAGAGACTGAAGCGCACTGCTTTGTGACTGGCTGTTTGCTCGCTCTCCACCAACCAGATTAGTCTCAGAAATCCCAGACTGGTAAAAGCCTGGTGCTCAGCGTGGCTCAGTGATGATAAATCGGGTTCCTGGCAGTGCCGGTGCGTCAGCCTCGCTTTGGCCAGGGTCAGATTGACACTCGGGTGGGTTTCTCTGAGGTCATAGCGTTACCATGACACCAGGGAGACGCCTTAGTCATGCTCAGTCATTGCAGGAAGCCAAAATAGTTTTTCAAGTTAAAACTGGATTCATTGCACAGGACAGGAGCTACACAGGGTGGTTCTGCATCATGCCAGTAGCTGAAAGCTCCAAATCGTTCCTTCCATCCTCAGATCCCTGCAGGAGAACCGCAGCTTCCTCTCATGTGAGCAGCTGGAAGTTTCTAGACACACACGCCATATTTTTATTATAGCATGAAGAATATTTCTGAACTAGACTAACCCTAATAATCATGAGTAACCACGAGCTCAGGCACTGATTCAAGCTTTAAGGTTATTTACCTCTGACCACATTAAAATGATCATTCTGTCTGTGAGTCTGTGATGGTGTGGATGGTGATGCAGGTGGTGTAGGTGTCTGTGAGTCGGTTCCTTCTGTAAACACTCATAAATAAGAATATGTGATGTTCAGACTGTAAGGATGGAGTGGAGAGGGTTAGGGTGGTGTTTGAGCTGAAGCTGTAGATCAGGGTGGTGTTAGGGTGAAGCTGTTTTGGGAGTGGATGTGTCAGATAGACGGTGTACACAGTCTAGTGCAGGTAAGGTTTCATTCAGAGGGTCTGCTCTGACTGATGTTAGTGACGTGGAGGCAGCTTCCAAAATGACTCCTAATGAAAGCATCAGGCTGGTTTAAGAAACCACCCTCATCATCCATCAGCACTGCCTCGACTGAGCTGACCCATCACACCCGAGTTCACACTTGGGTTGAGGAAAAAGTCATCATCCGGGCTCAGAAATGAGGAGAGGAAGTCGTAGAGATTTATCTGGATCCAGTTTTCATGTTTAAAGATTTTTTTAGTTAAAGACAATAAAGAAAGCACCAAAACTGAAGAGAGCTGCACCAGATATTACAGACAATCAACAATAATCAATAAAAATCAACAATAATCAGAGTTCAGCGATACTTTGGATGGAGCTGAGGCTCACACAGGACCACATCTCAGCTCTGAAACTCAGAGAGGATGGGCCACGAAGACCTCAGTGACAGGATGCTTCACTGTTTGACTCCCAGTGCAACAATGCTGGTGTGAGTGTGTATGTGTGTTGTATGAATGGTGTCTTCACACGGGGGTCTCATCCCGGTTGGTTGGGGCTGAAACAAATGAGCCTGGAGGCGTCCTGTCAGATGCTGCTTGTCTTGGTCAGTCAGGAGGAGCTGTTCATTCCTGCTGCTTCAGCTCCTTCAGTCTCGTCTACTCACCTCAGGCATGAATGTCAGGGTCATCCTTTGAACTGTTCTTTTTCCAATGGAATAGCTGTGCAGCATGCATCTTTAACGACTTTAAAGAAAAAGTTTGGGTTTTCTCTGATCCACACAGGTACATACGCTATATTGCCAAGAGTGTTCAGTCACCCATCCAGATCATTGGTGTTCCATCACTTCCATGCCCATAGGTGTACAAAATCAAACACCTAGGCATGCAGACTGTTTCTACAAAGATCTGTGGAGGAATGGGTCACTCTCAGGAGCTCAGTGAACTCCACCGTGGTACTGTGATAGGATGTTACCTTTGCAACAAGTCTAGCGTGACGTTTCCTCTACTAAATATTCCAGTCAGCTGTTAGTGGGATTATAACAGAGTGGAAGTGATTAGGAACGGCAGCAGCTCAGCCACTGAGTGATTGGCCACGTAAACTCACAGAGCGGGGTCAGTGGATGCTGAGGATCACAGAGGAACTTTCTGTCGAGTTAGTCGCTACAGACCTCCAAACTGTTTGGCACAGGGAATAGTTTGGGGATGGAGCTTCCTGTTTCAGTATGATTGCACATCAGTGCAAAAGCCATAAAGACATGGATGAGAGAGTTCGGTGTGGAAGAACTTGAGTTCTGACCTCAACCCAACAGAACACCTTTGGAATAAATTAGAGTAGACACTGAGAGCCAAGCATTCTCTTCCAACATCAGTGTCTGACCTCACAATGTGCCTTTGGAAGAATGGTCAGAAATTCCCATAAACACTCCTAAACCTGTGGAAACCCTTCAGCTGTTATATTAAACCCTGTGTGTGTGTGTGTGTGTGTGTGTGTGTGTGTGTGTGTGTGTGTGTGTGTGCGCGTGCGTGCGCTTTTGGCAGTGTGTCTATTCACACTCATTGATATTTGGTTAAATATCTCTTAGCAGCTGCACATCAACCAAACTCTTCTGGTATCCATCAAAAGCTCTGGCTGATATCAGACTCCAAAATTGGTGAAGTTAATTTCAATTGGTTGGTTTCCTGGCACAGACCCGGAATTTAAACAAAGTTCCTAAATGTTGCGGAGCGTTGAGGTTGGAGCTTTAGAAAGTTTATTCATGACCACAATCATTGTATGCAGTTTGTGCTGTGTGAGTCACCTCGGAGGGGTCAAAGGTCATCAGCAGCCGTAGCCAAAACATGAATGATGCTGTAGTGCATGTGAGTGAGCTTCACTCATCTTCTTTTCACGTTTCATCACAGCTCGTTTGTTTTATTGACTTCCTGTTTTCATTTTACGATCGTACATTTAAACAAACTAAATGATATTAATGATAAAAAGTGTATTAAGTTTAAGTTGATGCACTGTTTTCTGTATTTTTAAACTTTTATAAGGTAGAAAAAAACTTTTAAAACTGGAACAAACCCTCCCTGTGGCAGCATTTTGCACATTTCGGATTCTTCTGCTCACCAATCATTCACATCATACAGTACGTATCCTTTTAACTTCAAACTGACAGATATCTGAAGCAGGCAGATTTCCATCCTCGGTGACCTGCACTAGTCTGACTCTCAGAGAAAGCAGGAAGTCTGACATTGTGTGTCTGTTGTCGCTGCAGTGTGTTCGGAGCACGTCGCTGTGTTGGACACGATGTCCTGCCCTCACTACCTCCTGCTGGTTCTGCTAGTTCTGCTGGTTCACGACCCTCCGGCTCAGTCCAGGCCAGCCACAGAGGACACGCGCACAGGTGAGGAGCATCTGAGGTCTGAGGGTGGACACCATGACTGAAAGACGTATCTAAAGTCACTTTTCAGACACCTCCTACAGTTTAACCTGAGTTTGCTTCATTTAAACTAGAATTAAAGCCGTGTTTAATGTCCCAAACTCAGACACGTCAGTATAACTGACACCAGCGAGCAGCAGCAAATCCTCACAGTCAGACAGCTGGCTTTAGCATTTCAGTTTAACTGGATCCAGGATCCCAGCATGGAACGAGACGATGTAGCCTCCTGATGGAGGCTTGAAGCAGTTAGAGCCATTCATACATGTAAACACTGAGGCTGAGCTCTGAGCTGTGACAGCCCTGCTGTAAGACCCTGGTGTTTAAGGAAGATATTACTAAACTAACTAAAATTCAGTTGAAGATTTGTCAGAGAAGTGCATCTCTCTTCTTGGAGACTCTGAAGCAGGATATTTAATTTATGCATTTTATTAATTTATGAAACCAAACTGAAGCATGTGCAGGTGAATTTCTGCAGTGAAGTAAAGCGGGGTGTCTTCGGCGTGGCTGCAGCTTCAGACGCTGTTAAATGTGGGAGTTATGATAAATACATAAACACTTTTCTGAAAAACTGAAATGAAAACAAAACGCTATAAACTCACAAATATTCCTTAACAGAGAATCTGAGACACAATAACTTGTTTCTTTTAATTGGCTTTTTTTAATGTCACTGTCACTGGCTTTTATTACTATTTTTAGCCTGAAGCAGAGGGCTGTGGTTATCTGAATAACCACAGTTCATGGTTAAAGCCTGGTGCTCAGCGTGGCGCTCTGATGATAAATCGGGTTCCTGGCAGCGCCGGTACGTTAGCCTCTTTTTAAGTGCTGCAGCGCTTGTTTGGGCCTCGCCCTCCTTTGTTTGAGGCTCGTTCACATCTGATCTTGACTGTGGTCGCGGTGTTTCTGTCTCCATGTTATATAAAAGCTCCTAAAAGTTTCCAATGAGAGAAGTTCTGTAAAAGGAAAGTGACTTTTCAAGGTTTGGTTGTTTGTGGCTGCAAGGCATCTGAAAACGTTTAGAGTGATTTTTTCCTGGTGAGAGCGAGGACAGCGCTCAGACTGGCCCTGTGAGAACACATGAAGCGCTGTGCAGCACAAACACAACAAACACACTTGCCTCGGGTGGTGTGTGGGTGTGTGTGTGTTTGTGTGTATGTGGGTGGGTATGTGCCGGTCCAACCATCTGGACTCCAGCTGAGTGTTTGAATCTGTAGTTTCTTGTTTTGCTCGGCTCAGGTTGAAGCCACGCCTCCTTGTGGCAGACGCAGTAACAGAAAATGATCCTGAGCTGGTTTCTCGTAAACAGCGTCTCTCGAGCCCGGCCCTGTCTCACTGTTCTTCTCTGATGTCTTTACCAGGAGCTGTACTTTCAGAGCCACAGAGCCTCTTACACCATCAGTCTACAGCAGAAGGCCTTCCAGGCTCCTGATGCTGGTTTGGTTTTCTGTTTGTGACCGCTGGTCAGAGAATATGAAACAGCTGAGGATATTTCTTTGAAGTGTTTAAGCTGAAACTGTTCTGCTCACTTCCTGCTCCAGGTTTCATTCTCAGACTCTCCCAGAGCTGCTCTGCATGATTCACAGTTCATAATAATCCCTCTTTATCTGACCCTGGGCCTCGGTCCTCTGTCTGAAACCAGCTGCTGTATGTTTGTCTTGTTGAAAACTGACCTCCTGATCTGGAACGAAAGTCTTCTAAAGCTGTTGCCCTGTTTACAGTTAGCAGTTTATTTCAGCCACATGTTAAATGTGCACATTTCACAAGCTTATGTTTCCCATAAAATCTCACTGATTCATTTTGGCATTACACTTCATTACACTTCTTCTGGTATGAGCTTTTCCACAGAATCAAAGCATCAAGAGGGGCACCTCAGTGTCAACCATATATTTGATTTGTGTAACATACTGGGATATTTAAAATTAGAATGCTTTTATATAGTATATAGTTTCTGTTCTGTCTTGGAGCGTTGTGACATCACTGCTTCTGGGATTACTAAAGTGTTTTGATTCCGATTCATGTCTAAAAAGGGCGGATGTTAGTTTATTCTTCTGAATGTGGAATCAGAGCGTCTGATGTCCTCTGAGATGCTCTCAGTCATCTTCCTGTGATACACATCATGTGTGGTCATTGAGGTTAATGCAGAACTGTAAAAGCTGCATGTTTTAAACAAACTGCCTTTTATTTTAAAGCAGACGCAGTGAAATCCTCCGAAGACGAAGAAGATGACGAATCTTCGTCAGAGGAAAACAAGCTGTCCGACGAGCTGTCGACGAGCAGCGAGAAGCTGCAGCAGCGTAAGCTTCAAACTGCTCTCTCTCTCTCAGACAGGTGTTTGTAATCACGATGCTTACGTGGCTGTGTCTCCTCATTAGCGCTGGAGCCGCAGTGGGTGATGCCAGACAAGATGGAGAAGCTGCTTCACGCCGTTCCTGCAAGCACAACGGTGAAGTTTCGATGCCAAGCAATGGGAAATCCGCTTCCCTCCCTGCGCTGGTACAAGAACGGGAACGAGCTGAGGAAGGACCAACGAATCGGAGGCTACAAGGTGAGTTTGTGACATCAGAGGAAGCTTCAGAGTTAGTTTTCCTTTTCATCCCTTTGGTTTACCTGTGTTCTGTCCTTCAGATCAGAGACCACATGTGGAGTCTAATTATGGAGTCAGTGGTTCCTTCTGATAAAGGGAACTACACCTGTGTGGTGGAGAACGAATATGGAAGCCTGCGACACACTTACCAGCTGGATGTAGTCGGTAAGAGTGATGGTGAACATTTCAGGCACAGCTGAAGCTCAATCATCATTCTTGTCCTCTTATTTTACCTCTCTCTTTATCTCCATCCTACCTGTTTCAGAGCGCTCTCCTCACAGGCCCATCCTGCAGGCCGGGCTGCCGGCCAACCAGACGGCAGTGGTTGGCAGCAACGTGGATTTTGTGTGCCGCGTCTTCAGCGACCCACAGCCTCACATCCAGTGGCTCAAACACATCGTCATCAACGGCAGCAAAGTGGGACCGGACGGACTGCCCTACGCTCGTGTTCTCAAAGTATGGAAAGCTGATATAAATGTAGTCAAACTTGTTCCCTTTATTCCCCGATCACACCTCAGGGGATACCTGCGTGCTGCCTGGATAGCAGCGCTTTACATCAACATGAATAATCCCAGGAGCGCCGCTCCCTTTGTCTCTCTTAGACTGCTAATATGAACACCACAGACAGAGAGATGGAGGTGCTGAATCTGAGGAGTGTAACTCTGGAAGACTCTGGAGAGTACACCTGCCTGGCCGCCAACTCCATTGGGGTGTCGCACCACTCTGCGTGGCTCACTGTGGTCGATGGTATGTGAAGGTTCGCAGGTTTGCCACGCACAGAAACGAGCTCAAATCTCTGTTAATGTTCCCGATGTGATCTCTCCTCAGACCCTCCGCCCTCCCCACTGACCTCGCAGGCGTACCTGGAGATCTTCATCTACTGCCTTGGGTTTTTCATCATCGTCGTCCTCACCGCCACAGCAGTCATCTGCAGGCTCTGCTGTGTGCCGAAGAAAAGTGACTTCAGCAACCAGCTGGTCGTGCAGAAATTAGCCAAGAGCATGCCTCTGAAGAGACAGGTGAGGAGACAGGTGAGGCGCCCTCGCTCTCTCCTTTTTAAGATGTGCTCTCAAACGCGCTGGAGAGGAAATTGCGTATCACAAATTTAGAAGATCATCATTTAGCCTGGAGAAATAGTTTGCTGCTCTGCAAAGCCAGAACATTTTACTATTTCATTGATTGAAGAAAATAAGAACAACCCCAGGTTTCTCTTCAGCACTGTAGCCAGGCTGACAAAAAAGTCAGAGCTCTGTTGAGCCAACCATCCCTTGAGTAAGTTAACTAGTAATGACTTCATGAACTTCTTCACAAATAAAATTTTAACTATTATAGATAAAATTACTCAGAATCATTTCACATTTCACGTTATCTACAGCTATTTTCACTACAATTGATATTTGTTTAGTATTGTTCTCCAGTTGATCTTTCTGAGTTAACTTCAGTAATTACTACCTCGAAACCATCAATGTGTCTTTTAGACTCCCTTCCATTCTTACTCTGGATGGCATTACCTTGGCAAATAAAAACTGTAATTCATTATTATCAGGATGTCCTAAAAACTCCCTGAAAAGACTTCAGTTGATCCCAAATGCTGCAGCAAGAGTACAGACAGGAACTAGAAAGAGAGAGCAGATTTCTCCTATATTTTCTTCTCTTCATTGGCTCCCTGTTAAATCCAGAATTCAAAATCCTGCTCCTCACGCTGTCACCGTTAATCTCGTTAGAATGATGCTAACGCCATAACTGCATTAACGCAGCAAATCTCTGTTAGCCCATGGCTGCACCATGATGCAGCCCCATGCATGGGGCGATCCGCGCTAACTCGCTAACGGAGATTTGCTGCATTAATGCGGTTATGGCGTTAGCATCATTCTAACGAGATTAACGCTGACAGCACTGCTTCAAACTTTCCTTTTTAATAAAGAATATAGTTAGGGCTGGATCACGTGACCGTGAATCCTCCCTTAGTTATGCTGCAATAGGTGTAGGCTGCTGGGGGATTCCCATGATGCACTGAGTGTTTCTTTACTCACATGTGTTTGTACCTCTCTGCATTGAATCATTAGTTATCATTCATCTTTGGCTCTCTTCTACAGCATGTCTTTGTCCCATCTTCCTCCCCAACTGTCTGCCCCTCCCTTAACCTGGTTCTGCTGGAGGTTTCTTCCTGTTAAAAGGAAGTTTTTCCTTCCCATTGTTGCCAAGCGCTTGCTCACAGGGGTCATAGGGTTATTTTTTTGTTTCCTTTGTATTATTGTAAAGTCTTTACTTTACAACATAAAGCACCTTGAGGTTACTGTTGTTGTGATTTGGTGCTGTATAAATAAAATAGAATTGAATTCTGCGTCCACAGGTGTCAGTCGAGTCGTCGTCCTCACTGCAATCGGGGATGTGTTTGATGCGTCAGTCTCGTCTCTCCAGCGCGGCCACCACCGTCCTGGTGGGCGCGTCCCAGTACGAACTTCCCTACGACCCTGCGTGGGAGCTGCCTCGTGACCGGTAACCACGCCTTTTCTGCCCCTCGCCCCTCCCAATCTGCACCTGAGATTGCTGCAGCAATTGACATCAGGGCAAAGACTGCACTGTTATTTCTTCATCTGTTACATTCTAATGTAACCTGCCTGTCTCTGTGACCTTTGACCTATCACTAACACGACCAAACAACCAGCTTACAGACTGAGTTGGAGAGCTCACTGTCAGCTGCACAGCATGTTTCTGAAATTACGTCAGCCTCGTCTTCTCGGTCTGTTCTTAAGGTTTAAATATAATGAAAGTGAGCGTGAGATCAGCGTGCTCCTGTATCTGCTGACCGTTTGTTTGTCGTCCTCAGGCTGACTCTGGGGAAGCCTCTGGGCGAAGGCTGCTTCGGTCAGGTGGTTCTGGCCGAGGCCATCGGGATCGACAAAAACAAACCGACACGGGTCACCAAAGTCGCCGTGAAGATGCTCAAAGGTGAGAGAACTTGCAGGCAGCAGTTTAGGGTGAAAGATGCCCCCTGCAGCTGCCTCTTTGCAACCCACCTCCACCCTAGCTTCTTCATTCCAGCTTGTGTGTGTGCCCCTAATAAAATAAATGCAAATTACTTTATAAGGAAGTAAAGTTCTGACTGTGGTGGTGCTCAGTGAAGTCTCAGCAGAGCTCCAAATATAAATGTGGAAACTTGTGCAAGTGTGAGCTGCAGGGGGCATGACATTGAGGTTGTCGCTGAAAGATTACGTGTTGTTGCTACGTGCAGCCGATGCCACGGAGAAGGATCTGTCTGACCTCATCTCTGAAATGGAAATGATGAAGATGATCGGCAAACACAAGAACATCATTAACCTGGTGGGCGCCTGCACGCAGGACGGTGAGCACCGCCACGTCTGAGGTCTTTAAATTCCTGCCGTGTGAGTATTTGCTATTAATGCATTTCTTTCATTCTCCTGGGGTTCGCCATGACCCGGAGCAGGTCCTCTCTATGTGGTGGTGGAGTACGCTGCGCAGGGTAATCTGAGGGAGTATCTGCGAGCTCGCCGGCCGGTCGGGGTGGAATACTGGAGCAGCTCCAGGCAGGCGTCACTGGGCAGCCTGGAGGTCAGGGAGCTGGTGTCGGCAGCGTACCAGGTGGCCCGAGGGATGGCATACCTCGCATCAAAGAAGGTCAGAGAGACTTTACATCATCAGGGCGCAGACTCTGCTCCTTTTCATGCTTGAACGATCTTGTGAACTCTGTGGGCATCGGTTTTCTTTTGCCAGTAAACACAGAGCGTCTGACGAGAAATCTGACACACGCAGTGCAGAAATATACTCACAGCCACTTTATTAGGTACACCCATCTCCATACTTTTATGCCTGGACTCTGCTGCTCAGAAGAATCGTGCTTCAGTTTAATTCCATTTCATTTAAGTAGCACCAAGCACAGTAACAGGTGCCTCCAGGTGTTTTATATTGTGAGATAAAGACCCTACAATTATAACTGATCATCATTTTTTTGTCTTGTGCTGGGTCTTGGTGCAAACTTACTAAAAATATGGAGCTGGATGAACAGAAGGGGTCTTGTGGGATTATAATATTATTTTATGCCATGTTAGACCCCTAATTAAAGATTGTGAATTATTATGTAGTTTTAGTTTGCATTATTCTCCTGAATTAGAAGAAGGTGATAACTATTACATTTGTTAAACTGATTTGCATTACATTAGACTGCTGATTTATTGTGAATGAATGATATTGTTTTATGATGCATTATACTGCTGAGTTATAAGAAATACTGTTCGCAGAAAGTCATCGCCTTATTTGTCTGATTAGAAGAGAACAGAACATACTGGAGTTTTCTGCCCCATCTCAGCAGGAGCAGATAAACAGGGAGCCAAGGTCATAGCTTAGGCGCTGTGTGAGAGAAAGCATGTGAATGTTTAGGCTTTTATGATTAGGTGGGGGCCAATAGAGGCTATAAGAGTTTGACCAATGCTCCACCATTTTGAGATCTGATGCTGTCTGCGTACAGTGTCCATCTCCCACACGTGTGATCATTAAATCATAGTTTGACTCAACCCGGCCGGACCAGTGTTGTTATTTTGGTTTTCCTCTTGTATCCATCCGCAATATTTGAATCCGTAACAGTCTCCAGCCTTTATTCTTTAAGAATAAAAGGGGGAGGGGGGTAGCTGTGTTGTGAGTGCATTGGGTTGTCGGTTGAATTCTCGGTGTCATGATGTAAAGGCTGACCCTCCCCTGTGCTTCAGTGCATTCACAGAGACTTGGCGGCCCGGAACGTTCTAGTCACCGAAGACAGCGTAATGAAGATCGCCGACTTCGGTCTGGCTCGAGACATCCACCACATCGACTACTACAAGAAGACCACCAATGTAAGTTGGACAGACTTTTATTTTGGCGGGGTGAAAGCCAAAGGTGACAGGGTGCTGATCTTTGGGTTTGATTGTGTCCGCAGGGTCGGTTGCCAGTGAAGTGGATGGCGCCGGAAGCTTTGTTTGACCGAATCTACACACACCAGAGTGACGTGTGAGTCCTCTGAAGCCTACCGAGCATTTGAACCAAGACTTCCTCTTCCTGTGATTTTACAGCATTTTACGGCTTCCTGTTTTTTGAGCTCATCACATCATGTGTGTTTTTAAAATAATTTACACTGGTAGGGAGAAGCAGTCTCAGCAGAGATGCCTAGACCCCGTTCTGTCTTCCTCCTCCTCCCCAGTAGTGCTATGTGATACAAAGTAAATACAGGGCTAATATTACTGATGCCGATATATTTAACTTATAGAGGCAGCTGATGTCGGGGAGCGCGGTGCGTACTGATTTATGACAAACCATCATCAGTTTGCGAAAAGATCATTAAATCACTGTGACTTTTACTTTCAAACTAAGAAGTTAACACAGTAAAACAGACCTTCTGGCTTTTATTTTGAAACTGAGCTGAATGTAGAGGTGTCTATCTCAGCGTCTGTAGTTTAACTGTGCTGCAGGCTGGAAACAAAGCGGACAGTCAGCACAGACGTGTTTCATAGCTCATGTTTGGAGTGTGTGTGTGTGTGTGTGTGTGTGTGTGTATATATATATATGTATATGTATATATGTATATGTGTATATATATATATATATATATATATATATATATATATATATATATATATATATATATATATATATATATATATATATATATATAATTATTTAAAAAATGATTTAACACACTTCAGTGAGCTGAAAATATGCTGCTACAGTAACAGCTACAGTAGCTCACAAAAGTGAGTACACCCCTTAAATTTGTTGAAATATTTTATTGTATCTTTTCATGGGACAACATTAAAGATATGACACAATGTAAAGTAGTTAGTGTGCAGCTTGTATAACGGTGTAAATTTGCTGTAATCTCAAAATAACTCAACACACAGCCATTAATGTCTAAACCGCTAGTAACAAAAGTGAGTACAGCCCTAGGTGAAAATGTCCAAACTGGAGCCAAAGTGTCAATTTTTTGTGTAACTATCATTATTTTCCAACACTGCCTTAACTCTGTTGGTCATGGAGTTCACTAGAGCTTCACAGGGTGCTGCTAGAATCCTCTTCCACTCCTCCATCATGGAGGTGGTGGATGTTAGAGACCTTGTGCTCCTCCACCTTCCATTTGAGGATGCCCCACAGATGCTCAATAGGGTTTAAGTCTGGAGACATGCTTGGCCAGTCAAGTACCTTTACCCTCAGTTTATTTAGCCAGCCACTGGTCTTTTTGGAGGTGTGTTTGTGGTTGTTGTCATGTTGGAATCCTTCCTGTGGCCCAGTTTCTGAAGGGAGGGGATCGTGCTCTGCTTTAGTAAGTTACATGTTGGCATTCATGGTTCCCTCAATTAACTGTAGCTCCTCAGTGCCAGCAGCACTCATGCAGCCCCAAACAATGACAATCCCACCAACATGCTTGACTGTAGGTAAGACACCCTTGTCTTTGTACTCCTCACCTGGTTGCCGCCACACATCCCTGACTCCATCTGAACCAAATAAGTTTATCTTGGTCTTATCAGACCACAGGTAATCCATGTTCTTAGTCTGCTTGTCTTCAGCAAAGTGTTTGCAAACCTTCTTGTGCATTATCTTTAGAAGAGGCTTCCTTCTGGGACAACAGCCATTTGATGCAGTGTGTGCCGTATGGTCTGAGCACTGACAGGCTGACCCTCCGCGCCTTCAACCTCTGCAGCAATGCTGTCAGCATTCACACATCTATTTTTAAAAGACAACCTCTGGATATGACGCAGGGCACGTGCACTCAACTTCTTTGTTCGACCATGGAGAGGTTTGTTTTGACTGGAACCTGTCCTGTTAGACTGCCATATGGTCTTGGCCACCATGCTGCAGCTCAGTTTCAGGATGTTGTCAATATTCTTATAGCCTAGGCCATCTTTATGTAGAATAACAATCCTTTTTTTCAGATCCTCAGAGAATTCTTTGGCCTGATGTGCCATGTTAGACTTCCAGTGACCAGTATGAGAGAGTGTGAGAGCAATAACACCAAATTCAAGACACCTTCCAATTTGCACCTGAGACCTTGTAACTCTAACAAGTCACATGACACCAGGGAGGGAAAATGGCAAATTAAGCACAATTTAGACATTTTCACTTAGGGCTGTACTCACTTTTGTTGCCAGCGGTTTAGGCAATAATGGCTGTATGTTGAGTTATTTTGAGGGGACAGCAAATTGACACTGTAGTACAAGCTGCACACTGACTACTTTACATTGTATCAAAGTGTCATATCTCCTATGAAAAGATACAATAAAACAGGAAAATGTGAGGGGTGTACTCACTTTTGTGAGATATAGTATAATGGCCAAAAACACTTTAACATTAGCTGATGCTGACTCTCAACTCTCAGTCATGACTGATGTCATGACTGAAACATCACTTTCACCTCTGTGTGAGCCACTTGGATATTCTTTGTCTGTCTGAAGTACTGTGACCTCTGACCTTTGTGCCGGGTGTGTGTGAGGGGTTTCCTTCCAGCAGCATCGTGTTTGCAGTGTTTTCATGTACAGCTGTGAAGTAGCTCTACACGCACTGCAGCCTGCACAGCTCTGCTCAGTGCTGCTCATGTGACCGCAGGGCGACTAATCACAGCAGAGCAGGGAGGTGGCTGCAGACATGCCTGTTGTCTGATGAATGGGTACAACACTGAACAAACTTAAGTACTGATCTGATGCCAATACCTGTGTTGCCACCGATACTGTCGATACTTGGTCAGTCCGCCCGCCTCTACAGCCCGGCGTGTCCTGGGTCTGCACTGGGGTCTCCTCCGATTAGACCAGAAACTCATCATGAGGAGGCGTCCTGTTCAGATGCTGAACCTGCCTCCTTTTTATGTGGAGGAGCAAATCTGCTCTGAGCTCCTCCTGAACTCCCGTCCCTGGAGCCCCTCTGGAAGCTCATTCCCACGCTCGTGCTCACGGGTGAGGGCAGGAACGTAGAACGAGCTGTAAATCTGCAACTTTGCTCTCAAAGCTCGACACAAATGTCTGTCAATCACCCGCTTTGCTCTCCTCCGACTCGTGAAACTCATCCCAGCCTGGAGTGGACCTCCACCCCAGCAGAAGGTGATGTTAAAGCAGCAAGTAGCTGTTTGACAGCTCCGATCTATGGAGTGTGAAATTAGATGTTGGTGCTAAAGATCATGGGTTAATGTTTACATGTTTGATGGTTCAGATGTTGTCTTCAGCTGAAGCAGAGAGATAGAAATGGTGATATAGAGGAATAGAGAAATAGCTATTTAATATTTCAATTATTAATAAATGAGGATTTTTATGAGTTATTTTCATGTGACAGTTGGGAGAAAATTACAGAGCTGCTCGTTTATCTCTGTGTTCACAGCTGGTCGTTCGGGGTCCTGCTGTGGGAGATCTTCACCCTCGGGGGGTCTCCGTACCCCGGCGTCCCTGTCGAGGAGCTCTTCAAGCTGCTGAAGGAGGGACACCGCATGGAGAAACCATCGGCGTGCCCTCAGGAGCTGTGAGTATATCATCACATCAAACACTTCAGTCTGACACTTAAGCAGAGGAGCCGGTCATTCCTGGAAAACTCAGCAGAAGAGACAGCTTCATTAAATGCCAATATCTGAAAACATGAGACCTGGAGGATGAGCCGACTTTGAAAATCCAACATTTACCACTTTTATGCTCTAAATTCACTTGAAACTAGTCAAACAAGTATCTCCAGACAGCTGCAGCTAACAAACCTTCTGCCAAATCTGAAGGTCGCTTGTGTAGTCGCACGTGACTTCATGTAAATAAGGAAACACAAAGTCAGAGACACAGCTGCAAACATCTGTGATCAAAAGAGGATATTTTGTTTTATTTGGTATTGTGTTCGTTGATGTGTTGATCCGACTTGCGCAGTAAAGCGTGTGTTGCATGGTCTCAGGTATCTGATGATGCGGGACTGCTGGCATGCCGTCCCGTCCCGCAGGCCGACCTTCCAGCAGCTGGTCGAGGATTTGGATCGAACTGTCTCCATCATGGCCAACCAGGTGACTTGTCGTTTCTTTGTTAAGGAGTAAAACCTGCAAATGTCCTCCACTTCAGCTGTTTCTCTTCAGTTGGTCCCTCTCGTTCCTCTTTAAACATTTAACTGATGGGTGGAGCACTCGCTAACCATCAGGAAGACTGAGACAGATATTTTATTATTTCTGTAAATTTAAAGTTATCTGTGAGCTCCTGTGAAATTTATACCACAGTCTGTGTTGGTTTCCTCTCATCTTAGTTGCAGTTGGCTAACGCAGAGCTGTGTGACTGCCTCAGTGCTGAAGCCTCTGCTGGACATCAGAGGAACTGCAGCTTTGCTTTGAACTTTCAAAAACGTCATGATTGTATTCATTTATTTGAAGCGGCGTGGGTCTCTTGGCGAGAGAGCATTGATGTGACGTTGAACAAAGAAAAGTTAGAAGCGAGTTTTGGTGTCATGTGACAGAGCTAAAGTCTCCAGAGCTTCCACTTCCTGTTCTAACGTGTGATTCTGCCTCTGCAGGAGTACCTGGACCTGGCCGTCCCTCTGATCCAGTACACTCCGGTCCAGTACTCCCCGGTCAGCGCCTCCTCAGCTTACTCCTCCATCTCCACATAATCCTCCCGGGAGCCATTCTCCTTCCTGAATCATCTTCCTCCCATTTCCTGCACGGCGGTGGTGGCCCTGGGACGAGCTGCTTGGCTGCGGCCTGATGTGAAGAACAGCTGGACTGAGCTGAGATCAGGAAACAGCACGGACTGACGAGATGTCCTCAGTGTGAATATTGTACATAAAGTTTGTCTCATCTGAGAAACGGGACATGAAAGGGTCAAGGTGGGAGCGAGAGTCTGTATAAATGTATAAATGTGTAAAACTCAAATCTCCCTGATGCTCCTGAATGCCTCGTTTATGGATTTTCTTTCTTGGATCTGTAAAATAACTGATTAACATATTAAAATACCAGAGTTTTTAATGCTTTGTGAATTAAATGTGAGTTATTCTTTAGAATAACTTCATGAGCAGCTGTTTGTTTCCTCAGAAAGTGAAACGATGAGTCTAAGGAAGCACGGACATTAGAAAATGTCTCTGATGATTGATTTTTTTTTTTCTAGTCTTTGTTTTTCGTCATAATAACTAAGGTCAGCTTTAGTTTGAGCTGTAATAACTTTGATCACATCATCCTGGTGCAGACGAGAGGATCGGTTGCAAGCGCGTTCATAAATGGTTTCTTATAAAGTTCTGTCTGAATATATATTTGAATGATATTGGGTTTGAGATGGTGTGGCGCAGAAGGACGGCTTCAGAAGTGGAGGCCCCATTGATGAGGAGAGTCTTCATCATGGCTCACACAAACATGGTGTTTTGCTCCCACAGAGAGGAAACCTGATGGTGTTTCAGGTGCTTGTCTGTCTGCTTCAGCCTGTCTTTCCTGTTTCCTGCGCTAATACCATCAGTTTCCCCCCAGGCTTCCATGAATGTCTAAATCCTCTCCAGAGGGAGCTCTGCTGGTAAGATGTGATGATCGCAGCACAGGAAACATTTCAGATTCAGTTATTCACATTTGTGCTCAGCTTAGCTTAGCTTAGCATAACTGATCAGCAGGTAAAAAAGTAAGAGGAAATCTCATCTCAACAGGTCTATTTTATTTTTGTGGGACTAAAGTTATCTGTAATTCATAAACAGCTATTGCAATATTCTTGCACTTCCTCCGGTGTCCAGCAGAAACCACTCAGTGCTGCACTGAGTGGTTTCCATACACTCCCATGTTAAACCTTTACAGTACAAATAAACAGGTTTACACATTTACACTTTTACAATACACAAACTGCTTGGTCTCTGTTGATCATTTTTAAATAATTTCCTCTTCATGGGGAGTTTGCATTGTTAGGGGCGTGGCCTTTTTGACTGATGGGTGGATGGTGACACAGCCGGCTGTAGCTGCTAGCTGTCTGCTAACTTCACCTGAACTGGACCATGTTTGTGCTGTTGGAGCATTTTTAATGACATCATCTGATCAATAATATGGCAGCTGTGAGGTTACTGTACTAACAGACTGTCCAAGAAGGTGGAACCCCAGGTTTGCTGAGTAACATCTGAGGATTTTGATTGGATGTCACACTGATTAGCAGGTATTTATGTGTGTGTCATACACCTGTACAGTCTGTGGATTCAGTTTGTGTATGAAGATGAAAAGAGGTGGTAAACTTATAAAAGTGATCCTTTTCTTTGATCAGATGAGGAGATGGTCATGGTCATGCTTAAAGAGCTTATCTCAGGTGTGTGTAAGTGTGTCAATGATGGTGAGGTTACAAATACTGGGCTAAGATGAAGGTGGTGTAGGGTTTGCTTTAGTAAAGGCAACATTAGATCCTCTAATCATGCTTCAGTTTGTTCTTCATGTTCTGTATCATTGATCTGATCTTGCAACGTTAAATATAACAGAGTAAAACTCTGACCTTAAACTTCATTCACCTCACCTGTTCTCTTGGGGTCTAACCCTCTCGTTTCACTTGTGCAGAGGCAGAAACTTCGGTAAAAACAGAGCGCTCTGTTTCTGGTTCCAGGAAAAGCCTGATGGAGGCTAATCATCCAGACTAGTGAGCTGAAGACCCATCGTTACCTTCAGTGACAGATGGCTGAGGGTTGCTCACATTACACCTACAGGAGTGTGGATGTGACTCTGGGTTACCTGTGAACGAAGGTTCTTTCATGTGGTGTCAGAAAAATCAGGAAAACCAACATTTCACTGAAAAACAGTGATGAAGGACACCATAAACCATAAAGAGCAAAACATTCTCTGTGATTCAGAGTTTAACTGTATCTTCAACAGATGAAGATTTGATCGGCACCAGCCCTGTGGGCTTAGCAGGCCACAAAGTACAGCTTTGATATCGATATCCATCTTACTAATTTCAGTTTTTACAGAACAAATCTATGGGCAGAAATCTGTGCCATCAGAAACTGAATTTGAATAAGTTCAATTTGAATTTGAATTGCTCAGATTGAATCTGAATTGTAACTTGAATAAATGCTTTTGAAAACTGAATTTGAATTAGTCTAATTTGAAATTGAATTTATGGTTTGAAAATGATCATCACTAAATTGAAATTGTGTTAACAAAAGATAGCCGTAAGGTAACTGTTATGCTTATTGTAGCTGTTAGCTAAAAACGCTAATTTAACGTAGTTGGCCCTGAATTCAGCTTTGACAAACAAATATGATCGACTGTTTCTAGTAGAATTCCAAAGTTGTCATCTTGTACCCTCTCAGAGTGCCCCTCTGTATGCTTGCAGAGACCCCTACAGTAGGGAAACATGCAAAACGGTGTCCAAACCTTTGTGTTTTAGCTTTATTTACGCCTTACACAGCATCCCAACTCTTTAGCTGAGTCATTCCTACTATTCGGTGCCATTTCAGTGTGATCACTCTTCATCAAAAAATACAAAATTTTGAATTATTTTAACATTTCATCTAAAAGAGGGATTTTCAACCTATAAGAAAAATGTATTGGTCCAGCTAAGGATATTATATTATAATATTTTTTAAAATCAAAGTCTTTACCCATGACGTGCCAAATGTCCACCCTGTTACAGGACATTCAATTTTCTATTAATAACTGTTTTGAATACACAGTTATAGTAATATTTACATTTTCTAAAAGCTACAATGTCCCTTTTTAAAATCTGCAAGGAAATTTCATGTTACAGTGCATAGCAATAACAGGGGTGACGGTAACAGGGGGGAGATTTTATGCTAAACTTAGCCATTACTACTAGTATGATGAACAACAAGCTAGTACATGGTGACCACTAAGAACCATTTTTAACATGTTTATTAGCCATATTATAAAAATTACAAAAAAAATTGTTTCCACTATTAATAAGCGTAACAGGTTGGACGTGTTATGCTTTGCCACATTACAAAATCTTGCTAAAACATTGAAAAAAGGGTTGATTAAAGAGTGGTACTTACTCGTCTTCTTCTTGAAAGTTTTCCCTCCAAAATATGTTACATCCGGGAGTGTCATGTGACTAAAAGAATAATCAGGTGATGTGTTCTATGGAATTCTTATCAGAGTAACAGGGGTGACAGTTGATTCAGGGACACAACATTTTTTAAAGATTTTAAGTATTAAACATGCATTAATAATAAAAAAGAACATTTGATGAGGAACATTAGAAATAAGCCAATCCAGAAATGATGAAAAATTTAGATTTTTTTTTTTTTTTTAAGTTATATTTGTAACTGAAGTCGAGCAAGCATGACTGGGGACATAGTACTTTAGTGACTTGTGCTAAAATAAAAGTAATTTACTTTTAATGTATTTATCCTGTGTATATATCAATGTGTTCTATGGTAGAGGGGGGTTAAACATACAAGAAAATGGTTTAGAAATAAGCATTAGACAAGTTTTACACTAAATATACCATATTATGTCATTAGGACTCAAATGGCACCGAATAGTAAGAATGACCCAGCTAACTTAATAACTTTAGCTAAAGTGAATAGTTAGTCTAATTCATTAGTGCAGCATTACTGGATCACCTCTGTTTGAAGTGATATAATGTGATATACAACTATCACTGTGTTTAACTACCATAATAATTCTTAGGGTACTGAGTGCATGCTTAATTAGATTTTTTTTTTTTTAAAGCATGCTGCTCCATTACTATGTTTGACAGGCTGAAGTTGTCGGGTCACCTCCTAAATCGACCATCTTTTACAGGTGTTTTGTGCCAGAAATGGAGTGTCCACTGAAGACTGAAGATACTGAATCTCTACGCCTTGCCATTGATCCCTCTTGTGCCTTCATCTAGACAAGAGACATTAACTTAACCACTCTCACATGCTCTGTACCTACATCACCTTCCCTGACAGTCGTAGCTTGGCTCATCTGAGGGTGAAATTATAAGAATGTGTTATTTTGCAAAGTGCTCTCTAGTGTTCCTAAATAAAATATGGCATTGACGTCATTTCTTTTGAATTAATCCCTTCTTCTGAAATATAAGAACCTCTTCTGGTTTTAATGGCACTTTGGATTTCCTGACTTTCTGTTCCACTTCCAAACCCAAATAGATGCTGACAAGCTGACACAGTAACATGGAAGAGGGAAAGACGTTGGAAAGGACTACTACAAATAAACCTAATGCCTAACAATGAAAAGTGTAAAATAAGAACAACAACAATAATAATAATAAAAAAGATAAAAGATGAAGTAACAAGTTTTTAGTTTTGTTTATTCCAAATGATCATCCAGATGTCTGTGACATGTGATGACAAACACCATAATGGAAGGCCTTAGTCATCACATGCTTAAACTCATCATATATTTTTGCATATGCTGAACAGGCAGTCAGACATGCTGTAACTGTGGGGTAGAAAACAGCATGAACACCATACGGCAGGGGTCTCAAACTCCAGTCCTCGAGGGCATGGAAAAGTTGCATGACTCCAGTCCACCCTTGAGGACTGGAGTTTGAGACCCCTGTCATATGGAATATGACAGGTGTGGTTGAACTGCATGAAGACTCTGAAGTTTCTCTTCTCTTCTGGCAGGACAGGAATGTGGCCTTGTCCTGTGAGCCACAGTAAGGATGTATTTAGAGTAGAACTGGACTGTCACCGGCCTCAGGCTCTTCACCCTTTTCAAAGACAAAGCAGTCATTTAGATAAAATATTAGATATTGTTTACCTGTAAATGCACAAAGTAAATTTAGAAATGTAATTATAGTCAAGAGTGAACAAGCACTGATAGTGTAATCTACAGCTGTGGCCAAACGTTTAGAGAATGAGAAGTGTTGTTTGCTTATTTACAAAGTTTGCTGTTTCAGTGATAGTTGTATATCATATTATATCACTTCAAACAGAGGTGATCCAGTAATGCTGCACTAATGAATTAGACTAACTATTCACTTTAGCTAAAGTTATTAAGGTAGCTAAAGAGTTGGGATGCTGTGCAAGACATAAATAAAGCTAAAACACAAAGGTTTGGACACCGTTTTGCATGTTTCCCTACTGTAGGGGTCTCTGCAAGCATACAGAGGGGGTACTCTGAGAGGGTACAAGATGACAGCTTTGGAATTCTACTAGAAACAGTCGATCATATTTGTCAAAGCTGAATTCAGGGCAAACTACGCTAAATTAGCGTTTTTAGCTAGCAGCTGCAATAAGCATAACAGTTACCTTACTGCTATCATTTGTTAACATGACGCTTGTTCTTATACATGTAGTACATTTATTACCAACCTGAGAGTTTATCCGCTGGTCATTCGACATGACGAATGACTTCTGAAGTCTTAATTCAGCTCAAGACGCTGTAGATTCCCGTCAGTAACACTTTCGGTCCGCTAGTAAAACGTAGTTCTATTAATCTGCGCTTGAACCGGAACCGGATGTAAGTTCCAAAAAACTGAATTTTGGAACTGAAATTGAATTGTAGAACTGAAACTGAATGGTGAGAAGTGAAACTGAAATTATTCGAGAGCTGAATTTTTAAAGGATAAAATGCAGTTTCAAAGCAAATCAATTCATTTTCAAAATATAAATTCAATTTCAATTTAGTGATGATCATTTTCAAACCATAAATTCAATTTCAAATTAGACTAATTCAAATTCAGTTTTCAAAAGCATTTATTCAAGTTACAATTCAGATTCAATCTGAGCAATTCAAATTCAAATTGAACTTATTCAAATTCAGTTTCTGATGGCACAGATTTCTGCCCATAGGACTTCGATCAAAAACAAAATAAAAAAGTGATTGATAATCCAAATCCATATTACCATTTTATTGAATTTATAACATGAAACCAGGTTGTTCATGTAAACAAGCTCAGTTATTTATTAGAAGTAGTGAAGTGATCATGTTGTTTAAAGGTCCTTACAATAAGCTCTTAATTCATCAGAATCAGAATACTGTAATAATCCCTAAAGAAATTAATGAAGAAACAACTGCAGACACAACAACATAAATTAGGCTGGACACTGCTGTAATACCAATTTAAACCAGAAGGTGTCAATGTAACCTATTATAACCTATTGAGAGAAGTATTTCTCACTATAAGATTTGACAAAATAAGTATTTAGCATGACATTTTGGGGATTTTACTGGCTTCACAGCTTGTGTTTCCTTGCAGATGTTAAATGTAACATATGAGCTAAATTATAAACTTCACGTAAACAACCACAAAAACACCACAGAATCAAAGGACCTGCCTCCCCACAGGAACGAGCACACATACAGTCATGCTTATCTAAGAAGTCCAACAGAAGCAGCAGGGAATCAATCACTGCTGTGATCAGTGAAGCAGTTTCCTCCAATAATCAATAATATCTGTGATCAGAAGTCGATGAATGTGCTGTTCTTTAGCTACCTATCGGTAGGATCTGCTGCAGATCGATATCAGATCTCTAATGCTCTCTTTACATTTTAAAGAGTCCTGAGAATGAGACTTTGGACGAATGTGGGTTATTGGGTAATTATTGATTATTGATTACTGGTATAAATGCTGTCAGTAAAGTGGTAATCAATGAGAGGATCATTCAGTGTTTATGAGTTTCCTTTAGTAATCTGTGAGGGTGATTTTAAAAAAACACGATGCACAGTAAACAAAGTATCAAATGAAAGATTTATTCTTATAACACATGTCATTACACATAAAGGAGCCAATGTGAAAGAGGTCAAATGTAGTCAGAAAAGAGCTGCAGAATCCAGATCAGCGAAGCACAAACCTCCATCCATCCACCAGCAGCTACACAGCAGGAGGCTTCAACGCTCAGGTGAAGTCTGAAAAAAGTCTGCAGCAATGACTGCAACTGTCTGAACTTTGGGCTCACATGGATGACTGTGCTGAGATTATTATCTGAAACTCTGAACATCCACCACCAGAACTGAAGATAAACAACAGACTTTTTAACAGAACTTGAGAGGACCACTGACATAAACTAGGTCCAGTACTGACATGTGTGGGCTGAAGAGCAGTGGACTGGAGAAGACCTCTGGAGGAGCCGCAGCGATGCTTCTGCAGAGTGAAGCGAGGAAAAAAGCATTTAAAACCAGATCTGCTCGCTTCACAGAAATCTCACAGCTGAGGGCTCCCTCCTCTGAGAGATGGCGCTCTCTGTGTAAGGTATGATAAGCTCGGTAAAGAGAAATGCCATTTTGGGGGGGAATTACCACCTCCATTAAAATGTAACAAAAGGTTCCCAACCATCGTGAAACCATAGGGGAAAGCATCAGCAGTGCTTTTCCCTAATCCCTAACGCAGTGTTTGCTAAACACTGAACAGGTCGGCCCACAGATCAGTGTTTAGAGTCAGGACCGATCCCACCCCAATGCAAACATCAGGTAAACAGAATCGTCCTCTGGGAAATAATCGTTGCACACCTTCTGTTATACAGGCATCCATTAGCAATGTTGATGTGATGTAGCTACCAATGATTGGTTATTTCTTTCTAATTGGTAATTAGTTTGGGTAGTCTGTAAAATTAACTCATAATAAACTAACAGTCCTTATTTAATATCTTGTCTTTTCTAAAAATTAGGCCTTTGTTTTCGCCATTACCAAATTACAACACAAATAATAAGCATTTAACATCTAGCTTCCTGTCTGCCCGTTTATTTTATAATAGACGAACTACAGCATCAAAATGACTTGATTTGGGAGGTAACCAGCATGTGGTTAACATGAAACCCTAACCATAATCCTACCCAGAAGCAGCTCACCAGAGACCAGGTGGGCATGAACAGGTGAACAGAGAGAGATTAGGTCACATACCATCGATCACTATGAGCCATACAGTGTGACGAGAGACTCCTTCAGAGTTGCTTGCCAGGCAGGTGTACTCTCCAGCATCAGCCAGAGTTACGTTTCTCAGAGTCAGCAGTGATTCTACCTCATAATCCATCGCATTCAGATCCTCATCCTGTGAGGGAGAGGGACATGGATATCACCCAACATGTTTCACTCAAAAGGTTCCAATCAAAGCTGGTCGATACAGCTCTAAACACTGGGTCAGGAGTCTGAGAGAACTTTAAGAGTGTGACACTAAAGGCCAGTTTACGCCAGTTAGTTTACTTTTCTTTTAGTATGGGACTAGACTCGGTCCATGTGTGGGAAAGGAAAAGAAGGAAAAGTAATCCCATGGTTTAGTGGCATATCGTGGTGATATGCAGGTAAGAGCGCAGTAAACTGTAACACATTATACAAGTCTTAACTTCTACCCATCCATCGTCTCTGGAACCCTCCTGAGCCGAGACATCCTTCAGAGGGAGTTCTTTTCCACCACATTTGTCTGCACTCTTATGCCTTTGGTCCAAGGCCACAGCTCATCATCACAGATCATGGTAAAAATATAGATTACAAGTAAATCAACGGCTTTACCTTCACCCAGCACAGCAGACATTTCACCAAACTCTCTATGAATGCCCTACTTCACTTTACTCTGGTTTGGAAGGAAACTAACCAGAGTGGGCAATCCAACATCTTCTGGATAAAAACTGTTGCGTCAAATTTGGAGGTGCTGATTCTCATCCCTGCCTTCCTGATGAATCTGAATTTGAGCAAACAGATGGAGTCTTTGCCAGTACACCAGCATAGCATCTGACTGCTAATAGGTGATTTGTCACCCTTGTCCCCTCACCTTCCTCTACAGAAAAGGTGGAGGAAGGTGACCCCATTTAAGGTCAGCAGCTGATCTTTGGATGGTTTGAGAGCGACTAAATGTCCTGCTTCATGGCTTCACCAACATGTGAGTTTTTGTTTTAGTGACACCCAAAGCTATACTCTACCCTCCCATACATGTCAGCTGCCTCCAGAGGCTCACAAGCTAACTAAAATTTGATAGGACTCCTTCTACTGCATCTCTGGTGTCCACCAGGTGGTTTGAGGGTTGATGTTGCAGCTCCAATAAGACACCTCTTTAATAGAGAGGTTTAAGCCCAAATGGGATAATTTAATAGAAATTGTCCCATTTGGGCTCAGTGTCCCATCCTCGAAATACCATTTTAATTCTGGAGGTTGCAACTGTCGATCTTCCTGACTGTTGCCTATAAATGGTATTTTTTTTTTATGTTTGAATGTGTCAGGCCTGCCTGGTACCCTCCCTAGCCACAAAGCAGATGACAGCTCAGCTCCAGTCTTCACTCAAGTGGTTGCAGATGTGATGACAGAGAATGTGCATCTTTGGAGCTGGAGGTGCAGTTCCCATTCATTTTTTCTGCCTGTTACACTCATGCACAAAAACTACGAGCTTGGGTTTAGAAAAAGATCACGGTTTGATGACGTTAACCCTTACCCCACCATGGACCAGAATAACATTAATCTAGCTTCAAAACACTTTGGAGACATAAAATAATTCTAACATAAGCCTGTAGTGCTGCCTGATTGTGGTGTACGTACTTTGGGAGGACGAACAAAGGGAAATATTTCTATGTCTTCTTTGCTGCCATTGATCACGATGTGTTTGAACCACCGTATGTAAGGCTGTGGGTCACCCATCACTGCGCACACAAGCTCCACATCACTACCAACAACAGCGATCCGGTTACCCTGCAGCCCAGCATGCAGGTCTGGCTTTTGAGGAGAACGCTCTGTAACAAAACAAGGTTTAAGGTTAGCATGATGCAAGATCATACAAACGACTAATGTCCACAGAGAGCAGGAGGAGACCGATAGCCATTCTGTTTGCCTGCAACATGAGGATGTTTAGTCTGGATAAAGTCTTTATGAAACTCTGTACGTTTTGTAGTTTACTGACAATATGTTTGTCCACTTAGTAAGTACTTAGAAAATGCATTAATGTTATTACTAAAGCTCACTGTGCCATAGTTTAGTGATATTGACTTTTTATGTGGTTATATTTGCAATCTCAGATTTGGAGGGAGTTCTGTGTTTCTTTCACATGGTCACATTTTAATGTTAGGTGTATTTGATATATTGTTGTTGACTTTGTTCAGTGAGCTTTAATGCGGTTTAAACAAAGAATACCCTTGGGACACCTCTACAGCAAATCAGCACTTTATTCACTCCAGCATTTCCACTCTTATACTTCTCAAAGTGCTGTAATTTTATTTTTACTTGTTAAGGCCAAACCGCCTCCATCAGTCATGCAACCTCCTTGATGGTGTGGGCGGTTGTACAGGACCAGTGAAAAGTTCGGACACACCCACCGAAGGTCAGCGTTATGGTCGACACACACAGTCCAAAGTACTGGAACCATCTGGTTTTTGCAATAAAGCATGCTGTATGCCGTGTATACATGCTGCAGATAATCTTACCAATTACATTCAGCTGATAGGTGTGTTGGAGGGTCCCGTGTCTATTCTGCACCACACAGGTGTAGTTCCCTTCATCAGAGGGAACCACTGACTCCTTTATTAGAGTCCATGTGTGGTCTCTGATCTGCAAGATTAAAGAAAGATACAGAAAGGGTGAAGTAAAGCTTTACAAGCTGAAGTTGTTTCTAGAGGCCTTTGACTCGTTGGTCCATCCTGACCTCTTTTCCGTTCTTGTACCATCGCAGGGCAGGAAGCGGCTTTCCTGTCACTTGGCAGTGAAACTTCACCGTCTTCCCGACAGGAACTCTGTAGATGTGTCTCTTGTCCGGCCTCACCCACTGCGGTGGCAGTGATTCTGAGACAACATAAGGAAAACATCATGATTAATACTGCGTATGCATCTTTCCAACACAAAGACTGAAACTAAGAGGATCAGCTTGAGGGTTAGCATGCAGCTTCTCACTGCAACATTCCCCGGGTTGTCCACTTTTCTTTAAGTATTATTCAGAGGATTTCACAATTAAAGAGCGTCATTTAAAAAAAAGGTGCTCATGAATGTGCACAGGCTGAACCTTTGCACATAAAAGAGAAATCCATGCATTTTCCCGTGATAAAATGATCAACAAGTCTATCATACTTGGTTAAAACAAATCCAGATTATATATCATCCAATATAAAGGTAGTGCTAGAGACCAGTGGAGACCTTGCTCACTTCAAATGCTTTTGTATTAATCTAATTTTAATTTTGATCTCTGGCTCTCTTCCACAGTGTGTCTTTGTCACGGCAGATAGCTGCCCCTCCCTGACCCTGGTTCTTCTGGAACTTTCTTCCATTTAAGAGGGAGTTTTTCTTCCCCTTGTCACCAAGCACTTGCTCAAAGAAAGTTGTCTGATTTTGGGGGTTTCTCTGTATTATTACAGGTCTTACCCTACAATATAGAGCACCTTGAGGTGACTGCTGTTGTGATTTGGCACTTCTTAAATAAAATAGAATTTAATTGAAATTAATAAAACCCTGCTGAATTGGGCACCTTTGATAAAGCACTGCCACATAATCCTCCACACTTTCTTCAGGCTTTAACATTTTCAAACATATTGTCATCTTCACAAAATCCTCACACACAAACTCAAAAGTTGTTTGATTTTTTTGATTTATGTCAAAAATACCTGCCGACTGGTCATTATTCATATGAGTCTCTATGATGTCAGTGCTCCGCAGATTGTCATTTACATCAGACCTCTCACTGCTCATAAGGGGGCAATTTTCAACTTGCGCCTCGGCATTGGGGTCCACCTCAGCAACACAGGGCTCCCGTGGCCCCAGCTGGCTCTGCAGGGTTGAACGGTTGCCAGCCAGGTGCTCTGGCCGTCTTTGAGGATCATAAAAAACTGCCTTCTGTGACACACAACATGCTTAAGGAGCACAAATTTGCACCCCAAAGAAACCATCTTCCAGGTCGAGAACAGGGTCCTAGGCGCCCAAGAGCCATCCGGCATTTTGCAGACCCCTCCCTCCTCAAGGTGCTTTATATTGTAAGGTAAAGGCCGTACAATAATACAGGAAAACCTCAACCATCAACTGACCTCCTGTGAGCAAGCACTTGGTGATAAGGGGAAGGAAAAACTCCCTTTTAACAGGAAGAAACCTCCAGCAGAACCAGGCTCAGGGAGGGGCGGCCATCTGCTGCGACCGGTTGGGGTGAGAGAAGGAAGACAGAACTAAAACATGCTGTGGAAGAGAGACAGAGATTAATAATAAGTTGTGGCAAACCACCAGGGGATTCCACTCATACCCAGCGAGAAGGGAAGAGGGAGGAGTGATGTTTTGGATTCTAGGAGATGTTTTGCCGCCTTGTGAAGTCACTGGGGTTGAGTGAAGCTGAGATTAAAGTTGATATAAAATGTGATGAGCTCTCGTGTCATCCTTACATGCCTCCACAAAGTAATGATTAAGTGCAGGGAGGTGTATAAGACCTTCCAGCTGCCCTGACTGGTTTGAACTGTGTTTTACATTTTTCACTGTAAATAAATGCACCGGGTTCACTTGGAGCTAACAACTCTCAAAAACCTGAGGTGTTACATTTGGTACAGTGGTAATTCTGATAGGTTTTCCCATTTGCGCCATGGTTCCCGGCTCTTGTCCTTGCTGGGTTTGGTAACGCTTAGGGCTGGGGTCCGTTCTTCGTACCTCGCTTACTACATCCAAGATCAAATTATCGCACCAACTTTGAGCTCGCTATTCCGGTTCTCCGAGCACACCTGTTGTTGACGATTAGTACAGCTGGATGAAGTAATGTGAGATCACTGGGTAGCTTAACAGGGGCTACGCATCGATAGTAGAAACATTGATCGGCAACCCTTTGATTGGTCGGCGAAAATGTCGAAGGAGCGCGCTCGGTATTTTTCGGCAGCAGAGCAAGAACTCTTGAGTGAGGGATTTCAGGAGTTTCAGAGTTTAATTAAAACGCAAGGGAACACTGCAAAGGCTGCAAAAGCAAGGAGAGAGGGCTGGCAGAAAGTTGCTGACAAATTAAACTAGTAAGTAATTTAATAATAATAATAATAATAATAATAATAATAATAATAATAATAATAATAATAATAATGGATTGGATTTATATAGCGCTTTTCAAGGCACCCAAAGCGCTTTACAATACCACTATTCATTCACTCTCACATTCACACACTGGTGGAGGCAGCTACGGTTGTAGCCACAGCTGCCCTGGGGCAGACTGACAGAAGCCAGGCTGCCATATCGCGCCATCGGCCCCTCTGGCCATCACCAGTAGGTGGTAGGGTAAATTTATTATATTATATTATATTATATTATATTATATTATATTATATTATATTATAGTACATTACATTATATCCTCTTTCACATTAGAGCCACAACAGGACCCACTAGAACATGGGAACAAGTAAAAGTGGAATATAAGAATATTCTACAGAATGGTAATATTTATCACTTATATTGCTTTTAGTCTCTTGAAAAGAGACCCTGAAATAATCTGTTTGTTTGTTCATAACAGCAACCAAGAAAAGGGAAGAGCACAAAAAGACAGGTGGTGGTCCTGCACCCCCTCGTCAACAAGTTGGTTAAGTAAATAATACCCTCACGGGAAAATCGATATCTCTCTATGAGCACACTGTCGCGCTGAGCTAAAGGATCCTGTCTATCCCGCAATATACGCTGGATTCTGAGGACTCTCCTTATCAATAATCTTGCACCTTCCGCAATGGGTTGGTCGCGTATACAGACAGGACATGGCTGCGACAGACTTCCCAAATCCACCTTCGCTTTTATAGCCGTGGTCTCTCATCTTGATTACGTGAAGTAATTTACTATTACTACTCTAAAATATGAATTACATCTGTAATAATCACATACATGTAGGGGAGACCGGGGATAGTTGTAACATTTTTGACATTTCTGTCTGTAAATTGGAGCTCTTTTAAGGTAGTGGATTCAAAATGTAATGCAAAGTATTTACATGTCTCTTCTATTAAATAGTGCAGCTATTTTCTCTGCAGCACAATTACCCATTGCATGGTATGGTCTCAAACACGAAGAGTGAAATGTTACAATTAACCCCATAGTCTGGGTTAGTTGTAACATGGGGTAAAATGTAACACAATGAAATAAGGGTACTAACAAAACATTAACATGTAATCTTTGTTTATTCAACACATGAATGCACTTACATCCATTTATGTAGCTCTGTGTGTGTGTGTGACAGAATGCAGAAATCTAGCTTTTGAACATATTCCAACCCCCCAAAAAAGACAAATTATGGAATTTTCTGCAACTGAATATTTCATTAATTTTGGTTGGTCTTCCTTGAGTTTGGCCTCATTGGCTCAGTGGGCATTATAACCTACAACTCTTGCACCAATTTTGAACATAACAATGAAGCTGAAAAAATGTAGTTGTTCTCCAGCATCGCAATTCCATTACTTTTTATCATGGCTTACCTTGGTGTGGTTTGCAGAGTGCTTCAGAAAGATGAGGAAATCTGTTTCTTGCACCCATCCTGATTTATTTCCACTACCAATACTTCCTACTGGTCCATCTCTGACACAGAGGTCTGCATAATGTATGTGTGGGAACACAAACAGTGGAGGAATTGTGTTGCCAATGGCATTAACCGCATATACAAAAGCGACCAGTGAACCTCTCTCTGCTGATGTCGTTGCCCCAACTTGTTTAATATAAGTTAAAGTAATAGTGTGGTAAGTTGTAACATCTGCATTATTGTTACAACTGACCCAGACTCCTATAGCCATGAACTAGCTAACATTACAGCCAACGGCTAAAACATTAGCACTAAAGACCTACACAGAATATATCCCCATAGACATACAAATAACACAATTTAAGTTTGATGAGTTTAACTGCAAAGCAGATAATGCTATTAAACATTGAAATAAAGTAGAAAAACTTACTTTTTGGCATACAAATTACTTTTTTTCATGTTAAATTGTCTGTGTTTGACAAAATGTGCTGATTTTTCACATGTGATAGCAGAACTGAATTGGGCATGCACAGGATGAGTCACATCATTTGAAACTTAGCCCTGATTGGAGAAATTGGAAGTGTTACAACTGACCCACGTTACAACTATCCCCGGTCTCCCCTAATAGAATGTTAATAGTACATTTCCCTTTTTTTAGGAAATGACCTGTATGTATCTGTATGAAATCAATAAAAGAATCAAATACTGCATTATCTTTAGTTACATTGATAATATTTATTTATGGACAAACAGTGGTAAAATATCGCTGTTGCTTTCATATAAATGAAGCGGACATACCTGCGTGGCCGCGATCTAATCCTGTTTACATAAAGTAAACCTGCTCCCGAGCAGGTTTACGCTTATGGATCTGTTGCTATGACAGCAAGTCCCGGATGAGCTTCGGAGAACCGAACGATCCAAGATCACGCGAAATCGTCAACAATCAAATCCACTTAGCGAGGTACGAAGAACGGACCCCTGTTCTTGTTCCCCAGGTGTTTTCACTTCTCCCAGTTGCCCTGCTGTATACTCAGAGTGGTCCTCGGCCCTCAGTCTTTGCCTCAGCTTCTGTTAAGCTATCCTAGTTCCTCCCTGTAAACTCTGAATCCTGTTCTGCACATTGCTCTGTGGATTTTGTATTGTGCAACATTGTGTTTCAACAGCCTTATTAAAAGGTGGGGTTTGAGTTAACTCTGGCCTGTTCCAGATTTTGCGTTTGACAAACTCCACCCCTACCCATAAACTTAGGTGGTTTGCGAATTACTTGGTGGATGTTGAGAGGTTAACAGGGAAATGCATATATTTCTATGAAATAGGGTGACACACCTTATCAGACTGTATGGAATGGTCCTGGGCCGGTGACCCAGCGTTTTGAGTTTATTATTATTTTCTAGTTTCTTCTGATTTTGTGTTAATTCTTATTTTGTATTAGTTTTTAGGGTTTGGTTCTTGTGTTTAGTGTTTTAATGTTCTCCCTTCTGTGCTCTGTTCGTGCCCCTAAGTTAGTGTTGTAGAACAGCTTGTTCCTGTTTTACTTTGAAGGTCTGTGTCTTGTCGTGTCTAATTAGGTTCAGCTGTGTTCCCCTCTGGTGTGTCATTCCCGCATTACCTTGTGTGTATTTATAGTGTGTGCCTGCCTGTGTTCCTTGTCAGTTCGTCTCTGTTATTCAGTGTTTCTCCACGTCTCTCTGCCTTGCTTCCTCCGTGTCATCTCCACGTATCGTCCCGTGTCCTTACGTTTTCAGGTTTGTTTATTAGTTTTTCCCAGTCTAGGTTTTAGTATCTCCCTGTTCCTTATTTCCTGTATTTGTACTTCGCCATCACTTTAAATAAACACTCACTCGCACCCTAGCCAGTACCTGCATTTTGGGTCCTTTTCTCGTAACACCACACGACTGCTGCCCCAGCCGTGACACTCAATGTTTTTACTGTTTATGAACTAACTGACCTTGGCCCTATTTCAGGAAGCCGGTTTAGTGCAAACTCTGAGTAAGTATACCCTGAGTTGATGAAAACTCTGGGTTTTCGGTTTCACAAAGCGAGTTTAGATTAATTCTGAGTGAGTTACTATGACGACACACTCCGTGAAGCTAACCTGCCCCCTAGCAGGTTTACTTCAACTAACCCTGACGTTCTCCGCCCCTTTGTCGGAAACCTGACTGTAGGAAGTGTCAGACATGGCGTGTCCCTTCCTTGAAGAGCCAGTAGATGTTGAAGCCCAAATTCTCCGCAGAGCTCTCCGCCGGGAGAGAGTGATTAGAGCGCGTTTGGACATTTTATCATTTCCTGATGATTTCCTGTGTGAACGTTACCGTTTTTCAGCACAATCTATAATTTATTTGAATAACATCCTCAGGCCTAATATTGCTCATGTGACACATCGCGGACATCCTCTCAGTTCTGTACATATTATTTGTATTGCACTTCGTTTTTTTGCAAACGGGAGCTTTCTGTATAATATTGGTGACGCTGAGCACGTTTCCAAGGCTACCGTCTGTCGGGCAGTCAGGAATGTTACAGTTGCACTGAAACGTCTCCTGCACTCGTTT
Source organism: Diplotaxodon limnothrissa (assembly GCF_057381915.1). Taxonomy (NCBI): domain Eukaryota; kingdom Metazoa; phylum Chordata; class Actinopteri; order Cichliformes; family Cichlidae; genus Diplotaxodon; species Diplotaxodon limnothrissa. The sequence goes on along the minus strand of NC_140602.1, from coordinate 29,039,650 downwards.
GTGGTGTTCCCCGGTCATAGACCCACAAGATTTATCAAAGAGGGATGCCACAAAATTGCAGGTATCAGGATGAACAAAACTTAATTCATGATGTGGTGATACTTGAACTACTACTTAAATTTTACATTTATTCTCACGGTTCCCAGGCGTGATTGGCTGTAGAGATGGCACTCACATTCCAATCATTGCTCCTTCAGTAAATGAAGGAGACTATGTGAACAGGAAGTCTTTCCACAGCATTAATGTACAGGTACATAGTTTCCTGTAGCATTTCAAACTAACAAATTATTTCATTATAGTGATGGATGCTAATTTGTGTTCTCTGCACTGTGAAGATCATATGTGATGCTGCCAACATTATCACAAATGTGGAAGCCAACTGCTCAGCCTCTGTGAGTGGTGGTGGTGGAGGACCTCCACCTGTTTTTCGGGCCTCCGCTTTTTTTCTAGTGGCTATAACGGGTCACATTTGAGCATACAGAGTAAGCAAATATGTACTTGTAATGTGCTCAGATAATTTCAATAAGTGCTTACAGAGGGGAAATGAATGTAGCCTCTAACTGCAATTGATTTACATCGGACAAACAGACCAAGCACTATGGCTCATAATACAATTACACCTCACCTGTTTGGACTATATTTTTATATTTCATTTTTACTTGCTGCCAGGAACGTTTGGGGCCTGTTGGGTTGCACCTGCGCTCACATCACATCACAAAATCAAATGTATGAAATAAAAAATAAAATAAAAAATAATAAAATAACGTGTTAAATGGGTGGAAATCCCTAGATCAATGTTTAAATTAACACTCACGCATTGACTCTGTCGGCTATGTTTTGCCAAGCATGCTCCCTTTCTTTTGCAGCTGTGGCTGTGTTACTTTTTTTCCGCAAAATTTGCATGTTATCGGCATATGCTGCCATCAGAATTTCGGCCTCAAGCGCTGTAAAATACATTGACCGCGCCTTCTTTCCCTCCGTCTCCATGGTGACTCGCTTAATCTGTGCTCCACTAATCAGGGCTTTATGTATCCTCGTGCGCGCGCTTAACTTGGGGTTGAAGCAACTCCACGTTGACTGAACTAATTGTTATCAGCCTTTCTGAAACCGAATATTCCGAGTTGGACAGTTCGGGGTTACTCAACCCTGAGTATCGTTTTTCACTCTGAGCTTTCTAAACCGGCTTCCTGAAATAGGGCCCTAACAATTAGTTCAGTCAAACAGTCAGGTTTCCGACAAAGAGGCGGAGAAGGTCAGGGTTAGTAGAAGTAAACCTGCTAGGGGGCAGGTTAGCTTCACGGAGTGTGTCGTCATAGTAACTCACTCAGAATTAATCTAAACTTGCTTTGTGAAACCGAAAACCCAGAGTTTTCATTAACTCAGGGTATACTTACTCAGAGTTTGCACTAAACCGGCTTCCTGAAATAGGGCCCCGGTCTCCAAAAACCCATGTAAGCCAGAGCAAACCCGAACAGTGGTCCCATTAACTAACATTAACTGGTTAACTACCAGTTTAGATTCTTTGCTTGTCATCTGACAACTTCTAAACATTTTGTGTCCCTCATTCAATACTTTCATTGAATCATAGAACAAATATTTATTCAATATATTAATATTAACAGAGAAGGAGAGATCTGACATCATATCTCTGTATTCTATCCTGTACAGATCTTCATGTACCATCATAGACAGTGAGCCATGCAGATCTGTAGGCAAACCCAACAGAGTTTCCAGCCAGACAGGTGTACTCTCCAGCATCGTCCAGGGTTATGTTCCTCAGAGTCAACACCTCAATTTCTTTGTCTGTGGTGTTCAAACCAGCAGTCTGAGAGAGAAACACACAAAAATCTGTGTCATCCTTCATCAGTGTCCCTCAAAGGTCAGAGCTGAGTTAAATTCCTCACCATCAGCAAACTGAAACTCAAAAGTCAAACTTAAATCTCTCACGAAGTCAGTGAATTCAGTTCATGGATGCAAACTTTAATTTTACCACTTCAACAGTCTAGTGCAGGAGACTAAGATCACTCTGAAAAATCAGAGTGATTTCAGGGGGGTGGAGAAGTGGGTTCAGAGTGTGGTGTCAGGGGAGGCTTACCCACACAGCTGCTCTTCATCACCTGTCTGAGCTGTGTGGTTTGAAAGCCGGAGGAGGCAGCTTTAAAGCCATGTAAGCGTGTCAGAAACAGCTGGAAATAAAACACCTGTTAATGTGTCATGCTGTGTGTGGGGGTACTTTATACCTGTCACAAATCTGAGAAAATATAAGGATTTAAAAACACAAAATCATAAATTGAAGCATAAAGATTTGGTTCAGCTTTATTTCCAGTTCAGTTAGATTTCCTGTTGCTGAGACTGGACTGATGAATCGGAGGTCTAGTCAGCTAACTCAGCTTTCATCCATAATTCAACAGCTTTCCCAGCAGGACATTGCTTCCTGAATGGCAGTAAGCTGTTAGAACAATGATTCAAAAAGTGATGTTCCCATATGTTGTTATTGCAAATGTCTTTTAAAAAAACCCAACTTTACCCAGTTCTGTTCACACAGTTTTCAGAGGCTGGAAATTATGAGAGGTTGACACACCTGAGTGAAAGTCTTCTTTTTTCTTGATCTGTTCCTTTGGGAGCAGCAGATTATGTGCCTTCATCTCACACTATCTTAGCAACCTCCTCTGTTAGACCAACCTCCTGGATTAGTCTTGTGCTGGGAAAGGGATCCCAATGCAGCTCCTTACAGGAGCAGGCGGTTTTAAGAATGCTGTGGACTAAAACTAGGCAGTGGGTACTAGGCAGTGGGTGCCAAGCGCCTTTGTATTATGTCATGATGTTTAACAAATTTAAGTGTATTTCTTTGAAATGTATCTCAGGGTTTTCTTCTGTTTTTAAGCTGCTCATATTCATAATGATATATTTTCATATTTGTTTGGTTTTATGTTTGTTTATTTTTTTTTGTTCATAACTGCACAGATATTTGCACATCTGATTGATAGTTTTTGGTCACATGACTGACTCGTTACTCCATCATGCCAGCTAATAGTGGACAGTTGGTATTACTGCAGGACAGAAGTGTTGTGGGGGGGTTTTCACCTGTCTCGAGCCAAGACTACTGGGATCATCTATTCATGTAGGAAAAACAAAGATTTCAAGACAAATTGCAAATTTTGGGGACTTCTGATGTATATTCTGCCACAGCAGCTTTATTATGACATGCACACGCAATATACCTCTCATTCCCAGCACTGGGAAAACCACCGGGATACAAAGTGTATTCCTTCTAATTGGAGAGGTGTGTACTACCAAATTCACCCTCATCACTTAGCCAATTAAGCCAAGATCTGCTTATTTCACAAAACATATTCTAAGGGCTCTGACAGAGATCAGATTTATCCTCCTTCATTATAGATGTAAAGAGTGTCACACAGCAAAATAAAGCTAACAAAAGAAAATTACTAAAACTGGTCTAAAGCTGAATTTGGTGGTGTTGGTACGTACTTTAAGAACACGAACATAGGGCAGCCCGTTCGGTCCCACACTGCTGCCGTTGATGATGATGTGTTTGAGCCACTGCATGTGAGGTTGTATGTCGCTGAAAACGCGGCACACAAACTCCACGTCGCTGCCAACAGCTGCCGTCTGGTTGGCCGGCAGCCCTTGCTGCAGGATGGGCCTGCTAGGACGCTCTGAAACAGGTGGGTTGGAGATGAAGACAGGGGTAATCTTTGCGAATGAGTTAGATATCCACAGAGAGGAGAACAGCATGTCACCAGTAACACCTGGAGGACGTACCTGCGGATTGATTTTCTAACTGTAGTCTAGAATGGCTTTTTACATTTAGCAGTGAAACAGTTTGTGAGCAAAATGTTAATAATGAACTTTTGAGTGTTCTGGTTCTATCGGTCACAGTACCATTCACAATCAGTATGAATGGGTAACAGTATTCATGTCATGGGTGACATGAATACTGTTACCCATTCATGGAAGGACACTGAAGAAAAATAACAAGACTGGTTTGGACCGAGACCTTTCTGTCATTTTATGTTAAACTAACATTACGACCCTGTGTGCCAGATAATCTCTCTTACCAAGTACATTCAGCTGGTAGGTGTGTTGGAGGCGCCCATATTTATTCTCCACCAAACAGGTGTAGTTCCCTTTATCTGAGGGAACCAATGACGTCATTATTAGAGTCCCCGTGTGTTCTCTGATCTGAATGATTGAGCACAGGTAAAGACAGAAAATAAAGTAAAGTTTAAAATCTGGTTGTGCCTCTACAATTTCCACTTTACAGCCAGAAACACACCTGAAAGCCTCCGATTCTGTGATCCCTCCTGAACAGTTTCCCGTTCTTGTACCATTGTATTGCGGGAACCGGGTGTCCTGTTGCTTTGCATTGCATTTTTATCATGTTGGAGACAAACGCAGCATAGAGCTTCTTCATTTCTGGCTGTACCCACTGTGGAGCCATCCCTGGTGAGGAGACACCACGAGGTAAACCTCATCAGTTTACAGTGAAGAACTCTTTGCCACTAAACACCTTCCATTATTACTGAGACATTCCCAGTGTCCACCTTGTTCAATTCAAACATTTTATGGTGATAAATGTTTGAAGTGTTTGAAGATAAATAAATTTACTGACACTGAAAAATGTTGAAAGATGTATTGCTATTGGATAAGTCAGAGCTTTCGAGCCAATACCAATTAAACATCAGGCCTTTCCAGTAGTGTGCCATCCCAGGTCCCAGTTCTGGGACAGGAGACAGGACAGTCAAAGAATCAACAAGAGCTGTATCTGAACATTTATCTTTGGAGGCTTTCCCATTTTTGACATTCAGTCAAGCCCTTTCCTGATCCCCAAGCACTGCCTCAAGTCAAGCAATAAACAAATAACCACAGAACATCTGTTTGCCTCCTCTGTTCTTTTTATTGTATCTGGGACCTGGTAAGTTGGTCATTTAATAACATTTGTTTCACACAAAGTTAGTTATAAGAGTTGGCATAATCTTTCAAAACTAGACTAAACCAAAGAGTGAAGGTGCATGTGGATGGGGCTTAGGGCTGGGCAAATTGACCTAAAATCCATATTGCGGTATAATTTGAAGCATGTGCGGTAACAATATGTTTAGCAATATCTTCTTTTCTTCTGTATACCGTATTTTCCGCACTATTAGGCGCACTTAAAATCCTTTAATTTTCTCAAAAATCAACAGTGCATCTTATAATCCATTGCGCCTGTATGAATTCTGGTTGTGCTTACTGACCTCGAACCAATTTTATGTGGTACATGTCACTTAAAAATCTGTCAAAAATGTTTTAGTACCAATTTGGTAAGCTACGAAGCCGCACCACTTGATGGATTGTCTGAGCATTATGGCTACCATAGTCAGGAGCCTCGCGGAGTAATCTGGGTCCAAAACTTTCCACTTCAGGTCCCAAAGTCAAAAGAACACTGCTGCATCACTGAGAGTTAAAAACTGTCTAAATTCTTTCATCTTTGATAAAATGATCAGCGTTGATGCTTTACCAGGTGTAACAATTAAGTTTAACATCCAGGCATCCATGAAAATAGAATTTATTAAATTTAACGGAGTTAGAAGTTAGCAGGAAGTTAGCTCGCTAGTTTCCACTTAAACATGATATAGCATGTTCTGACTGAGAGATTTTTGAAAAAAATGTAAACACACAGCTCTGCTTTCACTCCCGACATAAATGAAGGCAGAAAACTAAACAGCAGTGACTTTTTTAGGGTTACTGAAGTTGGACTAGCTGGTATATAATGATGTGCTACGTGATCGCTAGCGATACAGCTATGTTAGCATAACATAAACACAGTGAAGCTAACTTTTTCCCACTCGATAAAAGTGGGGGTTCCCAATGGTTAGGGACAAATGCAATCGCATGGCAGGATGCTGTAAAAAGACCAAACTTCAGTCAGGAGAACAACTGAGATAATCCATCCACAATACGAGGTTAGTCATTAATATACTGCAGCAACATAGGAATAGAGCAGCTGTGAGAGAATTCAACATTAATGAATCAAAAGTACGGTTGTGGAGGAAGCGCAGTTTTTGGCTTTACTCATATTCGAAAACGTGCTTCATCTCTTCGCTATTACTGTCGCCTGGCATAATTTGCAGATGATATTGCTTGCAACCGCTGTGATGCTTTGACCATAACAGGCGCAGCTTGATGACACCATCAACATGCGCTATTGCGGTAGAGCAGAATAGTCAAAATCTCTACCGTTGGCCAAATTCATATCGTTTCTACCGAATACCGTTTATACCGCCCACCCCTAATGCGGCTGTTAGGGAAAGTGGTAGTTTGCTGAAAAGAGCTGCATGGCCAAGAAAGCAAAAGACTTCCTCAATTTCTGCCAGACAGCTCGTCTGAGCAAGGAATGGGAAGAATAGAGATCGACGGGCTGGACCGACAGACCAAGTGACTTTCACGCATTGCATTGTGGGTACCAGTGGCAGCAAAATCAAAACACTATATCAAGTGCTAGCATTTCCAGCATTCATTAATTCTGCAGTTTCAATCCCTACTTGCATTTTATTTACCCCAAAAACAGTTATGTATATTTATATGTATGTATATATGTATATATAGTTATGTATAGAGCTATATCACGTTATAACGTGATATCGAGTGAAAAGTATATTGTTCTAACAATATACATTTCACGTTTGAACGATAGAATATCACGTTATTACAATATACATAATTATCACGTTCGTACAATATGATGGATCCATGGGGTTGGGAAAGCCAGAAGCAGGGGAGCTGGAGAGGTACCTTTCATGTCCATTCACTGGAGGTGTGGATTTATTGCATGGCTTTCCCCACATCAAGAAGCTTTTGATCAAAATCAATACAGCTCTTCTTGCATCTGGAGCTTGTGAAGGACTTCTTAGTCCTGCAGGATTCCTGTTCACTGCTAAACAGTTACAGCTTCAAAGAAAGAACCTTGAGAGCAAACTGCTGCTGAAGCTTAACCATCACCTCACTGAGTGAGTGAAGAAATGGCACATTTTTGCTAAATATGCAGAAATAGATGCACACCCATACAATTTATGGTAAACTGAGCTGCCTTGTATGTGCATATGTTGAAGATGCATCGTTCTAATGTTTTCTCTGAGGCTGCTGTGCCATTTGGAGCAAAAATGAATATAAAGTTTATCTTGTCACTGGAAATGGTTTGCACTGTTTAATTATTTAAATTATTCACCGTAGGTGTTGGTGAAAATAGCTTTATGTTGTAAAAAACTGTTGTTGTGCCTTAATTTGTTGATGTTTTTACATACATTCCTTTTTAAAATACTAAAATTTGTATATTTATTTATTTTTGTTTGTCTGATAGCATTTATTTATAAAATAAATCGGACATTTCAAACAGTTACTCACTACTTGATTAGTCTTTTCACCAAGTACTTTTTTACTCTTACTTGAGTAACTTTTTTGACAACTACTTTTCACTTTTACTTGAGTAATAATATTTTAAAGTAATGCTACTCTTACTTGAGTACAATTTTTGGATACTCGACCCACCTCTGGTGATCACTGACTGTTTTTAGGAGCTTTTTGAGATTAAATAGAAGAAAATACATAACATTAAACATGTTAACAACACAAAAGCCATATTAAACGCAGACTACTTCTCCTGTTGCTACTTCAATCATGAAACTGATCAATGATCAGCTGATCGTCTCTCTTGTTTGTTTATTGCCCACTTTGAGCCAGAAACAGGAAACCAGCGGATGTCGAGCTAAACAACAGCAGCACGTTTAAGGTTGATTAGCTGTTGTTAGAATTTATTTAATATTAATTTCTAGTATCAGCTGGAGCCACAGCTGTAAAGCTGCTGGTCATGATATCGGTTTGGATATGTGGTAAGGCAAGGCAAGGCAAGGCAAGGCAAGTTTATTTGTATAGCACAATTCAACAACAAGGTGATTCAAAGTGCTTTACAGAGACATTAGAAACAAGAACAAATAAAAAGCATGATTTAAAATTGATTAAAACAAGCAAATAAACTAACTAACTAATTAACAAACAAACAAACAAACAAACAAAACAGTATATAAAATCAAAACAGATAAAATCAGAACAGTAGATAAAATCAGTAGTTAAATGTAAGTTTTGAAATTTAAGCTTAAAGTGTGGATTTGGTGCTTTATTCAAATGCAGCTGAGAACAGGTGAGTCTTCAACCTGGATTTAAATAAACTGAGTGTTTCAGCTGATCTGAGGCTTTCTGGGAGTTTGTTCCAGATATAAGGAGCATAAAAGCTGAATGCAGCTTCTCCGTGTCTGGTTCTGACTCTGGGAACTGATAAAAGACCGGATCCAGATGACCTGAGGGATCTGGATGGTTCATACTGGGTCAGGAGGTCATTGATGTATTTTGGTCCTAAACCATTCAGAGCTTTATAGACCAGCATCAGAACTTTAAAGTCTATCCTCTGACGGACAGGCAGCCAGTGTAAGGACCTCAGAGCTGGACTGATGTGGTCCACTTTTTTGGTCTTAGTGAGGACTCGAGCAGCAGAGTTCTGAATGAGCTGTAGTTGTCTGACTGATTTTTTAGGTAGACCTGTAAAGATGCTGTTACAGTAATCAAGCCTACTAAAGATGAATGCATGGACTAGTTTTTCCAGGTCCTGTTGAGACATCAGATCTTTTATCCTTGATATATTCTTGAGGTGATAGTAAGCTGACTTTGTTATTGTCTTAATGTGTTTTTCTAAGTTTAGGTCTGCATCCATCACTACACCCAAATTTCTCGCCTGGTTTGTGGTTTTTAGATGTATAGATTGAAGTTCTCTGGTGACCTGTAATCGTTTTTCTTTGGCGCCAAAGACTATTACCTCAGTTTTGTTTTTGTTTAGCTGGAGAAAATTGTGGCACAACCAGTCATTGATTTCCTCAATGCATTTACCAAGAGCCTGTACAGGGCCTCGGTCTCCTGGTGACATTGTGATATATATTTGTGTGTCATCTGCATAGCTGTGATAGTTTATTTTGTTGTTGTTTATAATCTGTGCCAGTGGGAGCATGTAGATGTTAAACAGAAGGGGTCCCAAGATGGAACCTTGGGGAACTCCACATGTGATACTTGTCTGCTCAGATGTGAAGTTACCTATTGATACAAAGTATTTCCTGTTTTCTACGTATGTTTTGAACCAGTTTAGTACAGTTCCTGAAAGACACAGGTAAGAGGGAAACATGAAGATGAAACCAGGAGACGTCCTTACTGACTCATCAGAGCTGAACAGGTGATGGAGAAACAGGTTTACCTTTTAGGTGACAAGAATGAGTTGAAGGAAAGTAATGAACTGTTTCTGAGAGACAAATAACACCAGGATCCTTTGTAGCTGACGGCTGGTAACTGTGCAGGGTCGGGTCTGGCAAAGTTTTGCCTGGGGGCCAGGTAGGGCATTAGCAGGGAGAGGGGGGCACAAAGAAATACTTTTCTTTCTTATTCTCATTTAAAATGTCTAGCTTTTATTAAATAATTATCTGAATCTTACAACCAAAGTTTTCATCTGATGTAAAATGTATAGAAATCATACATATACCAACAAGACTGTACATCACTGTCACAACAGCGTTTGTTTTCATTCAAAGGCTTTATGGCTTTTCCTATAATACCTGGTGGGCTGGTCTCTAGTCAAAACGCCCAGGCCGATTTTTTGTCACAGTCCAGCCCTGCCTGTCTCATTATGTTTGTGTTTGGGAGTGAACAATGGTAGGTGGCAAACACTGGGATGGTTTTTCTTGAAGAATGCTTGTCAGCAAAAGCACATTTAGACAGAGCGCCCATGACGCTTCTTACCTGTGTCTGTGTACTCTGAGTCCAGACCAGACTGAGCCAGAGAGAAGTGAACCAGCAGCAGCAGGGACCAGAAACGCATCATGTCCTAAGCATCAACTTACAGGGACGTCCACACTCTGAGCACTCTGCAGCAACAACAAAACCAAACTCAACCACCATTATGTCACTAAGTCTTCAATTCAATTCAATTCAATTCAATTCAATTCAATTCAATTCAATTCAATTCAATTCAATTCAATTCAATTTTATTTATATAGCGCCAAATCACAACAGCAGTCGCCTCAAGGCAGTTTATATTGTACTGTATATCCTATAATAATAGATACAGAGAAAAACCCAACAATCATATGACCACCTATGAGCAAGCACTTTGGCAACAGTGGGAAGGAAAAACTCCCTTTTAACAGGAAGAAACCTCCGGCAGAACCAGGCTCAGGGAGGGGCGGCCATCTGCTGCGACCGGTTGGGGTGAGAGAAGGAAGACAGGATGACTTTAGGTGACTGTAACACATCTGCAGCATCATTGAAAACAGAGGGCGCTCCACTCACCCTCTGTGCAAACAGCTGTTCAGTCTATCTGTGTTTGTTAACAGGATCAGAGTGTGCTGGCTGTTGAAGGTCAGAGGCCTTTGAATCATCTCCTTTTGTTTAACCTCTCACTGATATGAACTGATCTCTTTGCTTTTACTGTATTTATTTTATTTTTATTGTACAGTAAACTTACCGAGAGGCTTCGTGCAGATGTTTGTGTGGCTGGGATCTCCACTGGAGTCTTTGGGTTACTGTTATGTTGTTCTACATGTCTTAAATCTGACAGACTTACCGTCTGTGATTATAACCAGACAATCAAACAAACTCCATCAGAGCTGAAATAAAAAGGAAACTTGAAGCTAAATAAAATAATAATAATAATAATAAATATTAGAACATAATAACCCTGGTTTAATGAAAGCGGAAAGCCACATCTCTGTGTGACATATGTTTAATTCCTTATTGAATATAAGAATATATAACATTATCAGCACAACACAGAAATGGCATTTATGGCATGATTTAGAGAAGCTGGACTCACTGTGTATTTCTTTATTTGTTTTTAAATTTATTATAGCTTTCACTTTGTTTTCACTTTCATCTAACTTTAATATTTTATTTTTAGTTAAATGATGGAGCAGAGCAAAAGCAAACAGCCTGACTGAGCACTGGTGGGGTCAAAGGTCACAGCAGTGGTACCTGTAGTCATTCATGCAGCAGATGACTCACCGTCAGTGGAAACAGAGAGGACTGACACGTTAGTTTGTCCTGGGATTTAGGCTCCAACCTCGACAGAAGTGTCCCGTAGCACGTCTACGCCTGAACCAGCGGCTCTAGTTATGGTTAAAACCCTGGTGGTGTGATTACAGATGCCCCCTGAGGGCGGGACGAGGGTCGTCCATTTACTGTAAGAGAAACACGGAGATGAAACGCCTACACAAGGTCATATTTACTCTGGAGTCCCTGTTTACTCAGTGACCACAATCTGCCAGGCGGTCTCTATTAAATACACTCATTATATAACAGTGCACTTTATGCGTTTTCACTAATAGGGACAAAACTGTAAATTCATTTTAATGCAAAACCTATGACTGTTACAGCTGCTCCCTCAATAACAGCAGGTGGGGGCAACTATGACACTAAAAATACATCATATTAAAGCAGCATTACTCACAGTATTCACAGTACTTCAATAGTACCTAAGAATGTAACTTTAAAATGTTTCGCTGGTATTCTTTTACATTTTTGAGCAGGATTAGTATCATCAAAGGGCCACGAATGCAGATATAGCACAACAAAGGTCAAATCCACATGAACAAATCCAGAAACAGACAAAACAAAGTCCAAAATCCAAAGGAAGCGGAGAATACTGGAAATTCCAGGAGTGGAAGGTAAACACAGAGGGAACACGCTGAGCAGGAGCAGGAAGTACACATCGAAGCTTCCTCTAGTGTGTTTTTTAGACACTAGCATGTGTCAGTTACCAGTATCCTGTGCCCTCATTGGTAGTTGCTTGAATTGTTCACCTTGAAGTTGAGTTCTTGGGACCCGCCCACTTTGCTTTGGCAGAGTTGTTGTTTTTTTTAATCTCGTATGTGCTGAACGTCACTGACTGTCTGTGATTGCTGGTCTCTACATTTCTGTGAGTCATTTCCTATTTGGGAGCAGCTTCACAGTTTTCTCTGAGCCGTTGTCATTTGATCAGAAAACCCTGATCCCGCGTCCGCTCCCTCCTAATACCAGAGATGTCTTTGGGAGTGTGAAGGAGCACTAAATAAAAGTAAAAATACCACCGCATTTGACCTTATGTTACATATTTTACTGTATTTTATCTGAATGTGAGCTGTGCTGCTTTCCTCCTGCTCTCTGGGCTTGCTCCACTTTCCTATTGGCTGCCCTGCAGCCAATCAGATCCCTCCAGGGCCTTTCTAAGCTGTTTGAAGGTGAATTGCAGGGTCTTACATGAGAATGATCGTATAAACAGTAAATACAGGACCGGTATCACCAATCATTTCAACTTGAATGAATCTATATAGCTTTAAATGTGAATACTGAATAAACATAAACACTTTTTAATGGCACTGCATGACATGCTTCTGTTGTTTTAAACATTCTGTATAAATAAAAATGGCCGGCTGTTGCGTGTCACGCTTTGTTGCTTTGTGATTTTGAACGGCATCATCTTAGCTCAATAACGATTCCTCCTGAACTGTCGGGCAGCTGAGCTTCAGGTTTGCAGCTCTGCTTTGTTCTAGTTTATTCAATGGCCTCTGTTTTAAGTTGAGGTTCTATTTTTTGTTGCCCTTCCTGAACTCATTCCAGTGTCAATAAAAGGTTTCAAACTGACCCAGAACGATTCATGTTTCTCCACGCTCAGCACTGTCACTCTACTGAAGCCCCGCCCACCCAGAGGAAGTCGGATTCATACAAGAACATGACAGGAGCCGAAAGCCATCACATCACATTGTTTATTTCTAACACAGAACCAGAGACAGCACAGATGAGCAACACGGAGTAAATGAGCTCCACGGCCAGCGTGAGAGCATCTCCTCACCTCCGCGGCCTCTTGTCCTCCTGCATAAATTAACTTAATAAAAATAAATATGCATTATAATAATAAGTTGCTTTTATAGTCAGTCGGTGGCTGGACTGATGTTTGTGTAGTCAGGGCTGGCTGTGTGTTTATATCAAGCTGCGTCAACTACTCGTGGGCTTTAACTCCGTCTTCTTCCTCCTGGCTGTCTACGGACCTCCTGGCGAACAGGTGAGTGGGGTCTCGGCCTCTGAAGCCCGGCTGGATGTTGAACACGGGCATGTTCCTCCAGCTTGAGGGGTTATTGTAGGCGGCTGAGCCGGATTCTGCGGTGCAGGGTTTGTTCTGGATGAGCTGGAGGAAGATTTCCATGTCGGGGCCCAACCGGGACACGATCCCGGCCCTCACCGCCACCACCGTCTGCTCGTCGCAGGCCTGCAGCGTCTGGAGCAGGGTGCTGTAGTACCTGCAGGCCAAACAGACACATGTTCATCTCAGACCTTGGCCTTCTGCTTGACAGTTTCAGATTTGCATCAAAATTTTACAGTACAAAATTTAAACATTTATAATAAGTGGTGTAAAAGTTTAGTTTCATACATCAAAAAAAGTTTTTAACGGCTGAAGATTTCTTAAAAATTGTCCGTCGACCCATTTCAGGCCTGTTTTTTCTGCACATTGAGACTGAGGCCATGTTTGAACATGAATATATCAAAAACTATCAAAGATGAAAGCCTGAAATCATTACCTAAATAATACTAAAACACAACACAGAATACGTCTGAACATTAGATTCTTAATTTTTTTAAAAAAAATCTAATTCAATAACACAATTGAACAAATATCACAAACTGTAAGAAGAAAAAGAAAGTTCTGGAATTTCCAGATGAAACTCAAATTATAACTGAGAAATAACTTTAATGTAAAACGAATTCTTTGTTAGTGAGTAATACAGTTCACAAGCACCAGGAGTCGCCCCTCAGCAGGCTTCCGGAAGGTGTCCAATCAGAAGAAAAAGGGCTTTTTTAAGAGTTCTTAAAGAGACAGGAGCTAATATAATGATTCCTCTTAAACTTGTTCTTAAGATATTTTTACGTTCTTACAACAATATTTTTAATTGCCACCACTATACAAACATCACATGAAGGTTTTACTCCAGGCTCCACTTAACAGTGTCCACAGTAAACTATATAGTAAAAATGTACAGTATGAAAAAACAGTGGTCAGCAGCAAATATGTACCATGCAACAGCACGTGAGAGGACAGATGGGACTCTTGAATACCATGTCTGTCAAACCACACACTGAAATTTACTGTATGAGCCCAAAGTTCTCTAAGAACTCCTCCCTAAATGTCCCCCTTTTATAACTGGCCATCCTCCAGAAACTAGCTGAGGGGCAGTAGCATGTACTTTTTAGGTGTAGCTGCAACTTTACTTTAAGGCCAATTTTATAATTATAGATTTATAAAACATGCTAAGAAGCTAAATTAGGTACCATGTATGTTATCGTGCTATTGCTTTAGCATCTCCACTCTAAAGCAGGTGCGAGCATTGCCTCACCATTTTGTATGTGTACTGGGTGCTCACCTGTTGGGAAAATGAGTAGGCACCTGCACCACCTCTCCAATGGCGTCAGGGTTAGTCCTAGCCACAGTGCAGATGTCCAGGCTGGTGTAGCACTCTTCTTGAACCTTCGATGAGATGGACAAACACTGACTTAGGATCATAGAAGCACTTTCTCCTCTCCTCTAACCTGCAGAGGTAACAGGATGCTACAACACTAAAAGGATGGGGTTAAAGCTAACAGTGATACAGGTGTTTTCATATATAAACTGATGGAGACACTGAACAGGTTAGCCTGGTTCTGCTGGAGTTGTCTCCAGTTAAAGGAGAGTTTGTCTTCCCCACCTTCACCAGCTGCTGCTGTGAGACATTCCTTGGGATTTTTAATATCTATATAATACGGAGCTTTAACTTCATGAGCAAAAGCTAAATAAAAAAGAACTGAAGTGATTTTTATAAGGCAGCATAGAAGTTTGTGAGCTGGCAAACCTCAGCGATCATCCTCTGGAAGATGTTGCAGCGGCGGATGGACTGGAAGACTTTGCCCGAAATTCCCTGAGACATGCAGTGCAGACTCTTCTTGACGAACGTCTTACCCTGTGGAGAGAACATTGAGGTCAGACGACAGGTGGAGGACAGGTGGAGGACAGGTGGACAGTAAGTCACTAACCTCGGTGTTGAAGCTTGCGGCGGTGTGCAGGAACAGCTCGCAGAGCTCGTGCATCCCGTCGGTGTCGCAGGTGGAGTTTTCCAGACAGGAGAAGAACCCACAGCCGACGGTCACGGCGCCGCTCAAACATCTGGCCACATCAGCTGCAAACACACAAACATGCTTCACACTGGACTCACAGAGCTTTCCAGATGATTGACCCATCAAGCAGTCGCATATGGGACAGATGTGACTTGAATATGATGCAAACAAATGGAAGGAAAATATGATTTGAATAGAAAAAAGTGACGCATAAATTATGTTTTTACAAATAGGGAGGGCAGGAAGTTTTCTAAAGTTATCAGTACTCCATACTGGAACTGAGATGATCACCCCCCCACCCCTTCAAAAAACAATACATGAGTCCATTAATGGTCGCTGATCAAACTTCAGCTTTCTTTTAAAAGACAGTTTTTATGCTAATAATACTTCAACGACAGACAGAAGTGAGAGGATGAAGAACACCTGCTGCTGTGTTTAGAAGATTTAAAGCCAATAACCGATCAAATATCAGCTTATTGATCCGGTAATAATCAGGTACAGACTCCAAACATTAATGCGTTCACTGCAGTACTTGTACTTGTAGCAGACTACTGTGAGTGCAGTAACACAAGTACTCACTCGGGCTGTTGGCGGAGAAACGGGCCCGGCGGGGAGCCGCCTCCTCCGGCAGAGGCTCGAAGGCGGAGGAGGAGCAGAGGAGGAGGAGGAGGAGCAGAGCGGAGCCGCGGAGCATGGTGCCTCACACTGAGGATAAAGATGAAGCAGCAGGAGGAGGAGGTGCTGTGTGTCTGCTGTCTCCAGCTGAGTCTCCTGCATTTATACACAGTCAGCGGGGCTCGGACCAATCAGAGCGGAAGGTTTCGGTTGGGGGGGGCTGTTAATGGTTTATTGAGGAGTAATGAACTTGCGGAGTTAATTGGTTATTTCCACACGCAGAGGAGGAATTTCCGAGCAGCAGTGAACTCAGCGCATAAAGTTTGGACTTCAGGTTTGATTTAATGTGACAGAAACTCTCCTGAGCTCAAGTGTCACCTCAGCACACCTGAACATGAATATGGTGTCAGGTACAGCAGAGCTTTAACATGATAACATGGGGTCAACTGATCGGAGCGAACAGCTGTTCACATTGTGGAAGGTTAAATGAGCCGAACCCTCCACCAGCACTGCTGCATTCATACTTTTAATTCAATGCTGCAAAAATATTAAATAAATATTATTTCAATATTGGAGACTCAGACGGACTCCCGGCAGGTCAGCGACAGCCTGTGCCTGTGGTAGTCCTGAACCCTGAATCTAAACACCGAAGATCAACATCCGGAGGTTCACCTGTGTTTACATGTCAACACGTTCTCACGTGTGACGCATCAGAATAAAAGCATCAGGATAAACGAGCCTAATGTCTCCTATCAACTCGGGATAAGGTCACATTCACGAGGTCAGCCTCGCTCACTCTAACACTAACGGTGGAATTAAAGCGGAAGGTTTCGCTATGCTGCTGCTGTGACGTGACTGTGATGTGTTATCTTTACCGTGGGAAGTGGATGTGTTTAATTCCAGTCACGTTTCCAGATTTCCTGTGAGAGAAAACAAACAAGCACGCACTTACACACCGACACACACAAACTAGGATCGAGAACTGGAGTAAAGTAAAAGTACTTAGTACTTGCTCACAGGTCTGTCCAGGTACATTTCGCAGATTTTTGAATGGAGTCTGGTGGTCCCGTCCTGGTCGTCCTGATGCTGAAGCTTAGCCTACTTTCTGTTTTGTCCTTCAGTTTAAAACAACATGAAAACATTTATGAGCACTTTATTTAAAAAAAAGACATCATTCACCTGACACTTATTAACCTTTATGTTATTTAAACAGATTTTTACTGGTAACTTATTATTAATGATGACAGAGGTTTTATTAGACACAGCTGAGCATTTTGCATTTTGGCATAATTTGTGAAACTTGAAATTGCTTTAGTACTGAATGGTAAAAATTAGGCTTTCTTGAGGGGTGGGGGTGGGGGGGTGTTGACCTGTAGTGTAGTTTTGATCTACTTTTGCTGCTGGTTCAGTGAATTTTGATTGAAGAGCGATGGAATCTGGACTTTGGGAATCTGTGAGATGTCCAGTTTCCGGATCGGATCGGCATGTCCTGTACATGGGATCCGTGCTTTGTGTGTGTGTGATTGCTGTAAAGTAAATAAAAAAGTAAAATTTAATTTATATAGCACCTTTCAAGATAAAAACCACAAAGTGCTTCACAGAAGCTAAAACATAAAAATAAAAATCAACCAAAAGCAAGTTTAAAAAGATGAGTTTTTAGCTGTTTTTTAAAAGCGACCACTGAGTCCACAGATCTCAGGCTCAAAGGGAGAGAGTTTCACAGTCTGGGGGCCACAGTTCCAAAAGCTTTGTCGCCTTTTGTTTTCAGCCTCATGTGTTGGACAACCAGCAAGCCCTGATCACATGACCTCAGGGACCTGCTGGGAATGTATGGATGTAAAAGTTCACTGATATATGTTGGTTTTTGTCCATGCAGAGCCCTGAAAGTCAAGGTCAAAACCTTAAAGTGGATTCTGAATTTAATAGGGAGCCAGTGCAGCTGGATCAGTAGGGGTGTGACATGGAAGTACTTGGAGGACTTGGTCAGAAGCTTTGCAGCAGCGTTCTGAACAACTTACAGATGCTCCAAAGAGGCTTTACATAAACAAGTAAACAAAGAATTACAATAATCCAGACGAGATGAAACAAATGCATGAATGACAATTTCTAATTCTGAGCCTGATACAATGGACTCAGCTTAGCAATGTTTCTCAGGTGATAAAAACAGGAGCAGACCAGAGATTTAGTCAGAGCTGAGTCAAGAGTTACACCAAGGTTCCTGACAGGTTTGGCAAATGTAGCAAGTGGGCCCAAGTTTGTGTATCTTTATGGTGATCTGTTGATAATCTAATCAGATTTCAATAAGCAATGTGCTGTTGATGAGGAAATTATATTTAATCAGGTTTTGTGTATAAAATCAATCATGTTATTGTTTTCACCAGCAGCCAGTCGCCGTCCCTCGTGAACCTGGTTCTGCTGGAGGTTTCTTCTTGCTTGAAAGGAGTTTTTCCTTCCCGCTGTCGCCAAGCTCTTGCTCTTGGTTTCTCTGTGTTATTATAGGTCCTTACCTGACAGCACGTCTCAAACTGAAGGCTGCAGGCCAAATGTGGCCCACCACATTGAGAGCTTCTGCATGATTGTCTTAAAATAAGTTTACTGTTTTCTGCTTAAAAGCGTATCAATGCATTTTAATTGTTTGAATCCCAATGCCCCCGGTACCAGGGCGAGAGGGAGAACATCTGGTTTAACGTGATGTATTGCCAGATCTGTTATTTAAATATAGGTATGTGTGCCATCCACAGAAATGTCAGAATCTCATCTAAAAACTCATGAAACCATTTTAACTTGGTTGATAATTGATGCATCATAATGAGAGTCAGATGTGTTTCACTCAGTAATCAATAATTAAACTTTTGTTAAAGACGAGAAAAGCACAAGGGAAAAAAAACCTATACACAGCAATCATGAAACATGTCTTTAAAGTGAGAACCAGTGAAAACAAAGACCTTCATTTCATTATTTGATTATCCATAAAAGCAGAAACCACGGACAGGTGATCAGAGGTCTCTGCTCCTCGTCTTGTTCGTCTGAAGTGCTCGGCTTCTCTTTTTTGGATCTAGTTAAACTCGCTCTTTGTCTCATCAGCGTTTTGTGGGTGGTGTGGAAAAATCGACGTGTCTTATCAGCTCCCACGTTTAGATGGAGGCACGCTTGACCAGAGGAACCAGTGAACCTGCACGGCTCTGCTGACTTCATCAGCACGGAGGTCAAAGGTGCTGATAACCATCTGCACCCATCATGCTTCATCAACTCCCCCCACGGAAAACCTGCTGCCATAAAAACGGCAGCACTTGAGAGCAGCCCCTCACCTGAGCGTGGCCCTGAACACCAGGAGATTTATATTTTATATGGGAGCTTTGGAGAGTTTGGGGGAGTTATGGAGACTTCCGCATCAGCAGTGTGATTTCTTTTTCAGAAAAACTGAAATAAGTTTTTCTGGAAAGTTTTTAAAAAGGTACAAAAATGCCCATAGATGTGATACAGGTGCAAGGTTTATATTTCATTTGTCAGGAGGTTCAACAAAAACTCGGGTGTGTGAATTTTCAGGCTTTGCTCACTCTTTTCTCACTCTGTTCCCAGGAAACAGAGAGCAAGGTCAGAGGTCAGAGTGAACTGTCTGCTGTCTGAAGCTTTGTTCTTGTGTTGTACACAGTCTGATGTTCTCATTCAGGGCAGGGATGAAGAGGAGGAGGAGTAAAAGGTTCTTATGAAGCCGCTCTACCTGAGCCTCACTCACAGCAGCAGCTGCTCTGTGTGTAAGCGCTTCCTGTCTGATGCAGTGTGAGCGATGCAGGTGAACCCGGGGTCAGGATCATGTTCAGGGACGAAGCTCCTGCTGAATACAGAACTCCTCATCTTCATCACAGTATATGATATGAAGCATGAAGCTCGGTATCAAGGAAACATCCTGCAGCCTCATCTGTCCTCTGCACAGGTCCGAGCACCATCTAAGGGTAAACGTGTCCAACCCCCCACTCTAACATCATCATCCTCAGGTGTTTAACTCACTTCCTGCTGAAAACATTTATCTAACAAGAAACACAGCACAACGTTTTGTTACTGCACACATTTAAAAAGCACGAGAAGAAGTGACGTAAGCTGAGAAACACCAAGTCTAAGGGCAGGGTGGCATACTGGGCAGCCAATCACAGCAATGAAGGGAGGCGGGGTTAACTGTCAGTATGGTGTGTGTGTGTGTGTGTGTGTGTGTGTGTGTGTGTGTGTGTGTCAAACCTCAAAAAAGATATTTAGTGTGAGTTCCATGGCCAGAGTAGAGGTCAAAGGTCACACATTGTGGGATCCATACGACTCCAGTTTCATTACAACTGGATGAAGAGTTTCTGACAGCGATCTAAAAATGAAACCAATTTTCACAAGATGTTACCGTTTCTGGCTTTAATGAAGAAGTTTCGGTCTGAGAAACAAGAGCAGCATAAAGTAAACCCAGCCTGCAGTCCGAAGCTTCGCCTCCAGCTTCACTAACAACCTCATCGTGTCAGAGATCAGAGCCGGTTCTCTGAGATGATCAGCTGATGCTGTTGTTTCTGTCGGTCAGATCCTGCTTTGAGCTCAGCCTGTTTTTAGGTATCGAAGGGCAGTATTAAAAATAGTAGCGAGTGTAGTAAAGCTGTCACAGGCCGATGTTCCTGCTTCATTCACTGCTGCCACAGTGACCGGGGAACAGTGTTTGTAGGAGGCTAGGCGACCTGATTTCAGGGGTATTCTTCACTAATTATACTCATCCCCCCGCAGGAACATGTTTCCATACAGTCAGGTCGCTCTTCATCTCAGCTTCAGTTTGTTCAGCTAATTGTGGTGCGTCGTTTACTCCAAGGAGTAACCTCAAACTATACCACGTCCCGAGGGAGGTGCGGCTTATTGTTTGATTGGCATCCTTTCACATAAATATGTGGATGCTAACCGAGCATCAAAGTCACACTTCAAGCTGAAGAAGGAGAGGAGTGCAGAAGAGGTGAGGAAGAGCGTTTGGAGGTGAGGAAGAGCTGGAACTTTCAAAGGCAGATAATGTGTCAGTGAAACAATCCTGTGATGTTTCTCAGAAACTTTTTCATCCACCTGGGCTTTACCTGAAAGTGTGTCACAGGGCTAACAGTGTTATTATGGGAGGATCATTATCTCACCCGCCCCCCTCCTCTGGATGCCCCCTCCTGTCTTTTCTGGTTGCAGTCGAGTTCTGGTTCCCACACCGAGGAGCTTCATCGCTCAGACTCTCTGTCCCTCTGCTGCTTTCTCTCCCTGCCGGGTCAACCTCAGCGTCTGAAGGGCCAACGCCACACCCAACAGGTAGGTGAAGAGCAGCATCTATCTCTGATTTGGATTAAAACGCCTGAATCTAAGCCATCATAGATGGTAACCCTACCTTAACCTTTCCTCATGCGATGGTAAACTTTTTCAATTTCAGCTGGAATAATTAATTTGTTTGCTCTCTAATTGCCAAAAATGTAATTAAAAACGAGATGCATTATTATCTCCCGGGGTTAGGGTTGGGGATGGTCATTACTGACGATAACTTAGACCTCAGAGAGGAAAGAGATAATGAAATACAGAATGGTAATAGAAATACTTCAGAGGGCTAAGTCACCCTAACTTTGGAGCAAAAAAGTACTTGGGTCTAGGAAAAATATGTCTTTTATGTCTGATAGAGTTATTATGTTTTCTGTCATCTGATTTTGAAGCCTTGGGAGAACAGTTAGGGATTCAGATTATCATCAGTGATGAATATTGCCTTGATTACTCTGCGGACATGGCAGCTGGAGTCTCAGTGCCGCTTATCTGATGTTTGATGTCCATTGCCTGGGATGAATTGTACTGTAAATTCTCCAAAGATGAGTTTGTGGTCCCAAAGTGGGAAGTACACACAGACCCTCACACTCACGATCAGATGACAACATTTACGTCACTCGTACCCAAGCAAGATCACAGACGTATAATTGAGGCTTTTGATGTGACAGGGTTCCCCTCTCAGCACCTATCAGGTCATAGGTGTCCCGTCTCAGGTTGGGGCAGTTTGTGTTTCAGCCACATGCTGTGGCACAGGCACAGTTTTAGAAATTAGATCATGTTACCTCTCAGATGAAATCTCACACATTAATTGGGACCTTGCATTTTTTTATGTTAAAAGATATTTAGTTGTTTCGAAGTAGGGAAATAATTCTATACAATGGGCTGGATATTAAACAAACCCAAGTACCCAACTCCTCTGGCGTAAAACGACCAACACAGTGGAGAATCCAACGAACGGCACAGAAGAAAACATGGCTAAAACAGCTCAAAGATGACATCGGAGATCGCAGAATAAATCTCGACGAGACCAGGACAATCGCCAACAATCGCAATGCATGGAAACGAGTTGTGAAGGAAATTCGACAACCACTGGCACCCACAGCAGCGTATGGGCTGAGGAGTTGATCCAGGCCTGGTGAAAATATAAGAAGGTGGATCCTTGACGGAAGCCTCAGTAATGAGCCAGTGCTTCAGTGCTGGTGAGTTCTGAAACCATCTAGGTTCACGAACCTAGTGACATCATGCTTCCATTTTTCATATTTTCAGCAGGATGCAGCGCATCAGGGAAAGCATTCACATTCGCACCATGAAGGCCAAGAGAAAAGTGGAGGAGATCTCTAAAGAGGACGTCCAGGCCTTCCTGAAGAAGAACTCCTTTGTGCTCTTCACAGTTGGAGCAGTTATTGTAGGTATGTACACCTGCTGCAAAACAGAGACATCTCTTCAGTTTTGTAGTTGTTAATAGGAACGTGCTCTGACTGCAGGAATCGTTCTCGGATTCGCGCTGCGCCCCTACAAAATGACCTATCGAGAAGTGAAGTACTTCTCCTTCCCTGGAGAGCTGCTGATGAGGATGCTGCAGATGTTGGTCCTGCCTTTGCTGATCTCCAGTCTAATAACAGGTACAGTGCACAGCTCAGTGGTCATCCTCCAAGTTTGGAAAAGAAATGGTGACCAACCAGTCAGAAAAGTGGTTTGTAACTGTGATGGCGACAACTGTTGTAAAGTGTCATCAGCTACGTTCACCTTTAACCTCGGTATGATTTGTTATTAAGCTGTTTCCTTAAAACCTCTTAACATCATCAGCAAACCGTCAGGACTTTGGCTGTTACCTCTAAATTAGGCCTAAACGCTTTGTTGGTTTTACTAAGCTCCCTCTGGGTTAGGTGGGGTTTGGGTTATGTTAAAATCATTTTCCTAGCATTTTCACCTCAAGAAATCTTTGAGGATTGTGAAAATCTCTTTACATTATAGGTAAGCACTGATGGATGGTGTGCATTACTGTGTGACTTCACAACATAATCACTGTACATGCTGGGCTGTAATAACCTGACAGACACAAAATGTAGTAATTTTCACACCATGAAAAGATCAGCAGTGTCCCAGCTGAGCTGATGGAGGTGGTTCAGAGGGAGGTCGTCCCTACAAACTAATACTCACTGAGAGTCAGCCTTCAGCCCGGTCTGGTGATGAAGAGGTTCCCACTGATTCACTAACAAAAGAGGCAAAATTGAACTTTTTTTTCTGCTGTAACCAAGCATCGACCTCCAGGGTTGGAATATGTAGCTGAATTCTAAGTCAGTCATTACCATTAACCATTAATACTAAAATAAGTCATCCCTCTCCTCTCTCACTGAATACCTGTTTTTCTCTGACAGGATTTGTTTTTTAAACCATCAAATGTTCATCCATTAAACTCATATGTTGTTAGACGATTAATTCATAACATTCCTGCTATGATCTGGAAAAACTGTGTTAATGATCAAACATATCCCGCCCTCTTTCCATCAGGAATGGCAGCTTTGGACAGCAAAGCCTCAGGAAAGATGGGCATGAGAGCCGTGATTTACTACATGACCACAACCATTATCGCAGTGTTCATCGGTATCATCATCGTGCTCATCATCCACCCGGGAAAAGGCTCTAAAGATGAGTTTGGGAAGCAGCAGACCATCGAGCAAGTCAGTCCTGCCGATGCCTTCCTGGACCTGATCAGGTAGCTACAACAGTGATGCAGTCACAGTTTTAACTGAAGTTAGTCCACGCTGTCTCAGAATGACCTGTTTTCTCATTTCAGAAATATGTTCCCACCAAACTTGGTCCAAGCCTGCACGCAACAGGTGAGCTTTATCTTTTATACCTGGTAAACTAGCTCCTGCAGCTGTTATCACTGGAACAGAAATGTTGGCATGTTAATCTCTCCAGCTGGATCATAGATCGTTTATTCCAACTACATGTTGGTGTGTACAGAGTGCTTGGAAATTTCAGCTGAACAAAGCTCAGTCTTTAAGCACTGATGAAACTTGACATGCTACTAGTCTTTTTAACCTGATGTCACCCTGAAGCTCTCACTGGGTCTGAAATTTTCCTTCTTGCCAACTCCAGCTCACTGAACGATTACAGCTCCAAGAATCTTTCAGCATGAACCCGAAATGAACCCACAGCTCGCTCCTTTTCACCTCTCACCTCTTCTTCACCCTCTCATTCACATAGAGATGCTGAGGTGCAGAAGTTTACCTCTCACTGGTTTCCAGGAGACAACAGAACAGCTCCAAACATGTCAAACTCAGAGCTTCATCTGACAAAATCAGCAGACACAGAAGTGAGACGATGGCTGTGCTGTGATTTCAGGTCCATTCACATGAATGTCTCACTTTATACAGCCTCCCTGACCGTGCCATCAGGCTGAGCTGGTATGCACTGCAGTCAGATCCAGCCTGAACATTAAAGTGACGTACACTTTTAAGTGAAAGCACTGAAGATGACTTTACCAGCAGTCCAAAAAACACTTAGCTTTGTTTAAAAAGTTTCATTTAAATAATTGACATTTACATTCATGAGAAAAGTTAAAGAACTCTTCTTGCTCTTCTTCACCACTCTCACACTGGCTAATGGCGCCGTACGACAAAAGTGGCCTCATATCCACTGATGAAGCTGCTGGTTTACTGTTGTTTCTGCAGGTCGTGCACCCCTCGATTTTTGTAACCTGGCATGTTTTGCTGCTGCTGAAGCAGCGGGGTTGAAGACACGCGTGTACAATCATGTTTTAATGATCCATCAGTGAGAGACTCCGAGATTCATTGATTTTACAGAGAGAGACAACTTCTGGTTGCAAAAAGTTTCTAAATAAAAGTTGTGCAGATGTTGACGGTGGAGAGGTTTTTGTATAAGAGCTGGTCTTGATTATCAGTAGATCAGAACCAAACCACGCTCACTCGGAAGAGGAACCTGATGAGAAATTAATGCTTAACAGGGACACTCAAACTGGAGTCCATTTTTAATCCTGATATGAGATAAAAAAGCAGTTAGGGGCAGATTTTTCCCTCTAAAAATTAAAACTCTCTAAACACGGGTGCACATTAACCAAACTCAAACCCCAGAGGGTTTACTTGTGATGGTGAAGAAGGACTTTGAATAGAAATCATAAATCTTACTGATTTTTTTTTCTCTTCTAGTAATACTTCCTGAATAACGTTATCTCCTGGTCTCCTGGAAAAAACGGTCATGATTTGATGGCTAAGTCTGAGCTGTAGACAGGCTGATGTTGATGCTGTTTAGACAGAGAATAGCAATCAGTTCAAATGGTTTCTCAATAAATATTGATCAAATATTCGCAAAGAAGAAATAAAATGCATCGTTTTTGGTTACTAAATGATGGTGGACGAGACAACGTCAGAGTAATATTACTGCGCCTATTTTTAAAACAATATAAACACTTTTAAGCCATTTACATCTAAACTCTCTGATTTGTTGCGTGCTGAACTGTTCCGCTCGTCTAACCTT
Source organism: Diplotaxodon limnothrissa (assembly GCF_057381915.1). Classification (NCBI taxonomy): domain Eukaryota; kingdom Metazoa; phylum Chordata; class Actinopteri; order Cichliformes; family Cichlidae; genus Diplotaxodon; species Diplotaxodon limnothrissa. The sequence goes on along the minus strand of NC_140602.1, from coordinate 29,014,021 downwards.
ATTCCTTTAATTCTCCCATTCTCCAGTTCAAAACCAAATATGGAAAACGAACAGTTCATGTGACGGTGACTGTGAATGACACCCTCTTTAACTCAACCAACGGCACCCAGGAGACCATGGAGATCACAAGAGAGGAAGTTATCCCGGTGCCAGGTCAAGTGAACGGGGTCAATGCTCTCGGGCTGGTGGTCTTCTCCATGTGCTTTGGTCTAATCATTGGCAACATGAAAGAGCAGGGCCAGCTCCTGCGGGATTTTTTTGACAGCCTGAACGAAGCCATCATGCGCCTGGTCGCCATCATTATGTGGTAAAACATCTGAGATTTCACTGGGAAATGTTTTGAATAAAAAGCAGTTCCCTGTCCACCATGAAAGTTATCTGCAGTAACGCACCACTCTTCACTTCTTCTCAGGTATGCCCCCATTGGCATCTTGTTCCTGATTGCAGGAAAGATTGTGGAGATGGACGATCTGACCCAGATGGGTGGCCAGCTGGGCATGTATACCATCACGGTCATCATCGGCTTGATGATCCATGCTGTTCTTATTCTGCCCACTCTTTATTTTGTCATTACTCGCCAGAACCCCTTCATCTTCATCGCAGGGCTCCTGCAAGCTTTGGTAACGGCTCTGGGGACCTCCTCCAGGTGAGCAACTTCTACCAAACTTCAACAAATGGAAGTTTTGGTGTTTTCTATTGACAGAAACACCAAAACACACCAATTTTCTTTTTGTTCATTAAATATACTTTTGCCAGAGAAGATGAGCCAAGTTACTCAAAAGACAGAAATATTTGACCTTAACTGGTGCATTCTAGTTGCAGTCATTGTTGTAAACAGCTGTAGTTGTAGCTGTAGATGTAATGGTTGATGTAAGTTGCGTTGGTTGGTTTCGTTGTCTAATGAGTGAGCCAAATGTGGCTGAAACTTAAAAAACTACAACTAAGATGGTCCAGTTTATATGGACTTCAGGTACATGTAAACTGGATCGTTTGGGTGAAACTCATCTTAAATAATTTCTGTCAATCACACATTAATTCATATCTGAGGGCCCTCAAAGATCCAAATAAATGTCTTCCATCTCACCATTTAGTTTTCAGGCTTTAACTTTGTCAAGGTTTGTTCATGTTTGAGGTTACTTACAAAAAAAGTATACTATACTCATAAATATGCACTGATTAGTCCGTAATTAGATTTTCTGACAAAGTGATCTGTTCTCATAAACTTAAGATTCATCTGTTACGTAGGAGCGGGCACCGGTTTGTGGAAGCTGTGGAAGGACATCTCCCGTTTTTGTGGATGTGGTTATTAGATATATGATCCTTCCATCTCCAGACAGCTGAAAATGAGTCAGCTAAACAAAAACAGCTGCTTCTAACATCATGCTAGCTAATGTTAGGATCAGATGTACTAAAAATGACACTTTCCTTCTAATGTGCTCAGCGTGCAATAAGTTTAAATCTACTGCAAAATCTGTTTCACTAACAGCAGCTAAAAGCAGTTAACAGAAGCTAACAGCAGCTGACAGTAGCATATCCAAAGCAACTTATCTCAGTATGGCCGTCATTGTTCAGAGGTGGTTTAGTTGAATAGTTGGTTAACTGGTTGTAGGTGGTTGGTTGCAGTTTTCAGTTTAGTTGACATGCTACATGCTGTAGGGTGTGTTGTTGCTGTTCAGTTGCAGTGGTTTGGGTAATGTCAGCAGTTGTTTTGCTGCTGTAGTTGCAGTAAATGGTTTAGTTCCAGGAGCAGTACGTAGTTGCAGCTGTTGTCGTAGATATATGAGCTGGTTATTGTTCTGTGAAAACCTCTTTCTAAAACACGATCTTGTTCTTCTTGTTGACATGTTCCGTTATTTTTACCACATTTATTGTTTCAACTAGAGATGTCTGTAAATGAGGCGTAAAAAATGAACCCGCTCTCGGTGCTGAGCACTATAATAGTGTGTCTGAAACACTTTTCTCTGTTTCTCTGGATGCTTTAAAATCCTCCTCCTCTCTGCTATCATGCAGCTCGGCCACGCTGCCAGTCACCTTTAAATGTCTGGAAGAAAACAACAGAATCGATAAGAGGATCACTCGCTTTGTGCTGCCCGTGGGCGCCACCATCAACATGGACGGAACCGCACTGTATGAAGCATTGGCAGCCATCTTCATTGCTCAGGTCAACAACATGGAGATGAACTTTGGACAGATTATCACCATCAGGTAACTAAAGTCCTAACAGGCGTCTTCATACTCAAACTCTGTGGATTTATGTCTCTTTCTCCTTCTAAAAGTATCACAGCAACTGCAGCCAGCATTGGTGCTGCCGGCATCCCTCAGGCAGGTCTGGTTACCATGGTGATTGTGCTGACCTCAGTCGGACTTCCCACTGATGACATCACTCTCATCATTGCAGTTGATTGGTTCCTGTAAGTACCTTCTTGTTGGTAATCACTGTTGGTAGACCAGCTCACTCATCATGTAAATGTAGGCAACAAGACCTTCACAAGTGCTGATCTTCATCAGCACTTTGTTGTGTTTGTCTTCATCGCCGGTGGCTTCACTGTTTTAGTGCTTAAAGGACCTCCGCTGTGCTGGTTAGACTCCAATTTATCCCACAGATTCCAGTTTGAACAGAGTCTTGGTGTTTCACGGGGCTCTGTACTCGGACCATTACACATGCTTCGCCAAGACCAAGGCCTTTAAACACAAGGCCACTGGATGGCTTTGGAAAATGTGAAGGAAAGCATAGATTTTGGACTTTTAACAGTATTTTCATATGTTTTACAAGTTTCACAGCCTTTCCTACTGATATGGCCATTCATACTACACCAAAGTATCTAAGTAAGAGATAAACATTATCAGAAAACATCTTGTTTTTCACCATCTACGATAGAAATTTCAAATTTATATTCAATTCAATTGTATTCATATCATGCAAAATCACAGCAGTTGCCTCAAGGTGTTTATGATGGTACTAAAGACAGAAAGAAAGAAACTACGAAAAATGTTGTATTTGATCACTACAGCTCACTCTGGGCAATCAGCTAGCAGAACCTTCTCTGTTGTTTTACCCATTTAGTTCTTACAATTTAAGCTGCATTGTGGCATATTTCTTTCATTTTCTACGGCCACTTTTATTTATCATGCAGAAAAGCAGAAAAACTGAGACATCCTGTTAAACTTACACTTCTTTTTCTTATACTAAAATATTTCAGGCATTAAACGCGCAGGTAAACCTCCTTACACTGACAGAAAGGCGAGTTTCACTGGTGTGATCCATTTAAAATCAAAGTGATCCATCAAGTAATGTGAGTTAGACATCCTTACAGTAGACGACATTAGAAAACATTGCATACACATACATTCAATAAAGCTACTGTTTAACAAACTGTTTAATGAACAAGATCAGCTTTGTGGGATTTGAGTACCTGGATGATTGGATCCACAGGGAGGTTAGTGTTGATGTTACCTTAACAATAACATTATTTCACCACTCTGTAATCAGTAGCTTTCCAGAACCTTCGCTTTTGAAACCACTCTTTTTCAGTGCTAATGTGAAAGGAGTCTTATCAAGTATAAACGCTGTTGTGTAAAGTACCCGTACATGAATTATCTCTCATTTAAAGGTCAAATACAGCTCCATGTCTACAACCACCTAGTGACACATTTTTCCCGCTCCCATGAGTCTCGCTCCACATCTTCCCTTTTGTATTAAATATTTTTGCAGTGAGTTTTAACATAGAAACATAATTAGGTTTCCCAAATTAATCGTTTCAATTAGAATACCCTTCCCTGAAATTACTCAGCTAACTGGGGTAATAAGAAAAAACTCTGCTCTAACTAGGATGCTTCAGGAGGACTTTCCACCTGGAACAGAAGGAAGTGAAGAGCCTGATATGCCAACTCTGCTCAGTTATCCTGGTTTATGCCACAAAGTCCGAATATCTATCGCCCATCCATTCATCTGTCCATCCAACCATCTATTCAATTCAATTTAATTCAACTTTTACAGCACCAAATCACAACAGTTGCCTCAAGGCACTTTATATTGCGTTATTAGTAGTAGTATAATATTTTACAATAATACAAAGAAAACAGAGAAAACTCCAACAATCATATGACCCCCTATGAGCAAGCACTTTGGTGACACTGGGAAGGAAAAGTTTTAACTTCCAGCAGAACCAGGCTCAGGGAGGGGCGGCAATCTGCCACCACCGTTTGGGGTGAGGGGAGGAAGACAGGACAAGGACATGCTGTGGAAGAGAGCCAGAGAGTAAAAACAAGTATGATTAAATGCAGAAAGGTCTATTAACATTTGATGCGTAAAGAAGAAACACTCAGTGCATCATGGGAATCCCCCAGCAGCCTGGTGAAAGTTTTAAGCCTAATCTTAAAAGTAGAGATAGTGTCTGTCTCCTGAATCCAAACTAGAAGCTGGTTCCACAGAAGAGGGGCCTGAAAACTGAAGGCTCTCCCTCCCATTCTACTTTTAAATACTCTAGGAACAACAAGAAAGCCTGCAGTGCGAGAGCGAAGTGCTCTAATAGGGTGATATGGTACTACAAGGTCATTAAGATAAGATGGGGCCTGATTATTTAAGACCTTGTATGTGAGGAGCAGGATTTTAAATTCCAGATTTTACAGGGAGCTAATTAAGTGAAGCCAATACAGGAGAAATCTGCTCTCTCTTTCTAGTCCCTGTCAGGACTCTTGCTGCAGCATTTTGGATTAGCTGAAGGCTTTTCAGGGAAGAGCGAATAACGAATTACAGTAGTCCAGCCTAGAAGTAATAAATGCGATAAATGCATTAAGTACTTTTTCAGCATCACTCTGAGACAGGATATTCCTAATTTTAGAGATATTGCACAAATGGAAGAAAACAGTTCTACATATTTGTTTAATACGTGTATTGAAGGACATGTCCTGGTCAAAAATGACTCCAAGGTTCCTCACAGTGTTACTGGAGGCCAAGGTAATGCCATCCAGAGTAAGAATCTGGTTAGATACCATATTTCTAAGATTTGTTCAGCTGCTATGTTCAGCTTTTTGGTCTGTGGTTGCTGTTTTTATACCCTAACCAGAAAACCAGCTGGCTCTCAGACCAACTGGTGTTCTCCGTGTTTTGCTGTTTGCAGCTTCAGACACTCATACGTCTGTGTAATGAGAGCGTATGGAAGCCTGCAGGAAGCAGAAAGTTCAGAGAGGTGTGCAGGACGTTTGAAAGTAGGCCAATCCTTTCACGTGCTCCGCTCTGAAAGTTCATTCACAGACTGTAGACCTGTGATAAAGATTAAATCCACAAAGTTCCAGAAAGCTTAGTGTTTCCGAACAGGAACAACCTCTGCAGCATCCATTTCCACAGAATAAAAACTGTTTATTCTGCTTTCAGCAGGCTTCCAGAACACAATTATTGTTTTATAAATCAGGAGATTAATGAAGGTGTTTCTGTGGATCTTTTAAAGATTTCTTCCTTTGAATGGACAGTCTGAAAGCACACGTGCTCGCCCTTTGTGTGTCTTTGCCCTCTGACCTCTGGTTTCTTATAGGGATCGTCTGCGCACTACCACCAATGTCCTGGGCGACTCGATTGGCGCTGGCATTGTCGAGTTCCTGTCCCGACACGAGCTCCGCAGCAAAGATGTGGAGATGGGAAACTCAGTGCTGGAGGAGAAGGAGAGAAAGAAACCTTACAAACTCATCTCCCAGGACAGCGACTTCGAGAATGACAAACGCGGCCACAGCGAATCCAACATGTAGCTCTGAGGTCGGCAGGTGCGCATGTAGGGTTCCCGACTCCCAGAGCGGGGACCGGATCTACTGTCATGACTTCACATCGTGGCTTTGTTAACATTCCTTTACTGGTCCATCCCAGAGGCCAAAACCACATCATCCATCAGTGTGTCACATAGTTAGCTAGTGTCCGACTTGTGTTTGCTGCTCTAATTACAGGCTGGGCGTTGGCCATATAAAAGGACCCCCAATAAAAGGAAGTGGGGACAAAGCTCATCTGTTAAACTGAAAAATATAATCACACTCTGTGGTTTCAGTCACAGACTGTATAAAAAGATAGAAACAGTCATCACTAGTTTGACTCTAGACCTTCATTAATCTCACGATTTATTAAACACGACTCGGTAATAAACCATTCACTGAGGTCAAAGGTGAAGGGAGGAGGAGGGGCATATCAATACATACATCTGTGAAACAAGAGTTGCTCCCTGTTGGTTGTTACCAAGAATGAAGTTCCAATCTTTTACATATAGTCGGTGATTTTGACCTAATTTAAAATCCTAAAAGAGTTGCTTTATCTTCCTGACTTTAGCATACTGATATTGTGATTATTATTATTATTTTATAGCTTAGTGATACCGCCTCATGCACACACCTAAACCTTTGCACTCTGTGTGTGAGTCAGCAAGACTCACTGAGGTTTTTATAAAGTGCTAATGTACGTTAGACATGAAACATAAACGTGTTAACGTTAATGATTTCATCATAAAGCTGTAAATTGGTGTTTTGTTTATTCTGACTTCAGTGAAATAAACAGAGCAAATCACTTCCTGTCTGTGTCCTTTCATCTGAAATATGGAACATGAAATAATAAAATCTGTGTGGTATGAAATACAAAGGCTGCTTTGTTTGCATGCGTGTCAAATGAAGTGTGTCATGCACATTGAGGGTTTTGGAACAATTTGCAAACCGGAGACACAAACTGACGATCATGAGGAAGCTCGTAACTAATCAGGACGAGCAGCCGGCAGCTATAACAACTATAAAAACATCTCACAAACCTTCATCTGTGGCATATTTTTGGCTTTCTGCTAAATGCTTCTTAACTGCTGCTGGGTGTGTTGTGTGGCCCTCGTTACACCGACTCTCATTATCATTAGAATAAAGCACTGTATGAATAAATATTTAAAAAATTTGGCCTGAGGAAGTATATAAACCCTCTCCTCGTTCCTGCTGCTCTCTGACTCTGATTGGTCACTTTCAAAATAAACTTCCTGTTTCCCCCTGCTGGCCATCAGAGAGGATGCAGGATCTGATTAAACTCCTGGATTAAAGCTCCGTCCATATTTCAGAAGATAAGTCTGCAGTCCTTCAGTCACCGGCTCGAGTCTCGTAATTTGATTTGATATACCTTTATTAGTCCCACAAGGGTAAATTTCCTAATTTCATAAGGTTGCCGACCTATTGCATGCAATGGCGGCACCATCTTACCCTCCGACCATACATACATTACACAAAAAATCACATGGGGAAGACAGGTCAGAGAGGTATAACAATGGAAAATGCACCACATGAGGAAAGATAAGGAGAAAAAATAACTCCCCCCAGACTGAGCTCCAACAGGGAGATCAGTTTGAGAACAGAAAAAAACACCTCTGCACATAACACATGAAAAAAATACACCAAAGAAACACATGAGAAGCAACAGGGGTGGGTAAAGGGTGAGACAGTCGATTTAGACAGTACATCCGGGCCTGCGTGCGCTGGTCTCCTTGATCCACCGTCAGCATCGGAAAGGAATAAGCGTGGAAGGCGTTTGGAAAGGGAGGGGGGATGAACAGTCTTCCACCCAACCCAGGTGGCCTTGCATGGAATGGGGGGAACAGTCTAAACACAGTCGTCATCGGGGTGTTTTTTTGATCGGCTCCAGCCTTGCAACCGCAGCTGGCGCCGACAGGGTCTCCACATGAAGTGATGGTGCTTTTTACTTTAGTGCGAACAACTCATATGAATTTCAAAGCTGTAATAATAATAAATCCAAACTAAGAGGGATGTTTCCCACTGGAGCTGCTGAGTGTGGGCCTAAAGCCTGTATACAGAAGATGAACTGACCTCCCCTGACCCACTCTCCCTAATGTCCAGCAGGAAGCAACTCCTCTGAAATTAATGAGGTAATGAGAGTCCTGCTCAGCTAACCTATGACCTCAGTAAGCTGTTTCTGGACTCAGTTGCTGATTAAAGCCTGAAAAAAACAGGAAGTTTCTTTTGAAAGCAGATCCCACCTGTGTCAGAGATGAACAGGAAGTGCGGGTAGGATTTGGGGTGGGGCAACCTGTGACTTACAGGTTTGGTCTGTAGCCATTCGTATACCTGTTTCCTGTGCTTCAACACACTGCAGCACGTCCACGCACAGAGCCCGGCCACTGCTCTGTCTCTGTTTTATTTACTCAGTCACAAATACAGACTAAAAGTTAGTTTTGCAGCTGTTTACATTCATCTTGGACTGCAACTAGCCACCATCATATTCTGAGTTTGACAGGGTGTTGCACTGTGAACTCTGGGTCCAAACTGGAAATGTGCAATAATAACAATCTTAATAATTGTGAAACTTTAAAGACGTGAGCTTGTGTTCAGCACTCCGTTCATATATGATCTCATGATGTTCAGCTTCGTCTTTCATAACTCTGACTCCGGGTCATCGTGTGTGTGTGTGTGTGGGGGGGGGGGGGGGGGGGGGGGATCACGCGCCTCAGTGAATGAACTCTTTCAAGGTGCAGACAGATGAAGCCGAGAGGTGGCGCCAGAGTGCCGCCGGACTGAAGCCATATAAGCCCAGGAGAAGAAGAATCATCATCACTAGTGATGGCCAAATGAAGCTTTCCGAAGCACTGAAGCTTGTATTGAAAAACGGTTCATTACTCGAAGCTTTTCAACACAGTCCTCTCCGGTGACATCTGGTGGTGAAAATTTTGAAGAGCAGCTTGAATCTGCAAAATAAAACGGACTGCTCAATTATCGCTGCTCACTCAAGAGTGGAGTTCTCTCTGATATTGGGCCACCGTTCCGTTGCTTTGAACATGTAATTGGTTTTGTTTTCTCGATTGGGGGGCTGAAAAAAATGTAATGCGTATCTGCGTAATACATTTTGATCAATAAACTTTCCCTATTTAAACATGCACTATGGTGTGGCCTTTCTTTGCTCATAACTCCTTGATGTTGGTAAATACAATAAGTGAGCAATATATATAATATACATATGAGAATGCACAGCACATTATGGAGTATGCCCCTGCTGTGAAGTCCTGCCTCCATCTACTTGTCGTTTAATCACTGGACAGCTGGACAGGTTCATACAAAATATTAGATTAGGCCAATTCCTATACATATTTTTGACCTAGGGGTGGGATTGATTGTGAACTGGAAAGGGAAAATGCTTAGGGAGCTGAGTACGGCTGCATCGTCACTGATTTGTAGAATCCTTTTGATTCGATACAGGATCCGATTCAATTTGATTGGAATCTGGAAAGTTTTGCCTCAGTCAGAAATATTACAATTCTGATCATTTAACAGTATATATCCATAATTTCGTATCTATTAAAAGAAAGCTGACACATGTGAGACTTAATTAGAGATGTAAACAGAGAGTTATGAAACCTGCAGCTGCAGAAGCCAGCGAAAAAAAAAGAGGCAAACACAGCGCGGACCCGACGACGCACCAAAATCTGACTCTGACGCGTCGGGTCCGCGCTCTGTGTTTACGTTTGTATGCAGAATCCGTAAACCTGCTCCCAGTTACTGTTTTAGCTGCATGGTGTTTGACGACATGTTGTGAGGTTTAACCTGAGATGCTGGCGTTTCAGGCATAATAACGTTAATTTACAAATCGACACGGGATTTTAATGAATCAATATCACTTTATTCAATTTAGCATGGATTGTAATCAGAAAAGCGATAATCAAAACCCACCCCTAATCAAGAACTTGCAAAGTAAAAACATGATCTATGTAAGGTAGCCCTTTTGTTATTTACATTTTAAAAGAGGATTAGTGTTACTGTGCGCTGGCTGAGTCTGTTTCTTTTCTTAGAAATAGTTTCTCCTGCCCTGGAGAAAATCCACTTGCATGGAACAGAAGAGGCTGTGGAGTGCAGGAACTACACTGCAAGCTGGTAGATATGCAGGTATTCCTGGGTCCTGCAGACTATCACCTAAAAACAATAAACAAAATGATTTTCTAAACTGTGTAGCAATGTAATGTACGTATAGTGTCAAATACATTGTTGTAGTCTTCATTAGCTTTAATTCACATGGAAGTGTTCCTAAAGTCATATGCTGTAATGATATTTACATTATGAAAACATGATTTTGGACATTTCAAGTTTTTCACTTCGGCAGATAAAATGAATTGAGCAAAATCAACTCAAAATATTCCCACACGCCAGAATGTCCTCTCTTCCTCGCTGGCTCCATATCTGTCAGTGGAATGATCACCTCGTCGCTCTCTGTCACCATCAACACACTCCACGAATCCCGTGGATGATTCACTTCCTTATATCCGTTTGAATCAGGTACCGAAGCAGTTACGTGCGTAATGAAGCTTCGGACGTCACTGGTCACGTGACTTTTGCCAAACGAAGCAAGCCTCGACACAGTGCTTCTGAACCAGTGTGTTGTTTTTTTCGACACACGCTCCGGAGCGTCAGCTTCAAGCGGGCCATCACTAATCATCACCACAATGTCTTCCGCGGAGTCTGCGAGTCTGGGCCGAGCGTTGTGCATCATCACCGGGGCCTCCAGGGGCTTCGGCCGGGCAGTGTCCCGGGAGCTGTCACGGCTGGTGACGCCGGGCTCCGGACTCGTGCTGGCGGCTCGCTCTGGTGAGGACCTCCATGATGTGCAGGCAGAGCTGGCCGCCTCAGAGGCGGGCCGAGCCGGGCTCAGGGTGGAGAGCGTAGTGGCTGACGTGGGTCGGACGGAGGGGCTAGAGGCAATTATCAGAGCCGCGAAAGACGCGCTTATCGAGCAGATGGATCACGTGATGCTGGTCAACAACGCAGGTGAGGACGGGCTGCGTGGAGTCACGTGTGTTTAGTGTGTGTTTGGCAGAAAGTCATCATCATTATTATTATTATTATTATTATTATTATTATTATTACACGGCTGTGCTGCTAAGTGATGTCTGAAGAGGAGGCACCTGTAACGCCCTCACTTCGTCCAATCAGATGCGCAGCCTGTCTCGCTGCCTGTGGTAAATTAGCTCAGTGACTTGGAAGAAAAACAAAATCAGTTTTGTAAATTAAATGTTTGTTTTTGGAAGTGAAGTTATGTGGTCTGCGGCAGGGCTGTGCAGAGAGGTTTAAAGGGGCACATTGAACCAGGCTGCATAACAACAACACACATTCATCAAGAATCTAATATGGGCAACAAGGCAAAGCAAACGTAGCCGATGCTTTACCTGATGGGTACAATGTTGCTGTTGAGGGGTTGCTGTGGATAGTGCTGGAGGGCAGGGCTGTGTTGATCTGAGACTGTAGACATTAAAAAGTCCATAGGAGAGATGGTAGCTGATTAAACAAGTGTCATGAGATAATAACAAAATGCAAAGATTGGTGACAGCGCTTGGAACCATAAGGCAACAAAAACTGTGAGAAATAATTTAGGCTCTGCCTGTGATTCACTCTTTGCTTCTCTTCTTCCTTCCATCCCATCATTTCATATATCACTCTCCACTTGCTATGTGAGAACAAGGCACAACTTGCTATTGCAATAAACTATAATCTAATTATCCACACCTAACAACTCTTACACTTAATCTATAATAAAATGATGACAGAAAAATGTTATAGCCCTGCCTTTAGTAGCCTCACACAGCTCCTGCTGTTTCCTCCTCATGTCCTTACCAGGCATGTCTGGACAATGTTATATCATGAGTAATTTTTTTTTTTAATCCATCTAAATAAAACACACACATGCATGCACACACAGGGACATTTTAGACCTTCTTCAGAATACTGTATATACTATGGGCATCATGGTGCTGATCCAGAATCTTTTTTTATTATTATTTATTACTAGAGCTACAATAATAAAGCAATGAGGAGAGGGAAGTAATAAATATGAAATAATGTATTGATGATGATTCCATTTGTTTCACTATCCACTCTGTGCAGGGCAAAGCTTATTACATTTTTAAACTGTAGAGATACAATCATTTTACTGCTGTAAAATCCAAATTTTGTCTTATTTAAAATATAAATCTTATATAATCTGCTTCTTAATGTATGTTCTTTAAAATACAGCGTGTGTTTTTTAATATATTATAATTATAATAATTATTATGTGGACTAGGGCTGCCACGATTAGTCGACTAGTCACGATTATGTCTACTATCAAAATCGTCGACGACTGATTTAATAGTCGACGCGTCGTTTGAAGCTTTGTAAGATCACAAAAGACGCAGGAATATGTAGTAGGATTTAAGAGTGTAATAACGGATTGAAACAGAAGATGGCAGCACTGCATGTACAAGGATGCCAGCTGCCGTTAAACCCCGAAGAAGTAGCTCTGTCCCAGAATTCATAGCGCGGCCCAGCTCAGTTTCCAACAATGGCGGCAGCTAGTTAGTTTTAATATTACTCTTATTATTCTTTCTGGGTCACAAAATAAACGTTTAACATATTTTCAGGCGAGAATGTAGCTGTGGAAACCTGAAATATCTGCTCAGTTTATCAAGACACCGCATATTTTCAAAAGCGCTCCGACGTTTTCGGAGACGTCTGTTACCCACTAGCTCGATAGCTAGCCGGGGGCAAGGCTCACTAGAGCCGTGAGAACACCGGACTCCCGGCAAATCGTTTTCAAACCCACCGCCGTCTTTCGCTACTCAGGTTAAACATATGAGTCACTTAGATAACTTAAAAATGTTATTGTTTGGCTTTTTTTTTTTCTTTTTTTTTAGTATTTTATTTGTTCCTGAGTAAATCTGTTTGGCTGAGATTAAAGTTATAGTTTTTACACAGCTGAATAAACGTCAAGCAGACAGCTGATTATCAGAAGTGTGAGATGCTGGAGAATCTACTCCGGTGTCCTGTTATATTTTAGATAGCAAGGAGTTTATTAAACTTCACTGAAACAAACTATCATCTTGTCTTTATTTTTAGTTAGCACATACCTTAAACACTTAAAGCTGTAAGCTAATGATAGTTATATATGAGCAGATGCTGCTGGTGCAATAAGCTGTACGTTTTACGTCCAATGGATGATGATCTGATTAATCGACTAATCGCAAAAATAATCGGTGACTAGTCGACTATCAAAACAATCGTTTGTGGCAGCCCTAATGTGGACATGCATATTAGATCGTTTTTTAGTGAAATATAATCCCTCCAGAAAGGCAGGAAAAGCCCTGTAACTTACTTTAAAACTAAATATGTTTCTAAATACTTTAAAACTAAATATGTTCCCTAAAACGGTGACAGAGCTACAGACCCATGACAGCCTTACACAGGTAGCCAGCAGCTATGACCAGCACTACTTGTGTAGTTAATAAAAGGACAGGTAATGTTTGTCGCGCTGTTGCACAGCACGCTCGTTTGTTTCAGTTCGTCAGTTGCAACAAGACAGCTTACCAACGTGTACGTAATAAGCTAATACTCCTGTGTGCTACACACTACAGTGTGCGCTGTACACCTACTTACTGGTTTTGTAGCATCAGTCTGTTTCTCTGAGTTAACTTGTGTTTCTCCTACAGCTCCGGACCGCAACAAATGCGCGTGCTCTTTGTGAGCTCGTTCCCGGCTCGTAACCAGCGCGTTCTGCCGTCAAGGGCGATCATTGGTTAAATGTGATCATGTGACTGATGCAAGCCAGATCCTTTTATTTAGCAAAACTGTGATTAATAGTTAAATATTATTGTTGAGGGGCACAGACAGGACTCCGCACGCACACACACATTAAAAAATAATAATAATAATTTTTTTTTTTAAAAAGTTGCCTCAACAAAAGGGCACCTTGGGCACCCATCAGGAAAGGGGCGGGTGCTCAAGCCCCTCTAGCCCCCCCCCTCTGCACGTGCCTGGTCTGCGGTTTAGATGACGTGACCGACACGTTTGTATCAGTTTGTAGTTAATATTTCATGAATGCCTTAAATGTGAGGGAATGGAATTCAAACCTCCAGTGAGGAGGCAAATTCAGGGAGGAGGACTGTAGCTGTGTCCCGAAACGTCGGCTGCATCCTTCGGAGGACCCGGCCTTCGCGGTCTACGTGTGTGTGTGTGTGTGTGTGTGTGTGTGTGTGTGTGTGTGTGTGTGTGTGTGTAAATGCATACGTACACATTTATACACACATCTACATAATAATAATATAAAAAGATGAATAACCAATACAAAAATAAATAAATAACAATAAAAAAGAATGGAAAAACAAGGAACAGAAATAAAGGAGACAAGGGGGATCATAAAATCTCTAAAAGTGAGGTTCCATAAACAAGACGCATAACTTAAATAAGGGGCTAAGAAAAATCAAACTCTTCTAAAAATCTATGCAGTTTGATTGCTTGGGGCTTATTTATTAGCTTAAGAGATTTACGGAACAGGGAGAGTTCGTTTTTAAGAGCAGGCCATGAAGGGGGGGATTTAGCATATCGGCATTTATGAATGTAATACTTAGTTATAATAATGAGATTGTTAACTAAAAACTCACTATTTTTGTCCTTAAGGATTACTCCAATTTGAATATTTTGAAAAGACCAAAAATCAATATTTAGGACATGGAGAGATTTCCATAAATTCTGGATTGTCACCCATCCATAGAACATGTGCTCTGTTGTTTCCAAAGTTGTTTTACAAATATAACAGTTGTCTAACACAAATTTAAATCTGTCTCTCATAAATTCATTGGAGGGGTAAATATTTTTTGTAGTTCTAAAATGGACTTCTTTAAATTTGGGGGAATTGGAAATTTTAAATATTTGGTTCTGATCAACGAGATCTCAGATTTGTTATAATCTAAATTGATTATTGCATGTTTCATTAACCAAGTCAAGTCCATCTAGTTTAATTTTATGTAAATTTGGAGTCTGTATAGGGCTTTGGAGCGTGATGTCACGGGGGTGGGCGTGGAAAGGATTTTAGCCCGATTCACCATTTTGGGGGTCTAAGCTAGAAGCGATAGCATAGCCATGGTTCGTACTTGCTGTGTGCTCGGCTGCAATGTTCGATCTTACGACCGGCACGGGAATAAGGTTGGATTGTCTTTTTATGCTTTCCCAACCTGGAAGCAACATGAAGGAGCTCATGTATCGGATGTTACCAAACGAAGGCGTCTAGCCTGGATAGCAGCCGTGAGACGAGTTGATATCAAGTTCTGTTACGTCTCCAGATATCAGCTGGTGTGCTCACGACATTTTCATTCCGGTAAGTTCTAAATATGTTCTTATCACACTTCAAAGCTGAATAATATTACCGTTGGTGGTCTCGGAAGTTATAGAAATTGCGATCAAACATCGAATGGAGTGACTTTGCAGACATATGTGCTATGTAACGATTCGCTAATTGTTTCGCACAACTGTAGGGAAGCCTGCCTATGAAATGGATCAAACAAATCCAGACTGGGTACCAACGCTACACATGGGGCACTCCGAAACCCGAACATCACATTCAGACCGTCACAGGAGGCGAACACAACGTCAACAAAATAAAGTACTATTTGGAGGTAAACGACAACCGCACGCCCAGCCACAGTCTCTTATTTTAAAAGTTGAGCTTAGTCAATTAACACAAACATTTTTGAGTATTCATACGGCCTTAATGTATAAACCATTTAAAACTTCCCTTGTGTATTTGCACTCTTTTTATTGGACAGGCTTTGACAATGGAGCAGCAGAGTGTGAAGGTGAAGCCTCAGCAGAAGTTACCACAGAAGAGCAGCCAGAGATGGACACCACAGAAGAGCAACACCATAACAACCTTGTTATTTTGGCTGAGGGCCAAATTTGTGCTGGACAAGTAGAAGCAGAGGTAACGGGTGCAGATGCAGAAAACATTGATATCAGAGAGAAACAGACAGAAGATCAACAACTGACAAATGATTGTGTGCGCTGTGTACAGAGCAGAGCAGAAATAAACCAGCTGCTGGAGGAGAACAGAAAGCTTAAATCAAAGTTGGACAAGACAGAGCTGAATGAAAACTTTTTAAAGGGTGACACGGAAAAAGTGAAATATTACACCGGTTTTACTTGTTTTGCTATTTTTATGTCCGTGCTCGAGAATGTAAAAGTTTTCCTACCAGCATCAAAGAAACTGTCACATTTCCAAATGCTTTTACTCACACTTATGCGACTTAGACTTGATCTTCCTGTTCAGCATCTTAGTTATCTATTCAATGTCTCCCACAAAACTCTTTCTTCTGTCTTTTCTGATACAATTGACGTGTTGTATGCCCGCTTTGGAATACTTGTACACTGGCCAGAGAGGCACTGTTTGCAAGCAACAATGCCACCACAATTTACAGACACTTTTGGAAATCGTGTAGCCATCATTGTAGACTGTTTTGAAATTCGTACAGAACGACCATCTAATTTAAAGGCTCGTGCTCAAACGTACTCACACTACAAGGGTACACACACCATGAAATATCTGATCGGGATTACTCCACAAGGTGCAATTTCATTCATTTCTAAGGGGTGGGGGGGCCGTGCATCAGATAAACACATCACAAAGCAATGTGGCATACTTAACAAGCTGTTACCAGGGGATGTAGTTTTGGCTGACAGAGGCTTTGACATCAGAGATGCGGTGGGAATGATGTGTGCGGAGGTAAAGATCCCAGCATTTACAAGGGGCTTCTGTCAACTAGATGCCAAGGACATAGAAAATACACGAGCCATTGCACACCTAAGAATCCATGTTGAACGAGTAATTGGCAGTTTGCGCAACAAATTCAAAATGCTACATACTACCATGCCCATCCGTTCTCTTCTTCCATGTGAGGGTGAAGACGTTACATTCCTTGATAAAATTGTGAGGGTGTGTTGTGTTTTGGTTAACATGTGCCCCAGTGTGGTAGTGAAACCAGGCACAATTGAGACTTGTACTTGTTAATTAATAATTGTTTAAAAAAGGAAAACCTTTTTAGTTTTTTGTATGTGTGACTGTATGAACACATTGACATTGCGTTATGTAACCATTTCTGTACCTGTATACTATAAGCGAAAGTTTATCATCACTTTGAACTCTTTGTTTCACTAAAATTACGTTATAATAAAAGCAAGATAACAAATAACTGCTTTGCACTCTTTATTTCACACTTTGACAATTGGTACATGGTAAGTGCTGCACGTTTGAAATCAAGTTATACATATTTCAATGCACTTCTGACAAAAAACTAGACACCAGAAGAAAAAACGTTGTGACCACTCGGGGCTGCATTTCGCTTAGAGAAATGTTTTCCTACAAGTTCAGGAAGGCACACCTTCTGAAAGAACTCCTGAGCTTTCTTTAAATGTGATTCCCAGAAGTGCACATCTGGGAAGATGCGTAAAATTGCCATGTCTTTTTGTGTCCATACCACGAGGTCACAGTGCTTTGCGTTGGCCACAAAGACCTGTGTTTGCACTTGTGAGTAGAAGCGATGTGTCTTCTTCAAGTTAAGTCCTTTTGCTATCAACTCGAGGCAGAAGTCTTTGTCATGTGCATTCAACGCTTGCTGAATGCTGTCACATCGATATTTAAATGGACATTTAATTTCTAGGCACCCCTTCCCACAGCATTCACACGTGGTTAGTCCATCAGGAGATGCTCCTACTTCAGGAAAAGCCATGTTAACAAGAAAACCACACATACGGACCTGTAGGTTTTTGTGACATGCTGACATTGTCTGGGTGTAGGCATGTCGAGCATCCTGTTCATGCTCCAGTCCCCAAGTTGTTTGCACATTACAGACAGAGTTAACAGGGTAGCAAACACGATTAATCACAGTAATGGCGGGTTTTTCTACAGTGGTGGCAAACACAGCGTGCATCATTGAAGCTGTGATCCTCCCAGCACGCCAAGCATACCATTCTGGGCTCTTGTGTTGCAGTCTTGTGCGTACCTCAATAGCTTCTGCCTGTTCTTCAGTAACTTTTGCTGTGTTTATGTACTTTACGCAGTGCAGTTGTAGCTCGGTAAGGCCAAGGGACTGTGCACCTGTGCTGTGCAAACACGCCAGAGACAGTGGTAATGTGGATGACTGTACAGTGTGTGATGTGTAGTATTTCTCCAATCCAGACAAACACACTGCTTTATTGTGTTTTTGAAGTGTGTCTAACACTGGTGACAACTCCTCAAACGTAGCAGAGGGAATCTTTCTTTTTGAACGACGGCTTCTTCTGCCTTTCACCACAGACGGTCCGTTTATATTTTCATCAAGAGTCTTTTTTTGTGCTGCTGAAGATGTAAAGTCAATGTTATGGCCAACCTCTGGCTGTATCTTGGTTGTGTTCCCCGGCAAAACCCAGTAAGCTGGTTCATCTGTGACTGTCTTTGTGCCACGTATCCTCACTGTTGCCTCCACTTTAAACAGAAGTGCAGCGACATGGGTGCAGGTCTCAGCAACTCCGGCCATACAGGTGCAGTGTGCAGTTTCGACCTTCCCTGTGGTGCTTACAATTACCCATGGTCGTAATGCAGGTTCATTCAATCTTTGGGAGTGCAGTACCTGTAACATGCAAGGACAAGGTTGATGTAAAGACAATAAATGAAATGAGACAGGGAGGACACTGATTGGCGTTAATAATTTGCCCGATTATCAATGTGTTAATTTGCATCTACTATACAATTATGGGCACATAATATGATAACGATATTTTAGCAGTTCAATGATAGAGGTATAACATTAATTATGGTGGGGGGTGGAAAATGGCTATGTCACTCGATGCACTCCAGCTGACTTACCTTGGTATGAATGACGACGTACTCAGATTTTGGCGGCTTGAAAATAGCCAAATCTTGCACCCAGCCATTTGTAAATTGGATATGCGCCTCCAGTGACTTGTAATTACGAAACTGGTTCGCAGTGTAAGCACTTACTCCACAAACAAGATAGGTGAAGATATCGGGGTAGGACAGTGGCGGTAAGTCGTCTGGGTCTTTACTCCACTGCCGTATGTCGTATGGGTCCAGATTTGCGATGCACTCTATTTTTTTCAAATACCGCTGCTTCGCCTCTGGACGCAATCGATCTCTATACCGTCCGTTTTCTTTCGAGCTGCTTTTAAGCATGTTTCTTGTCGTAGTCGCCGTTCCAATACAGTGTGTTTGTTTGGATCGTAGACCCCCAAAATGGAGCTGCGCTCCCACAATGCATTGCGGCGTGACGTCAACTCCAAAGCCCTATATTTGAAAAATTGTTCTTTATCGTATTTACAAGGACTATTGGGATATTCTGTGAAACCTTTTTATAGAACTCGAACGAGCAACTCATGTCATATTTCTCATTAAGCCTGTTTAATTCAAGTATATGTCCATTTCCATCCATTATGTGTCACAGACCAAATTTATTTTGTCATCCATTCTTCCACAAACATAGATTTCCCCCGATTCAATATCACCCTATTATTCCACAATGTAACGTTGTGGGGACTAAAGTTATTTTTAAACATTAATTTCCAATTTAACAAAACTTGTTGATGAAATTTGGAAAGTTTTATGGGTAGTTTAGAAATTTCAAAATCACATACTAAAAGGAATTGGATCCCCCCAACTTTGTTGAAAATAAGAGATGGTATCAAGAACCAGATCTCATTATTATTTTTTAAGAAAGATCGGAGCCAATTAATCTTTAAAATGCCATTCATTATTTCAAAATTGATTGCTTTTAAACCCCCTCTTCATAGTCTTTTATCAAGTCCCTGTTATGATTACTGGATGCTAAAGGGTGGAATGTTGGGGGGATTCTGTAAGTTTTTGCTTCTTCCTAATCACTTTTTTTTTAACATGTTGTTATTGATTTTGTTAAATAATCCAAATGAATTTTAATGTTTCTGCTTCCTGATGTTTTAATGCATGAACTCTTTAAACCTCTGTGATTCATGCTGGTTTCACCTCTGACCTTCATTACCTCACCTCCTCCAGCCTCTCTGGGTGACGTGTCACGCTTCGCTGTGAGTTTCAGCGACCTCGCCGAGGTGGACTCGTACCTGTCGCTGAACGTGAGCTCCGCCTGGTGCCTCACCGCCCGGGTGCTGCAGGCATTCCCGCAGCGCCCAGGTCTGAGGCGCACCGTGGTGAACATCAGCTCACTCTGCGCCATCAAGCCTTTCCCATCCTGGGCACTCTACTGCACTGGGAAGGCTGCCCGGGACATGATGTTCCAGGTGCTGGCACTGGAGGAGCCGGACGTCCGGGTGCTCAGCTATTCACCAGGTGAGGCAGGGGGCGTGGCCTGCTGAGCTGGTTCGGTTTTCCATGAAAAGACAAGAAGCTCACTGAAGGCAAAATACTTCAGATGTGAGTATGGAGGGCTGAAAGGGTCAAAATTCAAATCAAACTGAAGGATGTGAGGACACAGATTACGAATGTGGGTTTAATAAAATACTTCCATGGCTTTTAGCTGAATAGTAAAAAAAAATTTAAAAAAAATAAAATTCAGACTGTAAACAAAATAAAATGAATTCATTGTGAAAAAGGACAAAATTAAAATTTTAAAATAAGTTTTAAATGTTTTTAAATGTGTTTTTTTTTGGGGGGGGGTTGAAAGCGGTTTAGTTTTGACCTCTCTGGCCTGCCATACCAGACCGAGCTGAAGAAATCTGTCATAATGATTCATTAGCCATGCTGAGCAGTAGCAGGCTTCATGCTGTCCATGTCATCACTTCTTGTTTTGTGACCACTCCAGGACCGCTGGATACGGCCATGCAGGTGGAGGCTCGCTCCAGGTCAGCTGACCCCAGCATCAGGAAGTTCTTTAGTGACCAGTTCGCCGAAGGCAAGCTGCTGAGCTGTGAGGCGTCCTGCGCCAAGCTGATGAAGCTGCTTCTGGAGGACAGCTACACCTCCGGTGCTCACGTCGATGTCTACGACCTGTAGACTCGGAGCAGGTAGCACAGGTGCGTCCCGCTGTTCTGGTTCACTATAACCTGAGGTCAGAAAGAGCTTCAGTAAAACAGTGAAAAGTTCAGGGAAGAAAATAAACAGGAAGAAGATAAAGCTTCTACAAAATTAAAATGTTGGGCTGAATAAACACTGTCACGTTGCCCACGTGCTGGCTGCGTGTGTGGTTTCTGAGCAAAATGTTCATGTTTTTTTAGTTGTTGTTGTTGTTGGGTTTTTTTTCCTTGATTTTTTTTTCTTTTTCTTTTAGCCCACAGTTTCCTGATGACATCGGCGCAGACCCTAACGTAAGCTCGGGTCGACCCATACACATTCCACAGACTGTATAAAAAGATGGCACCAGCATGACCTCAGCAGAGGGCGCTGATATCTCATGCTGGTTCCCTGTGATGATCTCATCACATCTTGATTCCCGTGCTGTGTTGAAGCCGTTTTCAGGTGCCTTACTTGTTAAAGAGCTTTAAGTGGATCCGTTTGGTGTTCGTGCTGCTTGGTGCATCTGACATGTAACTTCTTTTGTGATGAGTTCACTTTTGTAAACTTGATATTGGTCAAGTTAGAAATAAATCTGAGAGTAGCTGTGTGGTCAGTTTGTGTGTTGTTGTTTTTTTGTTTGTTTGTTTGTTTGTTTGTTTGTTTTCTTCCATAAATTACAAACTCTTTATTCAGACAGCATCACACAAACAGGAAGTGATCAAATCCTGAGGTTAACAGCAGAGATGCAGCCCTTGACCCCACTCACCTTCACGCTCAACTACAGCAGGTGAGTGCAGGTACTTTTAACACGACCGAGAACAGGAATGGCTGCAGCTCAGGTGTTCTCCACCTCCTCGTTGTCATTACAGGACGAAAAAGATGATGAATGAGTCGTCTTGATATGGTAGCAAAGCTGGGCTTAAGTCTGACTAGGGTTTTTAGCTAGGAGCACTTCCTGTCACCTGTTCACAGCTGTGACTACTTTGTCTTCCCAGCAGAGTTATTCCACTTTGATCACTATATTCTCTGCTCCAAACTAACCTTTGACCTCAGTGTGACTGCAAAGCATGACTGTCAGCTGACTGATGTCCTGTGTGCGACCCACACACAGTGTGTGCGTTGGTCGGGTCACACAGGACTCTCCATAAAGAAACTAATAATGGAAAATTTCATTTTAAAATAAAAATACAAAATAACAATAAATAATTTAAAAATAATGAGCCATGTGTAAGCCTGAAACGATTTATCGAGTAATACAGTTTTACCCAGAAACACTGAGAACACCACAGCGGCAGTGGTGAGGACTCTGGCACAGTTTAATGTGGAGGCAAAGTCTGTTTACACACCAAAGAGCAAAGAGGCGGAGCTCAGGCGAAGTGAAAGATAACAGCAGCTGTTCCTGTGACCACCATTAAACCCTTTAGTGAGAGACCGCTGCAGGAGCGCCCGACCAATAAACTTTGACACAGTTTGTTTCACACAAAGACAAATCTGCTCCAGAAGTTTTATTGAAATCTGGAGATGAGCTGTGAACTTAGCCTGATGCATGTTTAAATCATAGAGCCATCATATTTTAAATGGAAGCGAACAAGGGTGAGTCTAAAGGAGGGTGTGGGGTGTACTAGACCAGATTAATTTGAAGGCTTTGTAACATTTTTCAGATTAAAAGTGGAAAAATATATAATATTGTATTGTTTTGAAAAACCTAAAAAATAAAAGCTTTTTTCACAAGACAATAAAAATTAATGTGAGCTAGTAAAACTGTGAGCTACTGACCGGAAGGATTTTAGGTTAAACACTGAATTATTCATGTCTACACCATCACAACAGAAACTTGCCTCCTATTAACATAAGAAAGCCTTCCAAGAAGAGAAAAGGTACATTTTAATGGCCTAGTTAAGGTTGTGTATATATCTTATATATTTTGCATTTAAGTCGATGTTTAATTAAATTAAATTGTAATCTGAAACAGATTAAAATTAAAACAATTTTTCATAGATATTGTTTACAGTTAAACTTTAAAACATTGCCGTTTTTAAAATAGAAAAGAGCAGTTCATTCTGTTTTTTTCTCTTAATGTTTATTATTCCTCATTAAGAAGACAAAAGTGTTCCTTGTCCAATTACTTCATTACCAAAATAATCGATAGCTGCAGATCTCCAACATCACAAAGTCTCTCTGATGCCTTCTCCGAGGGCAAACCGCTGACCAGGCTGCTCCTGAACATCTGCCCAGGTGAACATCTGGATCTCACTGACTCAGTGTGGGTTCTTCCACATGTTCACCTTCAAACCTACAAACAGACGCAGCATAAAAACCTGATTAAACGTACTCAGCTAATGACAGCTGCTCACTGGCTTCCCCTGCTGTTCTGAGTTAGACTGTAATTCTTCTCAACACGTTTACCCCGAGCAGCAACTTTAACTTTACACGCGCGCACACATACACAGATGCGTTTGTCACGTCATGGTGGGGCTTGGGGGTTTACTGATTATTGATTATTATCTGCAGCAGCAGGACACCTCAATCATCATCAACCAGGCATGACAGTTTCTCCACTGATGGCGCCGATCACCGTCTGCAGGAATCGCCAGACGACCCTCAAACAACATTTCCTCCAATGGCGGAGGAAACGTTGTTTGTCATCGGGACAGAAAACAGCTGACTATCCACCTAGCCGCAGAAACCTGAAAGTAGACGTGACATTAGGGCTGCACGATTTTGCATAAAATGAGAATCACGATTTTTTGGCTTAGAATTGAGATCACGATTCTCTCACGATTTTCTTTTCCAGTATAAATATTTATTGTATACAGTATAAATTCCAGTATAATAATTCCAGTATACAGTATAAATTCCAGTATAAATATTTCCAGTATAAATATTTATTGCACTTATTAACTGCACATCAACTTCGTAACAGTTGAGACTGAACATAAAAACAATAAATAAACATAAAAACAACAAATGTCTCACGCTTTGTTGTTGCCGCAAAATGTTGTACTGCTTGAAATTCCGTCTCCGTTGCTGGACGCTGCGTGTATAGAGCAGGTAGTGCAACAATAGAAAAATAGTTGCGGGACGGCACTGTGTAGCGTTTGTCTAGGGTGTTGATCATTTTCCTAAATCCCTCGTTTTGCACAGTGTTGATGGGAGCCATATCTTTGGTCAGGTGATAAGTGATAGCCTCCGTAATTTCTTTGTGCCTGCGGGAGTTCGACGTGTATAGGGAAGCGCTGTATAAGGTTCCCGTTATTGATGTTTGGGTGGTTGACCGGGACAGATTTTCTCCTGTCACTTTCTCGTCATCCCTGACGTGCTCAACGTTGTTTTTTCCCTGCTAATTTTAGCATCACACGGCACAGCTTCTGTATCACGTGGTATAAGGCTCCGCCCTTGTCATTTGTTGAGCAGGAAGAGTGAGCCTTGTTTTCATGCAGATTACGTCCCGGATCAAAATGCGGTACAATCGTCGTTGTCGTCTTTTTTTTTCTTTTTTTTTTTTTAAATCGTTGTCATTTGGAAATGAGATCTCACATAAGTATGAATCGACATCGCGATTTTCTAACGATTAATCGTGCAGCCCTACGTGACATCATCCCACCTTCCACCCACAGAGTGACCTACAGGGATTAAAGGGTTGGGTACCCTGTGTGGACGTGAACTTCCAGAATACATGTGATGCAGACCAGGGGCGGAGCGTGGGGGTGGCTTACTGGGCTTAAGCCCGGGTTGTTTTGTCAGAAGCCCGGGGTCTTTTGGGGTGTAATTTTTTCATAGTTAGATGCCTGGCTGACAACTATATAAAACAAAAAGTACACACAATATTTGAAGCACATAGTGCACACTGTGGGAATTTACGACTGTGCGTGAATCCCCCCTGATATTGGTATGATCCGAGCTCAGGCACTAAGCGACTGAGCGAGGGGGCGGGGCAGCTGCTGCCTGTGAGTGCGCTGTTTGAGAAACGGAGCCAGCCATACTAAGGAGAGCTAAAGTTTGACCAGTTACCAAAGCAAATCATTCGTACCGTACAAATAATGTAAATATGACGGTGCATCACGAAAGATTGATGTCAAACTGATCACTTGACCAATATTACGTTACTTGCTCTTCAAGCGAATCAACAAATGGCGAAATGAAAAGCCGAACAAATGCTGTTTCTTTAGAGAGTCTTAGCTTACGTGTGTTTATTTCATATTTTCAGTTCTTACCCTCCCCGACTAAATCGATTTCAGTTATGTACTGAAATATAAGAATGGACATTAGAGGCTTCTTTCAAAGAAAAAACTCAGGTAAATGTTATTTTATATATTATGCTTACTATGTTGTTCAGTATATTTCTATGCAAAACAAGAGGGATTTCAGTACACAGCAGGATATTCACATTTGTAACCAGATATTTACACTTTAGGGAGAAAACATAAAACATTTTTACTGTACAACATCAATTTAGAGTAAACTTTTGTTTTAGATAAATATTGAAATGTCTTTTGAATTAGTTAAATGTCAGAATAAAGAGAGACAGAGCTGTCTATTTTTTTTATCACTTTCATCAGATTTAGGAGTACATGTACACTAAGTTTATTGTTAATTAATAAGAAAACTCCAGACGATTCCATTCTGAGCTGAAGAAGCTTCTGATAGGTTCGTAGACTCTGTCATGATTCGAGTTTTGAGGAGAAGACAAACGACTGCATGGTCTCAGTAGATGTCAGAATAGTGATCTTTATTACACACTTCTGAACCAGAAGTATGGGAAGACTGACGTACAGCAACAATCTCCAAAGAGTGGACCGTTCCCCATCCTTATATAACCCATGATGACATCACACAGTTAGACCTTACTGGAAATGATAACAGTCTCCCCATAGTCCAAAGTTCTCCTTATACAAACATCAGATGATACTTTAGAGAAAAACAAGTGTGTGACATGTCATGTTGTGCAGTTCTGTGAGCCTGTGTGTCCAACTAGAGAATGTCCTGACATGACCTCCCTGTGTAAATAAGGGTGAACGTGCGTGTTTACATAACTCTCTATGTGCATGTTCTGATGTAGGCCTGCAAATGAATTAGAACAAGGTCCTGCTGGACCCTCCAGTTATGGACGGTGAATACAATGCTGTGGATACCATTTGAGACTTGATTACAATGATGATAATATGCATACATTAATCTTTACTCAGATTACCATAGATATAAAACAAAGATTATACTGTCATCAGATTCCACAATGGTAAATGATTAATCAATGATAACTGATTATGAGAATACAAAATAAAATATCTCCTGATCACACTCCTCCTCTTTGGCCTTTAGAAAAAAAGGCCAACATTTAGAGATATTGTGTCACTCCTCCGTCCAAGCGGCTTCTCGCAACGGCATCATATGTTCCGGACCAGCTGACCCAGCTGGACCAGAGTCTAGGGCCCTGCTTACCAATTTTACCAAGACACGCCTTAGCAGAGGAATGAAACAACACCCGATCATCAACATTCCTAGAAAAACCATAAAAGAAAACATGGCAGACATAAACACTCCCTTTTCATTGCCCAAAAACAGACGTCATCCGATCCTCCAGCGCCGTGTTCACACTTGGATGTACATACATTGTTAAAGTGTTTTTCACATGTGTAAATATTTTCGTTTAGGCGTGGATCGACGTGTTTGCGTACGTTTGTCAATTCGCGGATATAAACCTGATAAGGTGGTGCAGTTACCTGTGTCCACAGCCTCTCTAGTTAATCTCAAAATACACTGATAACCCCAGTCATCCTCTGGATACAGAGGAGCGGGCTCAGTAAACTGTGTCAATCATCTACTTGCTGTTCTTTAGCAATTTGAGCCATCCCATCCGGCGACTCAATCAATTTGGACTCTCGAGCGGGTAGACCTCTGCGTCTGGGCAATTCACCCGTCTGTCAAAAAACAAACAAACATGTAGCAACACTCATACATGTCAACTCCCCCTTTATTTTCCAATTTCCCCACAACCCAGCTGAGCTTTTAGCTTCAGACTCGAGTCTCAGCCTGTCACGCTTCAGGCCTCTTCGCCACCTCCTCTTGGAGTGAAGAAACACCCTCGGATTCTTCTTTCTTCAGCTCCCCAGGTAGACTACTGAGTGAGCTAGCCACGTTGCAGAGGATTATTCTGCCTCTGTTTTACCACCCGTGTTGTGACTTGGAATGAGTTTTCCCTGAGCTCCCCTCGGCTCATTCACCTTGAGACCACCGGAAACAGAACTATTACTTCCGGAGCTTGGCACGCTCCCTCCTTCTCCTGGAAGCTCAGTAGCACAGCTCTCTGTGCCATTTCCGCTGTTCTGCTCAAGATGATCCCTGACGCCTCTCCGCTCACGTCTCATCCAAGCATTCCCCGAGACCTCATTGTTCTGGTGTCTATTCCTTTCTCTGCAAGAGACAGAAAGCCAACACATCTCCCTCGCTGGCTCTCCTAACCTAATGTTGTTGACTTTGTTCATTCCAATCCTATGCTATGCCTATGTGACTGATTTATCTGATTCTGATTCCGATTCTATATGTGTAAGCGTGCATGCATTTAACCCTCTTCACTTGAAGTCAATACCTCCAATATATCAATCCGATCCTTCGTCAACTGGACCATCCCGTCTCCTTATAAGCACATTTGCAATGTGTGTATAAAAGTGAACAACAGACCTCAAACAAATTGGGCATTCTTAATTCTAACTTAAGTTTAAGTCTAGTACTCAGTTTCTGATCATTTAATTATGCTTCTCACTGGTTCCCTAAATTGACTAGAAACCTTTAATTTTGCCATACCTAAATCATTAAAACACAAACGAAATCATAGACCCCTGCTATAGCTTTTTGCCTTATGAAGCTGAGCACAAATTCTATAATGAGCAACAACCTGCAATATGTACCAAAAATCTTCATGGTTACACCTGCAATTAAAGATCAGATGCATTTTATATCTGTTTTAATTCTTCCTTATATAGAACCTCCTCAGTGTCAGGTTAATTTTAATTAGTCTCAACTAATAGTTCTAGTTGTATTTTGCAATTCAGCTAAAAAGCAAACCTGTTAAAGCAAACAGCTTATTTACAACCACCTGCAAATCATAAGAGTAATAAAAGATTCAGCACAACAGACAAGTATCATGTTCAGGTTTTCTCTGATCCTTAAATCACTATTATTGCCGCAATTTGTTTTATTCACACTTGGGCAATGTTACTCCACTTGTTTATCACTAAGAGCCCCCTAATGGCCAGTTAGTGAGCTCTACGACAAACTGTCCCCAAATTTGTTATTTGTTATTATTACTTGTTTTATTATTATTCTAGTTGTTTTCATGTCACTTGTCTGTTTTCTACTGCACCCTCCTCACACATTCTTAACACAGCAAAGCAAACATTAGCAGCACATCCACATTCCAGAGGTGCTATAAAAAGATTTCCTGTAAAAAGAATCACACATAAATTCATCCACCCTCTTGTTCTATCTCGGTGGAGGTTAACCTTAAGTCGTAGTCAAGTCTTGTCAGCTTTTACCAGTCAGTCCGTTTGTTTTATTTCCAGTCTTTCATCCATTCATTCATTCATCCATTTTTTCTTTCTTTGCTGATAGTGGAAACCATCGCCGCATTTAGATTTCCGCCCTCAGCAAAATGAGCTCATTTCAAAAAGAAAAAGAAGAACTTGAGATCGGATTACCTCGCTGAATCCTTTTTTGGGCAGGGACTCTCATTTTCTAATTGTCCCCATAAGTGGTTTCCTCCAGAGCCAATTCTAATGCGGAGAAACTCACTTACAACAATTTTCTCGCCGACGTGTAATGCTTGTAATTTCCGATGTGCAGATCTGCTTAAAGAAAAGATTCACAAACAAAAATCAGTGCACTGTTCAAAATATAAAACAAAATAAAATGAAAGATAACAAAAACAAAAATGCAGACGCCCGGGTCTTAGGACTTGTCACTGAATATTCCTCCTATCAGTAAAAATGCCAAACCTAAACCTAAACAGAGTCAAATCAACACCACCTCAACCTTTTCATATTCATAAACCTATATATTTTTGTGTTCGTGAAACAAAATTGAACCGTTTCCATATTAAGTAATTTGAGCTCTTGAAATGTTTTAGTTCTCTTAATTCTGCCAGTTTACCTCAACACTCATTCCATAACTTTTATTCAACTGCTACTTGGTCACTCAAATCTTACCTGTTCAAATTGCCTAGGGTTCAACAAAGTCTAGATCCTAGTTATCATGAAACTTGAACGGGTCTACACTGATTTACTTACAATAATTTAGAATCATCACTCAACCTAACTCTAATACTGGCACTGCGTGACTTTTCTCACACTGGAAAGCAGAATTTCGTACAGATCTTTAATACCTCAGGCAATCGGGGTCAAGGGCTGCCCCCCCCCTTTCTCTTCTTCTTTGTCCGTGTGTTCCTCCTTTTATTAAATCTCCATCACAATGATGTGGCGCTCTGAAATAAGACTCACACTGTTAATTCATCGTTTTCACTCTGCACCACTGCTCAGGCTGTTTTCTTTTCTTTTTAGTGTACAGTAAACAATTGAGTCGAGGCCTTAAGCCCCAGATATCTCGCACGGGCATCGTTTTCATAACCAAACTGCTCTGGACTCTGCTCCCCAAACCACACAAATGCCCTCTGGGCTTATTATTGTAACAGATTCTGTATTTGGATTTGTTGTGTGCAGCATTGAGCCTTTGTTAATAAAGCATTCTTCATTGCAGCAGCTGGAGCATTGTGTGTCACTTCTTAGTGAATTGAATCAACATTTTGATTTTGGTGCATGGGTGTGTATCAGTTTTCACTCACTCAACGAGTGCATAAGTGTTCATGTGTGTGTTTCTCTTCATTCTAAGTCGGCGGATGCAGAAGTGTGTGTTTGTGTGTTTGTGTTCATCACCTTCCTGTTCTGTTGTTTGGGTAAACCAGCGGCCTGAAGCATGCCCTGAGGTCCTGCCCTCCTCTTTGGGTCTGTTTGCATCCGTTGTTGCAGCTGCCTGCATCTTCTCCTTGTAACTTGACCCTTTTGCTTCTGTAGCTCCTTCAGGGCTTGCTCCTGCTGTTGGAGCTTTGCATCAGGTCTGGCGACCTCCTGCTCCAGCAAGCTTCCGCCTGATTTCAAGTCCTGTATGTGGGACTCCAAGTCTGAGTGATGGGTTCAATTAGCAGCCAGCTCCTCCGGAGCCATGCTCAGTTTCTGCTCTGATGCCTTAAGCTCTTACTGAGGGCAAAAACCTCAGAGTCTTTTCCTTCCACGTCAGATGGAGTCTATTTATGTTGTCCTTATTTTGCTCCACGGCCTTCTGCAGCTCTGCTGTTCGGCTCTTCTCAGAGGTCAGCATTCTTTTGCTCACCCTCCCTTTTCCTCCGGGCTTAATGCGCGTCTCGTCAGAGCTCTGTCAGCTGACGCAGTCTGGGAATTTCCCCCGTGTAGTGAAACGGGCTTTAGGTTTAGTGCTCTCCGTCTCTGCTGCATGAGATCGCTTTTTTGCAGCACTGTTGACATCCTCAAGTTGTTGTTGACATCACAAAATAAAATGTATGAAATAAAAAATGAAATAATATATAATAAAATAACGTGTTAAATGGGTGGAAATCCCTAGATCAATGTTTAAATTAACACTCACGCATTGACTCTGTCGGCTATGTTTTGCCATGCATGCTCCCTTTCTTTTGCAGCTGAGGCTGTGTTACTTTTTTTTTTCCGCGGAATTTGCATGTTATCGGCATATGCTGCCATCAGAATTTCGGCCTCAAGCGCTGTAAAATACATTGACCGCGCCTTCTTTCCCTCCGTCTCCATGGTGACTCGCTTAATCTGTGCTCCACTAATCAGGGCTTTATGTATCCTCGTGCGCGCGCTTAACTTGGGGTTAAAGCAACTCCGCGTTGACTGAACTAATTGTTATCAGCCTTTCTGAAACCGAATATTCCGAGTTGGACAGTTCGGGGTTACTCAACCCTGCGTATCGTTTTTCACTCTGAGTTTTCTAAACCGGCTTCCTGAAATAGGGCCCAGATTTTGAACTGTTGTAGTCCTGTTTTAATTCCGGATCAGTTCTGGGTCTGGTTGAATTGGGGTTTAGTCCTCGTGTCTTGATACAGCCCCGACTTTGTTCTGCCTTGCTGCTTAATTAAAAAACTAGTTTAAGGTGTCCTGCACATGAGATATATATTTTTCCCTATATGAAGTCATTCTTTTTTGAACAAAACTCAAAACAGAGCCTATTAATCTTTCAGTCATTTCTAACCCCCCCACCCCCCAAAAAAAAAATCCCACATGCATACTACCCTTTAGGGCTAAGCCCCGGGTGTTTGGCTCCGCCTCTGATGCAGACTTCACAACAGAAGAAGTAGAAAAAGCAATGAAATGTTTATCTTTGGATAAATCATCTGGATTGATTGGTCTCACGAGTAATTTTTTTTTATTATCATTTTTGAAATCAACTCAAGGGTTTGTTTCTCCATCTCGTGAAGAAAATAGTGGAAACACAAACTCTTACAACTACCATGAAGCAGACGATATTTACACTTATGCCAACGCCTGAAAAAAAACCCTGTTAGGGAGTTTTTGTTTTATTTGATTATGCTTCAAATGTTATGTTGGGCAGCACAGCAGCACGGTGGTTAGCACTGTTGCCGCACAGCAAGAAGGTCCTGAGTTCAATTCCACCATCAGGCCGGGGTCTTTCTGTGTGGAGTTTGCATGTTCTCCCCGTGTTTGCGTGGGTTCTCTCCGGGTACTCCGGCTTCCTCCCACCGTCCAAAGACATGCAGCTTGTGGGGATAGGTTAATTGGAAAATCCAAATTGTCACTAGGTGTGAATGTGCGAATGAATGTGAGTGCGAATGGTTGTTTGTCCCTGTGTGTTGGCCCTGTGACAGACTGGCGACCTGTCCAGGGTGTACCCTGCCTCTCGCCCTATGACAGCTGGGATAGGCTCCAGCGCCCCCCGCGACCCTGAAAAGGATAAGCGGAAGCGAATGGATGGATGGATGTTATGTTACACATATTTCACCAGACACAGTTTTCTGTAGAAACAGGAAGCTGACCCTGTGACACTGACATTTACCGCAAGAGACCAGTGCAGAAATATACATCCGCAGAAGTTGACTTGCATTATATTATTCTTAGAAATTGACACACACACACACACACAGCTTACACGCAGACAGCATCAGGACCTGCGTAACAGGAAATGTGATTATATTTGCATATTGACGATGTAACCTATAAAAATAAACGAATATTGCAGTTCGTTGTGTCTCTCTGTCTGAGATTCACCCGTGCTGCACGTTATCAGTATCAAGTGTCTCAGTGTTGTTTATTCACCTGACTGTTTGTTAACTGTAAATCTCTGACAAACCCCAAAATTAATCAATATTCTCTATCCATTAACGCTTCTAAATAACAACTATAAAATTTTAAGTCATGTTAAGTCATTTATGCAAATAGATTAAAAACTGGTATTACTAATATTAATTTGGAAACACAGTCTGGGTTTATTAGAGGTCACTCTGTCCATGATAATATCAGACTTGATCTTTTAGAACATAATGATTTAATAGAAGATGAAGGATTTATTTTATTTCTTGACTTTTTTAAAGCCTTCGACACCACTGAGCACTGATTTATGATCCATACCTCAAAAACTCTTGGATTTGGAGAAAAATTCATTAACTTTTTAAAACTAATTTATTAGGATGCAGACAGTTCTATCCTTTACTCTTTGGCACATCCCTTAGATTTTCAGTCATGAACGGTATTAAACAAGGTTGGCCCATTTCCCCTCTGCTTTTCACAACAGCAGCGGAGATATTACCAACAAATTCTGACTTTGAAAAAATGAATGTGCTTGATACACAATCGATTTTTAGCCAACTGACAGTGATCAAAGTCCTCGAAGCCTCCGATACATACACTTATTTTCTAAGGCTTCTGCTTTAAAAGGAAATCTTAATTAATGCAAATTCGTGACTTTTCTTTATGAACAGTTTGGTCTATTTTACACTTGTTA
The DNA here is from genome assembly GCF_057381915.1 of Diplotaxodon limnothrissa. NCBI lineage: Eukaryota > Metazoa > Chordata > Actinopteri > Cichliformes > Cichlidae > Diplotaxodon > Diplotaxodon limnothrissa. The sequence goes on along the minus strand of NC_140602.1, from coordinate 28,981,200 downwards.
GATAATTCTGGAAACCTGATGCCTTTTATACTCTTCAGCTCCAAATTCCATTTGGATGTCAAGGAACGATATCAGAAAGTTATTAAAGCAGTTACAGAATCTGTTACGTCAGTCTCTTACAATTTGCATCATAATAATATTAGTCCAAAGCTTCTTGAATTTCTGCTGAAGGGACATTCTGTTATTAATATTAAAAAAAAGTTGTCCAGTAATGCAACAAGAAAATGATTTATCCAAGAGTTGCTTCCATTCTTAGCTAACAGAGCTTTGCTGCTCACCTCCAATCTAAAGAATCCAAAGGAAAGTCAATTTTTTTAAGTTCCCTATTGCTCCAAAAATAAAAGAGATGCATTTAAAATCATTACCCATCTGGAGATTTCTTGAGACATCAGTTTACCTTGACCCATAATGACTGCTCTTTCTGTGATGAAGACATAGAAACCACTGAGCATCTGTTTTTTCAGTGTAAATTTGTAAAGGTTTTCTGGGATGAGCTACAATATTGTTTGGCTTCAAAGCTTCACAAGTTACCTGAGAGCGACAGTGTGAACCTGAGACAGGTAAGTCCGTTTTACTGCTGCATCATCATGTTCAGGGGCTTCATCACGTTTGTGACCCTCAGACTATTAGATCACACAGAGATCTTTAATGAATGTCATATTCTCTTTTATGATTTATATGTTTCATACACACACACATACAGACAGGCACATATACAGACTAAGGTTGGGTGACTGGACGAACATATCGACTATCAACGATAGGGCAGCCTATCGTTGATAGTCGATATGTTCGATATGCCCTATCGTTGATAGTTTTGTACAAGGGCAATTTATCCATGAGTAAGTTTGCTAATATTGTTGGTTGAAGCTAACCGAAGCAGTCAACAGAAATAATTAATAGCGCTGTGTTAACGGCACCCTCCTTCAGCTGCGACCAAATGCAGCAGCGATCATTTACTCAAACTCATAACAGAAACAAAGAACGGTGGTAGGCTAAGTTAAGGGAGTAAAGCATTTTATCTAAATTAAAAAAAACACACACACACAATGGTGGAGAGGGAAACAAAGAGAAACTGGCTTCTTTTTTTCAACTATAACCGTGTTTACAGTGTTTACACTCTTCCCGGGAACATAAGAAAAAATCTCAGATGTAAAGTTAAGTCTTTTGTGCGATTCAACGTATCTCAAATAAATAAATAATCCAAAAAAGTAGCTATATTAATACTGAAACAAACAAGAAAAGAAGGTAAAATATTCCCTCCAAACAAAGCGCATAAATTCTTTGACAGGAAAACAAGCATGTTTACTTTATCAGGTTTTAGCAGTATGTGCAGGTTGTTAACAATTTTACTAGCGGTGTTGAAGATGCTGAACGTGTGCTCGTGCCTGGTATACAGATATTTCCAAGCAGAGTGAAACTGCTGGGTCGACCCCCCACCCACTTGAAACGTAAAGGCAAATAGGCGGAGCGGTTAGTGCTACGTTTGTGCAGATTTGTGCAGGCAAAATTAGAGTTTGTGCTGCTGCGGTTTCTGAGATATTAAACTTTATTTTATAGGTCATTCAAAGGTCACCATCCCCCCAGACTGCTCCAAAACAGACCAAAATTGTCTACTTTTTTAGTGCTATGTTTGTGCTGATTTGTGCAGGTAAAATTAGCGTTTGTGCTGCTGCGGTTTCTGAGATGTGCTCTTATGGTATTACTGCTGAAAAATGTCTTTTTCAAACGACTTTTCGCTTTGTGTGTTCATTTGTTCAATAAAGTTCTGTTGAAAAAAACTCTTCTTATTGTATTTAATCAGCTAAATTTGTAATGAGTCTAGTTTGTTTTTGTTTGTTTTTTACTTCAATTTCTTTACTTCAGTCGCTTTTCGTTCATAAAACTACGATGCAAATGCTTGAGGATTTTTTTTTAGAGTGGATTAAAAAAAACTTTTTTGAAAACTACATTTGAACATTTTACACTCCCAAGAACACGTTTTGAAAAACGAACACGCTAGCAGTCTTTTGCATCGAATACACATTTTTTTTGGCAGAAAAAAGTATTATTTGGCATTACTGTGTCTGAAGGATTCTTAGAACAGCGTGTTAAATCTGATTTCTGAACAAGGTAAGCTTACATTTAAAATCCTGAGGTTTTAGTTACTGAGTTAATACATGATATAGCTAACTGTCTGGATCAAAGGGATTTTTTTTTCAGTGTTAAACATTTTCAAAAATACAGCAATTGCAAATTTGCAAATCCAAGAAAACTTAAAAAAAATGTTTCTAAAGCACTTTAAAGACATTCAGTACACTGGACTAAAGTGCTGTACAGTACATATTAATGGGTTAAACACTCAGACTCAAGTCTCAAGCACTGCACCAAGATTATATGCCAGTGGGACTGCCTGAAGAAGAAAACACAACGTGTTAAACATTTCTTTGTCAGGTCATTAGCAAAACTTCTTCAGTCACAATGCTTGGACCATGTAAAACAGCTCCTACAAGCTATCACTGTTGTGGCCCTCAGTGAGGCAGAAGGTGATGACAGTTCTGGAGCCCCTCTTCCTTCAGAAAGGTGCAAGAAATACCTGAAAGCCCAAATTGCTCAAGACTCCATCATCATTCCAGATGAACAGACAGAGGAAAGTGAGAGAGTGGATTCCGTTGATGAGATCCAGACTGACCTACGACACTGGGTAACAGAAATATGTGAGGAGAGCAGGTCACTTGCTGCAGCAAATGGGGATAGAGATAATATTCACGTTCTCCCTGAGATTATTCCTCATATAATAAGAGTGGCAAGTTACTTGCCACTCTGGACAGGAATAATGGTCCCTCTCTTCCAAAGCACCAGCATCACAGCAAGTTCAGCCACTGTTGAAGCTGAGTTCAAAAACATAAAACATGGCCTTTTCAAACATGAAAACTTGCCTGTTCGAGTCGATCGCTTCATTGCTCGTCATCTTTCCTTCATCGAGGGAAATATGCGGATTTGTTCTGCAAAAGAAAAGATCAAAGATGAGGCAACAGTGGGATCACTGAAAGTCACAGATGCCAATTCTGGATCCATGACGACTCACAGTGCAGAAGACAAAATAAAAATGGATGCTCACCTGTTTGTGGGGTCTGATGCTGCCACAAACATTCCTCCGGCTGATGAAGATGCAGTTGAGAACTGGAGGGGCCTGACTGTTCCGCCCAAAAAAAGGAAGAGGACTTCCTACCTCTCTCCATGTACCGAATGGCTCCATGCAGATGAATCATTTGGGGCCAAAAGAGTGAAGGTGGGATTATTAAAAAAATGGAAACCTTCATCAGCCTATTAGATTAGGGGAATCAACAATCTCTGTGCTCAATACCTGTGCATTTGATGCATTTTTTCAGTGCTTTTGTTGTGCCTTCTGTGACAGCTCCACATTTCAAAGTGCTGTTCTGAAGGACAGTGAAAACCCAGTCCTGCAGCTGGTGGAAGCTATTGCCACAGATGGTGTGACCCAACAAACCTACAGGAGGAGAGCAGAGCTGCTTAGTGTAATGTTTGAAGCTGTCTCGTTGAGGTCTGGTGCGATTCAAATCGATGCTCAGTGCAATATCTCCGCTGTAATTGCTAAGACAATGAGGAACATATCAAGTGTTTGTTTTACCAAACACTGCTCTTCACAGCACTGCTACCTCAGCAAAGGGATGACAAGGGAAGTGCCATTTGTTTCTCCTGCCATCTCTGTTCTCAAAGAGTCTGGTATGGCACATCTTGGCACTGCTGTGGAAGCAGGACTTGGCCTACCTGAGTCTACCTGCCTCGGGCCACTCTCCAATCCATCTCTGTGTCCATCACAATTCAAAACAGAAGACAGCACCACAGGAAATGAGCTCTGTGCAGGGACAGTTACTCACAGCTACAACATTGGAGATATCGTGTGGATTGATACTGATCTTGCAAACCAAACAGAATTTCCATTGAATGAATTTCCCTCCAACCTGGTTCTCCAAGGAAAGTTGTTCACTTTAAGGGGAATTAATTGCTTTCCATGGAAAGATGACCAGTGATGGTTTGGGGCATTACACTGCATACTGCAGGAGAGCTCCATGTGTGTGGGAGTGCTATGATGACCTGGGAAATGGAGTGACAGGAGCATCTGAAAAGAACAAAATACAACCCCATGCTGTGTTATACTAGGGGTGGAGGAAAAAATCGATTCTGTGTAGTATCGTGATATTTTGTTTGCTAACAATGTATCGATACAGGAACAGCAGAAATCGATATTTTGTTACAAAAAAGTTTTTGTGCTCTAACTTCAGAGCATGTTGATCCTTTTTCTGAGCAAAAATCCTGACATTCCTTCACTGTCCAAATGTGTTTAACTTTTTTTGGCAGCAATAAATATGACAGTTTACTTATTTTAATTTAAGACATGTTTTATTTTAATTAAGTTTAAAACTTTTTTTATTTAATGTAAAATCATATTTTGTTTTAATTTACTTTCAAATTCTTCAGTTGCTGAAGGGGCTGCATAGTTTTCATAAATTGCATAGTTCAGAATAGCTATAAGTGTACCAGATGGTTGCATTCAGTTAAGTTGGGCTAGACTGTAATACAAACCGTTCAGTTTGTCAACAATAAAACTGACTGAAATGAGAGAAAAACTGAGTGTGAGACTTTGATATTAGATTAAATGAATGTGTGTGTGAATGGGTGGATGACTAGATATGTAAAGCGCTTTGGGGTCCTTAGGGACTAGTAAAGCGCTATATAAATACAGGCCATTTACCATTCAAGTATTGTGATAATATCGTATCGTGGGATGTATGGTGATTCCCACCTCTATGTTATACACAGTATAATGAGTGCTGCCTGCATTTTTCTGTTTTATTTGGTTCATTACAGTTACATGTGTTCAAATGGCTAGTGTGTGTTATCAGTAAGTTCAGTTTTGCATATAAAGTTAAAGTTCTAAATTAAAAATCTTTTAACACTCTTTTGTCAGTCTGATGTATATTTGCTTTACACACCCATTCACCTTCACCTGTAGCCTTGAAAGTAATCGTTCCATTCTTCTGTCAATAATCTTTCTGCATTTGTTTTGTGTTGACCTCGTGGCTTAAGCCAGGGGTCAGCATCCTTTTCAGTTCAAAGGGCCCCTTTTGCCCCTGCTGCTACAAAACGTGTCTAGAGCCTTAAAAAAAGAAAGCGCTTATAAATATCTAAAAAAAAATGAGTTGTTGTATCGTGTAAGCTACAGAAATGTAAATAAAAATGTTTATCTTTAGATTTTATAAGAAAATGAATCATCTAACAAAGGAAAAAGGTATTTGTTAAAATGAAGCTTAAGTGAGTCCTTTCCATAAAAATTGAAAATTAGGAAAGATGGGCAACCAACTTGAAAATTATAGCAAACAGTTTTGAAGCTAAGAAACATTAAATCGCTTTTAAAAGCCTTGTACATTCTTTGAATAGTCAATGCAGATATTTCATAAAAAACTAACTGTTAACAGAACCCTTTCTTGTTGTCTTTATAATAAAACATTACTTACTTGGTCTTATAAGAGCCACAGTGGAGGGGCCAGAGAGCCACATGTGGCTTTAGAGCCGCAGGTCGAAGACTCCTGGCCTAGGTGCTGTGGAATATTCAATTTTCTACATGTAGGTGGCAACCTATGAAAGCAAACACTTTATTTTCTTCTGAGACAGCTACATTAATAATAATGAACATATATAATTCAAAACAAAATATAGAGACAAACTGGGTATGTAAAAAAATAATAATAATAATTTAAGTATACGTGAATCACTTCACATGAAACTCAGTTTTCCACAGAAAAAAAATAAACGTTTCTGCACTGGTAACAAAAGAAATATCGACCCTTCCGACTAAATTGTGTTACTAGAGTTTGAACTAATAAAACTTAATATGCAGCAAGCCTAAGAAAAGTGGACAGTCTTCTATAAAAGAGCAAAACTCCACAGCTGCTGAAACTCACTGCCACAGACACTGGTGTTATACAGCGTAGGCCGTAAGAATTAAAATCATTATATCTCAGAAACCGTAGCAGCACAAATGCTAATTTTACCTGCACAAATGTAACACCAACCGCTCCGCCTATTTGCCTTTACGTTTCAAGTGGGTGGGGGGTCAGCTTCACTCTGCTATATTTCCATGGCATGTGTGACATCAATGGGAAACGTTTTTCATGCCCTTTCCACCAGTGGAAATCAGCAGATCATCTTCTCCATCTACGACCTCCTCGCTGAGATAACAGTCCATTTCTGTCCGTGCCTTCTCCTCCAGTGTGCAATTTGTTTGTCCATGTTTGGACTTCTGTGTTCTAAACACGCAAATCAGTCTGTGCATGATTTCACTGCTCCTCTCATCAAAACTTTTGTGCAAGAAAAATATATCACCTATTGCCGGTTATTGGTCTGATGATTGCCGGTTGGAAATTTTTTATTTATTTTTACATATCACCCAACACACACACACACACACACACACACACACACACACACACACACACACACACACACACACACAATGTGACAGCCACAAAAGAGGAAAAAACAAAAACAAAAACCCAGAAACTCTTGTGTGAACCTAATGGAGGGCAACATGCTGCTCCACAAAGACAACAAAGACAAGTTTCTACTTAAACTTTATTCAGTTTTTTACTGATTCCAGCATTTAAAACACGATCACATAAAACAGTTTCCTTCACAGGGTTCACGTCATAAAACACAAGAGGAGATCACACCAGCTGGTCCCACACAGCCTCAGGCAGTGCACCAGAAGTAAGTGCACATGCTAAAAAGCCTGTGACCAAAATTATGTCCACATACTTTTTGCTGGAGTTGGACTTTAAATCCAGCAACTGACCTGTTCCTGCGATCCCATTGGTCCAGAATGTAAACTCCACCCTCCTCAGTGTGAACCATCAAAAATAAAGTAATCACAACAGTAGAGACGTTCTTATGTCATCATCAGCACATGTGGCAAGTGCTAAGATGTCGACTTAAAGTGAAGTGAAACGAGTCGAGGCTCCGCCCCCACCTTCAGTCAGCAGTAAGGCAGCAGGTGGCAGCGGCGTTAAGGCCAACGGTGACTCAACTGGCCAAACAGATCATGATGCTTCAATTTAAAACAAAGTCAAGTGACTGCTTCTGACAAAAACAAAAGTTAAAATTTCATTTGATCAACATCGAGCTCCGACTGGCTGATTCAGATAATAATAACAATAATAATAATAATTTTCTAAATATCTTAAAACGTAAACATGAAGTAAAATTTAACCAAAAAAAAAAAAAAAAGCTTTTGATTTGCTCTGTACATACAACAAATCAAAACAGCTCCTAATCAATCAATTCCTAGTAGTCAAAGAACTGATTACATCCTGCCTTCTGATTGGTGGCCCAGCTAATGAGCTGCTAACGATGCTAAGCTAACAAAACGGGGAAAAAAAGTGAATTGGCCAATCAGAAGACAACTAGCTTGTCGTTTGTTGCCAACTATGTGACATTACCATTTTTACCAGGTAATGCTGTAATTTAGTGTGTCGTGCTAATTAGCTAACTTGGTGTTTAGTTCTATTAGCACACAGGCCAGCATGCTAATACTGAGTGTTAGCGAGCATTCATAGTGCTAAATAGCATGAATGCTAATGGCAGTGTTCTGTGATGTCAACAACCACCGCCTTTCTCCAACTAAACAGGAAGTAGCCCATTCCAGCACCAGCTGCCACAGCAATACAGAGGTAACCGTTGTAGGTCATGAAGACGAGCATCAGGAAGTAGCTGACGACCACCTGGATGATGTGCAGCAGGGTCTGTAGGAAGTGGGCGGGGCTCAGCATGCGCTGCCTGAGAGGTCAAGAGATAAGACTTAGCATTAGCATCAGCATGCTAAATAATATTACCCTTCAATACTTGTAGCCCTGTTAGCATTAGTATTGCTTTTGCTTATAGCACTTAACACATTATAATAAGCTTAGAGTTAGCATGGAACCTGATGACTGAAACATCTTTGGATTGCTAAAAGTATCCTAAGCTAAAATTGTGTACATTACCATGGATTAGTGTTAGCAGTTAGCATCAGCAGTAATAAAGTTAACATGTTTTAAAGTTAACATCATGCACAAATGACAGCGACCAAAGTCTTATGGTGACTTACGGTGTTTAATGTTCAGTTTCACAAAGACAAAACATGTATTTATTTGTAAGACTTAGCCCACCACTAGCTTTAGCCTGTCCAGAATCAGAACTAGAATTATTACAGTTAGCATCATCAGCTTCCCAGTGTCACAGAGCAAGACACCACATGCAGGCAGGAAGTCCTCCACCACTGTTAACCCTTTAACATCCACCCGCATATGATTAGATTAACATTGACATTTGAGTCAACTAAACCATTAGCAGGTGTAGGACATCCTGTATGAGAACCTGCAATTAGAAGCTGCATAGAAGTCTGAACAGCCTGATCAAAGCAGACAGACAGACCCACCTAGGACAAGAACCTGAACCAAAACCAGAACCCAAACCCATTTACCTGGGAAATAATTCCACGAAGCGGGAGTTACTCATGACAGGAGGCACCGCCCCCTCCAAATGTTGGCTGCCAATCAGTAAAAATTAGTGTTTACCATGAGGTAAATGACTAGGAATTCTGAGAGACCGACACCTCCTACTCCTCCTTCTTCTCCTGTTTAACGGTTACCGTTAGCAACGTACCCAACCGTCTTGTGCGTCTCCATCAGCACTGTCCCATCAGCCCCGGGGAGTGGCATGGAGTTGTAACGGACGTTGACCTGACTACGACGCAGAAGAACCTCACGACCAATCTTCAACCCCTCGTACAGGGCGGCCAATAGGAAGACACCAATACATGCCCCCACCATCTCTGATTACGTCAAAGGAAGAGGAGGTGGAGTTAACAAACAGTTAACAGATCCAGTTATAAAAAACACATTCAAAATTCATACTGCAAGCAAAATTTCTAAAAGTCTAAATTTAATCATAATCTACATAAAATGAAAAATCTGAAAAACTAAACGTATTCAATTTAGTACAAAACGCATTTTTATACATAACCCTAAAGCTATACAGATATAACTACAAATGTAAATATAATATTAAAATCATTATAAATTATAAAATAAGAACAAAATAAGCACACAAAAAGAATTTAAAAAGTCTTCAAGTTTATTATCAGAGGAAATAAAGGATCTTAGCCACAATTGTGCCGGTGACATCACTCACCTCCAGGTGAGTTGATGAGCAGACCGGTGAACAGCAGCTCCACGTTATTGTAGCCGAAGTAAAATGTCATCATCTAGTTAACAACAGCATGACATCACACAGAGACCTTTCACTACATCATCTATGACCTGTTATTAGCAGTGATAAACCCCACTTCTTACCATCATGTGACCTCCATGGTTCCCTTCCCCTCCTCCTCCTCCAGAGCCGTGGTCGTGCTCTGAGCTGGTGGGCGGGGCCATGGTGCTGTGATTCATGTGGTGATTCATGTGGTGATTCATGGCTGCTGTGAGACGAGACAAGAACCATCATCATCATCATCATCATCACGAACACCACCACTACGCTCTTTGGACTATAGCTCCCACAATGCTTTGGAAGCAGGAACATTTAGTGAACATTTCAAAATTAAAGTATCTGAACTCTGTGTGAGCAGACCAAATCACGACATCAGTCGCCTTTGTTTCGTAGGTATGATTGAAACCACTGCAGAGCGGTACCTGTAACTTCTACAGCATGGTATGATAAAATATTATGGTCAACGGTATAGAAACAGCTCTTCTGGTCTGAATCGTGTCTGATCAGGATATTGATCACTGACCTTATTGGCTTCTGATTATGAAATTATCGGAAAGAAGTGGTAACTATAAAGCTGAATAAACACTGGTCATGTGACTGAGTCACATGCTCGTGGTTACCACAAACTGTATATAAAAGATAGATGTCAATGTGATATCACCCGTCCCCGTTTTAGCTTTTAGGCACTAAGTGAGGGTGCTGCTTGCTCCTCCTACAGCCATCTGTCATTCACCAGTAGCCCCACCCCCAGAATCCTGCCCTGCTGCCTTATTGGTGCGTATTTGAGAGAATATTTGAAAGTCTTTGTTTGGAATTAAACAAATTATGGTTTATTGCTGTGATGCAGTCAAGGTGCGTATGTCGTCTTTGAAATCCTCTCAGGTGTGGCAGTTACGCACGCTCTCATGACGAGGCCGCTGCATCTGTAGACCGACCTGCCTTCTGTAGATCTGTTGCAGCCTGTTTTACCGTCGCCTTTGCAAACCTCTGCATAAGAAATGAGCGATGTGTATCTATGGAAACGACCCGCTGCGCCGAGACTGCTTTGTGGCATGTTAGCACTGCAGCTGCCGCCAGTGGGGCATCAGTTTTAAGCCACCCTCACCAGCCTCAGAGCGAGCTGATGATCTTCCTCAATGCCAACTCCTCCTCTCCAGCTGAGCGTCATCGTTAGCATCCATGCACGGCAACACCTGAGCTCACCTGTGCGGTTAAAATAAAGCTAAAGCAGCTGCTCTCCTACCTGTTCTTCCTCAGCGATCCTCGCTCGTCCATGCACAGACACCAACTGACCACTGGTGACATCACCACAGCACATCAGTTCGCCAACAGCTGTAACTTCAGCAACAGCCTGATGTCACAGAACAGGCGCCCTCACTGTAATCCGATTGGCCGTGAGGCCCCGAGGCTAAGGAAAGCAAAACCAGCCAGTCGGAACACTCTGAGCTGGCGTCTGCCATCAGCCAATTAGATTACAGCATCGTTAACATTAAGGGGAAGGTTGGTAATTGCCGTCAGCAACCATTAAACCCCAAGTCATGTTTGGGCAGGCCGCCTCCTCTCTCTCTCTCTCTATTCAGTGCCTCTGTCTCTCGCCCTCTCTCTGACATTAGTTTTGGTTCATTTTAGTTTTTTCCACTCCGTTTGTTTTGTTGTTGTTTTATATTTTATTTATTTTTAAATGATCTTTTATTTTCAGCTGTAGTGGAGGAATTTCAGCTCTGGGATCAATAAAGTTTATCTTATGTGACCTTTATCTCTGATCAGCTGCAGTTTGGTGTCAATAAAGTTTATCTGATGAGTGAAGAGGCGTGCACCTGTGCACATGTAACAGCTGAACGTAGAGCACGTATGAACAAATCAAACCCAATCTCTGTCACGTTTCTATGGGAACCCAGAATTCTCACTTCCTCTTCTGTTGTTGTTCTTCCCGCTTGAACTCGTCTGGATGCCTCGCATGATTCCCGTGGCGTTCTCTGCACAAACAGGAAGTGGGGCACATTTTCTTGGTTCACAGATGCAAAGTCCCACTGACATACTCCAAAGCTGAGGAAGTCAGATCAGACATGAAACGTGTGTTTGGACACAGCGAAACTCCTGCTTCCTGATGATGTCATCACCTGTGATATCTGTCCAGAATAAACGTCCACAGAAGCACGGTGAGGGCACAGAGGACACCGCGCAGCGTTTCAAGTTCACACAAAAAAGAAACAGGATGGGACGAGGAGACGCCCTTTTCATCTGAGACGTTTGCAGAGGAGGTGGAGCTTCTCAGCTTTTCCGACAGCAGACCATCCATCGGCCAATCATGCCATTCTCTGTTACCTCTGACTGAAAGGCCTGCAGCACCGCATCAATCAGAACTTTTCATGACTCAAACTGATCAATAATGCACAGCAGCGGTCTGAACGTCAGTTTTCACTCTGAACAAAATGGGCACTTCCTGTGACATCAATTCAGTATTAAGTTAATTCATTTAGCGCCAAATCACAGCAAGGTGCTTCATACTGTAAGGTAGAGACCTACAATAACACCCACCAATCAGCAAGCACTTGGCAACAGCGGGAAAGAAAAACTCCTTTTTTTACAGGAAGAAATCTTGGGCAGCACCAGGCTCAGCGAGGAGTGGCCATCTGCCGCAAGGGGAGAAAGACTTCATGCTTCAGCGTGGCAACAGGAAAGGTCAGGTGTCTCACTTCAAACACCAGCAGGTCGACTGCTCTGCGTTCCCCTGTGTGACCATCAGTGCAGGTGCAACCACACAGGATGTTACGCCTTTCACACATTTCAAAATAAAACTAACTCAATTCTTCATCTTTACCTGCTGTTTTCACTGTGAATCCTGTGCTCTGATTGGCTGATCTCAATTTATTTAGAAATTCTTACCTGCAGGACAAAGTGACGGGTGATCGAGCTCTGAAGAAACTGAAACAGCGAGAGAGACACAGAGACTTTAACAGCAGATAAAAGCTGATTACACGACAACCTCCAGCCAGTCATAGGCTGGCTCCACCATCAGACAGCCAATCAGCTTTGAGCAGGCTGAACTCTGACTGCTTCATTCTGTCCCTCTCTTTCTCTCTCACACACACACACACACGCACACACAGCAGGAACCTTGATGAACCTGGATCCCTCCCCATCTCCAGCTGCCTCCCTCTTCCCGCTCCACCACAACCACCCACACATGCAGGGCCTTGGAGTAGGGGTATGTCACCAGGGTGCAGAGGAGGCTACCCCCCCCCTCTGTCCCCTTCTGGCTGCCTCTGCCTCAATTTTATCCCACAACTTAGACATTCACATTACTCACACTCTCATTACACATACATATAGGATCTTGGGGGTGGGCACGATACACGGAATCCAAAGTACCATCAGGGTGTACACCCCACCCCTGGCATCGTTGCCCACCTCTCAATTTTAAATACACGTAGACATTGAGGGCTAGCAGGAGGGACCATGCGCTTACCTGCTGCTCTCTGGCAGGTAGCTCCATGCCCTCCTGGGTTTTAAATGCACCTTAGAACACACATGCATCAACATTACAATGAGCGGGTGGAGGGAGGTTTGGAGTCTTCTCTCACCCCCGTTCTCTGCGACCTGCTGGAGCAGGGGGGCTAGGAGGAGGAGTTGGCCGTCCGACTGCGGTCTGGAGTGTGGAGCCTTCCTGCTGCTGCGGAGTCGGGGCGGTCTGCCTCCCCCCACCGCAGGGAAAAGGGAAACACCACCTGGGTCTGGGTGCAGTTCCCCCCTCCAGGGGCGGGGGCACCTAGACCCGGTTTGTAGAGTACGCTTGGGGAGTGTGATCGTGTGTACAGCGTCTCTTTATGTCTGTCTCCACGTTGGTTGAGTGTGGAGTAAGTGCATATGAGAGCATGAGGGTGGGAATGGATGTTTGTATCTGTGTGTGCCTGTATGTCTGTGTCTATATGTCAGGTTGGGTGTCAGACGCCACCTCTCTGGGGACATCTCAGGCCCTCCAAGGTTTGGAGGCCTATCTCCCCCTACCACCACTTCCCCTGCCAGTGGCGGACCCCCTCAGACATCGGTGCGTTGGTGGTTCTTTGTGTCCGGGGATGGGCGTCCAGGTACACACCGGCTCACTCCTTGGTGGCCGCTTATCGGGGCCTGGAGCCTGGGGCTCGCTCGGGCCACTTCGGAGGTGGGGTGCCCCCGGCCTCTCGGCCTGGGGCTCGGTCACTCAGGCGCAGCTGGCTGCCGGCGGAGCTCACGGGCGCGTCACTGCAACCCCCCCTGGCTTCTGCTCCGCGGCTGCTGAGTGAGCCCTCATCTGGGACTCTCCTCAGCTCTTTCTGGGACAGTGGCGCGGCTGCCCCTCTGTTGGTCTTCCTTGGTCTCTTGTGTTCTGGGGGCCTCTGGATGTCTGGAGTTTTGATCTCCTCCACACCTGCTTCACGCCCTGGAGGACGGGGCTGTGGCCCCCCCACACCCTCTAGCAGATTATTACATGAAGGAACCTTTTAAAAAACAAAAAACAAGCGCGTCCATGCTCACAGGTGTACACACGGGTGATCACACCCACAAACTACACCCTTTTTGGCTCCTACCTCAAAGCACACTGTGTTCTGTTGATCTTATGTGCTGCACAATAATGTTTAACATTTAGTATTTACTGTCATATTCCCATATATCATTGTGATGTTGTTTATTCTATTACTCTTGTTCTCTTCTGCTTGCTTTCTTTTTTCTTTCTCAGCAGGTGATCCAGGTGATTGATATATGCATTTTTTTTTTCTCTGCCCGTTCTGTTGGTTTTTGTCTTTTGCCCTTCTCCCCCGTCCCTCTTCTCAGCTGTTTCTCTTTCCCTCTTTCTTTCTCCCCTTCTTTCCCCCAGTCAAGTCTGTCCCGTATTCAGTAAGTGAAAATAAAATAAACAATAAAAGGTGAATCAAATGGACCATTACGGCAAGGCTGGGATGGTCAGTTTGGTAAAGTAAATCCGTTGGGCATCTTTCTTTGCCTTTAGACAACAATTCTGATGGCAAAAGAGCCAAACGGGACAGGCAAAAAAAAAAAAAAAAAAAAAAAAGGAAGAAATCTTGGGCAGCACCAGGCTCAGCGAGGAGTGGCCATCTGCCGCAAGGGGAGAAAGACTTCATGCTTCAGCGTGGCAACAGGAAAGGTCAGGTGTCTCACTTCAAACACCAGCAGGTCGACTGCTCTGCGTTCCCCTGTGTGACCATCAGTGCAGGTGCAACCACACAGGATGTTACGCCTTTCACACATTTCAAAATAAAACTAACTCAATTCTTCATCTTTACCTGCTGTTTTCACTGTGAATCCTGTGCTCTGATTGGCTGATCTCAATTTATTTAGAAATTCTTACCTGCAGGACAAAGTGACGGGTGATCGAGCTCTGAAGAAACTGAAACAGCGAGAGAGACACAGAGACTTTAACAGCAGATAAAAGCTGATTACACGACAACCTCCAGCCAGTCATAGGCTTGCTCCACCATCAGACAGCCAATCAGCTTTGAGCAGGCTGAACTCTGACTGCTTCATTCTGTCCCTCTCTTTCTCTCTCACACACACACACACGCACACACAGCAGGAACCTTGATGAACCTGGATCCAGGTGAGAGGTGGATCACCTGTCTGAGGGTTCAGTGTGGGGCCTTACAGGATTGAACATCTCTGATTGTATTATTATACATTAAAGAATTCAACCAAACTTAATGAATGTGATTCAAGGGGCATCTTGAATCGAATGTGAATCAATAATCAATGACAAGTGTGACTGCAGCTCAGCAGGATAAGCTCTGAGCTGACTTTACCTCCTCTAAGGCTCTGACAGAAGTTTGGAGCAAGGTGATTGGACATCAGTGTTACCCACACTGTGAAAGCTCTGCTCTGATTAGGTGGTCTCTGCTGGTCCTGATGCGGCTGACATCACATCCTGTTCCTGCAGATGAACAAAGTGACTCATCGCTTCTAGCACTTATCCACCAGCTGAACTGAGCTCAGTGAAGCCAGCCCTCGCTGCTGCAGCAGACCTCCAGTCAATCATTCACACCCTCCTCAGCTTTGACCCCAGCAGTCACATAGCACTTTAATTTCAGTTCACATAGTTCAGGAGGTCCTACAGAAAAAGAACCCGAGCATGGCGGGTTCATGCCAAAAAGGTGTGACTTTATGGAGGTCAAAGGTCACACAGCAAGAATCAGACACATGAGGTTAGAATCAGCTGGCAGGTAAAACGACAACAACCTCCAAAACACCTGATCAGAAGAAATCAATCATCATAACCAACACCGCTGACCCACACCTGATGGCTGACTCACCGTGTGCGCACAGTCAGCAGTGATCAGACATCAGGACTGCATCAATTCTGCAATCTACTGACAGGCGAGCAGGAGCTGCTGCAATACTTAGGGCAGAGATCAGAGGTTATCCCTGTGTGTGTCTTCTGCTTTGATTCCTGTAAAACCCCGGTTGTCAAACATTAGCCCCGGGGGCCAGAATCAGACTGGCAAAGACTGCAGTCTAGCTCACTGGATGACACTGGTATATCTGAACAATGTCTGCGTGGAGTTCAGGGATTTTGGACTTTTAACTGTATTTTCGAAGCTTTACAGCTTTTCTGCTGGTAAAGAGCTCCTCCCACTCTCATTCACGCAACACCACAGCAAATACATAACAGAAAAACAACTGAATGACAGAAAAGTTCTTCTGTCAGAGCCACAAGAAAACAATAGTAAAGGAAACTCTTCAGTTATGTAATTACAGGAGGATCTGTGTAATAAGCTACCAGAACCAGAACTTTCTCTGAATTTTACACATTTATTAATTTATCCTGGAAGATTTCATGTCATTATCTTTATCAGCAGCATTGTATTATTATATTTAAAAATGATACATCCTGTTGAACATGCACTCCTTTTCTCACATTCACTGAGATCAAATGTGATGTTGGACTTCTTCACACCAAAGCTTCTCTGGTTTAAGATCAAAGCTGCCAGCATGGAGTCTGACAGGCTACAGAACTTCCCTGACCTCTTGAAACTGCGTGTGTGAGTGTGTGTGTGTGTGTGTGTGTGTGTGTGTGTGTGTGCACTCGTGTGTGTGTGTGTGTGTGTGCGCACTCGTGTGTGTGTGTGTGTGTGTGTGTGTGCACTCGTGTGTGTGTGTACTCGTGTGTGTGTGTGTGTGTGTGTGTGTGTGTGCACTCGTGTGTGTGTGTACTCGTGTGTGTGTGTGTGTGTGTGTGTGTACTCGTGTGTGTGTGTGTGTGTGTGTGTACTCGTGTGTGTGTGTGTGTGTGTGTTCGTGTGTGTGTGTGTGTGTGTGTTCGTGTGTGTGTGTGTGTGTGTATTTCCAACATAAACCTGAGAAACTGGTTCTACAGTCAGAAACAAAGAGAGAGTGTGTGTATGTTCTAGGGGTGGGGGAAAAAATCGATACTGTGTAGTATCGTGATATTTTGTTTGCTAATAATGTATCGATACAGGGACAGCAGAAATCAATATTTTGTTACAAAAAAGGTTTTTATGCTCAGAGCATGTTGATCCTTTTTCTGAGCAAGAATCCTGACATTCCTTCACTGTCTAAATGTGTTTAACTTTTTTTGGCAGCAATAAATATGACAGTTTACTTATTTTAATTTAAGACATGTTTTATTTTAATTAAGTTTAAAACTTTTTTTATTTAATGTAAATTTATATTTTGTTTTAATTTACTTTCAAATTCTTCAGTTGCTGAATAGGCTGCATAGTTTTCATAAATTGCATAGTTCAGAATAGCTATAATTGTACCAGATGGTTGCATTCAGTTAAGTTGGACTAGACTGTAATACAAACCGTTCAGTTTGTCAACAATAAAACTGACTGAAATGAGAGAAAGACTGAGTGTGAGACTTTGATATTAGATTAAATGAATATTGATAAAGTTTAACTATATGTACAGAATCTGAATATTGCAAAATATTTTTTTAAAAATCGCAATAATATCGTATCATGCGTTAAATATTGTGATAATATCGTATCGTGGGATGTATGGTGACTTCCACCTCTAGTATGTTCCCAGCATAACTCTGAGCAACCGGTTCTACAGTCGTGTGTGTGTACATGTTTTGACATCTTTGTGAGGACAGAAAATTGGACAAAATGCCTGTGAAGCTCAAAATGTGGTTTTAGTGTCAGGGTTACAATTGGGTTATGGTTAGGTTTAGGCTGAGGGTTAAGATTAAGCATTCGTTTAGATGGTTAGGGAAAGCATTATGTCAATGAGATGTACTCACGAACATATGAAAACGAGTTTGTGTGTGCGCGCGTGCGTGTTCATCACTGTGAAAACACCGTCTCGGTGTCTTCACAGTGATGTTATCTGAGATCACGCCGTGGTTTGAGGACGTCAGGTTTGTTTCTTCTTCTCTGTCGGATTATGATCCAAGTGTTTTTGTCGCGTGTAGAAGACACACAGAATTCCAAAAGGTTGATTCTGTTCATCTGGACGTAGCGTCACCCATCCAGGTGACATCCAGTCTCAGCTGACTGCAGGGTTCGAAAACACACACAGACACTCAGGTGAGTGGAATCCCTGAGGACACCTGGCCACTTACAGCCGCCGTGTCCATGTACACGCGCGTGCACGTGGCAGACTGCACCTGCTGTGCCGCTGCGTGTTGCCTTCGCCAATCACAGTTCGTCACCAAACTCCCTTTGAAATCTGTGGAATTCTGGAAGCAAAGCGGGCGGCCACGACAGCGGATCTGAGGGGTATTCACGTCACACAGCGGGGGGGTTCACAAGGACCTGAACTCTGAGGGGAGGGCTGCACAGAGCCGGAGTAATCACGCAAACCTCCCGTTTCCGACCCGGTTGCTGGTTCCGATCTCGGACCTGCCCGTTTACCGTTAAAGCTCACCTTTCTTAAACTGAAGTTTTTTTGCAGGGAGTCTCGTACAACCGCCAGTCATGTGCTAGCGCGTTGCAGCAGAGGTCACTGGCAGAGTTCCGACGAATCAAACTCAGGTCAGCTCACCTGGAAAAGATCCGGAGGTTCCTCCTGCTCTCTTCCTTCGTCGGCTCCGAAGCAACAAACTCAGAGGTTCTGGGGAAAAACCCAAAGAAGAACCACAGAAAGAAGAAGGAGGAGGAAAAAAAGTCGCTCAGCTCAAGTTCTCACTGTCTGCCTCTGCGCCACTACGCCGCCACTTCCGGCAGTGACGTCAAGACGTTTTTACGAAGCTTAGAGGAGGTTGAAGGGAAAAAACGAATCACCAATCAGAGGGCAACTCCTGATGAGGGGGCAGAGCCTCGGAAGCCACGTCGTAGACTTTTTGTAATGACGAGTCAGGTGACAAACAGCAGGGCAAAAAGTGATGCCATCAAGTCACGTCACTTGTCAGAGTCCAACAATAAAACCATCAAGAACAACAATAAAAAGAACAACAAAAAAAATAAAATAATAAACAAGAACAGAAACAATAAAATTATGAAAAAAACGCCATAAACAACAAAAACAACAGAAAATCTTTTAAAACAAAAAAATATATAAAACCATCAAAAACAATAAAAACGACTGAAGCGCATCAGAGGACAAACAGGTGCTGTGACTGTTTGTGGCCGTCAGCAGGCAGATGTGAAGTTCTGCTCTCACAGCTGGAGCAGGAAACTGACCCTGCTGCAGGTATGTGCACCTGTTCACTGAGATGAGCTCCTGTCCCTGACAAAGGAGTACACTTGGAGTCACACTGTCTCGGGATGACGAATGAGGGCTCAACCCTGTGCAGGATGACCTCACAGGCCGGAGCTCACTCACACAGATGGTTTCCATCAGGCTGAAGGACCTGTTCACTGGTGATGCTTCAGTTGAATCATGTTTGTTTACAGTCAGGGTTAAAAGGTCATATGCAGGTAAGAATGTCATCAATTCATTCACCACAAAAAGCTTCAGAGAGAGAAAACAGGAGGGTGATGACGACTGATGGAGGCAGACACCAAATGCTGCTGGGGCTTACCATTATGCACTACTCCTTCAGGAATGCAGCAAAAATATGAACATAAACATGTTCACATGCACACACACGCACATGTGTCACAGTTATTTACTGTGTGTGCTTTTTTTATGGTGTGTTATCACAGTGCAAAGATTTCTTATGGAGCCCAGGAAGAACTTGATTACAGTACACGTGTGTGTGTGTGAGAGACGTGTTATGAATGGGCAGAGTTTGACCCTGTACACTAAAGTTTAAACCATTTCAAATGAACGAGTTTATGATTAACTGACGGAAAGGAGTAACTGTTTCTTCTTTTTTATGTTGTTTAAATTACTCAAAATAAATACAACAATGAAATCGTTAAAAAATTTTGAACAATTAAAATATAAGTACAGTGTACTAACCAATTGTGCCACTGGAGCTTCTGGACCAATAAAACAATAAAAAGAAAAAAGACAAAACAAAATTTGAGCACACACACATTATGTATTTATTCATATATATATACATATATATACACATTTATTTATAAATTCCCCACTCGCCCCTGCGGCAGTCTTTCTTTCAAGCTCGGGTCCTCTACCAGAGGCCTGGGAGCTTGAGGGTCCTGCGCAGTCTCTTAGCTGTTCCTAGGACTGCGCTCTTCTGGACAGAGATCTCCGATGTTGTTCCTGTGATCTGCTGGAGCCACTTGCCTAGCTTGGGAGTGACTTCACCTAGTGCTCCGATTACCACGGGGTAATTCTCAAGCTCTTCTCTGAGCCATTGGTACTTCCCTAGCTTCTTGTGTTCCTTCTTCCTGATGTTGCTGCCATTCAGTATCTCTACATCTATCACTAGAGCTGTCTTCTTCTGCTTGTCTACCACCACTATGTCTGGTCGGTTAGCCAGCACCATTTTATCCGTCTGTATCTGGAAGTCCCACAGGATCTTAGCTTGGATTGTCTCAGGGACATCTTTACACAGCCTGCACCTGGGGTCGTGCCTAGTGTAATAGACCCCAGCCTCTATGGATCTTGTACTCAGAGCTTGTTCCTGTGCTGCCATTATTAGTGCCTCTGTGCTGTCTTTCAGTCCAGCTTTGTTGTCTCATCCTGGACTGTGTTGTTGACACTCACCAATCCCTGGCCTTCTTCCTTCCGCTTAGCATACAGGCTCAGGGTGCTGGACTTGGAGTGAAACCCTCCATGGATGGTCAGGAGCTTCCTTGTCTTGATGTCAGTGGCTTCTATCTCCTCCTTTGGCCAGCCTATCATCTCAGGTATCAGACATAAGTATTGACAGCCTGGATTTTGTTTTTACCGTTCAGCTGACTCCTCAGGACTTGCCTGAACCTTTGCTGGTACTTGGTGATTGCAGCTTTCCTAGCAGCCTCTTCATGGTTCCCATTTGCGTGTGGGATGCCCAGGCACTTGTAGCTGTCTTCTATGACTTCAATGTTGCCTTCTGGTTGTTTGATCCCCTCAGTTCTGACTACCTTCCCTCTCTTCATTCAAGGTTCAAGGTTCAAGGTTCTTTATTTGTCACATGCTTAGTTATACAAGTATAACACACAGTGAAATGTAGCCTGACACGCTCCTCGACATGTGCAAAAATTGGGGGGGGGGGGGGGGGGGGGGGTGTAGAGGAAGAACATTATATATATATATATACATACATATAGTATATACACTGGGTGAATGTGCAGTAGTAGCAGCAAGCAGGTGAATTCTGTACATTAATAAGAATAGATATCTGACTATTTTACAGGATAGACAATATAAACATATTTAAAATTAAAGGAATTGAAATGTACATTGTGCCTTGGTTTAGTGTCTGGAAGAGAGTCCTGTCTCAGTCATTATCATCCAACTAGACTTCTCCAGTCTGAACAACGATGTCGTTGCTGTACATTCTGGTGGTGTGGATCAGTGAATCGATGTCTCGTTCAGGGTTGGCATACAACTTCATGTCATCCATGTAGAGGAGGCTGACAGCTGCTCCATTCCGTAGTCGGCATTCGTAGCTGGCAAGATCAGCTGGCAAAAGGGGAATTTTTATGTATATAAATATATATTAAATTTTAATAATAAAAGATTCAAAGTTGTGAAAACAATACATGAAAAAGATTATATTAAAGAAGTACTTAAAAATCATTTTCATGTCTCTGACCAAAGTTCAATAATTTTAAAATTGGTTTGTGTCATGTGGTTTTGGTCGTAGCACCGATGACAGCCTTCTGATTTCCAAGATGCTGGGTGCTCCACACAGAGCTTTATATATCAAACAGACATACTGAGATTTTTGAAACAATCAACGCTCAAAAACAATTTTCCCTGAGTTGCAGAGCTAAAACCAAGATGGCGTCTCGTATGTTAGTGACCAAGAGTGGAGGAACCTCCGAGCTGCTGTTAGGAACAAAGCTGTTTGAATTTCTGCAGGTTAAACTGGATGAACTCTTATCCTGAGATCTTTACTCCTGCTTACAATCTTGTTCTCATTGGGGCACGATCTCCATGTTTTCCACAGTTTCCATCGTTCTCCTCATCCCGGATCATAAAGCTGGACTACATGAGGGTGCATTCAAGTCACTGCTGAAACGACCAATCACAGTGCAGGTTTCAGAAGTTGGGTGATGTAAAAACCCAGCGTCACTGCTCACCTCTGATCTTATCTGTGATCTGACCATATCACCCGTGATAGTAGTAGTTTCAATATGGCGGACATGCGGTGTCATGGCGTTAAGCAGAAAGGAGTGTGAGGTTGTTCAAATCCTCAGCACACTGTTTTGTTTTGTTTTTAATCTTTTCTTACGTCCTTGGGTATTCTACACAATTTTCCTTGAGCTCAATCGGAAGACATTAGGAACAAGGGAACACACCCCAGGTGACTCTCTAAGTAGGGATGAGTATTGTCACCGATTTCTATAACTGATTCAATTCTGATTCACAAGGTCCCGATTCGATTTGATTCTATTCAATTTTGACTCAGAAATATTATCATTCTGATCATTTATCAGTACATATCCATATTTTTATATTCTTGTTTAAAAACAAAGGTGAAACTTGTGATGCCTTTGTGTCAAAGTAACTGAGGATAAAACACAGAAAAGCATGAAGGAGATTTACCCGGCCTGGCTTTTTATAGCAGATAACCTTAAAAATATTCTGCAGTAGATCAAAAATTAAAGAACATGAATCAGCAGAACATTACCTGATGCTGCTGAAGTGAAGCAAAGTTACAGCTAAGCATTTTGTAATTTGGCATCATTTTTAAAAAAAAATTTAAAACTCGGTATTGAACAGCACAAACGGGCAACAGCACTAAACACAACTACAGACTGGTGTATAATAAGCAAGCAATAATGCAGAAAATAAAGATTTTTGATGGTAAACTGTTCTTGAAGCTCACTGAGAGAAAGAGCTGTGCAGAAAGTGTGATTTTTATGTGTCTTTACGTATCTGCGTACATGCCGTCAGGTAAAAGATCCACGCTTTGTATTTATTGTGCAGAATTAACCATTTGGCGGATATTGAAATAGTTTTGTGAGTTTTAATCTGAGATTCTGGCATTTCTGGCAAAATACATTTATATTTAAAAAAAAAAAAATCGATTCAGGATTTAATGAATAGATATCACTACGATTAAATTGAATAAACCCACAGCTATCTGTAAGCACCTGTTACCCTATGGTTACCCTATGGTGTTCCAGGCGCGTGCCTGGAACACCTTCAGCCAATCACAGAGCAGCAGCACACAGACTCAGCCAATCAACATTTTTAATATGTTCATCATCACCATGTCACAGACAACAACAACAAGTTACATGGTCACAAACAGGAAACAACAATGTGGAATTGGACAGTAGTTTCATAATAAAAGTCTTTCCACTTTCTCCAGCCAATCAGACAACAGAGCTATGGTGAAACAGCCTATTAGCAGCTGTCACATCAGTTGGCAACTGCTGGTAAATTTACACCTGATTGGCTGGTGTTCAAAGTGGAAAGAACAGGCTTTTATTTTGCAAGATCAAGGAAACACTTAAAGAAAAACAAATTTAATTTGATATAAATATTTCGTAAACATCACCACAGTAACACCGACATTTAGACCACACCTTCACCCAGCATGGGAAAACAGGAAGAAATGAACTTTAACCTTCAAAATAAAAGCTCTCTGAGGTTTTAACACTTTTATAGAGTTTCTGAAATCACATGCTTTATCCAAGCTAATGCTGCTAACAAAACTAATGTCCAGGCCTTCTCTGTTTGCCCCGCCCCCCTCATCTTAGATAACATACTCGCCCCCTCAGCCAGCCACACGGTAGTTGGCATGAAACTCTGGCTGGATGTCGCAGATGCGCCGCAGCAGCTCGGTTAGCACGGCCTCTCGGTTACTACGGTAACTGGCCTGGATACGATTCATCTTCTCCGCCGTGTCACGATCCACCTCCACTGCGCTATTACCATGGGAACCAAGAGCCTGGAGGGAGGGGGAGTTTGGGCGGAAACAGACAAACATTATATATAACTTTTATTTTGAAATAACTATTATATACACAGAGTACTTAAGTATAAAAACCAGGTTTACATTTATATAGATAAAGATTTAATAATGACTACTACTAATGATTTCATAACAAACAATACAAAAAACTTATTTAAAAAGGAAAAAAAAAAAAGAGTAGAAAAAAAGAGCAGAATCAGCTCTCCCAGCCTTCAGTCAGAAAGCTTATTAAAGGCATTTTCGAAAACAGCTCCTGTACAGGTCTGTGGAAGCAGCTGTCTGACCTCTATAAACACTGGATCACATCTGTCTTTTTGGCAGAAATGCTCATTTCAAGGCTTCAAAACGAGACTTCACAACAGCCCGGCCCATGTCTTAACTGTGCTGGCAGTACAGGAATGATATTCAATCACATATAGTAAACGTTCAGATTTTATTTTCGAATTCAATCAATGGAAACGAATTAATTTTATATATATATATATATATATATATATATATATATATATATATATATATCAAAAATTGAAAGTGAAACAAAGAAGAAAATAAAGAAAGAAAGAAAAAGTTGTTTCTGTGATTCACGCTAAATTAAAGAAGGAAAATAATAAATCATTCTTCAGCATGTAAACAGAGAGGAAGAGGAGGGAGGAGGAAGAAGGGGAGGAGAAGGACTAGGGTACATACAGCTGCCTCCTTGGTCTTGAACTCCTTCTCTCTCTGCAGGCGGTACTGTTCGATCTCAGCCTGAGCTTCTTCCTTCGCCTGCTTCAGTCGCCGATTCTTACCTGCACACGTCACAACACGAGAGAGAAACCATTTAAAGACTGGACTCAGATCAGTCCGCAGGTTTACAGGTAACGGGTGGAGGACGGTGGAAGTTTAATGTCTGCAGATGAATTGATGCGCGGGTTATTAACACTACTGTGACTCTAGGTCACATGACCTCAGTGTTTCACCATCAGGAGACCGGAACCACACTGATCATGTGATAAAAAACTGCACAGAAACAGACACCCGCGCATGAATCATGGGCTGACCGGAAGTGAACACCCTGCAGTTACCGACCGTGTTACGGTTCTGACCCGGTCACGGAGCCGTTACATTGCCGCGAGTTTTCTCCTCACAGCGGAAACAGACCTGCTTCTACCCCGATCTGAGTCGGATCGGGCAAAGCTATAATCCCCTCCCTGACGTGCTCAGGGAGGTGCCAGCAGTCTGACGGAGGACCGATCCGATGATGCTGTACCGAGTCCGGTCCGTGTCTGACGTCAGAAGAACGCGAGCAGCCAGTGAAACTGTAAATTCACCGAATTACAGACCGAGTTCTGCCTTACACGGTTTCTGCTCCCTGTCAAAGGTAACAGTGGCCCCACTGCGGGCTCGGCGCCCAGAAGGCCGGACTGGTACTCACGCTTGCGGGCCTCGGCCACCTTCTCGGCCGCCCTCTTCTCGGCCTGCAGCAGCTGCTGGATGCCCTGAGACTGGCTCGCCATGCTGGGTCACTCTGCGCGGACACACGGAGCAAGGTCGACGGAGGATTTGTGCTGCTTCTACCTCCTCTGTGGCCGCAGTCAGCTGATCTCACGTCACGCTGCAGACGGTCACGTGAGGAGAGTCTGCGTCTTCTTCTGTGCTCAGCATGCTGTGTATCAGCGCCCCCTGCTGGGCTGGAGGGAGGTTCTCACAGTTTCTCTCCACAGTAGCTCCATCATTAATAAACAATATTTACATTTTTAAATACTAATGTAAGTTAGATTTTTATTGATTGTTCAGATTTTTAAACCACAAAAAAAAAGAAAAGAGAACAAAATGAGACCAAAATATGACCGACAAACATAGAACAGCTGACAGCAGCTACATGTAACAGCCTTGAGCTCAAAGATCATAAAAGAGAGAAGTCCTTTTTCATCACTGCCAGAGAGAGCAAGATGAAGCAGCCATTTATTCACATCAAGAGTCACTAAAAATTAAATGACCATAAATAAAAGAGAGACTCAAAAACTGATCACATACAAGCAGGTAAGACAGGTGTGTTCACAGGTGTGAAGACTCTTCTGTGCTTCCATTAGACTTGTTCCATGAAGGCGGACAAAAGCAGGGTCAGTTCTCCCAGCCTTCAGTCAGAAAGCTTATTAAAGGCGTTTGTGAAACGCCAGAGTTAGATTTCCTTCACTCCCCAAACTGCTCCTCACCTGTAATTGCCTCCAGATACCTGCCTTAGTAAATATTATCTACCCTAATCCTTGACATTTAACCAGCAAGTGACCTGAACTTCACAGGAAGTCAGAACCTCTGGACAGTGGCTATGAATCGACACACCAGTACCATCTGATAAAGCTCCGTCCCTAGTACTGGTAACAGAGGTGATGATGACAAACATAGAGGCAGCTCCTGGGTGAAGCTAAGCATGAAGTTCTGTCCGAAGCCCACAAGGGATGACAGCTCCTGTAGAGGTCTGTGGAAGCAGCTGTCTGACCTCTATAAACACTGGATCACATCTGTCTTTTTGGCAGAAATGCTCATTTCAAGGCTTCAAAACGAGACTTCACAACAGCCCGGCCCATGTCTTAACTGTGCTTGCTCGTGGGAAACCGACAGGAAGTGTCAGCTGCCGTGGTAACAGGAAGAGGAGGAAGCAATTCTGTACAACTAAAACACAAATGAAGCAAAAAAGTTCAAATGTAAAACCTCACTACATATTAATTTACACGCATGTTATTGTAGCATTGTTATAGTGATACTGATATCACCATTATTAATAAAGAGAGTGCCGATGTCATCAACAGCAGTAATGACATTGGCGTGTCTGTGTACACGGCTTCAGTTTGATTAAAGCTTTATTGTTTCTGATGTGATCAGTTCTGTGAGGAGATCCTTCCTGATTTCCAGTATAAATAAAATTAATACAGTTGTCATGGCAACATTTCAGGCTCCTGTATTTTTCAGCTTCTCTAACGCAAAGGGCGACTTCTCAGTTGGCATCACCAGACAGCCACACATCAGGATCAGCTGTAAGTTTGTCACGGAGAAAGTACCGGAGCAGCTTTCAGTCAGATCCATCCCAAAAGGTCTTACATCAATATTTAAGTGACTTCATAAACTTTGTTTGTGGGTTAGTTTATTCAGAAGCAGGCAGTGCACCATACTGTGTTTCTTATAGTTTAAAGAACACTTCTTTCACCATAGCCGTTTAACATAAACTTATTTTTGTAATTTTACATTTATGTTCTGCTTCTCATGTTCGTTGTGTAATGAATTATTAATCTCTGGCTCTCTTCCACAGCATGTCTTATCCCATCATCCTCCCCTCAACCCAACTGGTCGTGGCAGCTGGCTGCCCCTCCCTGAGCCTGGTTCTGTCGGAGGTTTCTTCTTGTTAAAAGTGAGTTATTCCTTCCCACCGTTGTCAAAGTGCTTGCTCATAGGGGGTCATATGATTGTTGGATTTTTCTCTGTATGTATTATTGTGGGTCTACCTTACAATACAAAGCGCCTTGAGGTGACTGTTGTTGTGATTTGGCGCTGTGTAAATAAAATTGAATTGAATTTATGAATTCCTCATACAGCGTGTTTTTCTTTTTTACATGCATTTGGAAATGATCAGTTCTTGGTTTCTGCTGTATTGTACTGTTGGACAGTTTTCATCTTATAATGTCATGAATATTCTTAAAAATGTCATATGCACCATCAATATGAACATTTTCTCAGTTGTGGATGAACAGGTCATTTTTAAAAGAACTCGTGGTTTCCTCTGGCCTTACATGTCTTAGTTCTTCCTCCGGTTGCTTTCTCTTGTAATAATTAGTGTCATAAACTGCAAACAGTGGCAGCCCCAATGATGTCATTAATAGTGAGCTGATTATTACATTTCTCTTTCATTCCTTGTAAAAAATACAGTTATTATACATGATAAGTTATCAGTCACAGTTCTCATACTGTCCAAAACCATGTCATCTAAATTTACTTCAGATTACACCCCACAGTAATCAGATTACACTCCACAGTAAACCAGATTTTCTGACTGTCTTTTGGCCGGTCAGAAGAGTCGTGACTGTCAGTGGAGGGCCGGTCTGTATTTTTCTGTATTCCTCTGAGTGATTCTTTGTTCTGTAGTGATCATAAAGCGATTTCGGGTTTCTTGTTTCTCTGATTTGTTTTGGCGACAGCACCTGAGACCATCTGTGGAACTAACCTGAGGTTGGATCTGAATTTCACCTACTGTGATTTGGCCTGTTCCTGAAATTGAAGGTTGACCAATGTTTTCAATTTAGACCTTTACATTCAAATTAGGATTATTTAATGTTTCCAGTATGAGGCGTGAACACAGTGAGCCACACCCACCGGAGGTCTGAGGCTGACACCCACCGCTGATGCCGTCGAGTCCAACGAGAACGACGCATTCTGACTGGCTCTCCCAACACCCTGAAAGACACCAATATATTCCTTAGTTCCCTCCTTCCTTCCTTCCTCCCTCCCTCAGTTCCTTGCCTTTGGAGTTCCTTGGGCTTTGGAGCGTGATGTCACGGCCATGACAGTAGGCCAGACAAAGCACACGGAAGCGTCAGCTGTGGTTCGTAGGTACTGTGTTGTCGGTTGCAACGGTAGATCACATGATAGGGAAGGCAAGAAGCTGGAAAATGGGCTCTCTTTTCATCGTTTCCCCTCCTGGAGGCAACGGGAGGGATCTCATGTATCCGATAATACTAAACGAAGATGTCAGGCTTGGATTGCAGCGGTCAGACGAGCGGATATCGAGTTCTCTGCCATCCCCAAACGAGAGCAATTGCCCACCTGAGAATTCATGTTGAGCGAGTAATAGGTAGTTTGCGTAACAAGTTCAAAATGCTACACACTACAATGCCAATCCGATTACTCACATCATGTGAGGGTGAAGACAGCACTGATTGATAAGATTGTTAAGGTATGCTGTGTTTTGGTGAATATGTGCCCCTTGGTCAAACCAGGGCCAAATGAAACTTGCTCTTGTTGAATATTCATAAAACTGCTGTGTTGCATGTACAGTTCATTGTAAATAATTGTACTTTCTGTAAAGTGGTTTCAATAAAACAGAAAAAAGTATGTTTTGTTTTTTTTTCAAGATCTGTTCAAATGTACTTAGCAAGTACATACACATGAAATGCAAACTATTTACATGGCAACGCACAGCTGGCATCAATCATGAATCGTTCATCTAGAGCAATTTTTGGGGCAGGTGCTGAGGAGAAGTCAATGTTATGTGCAACCTCTGGCTGTATCTTGGTCATATGGTCAACGTACTGCCAACGTGGAGGCTTAAAAACGGCCAAATCTTGTACCCAACCGTTTGTGAATCAGATGTGCGCCTCCAGGGATTTATAATTATGAAAATGATTTCCCCTATGCGCTGACTCCACAGACAAGGTACGCGAAGATATCGGGATAGGACAACAGCGGTAGGCTGTCTGGGTTTCCACTCCACTGCCTTATTTCATACGGGTCCACATTACCGATGCACGCTATTTTTTCCAAGTACCGTCTCTTGGCTTCTGGGTGCAATCGGTCACGATACAGCCCTTTGTCTTTTGCGCTAATTTTAAGCATGGTTCTGGCAGTCCCGCTTCCAACACAGTGTGTTTGTCTTGATTTTTTTGGCCTTCTGACATGGCGCCGCGATCCCACAATGCACGGCCGCGTGACGTCAACGCCAAAGCCCTATTCCCTCACTTACCTTACTTCCTTATAAGGTATGTCCTCCATTTGTCTGTCAATCAAACTGGGAGGCTCCACCAACTCCTTCCTGGAGACATGGTAAGGACACACAGTATTCTGAGTACTGGAAGTAATTGGACTACTGCAATTAATCAGAGTACTCTGTAATGTGTAACTTACTGGATGTGTTTCCATATTTGGTTGTCAGGACTGTGGCTACAAACACAACAAGTGTTAGCAATAGCCTTTAGCACATGTTAGCATTGTTACCATTGTGTTTTACTTACGATTGGGTGTGGCGGCGGCGATGGTGGCAGGAAGTTGTGTCAGGACCGTGGTCACTGTGGCGACTGCTAAGTACAAATGGGAAATTATGGATACAGTTAGCTCAGTTAGCATCAGTGTTAGCCACACAAAGATGCTAAGCTAACTTTTTTTTTTTTACCATTTTGGGGGTCTTCTTCGGCACCGCTCACTATTACTTGACATCTTTTCTGATTCGCTGCCGCTGCTCGTGTTGCCACGGGAATGAGACCTGCTGGGCAGAGAGCCAATTAAATATCTTGAACGGTCAACCTGAGGGTGGGCAGACCATCATGACACACAGAGGACAAACATGAAAAAACTTTTGAATAAAATTCAGAGGGTGCATCCTCCTGAGGCCGCATTTGAAGGCCGATTACGTCACATACATCGTGACGTAGGCTATCCCAATTCAAAGACTCCTCCAAATGCGGCTGACAAATGTGTCCTCCTTTTCCTCAGATTTGAAGGAGTCAGGTGTCCTTTGTGGCCTGCCATATCCCAGAATTCATAGCGTGGCACAGCCAATTCCAGTTTCCAACAATGGCGGCAGCTACTTAGTTGTAATATTATTTTGATTACTCTTTCTGGGTCACAAAATAAACTTTTATGATACATTTCAGGCAAGAATGTAGCTGTGTAAACTTCAAATATCTGCTTAATTTATCAACACACATATATCACATATTTGCAAAAGTGCTCCGACATTTTTGGAGCCATCTGTTACCCACCAGCTCGATAGCTAACCAGGTGGTCAAGGCTCACTAGAGCTGGCGAGAACAGCGAACTCCCGGCAAATCATTTTCAACCCCCTGTGGTCTTTGCTACTCAGGTTAAACATGATATATAAGTCACACTCAGATAACTTAAAAATGTTTGGCTTTTTCCAGTGTTTTATCTGTTTATGAATAAATCAGTTTGGCTGAGATTAAAGTTATAGTTTTCACATAGCTGAATAAACATCAAACAGAAAACTGATTAAACAGAAGTGTGAGATGGTAGAAAATTTACTCCAATGCCCTGTTATATTTTACATAGCAAGGAGCAGACGGCTGACTTTATTAACCTCCACCGAGAGAGCGGTGACGCAAATCTGAAGGTCTCGGTTGCAGCCTCTGAATTTGGACACAGCTTTCATTAGAAACAAATGAAGGCATTAAAGAAATGACAGTTTCCTTACCTCCTCCTCTGCTCTCTGATTGGTCGATCTCCATCAAGACTTCTGCTCCGCCTCAAACACCAACAGGAAAATGTGTCATTTTAGTTCCCTCTTTACTATTCCTTCCTCCCTTCCTGACTCCTTCTTTCCCGTTTTTCTTACTTCCTCCCCATTGTCCTCCCTCCCTTCTTTCCAACCTCCCATTTTTTTATACCTTTCTTTCCCTATCCCTTCCTTACTTTCTTCCTTTTTTCATTTAAGCCTCCATTTCATCCTTCCTTCATTTCCTTTCTCCCTTCCTGCCTTACCTTTGTGGTCTTCCTGGGACTTGTTCGTCTTTGTTGGTGTTTGGACAAAACTTTGGGTTGAACAGACCACTGTTTCAAGGAAATCGGAGATTACAGTGGCAATCAGATTACATTCTGCATTAATTTAATTACATGTATCAGTAATCAGATTACACCTTGCAGAAGGTTGTTTTAAACGTACATGTTTGTGTTGTTTTCCCATGGTGCACTGGGCTTAGCATGATCAGGCTTCGCCCTGCCCTCTGACCCTCTGCAAGTTCAGATACGTGATCAAAATACATCATCGCATGTCAGCATCACATGACATCAGCACATTCTCTCACCTCTGAACAGCAGGTAGTGCGCTGTGTTTTGTTATTAGTTCACTACTGCAACTTGGCTTATGATTGGCTGGAATAGAGAAGTGGGGACAGAGCTGTAGTTTATTTTATTACAGGAGCAGATAGTAAAACCACAGCATGTCTTCCTAAACACACCTTGACGCGTTGCCCTCACACACACATCAGCTGATGCCGTTTTGTTGTCAATGCCATTTTTCAACAGACGGAGAGACGGAGTTTTAGAGCAAGTGAAACTGGAAGAAAAGGATGCATCATCAGAAACGTTTGTGTGTGTGTGTGTGTGTGTGTGTGTGTGTGTGTGTGTGTGTGTGTGTGTGCTTACCTATTGTG
The DNA here is from genome assembly GCF_057381915.1 of Diplotaxodon limnothrissa. Taxonomy (NCBI): domain Eukaryota; kingdom Metazoa; phylum Chordata; class Actinopteri; order Cichliformes; family Cichlidae; genus Diplotaxodon; species Diplotaxodon limnothrissa. Next base: position 28,949,316 of record NC_140602.1, on the reverse strand, counting down.
GTTCAGTTTGTGTGTTAAAAGGTTTATCTCTGACATCCTGAAAACAAAAAAAATTTGAGTTCTGCGTGAGTGCGTGTCTGTGTCTTTCTGTGCACGTGTATCTGTGTGTGTGTCTGTGTGTGTGTCTGTGTGAGTCTGTATGTGTATGGGTGTGTTTGTCTCTTTTTTTCTCCTCATGGATCTGTGTGATGTCACAGAGTGCAGGTATCCTTATTTTTTTCACTATTTTCAGGTTTTCTGACACATGTGAAATGGGTAAAGGCAGGCTCATGGGGTGATTTGAGAAGAGGGAAAGGTGGAGCCTACGAGAACCAGGTTTAGTTTATGGAAGCCAGATGAGCCAATCAGAAGAAACCAGGAGAAGCTGAAACATTTTGTTTCAGAATCAGATACAAAGTGTGCAGAGCTGAATACCTGGAGAAGGTGAGCAGATTAAATATCATCACAGAGGCCGGTGTGCATTACCTGAAGAAGGTGTGATGTTCAACGCAACACTTCCACAAATGTTTGCAGCTGCGGCAGTCGGATGTTTGGAAGAAGAACGATGTCGCTGAACCCTGAAAGCCATGCAGTTTCTTTTATAAATAACGTTTTTGCATTTTTTAAAAATATGTTTTTTATCTAATGATCACTGTTAGCATTAGCTTAGCATTAGTCAGCCAATAGGAACTCACGTTTCTGCCTGACACTCTGAGCTCGAACTTCTCGTCTTTGTAGTGAAGTTTGATGATTCGCTGCCTGCAAAAGACAGCAAGCTGAGGGTCACATGACTGAGGTCATATATTTCTGTTTCCTCTTGTTTTGGCCCCGCCCCCTCCTTGCTGCCCCCCCTAGCTGTTAATCCTCCTGACCATGACTCATTGTCTTCATTTCAGGGAAATGTTAACACACATTTAAACTGATCAATACATATCATTAAATATTAACACTGATATGAACCTTCTGTTTGGGTCATATCACTGTGATGTCATCCAGGCGTTTTTAACCTACCACAGATATTTTCCCACCAGCTCTTTGTTCTTGAAGATGACCACTCCTACTGGTGTTGGACCCAGGAAGTACTCGGTGTGGTTCTCCCCCTGCACAAAGTCATGGTGTCAGCACGGATCAGTGATTGATCGGCTGAAGTTCTTGTATTGATCAGTGATCAAAAGGCTTACATAGGCGGCGAACAGAGAGACGCCGTACATCTGCAGAGAGCTGCAGACAGACAGGAAGTGGCGCTGAGCCTCAGAGCGAGGGACGCCACTGCACAGCAAGAGAAAGAATCAATCAATCATTCAATCAATCAAAGTGATTTCTTTTGTTAGTGTGCAGCTCCATCTTTTGTCGTGTATTGATTATTGATCATTTTTTAAAAATATTTTTGATGGTGGCAGAACAAAATAAAATATGGGATCAGGTCATGTGATTACAGAAACAAGACCTTTAACAGCATGGCATCATTTCCTGTGTACCTGAGCGTTTTGCGGATGAGTTGAACTTCCTGCGTCTCCTCAGCATCTGATGTGTTGTCCTCACTCTGGTTGCCTCGATCCGCTGAAACAAACATGGGAGATCAATAATGAACTTACTGACTGATGAAGAAGTCACACATATGAACGGGTGTACAGAATTATTTTGATGTCACAAGTCATACACGAGAAAAAACATATTCTGAGCAAATATTTCATTTTACTCATTTCATTTGCAAAAGTGCTCTGACGTTTTCGGAGACGTGCAGAATCAAATTCAAAGCCTTTTCTTTACACATATGCAGGTGTTACATTCTCTAATATGTATTATATATGGTTAAAATACATCAAATGCAGTAAGTATACACGTTTCATAAAAAGTCTGTAACTTTCTTATTGGCTTTAGCCCACATAATTAAACATACAAGTCGATCTTGAGTTTCACACTCTTTTTATTAGAAATAATCAAATTGTTACATTCTTAAATTGACACAAAATGTCAGAAATCTTCTCTGTCAGGAACACATTTTCTATATGTATATGCAGCTCAAACTTATGCACAAAGAATGTAATGTAATGCCTGTATTATCTTTTGTCGTTTGTGACTTATGATAGAAAAATAATTCCATACATTTTCTTCTCACCCTGCAGCATCAGAGCGCACAGCTGAGCTCTGAGGTGGCCGGAGCATGGCAGGCGACCTCGACGTACATCCTGACAAAGTTGGAGGTAAAATTGACGCCTGACACAGGAAACACGTGAGTTTCACCAAGGGTATTTAAAAAGCAGATGAAATTATGGTGGCTTAGTCATGCCAGAGGGCCACATAAGGCCACCCATGTTGGGGAGGGGGGACCGTTAAGGGCACCCGTGGCAGATGGCCATATAAGGCCACCTTTGATGAGGTGGCAGGCTTGTTGAGACAGATATGATGCGTTTAGTGTTTCATGGATTTGTTAGGTTGCACTGAAACATACCGGGTTGTTTCCTCGTTCAGCTTCGATGGATCTTCAATGTAAAATTTGACTCCAAAGTAGAAAATGTACGGCGGCCCAGCTGGAACAAAAAATGAGAAATGTGCTGTTTGAGAATCTGAGGATAAATCAATAAGACAGATCAGTTATGTTACTGATGAATTTCATGTTGCAGCTCACCGAGTTCCTTGTGCTGTGACAGAGTCTTTGAAGGATCCAACCAGAGCTGAAAGAAACACAAACAGTAACTGCTGCTGCTCCTGAGCGCGCTCAGTTTGGACTTCTTGTTTGTGTTCTCACCGTCTGCTGCCAGTTGTCACAGAACTTTAAACCGAAGAACTCAACCTCGACCACGCCTAGCTCAACGAACACCAGCTGCAAGATGGAGACCGCCTTCGATGATCTCTGAGGACAATACACTGCGTCACATTCAGAGCTTTCATCACTCACAGAGACAGGATGCTGAAGAACTTATCAGATCTATCAAACCTATCAATTCAGTTCAATTCATCCATTCATTCTCTTCCACTTAGCCTTATCGGGTCATGGGGGGATGGAGCCTATGCAAGCCACTATAAGCAAGAGGTAGGGTGAAGGTCAAGTTTATTTATATAGCACCTTTCAAACAGCCGATGCTGCACAAAGTGCTTAACAATATAAAAATGGCATTAAAAAGCAACAATGTAATACAATAATAATAATAATATAAAACAATAATAGGACAATAAAAGAATTAAAACAATAACTACAATTATTAAAATAAGACCAGAATACTTGGGTCATAGTGTGTTAAAAGCCAGGGCATAAAATGTGTCTTTAGTAGTGATTTAAATTGCTCCAAAGTCTGGGACCTGCCACGGAGAAGGCTCTATCGCCATGAGATTTGAGATAAGTCCGTGGGATGGACAGTATTATTGCCAGACCCTGTAGACCCTGTATTGACAGCCTGACGCAGTGCTAATTTAACACAGAGAAACAGACAACCATTCACACCTATGGGCAATTTAGATTCACCAGTTAACCTTACCCCACTAACTGCTTTTCTTTGCACTGTAGGAGGTAGCTGTAGAACCTGGAGAGAACATGCAGACTCCACACAGAAAAGCCGGCAAGGCTGAACTCAAGAGCTTCTTGCTGTCAGGCAACAGTTCTAACCATTGTATTACCGTTCCGCCCAATCAGTTCAATGCAACAATATATAAATATATATACCACCACAACAATATATATTGTAAGGTAAAGACCCCACAATAATACACAGCTATCAAACCTGTCAGGTTTTCTATTTTTTACTGCCACTAAAATCAAAGTTCATAACAGGAAGTTCTTAATAATGATCTTTCAAAGTCAGTCCCCTCTAACTGCATAGAGGTTTGATGGAGGCCACAGAGTGGTGACAGTCTTACTCAGAGGGGAGAGGAAACGGCCAACGGGAAGTCGGCACTGACCTTGATGCCCTGTTCGACCGTCAGTGTCAGCTTTCTGTTGTCCAATAGAAGCACTTCTCCGTAAAACTCCTCCCGGTTGCCCCGGAAACAGGCCATTGTCCTGTCATGAGCAGAGTTACAGCCTGATGAAGATAAAGGTGGCAGCTACAGAGTGATGGTGATGATGAGCATGACATCTGAAGCACCTCAGATACAAACCACAGAATCAAACTGAGCCCTGAATGATGGGAAATAGAGTCACCAGCTTCTCTGCTCACTTGCTGCTGATCCTCCTCTTCCTCTCCTCCTCTGGTCCTTTGTCAAAGTCTGCTCTCCTTCTTCTCTGGTTTCTCTGGGTTTGTTGCTGTGTTACCATAGAGATAACTCCTCCCCCTCTCCTCTGATTTCCATTTTGCTTTGTTTCCCTTTAAAAAAAACTTCAACAAATAATTCCAAAAAGCAGGTGTGTGTACAGAATAATTTGAAACAGAATTTTATATACAATTGACACAAATTTTAAGTTTCACTGATGATCAGTTTTTATGCTCAATTTATCACAAATATAACTTCTTACTGAGGCTCAGTCAGCTAATTTCCTGTGTGTGTGTGTGTGTGTGTGTGTGTGTGTGCGCTGCATTCACTGCCTCATTAATCTGAGTGCAGGATTAGCAGAGGCTGAGGCGGATCCCTTGAACGCCCCGTCAACACAAAAACAACTTTCAGTGTTTAAAGTCGATCAATAAAAAAATAAGATTAATTTAAAGAACTTCTGCATTGTGATGTTTTATTAAATCAGTTTTAGTTCAATATTACTGAGGAAAGATCATTTTAAATATCTTTACTTATTTTCACCACTTACCCTTTTCAGGGTCGCAGGGTGCTGGAGCCTATCTCGCTGTCTTAGGGCGAGAGTCAGGTTACACCCTGGACAGGGCTAACACAGGCTAACACAGACAACCATTTGCAACTATTGTTTCCAATTAACTTTTCCCCACTAACTACATGTCTTTGGACTGTGTCCACACAGAAAGACCCCAGCATGATGGTAGAATTGAACTCAGGACCTTTTTGCTGTGAGGCAACAGTGCTAACCACCATATTTTACTTTTTTATGTTTAAAACTAATACTTAGTGTTCTGTCTCATCATGTACGAAAGTAAATAAAAGTTAATTTAAATACAAAAAGCTATATATTCATAGAAACATGTATGTTTGAGATTTATTTTACAGTTTTAACCAGTTTTTTGTTTTTACAGTGTAATCAGCTGATGGTGAAATTTTTTTACAGTGTGGGATTAAAGTAGCTGTTAAAAACGTCTCGGTTGCGCTGTGTCGCTCAGACCAGTGTTCACACTGAGATCACCGCACTCTTATTTTTAATGAGATTTTTTTAATCTGTTTATTTATTTACGTGACTTTTTTCTTCAGTTTGATTTTTAATTCTGTTATTTCTATTGATATAAATGTTTTCATATTTTTACCTTTAACTTTTTTTTTTTATCCTGTGACTTCACAGGATAAAGGCATACTTCAGGATTTTTTGTTTTACAATAAAAGACTTTATAAACAAACAGAGGTAAAGTTAAAAATTGATTTTAAATCTGAAATCGGGTGTTCTGATTGGCTTGTGACATTTAACAAAAGGACCAATCATGGCAGCTGACTCCAGTCCTCCCGTCTGCATTCAGATCCTTGCTGTGATCATCCTCCTGTGTTTTGGAGTCCATAGCTTCATCAAGGTAACCGTCAGACTTTTGATTTTGGGTCCAACGTGACCTCCTGCTCACGCAGTCCTCCCCTTCCTCTCTGCAGGGAGCCTCCTCCTCCTCCTTCAGCTGGTGGTCAATCCTGGGAGCTGCCTGTCTGCTCGCCACCGCCTTTGCTGCCTTTCGCCTCTATGAGGTCTGCAGGAGGAAGGCAGAGGAGGCGAAGAAGAGGCAAGACAAAGACGAGCACAGAGGATTGTCTGAGGAGAAGTGATGAAGAGGAGCTTCAGATCAATAATCCTTAATTATTTTAATTTGTCCCAAACGGCTGATGTCACACTTTCTCTCTCCTGATTGGCTGCTGGGTGGTGTTACACTGTAAAAAGATTCTGTAAATTATTCATGTTTTATTTTGATGGGATCACCGAGCATTTTCTGTGTGCTTTTATTTTTCAAACTGTGTTCATTGACAGAAAACATTGATTCTGGTCAGATCAATAAATTCACTTTTTAATCAATGATTTCATAAAATCTTATACCCTGGTTCCTTCACAATAAAAGTCAGTCATGTGGTCAGAATAAGAAGTTTCAAAATAAAGTTTAGTAGCAATGTGCAGCACTGTCTCTAGTCCACTCTTTCAGAATAATGGTATCTTACACGACAAACAGAGAACTTGAAAATAAATTACATCTAGGTGCAGTTTTCAAAGGAAAATCCACAGCTACATACTATGGCTTCAGTTCCAGACTTTCACAATAAAAGCCTCACAGTAGAGTAAAAACTGTTGTAAAATTGATGCTCAATAGCAATAAATCTGATAGAAACTTATTGATTTTAAGAATTACAAACAGCAATGATATGACTTAAAATAAAACCACTCATCAGTCGATCACGGGGAAAGGCTGCTGAGGCTCCGATTGGTTGTCAGGAAATTTCCCATAAAGCTCGGCACCTGAAGACCTGTCGCTATGGTGATACCACCACACCAAACCTAAGGCACAGTTTTACAGCAGTTAGCACTTTAATACATGCAGAGTATGTCCTGTAATATATTGAGAGTACTGTGATACTGTCAGTGTACCGTTACTTAACCGTGACTGTACAGTATTACTGTACTATTACTGTAGTGTTACTGTTATAGTACTCACGGTGAAGGCGGGGACAAGCGGCTGGCTGAACTTTGTTTTGAAGGCGTGAACAAGACGAAGATGATCTACATCAATAAACAACAAATCACCTGAAACAAACAGGAAGTCAATTCAGAAACAAAAACAAACAAACAAAACAAACACACTGTCAATGAGCAACCAGGAAGTTGAAAATACTCTTTGTTTTTCGGACCGTTGTCATAGTCACAGTAGATTCCGATTCGGTGAGGTAATGGCCAATCCAGTGTCTTTGCTCGGTTGTTGTGCTTTGCGGCAAGAGAGCTCTGCAGCCATTGGCTGGCGTGGAGACACCACGAACCGGTGCCCTTCCCTAATTGGTCAAAGCGTCCCAGGCTGCCCCGATAGGCCACCCCTACACTGAATGATTTCCAGTCAGCCAGGGGGCGGAGCTCCCAGTAGTGACAACCATTAGTCATCTCCTCGTCACCTAGGAGACCAGGAGGGAATTTCTTTTTAATTTTTAAAATTAGAAATCTTTTATTTTAACTTGTATTATTAAAAATTATTTTAAAAAATGAATAAAATTTCAATGTCAAATCATTAAATCCAAGTTGTTATTAAATCAACTTTTTTTTTTAAATTCTGACATCTTAAAGACATTCACTTTAGTGTTACTACAGTATTAGTACTGCAATAAGAGTGCAGTATTACTACCCAGCACTGTGTATGACTCCCCAGCAAATCGATCGCGTCCTCCTCGACTTGCAGCCGTTTTATTGGGTGATGGCGTGGCGCTCCGGCTGCTGAGGTAAACACAAAAAAAAATGTTAATAAATGTCAACAGCATAGCGGGAATGAAACGGCAAGGTGAAACAGCCAATGAGGTTGTGCCAAAGCATGATGCAGCAGAGAGGAAGATGAGCGTGACAAAAACATTTCATTTGTTACATGATGGAAGAAAAGTTTATGTTACGACATCATTTCCTTTAAACATGTTAAGCCTTTATTTTGAAATAAAACCAAACATGAACTTTTTAATTAAAACAGGAAATTAAACGCTGATGTGATGTCAGCAGTGATGTGAAAATGGCAAATGGAGAGAGTGATTGGTTGCTAGGAAACCACTCAGCCATGATTGTTTCTACCTGAGCAAGTTGGAGAGGAAGCAGCACGGAGACTGAGGAGGGATAAAAAGGTTAAAGGTTATTTACTGAGGCACGTGTGAACTGGTGAGACAGGTAGCCGCTGTGATCTCATCACGATCTCACCTCTGAATGAGTCAGCTGATCAGTAAATGTGTAATGAGGAGGTGTGGCCTCCTGACTCTACAATTCTCTTGAATCAGCTGACCCATTCCGGCAGGGCCAGCATGTTTATTTAGGAGGTCAGAGATAAAATGACAAACAGTTAGTGATGATGTACAGCTTGGCGGCGTCCAGTCACAGATGGAGATACGAAAAATCAGCAAAAAAAGTGATGTGGCCCAACCAGCTTTTTCAGGGAATTAAGAGCACCTCCTGCTGTCGTTACCTGACCAGCACAGGTGTGTCACTCTACAGGTGAGAAAAGTGCATCTTCCTGTTCTTTCTCTTTCACAATAAAAGCCTGTGCATTTCACAATACTGTGAGCGATGAACTTTACCGTGCTTCTAAGATACATTCAGGTGTATTAAAAAACACAACGGCCTCATCACTAACAGCTGTCCTCACCTGCTTTTGTTCTCTTTGCCTCGCAGGCGAGGATCATGACCTTTGACCCCCTGAGGCTCCCAGGTCACCGTGTCACCCTGAACCTTGAGCTCAGCGTGCGCTGTTGAAGCGTCGAAGCTGAAGTTATACGCTGCAGACAAAAACATGGAAAACAAGGCGTCATCATTATCTGAGGCTCCACCCCTCAAACACAGTTAAATATTCCACGTCGTGTGCTCACCTGTTGTTTCTATGGCGATAGGCTCTGAGAACTCGCCAGCTGCCGCTTTGTTTCTAGCTCGGACTCGAATGGCAATGAAACGCGAATCGAACTTCAAACCTGAAATGCAGAAATTGGTTTAAACTCAATGATGCTGTAGCCATGCAATAATGACCTCTGACCTTTTACCTGAGATGGTGACCTGAGGTTCGATAATGTCACAGACTTTCTCCCAGCATGCCTCTCCTGCCACTCTCAGTGTGCTGTCACGGTCCATTTTTCGGTACTCTAGGTCGTAACGTTCGATTGGTCTGCTGCTGCTATCGCCACCACTGTCTGCCTCACCGGGCGGTCGCCAGGTGACCGTGATGGTGTTGTCACGGACTACACAACTGGAGGCATCGATCTGTGGAGCTCTCGGCACTGAGAAACAAGAAAAACATGTGACCTCTGACCTCACAGAACAACCACCTGAACTGTTTGCGTCAACTGACCTGGCAGAAAGTGAAGTCGTTGAAGCCCCGCCCTCTCTGCACTGAAGTCCACAGTAAATTGTGACATGTTGTCTGACACCGCAGGGCGAGTGGTTAGGCGGAACGCCGGCGCCATTGTTACCCTAGTAACAGTGTTGGGGCGGATCCCAATGGAGTGGGGTGGGTTAGGTGTTAGTATTTAGGGATGGGGTTAGAAAGGTTGGGGCGGAGTTTGTATGCAAATCATTGGAGAGCTTCAGTAAGTGGTTTGTTAGTTTGAAAAGATTCAGAAGAATCAATGATATCAAAAAGAAACATTGTAAACAAACAAACAAAAACAAACATCTGATATCATCAAATGAAATGAAATGACAATGAAAACACACATTACACAGCTTTACACATTAAACAAATCAGACATACCGTTCTTTGATTTGTTTTGCTGCCTGAAAACAAAACAAAAAAACATTTTTAGTTTTTTTTAAATGAACTGATGACATCATCTTCCTTGTCTTCATCACGCCTCACCGCGAGAAATTCTTCTTCAGTGTTGATCGTAAGTGTTTGATTTGCAAAGTCAAGAAGCTCCTCGCAAGAGACCAGAGCAAACTTGCCCTCTGACAGCTGCTTCTGAAACACCATGCAGAAAACAACCCAGTCAAGCAATCAATAGCTTCAAAAATAAAAAATGGAAACAAATAAAGTGCTGCCAATGAATAGATATAAAAAATATTTATGAATGTATATACATTAAATGTAAAATATTATTTATTTGCAAAGTAGAAAAAATCACTTTAAAAACAATGAGTAAATAAATATGTAAAACTAAATAATATACTAAAAAATAAAGTGTTCCAGATAAAAATAATTCATTAAAAAATAGTTTCTACCTGAAGCTCCGCCTCCTTTCTTTGCTTCTCTTCTTTGATTATGTAACGGAGCTCCGCCCCCTTCTCCTCCAGGGCAGAGTTTAGCTTCTCCAACTCTGCCTCCAAGTCTGACATCACCTTGCATGACTCCTCCTGATTTAGCAAAGTTAACTTTAGTTATTTTTCCTTTAGTTTCTCTTGTCCCATCCACCTAAGCCCTTCCCTTTGTTAATTCAGCTGATTAATGAGCTGACCTGCAGGCCCGTCAGCGTGTGATCAACTGCTTCCAGGAAGTTTTGGAGCTCCTCGTTCTTACTGGCCAATGTGCTGATAATCCTGCGCAGAGCTTCCTGTTTACAAACAAACATTTAAAAAATAAACTATTTTTTACAGCACCTTCCTCCATGTTGGTGAAGCCTTAAGCAGCACTAAGTAATCACAAAACTGTTAGAGCAGAGACAGCGAGACACACAGAGCTCCTCTTCCTCATCTTCCTCCCTGATTCCACACCTGACAGAGACCAATCAGACGAGAGCATCGGCTCAGAAGGCGGGTTAAACACCTCGACCAGGATCAGCCTCCGTAGACCATAATGGACCAAAGAAGGCTTGGCATCCTAGCTGAGGTGAATACAACCATCACCATCCTGCCAGTCTCTGGCCCGCACACACCTGCCTGCTCCACCTGTTAGAACTGCAGCTGTCCGACCTTCAGATGGCGCTCTCATTGGTTAAAGACTCAACGGAAGTCTGGCAGGAAGTCTGGACACACTGAACCAAAATAAAAGGTGAAAGCACAGATCGAAGCTTCACCTGGTAGCCCTGAGATGATGATGCTCTAAGAATGAACTGACTGACTATTGATTGAATGATTGACATGTACATTTTGTTGGCTGTGCACTGATACTGAACTGTAATTTCACGCTTTTGTAACGCGTATGTTTTTAGAAACTCAGTAAAGCACATTTGAACAGGAATGAGGTATTTTACTATGAAAATTACTTCGGATGTACGGGTTTTATTTTGAAACTTGGAGGGTTCATTGTGACCCCAAAGTCTGAACACGCTAAAGGTCATGTGACCCCCACCTGTACTCGCCGACTGATCAGTATGTTATAATGCACAGCTCTTGTTCTCACTGAAGCTCGGTCCACCAGAGAAAGAGAAGCTAACCGCTAACAGCTAGCAGCTAATCCCCCCTCCTCTGCTTCCATTTCCTTGCACCTCTCCCTCCACCACGTCCGCCCCCCCCCCTCACTCCCCTAACTTTCACTCACTGCTCGATTGATCACCGATTGATCACACTCTTACCTTCTGAGCGTCCATCACCTGAGACAGAAACAGCGGTAAGTGGGGACGAAGGTACGGGCCTGAAGTGACGGCATACGTATGTACATACTCATTTCCTGTGAAGTGTGTCAAAATAAGAGCGCGGAGAAGAGAAAACTGATGGGGATGTATATTAATTATTGATTCTGATGTTTGCGCAGTAGTGTGCAAAAGTCTTGAGTCAGACCTTCTGGTTATTTTAAAAGTGCCCTTGAGCAAAAGTTCTCCTGCTTTCTGAAAGTTTAAAATTCTTCCTTGGCTTTTTTTGACATGTGTTCAAACCAGTCCTTGTACCTGACCTCTGAACTTTGACCTGTGAGTAAAAGTTCAGTGTGGGATCATCCTGACAGAGCACACAACATAAGGCAGAAACATCCAAACAACAGCTTTGAATGCCCTTCAAGAAACTACAGTGGGAGACCCTCACAGAGATGACGGAGAGCTGCTCAGAGAGCTCAGCTGAAGGATGAGGAGCACTCACAGCAAGTATTGACTTTCTGGTGAAAATCTGGAGGGCCTGCAGCTGGAGGAGATGATCAGGGGCTGAAGCAGTGGCTTCACTGAGTTTTACCTCAGAGATTTGAATGATTTCAGAGAAGCTCCTCTGAACCCAGAGCTGCTCCTGTTGTTTGAGTCCAGGAGGAGACAAATGGAGGAAACATGAACATTAATGAAACACATTAAACGGTAAAAAGAGGCAGCAGTGTTCCAGTCAAACCTTCAGAGCAGACGATTCTTATTGGATGAAACAGTATTTGTTGGATCTGACCTGAAGAATCCTCAATGTTTTTGCTTTGATTTTAAGGACCTACCTAAAGCTTTCTCCAAGATTGCAGACGCCATCACCTGCTGCTTTACACATTTGTGTGACTGAGTTTCTTTATTCAGCAGGGTGTTTACGCAGCACAGCAGCTGAATGGCTGTTTAAAGACTACTCAGTCTAAGCCTCACTCAGATTTTCCTTCACTTCTCACATCCAGTGAAAGTTAAACCTTCCTGTTCATCCACAGATCAGCTCCAAACCGCGACACACATTAAAATCACCAACACGTTTCATCATCATCGATTCAATTATATTTATACAGTGCCCAATCCCACCAGCCGACTCAGCTTGACTTATACTATCCAGAATACAGGGGGGGTCTCCCTGTAGTCTGGATATTCTGGATAGCATTCAGATGATTTCCTCACTCTCGGTTCACATCAACTTTTTTGATGTTTTTTTACAGGTTTTATAAATAAAGTTTGTAATGATCACGAGACCAACTTTCTGCACCTAAGATGTCAAATGTGATTGGCTATAATCGTCTTCATTACCTCCTGTTTAAAGCTGCAATAAAACAGGTCACACCAGTGTTTCAAACTTTATTGATAGAGCCACAGAGAGCAGCAGATTTATGTTGTCACATGAAATCAGACAGCAGACAGGAAGTGGATCAGTAAAAACAGAAAGCTGGTATCGTGTTGCATTCGTTTAATGTTCAGATTTAAAATCAAGAACCAAAAATCTGCTCATTTAAATTATGTGCTTCAGTTCAGTTTACAGCAATAACTTACGGTTTACAGTGTTATCTGTTTCCATGGCGACACACAGAAAGTCTTCTGCCAAGCCTCGTCAACCGTCTCAGGTGGGTCAGGTATTCGAGTCAGCAGCAGACTTCCAAAGAAGAAGAGAGGTTCTGACAGAACAGATGACCAACTGAAGGGCGGGTCTCTGACTGACTCAAAGACACTGAATGTGATTGGTCAGAAGCTGAGAGGGGGCTCACTAATTGGTTGGATCCAACTGTTCTGTTCAGAACCAAACTCAAAAAACATGAAAAACTATCAAAGGCGCTGAATTATCAACATCATCATCATCAGTGTCCATGGTTACTGTCATGTTAGGGGGGTGGGGCCATGCAGGGTAAGGCAGGGGGCAGAGCTAAGCGCTACACATCTTTAGTGGTATAAAAACATAAAAAGTTCATGTTAGAGTTTCTTTGAGTTGATGGACAGCTGGCAGCAGCCAATCAGGAGAGAGGAGCAGGTGAGGGGGTGGGCACAGCACTTAAATACACTCACTTTCTGTACAGTTCATCTCATAAACATTTCCTGTTGGTCTTGCATATTTACACAGATGTCACGATGTATGAGCCGCGTTCGCCACCGCCCCCACTGCTGCCACCGCCTCCACTGCTGCCACCACCCTCGCCTCCCTTTGGCTCGCGTTTCTTCGTGATTGGGGTGGGGATAAGGGAGGGCCGCGTAGGGGTAGTGGAAGATGATGTGGTGGTAGTGGGTGCTGTGCCTTCAGCACTGCTCTTCCTTGGGCTTGGCGTGTAGTTGAAGGGGCTGACTCGGGCCGCAACGGCACCGCTGCGCTGCTGAGCGCGCTGCTGCTGGTGCGGCGGCTGTTGCGGCCGGCTCTCGATCGGCGCTGGCTTTTCGTCAAGGCTCTCGCAGCTGCGGCGCAGGTTAAGGTTAGAGGAGGAAGAGGAGGAGGAAGACGGGATCTTGGAGGGAGCGGGGCTGTCGATGATGGGTGGGGCATTGATGGCAGTAGGCGAGCGGGCAGAGCAGGAGGAGGAGGAGCGGGGGTTGTTGACAGGGCAGTCCTCCAGCCGGACCCACACGTCTTCGGACTTGTCGGCGAAGCCTCGGTTGCTGAATGGGTCGCCGCTGCTCTTTGCCTTTCTCCACGTTCCCTTCAATCTCATGGCACTCTCCTCCTCACTCCGTCCCTTCTCGCTGGACTCGGAGGATGCTGACAGCACGGACGATGAGCTTCCCGTTCTTTTCCAGGTGCCGACGCGTGGCAGAGAGGTTGAGTGTTTCCCGCTGCTGGCTCCGCCTCCCCCGCTGCTGTTTTCCCGTTTCCAGGTGCCGGTGCGGCTGAAGCGAGATGATGTCACTTCCTGTGGGCGTGACGGGCTTTCAGAGTGTGAACGGTTGACGTCGTTTCTCCTGGCAGTTGAAGGTAGTGGCGAGTCTGGGCTGGATGGCGACTCGAGAGCGGCTGCCACTGCAGTCTCCTCCAGCTTCCTCTTCAGTGTCGGGCTCGGAGCTTCTTTGATAAAGGTTGACTGCCTTACGAGTGCCGGCTTCTCAGGCTCCGCCTTTTGCTTCTTGGCGGCAGTGGAGCCACTGACTCTCGATGTGGACTCGCTTCTCGGGATGCCACCACCACTCTTCGGGGTTGTGGTGGGTTTAGTGGTCCTGGATGCAGAGGATGATGATGCACTTCCTGGAGAAGCCGTGCGTGGCAGCTGCGAGAGCTTCCCTCCTTTCTGACTGGGTGCTGGGGTGGAGCGAGATGGGGTGGAGTCCCGAGAGGACCCGCCCACTCGATCTACATCGCTGCCTCCAGGAGCTTTGGCCACAGCAGCTGCTCGGGGCTTGCTCCGCCCCCTGGCTGCCGGCTCCGCTCTTGGCTTTCCAGTGATCAGACTCCTGTACACCTTCTTCCCGCCCCTCAAAGCCTTCGCTTCCTCCTCCTCCTCCTCCTCCTCTCTCTTCTTCTTGGCCTCCAGCGTGCTGCGCTCACCAGGCTTCAGGATCGTCGCGCCTCGCTTTGTCTTCTCCTCTGGTTCCTCCTCCTCTTCGTTGTTATTAGCTGTTGTAAGGTGGAAGGGCGAGCCGACAGATTTCAACGACAGGACCGAGTCAGAGTCTGATGATGGCTGGCGGGAGAGTGAGGAAGCAGCGGCAGCGGCATTCAAGCTGCTGACGATGGAGTTGGCACCTTCTTGGATGGCCTTCCAATCAAAGGACTCTGAATCTGGAGAGGCAGGGCTCCTTGGTGCATCTGAAGGCTCCTCCTCAGCCAGAATGCCATCTTCAGCTTTGGAGACAGATAGAGGCGGGGCGGGTACAGGAAGGGTGGTGGTTTTCTTTTTCTTCTTGGGCATGGCGGAACTGATGCACTCCTGCAGCAAGTCGTCCTCCGAGTCTATGCTCAGTGAGCTCAGCGAGGAGTTCCTGGAGAAGCACACGGGCGTGTCCTCAACATGAAAGGCTTTAGGTGCATAGCCAGTGGCCGCAGGGGGGCGAGGCTTTGACTCCACCTATCAGGGATAGAGGAGCACAGAGGGACATCTGTCACAAGACTGATACATTTCTGTGAAGCAAAACTGTAACTCCACCAGGAAGTAACAAAGTAACAAGTAAACAAGGTAAACAGTACACACTACACTAATTACGCCTTACTCTGTGTACTCTCTACACTGAGTACTACTCTGTGTACTCTCTGCTCTAAGTACTTTACTCAAGTATCTAGACACACCTCTGCTGGAGGGGGTGGAGACTTTGCCCCCTCTTTGCCTTTGTCTTGCTGCTCCGGCGGGGGTGGGGCAAACTCCTTGTTGTTGTTCTCCTGGTCGATGTCACTCAGTGAGCTCAGCGAGGAGTTCCTGGAGAAGCATACGGGCGTGTCCTCAATAGCGAACTTCTGCTTCTCGTCCGTGGCCGTCTGATTGGTCGGTGGTTTTGTGCGTGGAAAAACGGCAGCTGTCTGCTGCTTCTTCTTCCTGCCTTCTTCTTCTTTTGCCTTCTTTTCTTCTTCGTCCTTCTCGCCGCCATCCTCTTCATCAAAGTCCAGCGAGCTCAGTGAGTCATTGCGTGAGAAGCAGCATGGCGTTCCTTCAATCGGCGTGTAGTGGCGCGGCGAGTCAAATGCGAATCCCGGCTTTGCTTTTGCAGCTGCTGTTGTGGTGACGCCATACAGCGCCCGCTGAGGCATCGGCTTCACAGGCGATGTTGGCTTCTTCTTCTGCTGCTGCGGGCCAAGGGGAGACGGGGCCGTTGGAGGGAGAGGAGGCGGTAAAGGCGGGGTTTGCAAGTGCTCGCTGTTTGCCGCTGCTCTGACAGGCTTCCTGGGTTTGGCTTTGGGCATGGCAGCACTAATGCACTCGGCAAGAATGTCATCTCCGTTCTCGCCCTCAGGAAACCCTGCCCTTCTCCTAGGGGCAGAGGTGGGTTGGGCTACAGGTACGAGGCCCGCTCCCATCTGCTCATTGGGTGGGGAGTCAATGGTCAGATCACTAAGAGACGTGGCAGTGGAGAAGTTGAGCGGCGTTCCCTCCACACAGTAAACTCTGGGCACCTCCTCCGGCGGCGGCATGTCCTTCCTGGGCTGCGGTTGGGCACGGCTTTGAGGTGAGAGGATTTTGTAGACAGGAAGCTGGCTTGGTTTCCGTGGTGCTGCTTGCTGCTGCTTCTTTGGTTTCCGTGATGATTTGGGCATGGCCATGTTGATACATGCCTCCAGGATCTCAATGTCATCGTCATCATCTGATTCATCAAGGATGGGTTTAGGAGGCTCTTCCTTCCTCTCCTCAACCCCACCCTCATCCTCCTCTTTCTTCTTTTTCATCTCCGCGGGAATGTAGGGCTCATCCAGACTGAGTGCGCTCAGACTGGAGGCACGGGAGAAGCCATGCGGCGTGCTCTCGGTGGCAAAGTGCAGCAGTACGTCGGCACTGCTTTCCTCCTCATCCTTCTTCTTGGCCTTTTCCTCCTCCTTCGTCTTCTGCGGCGGTGGTGGTGTCTTGGCACGGCTTGGTGGCATGGTCTGACCTGGGCTGTCGGGCAGGTCACTGGGGCTCACCACGCCGCTCGGCATGCCGCTGGAGGGCTCGCTGGAACGCACGGAGCTGGCAATGGAGGAGGTGGAAAAGCTCTCGAGCGAGCTGACGGACGTGCAGCGGCTGAACATCAGCGGTGTCTCCTGAGCGTACGGCTGCTCCGGCGGGCTCTTAGGAGTCCTTGCGCCTGATGAACTCACATGGTGATGGTGGTGATGATGATGGCTATGGTGGTGGTGGTGGCTACGGCGCCCCCGTGTGGATGGTGCAGCAGTGGTCTGGCTCTCAGCCTCTTTTCGCTGCTGCTGCTCATGTGCGTCCTTCTCACTGACAGGGAGTGTCGGGTAGTCGATACCGCCGCCGCTCCCCCCTTTCCTCTTTCTTGTTATGACATCACCGTCTTCCTCCTCTTCAGAGGACAGCGAGGATAGCGAACTGCCTCTGGAGAAGCAGATGGGTGTGTCCTCTACGCAGTATGTCTGTGTCGACTCCTGGTTGCTTTTTGGCGCCCCCCGGGTGCTGGGAGGAGGTGGTGGGCGGAGCTTGCTGGCAGAGTTTGATGGGGGTGGTGGAATAGAGGAGGAGGCGGTCTCCTCTGGTTTGAAGAGCTTTTTACGTGTGGCATCAGTGCCGTACTTTAAGCTGTAGTCGATTGGCTGCTCGGTCGTAGACTCTGTACCATAATTCGATGTTGCTGTGACAACGACATAGCGTGGAGGCGAAACTGCTGCCATGTGCCCGCTACCGGCTGCTGAATCACTGCCGTCGTTCCTCCTCAGTCTGGCGTCCTGCTCACTGTCATCATCGCTCTCAATGGCGCCGCGATGATTAGGGCTCTGGCGCCCAGAGTTCAGCTGTTCGTCAGAGTACTTGAGGCTATAGTTTATGGGCGTGTCCAGCTCTCCGCCGTCATCGTCCGCCATGTGGTTGGCGCTGCGTATCTTATGGGCCAGATCAGCTGGGTACTTCCTGTAGACACAACACTTGTTAGCGCTGCTCTCGTCTGACGAGTAGAAGGGTTCAGAGGACGGTTTGGTCTTCCCACGGTTGCCGTAACCATCAGCGCTCGTCACACTGTTAAGGCTGTCGCTGGACGCCCGCACGCTGGGCGGGAACACTGAGCGAGTGTATGCTGCTTCCTCGCTTGCCCTCTTTGATCCGTCTCCATTCTTTGGGCTCGATAGCACCGGCGTGTTGGTATATGAGCGCGTGACGCTGCCTGCTCCTCCTGTGGCACCATTACAGCCCCGCCCCTTCCTGTGCGCCGCCTTGGGGCTCAGGTTGTCGATGTTGTCGAAGGTCTCCGACAGCTGTTGTGCATCCAGCTCCTCGAATAAAGCTTTCTGTTTACGGGCCTGTAGTGATGGGGCACCTGCACCAGGAGACACCACGCTGGCATCCTTGTAGCGTGCTGGGCGGTTGGCCATCAGGTTACGCAGCGCAGCGGCACTGCCCATGGCGATCATTTTATGGCGTGAATGGATGAGGTTGCGCAGCATGCCCACGGCGCCCAGCTCCCAGAGGGCCTCCTGGTCTTTGGTGTCGCGGGCAGAGAGGTTCCAGAGCGTGCCACAGGCGTTGGACACAATGGTCAGGCTGTGAGACTTCAGGTGCTGCAGCAGCGTTGGCAGGCAGCCATGTTCCCGTAGGATCTGCCTGCAGGACAAGAACAGGGAGAATAGTCAGAGAGACAGTGCAAGTTCATATCCAACACTTTGTTTACCCAAGTTTACTTTACCTGTGCGCCTCGTTGGTGGCGATAAGGCTTGAGACGTTTCGCAGGATGCCACCACCACTTTCAATTATGGCGAGTGTGTTGGTGTGGCTGCGATGCGTCAGTGTCCCCACCAAAAACGCCAGAGCACCGTCCACAGCGCAGATATCAGCCTTATTCTCTGTGCAGTGAGCCGACAGGTTCCAGAGCGCACTCAGTACAGACTTCAGCGTCGACTCCTGTAGAAGGACAGGAAGAAGAAATGGTTTCAGAGCATGCTTAGTGTAGATACATTAACAGGAGAAGAACAGAACGTTTACCTTCTGCACCTCGAGAGCGCAGCCCATCAGCGCTCGGACACTGCCGACCTCACGTAGCGTCTTCTTACTGTTAACATCAGCACGCCAGGACAGGTTCCTCAGCACGCTAGCTATCACCTGAAACAGCGAATCACAGCAAGGGGTCACTTAACAAATCTTTCTAAAGGACAGGTGGACGCTGTGTAGGGCTGCTGGATTATGGCAAAAATGATAATCACGATTATTTTCACTGAAATTGAGATCACGATTATTTGACGATATTTATTTAACCCTTTAAGACCTACTATAGAACCAAGTCCACCAGAGCTTATATTATTTTTTTTACATGCTGTAGTGCCATTTGTGGGAGCATTTCAAGTTGCTATACATCAATACAACTGTTATAGCCCATATTTTAATAATATGTATGCATTAAGTCCATAGTAATTACATAAATTGCAAAAAAGTGCAATAAACTACAAAAAAAATTGAAAATCGCTTTTGTTTTGTTTACATATATTTCTACTTGGAGAAATTTAAGAGGTTTATCCCTCAAAACTTTAAATACAATAAAGTTGCAAAAAATAGTTTCCCACCACAGGAAATTTATTTTGAGTGTCTTCATAGTTTTATTTTGGAGATACAGCAATTTTTATATACTGCAGGAAAAACAAAAAACAATCCTATGATGCAAATTTGCAAAGAAAACAGCAGGTGCATCATTTCACTGTGGGAAGTGTTACGAACAGCTGATAGGAACGGCAAAGCGTGTTTCTGGAATATTATGTTTTTGTTCCTGCAAGCGCTTTTTATGC
This sequence comes from Diplotaxodon limnothrissa, assembly GCF_057381915.1. NCBI lineage: Eukaryota > Metazoa > Chordata > Actinopteri > Cichliformes > Cichlidae > Diplotaxodon > Diplotaxodon limnothrissa. The sequence continues at coordinate 28,929,674 of NC_140602.1, read as the reverse complement.
AATTTTTGCAAAGCTATATGTGGAACGAAACCATGACCGAGGACAAGCTGATGGCATAAGATGTAAGTACAACTCCTCCGGTTTCATATGCAAAACAAATTATTGCGCTAGCTTACACGGTTCAGGTTCTACAGGGATTTAACAATAGTTACGCAAAACGGAGCTTACTGCTCTGACCGGCTTTAAAGGGTTAACAATGACTTTAAAAAATAATATAAAATAGTGTGCAACACCACTGAAGTTTTTTTTTTTTTAACTCTCTTTTCAACCAACGGCAGTCACTCTCCAAATAACTTCTGCTTAGCTTTCCGAGCTTCCCTCGGGTCCTCTTAATCAGCGGTCTCCAACCTTTTTTGCGCCACGGACCGGTTTATGCCCGACAATATTTTCACGGACCGGCCTTTAAGGTGTCGCGGATAAATGAGGGAGGGGCTAATAATCGGCTCAGTCATTTTTAATGATCGTTGAAAGCCCAGATCGTAATCGTGATTAAAATTCGATTAATTGAGCAGCCCTAACGCTGTGACATAATGGGTTGGCGGTGGAGCCATGTGTGCTTACCTGCTGCAGGTCTTCACTCTCAGACTTGAGCTGAGCGACCATTGCTCGCATGCAGCCCTTCATAGAGCACAAAGTGGCCTGAAAAAAAAAATACAACACGAGGGTCATCATCTTCCTTTCATCTGATTGGTTAATCAGTCGAAAAAGTAAATTAAGTTCCTCTTACCTTATTGGCTACATCTCCAAAGGTGAGATTGGTGAGTGCCATGCCAGCGTATCGCCGCAGTGTGATGCTGTAGTGATCGCTGCTCAGACCGAACATCTCGCAGTCCACCTGTAGCAGCTCCGCCACCGCCTGCAGACCGCCTGCAGGGACAGAACACCCCAGTGTGAGCAACAGGAAACAGGAAGCAAGGAGCAGGAAAGACGGTTCAGGAAATGAGACGGAGCGGGAAACAGGGAGGCAAACCCAGAGAAACCCACCGAGCTCGTTCATGGCGTGCCGATGCTCTTCGTCAAAGGACAGCTTCATGAGGACACAGACGGCTGGACAAATCTGATGCTCCACAGGGGACGGCACTGAGAAGACACACACACATTACACACATAACATCTGCTGACTGCTCACTGGTGGGCACGTGTGTGACTTCACTCACTGGGGTTGTCCTCCTGGTCGACACCCCTCTCATGATTCTCCTGCCAGGTCCAGCATGCCTCGCAGTAATGGCGCACCTGCTCCAACAGGTGGAGCACTCTGATCTCTCGCCGCCCTCTCTTATCGTCCGGCTGACTGTGCACAATGTTGTGGAGCGCCGCTGACGCCCGTGCGCGCGCCTCCTTACTGCCACGGGAGTTACCTAGGCAACAAAAGAAAACAAGTGAGGTCACATGACAACAGGCATATGTATCACTACTGAACGACTTGACCGTTACCTAGCAACAAGGAGTCCTTGTCGTTGCCATGCAGCAGCTGAATGAGCAGCGGCAGACAGCCAGACTGACGCATAGCAATGCACGAGTCCTGTGAGCTTGACATGGCGAGCAGCGTCCGTGACATGTCGTCCTTATCGTGTGTCCCCAGCATGGACAGCAGGCTGTACACCATCTCCACCTGCCAGGGGTGACACAGGTGTACCCCGCATGTGAGACACTGTTAAACGGTACGCAGGTGAAGCAGTTTTGTTGTCAAGGAGACTTACTTTGGTTCCCAGATGGCTGGTGATTCGTCGAGGCACAGAATAGCTCGTCTCATTGGCTGGCTCGTGATCCAAACGAGTGCCTGCGCTCTGCAGCAGGAGTGACGGTTTAAAAATCAGGTTCAAAGAAGAGATTCCAAAGTAAAGATTCCAAGTGATGTTACATGACGAGTTGCTCACCTGCGCCCCAGCCAATCCGCTGCTTTCGCTCGCCCCCTGAGCACCTTCAACCTGGAGAGAAAGGAGAGAAAGTGAGGCGCAGGCTGGGTAACAGATGAGCGTGTAAGGTGAGGTGTTTGCATATGATCCTTACAGGTGAGGTTACCTGCAGCCGGGCCCCGAGCCGCAGGATGTCTTTCTCTATCTGCTGTATCCGAGCCACGCGAGTCTGAAACACAGAGTACAGGTGTCAAAACACATTTACAGATACGGGTACAGACGCAGGTGAGCTCCTCCTACCTGAGCTCTCCTCTCCATCTCCTTACAGGAGCCCAGCTGCTTCTCCATCGCTGTTCGCAGCTGATGGGCATCATACTCAAGCTGACGGCGATTTAAGTCTGTCTGTAGAGAGAACTGACACGGATGCCCTCATTAACACATTAACATTAACCAGTTTGACTCTAGCCCACTCCCACACCGTTGCAGGAGTTCTTACATTCCCAGTGAGCGGCAGACTGTCGATCCTCTTGGTGAGATCCTGCAGCTGAGCGTAGTACCAGTCCTTCTCCTTCTCCTCCTTATCCAGCTCCGCCAATAGGAGAGACCTGCCAAGGGCAGCAGCCAATCACAGGGCAGGAGAAATAGGCGGGAAAAACAAATGAAGCAAATAAAACATAGAAACAATTAGAAAACTGAATAGTCTGACCTTCTGCATCAGCTAAAAACAATTTGACCATTTGATATTCTGTGATATATGTAGGTTCTACTACATCAGCAGTATCCTCAGTAATACCTCTAAAGCATTACTGTGTGCATTTGTAGCTTAGCGTAAACATGCTCATAGTACTCTCAATACTTTCACTACTCCATTGTATTCTCTCTGTGTTCTCAGTATCTACAGTACTCTCAGTACTCTGTAGTGCTCTAACTGCTACGCAGTATTACCTCTCTTTCTCCAGCTCCTCCAGGCAGCGGTCGTGGCCGTCTCTGCCCGCAGATGGCAGCCCTCTCCTGGGAAAGGCAGCACTTGTTGAGGGGCCTGGAGCTCCGGAGCCTCCCACTGCTCCTACAGGAGCTCCAGAGGATGAGGAGGTGGAGCCGGGGGCTAGGAGAGGGCGGGATCGGGACTTAAAGCCGGCCGAATCAAGACTCAGCTCTGAGGGTGGGAAACTCAGTGAGCACATGCTGAGCTGCTTCTTCTTCGACCTGCGTCTGGATGTGTCAGACTCACCTTTTAACCGTCCAATGAGCTCCAGCTGAGAGCCACAAGCCTCCCCAGACTCTTCTTCTATGGTGCCCTGAAGCTGCTTCAGCACTTCCTGCTCACAATGAGAAAGAAAACAAAGAGGATAAAATCAGTTCCTACTCTGACCCTCTAATACTCTCTCTCACACACTCACACGCTGTTTCTGCAGCACACAGAACAAAACGCGTCGCTTTCAGAATAAAGCAGAGATCACTCACCACGATGAGTCGGCAGCGTTCAAACAGAGACATGATGGAAACCAAACTCACTCTGACCGTCTTCACTCATCGACACAAACCAGGAAATGGGAAACAGGAAGTAGGAAGTGAGGGTGTGTTTGGAGACGAAGGACGGGACAATAACGAGAACAAAAAACATGAACAATAAAGATCCAACTTCAAGATGACCGACCACGAGAGAAACTCCAACACGCTGAAAACGTGCAGGATGAGCTCCACGGAGCAGGAAAAATATGAAGAATCGAAGTTCAGTAAAATCACAGGGAAGAGAGGAAGAGGACAAAATGCTGCAAACAGGAAGAAGAAAACTGATGGAAAAAGAGTTAAAAGGACAGAGTGCTCACTCTGCCCGTTTCCTCCATATCACGCCAAAGATCCTCTGACGCCTCATTCTGACCAACAACAACGAGCTCATTCTCCCGGTCCGCAGCACGTGATTGGACAAAAACAGCAGTGCAGCTATTCTAGGCCTTAGGGCGAGAGACACCGGTTGCATACGCAGAGAGAAAGAGCAAGAGAGAGAGCGCAAAACAAACACACACACACGCATAAAGTTTTGCTCTTGCAGTCAGCTGACTAATCACTGCAACAGCAGGGGCGTGGCCACACGTATGAACACACATGTGACACCCTGTGATAAGTAGGGATGGGTATCATTTAGGTTTTATCCGATACCAGTACCAAACCGGTACTTTTGAAACGGTGCCGGTGCTCAAACCGGTGCTTAAAGAATGGAGAACACAAACTTTGTCCAAAAACCTCTCATGTTTAACTGTTTTCCACTTTTTCTTTGGTCATTTTAGCCTTTTTGGCCAGGGTGAAAGGAGTATCTGCCATCAAACAAGAAGACAGCCGCATGGAACTACGACGCTGTTTGCTAGTTCACCTTACATGCATTAATGTAATAACGTGGTTAGCCTACTCAACCTAAATTACACATGAACAACATTAAGCTACTCACGCAGAGAAGAACGGCTGCTGCTGCATCATCATCCGTCATCATTTCTGCTACACTGGCAGGGCTAGGGGCCAGGACTCTCCTATTCGGGTTTTTTGGGGGATGTTGCTAACTCCGGTCCGATAACAGGCACCACACCCGCAGTAGATGTGCACGGCGTGAGGTCTCGCAGCAAGCTATCAAATACGGCGCATTTCTCAGCTTATAAAAAAAACGCTATGCGTCACCAGGTGTTTCATCAGATTCGAGGAGTTACCTCCTTTGCACAGTATCACCTTAAAGCACTTGTTGCAGGCTGCTGAGTTTGCAGCTTTTGCTGTGAAGTACAGCCAGACCTCTGACCGCTTCACCTTGGGCGTTTTTAATCTGTAGCTCTGCTCTAAAAGAACGTACGTACCTGGGCCCGCCTACTACACTTGCAAAGGTAAAATGATTGGCTAGAATCCAAAGTGTATGACATCTCAGGAAAAAAAAAAAGCACCGAAATGTGCGCTGCTTTTCGGTCTGGTTACTACCGTTTATGTCAGAACCGGTGCCATCATGGCACCGGATACCGGTACCCATCCCTAGTGATAAGTTTTAAAAAAAAAGAAAAAAAAAAAGCCTTTATTAATTTTAATGGCCATCATTTTAATACAGTCTTTACACTGAGTTGTGGTCACTGCGCCCTCTTATGGCAAACAGAAATTCAGCTTTAGCAGATAATCAACTTCAAGAAGAGAACTGGAACAGATTGATAAAGTTTAAAACAGCTGTGAGTCACAGACTGAAAAAACTTTATTTAAATCTTATCTGTTTGCAGTTTTAACTGGAAGTTTGAGGGAACATTTGAACATCTGATGTTTCTGATGTGAGCGCTGCCACCTACAGAGCCTGACTGATCAATATATTTAAACCATTAGACACACACACGCACACACACAGGCACGCACACAGAGCAGCACCTGCTCAGATAAGCACTCACCTTCATGTTGGAGGCCTCTGTCTCCAGCTTGGTCAGGTGGTTGGAGTTGTCCTGCAGCTCCTGTCTCAGGTTTGAGTTCTCCATCTTTAACACCTCGACCTGCCTCAGCAGCTGGTCATACGACGCCGCCGCCATGTTGGACCCGAGTGTGACCTGCAGACAGACAGCAGCCAATCAGAGTGCATGTGGGCAAGGACAGGAGTGTTTACGTGTTTTCAAAGGCGGAGTTGAACTCAACAACAATACCTGAACTTAGATACTAATAAAGTTTTATTAAAGAGATGCCAGCAGCCAGTAATCAATAAGCTTACTGATCTGCAGCACAAAACATCTGCATAAACATGAGAACCACCACTCAAAAGCCCCACCCACACCTGAAGCCCCACCCATATGGGAACAGCTGGTCTGTTGAAGATAATAATGATGAAGTGCAGCAGTTACTGACACTTCTTGTGTCCCAGAGCAAACCTCTGTACAAAGACTACTATTAATGGACCCTGCAACATGTTACCATGGCAATGGTACAGAGACAGTGTGACCGCAGTATAACACAGAGCGTCACAGGAGATAATGTCACAAAAGATCAGAACCAACGTGTAAAATTAAAATGACGATAAATCATTGAGGAACTTTTCCTCGAAAGAAAAGTGAGACATGACAAAGTTGACAGACCTTATTCCTCCACGTTTCGAAGGACAGCGTGGAAGGCCAATGAGAGAACAACACTGTTTCCGCCAATCATGTGGCTGGAACAGAGTGGGCGATCAAAAATGAAATGAAACACTCGAGCGACAGCGTTACAGACCATGGTGTCCCAGCAAATGAGGGTGAAGACGACGACCTCTGAAGCAGCGTCATCCTTCAGAGCACGCTCAGTGCTCACTTCCTCCCATACTGCGTTTTAGAACACAAATATCTGCAGTGACATCATAAACACATCAGCCTGCTTTATTGTTGTTTCCCATGATGCTGTGCAGCTGTTCATATGGTATTATTATTTTATTATCAACATTATTAACATTAACCCTGTGGAACTCCATAATTAACCTTAGTGTGAAGAGGACCACCACATGAACAAATTGGAGTCTATTAGATAGATATGATTCAAACCACTGCAGCACAGTACCTGTAATACCTACATCATGCTCTATTTGTTCTAATAGAATATTATGGTCAACAGTATCGAACGCTGCACTAAGGTCTAGCAGGACAAGCACAGAGACGAGTCCACTCTCAGAGGCCATAAGAAGATCATTTGTAACCTTCACTAAAGCTGTTTCTGTGCTGTCATGAGCTATGAAACCTGACTGAAACTATTCAAATAAACCATTCCTCTGCAGATGATCTGTTAGCTGTTTGACAACTACTCTTTCAAGGATTCTTGTTATGAAAGGAAGGTTGGAGATTGGCCTGTAATTAGCTAAGACAGCTGGGTCAACAGATGGCTCTTTAAATAACAGTTTAACTACTGCTGGCTTGAAGGCTTGTAGTACAGGACTGCAGTCTTGTAGGAATAAGGTCTAAAAGACATGTTGATGGTTTGATGATGGAGGTTGAAGGAGAAAGTAATTGCTGAAGTTAACTCAGAAAGATTCATTGGAGAAAAAGACTAAATCAGGGGTCGGCAACTGATGGCACGTTAACCTGGCCATCGGGCATACTGGGCATTTGCTCGGTGGCCCGGTGACTTCTTTTTTTTCTTCTTCTTTGTAACGGTATAAACAATGAAAGGTGGTGGATTGGCCAGATGCTGGTCGGTGTGTAAAAATAACTCAGTTGTTTGGTGATGGCTATGGCGGTGCTTCCTCAGATTTCGTTTAGGTAGAGTTTATTTTCGTTGTGCTGACTTTTTAGTCAGTTGCAATAACTCGTACTGCATGCTAGCTAGTAGGGATGTACGGATCGATACTGAAATATCGATTCCTCCGATACCAGTCATTTATGTTCTAGAATCGATTCTCACATTAAAATATCGATATTTTAGTAATTTAGGGTAAATTTGTAGTTTATCATTAACAAGAACACAGTGGAAAGAAACTATATCATTCGAATTGTCTACATTGGAAGGAACTACTTCCTCTTCCACCTTTCATAGTCATGTGCGAAATACGGCTGTATAAATGCCTCGCAGCCCCTTGGCGTGCGCACTCACAACAATGGCTGAGCATAAATGGAGTCATGTGCGGACGTATTTTACATCCACAAACAGCCGAGACGTGGTTTGCGATACATGTGGCAAGAAAGTGAGGTGTTGTGGCAACACCACTAACCTTGTCAAACATCTCAGAGCAAATCATATCACAGAAAAAGACGATCGTATGTTGAGGTGAACTGAAGAGGAGGAGTGGACAGGGACAGGTGCTGCTAGGGCAAGACAAACGTCTCTCACGGAGTCCTTTAGTGCTGCAGGCGAGCAAGGTGTTCAAATAGCGCACAACTTCAGGTTTTTTATTTCTATATGATTAATTCTGCATTATTAGGTAAGAACAAGTAATCTGATGTCCTGTAATCATTATGACGCTATAATTTGAGATACAATAAAAGATGCAATAAATAAAATACGTTTTTGTACAAAGTATCGTATCGGATTAGTATCGTCGATACCACCCTGAATTTTACTTGGTATCGGATTGGAAAGGAAATCAGTGGTATTGCATATCACTACTAGCTAGCATGACGGAGTTTCTATACAGCTAGGTGGCTGCTTTGATGTTACTGATGTTGAACCGTCCCGTAAAAAGACGGAATCGTCCCGCATTCAGAGAAAATGTTACGCGTTTCGTGTTGAGCTGAAAAGGAACAGTTTGTCCCGTAATTCAGCTAGAATGGGGGTGAGACCGGACAGTGTGCGCACCGCGGATGACGTCAGTGCGCACACTGTGTCTGAGGAGGATGTGCGGAGGTGCTTCAGGAAGGTGAACGCACGCAAAGCTACTGGTCCGGACGGGATTCCCGGCCGCGTCCTCAGGTCATGCGCGGCTCAGCTGGCTGGAGTGTTCACGCACATCTTCAACCTTTCCCTCTCTCTGTCTGTAGTCCCAGCCTGCTTCAAAATGGCCACCGTCGTCCCTGTACCCAAATCCTCCACCATCTCCTCATTGAACGACTGGCGACCTGTAGCCCTGACCCCCATCGTAAGCAAATGCTTCGAGAAGCTGGTCAGGGACTTCATCTGCTCTGCACTACCCGACTCACTGGACCCTCTACAGTTCGCATACCGCCACAACAGGTCCACTGATGATGCCATAGCCCTGACACTACACACTGCCCTCTCACACCTGGAGAAGAGAGACACGTATGTGAGAATGCTGTTTGTAGATTACAGCTCAGCATTCAATACCATCGTTCCCTCGAAGCTGGACAGGAAACTGCAGGATCTAGGACTGAGCAGCTTCCTCTGCAGCTGGATCCTTAGCTTCCTGTCTGACAGACGCCAAGTGGTCAGACTGGGCAGCATCACCTCATCCCCCATCACACTGAACACTGGTGCTCCACAGGGGTGTGTACTGAGCCCTCTCCTGTACTCACTCTACACCTACGACTGCACAGCCACTAACAGCTCCAACATCATTGTGAAGTTTGCGGACGACACTACAGTGGTGGGTCTTATCACCAACGGTGATGAGACGGCTTACAGGGAGGAGGTCAGCGCCCTGACCCACTGGTGTCAAGACAACCATCTCACCCTCAACGTCGCAAAGACAAAGGAGTTGATAGTGGACTTCCGGAGGTGCAGAGAAGTACACACCCCCATCACCATCAGCGGCGCTGCTGTGGAGAGAGTGAGCAGCTTCCGGTTCCTTGGCGTACATCTGGCTGAGGATCTTACGTGGTCAGTACACACAAACAAAACAGTGAAGAAGGCGCAGCAGCGCCTCTTCTTTCTCAGGAGACTGAAAAGATTCGGCATGAGCCCCCGCATCCTCAGGACCTTCTATCACTGTGCCATTGAGAGCATCCTCACTGGATGCATCACCACCTGGTATGGCAACAGCACCGCCTACAACCGCAAAGCTCTCCAGCGAGTAGTGCGGTGCTCTGAACGGATAATTGGAGGTGAGCTTCCCTCCCTCCAAGACATCTACAGGAAGCGGTGCCTGAGGAAAGCGGGGAGGATCATCAAGGACTCCAGTCACCCCAGCCATAAACTGTTCAGACTACTTCCATCAGGAAGGAGGTTCTGCAGCATCCGGTCCCGTACCAGCAGACTGAGAGACAGCTTCTTCCACCAGGCCATCAGACTGCTGAACACGTCATAGACACCTCAGCTTCACTACTGGAACTTCAACATTATGCACTCCATACTGTACAGTAATGCCACTGTTTTGCACATGTCTCAACTCTGTATATTTTATTTTATTTATTTTATATATTCTATTCATTGTTTACTCTATTTAATTTGTAAAATATGTGTACACACACACACACACACACACACACACACACACACATAGAAAAATATTTAGTATACACATCCAGAAATGCATATACTATTATATATTGTACATATATTTATTAGTTTCAGATGTAGCCATTCTTGTATTTTGCTTGTTTACATTATTGTATTTTGCACAACTCTGTTGCTTGTGAAGCTCGCACACAAGAATTTCACTCACATGTGCTGTACCAATGTACCTGCACATGTGATGTGGCAATAAAAGTGATTTGATTTGATTTGATTGGAAAAAGACACAAAGCTGGATTTATTCTGTCGTTACGTTGCACAGCTGCCTCTTCTTCTCTCATTCTCTCCCCTCCCTCTCCTGTTGCTACTTCAATCATGAAACGGTGTAAGTGTCACAGAAATGGCTTATGTATAAAGAAGTTTAATAGATGGTTCCAGCAGTTAAAATGTTCTTGCTCGTACGTTTCTGTGGTCAATATTGTAAGGGTGTGTTTATCTTGTCACAAAGAACCAGTTTTGTTACACCGCTATTATCGCGAGGTTTGGGCGTGATAGTATAGGCTGTGAGCCCACGTTTAATAATCACGCTAAGGAGTCCAGCGAGCTATCTGCAAAGGCCTGGTTAGTCTACCAGTGGTACAAGGTATTTGTCATTTGCCATAACTGTATTGTGATATTGTGAAAATTTGTAATGTATGGTGTTCTAATTATTTTATGTTTTAATTTAGAATGCACAAGACTGTAAAGCTATTCTTCTAGGACCTCCGAAGTGGCAGGCGGCCACGAGGTAATTTTTGTTGTTAAAGCACAAGTGTTACTTTTGATAGACTGAAGCGCTTAAAGCCTTTGTGTTTTATGTTTGTAGTTTTCACGGCGTTCAATAAATGCAGCGAAGCGCCCGTCTTGAAGAAGCCGTGCCTGTGTTGTCATTTCGGAGTTACAAACGGATCAATGATCAGCTGATCGTCTCTCTTGTTTGTTTATCGCCCACTTTGCGCCAGAAAGAGGAAACCAGCAGATGTCGCGCTAAACAACAGCAGCACGTTTAAGCTTGATCAGCTTTTGTTAGAATGTATTTAATATTACTTTCTAGTAGCTGATGTTTGCTGGAGCCACAGCTGTAAAGCTGCTGGTCATGATATTGGTTTGGTTATCTGGTGAGAGGGAAACATGAAGATGAAACCAGGAGATGTCCTTACTGAATCATCAGAGCTGAACAGGTGACATGAATGAGTTGTAGGGAAGTTATGAACTGTTTCTGAGAGACAAATAACACCAGGATCCTTTATTTCTAAGTAGCTGACAGCTGGTAACTGTGCAGGGGCGGGTCTAGCAAAGTTTTGCCAGGGGGCCAGGTAGGGCATTAACAGGGAAAGGGGGGCACAAAGAAATACTTTCTCATTCTCATTTAAAATATCTAGCTTTTATTAAATAATTATCTGAAGCTTACAACCAAAGTTTTTATCTGACGTAAAATGTATAGAAATCATACATATAACATCGAAGCAGCTGGAATCCACAGCTGTGCGTGTTCATGGAGCTTGCATTTTCACCTGCTGGACATCACTAATTGACATATTAAACTGTCTTCAGAACATTGCATTTTGTTTGACCTAAACATTAAATAAGACATAAGCTCTGTGTAAGGCCCACGTGGACGATAGATAATAAGAATTAACAGTGTTTTTTCAGTTTTTCAACTAGGGTGGACAAGGTTAAGCATCCTGCTTTAAAATGAATTAAAATGCTGTCTGGCTCCAGAGGTTGGAGTGGAAGACTGCTGCCACCCCCTACCCACCCAGGGTAATTTTAATTACTTTCCAGGCTAAATTCTAAATTAATGATTTAGAATTTCCTCTCCAGCTTACGAGTTATCTGCTTCAAGGTGCGCGTTTGAAGGTTAAACCAGGGCGACAAGTACTTCTGATTTAAGGCTCTCTTTTTCACTGGAGCTACAGTATCCATACATAGTGAGGAGGTAAAATTATTAACAAGATAACCAACCTCTGTTGGAGTAGCGTTCAGGTGGCTGCTCTGCTTTGTGTTGATACAAAGCATTGAAGATGATAACAGCGAGTGAATTACATTCTTAAGCTTAGTTACAGCACTTTCAGAAAGAAATCTACTTTGATGACATCTACTCCCACTGCTGTGGAATCCATTATTGTAAAATTAAATGTAATTAGGAAATGATGAGACAAGAGAGGGTTTTCAGGAAACACTGTTAAATGTTTAGTTTCTATGCCATATGTCAGAACAAGACCTGAGCTGAGCAATGTTGTATTTTACTGCAGCACACAGCTCACCAATGACATTTTTGATCTGTAAGAGCACCTGATAATTTGGTCATGTGATTCTAAGTGTAACCCCCAGATCAGCTACAGTGGGGCAAAAAAGTATTTAGTCAGCCACCGATTGTGCAAGTTCCCCCACCTAAAATGATGACAGAGGTCAGTAATTTGCACCAGAGGTACACTTCAACTGTGAGAGACAGAATGTGAAAAAAAAATCCATGAATCCACATGGTAGGATTTGTAAAGAATTTATTCGTAAATCAGGGTGGAAAATAAGTATTTGGTCACCTCAAACAAGGAAAATCTCTGGCTCTCACAGACCTGTAACGTCTTCTGTAAGAAGCTTTTCTGTCCCCCACTCGTTACCTGTATGAATGGCACCTGTTTGAACTCATCATCTGTATAAAAGACACCTGTCCACAGCCTCAAACAGTCAGACTCCAAACTCCGCCATGGCCAAGACCAAAGAGCTTTCGAAGGACACCAGGAAAAGTATTGTAGACCTGCACCAGACTGGGAAGAGTGAATCTACAATAGGCAAGCAGCTTGGTGTGAAAAAATCAACTGTGGGAGCAATCATCAGAAAATGGAAGACATACAAGACCACTGATAATCTCCCTCGATCTGGGGCTCCACGCAAGATCTCATCCCGTGGGGTCAAAATGATCATGAGAACGGTGAGCAAAGATCCCAGAACCACACGGGGGGACCTGGTGAATGACCTGCAGAGAGCTGGGACCAAAGTAACAAAGGTCACCATCAGTAACACACTACAACGGCAGGGAATCAAATCCCACAGTGCCAGACGTGTTCCGCTGCTGAAGCCAGTGCATGTCCAGGCCCGTCTGAAGTTTGCCAGAGAGCACATGGATGATACAGCAGAGGATTGGGAGAATGTCATGTGGTCAGATGAAACCAAAGTAGAACTTTGTGGTATAAACTCAACTCGTCGTGTTTGGAGGAAGAAGAATACTGAGTTGCATCCCAAGAACACCATACCTACTGTGAAGCATGGGGGTGGAAACATCATGCTATGGGGCTGTTTTTCTGCCAAGGGGACAGGACGACTGATCCGTGTTAAGGACAGAATGAATGGGGCCATGTATCGTGAGATTTTGAGCCAAAACCTCCTTCCATCAGTGAGAACTTTGAAGATGAAGCGAGGCTGGGTCTTCCAACATGACAATGATCCAAAACACACCGCCCGGGCAACAAAGGAGTGGCTCCGTAAGAAGCATTTGAAAGTCCTGGAGTGGCCTAGCCAGTCTCCAGACCTCAACCCCATAGAAAATCTGTGGCGGGAGTTGAAAGTCCGTGTTGCTCGGCGACAGCCCCAAAACATCACTGCTCTCGAGAAGATCTGCATGGAGGAATGGGCCAAAATACCAGCTACTGTGTGTGCAAACCTGGTAAAGACCTATAGTAAACGTTTGACCTCTGTTATTGCCAACAAAGGTTATGTTACAAAGTATTGAGTTGTATTTTTGTCATTGACCAAATACTTATTTTCCACCCTGATTTACGAATAAATTCTTTACAAATCCTACCATGTGGATTCATGGATTTTTTTTTCACATTCTGTCTCTCACAGTTGAAGTGTACCTCTGGTGCAAATTACTGACCTCTGTCATCATTTTGGTGGGGGAACTTGCACAATCGGTGGCTGACTAAATACTTTTTTGCCCCACTGTAAACATATGACATCACTTCCTGTTTAACCTTAAAATGAATTCGGCACAATGATGACATCACATCTGGAGGGTCAGCTGATCTTTCATGTCAATAATTGAAATTACAGAGAGCTTAGATTATTGATGATCTTCAGAGCTAAATATAGAAACATCTAAATTGTAATTAAAACAAGCTATTTGCCTGCCTGGTGACAGGACGGCCAATCAGCACAGGAGGTCCTAACGCAGTTACAATGAGGGAGGGCGGAGCCTCTCAGCTCCACCTGCACAAATAGTTTGACCTCTTACTGACCAATCACAGTGCTTTATCTACGCCACAACCACAGAATCAACAGATAACCTAACAGGGTGCCCTTAACTAGATGGGATATACATAATGAAACCTTTGCACACAAAAGGATTGGTGCCAGCTGAACCAGGAACCTTCCTGCTGTGAGGCGACACACTGACCTCTGCAGCACCAATCCATAAATATCTGATCACACTGATCAGGTTTGAACAATCAGAAGATCAAATTGAACTTGCTGCACCAACAAAGAATCCAGCAGTACTACATACAGTACTAAAATAACAGTACACCATATGATACTGGTAAAGTTATTGATCCAGGTGCTGATTATTGCCGTTGACACAGCAATCAATAACTAGGACAGACAACATCTCTTCTTTCCTGCACCAGCCAGACGCCATTTTCTCTCCCTCCTCTTTCCATCATCTCTGAACCTCCTCCTCTTCATCCCTCCATCATCACCCCCCACCCACCCCCTCAATCCTCTCAGTCTCTCAACGACCCCCCCCCCTTCCTCCTCCTCCTCCTCGTCTGCAGCACAAACAGAGGATGAATTAAATCCTCTGGAGAACGACAACAGCACAATGAAAGGAACTCCCCCCCAAACCTCCACCCTCCCTCCGCTCTCCCCCCTCCTACTTCCTCCCGTCCACCTCCTCTTCCTTGGCAGATACAAAGGAGGAAAAAGGATGGAGGGATAGAGGATAAAGACAGAAAATGGCAGCTCACCCCATCGCGTTCGCCTCCATCAGCCTGCCTCTCTCTCCGTCTGAGAGACAGAGTGCAGTCAGCTGGGCTCTCAGGCAGCCAATCACAGCCCAGAAACACACATAGGCAAAGAAGGGAGGGGCAGCCCCCACTGCTCCCAGCATGCTTTGCAGCAGGCTCTGCAGGCAGACTGACCGGGTTGAGACACACACACACACACACACACACACAAGTAAAAGGTGAACCTTTATTTTACTGATAAAAGCTCAAAGAACCATTTTTAGTGTTTTTAACCAACGCACACACAGACGTGGGTTCAGAGATCAAATGAGACGGTGAGCTCAACATCTGTGGGTTAAAGGATAACACAGTTTCTGCACTGTGAGGACATGTCAGAGAGTAAACATCACTGACTCTCCTCCGCCGTTTGCTCTTCATGTCATCAACACACAATGAGTGATGTCATTGGGTCACATCAGCTCCTCGTATCTCTTTCCTTTGTCACCTGGTCAATCTCGACAACATATTTTTGTGTTTTTGCCTCAAGTCAAACAAATTTGCTTCTTCCACCTTCAGCAGGTTTCTTGACTATTTTGCAGAGTACTTTTCGAGGTGGGAAGTAGAGCAGGGCGATATGACCAAAAATATTTATCACGATATACATTTGAAAATTTGCGATAACGATATAACTGACTATATAATTTCTGTGAGACAAAATACAACTCCACAACTTTACTAGCACAAAAAACACCCATCCACTCATTTTACTTAAACAAGTAGCTGTTTTTATATGCATTAAAGCTATATAAAAATGTAACAGTGCAAATGCAAATTCCTTGCTGAAAGTTTAACCAAAATGCATTTCCAGTAGAAATGGGCTGACATATCCTGAGCCATAACCATGTATAATATCCACTGATGTTAAAAAGAGGTGCTTTGCAACATTCAACTGCAGTGTGCCAAATAAAAAAGTCAAATACGTATTTTTTGGACCATAAGCAGGGCTCTAGACTAACTTTTTGCCATGGGCGTACCGGTACACCTAACTTTAAAAAGTTAGGCGTACTGGCACAAAAGTTAGGCACACACAAATTTTATAATAATTTATATAATTTAATGTGTTTTTCTGGATACACTGTGCTTTTTCACCATTCAAAGATTGATGACACCGTGTCAGAGCACTGGCTATGAATTTCAGAAGGATCAGGCCTTAACATAACAGAAAAGTTAGCAATAGTTCTTTTCCTATTGCAGCTACATCCACTTCTGTCGTGCCTAGGCTGCTCACTAGGGCTGGGTATCATCACTGATTTCTATAATCCATTCGATTCCGGTTTTCAAAGTCCCGATTCGATTCAACTTAGCCTCAGACAGTCAGAAATATTATAATTCTGATCATTTATCAGTACTGACTTCATCAGAATTGTGAACATCACAGCAGGTGCCTTTGTGTGAAAGTAACACAGAAAAACATGAAGGCCTGGTCTGGCTTTTTATAGCAGATAACCTTAAAAATATTCTACAATGTTCTGCATATAAAGTTTAAATTTTTTCAGTACTGAACAACAGAAAAAAAATAGGCTTTCTTGTCCGAGGTCATTTAAGTGAAAAAAAGAATAGAAAAAGACAGCAGCCACAGCGCTGTAAACAACGGTAGACTGGTGGGTAATAAGTGAATGAATAATACAGAAAACAGAGATTGGAGACGGGAAACTGTTCTTGAAGTATAGAGAGAGAGCTAGCTGTGCATGGAGTGTGATTTTAATAGTCGTGGAAGCAAAACAGCAAAATTCATGACGACATTGATCAAATGTGAAGCGCAGTTTGCTGCTTCTTTTGCTGCTGGCTCTGTGAATTTTGGTTGGAGAGACAAAACCTGCAGCTCAGAATCAGCACAAAAAGACGTAAACACAGCGCGGACCGGACACATCAGAACCGCTAAGCTCCGACAGCGTGTCCGTCTACGGGCCGTCGGGTGAGAAAGCCAAGAAAGACAAAGTTGATTCTGATGCGTCGGGTCCGTTCTGTGTTTACGTCTTTGTGTGGAGACCGTGTACCTGCTCTCATCTGCTGTTTGGTTGTTGTTGAAATGGTTTTGTGAGCTTTAATCTGGCGTTTCTGGCAAAACACAGTTATATTTAAAAGTCGATTCAGGATTTAATGAATTGATATCGCTTTATTCAAGCTACTCACCTCCCACTTCCACCTGCACTTTCAACTGGACCACAGCCAATCAGAGAGGTCCCGCCCCTTACTATCTGTGATTGGTTTAGTCCACGATAGGGGCATAATGTGTGTCTGTTGTTGACTGTCACTACCCGATCCATACCGGAAACCCGATCGGTACCCCGCATGCGCAAATCTTACGTCACTTCCTCTCTTTGCCAACATTGCGACATTCAATATATTTGAATGATACGGTTATCGCCCAGTTAGCTCCTAGCATTTCTCAACAGCTCTGCCTCCTTTTCGACTGCCCGGGACATTTAAACAATGGATAATCCGTATACAAAGAAATTCATGCTTTTCTCCTCAACAGAGAGTGTCCCCCGATTGAGCAACAGCGCCATAAAATAAGAAGAACGGCGCCTAATTACAGAGTTAATAATGCAGACTTTGTAATATCTCACGTGTAGATTCATCAGCCAGATGAAGTGTTTACTGACAATTGACAGTGATAGCGCACATCATCATCACTATTCCAACAATCCTCTCCTCACAGACAAGCATAAACACACTCGACTATCGCTAAATCAGATTTAACACACGTTTGTAATGACGATAATTCAGTTTATAATAGGGTTTATTCGCTCGGTCAGCAGGTGGCGGTATCCTCGTACACTGGGGAGTAAACTGCCATTAAACGAGCAGAAGAAGAAGAAAACATCTGCACATGCGCGGTACGGATCGGGTAGACCCGATTTGTACGGTCAGACTTTACACATGCGCAGTAAGGATCGGAGAGTCCTGATCCGTAACTTTCTTTTTATTTTTCGTTTTTGTCTACATTGTACTGAAATGCTTCATTATTGCAAACATTTTAAGATATACTTGTTATTCTTAACATCTTAACAGATACTCTGACCCATAACTATCGTAAAACGCTACGACCGGAAGTAGAAACCTTTCGCGCATGCGGGGTACCGATCGGGTTTCCGGTACGGATCGGGTAGTGACATTGACCACAGGGAAGGTTGCAGATTTTTTTTTTTTTGCTACCCGAACAGTTGGTCGCACAGGTGCAACCAAAAATTTTTTTTAGTCGCACCACTGAAAAATTTGGTCATATTTGCGACCAAATTGGTCGCACTCTAGAGCCCCGATAAGGTGCATGGGGTTATAAGGCACATTAAGCAAAACAAAGCAGTCAGATAAATCAAACTTTATTCAACTCATTCTTCTTGCTTCCTCCACTTCTGTACCATTGATTCATTAATGCTGTATTCTATCACAGCTGCTCTATTCCCATGTTGTTGCAGTATATTAATGACTAACCTCGTATTGTGGATGGATTATCTCAGTTGTTCTCCTGACTGAAGTTTGGTCTTTTTACAGCATCCTGCCATGCGATTGCATTTGGAACCTTCACGTTAACTTTTATCGAGTGGAAAAGTGTTAGCGTTCATCCTTGAGCTTCACAGTTTATGTTATGCTAACACAGCTGTGTCGCTAGCCTCGTTATATACCAGCTAGCCCAACTTCAGTAACCCTACAAACGTCAATGCTGTTTAGTTTCCTGTCTTCATTTATGTTAGAAATGATAGCAGAGCTGTACATTTGAATTTTTTCAGAAATCTCTCAGTCAGAACATGCTATACCATGTTTAGGTAACTAGCGAAACTAGCGAGCTAGCTTCCGCCAACTTCTAACTCCGTTAAATGTAATGAATTCTATTTTCATGGATGCCTGGATGTTAAACTTCATAGTTACACCTGGTAAAGCAGCAATGCTGATCATTTCATTAAAGATAAAAGTATTTAGACAGTTTTAAACTCTCAGGGATGTTCGTTTGACTTCGGGACTTTATTAAAGGACAGAGTTTAGGACCCAGATTACTCCCAGATTTACAAGCACCTTAGTCTGACAAATACGGCAATAACAACGGCCCGCTTGCATGTTCTACAAAAAAAAAAAGTGCTTTGTTGTGTATCTGTTGGACAAACACCAAACCAGTTTAGCTGCACCATTTTTACAAAACAATTCTGGCTCATCCGTTTCACTCAACAATCTACTTTCCCCATTCACATTTTCCGTTACCGTGCATTCTCCGTGCTTTTTCGGCGCTGCGCATGCGCGTTTTACCCATACTCTGTCGCGATATGTCATTTTCTTATTGTTGCCTAGCTTTGTACCGGTATTACCGTGAACGGTATAATATGGCCCAGCCCTAATTGACACTAGACAAAATACTTTACAACTCCACAACTTTATTAGTGCAAAAAAACCCAAAAAAACATCAATGTATTTTCACTTAAACAAGCAGTTGTTTTTTTATGTGCATTAAAGTTATATAAAAATTTAACAGTGCAAAAGCAAATTCCTTGCTGACAGTTTAACCAAAAGGCATTTCCAGTGGAAATTGGCCAACATATCCTCAGCATAACCATGTATAATATCTACAAAACTTAAAAAGAGGTTATACACACACAATACGGTAATATTATGTTGAAGCACAGTACGTATCACTCCACGAGGCTCCTGCCTACGATAACCGTAATGCTCCGACAATCCATCAAGCGGTGCGTGTTTGTAGCTTAGCAAAGTCGTACTAAAACATTTGACAGATTTTCGAGCGCCGTGTACCACATAAAATAGTTTCGAGGTCAGTAAACACAACCAGAATTCATACATAAGGCACACGGGATTATAAGGGGCACTGTCGATTTTCAGAAAAATCACAGGATTGATTTTAAGTGTGCCGTATTTTCCAAAAAACACTATAATAACGACGGCCCGCAAGCATCCTCTACCAAAAATAGTGCTTTGTTGTGTATTCGACGGACGAAAGCTAAACCAGTTCCACACCACTGACGTTGCAGCATTTTTACAAACCAATTCTGGTTCATCCGTTTCATTCAACGATCCGCTTTCGCCCTTCTCGTTCTTTGCCGCCGGCATGCTTTTTCCGTCATGTGCGTATGAAATCAAAGGTATTGCGCATGCGCGTTTTACCCATATTCTTTCGCGATATTTCATTTTCTTATCGTTGCCCAACATTATACCAGTATTACCGTGAATGGTATGATATGGCCCAGCCCTAGTGGGAATCATCGGACACCCAATAATATATGATTGAGTGTCCAATGATATTGCGATTTTTAACTCTTTGTGACATGCTGAGTATTGCAATAACCTATATTATAATTTCTCACCTTTTTCAATTGCAAATTATGTCCTCAAAGTTAGTCCAGCACAGCAACACCCACTGAGACCTAGGGCTGCTCAATTAATCGAATTTTAATCACGATTACGATCTGGGCTTTCAACGATCATTAAAAATGACTGAGCCGATTATTAGCCCCTCCCTCATTTATCCGCGACACCTTAAAGGCCGGTCCGTGAAAATATTGTCGGGCATAAACTGGTCCGTGGCGCAAAAAAGGGTGGAGACCGCTGATTAAGAGGACCCGAGGGAAGCTCGGAAAGCTAAGCAGAAGTTATTTGGAGAGTGACTGCCGTTGGTTGAAAAGAGTTAAAAAAAAAAAAACTTCAGTGGTGTTGCACACCATTTTATATTATTTTTTTAAAGTCATTGTTAACCCTTTAAAGCCGGTCAGAGCAGTAAGCTCCGTTTTGCGTAACTATTTTTAAATCCCTGTAGAACCTGAACCGTGTAAGCTAGCGCAATAATTTGTTTTGCATATGAAACCGGAGGAGTTGTACTTACATCTGATGCCATCAGCTTGTCCTCGGTCACGGTTTCGTTCCACATATAGCTTTGCAAAAATTGCATAAAAAGCGCTTGCATGAACAAAAACATAATATTCCAGAAACACGCTTTGCCGTTCCTATCAGCTGTTCGTAACACTTCCCACAGTGAAATGATGCACATGCTGTTTTCTTTGCAAATTTGCATCATAGGATTGTTTTTTGTTTTTCCTGCAGTATATAAAAATTGCTGTATCTCCAAAATAAAACTATGAAGACACTCAAAATAAATTTCCTGTGGTGGGAAACTATTTTTTGCAACTTTATTGTATTTAAAGTTTTGAGGGATAAGCCTCTTAAACTTCTCCAAGTAGAAATATATGTAAACAAAACAAAAGCGATTTTCAATTTTTTTTGTAGTTTATTGCACTTTTTTGAATTTTATGTAATTACTATGCACTTAATGCATACATATTATTAAAATATGGGCTATAACAGTTGTATTGATGTATAGCAACTTGAAATGCTCCCACAAATGGCACTACAGCATGTAAAAATAAATAAATAAAAATAATATAAGCTCTGGTGGACTTGGTTCTATAGTAGGTCTTAAAGGGTTAAATAAATATCGTCAAATAATCGTGATCTCAATTTCAGTGAAAATAATCGTGATTATCATTTTTGCCATAATCGAGCAGCCCTACTGAGACCTGACATAAATGTTGCCATAAGACACAGCCAGTCTGCTATTGGCATACAGTCTGTTTGTGATAATACAGTTAACTGTGATAAATCAGTGAAAAATCACATGTTGTTGTCTACATAGACACAAATTCACATTTTGCTATTACATTTGCACTCAGCAGCTTTCCTGTTCTTTAGAAATATACCTGAATACAACAGTTTGTTGTGTTGTTGTTGTTGTTGTGCTTGGTGATAAAGACTCATGTTGAATCAGAGGAATCAGCTTTAAAGTAAAAGCTGCAGGTCTAATTAAAGAAATACAAACATGAAACACCAGTTTAGAGTGTTAAGGACTGCATTGGTAACATGTGCCCGTGTCATTTTGTAGTACCGGAAGGACCCCAATAATCCAATGCTTAAAATGTGGAAAGCAAGAATGATTGAACGTTGCTTGCGAAAAGACACTGGGAAGGTTACATCATGTGACTGAAGCTTCGGTGGAACAATGGGACAGTTTTTGCACCTAAATGTCTACCTGACTTGGACGAGATGCCACTGATGTTAAAACCTCAGTGTATTTTTCTTTTCTTTTGTTTTTTTCAGTTCTTTGTTTGTTTGCTTCTTTTTTTGGTTTTTGTATTTTTGTATTTGTTGTTATATTTTTGTGTTTGCTGTTATAAAATGCAAAATCTAATAAATACTTGAATTATTTTAAAAAAGGAAATACAAACTTGAAGATTAATTATAACTTTATAATATTGATAATCAAGTGTCTTTTTTAGGTTACATTAATCACATGACTAAGAATACTCTGAGTAGAAACACTTTTGTTATTAGTATTAGTATTTTGTTCGTATATTCTTCTCTGGGGACCACGGGTTTGTAGAAAATGTGGGCAGGATGAAGTAATAGCCACAAACACACCTGACCTGGCATCTGTGGTGTGTGTTACAGTTGTCAGTGACAACTTGTCACACTCAATTTATTAAGTTTAGCTTCACGAATAGTATAATTTTCTCTTTACAAAACATTTCTGTGCATACAAAAAACTAAAACTACACTACCACCCCTCACTTGTAAAACCTTACTTTATAAATTGTGCGTAAATAATCACTATTTAATCTAGTTTAGATACATGTATTTGGAAAACTGTTTCACGTGTGGTCAAATTATTTCGTACGTGTGTGAATGGGAACACGCATTTGTGAGTTCTATTCAATTCACTTCAATTTTATTTTTATAGCGCCATATCACATCAACAGTCCCCTCAAGGCACTTTATATTGTACAGTAGCTCTTACAATAATAGATACAGAGAAAAACCCAACAACCATAAAAGTTACACACAAATCACGGCACATATTTGTAAATCTTAGTTTACGCTTGTGGATGTAAGATAATCTCTCCATAGAAATCAGCTTGGATCTCTGACTTCACGAGGTATATCATAAAACCAGCTGTGCAGTCCCTGAGTGTGGCCGTGGTCTGTGAGGACGATCGGCTCCACTTTCTGGAATCACAGCTGCTCCTCAGAGAAAAATTTAAAGTATATTTGTGGAAGCACCATGCTCCGTAAAAATCCTCTAATCAAGACAACTGATCTCAATCAGGTGACACAGGTGCTTTTCACAGGTTATGAATACACACAAAACATCAGAACACCTCTGCCTGCTCAGTCCTCAACGTGACACAACTACACCCAGAACTGCAGTATGACAGTCAGAGTACACAACGAATATATACAGAACTGCAGTATTACTGCCACAGTACACAGAGCACACACAGATTCGGTACTGTTGTCAAAGTACACAAAGAACTGCACTACTGTTCTTAGAGTACACACAGAGCTGCATTATGTGTGTACAGTGACAGTCTGAGCTGTCAGCAGTACTGCAGTAGTGCTTCTGGGACTTTTCGGTACTGCACTACTCGCGGTACTGTAATATCTACAGTACTTGCCATTTGTCCTGACAATAGCAGTTAGCCGTTAGCTGACCCGGCTAACTGAGCCCGCTCCTTCACCTATCAGTACCGGAACCTGTCCGGATCAGATGCCCCTCCGCCGGTCACATAAACAGCATTTCTGCCCTGGTGTCCCGATAAACCGGAGACCGGTAGCAACACGTCCTGGGAGTGTCCACAAACAAACAGTCTGTCCAAACAAACAGTTAGCACGGAGCTAGCACGGCTCGGCCGCTCTTACCGTCCCGGTTTAAAGTCCACTTCAGGAGGCAGTCTCACGCTAACATCCCGGAGACCCGGAGAAAAGACCCGGGCCTTCAGGGGCGGCGGAGGCCGCTCATCGTCCGCTCAGAGCGGGAAAAGCAGAGTTACACAAAGCGGGCCAAGTTTGAACTTTGAGTCCTTTTTGTTATGGAGGAGCCGCGACCGCTGCCGCCGCCATCTTCTTTCTGTGTGTGTGTGTGTGTGTGTGTTACTCTGAGTGTGTGTGTTACTCTGAGTGTGTGTGTGTGTGTGTGTGGGGGGGGGTTGGCCCTCCTCCGCTGCACGTGTACTTTCCATCGCCTTCTCACTCAGGTGTTCTAGGATTCCGTGCTGAGGTTTGTATCGAAACGCTGCAGTGACCTCACCAGAGTCCACTAATTTTCACGTTTTTAGAGTTGTGGTGTGATTTCTTGACAGTTTGGGTCATAATCATGTTGTCAGAAGCACAGCCTGTAAATAAACGATGCCTTTCTGAAGCTCGTTAAAGTTCTTCTTTGTAATTTTTTAGTTCAGTCCTTGTACCTGATCATTTTAACAGGAATGTTTTGGTTTGGTGACCCTCTGAACTCTGACCTCCAAATCATTCAAGCATAAAACGGCTCCTGACTCCAGGATTCCTTGTTGTGTCGACACATAACCAACAACTGAGCAAAGAACCAGTTTTAAGTTTTATCTTTAAGCCCTTTGTTACTACCTGCCTGCCACAAAAACACATTTGTTCCCACTTCTTTAGATGAACCTGTTAAAATTGGGAAAGCAAACGCAGTTTAACCGAAAAGTGATTAACAAAGAGCAGTTAGCTGAAACTTGGCGTATCTCAGCATAGTGTGCAGTGCGTCCTTAAAAATCTGAGAAAACTGAACAGAAGAAGAAGAAGTGTGAGACCTAAAAACACTACAGGATCTGAAAGTCCTTAAGAAAGAGGGAAAAATCAGCTACAGAAACCAAGGTCAACATTAACCGCGTCCCTAATAATGCAAACTTTAATCCAGGTGAGTTATAAAATCATCCTCTCACTGTACAGTTGTTGTGAATGAGTAAATTATCTCACAATTATTTTCTATAGAGACCAGAGCATTTTGTGTATCAGCTTGTAAACATGATTATTTTTGCTGTAAACATGATGGTGCTCACAGTGTTTATGAGCTCATCTGCTCAGGCTAGTCGTGATTACAAGTCTGACCAGACTGAAAAAACTAAAAGAACTGATATTTTTCTGTTTTAGTTCACTTGTTTTAGTCTGTATCCTGTACCTTAAGATAATTTTTGGCTCAATCATCTATTTTAGTTTTGATTGAAAGTAGTTTTGGTTTGGAAATTTAATACCATAATTCCCTCCACACTCACCACCAAGCTGGAGCATCTGGGACTCAGCTCATCTATGTGTCAGTGGATCTCCAACTTCCTAACTGGCAGACCACAGGCAGTAAGGATGGGCGGACATGTCTCAGCCTCCACCACTCTCAGCACTGGAGCCCCCCAGGGGTGTGTTCTGAGCCCCCTGCTGTACTCTCTGTACACATATGACTGTGTGGCCACTACCAGCTCCACCACCATCATCAAGTTTGCTGACGACACCGTCGTGCTGGGCCTGATCTCTGATAACAACGAGACGGCCTACCTGAAGGAGATTAGGAATCTGGAGAACTGGTGCCAGAGGAACAACCTCCTTCTAAACGTCAGTAAGACAAAGGAGCTGATAGTGGACTTCAGCACTAAGCAGGAGAGGAACTACCAGACCCCCGTCATCAACGAGTGCCCAGTGGAGAGAGTGGACAGCTTCAAATACCTCAGAGTTCACATCACGCAGGACCTGTCATGGTCCTGTCACATCAACACCGTGGTGAAAAAGGCCCGACAGCGTCTCTACCACCTCAGACGCTTGAGAGACTTCCAACTGCCCTCCAAGGTGCTCAGGAACTTTTACTCGTGCACCATAGAGAGCATCCTGGCGGGAAACATCTTAACCTGGTTCGGGAACAGCACCATGCAGGACAGACGAGCTCTACAGAGGGTTGTGCGGTCAGCTGAGCGCACCATCCGCTCCGAGCTCCCTGACCTGCACTCAATCTACAGCAGGCGGTGCTGGACCAAGGCCAGGAAGATCATGAAGGACCTCAGCCATCCCAACAACAGACTGTTCTCTCTGTTGAGGTCAGGAAAGCGATTCCGCTCCCTGAAGACCAACACAGAGAGACTGAGGAGGAGCTTCTTCCCGCAGGCGATACGGTCTCTCAATCACACCACCACACAGTACTGACCCACACATACAGTTCTTACACACACACTGGACTTTCTGGACATTGTTTTCACTTTCAGGTTCAAGGTTCTTTATTTGTCACATGCATAGTTATACAAGTATAACACACAGTGAAATGTAGCCTGACACGCTCCTCGACATGTGCAAAAATGGGGGGGGGGGGGGTGTCTGTAGAGGAAGAACATTATATATATAGTATGTACATTGGGTGAATGTGCAGTAGTAGCAGCAAGCAGGTGAATTCTGTACATTAATAAGAATAGACATCTGACTATTTTACAGGATAGACAATATAAACATATTTAAAATTAAAGGAATTTGAAATGTACATTGTTCCTTGGTTTAGTGTCTGGAAGACTTAAATCATCACTTAAATCACTTAAATCACTTTAAGCATATTTGCACTGCACAAGACATAATGTGGATTGCACAACACTGGTCACTATATTCTTCATTTCCAGTTAATACTTGTACAGCTGCTGTTATTGTGTATATATTTATTTATTTATCTTTCTTCATACATTCTTATATAGTTCTATACTGTGTATTGTGTATTTTGTTGTACAGTTATTTTATTTTCAACTTTAATTTATATATTTTATCTTATTCTTTCCCAGTTAAATTTACCCTTCATTCTAAATTGTGTTGTACAGTTATTTCATTTTTAACCTTAATTTATATTTTATTCCTTCCTAGTTAAATTGACCCTTTTTAATTTTTCATATTTATTTCCTATCTTATTCATAGCCTTTTTCTTTTTAGGTCACGAGCAGTTGTCTAAGCATTTCACTGCATATCGTACTGTGTATGACTGTGTACGTGACAAATAAAATTTGAATTTGAAATTTAACGATTAAAAATCGATGCTGATAAATATTCAGTGTGTTGATGAAGAAAAATCATATTTTCATGCTATGTGGATAAAACAGTTTAAAACACCACAGCTGTCATATTTAATTCTTCATGTTTCCTTCAGGGAATCGACTATTTCAGCTTTTTTCCCTCTGAAAATCACAGCAGAAAGGTTTTGGGCTTTTACTGTGAAAGGCCGCGCAGGAAGTGAGCCCTTTTAAATATGGCGGCGGCCGCAGACGGCTTGGTGATTTTCGCGGTGCTCTGAGTATTTTCGTGCCGCTCCCTCGTGCCTCGAGCTCAGTTCTGGCGTCATGAGAAGCGCGGTGACGGGCCCCGTTTCCGGATGCTTCGTGTGAACCGGACGGCCGTGTTAGCGCTGCTCATCGTTAGCAGCTCCGTGTTCCTGCTATTCCAGCTGCACTACTACCGGAAGTACGTCAGCAAGGTGAGCCATAGCCGTGTAAACGCTTGTGTGATGCGAGAGGCTCCCAGTGTCACCTAATCTGAAGGTTTGTGATGTCACTAATGAACCATTAAAACTCAAAGCCCTCTGCCCTGTCAGAATATAATCCTAATCTGTGCACTAGCTGTTTCAATTGCATTTGTGAAGTCAGGATTATAGGAACCACACCACGTCTCAAATTATAATTATGAGTTTAATGTTTTTGTGTCTGTGCAGAGCAGACACAGGTAAACACACCTGCACAAGTGACAGGTGAAAGGACAGCTTTTCAGTGGGGGTGGAGTCTACAGCAGCGCACAGTCTTCCTTAGGTAGAGTTTAGATGATGAACATAAAATGGGTCGTTCCTGAAGCTGCCGTACAGGTTTGTGTTCAGAGGCAGGTAAAGAGAGAAAGAGGCACACCTGAGATTCCTTCACTGCAGTAAGGTTAACTTTAGTTATAACAGCCTTGTAAATGCTATCAGGTATCTGTACCTGAACGTGAAGTTAAAATATTTTAGGTTAAATTCAGCCAATCAGGAAACATCTTCTGGCGAAGATGATCGTCATCATAATCATGCTGCCTATGTGTTCCATCTCACCTGTACGCTGACATTACCTGTGCATGAACATTACTCATGAAGAGATCCTGAATCATCTATGTGCTCGAATTACAGTAACCTTGTCACACGTGTGAGTATTTAACCCTCCATCAGGACATGTGACAGTCTTAAGGTTGATCTTTTAGCTACGACACCCCCAAGGTCCAGATAGGCAGCGTCAGCCTCTGAAGGTAAGTCATGCGGGAGCATGACCGTTGTGGTGACCCTGTTTTCTTCTATTCTCCTGCAGCAGCCTGGCTCTCACATCTTCCGCCCAGCAGGTCACCTGACTCCAGGCCACCTGACCGCTAGCCAAGTCCAATGGGTAAGTCAGATCTGATGCTAGCTGCTGTTAGCTTAACATCAATTGTTAGCAATTCAGATTTAAACTTTCACTTTGAAATGATCAAAATTACATCGTCACAAGGTAGAAAAACTGCATGCTGCTATGCCTGATGCAGCTCTCTATGTCTTTCCACTTGCACATGACGTTCCTCTCTTAAATAAAGGTGAAGAACTTTTCAAATACATTTAAAACAAATCTTACATCTTACATCTCGCTTCTCTTACACAAGATGTAGACGTGAGTCATGAAATTTGTACAATGTGTAAACTTGTATTGTGGCTCATAAAATTAGCTTGTTTTATACTTAATTGTTAAATGTTTTAACTCCTCCTTCCTGACCTGACCATGGTTACCACGGTAACAGTTGCTTTGTTCCTCCCTGCAGCAGGTGGTGAAGAAGTTTCTAGCGTTAGTGCAGCACTTCAAGCTGCCACTGTTCCTCACTGACACCGCCGTGCTGGCACTGCTCTCCCAGGATGCTTTGCGGCAGCGTGACCGGCTGGTGCGCGAACCGCACTGCAGCTTTCTGTGCACAGGCCGAGCCGTCACGTCATTCGCTCTGCAGGCCAACCAATGGAAGTATGATGTGAGTGACTTGTTTGTTGTCTTCAGAGCGTGAGAAAATGCAGAACTTGAGTTTAAATAAAGTTTTTAAAACTGTAATTGTTTGTTTGTCTGTCAGCCCGGCTTCCTATTGGCAGCTGAGCAGAAAGGCTTTGAGGTGATGGAGCTGCGGGGAGTGGACCCTCGACTCGCCAGCCTGGACACCCTATCAGGAGAGGACATTCCCCTGCACTTCTTGTTCCGCCTCCACAATCATGTCATTCAGGTGGATGTTGCCAGATGTCGTGACGATCTGATTCAGGTGACAAAACAGCTGACGATGTGACCTGTGCTCCTTGCAGGTGGTCTTCCTGTATGAGCGCAGCGGGAATTACCTGTGGCATGGAGCGCTGCGCCTCAAAGGGGACGCAGACCGAAGCTTTGCTGCCTTCAAAGTGCTCGACTATGGGCGCTACGCTGGAGCCTATGACAGGTGCTGACATCACATGACTACGTTATGTGTGTAAATGAGACAAAAAAACCGCACTAATGAACTTCCTGTAATGTGACGTCCTCTGCAGGCCGCAGCTCATCCTGACCGTCCTTGATGGCCTGGACGTTCGAGTCCCGCGAAACATTTCCCATTTTCTGGCCCAGCAGAAACACGCCCGCTTCCTAGAGTGCCGTTACCGTGATGCTCGCAATTTCCTGCAGGTCAGAATGAAAGCTTCTTTTTATTGTAAAAAGAGGGGAGAAAGAGGAAATGAAAAATATTATAAACAAATCTTTTTTTAAAACTTCCTTTTTCTCGTCATGCGACTACTTCTCTGCAGCTCTACCCTGACGACTCGTCTGCAGCGGCGGTGGATTTCCGGAGAAAAGCAAAGGCGTTGCTTCATTTGACGGCTCGAACGCTCACTCGCCTTCACGTTCCGTTCTGGCTCAGCAGCGGTACCTGCCTGGGTAACTCTACCTCCTGACTCATTTGTACAGTTTCAGCAAACTTTCATCCATCCATCCATCTTCTTCCGCTTATTCGGGGCCAAGTCGCAGGGGCAGCAGCGCAAACAGAGAAGCCCAGACCTCCCTCTCCTTAGCCACCTCCTCCAACTTCTCCGGGGGAACACCAAGGCGTTCCCAGGCCAGCCGTTAGATATAATCTCTCCAGTGTGTCTGCCCCCGGGCCTCCTCCTGGTGGGACATCCCCGGAACACCTCACCCAGGAGGCATCCTTGTCAGATGCCTGAACCATCTCAACTATCTCTTGAATGCGGAGGAGCAGCAGCGGCTCTACTCCGAGCCCCTCCCGGATGGCTGAACTTCCCACCCTATCTCTAGGGGAGAGGCCAGCCACCCTTCAGAGGAAGCCCATTTCTGCCACTTGTGTCCGGGATCTCGTTCTTTCGGTAACTACCCACAGCTTGTGACCATAAGTGATGGTAGGGACGCAGATCAATCTCATAAATTGAGAGCTTCACTTTTACACTGAGCTCTCTCTTCACCACAACAGACCGGTACAGCGTCCACATCACTGCGGCCGCAGCACCAATCCGTCTGTCGATCTCCCGCTCCCTTCTCCCGTCACTCGTGAAGAAGACCCGAAATACTTAAACTCCTCCACTTGGGGCAGGAACTCGTCCCTGACCCGGAGTGGGCACTCCACCCTTTTCCAGTTGAGGACCGTAGCCTCAGATTTGGAGGTGCTGAATCTCATTCCCACCACTTCACACTCGGCTGTGAACCGTTCCAAGGCGTGCTGGAGGCCATCACCCGATGAATCCAACAGGACCACATCATCTGCAAAAAGCAGAGATGAGATCCTGAGACCACCCAAGCGAAAGCCTTCCGCCCCTTTGCTATGCCTAGAAATCCTGTTATGAACAGAATCGGTGACAAAGGGCAGCCCTGGCGGAGCCCATCACCCACCAGGAACAAGTCCGACTTCTTGCCTGCTATGCGGGCCAGGCTTCTGCAACGGTCGTATAAGGACTGTATGGCCTCTTTCACTTTGACATGATCAAAATTACATCGTCACAATGTAGAATAACTGCATGCTGCTATGCCTGATGCAGCTCAGTGGGATTAAGGAGGTCCTCGAAGTATTCCTTTCCACTGCCCGACAATATTCTCAGTCGAAGTCAGCAGCGCTCCACCCACACTATAGTCAGTGCAGGTACAGCACCGCCTTCCCCTCCTGAGTCGATGGTTTGCCATAATCTCTCTCTGCTTTTTTGTTGTTTTTTTAAGCAGGCTTTTATTTTGGCACTGGTTGATTTCCTGATTTCCTGTTATCAGTCATATTTGTGTTTGATTCTGGGAAACAAGAATCCCTCGAGGGCTACATCAGGAAGTGTGTCCACCACAGATTAGACATGCAGCGACCTCGCCATGGTGACCCTGGGTAAACCGCTGAAATCTCTCAAGTTCTTTTGGCGTTTTTTATTGTGAAACTTACACAGGTGTATGCAGCGCCTGTCGGAGCACTAAGCAAGAGTGAGACTCGCATGACTGGACTAAAATAGAGCAGGTTACCGCCTCGGAGACAGGAAGTGAAACACAGAGGTCACTGTCACTTATAACTTTTACAACAGGTGTGTCAGGTATGCTGATGACTTCCTGCTTCAACGTCAGAACCTCTGACTGTAGGTTGTCTACCTGTTCCTGTTAAAACTCCTGTGGAGGAGCATGTAACCAGTGATTCACTCAGGTGTGCTACTATAGGGTCACACAGAGGTCAAACTGCTGTATGACATCCATAGTTTGTGCTGACATCACCTGTAATCAGGGTCACATGCCTTATTATCTGTGGTTTAAACATCCAGGTAAATCACATCTGAGGAAGTTGCACCTCAGTCAAAAAGACTAATTGATTCAGTGTGTGCAGGTAATCCCGTCCTCACACCTGTCTGTCTGTGTCACCTTCTCCAGGCTGGTTCAGGCAGTGCAGCATCATCTCATACAGCCGTGACGTCGACATTGGCATCTTCATCGCTGACTACAGGCCTGACATCATCGCAGCATTCACAGACGCCGGCCTGACGCTGAAACACAAGTTTGGAAAGGTCCAAAATCTTTATTTTTATCTTTTACTGTCTGAGTTTCTTCTTCTTTATTCTACTTCTAACACCAAAAACTTTTTCATGCTTCATCTTCAGTCACCAGCTTCAAACATCTACTGCAAAATCTGTCTTTTATTCTTACAACCTGTCTTATTGTGAAGTTTAGGGTGTGTTCCAAAAAGTACCTACTATCTCCTGTTCCTAACCTCTTTTCATCGATCTCAAGGAAAAGTGGGTAGGAGAATTACTGAGGACTTAGAAAAAGAGAAAAGTGGTGTGCTGAGGATTTGAACGAGCTCACACTCATTTCTTAACGTTGTGATGACGCATGTCCGCTATATTGACAATGTGTAAAAGATGGACTACAAAGCATGCGTTACTTCTCCACAACATGTTCTGTTGTTTTATGGGGGTAATGTAAACATTGAGAAAATCATTCATTTTTCATTAGAAAGGCTGGAATTTTAAAGAAGGAGGAACAGATTCTCTAACTTCTTCATGCTGAGTGTTTAGAGGCGAGCCCACTTATTGCTCCTTGGTAAATGCTTCCATGAAACGGCAGAAATGACCTGAACTTGGCTGCTCTTTCTCAGCAGTGTTCACACAGCGAGTGACTTCTCTCTGCTGAATCTGTAACAGATAAAAGTGCACTATGCTGTTAAAACTACCAAGTGATGCACTTATACATACACCTGTCACAACTGGGACTTCTCATAATATAACGGTAAATAATGTTTGTCTTCTGAAATTCTCACCAGATGTCAGTAATAACCCATCCAAGCCACACATGGAAACATAGACGTCCATAAATTATGTGTAAAAACGAGAAGTGACACAGGGAAAAGTATTGAACATGTGAAGAGAGGGATGTGTAAAAAGGCAGGGAGATTCAAGACAGCAGCTAAAATCTATCAGTGATTATAAGTCAATCCTGCCACTTAGTGCAAATTAATATCAGCTCAATCAGTCCTGAATGATGGCTAATAAAAGGTGCCCAATTATCAAGTTGTCACACAGAAACATCTCATGACGGGTAAAACCAGTGAGGTCTCCCAAGACCATCATAACCTTATTGTTGCAAAAACATACTGATGAATTTCTAAAAATAACAGTTCCATTGAGTACTGTTGGGCCCAATGTCCGGAAATGGAAAGAACATAATTTCACCATAAACCGGCCGCGACCAGGTGCTCCCTGCAAGATTTCAGACAGGGGAGTGAAAAAAAAAAAATCAGAATCAGAAGAGTTGTTCAAGAGCCAAGGGGCTCCTGTGCAGAGCTACAGAAAGACCTGAATCAGCGGGTATGATTGTTTCAAAGAAAACGATAAGTAATGCACTAATACGCTGTGGCGCATATAAACGCTCAACATGGAAGACTCCATTGCTGACTCCATCTTGAAGCTTGGTCCAGATGGCATCAGCTCGGCAGACTGCTTCTCAAGTCCAATGCAGGATAACTCAATACATCTTTAGCCTGAGCCTGAAGCTTGGTAGAATGCCACAGCTGTGGAAAACATCTTGTGTGGTGTCAGTTTCCAAGAGGCCACAGCCAAAGGACTTCAACAGCTATAGGCCGGTGGCTCTGACATCACATCTGACAAAGATCCTGGAGAGGCTAGTCCTTGCTCATCTTCAGCTGCAAGTGAGCTCACTGCTGGACCCACTCCAGTTCACTTATCGCCCCAACCGGTCAACAGATGATGCCATCGCCACCACCCTACATCTGGCTCTCACTCACCTGGACAATAAGGGCATGTATGTATGAATGCTGTTCATAGATTTCACTTCAGCATTCAACACAATCATTCCTCAACACCTGACTGGAAAACTGAGCCTGCTGGACCTGAACACTTCGTTCTGCCACTGGATCCTGGACTTTCTCATGGAGAGGCCTCAGACAGTCCAGATCAGTAACTGCATCTCCATCACCACCACAATGAGCACTAGAGCCCCTCGGGGCTGTGTGCTCATCCCACTGCTGTTCACTTTGCTGACTCACGACTGTACAGCAATGCACAGTTCAAACCAAATCGTCAGTTTCGCTGATGACAGGACTGTGGTGGGTCTCATCAGCAAAAGCAATGAGTCAGCATACAGAGAGGAGGTGCAGAAGCTAACGGACTGTTGCAGAGTCAACAACCTGTCTCTGAACGTGGACAAAACAAAAGAGATAATTGTCGACTTCAGGAGAGCATGGTGAGATCACTGTCCACTTAACATCAATGAATCCTCTCTGGAGGTTGTCAAGAGCACCAAATTCCTTAGTGTTCACCTGGCGGAGACCCTCTCCTGGTCCCTCATCACCAGCTCCATAACTACCTCCATTACACTCAGTGACTGGACTGACACACACATACCTTCACACACGTCACTACATTACCTGCACAATGGCATATGCAGACACACCTCACACACCTTCATACATCAATTACATGCATAGGTTGTTGCTTTTGCTTTTTTGCACAGTGCTCAGTCTTTTTGCACAACCCACTGTCTATTGCACTGTCTTGTATCTGTATCATTCTGTTCTGTCTGGTGTTGCACTGTTTTTTGCAGTTTTTCACACTTGCACTTTATGTAGTCCTGGTTTGATTTTACTCCAAGATCATGTGGCACCATGATCTTGGAGGAACGCTGTCTCGCGTCACTGTGTACTGTACCACTGCACATGCTTGAAATGACAGTAAAGCCACTTGACTTGATTTGACTTGATATTTTTATCTAAATAATCTAAATCTCTTTATTTATTCCTGGCCTATCTGCTTTTCTGCTGTAACAATGAATTTTCCATCTCTGGGACTAATAAAGTCTATCTTATGTCTGGTCAGATGAGTCCAAAATTAAACTCTTTGGATGCCATAATGCGTTTTAACATCATCGTACGTTTGGAGGTCAAAGGGAACTATATATCACCCCCAGAACACTAATATAGATGTTTGGAGTTGGGAACATCGTGGTGTGGGGCTCCTTTTCAGCATACAGCACTGACAGACTTCATATAACTGAAGGAAGGATGAATGGAAAAATGTACAGAGAAATTCCTGATAAAAATCTGCTGCCATCTACCAGGATGATGAAGATGAAACGAGACGAAAGAAAACTCTCAGCTGGTGTCAGAGATAGGAAATAAAGCTGCTGGATCAGCTGACCTCAACCAACTGAAAAGAACTCAAGGTCAAAGTTCATAGACGGGACCCACGGAACCTTCAGGGTTTGAAGACTGTTTGTGTGGAAGAATGGACCAAAATCACACCCGAGCAATGCTGCGACTAGTTTCTCCATACAGGAGAAGCTGAATATGAAGCTGTGATCACCAACAAAGGCTTTGTATAAAGTATTAATCCAATTTCAGTGAGTGTCTTCATTTATTTTCTCTGTGTCATTTATCATTATTACACATATTTATGGACATCTATGGTTTGATTCCTTTGCATGTGTGGATTGGATGGGTTATCACTCACATCTGGTGAGAATTTAATATCAATCGCACCTTCAGAAATATATTTACTTTGAACTTACTTAAATTACTTATTTTACCCTCTGTATATTTATTTTGTTTCCTCCAGCCTGTTAAGGATTTCTGTAAAATTCCCTCCATCGTAACCGATCCCAGTTGACCTGAAGTAAACCTGAATCCTAAAGACTGTAATACAACAGTGATCATACAGAGCCTTAAACACTCTTTGATCATTTATTATAAATCATAATCTTGAACTCACTGTTCTACTTTCTTCATGCAGCAACAACATCAAATTTATATTCCAGCAGCTTGATGTTCAGAGTTTAGCTGTGAATTTAACAGCTGCTGATAAAAACTATAAATATATCCACAGGTTATGGATAAAATGGAAAATTCAGTTAGAAGGAACATCAAAATCGATCCCACCCACTTCGATTATGTCAGTGTTTTCATAAATGGTTGGATGGTTGTTTGCAGTGAATTATAGGACACATTTTCTCCTCTCCTTTCGTAGAGGATGCTAGTGTTTGGAGTCATGTCTCTTAGTGAGGAAACTTTCACAGAAACATGGACTTTTGGAATGCACCCATAGTTACCTCCTTTATTCTGAAATCATTTTATTGTGAAGTTTAGTTTTCTGTCTTTTATTCTGAAAGCGGGTGTTTTATTGTAAAAGGTGGAGGACAGTCTGGAGCTGTCATTTCTGATTGAAGATGTGAAGCTGGACATTTTTTTCTTCTACGACAACGGTGATATCATGTGGAATGGCGGGACGCAGGCAAAGAGTGGCAGGAAGTTCAAGTAAAATCCTTTCACCTTAAATATTTGTACAGACGGCGTAATCGTCATGTCGTTTATTGCTACGTAAAGTCATTACCATCTGTCAGGTCACTTTGTCAACCCTGCCGCAGGTTAAAAATTTTTTTCTTCTTATCTCCAGGTACATCTTTCCACGCTTCTCGCTGTGCTGGGCGGAGCTTCTTGAGCTGAAAGTGCGTGTTCCATGTGAGACGCTTGACTACGTGACAGCAAACTATGGCGCCTCCTGGAACATCCCACTGAGGGTCTGGGACTGGAAATCATCACCAAGCAATGTGCAAGCGAACGGGGTGTGGCCTGTGGCAGAGTGGGCAGAGCTTATCCAGGTGTACTGACTGATATTTTATTATCAGCCATCAGTCAGCTGATCGGGACCACACACACGATTCTGTTGTTGAAACAAACTAATAAAAGTTTTGTTTAAATTGTGTCTCCTTTTGTTTAGAACGTGACTTACTGTAACAGGATGTGATGAAATCAGTAACATCCCTATTTATATGGCCCATTAAACAAATGTCCTAGTGATTTAAATTTGACATCGTACACAGCTGCAAACATTTGTAAATATTTTGCAAACAATACAACCAGCAGGAAATCTAAATATTTATTGTTTAGGGACAGATTGGTGTGTCACTGTTTACATCCAGACTACCAGACTTCATTCATATATTACGTGTTTTTACTCGTGATCAAACTAACAGAACGTCTGCAGTCTGATCATTAGGTGTCTTCTCCCCATCAGACTCCATTCAAAGTCCCACCGTTTATACTCTTCCTTGTGATGCAAAAAAAAAAAATTAACATTATTTTATTAGATCAATAATACTTTTGCCTCACTTTTTACTTCTTTACTGAGCAAAAAAAGCCAGAAGCCATTCATTTTAGCACCATTTTTATCATTTCTTGTGGCGCAATAAAAATATCAACATCATAAATTTGTTACGAGGGGCCACCTCTCCACCAGGTTCCATTGATTTTTCCCCACTATCTTTCAGTGGGCTGAAGTTATTTTACGGTAAATCTCAATTTATTATATCAACACATTTCTACCTTTTATTATTACCAATCTGTGGGTCATCTCGCTACCAGACTCCATTCATATTCTCATGAGCTTTACTCATTTAGTCTTACTACTGAAAAATAATAGCCAGATGCCAGTGCGATCTCCCAATCAGACTCAATTCTCTCTGTGCCCATTTTTACTTGAACAGCGTCAGTTACAGATCAGTGATGACTAACAGAGTCAACGTCATTTCCAAACCAGACTCCATTCATTTTAACACAGTTTTTACTCTCCTAGTTTCAGTCTTTCAGCCCTGCTTCCGGTCCGGTCCGGCTTTCCGTCTGATGTCACTCCGCCGCCGGTTCGGCCTGCCCCTCCTTGTGGACTACGATGCCCTTGCTGATAAGGTCCGGAATCTCCACGGCGAGCCACGGTCCGAGTCCGAGCGCCATGAGGTGCGCGAGCCCGAACCGCGGCGCGTTCCGGGCCCAGAGCGGCGCAAAGTGTTCGGTGAGGCAGATTTTCCCGCCGCGGTACATTTTGGCGGTCTTCCCGTCCAGCTCCGGAACTGCCACCTCAGGTGCGGTGTCCGGGTACGTCACAGGGATATCGAACTCTAGCCGGAACTCGTAGCGCAGCAGCTCGTGGATGTACCAGCACGTGCCAGTCCAGCGCGTGCCGTCAGCGTTGGATTCGAGGCGGAACCAGTCGTTGTCGGCCGCCTTGTTCTGCTCCACGAAGCGGATCAGCGCCTGGTACTCCTCCTTCAGCCGCTGCGGCCACAGCGCGCGGTCTCGCGGCCCCGCGTGCGTCTTCAGCAGCGGGATCTGCGAAACGG
Organism: Diplotaxodon limnothrissa; assembly: GCF_057381915.1. Classification (NCBI taxonomy): domain Eukaryota; kingdom Metazoa; phylum Chordata; class Actinopteri; order Cichliformes; family Cichlidae; genus Diplotaxodon; species Diplotaxodon limnothrissa. The sequence continues at coordinate 28,892,018 of NC_140602.1, read as the reverse complement.
CCTTGCGCGTGGCCTCGTCCGCCATGATGCGCAGGAGAGTTAACGGGTATGACTTTAGTTCGGTTCGGTCCGGACCCCTCAGGTGTGCTCTGAGGACTGACGTGGACTTCACCGGGAGCGGATCCGGCCAACAACTTCCGCTTCCGGGTTTTCAAAACAAAAGCCTCAGTTTGTTCCCTTTTTTTTTTTTTTTTACCTTCAAAGTTTATAACAGGCATGTGACAAACAGCAACACTGCCCACCTGAGCAGCAACAGATCCGTCACAGGTATAAATTATTATGAGTTTGTACAGCTTTACACAAAAAACTGATCTATAATCAATCGATAACTAGTGACGCCAGATGATCGAACAGAAAAATTGATTACTGTTAATGATTACCATATAGTTTAAAATACAGGCACCTGATGAGTCATGCAGGTTATTTAAGTTGAACACTGACAGTCCTGCTGGTATACATACAGGTGCCATTAGTTCGAGTAATCCCATCCTCTGGTTGGATGAGGATGTGCCGATGTTTTCCTCCTTCCATGCGAACCCCCAGGGGGACCAGCCTGAAGCTGAAAAGGAGGAGGATTTCATTTTTAACCTAAACATTAACTCTGCAGTCAGCAAGACAATCTCCATGCCTCCTCAGGCTGGCATCCTTTCCCTCAGGCAGAGAGAGTCGCACTAAGCATGTGCAGAGTTCTCCATCAAGAACCGCAAGTTCAACGATTATCCATCCATCCATCCATCTATCTTCTTCCGCTTATCTGGGGAAGGGTCACAGGGGCAGCAGCGCAAGCAGAGAAGCCCAGACCTCCCTCTCCTCAGCCACCTCCTCCAACTTCTCCGGGGGAACACCAAGGCGTTCCCAGGCCAGCCGTTAGATATAATCTCTCCAGTGTGTCTGCCCCCGGGCCTCCTCCTGGTGGGACATCCCCGGAACACCTCACCCAGGAGGCATCCTTGTCAGATGCCTGAACCATCTCAACTATCTCTTGAATGCGGAGGAGCAGCAGCGGCTCTACTCCGAGCCCCTCCCGGATGGCTGAACTTCCCACCCTATCTCTAGGGGAGAGGCCAGCCACCCTTCGGAGGAAGCCCATTTCTGCCGCTTGTGTCCGGGATCTCGTTCTTTCGGTAACTACCCACAGCTCATGAAAATAGGTGAGGGTAGGGACGTAGGTCAACTGGTAAACTGAGAGCTTTGTTTTTACGCTCAGCTCTCTCTTCACCACAACAGACCGGGGCAGCGTCCGCATCACTGCAGCTGCAGCACCAATCCGTCTGTCGATCTCCCGCTCCCTTCTCCCATCACTCGTGAACAAGACCCTGGGATACTTAAACTCCTCCACTTGGGGCAGGAACTCGTCCCTGACCCGAAGGGGGCACTCCACCCTTTTCCGGCTGAGGACCATGGCCTCAGATTTGGAGGTGCTGATTCTCATTCCCCCCCGCTTCACACTCGACTGCGAACCGTTCCAAGGCAAGCTGGAGGCCATCACCCGATGAAGCCAACAGAAGCACATCATCCAGAGGTTCAACAATTACTGTTTGTTAATGTTGATAAAGGTTGAAATCAGATATTAAAATGGCTGACCCCAGCTTAAATGATACTACTGGGAATCCTGATGTGCAGTAGCTGGAAAAGGTGTGTGGCCATCACATGCGGAGCAGAGCAGAATCCTGACCCTACCATCTAACTGAGTGCTGCACATTTCACTCTGACATCACTGTTTTTTTCTATGATTTGGGGTTGGCATGATTCAGACATGAAGCAGCAGAATGAACAGCTTCAGTGTTCCTCTGATTCACACACACACACTTTGACTGTGGTTGTGTCCAGGTTTGTGCGCTGAAGTTCACTGACACACCTTTACACAGGTAATACTGAGCTGAGGATGGAGATCTACCTGACAAGTTACAGCTGATGTCAGGTGTGTGCAGCTCTGAGGCCCCACACCTGCAGAAAAAATCTGGAATTAAAAACACTGTTTCAAAGACAGCATGCTGAGCAAATGTAAATAAAAACTAAATCCAATGATTTCTCATAAACCCTGCAAAAAAACTGCATCTCCACACTGAATCATGTTCCTAACTGTTGACATCTCATCAACTGACAACATGGCATCACGCCGCATCCTCAGACTGAAGAGGAAAGTGCTCAGGTCAAAGACTCTGTAATGGTTTCTGCAGCCACCATACTCCAGCAGACCAGAACAGGATGCTGCACCGCCCTCCCCTCCAGTAGCGGTTTTTGATACGGGCGACACAGGTGGTTGCCCGGTGCGGCATCGTGGTGGGGGCGGCATCCCGGGTATCGGCAAAAAAATTTTTTTTGCTCGTACTCATGCTGCCCCAACGTTAGCCAGCGCATATTGGGAATGGCATAGGCACCGATCGGCTTTCTATCGCCCATTTGCTGGGAGTAAGGGCGCCCTTCGTTTGCCAGGTGCGCCTACTGCTTGCGGCACAGGGAGGAGAGGGCGGGGCGGCGGGGGATTCTCTGGCTGGCTGGAGCAGCATCTAATAACCTACCCGCAAAATAAAAACAAACCAACAAACACGAAAACACCAGACATTATGATACAGACTTATAATTTGCACCGATGTTTTTTCGAAATTCTGTATGCGAAAAGTGAGCGCCAGAGCCCTCGGTGCGCCTGCTCGCTGCTGAAGTCAAAGTAAACTTTATTGTCATCTCCGCTACATACAGTCCAGTATATAGAGAGACGAGACGACAAGGCTCCAGTTACAGCAGTGCAAGTAAACAAACAATAAATATAAGAAGAGTGAGAAAATAAATATACACTTTAGGACCAGGGGTAAAGGGATCAATAACAATTTATAATTTTTTTTCAGTTTGATAATTTAAAGTCTCACATACAACCTGTCGAAAGGGGAGGGGGGCCTGCTGCTTCCAAATAGAGCACATTTCATTTATAATGTTGTAAATCCAAGACCATTATGTATTCATGATTTAAATCCTGGGTTGTGCGAAATCCCAGAAATACACCCTAGACAAAGCAAATCTGTGAACTAAGGTGTAGGTCTATTAGGTTATGTTGTGGTGATCCTCGGGTTGGGGGATTTGTGTTCATACTGGAGTGCAAAATTAAAACCAATGGAAGATGGATGAGAAAAGTTCAAAGCCATCAGGTCCTCAGTTTAGAAAAAATAGAAAAGAACAGGAGGAGAAATGAGCCAAAGATGCAGGTAAGCAGATGTGTCATTGGATAATGGCAGGTCATGTATCCTGAAACAATCAGAATCAGAATACTTTATTAATCCTTAAGGAAATTATGTGGGTTACAGTTGCTCCAAGAAGAAATGGTAAAAATAGCAACATTAACAGACTAAACTCCAAACAGTACATTATACAGATTTTACACAATTAAGAAATAGCACTAATATATGCAGATCACTCAATTATAAATATCAAGGATTAACAGAGGTGATTATAAATAAATATCAAGAAAATTGACAAGAATATTCCAGAGTAGAAAAGAACGTGTGGAAAAAGGATGTAACTATCCGGTTGTTCAGTCTGACGTCACTAGCCGTGTCTGGACCTACACTCCGCTGCAGGTCCATATATCAAACGATCACTATGGCATTACTGAGAGTAGAAAAACTGTCTAAAGTCTTTCATCTTTAATAAAATGATTAGCGTTCTGCTCTACCAGGTGTAACAATTGAGTTTAACATCCAGGCATCCATGAAAATGGAATTTATAACATTTAACGGAGTTAGACGTTAGCAGGAAGTTAGCTCGCTAGCTTCTATCTAAATACAATATAGCATGTCCTGACTGCGGGGTTTTGGAAACAAATTAAAACGTACAGCTCTGTTATCACTTCCAGCATAAATGAAGACAGAAAACTAAACAGCAGTGACGTTTGTAGGGTTACTGAAGTTGGGCTAGCTGGTGACCGCTAGCTAGGGTTGCCAACCGTCCCTTAAAAAACTGAATCGTCCCGTATTTAGAAACAAAAGTTCACGTCCCGTATTGAGCTAATAAGGGACGCACTTTATCCCGTAATACAGTGAGAATCAAAAGTAGTCTATAACTTTTAATGGAATTAACACTTTGTTTGAAAACATAATTCCCAGCCCCTCTCCTGCTTTGTGACCAATGCGCTGACAGCACACTTATGACAAGTCAGATTATCGCTTATCTCATTGGTCGAGGAAAGGTCGCTTACGGAGAAAATACCGGCCAACAGGGAAACAAACGCCGACACTGCGGTGCAAGTCTCGGACGGCACACTGTGCCTCCATAAAATGAAGGTTATAACAGAAAATCTGTCGCTCTCTCTCTCTGTCTGTCTTTCACTCACACAGACACGCACACCGCCACCATCAACTTTGCTAAATTGCTAATGAAAAACATTAATAAGGCAGCTGTGATTGAGCAACAGTGTAAATCCAACTATTTTCACGGTTGTTATGGTCGTGATAATTTTGTGATGCCACATCGAAAAGGCTCGGATGAGCTTTCCAAAGTTCTACAAGTTGTGCCTCCATCGCTTGTGTCCAGATCACACGCTGCACAGCCGTGCTGCTCCATCTTTTTCACCGACGTTTATGTGTTTGCGCTTGAGCAATGTGAGCGCCTGTGGTGACACCCTCACGAGCGATTGATGATCGGGAGCTGCTCGAGGTGTTAATCGCTTCTCGTTACCCCACGTATACTACACGATGCACGATGAAGGCCAAAATCGGGCCGATCACCAAATCGGTCGCACGACTCAAAAATCGGCTCAAAATGGGCCAAAAATCGCACAGTGTAAGCCCAGCATTAGAGCAGCAATGTTTGTTCGCTCAGAGAAAGAAAAAAAAGGCTGCAAAAGTACAGGGAGGAATGGGAAAAGGAAAACACCTGGCTGGAAAAGTGCACTATAAAGCGCACTGCACTGTGTGCTGGCGCACTTTTTTCCATAGGCATGCTTCTAATGGTGGGCACATGAAGAACACGAGGGGCGTGAAAGCTCGGGGAACCCTTAACCAATTTCTTGTCCACCAGGCATGGCAGAAGCAGATATGGTATGTAAACACTGGTTTGTTTTTTTAAACCCTCTGGTTAAGGTTAATATGGGCATGTGCAGTGAATATCAGCGCTATGTGGCCAGAAGTGTAATAATATAATTTATTTTGTGTAATAAACAACTGCAAGGATAAATGATTACAACAAATAGATGACTAATACATAAAAGTAATACATAGATTAATAATGATGATGAGTTATGATGCGTAATCATGGGAACAAGCGGGTTTACAAACAGGAGCAGCTGATTAGCATTAGAAAAGCTGAAATAATACCTCAGCTGAAGCCAATTATACTAAATGCACTATATGTGCACTGTTACAAGAATATTTTTGTTCTATTGCTTTCTATTAATTTATATAATTTTAAGTTAAGCAGGACAGAGTTCTTTTAAAGAAAGATTTACTTATATTCTCAAAAGTTAAGCATGACAGGCTTCTGTTTAAGAAAGAGACCTGTTTTACTGTGTTAATGTTGTCATTTTGAGCTAAAAATAAATGGCTAAATGATCATTTGTTTCACATATGGTCATATCACAAAGAATATGCATCTGCTTAAATCAAATTCAAGTCAAATGGTTAAAAAATAATTTCACACACAAAAAAAGAGCTACCACACTGGGAAGGGTGAAGACAACTGGGTTGCCCAGCCCTGGCCACGAGGTGTCCCTTATTTATTTTTCAGGGAGTTGGCAACCCTACCGCTAGCGACATAGCTATGTTAGCCTAATATAAACAAGCTAACTTTTTTCCACTCGATAAAAGTTAACGTGAGTGTTCTTGGTGGTCAGGAACAAATGTAATCGCATGGCAGGATGCTGTAAAAGGACCAAACTTCAGCCAGGAGAACAACTGAGATAATCCGTCCACAATACGATGTTAGTCATTCATATACTGCTGCATGGGCTGGGCTGTAGTTACATCCTAAGGTTTTAAAAACTGAGCTTAAATAAATGATTAGCGGTAATAAAAGCCGAGGGAGGTCAACAGTGATCACTGACTGTTTTAGGAGCTTTTTGAGATCAAATAGAAGAAAATACATAACATTAAACATGTTAACAACACAAAAGCCATATTAAACACAGACTACTTTAGGCCCGGAAGTAGGATTCGTCGTGTCATCACTGAACAACCGGATTGCAGTGTTTACAGTGTGTTAGATGGAGGAGTTGTACAGGGAGATGGCCACAGGGAGGAATGATTTCCTGTGTCGGTCAGTGGTGCATCATGGGTAATCTCAGTCTCTCACTGAACGTGCTTCTGTGACTAGTCGGTATGTCATGGAGTGGGTGGGAGGTGTTATCCAACATTGTCTTTATCTTGGACAACATCTACCTCTCAGACACCACCCTAACGGAGTCCAGCTCCATCCCCACAACATTATTGGCCTTGCGGATCTGTTTATTTAGTTCATTGGCATCTGTGAGCCTCAACCTGCTGCCCCAGCATGCAACAGCATAGAGGATAGCACTGGCCACAACAGAGATACAACAAGATAACATCAATTAGTAGGGATAGTGAAAACGTCTGTTTACGTTTGTTTGATGTAGCTTACTGAATCTTTTGGACTGTGTTCAGCACAATATTAATTAGTCATTGTCAATTGTTGATTTGTCCTATTCTCATTGTATGACGAATTATAATGGCTGTTTGGTAGCTGTTTGCATACTATGCATAGGGGGGGGGGCAGAGGGAGTGTTCGCCCGGGGCGCCAAACAGGCTAGGACCGCCACTGCTCCCCTCTCTGACACAGGTGTGTTCTCGGGTGTACATCAGAATCAGAAAGGGTTTTATTGCCAAATGTTGAGCAGGTTTACAACATTAGGAAATTGCTGCGGTGCTTCAGTGCAAACATACTGTCATAAATTACGCTTAAATAGACATGAAAAATAAATAAATAAATAAATAAATAAAAATAAGAATAAGAATTAAAAGTGCTAAGTAGATAGATATATACATGATATATACATGAGTGCAGGTGGTGATCAGTGCCAAACATGGAATGATGCAGTGAACACAGCGTAGGGTCATGTGTTAGTGGTGGGAACAGTCATACGGTTATTGTTCATGTGTCCAACAGCAGAGGGGAAGAAACTGTTCTTATGGGGAGCAGGTCAAACAGACTGTGTCCAGGGTGAGAAGGGTCAGCTGAGATCCGAGCTGCACGCCCCAGTGTCCTGGAGGTGTACAGGTCCTGCAGAGATGGGAGTCTGCAGCCAATCACCTTCTCAGCAGAGCGCACAACACGCTGCAGTCTCTGTTTGTCCCTGATAGTGGCTCCAGCGTACCACACGGTGATGGAGGAGGTGAGGATGGACTCGATGATTGCAGTGTAGAACTGCATCATCGTCCGTGTTGGCAGGTTGAATTTCTTCAGCTGCCTCAGGAAGTACATCCTCTGCTGGGCTTTCTTGATGACGGAGGTGATGGTGGGCTCCCACTTCAGGTCCTGGGTGATGGTGGTACCCAGGAAGCGGAATGAGTCCACAGAAGTGATGAGGGTGTCAGTCAGGATGATGGGGGGAGTGGAGCTTTGTGCTTCCTGAAGTCCACAATAATCTCCACTGTCTTCTGGGCGTTCAGCACCAGGTTGTTGTGGCTGCACCAGGACACCAAACGTTCAACCTCCCTCCTGTAGGCAGACTCATCCCATCCTAGATGAGTCCAATAACGGTGGTGTCATCTGCAAACTTGATTAGCTTGACAGACTGGTGGGTGGAGGTGCAGCAGTTGGTGTACAGGGAGAAGAGCAGGGGAGAAAGAACACAGCCCTGAGGGGAGCCGGTGCTGATGATCCGGGAGTCCGAGACATTCTTTCCCAGCCTCACATGCTGCTTCCTGTCCGTCAGGAAGTCAGTGATCCACCGGCAGATGGGATCAGGCACATTCATCTGGGAAAGCTTGGAGATGGTCTGGAAGGATGGTGTTGAAGGCAGAGCTGAAGTCCACAAACAGGATCCTGGCGTAGGTTCCTGGGGAGTCCAGATGCTGCAGGATGAAGTGTAGAGCCATGTTGATGGCGTCATCTACAGACCTGTTGGCTCTGTATGCAAACTGCAGGGGGTCCAGGAGGGGGGCCGTGAGGGTCTTGAGATAGGAGAGAACTAGGCGCTCAAATGACTTCATGACCACAGATGTCAGAGCCACGGGTCTGTAGTCATTTAGTCCAGTGATCCTAGGTTTCTTGGGGACAGGGATTATGGTAGAGGACTTGAAGCAGGCAGGCACATGACATGCCTGCAGTGAGGAGTTGAAAATGCCAGAAAACACTGGGGCCAGAGGGGGGAGAGGTGGGGGAATGAGTGTCCAAATTGTCTCTATTGTTGGGGCCGTTGGAGGTGTGAAGGCTGCCTGATGGCTCGTCAAAATGGCAGTAAAAGTCGTTAAGGGTGTTGGCCAAGAGCAAGTCATCAGTGGAGTGGGGGGTTTTAGGCTTGTAGTTGGTGATATTCCTAAAACCTTTCCACACAGAGGCCGAGTCATTCTCTGAGATCTGCTGCTGCATCTTCTCAGAGTGCTGATGTTTAGCAACGTCCACTTCTTTAGTGAACCTGTACTTGGCCTCTCTGTAGCAGTCCCTGTCTCCGCTTCTGAACGCCTTTCTCTTTTCCAGCCACAGCTTTTTGAGTTTAGGAGTAAACCAGGGTTTGTCATTGTTATAACTCACCCTGGTGCGTGATGGCACAATGCTGTCCTCACAGAAGTGGATATAGGAGGTGACAGTGTCCGTAAACTTATCCAAGCTGTTAGAAGCAGCCTTCATTGTGTCCCAGTCTGTAGACTTCAAACACGTGCGAAGCTCCTCCACAGCCTCGTTGCTCCACAGTTATTTGGTCCTCACGACAGGTTTGGAGAGCTTCAGCCTCTGTCTGTACGCGGGGATTAGGTGGATCGTGACGTGGTCAGAAAGTCCGAGTGAAGCGCGGAGCACTGCACGATAGGCCCCGCTGATCGTGCTGTAACAGTGGTCTAATGTCCTCTCCTCTCTGGTCGGGCATTTAATATACTGCTTGTATTTGGGAAGCTCATGGCTCAGATTGGCTTTGTTAAAGTCCCCAAGAGCAATGATGAGAGAGTCCGGGAATGTCCGCTCCATGTGCAGTATCTGCTCCGCGAGTGCGCACTGAGCTGCCTGCGCATCTGCGTCTGGCGGGATGTAAACAGCGGCCAGGATGAATGAAGCAAACTCCCGCGGAGAATAAAACGGTTTGCAGTGCATGCGACCTTTATGCTCTGTGATGTGGTTTCTCTCGGTTGTCTGTGTGATGTGGTCACGTTCAGGTTTGAGAAATCCCGTTCAGCCCCTCTCTGTGCCCTGTGCAGACTCAGTGCTCCGGCCCGACAGGTGGCGGTGTTCACCTGTCGGCTGGCAGCAGCAGAAGTAGAAGAAGAAGACGCTGCTGTTAGACAGTCCGCCATTTGCTGACCCTCGGATCCTCCGGTAGCTTCTTCTTCCCAACAAATCTGCTACAGCTACACCTTCACCTGAAGCGGTACCTGCGCGCGCGGCACAGCGGCGGTGATGGCGGCCGACCGGCGCGAGGACAAAGGTGAGTGAGGAGGACCTTTGTTAGCATTAGCATTAGCCACGAGCTGCCTTTGTTTGATGCCGCTCGGAGCGGATCGTTAATCGATAATAACTGTGATGATCGATGCTGCTGACGGGCGCGTGACCATTTGATGTGTCGGTGCGTTAGCAGCTCGTGTTTGATCCATCACGACGCTGATGAGCGGCTCGCTTTCACTGCATCAGACTCCGATCAGAAAACTGCTGATTTTACGGCTGAGGCCGCTTTAAGCACGCCCGAGAACAGGTGGAACCGGAACCTAGTTCGTTTTGGGCCACAGTAAGCTCTGACGTGTTCGGGGGTGAGGGGTCAATGATTTGGTCGATTTTAACGACACATCTGATCGCATAAAAGCGAACTAGGGAGACTGTTTACAGGTAAACAGGCTGGTACAGAGCTGCTGCCCTGTGATTGGCTGAGACGTGTGGCTAAATCCAGCAGTGATCAGAGGAGCGTAAACACGACGAGAGCGTTAACGAGTCAGCTTCCTCTGTTTACCTGCTAAAACACTATGGTAATTGATGTTAAATCCCTCATCTGGACAGGACCAGGCGATGTTCAGTTTCCTCTGATGCTTTTATGGGCAGCGGAGATTTTTTTAAAGCAACGTGTTCCTGAAAGCTGTGAACAAAGCTCCAGAAGTTTTTATGTTAGTGTAATATCGATGGGTCTCTCTAACATTCATGTGGAGTTAGTTATGAGTCCTTTCCGACATGATATGTTTACAAACGTACTTTTATTGGGTCAACAAGTTGTGCCCGGCTGTGCCAAGATGAACTGATTGTTGCTTGTGGGCTCCAACAGGTATGCGGTTTCTCTAGGTTTACTTGTTAACTTTCATTCTTCAGATGTGAGAAATCAAATCTGATATATCAGCAGGTGTGTCACCCAGGCTTTGGTCTATAAACACCAACACAGACAGACAATAACAGAGTCCTCCTTCTGCCTAATCAGCCAGGTGTGCGTTACCTGTCCTTCTCACACGTGTGTGTGTGTGTCTGTGGTTTCAGATGGAGAGCTGAACGTTCTGGAAGATTTACTGACTGAAGCTCCTGATCAAGATGACGAGCTGTACAACCCCGAGACAGAGCGTGACATCAGCGACAAGAAAGGTACAGACAGTACTAAAGAGAATACTAAAGACAGTACCACAGACAGCACTACAAAGAATACTACAAACGGTACTACAGAGAATACCACAGACAGTTAAAGAAGATAGACAGTATTATAGAGAGTATTCTAAAGGTACTACTGTAGCTGGTACTACAGATGTTACTATAGCCTGTTAAACATACTGACACTACTAGACAGTATCACGAACATTCCTGACCTAAGTTATTAAAAACTGTGCATGTTATTAAGCCCTCATCGCTGTCTGTCAGGTACGAAGAGGAAGAGCGAGCGTTCTGACAGCCAGGATCTAAAGAGGCTCCGCTCCTCGTCAGGCCACGGTACTTCTAGGTCATCATCCTCCAATAAGAGAGCTCCAGGGCCATCTCTGTCCTCCTCTAAAAAGGCGTCGAGCCCTCGCGGCCGGCACTCCACCACTTACCGTCATGAGTATTATGATGAACGAAAGGGGAGACGTGGGGCCCGAGAGGTGACGAGGAGCCGTGGAGGAGAGGATGCAAGACGGCGAGAGTCCCAGAGAGGCCTGGAGGGTCTGAGTCAGGTACTGCTTACACTAAAAGTATAATTTTAACGGTTTCCAGTAGGGCTGCTCGATTATGGCAAAAATGATAATCACGATTATTTTCACTGAAATTGAGATCTCGATTATTTGACGATATTTATTTAACAATAACAATGTATTGAATAATGACTTTAAAGATTGTCAAAAAATAATATAAAATAGTGTGCAAATACTGATAACAGTGCAAATGTTTGCAATATAAAAAATAAATGAAAAATGTAAACATCTATGTTTAGTGAACTTTGTAGTGTTGCTCTGTGGTGCAGCTACGACACCGCAGCAAAGTTTACACACTGTGTCTACTTGATCCACGTCTGACTCCGCGAACCCATAATGTTTCCACACCACTGAAGTTTTTTTTTACCTCTTTTCAACCAGCGGCAGTCACTCTCCTCTCCAAATAACTTCTGCTGAAATGCAGAGAGGTGCGCTCGATTTGCCACACGGAGCAGTGCGAGAGTAAAGCACGAGGGAGGGGCTAATAATCGGCTCAGTCATTGTTAATGATCGTTGAAAGCCCAGATCGTAATCGTGATTAAAATTCGATTAATTGAGCAGCCCTAGTTTCCAGCCATTCGTATTAACTTCCTGTTTGTCTTCAGAAGTTACGCCGTGATGAGCGGCGAGCAAGTCCCCCCCCCCATGAGGAGGAGAACCAATCAGAGGACGAGACAGGAGCAGAATACGGCTCAGAACAGGCATCGGGCAGCTCCTCCCCCGCTGCTTCCCATGTAGAGGAGGAAGAGGAAGATGACCAGGAGGAAGAGGAGGAAGAGGAGGAAGAAGGTATGGAAGAAGAAGAAGAGGAGGAGGAGGAGGAAGAGGAAGGAGAGAAGGAGGAGGAGGATGAGGAGGAAGAAGAAGAGTACGACCGTCGTGGTGGTGAGGGCAATGACTATGACACACGTAGCGAGGCTGGTGATTCACGCTCCGCCTCCTCTGTCAGCTTCTCTGATGATGGCGAGTCAGCACACTCAGGCTCCGCCTCCGAGGCCTCAGGTAACCATAGAGTTAGTAATGTACATTTTTCTTTTCAAGGAGAAATAAAAAACGATGACGTAATGTTTGAAATTACTGCTTTTAATTTGAAAGGTTCAGAAAAGAAGCGGGAGAAGCTGTCATCGTCGGTCCGTGCAGTTCGTAAAGGCATGGAGAGTAAGGACAATATTCCATGGTTACTTACCCGTTACTACACTTATACCTTTACTGAGTTGCAAGTAATCAGATTACAGCTATTTCCTGTGTTGTTGTAGATCCAACAAGCAAGCTGCGTTATATCCTGAGAGATGCCCGATTTTTCCTCATTAAGAGCAACAACCACGAGAATGTGTCACTGGCCAAAGCTAAGGTACACGTTGACCCCCTCGCTGTTCCCCATTGTTCCCCTTTTCAATCCATGTCACCTCCCTCATGGTTCCAACTGTCATTTTCTGTTGTCACCCCTCCTCCTTGTGTTGTTCCCCTCATTGTTCCCTCTCTTTCCCGTGTCTTCCCCAGTGTAGTTTGTGTCATTCCTTGTTGTTCCCCTCGATTTTCCCTCTGTCATCGTTCCCTGTCACCCCCTGTGTTGTTCCCCGTTTTGTTCTGATAGCTGAGGATGAATTGGTGTTTCTGGCGTTTACAGGGTGTTTGGTCGACACTGCCGGTGAACGAGAAGAAGCTCAATGCTGCCTTCCGCTCAGCTAGGAGCGTCGTTCTCATCTTCTCTGTGAGGGAAAGTGGAAAATTCCAAGGTATGAGGAAAAGAGGTTTTCAGTATCATATGTTGTTGTCTGTTCACCTTATTCACCTTATCCTCTTCTTAACTCTGATTGGTCTGTTTTGTCTTATCCTCAGGTTTCGCTCGTTTGGCGTCAGAGTCTCATCATGGTGGCTCTCCGATCCACTGGGTGCTCCCTGCTGGAATGAATGCCAAGATGCTGGGAGGAGTCTTTAAGATTGACTGGCTCTGCAGGTAAACAGCTCCATCCAGTAGGTTTATACTCTGTTTCTATTGGTTCCTGGTGAGTGTTTGACTTCTCCTAGACTGATCTCGGTCTCCGGTTCTGATTTTAAATTTTATGGACAAAATTTTATGGATGAACTGGAGGCAGAGGGTATTGGGTTGATTCTGGGCTTTGACCAACAGATCGAGGATATTGGCTTTGAAAATAACTACCTGTGAAACGTGAAATCCCTGGCTGGCTGGCTGCTGTTTGGGGTGTGTCCATGTCTTAGGTCAGCTCTTTAGCTCAGCGGTCCCCAACCCCCGGGCCAAGTCATTTGGTACCGGGCCGCGAGAGTTGAGGCTCGGGTGTGAAATGTATGGTTTTCAGGGTTTTTATCGGTTTTTAGCGTTATTTTGTTATCGTTTTTATCGCTAACTCGGTTTTCCTGGGTCTTTTCACGTGTTATGAATAAATCTCCAGGAGTCGCCACAGCAGGCTGCTCTGTGTTTTTGCGTTGGTGGATTTTGGGGCTCTGCCTCATGACGTTTGCTGAAGGTGTGAACCTCTGGAGCCACCTCTGCATAGATGTAGTTCACGTGTTGTGTGATGGTTCACCGCTGATGCCCTTGCTTGCTGGCTACTTCATTCGGTGTTGTCTTCTTTTTTATTTCCTTTTCAGGAGGGAGCTTCCTTTCATTAAGACCGCCCACCTCTCCAACCCCTGGAACGAACACAAGCCGGTGAAAATTGGACGTGACGGCCAGGTCAGCTGACTGTTCTATTACGAATCACATTTTCCTGTTCTATCACATGATGCAAATCTGTGTCTCTTTCAGGAGATCCAGCCGGACATTGGTGCTCAGCTCTGTGCCCTGTTTCCATTGGATGAGAACGTGGACATTCACCAGGTGGCTCGCCGCATTCGTCACAAACGTCGCACACCATCGGAGCCGCGGCCTCGGGGCCGACCACCACAACGTGAACCGGGAAGGTTAGCCAATCATCAAGCTCCTCCTCCCGCTTCCTGTTCTTCTTCTTCTGCTGTGACCACGGCGCCACCTGATGCTGGACGACGGAGACAGCCGCTGCCCTTAGCTGGCGGCTAGCTTTCCCGTGGCTCGCGTTGCTGGTTCTCTGGTTGTTATTTTTCCAGTCTGGAGCTTCCCGGAGCGAAGCCTCACTCTGCATCTTTGGTCGAGGTGTTAAAGTCAGGCAGGAAGTGAAGTCCTCGACAAGCGTTAAACAGCTGACGTCACAGAGGAAGTTTAACCCTTCACTTGAGTTTCATTTCCTTTGAAGTGTGAGCTGAGCAACATCTCTTTGTTTTATTTTGTAATTTTTAGCTGAATTTTGTTTTGTTTTTTTAGGTCTGTAGTCTTTACGTAGCTGAGCTGAAGTTTTGTTGTTGTTAAATTTGTCCTTTGAAGCTCTTTGTCTTCGCAGGATTTTGATACTTCAGAGGTTAAAAAGTGAAAATTTGTAGCTGGACTGAAGCTGACCCTTTCAGAATAAAAGCAGAAAGGACAAGCGTCACTGGCTGGACTGACGAAGGAGGGGGTGGGAGGGTGAGCGAGGTAGAACTAAAAAAGGAAGTAAGGGAGCATCTGAGACCCCAATGGACTGTTTCAGGTGTTTGACCGGGTTTTACAGGTTGGTCAGGAGGGGGCGGGGCCTCTGGACTGTATCCACTGAGGTGTGGTGAGTCTAAAGGGGAGGGGCCTCAGGACTGTATCCAGTAAGGTTGTGTGTTGTGGCAAGGCCTCTGGACTGTATCCAATGAGAAGTGTGGTGTGTTGGGGGCGGGGCTCCCTCTGGTTGTATGAGGTAAAGTTGCAGGTGCCTAAAAGACTGAAAAAAAAAAAATATACCCCTGGACTGAAAAAAGTGACCCCTCCCCCACATGAAAGGACAGTCATGTTCCCCTCTTCCTCCCCTCTCCTCCCACTGGCACACACACACAGGACGGCGAGCTGGTTGTCGATGTGTGTGTGTGTGTCGCTCTGATGGACGAATACAGTGAGCATAAAATTAATCGAATGGACGGAGCGACAGAAAGACGACGCAGTTTGTCATTTCTGTTTAAGGACTGTTGCTGGTCTGGAAGGGGCGGGGCAGGGCTCACGGGGCGGGGCTTTGTGTATTGATTGACAGGACTGCACCATCATCATCATCACCCCTCACCTTTTCAAAATAAGAGGGTTTATAAAAGCCTTTAACATGGACTGATGAGGAGAAAAACTGTTTTTTTTTTTTTAAAGTGTTGCCCCTCCCTCATACGCAGCAGAAGCGGTATGTTGTCCCTTTCAGAGGTTCTTCTTCATTTGTTCTTTTTTTTTATTTTTTTTATTTGTGTGTGTGTGTGTGAGAGAGAGAGAGAGAGAGAGAGAGAGAGAGAGAGAGAGAGACTTTGTCAGACTGCAGATTCTGTTTTCATCCTTCAGAGTGAAACTTTTAAAACAGGAGATTCTGTGTGGACATCAGTTGATTTAAAAATAAGCCAAAACAAATTTGGAACAGCACTGGAATAGGCCCAGAGCACAATGAGAATAGGATCGGTATATGGTTGGAACCGGATCAGAACAGGGCCTAAAAAGGACCAGAGTAGGGCAGGAACAGCACCTTAATTCAGCCAGAATGGGAATGGAACACGATCTGAACAGGGCTAGAATAGGACCAGAACAGGATTGAAACATGTTCATAATAGGACTGGAATAGGATCAGAACAGGATTTGAACAGGGTCTTTATCAGCGTCTGACTTTCTTGCGTTTAAACATCATGTTACAGACAAAGCTGTTTCCAGGCACAAATTGAAGGTGTCACCTGGTGTAAATGTCCAAATCAGTCTGTCTTTATCCTCAAAGCTTTCTGTTACTAGACCTGTGTGATATCTGATTCGTCCAGGTAAGCGTCAGGTGAAGTCACAGGTGAAGTCACAGGTGAACCACACAGAGCGGCTGATTGTGTTGCAGTTCGAGTTTGTGTGTGAAAACGGATTTGGGGGAGGGTGGGGGATTTCTTCTTGTGTTGGAGTCTGATCTGAGGAAGTATCCGGTTTGTGTGTGTGTGTGTGTGTGTGTGTGTGTGTGTGTGTGATGGAGTGTACCTGAGTGCATGTGTGTGTCTTACCTGTGGACTTGTTTATGTAGGCGTCGACCTGAAGAGTATGACCTCCACGGCAGGAAGCGACTGCGACCTGACGGTCCACCAGACTTCAGCCAGCGAGCAGGTTAATGTGCAGCTTCCATTTAAACAGCCGACTAAGACCCAGATTTTCAGGTGCAGGTGTCGAACACACCTGTTACCTGAATGTTTGCCATTCACTGTCACCTCAACCGAACTTTATGTGTCGTGCTTTTAGGGTTCATCCAGGACCTGAGGAGCCAGCCAGTGGACAGGTGAGACACACCTGGAATCGGGTTTCTTCTGTATTCCTCTTAGACCCTGAGTTGATGTAATCAGACTGATATTAGAAACTTCATCACATCTTCAAATGTCTTTGACCAGACATCCAGAACAAACGCTGCACTGTTCCTCCTGAATCTGAGTTTCAGCTGACAGCAGACTCTCCTGTACCCAGTCTTAGACCTTCCAGGTATATCCCCAGCTGTGATCCTTCTGGTTCACCTTATTACAAAGGGGATCATCACCAAAGTCTGTCAGTCCAGAGTTACTGGTGGGTATTTCAACCAAGACTGGCGCATGACGTGCAAGAACTGGGGACACATCCAGGAAGTCTTTTAGCTACTGTGATGGGCAAGTCATGCACCTGATCTTCAGACTCTGCTTCCTCTCTGGAATGGTTTGCAGAGGAATTTAGGAGATCCTCAGAGGTGTTCCTCCACCTCCAACTATACGTCCAGAGTCTAGCAAGCTCAAAAGGACTCTATTCAGCTTGATAGCTCCTCTGTTGTTCACCATATGGTTAAAGGGTTACCAGACGACAGGTACCAACCACTTTACAGCCACAACTCCATGCATCTGATCCAACTCTCCATCAGGTGGTGATCCGTTCACACCTCAGCTCCTCTCCTCACCTGAGGCCTTAGATCTGGTGATACAATTACAAAATTATGAACACCCTTAAGTTCAAACATGGTGTTCGTTATAGACGAACCAATAACAAAACACCACTCAGGTTCAGGACGAGCAGGTCATTCTTCCCAATCGTGCCAGATCGAGGTGACATTGTTGTTGCCCTTGGCAGAATTAAAGTGGAGCTCCTAGATGTTTCTTGGGGTGAGGTGCTGCTCTGTGCTCAGTCACGGAAACAACTCTAGTCCATGAAGGAACCCCTAAACATCCAGGTGCCGAACTCCAGTTCCAGAAGCTGAGCTGGCTTCTCAGCCTCACGTGCTTGCTCAGATTCCTTCCATACCACAAGTGTGACGTCCTCCATTCCTGTTGCCGGTATGGGCTGCTGGGACCAGACTGTTGAGGTCTGCCCCTGTGGTTGGCGCCCAACTACCACGGCCACGGCAGGTGGTCTATACCCAACCATCACACCCAGGCAGACCCACAGGACCGCATCCACACTAAACTCTGCCACCTGCAAGTCCCTTCATATATTGATCAGAAACTCCTCCACCATGATAAAGTGAAGATTCAAAGGATCTAAACTTTCGTCTTGAATTTAAAAAAAAAAAATAATAAAATTTGAAAGTCTGAATTTCTCATGAATCTGTTCTCTTTCCAGGCGATTTTCTGGCGTAAGACGAGACGTGTTTCTCAATGGGGTGGGTCCAAACGTTTCACTTCATTGATTACTTATCACTTCACTGATTGTTTATTGATTAGTCTGATTAGTATTGATTAGAGGTGTGGGTGAACATAAATAAAACTGTAAATGATTCAGTCTTTCCATTAAAAACAGCCCGTAATCATCACAAATACCACATGCAGATCATTTGATTTCAGACAGGAAGGGGTTTTCTTGTGTTTAGCTGTGTCCTTACCTGTGTTCACCTTTGTCCTTCTTGCTTCAGTCCTATAACGAGTATATGAGGGATTACCACCACAGTGTCGGCCCCCCGGCGCCCTGGCAGACTCTGGTATGAATAGGTTATTAATCACGTTCTGATCGATTGTTCCTGCCTGTGACGGATGATGAAAACATGCATTTTACCTGGAAGCAGGAAACTGTTTTTGTGTTTTAAGATGTTGCATGAGAATTTTCAGATTAAAAGCCTTTATTAAAGTCACTACAGACTGATCTAAGGATGATGCCACGTGTGTCATCAGGCGGGCTATCCCGGCGTGGAGCAGCCACCCCCACACCATCCACCCTACTACCACCACAGCCACCCACCGCCTCCCCCTCACCAGGCCTACCACCATCATCACCACCCACCCCTGCCACCACACGAGGCCCCGCCCCCTCGCTTCAGAGATAAGCAACGAGCACCGCAGCACCGCGCCTTCACGTCCAGCCCAGTAAGTTCACTCAGTCCAATCAGGCGTATTGATTAGTGATCAGCACAGCCTCTTACTGTTTTTTTTGTTTTTGTTCACCCTCCTCCATCATACAGCACGACTATGACATGCGAGTGGACGACTTCCTGCGGCGGACGCAGGCAGTGGTGAGCAGCCGGCGGGAGCGAGAGCGTCAGCGTGAGCGTGAGCGAGGTGGCCCGCGCCGTGACAGAGAGCGAGAGCGAGTGAGGGATAGAGACAGAGAAAGAGAAAGGGACAAGGAGAGGGGGCGGTACCGCAGGTGATCTGATGACATCACTTCTTGGCAGCCTGCACTGCTTTTTTTCTTTTTCTTTTTCTTTTTTTTCTTTTTTTTTTTTTGGCAGCCCGCACTGCTTTTTTTTTTTTTTTCTTTTTTTTCCTTTTTTTTTTGGCAGCCCGCACTGCTTTTTGACTGGTTTGCTGTTTTTGTTGAAAATTATGAATTAAAAACAAACAAACTGAGTGATGACATCATCAGTTTTATGTGAATAAAGTGAAAACTTGTACAAAGAAATATTTGGTCAAAACTTTTATTTTGGCAGCCTGTGTGTGACTCCTGGTGCAGTGCCAGATTTCCCACAATGCTCTGTGTTCATTTTTTTTTTATGTTTTGAGAGTCTGGTGATGCCCAACGTGAGGGTGGAAGCAATCTAGACCCAGTACTCAGATCTAAGATGTCATAAGATAATGGAAGAAACTTTTATTATGAACATGTTTCTGTAACAATTTCTCATTTTATTCTGAAAAGTAGTGCAGTGTTTCCTGTTAAAGCTTTCAAATTAAATGTTTTTAAGTATGAAACTCATCCCGTTTCCCTGTTTTCTTCACTTCCTGTTTGGGGAGTTAGGACGCACTAAGTGGGGCTCCCTGCACATCCACGTAACGCTTCATATTCCTGCTTCCTCCCAGGAAGAGCTGCACAGTGACTGTAGGTGACCATCATCATCATCATCATCATCTGGTCCAGTCTGTAGTCTCCATGATAGTAGTTGTGTGCATTTATGCAGTTTTAGCAGTAGTTAAGTCTCCAAGTGAAATATGAGCTGTTAGCCACAATAATTAAAGATGAATTGTTCTTCAGATGAACTAAAGTTTGGTCCGGGTGTATATTCAGGTGAGGATACCTGCCTCAGAGAGTAGTTTTGATACGTCACAGTGGGCGACCAAGGGGCAAGAACTGGAGCACCATTTTCGGGATCACCATTTTAAGATCATCCAAATTGGCTGCAGGACATGCAGCGTGTGGATAAAGCATCAAACTGAGACCTTCTTCACCTTGTGGTAGTCAACACAACCGTGTAGACTAAAGATGTTCCTGGACTAATGTCTTAGTCGACTAACCATGGAAAAAAAATTTTGACTAATCGACTGGTCTAGCACTAAGAAACACTCAGATATGAAGTTACATTTGAGAACTGTTTAATGTAAGCTGACAACAACAAAGCTGTTTTAAACCATTAATCCCATTCTTAAATAATGAACCATGATGCTTAACTGTGCAGCATCTTATTGTGCATTAGCAACATTACATGTTATACTCCAGACAGCGAGGCAGAAAAACACTTAAAATAAAATGATGTTAAATATGATATGAAAACATGTTACGACAAAAGTTAACGTGTTATTAAAATATAACAAATGAACATCCGAAAAACTGCAACTGAAGAGTGCGACGTGCATTATGAACAATGAACGCTGTTCACCCACCCACTTCTATAAAGGTTAAAATCTAAAATAAAACAGTAAATCATTTAGTTGTTTTCTTCTGCTAATCTGAAGTGCAATCTCTCCAGCATGTCCCGGGTCTACACTTGGGGGACTCCTCCCA
The DNA here is from genome assembly GCF_057381915.1 of Diplotaxodon limnothrissa. Taxonomy (NCBI): domain Eukaryota; kingdom Metazoa; phylum Chordata; class Actinopteri; order Cichliformes; family Cichlidae; genus Diplotaxodon; species Diplotaxodon limnothrissa. Next base: position 28,871,519 of record NC_140602.1, on the reverse strand, counting down.
GGAGAACCTTACCCAGGAGGCGACAGTCTTAGATGTCTCCTTGTGATGTGGAGGAGCAGTGGTTCTACTGTGAACTCCTCCCAAATGACTGAACTCCTCACCCTATCACGAAGGCACCGTCCACCTTTTGGAGAAAGCTTTCCACCACTTGTATCTGAAATTTCATTCTGATAGAGTAAACTTACATTTATGTTTTATCTGCCCAAATATGTAATGCAGAATAGAGTGTTGAGAAAAAAAAATGCCACACTTATATCACACATTCCAATGGTAGAGATTTACACAATAGAGCTTGGAAGCAGGCTGGTGCACACTGACACCACTACCCAGAAAACAACTATGTAAATAATGGAGCTAGGGAGAGCTCTCTCTCTCTTCACTTCTATAGGCCTGACCAGAGGAGGGGATGTGGTTGCCATGGTGATGTGGGAAGAGTCATCTCCTGTTACAAAGAGATGTCCAATAGGTGCAGGATATGAAATGTGAGCCAGATACTAGACTCAAGCCAGATAAGGGGACCCAATTCTAAATCCGTGGTTTCCCCCGACTTTTTAACCAATCACATTAACATGCTTACTGCTTTCGTGTGTCATCCTTTGTCTCTCTGAGCCCTGAAAGGCAGAGGTCCATGGCTCTATGTAACCATTTAACAATTAATTTTTAAAAGTCATAATTTGAGCATTTTTTTCTCTCAAGAAAATAGAACACGACAATACATCCATCTACACACCAATAAACATAAAATTTAGAAAACAAAATGTACCAGGAATTACTGCTGAGAGCACAATGAATTTGTGATTGGAAGCCAAGGCGTCAGAGGGGTTTGTAACACTACAAATAAAAATATAATTCACATGCCTCCTTTTGTCGTTCAGTGCGTGAAGTACACTGAACGGATTGTCTCGGAAAACCCCTGCAGAAAGTGAACTCATCTTTCATTGTAGCTGTTCACAGCCACACCTTTGACACAGCTTTGTGACCACAGCCACAAATTCATGGCAGATGGCAGACTGAATAAGAGGCATCACTCTACACTGATGAGACAGTTTGGTTTATTAGAAAATATAATAGAGAAGCTGCATTTGAGGACATCTCCTCTGAAGCAGAGAATACAGTGCAGTCATGTGTTCTTAAAATGAAAGAAGAACCAAACTGTGGAGTATGTCTGCATTTGTTCTTTTGGATGGTTAAAACCTCCAAACCTATTTATATATTACTCCAAAAATGTCAAATCTCTCTTCAGTCCTTCTTCTCTCTTCCTGCTCGCTGTCTGCACTGCCGCAGGATGCAGCGTATCCCCACCCACCACAAAGCAGCGACGGTCATCAAAGCGACCAGCAGGGCAGCACCGGTGTCCAAGCTGTGGTACTGGAACCAGTTCAGGTCGTATGATGCCAACCGCAGATGCCTAGCTCCACCATGTCGCATAACAAACTCCACCCAGAAGACGGCGGTACTCAGTGGTGTTACTGGCTGGTCGCGGTGCACCGCTGACAGACGCTGCATGTTGGTCCTGTAGCTGTGCATGGTAAACAAACAGGAAGTCATATGACAGTTTCACTGTTAAACAGTAGTGCACTTTTACTGTGAAGGAATCAGGTCAAAGACAGGAAATAAAATGTTATTAAACAGGTCCAAATGTACAAAGATGAAACTATTAACAGGAAATATACAAACACAATTCCACACTAAAATCACCTTTACCTTGGCTGGTTTGTAACGACGTGCAGCGCCTCTGCCAGCTCCTCAGCTGTCAGATGGTTGAAGTCCAGGACGATGGCGGTGCCGAGGCGGCTCATACGGGCGAGATTATCAGGCTGATCGCCAAACAGTGGCACGCCCACCAGAGGCACACCGTGAAACACAGCTTCATACAGACCGTTAGTGCCGCCATGTGTCACGAATGCCTTTGTCTTTGGGTGACCTGAGGACAAACAAATGCAGAGCTTTTATTGTGAAAGAAGATCACAATCCACCTGAGGAAGTTAAAAAAAAAAATAAGAGGCCTCATTGGGCTTTTGTTTCAAAATCCCATGACATCATGAATGAGTCATACCCAGCAGGTCATCAAAGGAGCTTGCAAAGAAAAGCGTCTGGACTTCTTTAAGTTACTTGAAGACGTTTCACCTCTCATCCGAGAAGTTTCTTCAGTTCTAAGGTCAAATGGTGGAGAGTCCCAGATATAAACCTAGTGGGAGTATCCCCCCACAGAGGGACAAAAGGACCCCCTGATGATCCTCTAATCGCCTGAGCCAAGGTGTGAAACTGGGCGTGGGTCCCAATCAGCCAGAGTTTCGGGTGAGTTCATTGTGAAACCTGGCCCCACCCTATCATGTGATTTCCTGAGGTCAGATGGCCCAGGATGTGAGTGGGCGTTAAGGCGTCTGGGAAAGGATCTCAAAACTGGATTATAGATGGCAGAGAGTTGGTGTCGTAAACCACCGCCTCTGTTCAAAGATGGTCGCTCACAGTGGACATAGATGGCTTCTTTCACTCCTCTTTCAAACCATCTGTCCTCTCTGTCCAAAATGTGAACACTGGCATCCTTGAAAGAGTGTCCTTTATCCTTAAGATGCAGATGGACTGCTGAGTCTTGTCCTGTGGAGGTGGCTCTTCTGTGTTGTGCCATGCGCTTGTGAAGTGGCTGTTTGGTGAGCGACCATCTTTGAACAGAGGCGGTGGTTTACGACACCAACTCTCTGCCATCTATAATCCAGTTTTGAGATCCCTTCCCAGACGCCTTAACGCCCACTCACATCCTGGGCCATCTGATCTCAGGAATTCGCATGATAAGGCGGGGCCAGGTTTCACAATGAACTCACCCGAAACTCTGGCTGATTGGGACCCACGCCCAGTTTCCCACCTTGGCTCAGGCGATTAGAGGATCATCAGGGGGTCCTTTTGTCCCTCTGTGGGGGGTCACTCCCACTAGGTTTATATCTGGGACTCTCCACCATCTGACCGTAGAACTGAAGAAGCTTCTCGGATGAGAGGTGAAACGTCTTCAAGTAACTTAAAGAAGTCCAGACGCTTTTCTTTGCAAGCTCCTTTGACTACGATGACCTGGATGACTGAGAACCTTCACAGACATACCCAGCAGGTTGTTCTGAGGGATCCAATCAGAAATCTTTGTGTTTGGCGCCAATGCAGTTGGAGCCTCGCCACGGTAATGCCAAATCACCTGAAAGGTAGAAAACACTCCTCAAGTCAAAGATGAAACAAACCATCTGAGCTTCTTCTGCCTGCAGGTATTTTTTGATGATTAATCCAGAAAGTAATCAGTGATGTAATCAATATCTGCTGACAGCCCAGTCCCTGATTGTTTGTCTGTGAGTAGGTGGAGCTTCTGACCTTCTGTGGGATCTGACCGAAGGCGGTGGCGATGATGTTAGCGTGCTGCATCGTCAGGTTGGTTACCATGGAGCCGAAGGAAGCCACAATTATGCCGGCATCACCTGAACTCTGCACAAATGCCTCCAGGTCCTGGAAGATGTGACATCATCATTACATCAACACTCACCTGTCCCATTTCAGTATAAAAGTGTGTGCAATCAGAGCTCACACCTCTGGCAGCTGATTGGCTGGTTTGCAGTGTAGACCGCCCACGTATTTGAAGTTTGGTGGGGTCGGCCGTGGCGTCTCAATGTCCCAGAACGTCCTGATGAGCCACACGTCGGCCTTCCCCATAGTCTCACACACACTGCTGGGAGTTCCTGTCCATACAGGAAAGAAGGGATATGACTTCAAAATAAAAGCTTGTAGTTGGCTACTTTTATTTCCTAAATTTCACATTTAGTGGTGAGAAAAGGTGCTCAATTCCTCATTACCTTTTTTTTTTGTATGTTTGTCACATTTATATGTTTCAGATCTTAAGAAAATTTTTAATATTAGACAAAGATAACACAAGTTAAAATGCAGTGTTTTAGTCTGGAAACGGTTATAAAGCATTTTTAAAGCTATGGAACTCCAGCGAACCACAGTGAGCACCATTATTCACAAATGGAGAAAACATGGAACAGTGGTGAACCTTTCTAGGACTGGCAGGCTGACCAATATTACCCCAAGAGCACATGAAAGACTCATCCAAGAGGTCACAAAAGACCCAGGAACAACATCCAAAGAACTGCCGGCCTCATTTGTCTCAGTTATGGTCATCGTTCATCAGTGTTGGGGAGTAATGGAATACATGTACCGCCGTTACGTATTTAAAATACAAAATATGATTAACTGTATTCCGTTACAGTCAGTGTTGGGGAGTAACGGAATACATGTACCGCCGTTACGTATTTAAAATACAAAATATGAGTAACTGTATTCCGTTACAGTTACCGTTTAAAAGGGTGGTATTCAGAATACAGTTACTTTGTTGAAATAAATGGATTACACTGCGGTACTTTCCTGTTTCATTTTGTTGCGGGTCAGGACTGTTTGGGTTTTGTTTGACAGCTACATTCTGTTGTTCCAGGCGGCAGCGTTACGGTTGCCATGGTTACAGGGCGACGCTCTCTCTCTCTCTCTGCGACTGTGTGTTTCCTGGATGAGAGAGCGCCTTTTCGTTGTTGTTGTTGTGCTAAGCTAACAGGCAGAATGCTACAAGCATAGCTCTAAAGAATGTAGCATCATGGCCAGTGTAGTCCGTGTTGCAGGGAGAATGGACTGCCATACACATTATGGGTCTGTGAGCGCGAGGAAAAAGGGGAGTGGAAAGGTACGAGTTGTCATCGAGGAAAAACGGGAGCTGGAAGGATGTAAATATAATAATAACCACTTCAGCCAAGAAGAGTGCCTGACGAGCCCAGTTGTAAGTAAGCTATTAAGACTCGACTGTACACCGTGTTCGTGTTTTCCTCCGAAAACAATAAGTTCCGTTGGAGCAGTCTTTCAACGCCTCTCTCTGTCTGTCGCAAGAAAAGTTGACCCACACAACAAAGTAAAGCTATTTTTCGGCTACGAGCCGACAGGAACCCCGACGTATTAGTCAGAGGTCCCTTTACTACAGTTCGGAGTCGCGGACCTTCAGTAACAGTAATAAATCACACAGCAATAGTACATTCACGTTGTTGTAAAAAGCATGATAATATATTAAGTAATCCAAAGTATTCAGAATACGTTACTGTCATTGAGTAACATAACGGAATACGTTACAAAATACATTTTGGGGCATGTATTCTGTATTCTGTAATGGAATACATTTTAAAAGTAACCTTCCCAACACTGGTTACAGTTACCATTTAAAAAGGTAGTATTTAGAATACAGTTACTTTGTTGAAATAAATGATTGACACTGCAGTATTTTCCTATTTCATATTGTCGCGGGTCAGGATTGTTTGGGTTTGTTTGACAGCTATGTTCTATCCTGTTGTTTAGGGATGACACGACGAATCCTACTTCCGGGCCTAAAGTAGTTTGCGTTTAATATGGCTTTTGTGTTGTTAACATGTTTAATGTTATGTATTTTCTTCTATTTGATCTCAAAAATCTCCTAAAACAGTCAGTGATCACTGTTGACCTCCCTCGGCTTTTATTACCGCTAATCATTTATTTAAGCTCAGTTTTTAAAACCTTAGGATGTAACTACAGCCCAGCCTATGCAGCAGTATATGAATGACTAACCTCGTATTGTGGATAGATTATCTCAGTTGTTCTCCTGGCTGAAGTTTGGTCCTTTTACAGCATCCTGCCATGCGATTACATTTGTTCCTGACCACCGAGAACACTCACATTAACTTTTATCGAGTGGAAAAAAAGTTAGCTTGTTTATATTATGCTAACATAGCTGTGTCGCTAGCGGTCACGTAGCACATCATTATATACCAGCTAGCCAAACTTCAGTAACCCTACAAACGTCACTGCTGTTTAGTTTTCTGTCTTCATTTATGTTGGAAGTGATAACAGAGCTGTACGTTTTAATTTGTTTCCAAAACCCCGGAGTCAGGACATGCTATATTGTATTTAGATAAAAGCTAGCGAGCTAACTCCCTGCTAACTTCTAACTCCGTTAAATGTTATAAATTCCATTTTCATGGATGCCTGGATGTTAAACTCAATTGTTACACCTGGTAGAGCAGAACGCTGATCATTTTATTAAAGATGAAAGACTTTAGACAGTTTTTCAACTCACAGTAATGCCATAGTGATCGTTTGATATATGGACCTGCAGCGGAGTGTAGGTCCAGACACGGCTAGTGACGTCAGACTGAACAACCGGATTGTTCCAGGCGGCAGCGCTACGGTTGCCATGGTTACAGGGCAACGCTCTCTCTCTGCGACTGTGTGTTTCTGTCACGGTTCTGGGTCCGTTGGACCCAGTATTTTGAGTTTATTATGTTTTGGTTTATTTTTGCATTATGGATTGTTTTCTGATGTTCTGGTGCTTTGTTTATTATTATCATTATACATCTGTTTCTATTATTCTTGGTGAGGGATCAGTTCTTAGGTTTTGGGTTCTCATGTGTATTACAGTTTCTGTTCAGTGTCTAGTCTGTCTCTCAGGGTCATGTCTGCATCTGGTTTAGTAATTCTTGTTTCCTGTTTTATTGTGAAAGTCTTTGTCTTATGTTAGTGTGTGCAGCTTAGCTCCCCCGTCTCGTTAGCCCTGATCTCCCCCAGCTGTGTCTCCCTTCTGTTGCCCATTCCCTCATTACTACCCTGTGTATTTAAGCCCTGTGTTTTCCCATGCTCGGTGTTGTGTCGTACCCTCAGAATTATGCCTGTGTGTGTTCAGTTCTCGGTGTCATTGTTCTGTTCACGTTTTCGTTTGTCGCCAGCAATAAAGCTAAGGTTCTCAGTTTCAATTCAGTCTCAATTCAATTCCAGAGTCTCAGAGTCTCGCATTTGGATCCTCCTCTCCATCCGCCTGCACACAGAGCCCTGACAGTTTCCTGGGTGAGAGAGGGCCTTTTTGTTGTTGTTGTTCTTGTGCTAAGCTAATACGCAGAATGCTACAGGCATAGCTCTAAAGAATGTAGCCTCATTGGCAGTGTAGTCCGTGTTGCAGGGAGAATGGACTGCCATACCCGTTATGTGTCTGTGAGCAAGAGGAGGGAGAAAAAGGAGAGTGGAAAAGTACGAGCTGTCACTGAGCAAAAAGAGCTGGATGCATGTAAATATAATAACCACTGCAGCCAAGAAGAGTGCCTGATGAGCCCAGTTGTAAGTACGTTATTAAGACTCGACTGTACACTGTGTTCGTGTTTTCCTCCGAAACAGTAAGTTCCGTTGGAGCAGCCTTTCAACGCCTCTCTCTGTCTCTTGCAAGCAAAGTTGACCCACACAACAAAGTAAAGCTTTTTTTCGGCTACGAGCCCAACACGGAACCCACGGTATTAGCCAGAGGTCCCTTTACTACGGTTCGGAGCCACGGACCTTCAGTAATAGTAATAAATCACACAGCAATAGTACATTCATGTAGTTGTAAAAAGCATAATAATATATTAAGTAATCCAAAGTATTCAGAATGTGATACTGTCATTGAGTAACGAAACGGAATACGTTACAGAATACATTTTGGGGCATGTATTCTGTAATCTGTAATGGAATACATTTTAAAAGTAACCTTCCCAACACTGGTGTTCATGACTCCACCATAAAAAAGACTGGGCAAAAATGGCCTGCATGGCGGAGTTCCAAGACGAAAACCACTGCAGTGCAAAAGGAACATAAAGGCTTGTGTCAGTTTTGGCAGAAAATATCTTGATGATCCTCCAGAGTTTGGGACAATACTCTGTGAACTGATGGGACAAAAGTTTAACTTTTTGAAAAGTGTGTGTCCCAGTACATCTGACGTAAAAGTAACATGGCCTGTATTTGTATAGCGCTTTACTTAGTCCCTAAGGACTTTGGAGTGGTCCAGTCAAGGTCCTGACCTGAATCCAATTGAGATGCTGTGGCATGACCTTACAAAGGTGGTTCATGCTTGAAAACCCTCCAATTTGGTTGAAATACAACAACTCTGGAAAGATGAGTGGACCAAAGTTCCTTCACAGCACTGTAAAAGATTCATTGCCAGTTACTGCAAATGCAACCTGCTGCCAAAATGCAAAGAGAGCCCCGACCAGTTATTAGGTAATCTGGCAATCACATTTTCACACAGGGACATGTAGGTTTGGATTTTTCGCCCTTAATAGAAAACGCCTTCATTTAGAAACGGCATTTTGTGTTTCCTTGTGTTATCTTTGTCTAATATTTCAATTTGTTTGATGATCTGAAACATTTAAGAGTGACACACATACAAAAAAATAGTAAATCAGGAGGGGGACAAACACTTTTTCCCACCACTGTGTATCAGATAATGATATTATGATGTGACCTCTGACCTTTGATCTCACTATAGTATTTATTCACAGACAGCTTCCAGGCAAGTTCAGTTAGCGTGGATGACGCCACATATGTCACCATGTTGATCAGTCTCTCCACGAACGTCATGCGGTCGTTGTATGGAAGAGGAGCTAATGGAACATAAGATGGTGGCAACGGGGCGTGGCCACAGTGTCGCTCCATAACACTGCCAAAGCTGAAGCGCAGCGAGAGGATGAGTGGCACGCCGAGCATGTCAGCCACCAGGTCGCCACACATTGCAAGGGGGTCTTGTAGGATAACATCGAAAGCACTGTCCTGCAGAGTCGCCATCAGCTGCTGGTTCTTCAGCACCCCATCACACTGCTGCCTCCCAAAGTCCAGGGTGCGGCCCATGAAATCGTTCATCTTCATGATCTTTTGCAGCGGTGAAGAGGTGTGTGACTCGTACATAGAGAACTGGATGAATTCGTGCATGGTGCCCACATATTCCTCCCTGCTATATGACACCTGCAAGTGAAAAAACACCTGATCAGGTTTATTGTTTAGTTACCGCCCAGTAATGGTGTGTAAACTGTCAGCCTGGAGATTAAAGACAAGATAAAATAAGTCATGAAACATGGAATAAAAGCCTCATGCAATTGGTGTTTATGAAGATATACTGTGTTTGGCTTTGTGCATTATGAACAAACATCTCCACTTTGGCCTTTTCTGTCCAAAGGACCTTAATCCAGTGTCATGGTCTTGGGCCTGTTGCCCAGTGGTCGGTGTATTTTGGGTTTTCAAATTAGGTTCAAACATCTTTAGAATTTTTTCTTAAGTTTACATTTCATGTATTAGTCTACAACTTCTGTTATATCCTTTGTTGGTTGATTTTGGTATTTGTAGTAATCTTTTATTTTGAGTCCAACTAGTTTTTGCTCCTTTCTTGCTTATAGTAGTTTGCATTGTATTCCTGTTTTAGTTTGTTTGTTTTGCCACGCTCTGTGTTCCCTTAGTATTTTTCCCTCCTCTGTCAAGTTGCTTGTATTAATTTCATTAAGGTGATTGTGTTTTCTCTGTTTAATTATTACTTCCTGTTTTACTTGGAGAGAATTTGTGCTCCTTGTGCTTTGCTTTTAGTTTTGCTTCCTTTGTCTCGTCTGCTCTGATTTGGTTCACCTGTGTCTTGTTCTCCACTTCCCCTAATCACCCACCTGTGTGCATATTGTCTCACTCTCCTTTTTTCAGAGTGTCAGTTCATCTCCCCTTCTTGTCTCTCAGCTCCAGTCGCTCCTAGTCCAAGTATTATTTCCCAGTTTATGGCTTTGAGTTTCATTTTGTGTTTTATATTCCACATTGTATTTTCCCTGCAGCAAAATGGCTCATTGTGAGTTTACCACAGCCTGCCTTACATGTCTGCATTTGGTTCCTCACACATCTCGCACTTTGCAATCTTGAAAGTATACTCTAACCATAAAACAGCCCCCGCAGATGCTATTCCAGAGGAGTTTGGAGAAAAGGTGGAAAGCTTATTCAGGATTGCATTCACAAGTCCTTTGATTTAAAGATTCTATCAGTCGGGCTAAGAGGCATTGACACCATCCTCAGGGACAACCCATGATTACTTCAGTTGCCTAGGATTTCTAAACACATTCTTGGTTTCCACAAGAGAATTGATACGAGTCCCCTCACTGGCTCTGCATCGTCACTATTTCCACAGACTGGTTTTTCCTCACCTGGCCCTGCATCCTTTTTGGCAAGCCAGTGGTCAGAGGATGAGGAACCTTTCCCAGATCATCCCGCATCTGTGGTCAAGAAAGAACACTGCACTTGCCACACCAATTCCTTTCCACTGTTAGACTGCTCTTCTGCCTTGATGCCACTGCTCAGCTTTCCAAATGCACCACTGAACGACACAGGAAATCATTCCTGCCCGTGGCCATCTCTTGTACAACTCCCTTTTTTTTCTGCTCTTGACGAAGGCGGTCGCACTTTTCTCCTCTCCTCCTCTCCCTTAGCTTCCCTGCTTAGCCTCTTGTGTCCTTGTCTAGTCTCGTATTTTTGTATTAGTTTTCCCTGGAACACTCTCTCACAGTCTGTTCTTTAAAACCTAAAAGAGGAATTATGGATTTGATCAACTGGTCCCTAAATGCAATTGACACCCCTTTCTCAATGAGAAGTTTGGGCTTGGGTGAGCCTGAGTGCTGAAGATATCTACCTATTCCGAACCATGGTAACAGGGTTCTTGCTGAGCTGGCTTGGCCCTGACTTATCGAAGAATTAAGGAAGCGGAACCGGCTGTTCAAATCCCCACAAGGCTGCCCGCTGGGATTGAAACAATGGGAAGAGGTGTGAGTTTCTCAAAATGGGCTCATTGAGTGCAGCACAGATAAGATCTTGGAGAGGCTACGGCTGTCGTGAATACTCAGAATAAGATCTCTGACTGCAGACTGGATTACATCTTGGAAGGGCTCGCTCGGAATAACATCTCTGAGTGCAAATTGGATTACATTTTGGGGAGGCTCACTGTGGTCGTGAGTTCACAGAATTGGCTCTTTGAGCACAAGAATGACAACATCACAGAGCGCAAGTTTGATAACATCATGGCGAAGCTCGCGGCTCTCCAACGGGAGATTGAGAGACCAGTGTTGGACTGTTAGAACTGCTTTGAAATTCATATGAGCTGTTCGCACTAAAGTTAAAAGTTAAAAGCACCATCACTTCATGCGGATACCCTTTCGGCGCCAGCTGCGGTCTCAAGACTGGAGCCGAACAAAGACACCCTGATAATGACTGTGTTTAGTCTGTTCCTTCCCATTCCCTACAAGGCCACCTGGGTTGGCTGGAAGACTGTTTACTTAGCCTAGCAGGGCGAAGGACACTGTCTCAGCTGAACTCTGGACACGCACACACATACATATACACTGATACACACTCATCCCCCCTCCCTTTCCAAACGCCTTCGATGCTTGTTCCCTCCTGGGAACACGGCGGGTCTGAGTTTCTCTGATTCTGATTGCTGGAAACCCAAACAAAACACGCAATAAGAGGCTCTAATGTAAGTGTCCTGTTAATGTTGGTGGCGTCAGTTACACAATGGACCCAGAGCCAGCACAGCAGAGCCAGCAGTGCAGAGGCAGGAATGCATTTCTTAGTTGGACACCACTTCATAAGAAGAATGGGATGGGCGAAACTTCAGCATCTTCAATATACTATTGTTGTGTGATTTTTTATTACTATTAATGAAGGCTAATGACGGCCATCGAGCTAACATTGTTAGCTGGTGTTAGTTGAGGTTAATTCATTGACTGCAGACTGTTAGGCCATTTCTAAATACTCAAGTACGCGAGTCCGTAATCACGTTTTCGCTAGTCCGGACTTCACAGTTCATACGGGAGTCTGGACTTTCCGAGAACGCAGTGCGATCGTTCTACAATTGGAACGGTGGTGTACTTGATGACACCACAGCTCGTGAGTTTTTATTGACATCCCCTCTTAATTTAACTGTGATTAATATTTGCAATATAAATGACACATGACATTAAAAAGAAAAAAAAATACACATGATGTAGTAGATTTCTTTAAGAAAAAAAATAGCCTAATTTTAAAAAGTATCTTAAGCACTTTGGCAAAATTCACTTTTATGTATCATCTGTTTCATAATGTCTAATAAGCTTCATACAGTTAAGCACAATCACTTCCACAGGTGAAGACGCTGAAGCTGGACCAGGCGAGGATGAAGACGCTGAAGCTGGACCAGGCGAGGATGAAGACTCTGCAGGTTCCGCAGGCTGGATGGCTCCTTCCAGACAATATTTATGTATCACAACTTGCACTCTTAGAGACTGATGATCTACCCGGGGCCTCCCCTGAGTATGAGAACCCTACACCCATCCTCACTCCCTGAATGGGGGTGGCTAGGGTCCAGCTTGTTCCTGCACCCAATGTTTTTTTTCCCAGGGTGGGGGCAGGTGGGTCCCAGCTGCAGCGTCAGTCTCTAAGGAGATCTGCATGTTCTGCAGCGCTGCCATAGCCTCCACAGTCAGCTATGAGTCCAGTCCTAGCCTACGCAACCTTCACTTGCATCGGCTGGGGCTGGCATCAGCTTTTTGCGTCCCCCGAGTCTTCAATATCCCTGGCTCCTCAGCAGAACCTATCGGTCCCATGCCACCTAAGTCAAAGGTTCCCGCTCTGCCTGAGAGTGCAGGGCCTGAGCCAGAATTCAATGTCCCATGGCATTTGAGTCACAGAGGGGTCCTCACCGACACTGTCATAGGTGGATTCACAGGGGACATAAGTTTAACACAGAAGGGAAACCCTTCTGACGGGAAGAGCAGTGGAGCAGCCAAGGGAAGTAGTAAACATAAACACGAGTTGCTAAAACTATAATTTATTTTTAAAGAAAGCACTAAAATACTCTGGCCAGGCAGGAACATGAAGTTAAAAACATTAAAAGTAATTAAAACTATACAGCCAAAATGCAATGGCCTAAGCCATGGAGGTCAAGTCCCATAAAAATCCAAACGGTGCAGAAACCAACAGGATCGTCGCCGTCCTGTCTGCCTCTTCATTCTGGTGCCAACTAGAAAAAGGAGAGAGGGCCAGCGGCAGTCACCATTCTTAGATTCCACTGGAGGTTCGTCTTAGACGGGATGGATCGGGACTTACCCTGGATGGGCAGAGCTCCTAACTCCGCCCACCACTGTGTTGTGCTTCACACGCGTAGCCATAATTTCACCGTCCCGGGGACATAAGGCACCATCCCGCTGCCTCTTAATCCCCTGCCGTGGGCCTCTCTCGGCGAGGAGCTACCTCCCGTCAACACCAACACAGACCTCTCCGCTCAGCCCCGATCACTCTCTCCAGTGTGCGGTCGTCTGCGATCTCCGGTCTCGTTCTCCTTTGCCGCATGCCTCGGCCAGCTGCCTATAGCCGGGCATCTGTGCCGCTCTGCACGGCCGTCGCCCACACCGGTTACCACGCCATGTCTCTCCTCCTCTTCCCCTCTCACGCTCTCTCTTATTAAATAGCTATCTCCAACCCCAGGTGTGCCAGGTTAATGATCAGGAAGGGGGCGGTGGAATGGGCATCCCCCCGGAACAAATCACATAACACAACATAAGCATGCAAAAACCCAATACAATAAAACACTACACGCTAAAAATATCAAAGAATAAAACTCATCACTACATGCAAGCAAATAAAAATATCAACTTAAACTTTGTCCATTCCACCCTGTGACATCACCATCAGTGTCCAGCCAAGCCACCAATAGTGCTCGGTCACCTTCACTGATGGCAGCCTCCAGAGCTGGCCTGTTTCCTCCCACATTGATGCTGGCCCCAGGCCAAACCACCAGAGGTGGTCCACCTTTGCTAGCCACCTCTTTGCCGATCAGTGAAACTTCATGACTGGTTTCCCGGACAATTCTCTTTTCTCTAAACTCCTCTGTGATAGTGCCTGGGTCCATTTTATGGTTAGAGTATACCGTCACAAATTGCAAAGGGTGATGTGTGTTAAGAACCAAATGCAGACATGTAAGGCAGGCTGTGGTAAACTCACGAGCCATTTGGCTGTAGGGAAAAATACAATGTAGAATATAAAGCACAAAACGAAACTCAAAGCCGTAAACTGGGAAGTGATACTTGGGCAAGGAGGGACTGGAGCTGAGAGACAAAAGGGAAGATGAACTGACACTCTGACAAAAGGAGAGTGAGACAATAGCTGTGTCCCAAAACGTCGGCTGCATCCTTCAGAGGCCGCATTTGAAGGCCGATTACGTCACAGCCAGGCGACGAAGGCTGACCCAATTCGTCGACTCCTTCAAATGCGGCCGACAAATGCGTCCTTAATTTCCCCGAATTTGAAGGATGGGTCGGGTGTGTCCTTCGTGGCCCGCCATAGCCCAGCCAATTCCAGTTTCCAACAATGGCGGCCGCTACTAAGTTTTAATATTACTCTTATTACTCTTTCTGGGTCACAAAATAAACTTTTAACATATTTTCAGGCGAGAAAGTAGCTGTGTAAACTTTAAATATCTGCTTGGTTTATCAAGACATCGCGTATTTGTAAAAGTGCTCCGACGTCTGTTACCCACCCGCTCGATAGCTAGCCGGGGGGTTCAATGGTCACTCGACCCAGCGAGAGCAGCGGACTCCTGGCTTCATCGTTTTCAGACCCCCGCTGTCTTTACCTACTCAGGTTAAACATGATATATAAGTCACTCAGATAACTTAAAAATGTAATTGTTTCCTTTTTCGGTGTTTTATTTGTTCCAGAGTAAATCAGTTTGGCTGAGATCAAAGTTGTTATCTTAGATTAGATTAAATAAAACTTTATTAATCCATCGGGTTCCTCCAGGATTTTCACACAGCTGAATAAACGTCAAACAGAAAACTGATTAAACAGAAGTGTGAGACGGTCGAGAATTTATGCCAGTGTCCTGTTATATTTTAGATAGTAAGGAGCAGACGGCTGAGATTATTAAACTCCACCGAGACAGCTGTGACGCAAATCTGAAGGCTAAACTGTCCCATTTTACAGCCTCGCAGTTCCGGCTTTCTTGGTCTTCGAAGGACCCGGCCCACGTAGACCGCGAAGGCCACGTCCTCCAAAGGATGCAGCCTACGTTTTGGGACACAGCTAATACAAATACAGGTGGGTGATTAGGGGAAGTGGAGACCGCTGTGGAGAACATGACGCAGAAAAAGCATTTGACAGAGTTAACTGGAAATTTCTATTTGCAACTTTACACAAATTTGGTTTTGGATCCTCTTTCATAAACTGGTTAAAAATATTATATAATTCCCCAACAGCTTGTGTTAGAACAAATAACCAGACATCCTCCAGCTTCTGTCTCTTGAGGGGCACCAGGCAGGGATGCCCACTCTCCCCTTCACTATTTGCAATTTTTATTGAACCACTAGCAGCAGCAATTAGACAGAATTCAGTAATTAAGGGCATAAAATGCAAGAACGTGGAACATAAAATCAGCCTTTATGCGGATGATGTGTTACTCTTTCTCCAAAATTCACAAACCAATATCTCTGGGGTGATTGAATTGATAAACTCTTTTGCAAGAATATCAGATTACTCAATTAACTGGTCAAAATCTACAGTCCTACCGATTAATTGCTCCTTCCATAATTCCTCTTCTACACCACTGCAATCGGGAAATATAAAATATTTAGGTATTAATGTTTCTCCCAAGCTTGCAGATCTAACTAAATTAAACCATATCCCACTTTTAAAGAAGGTAGAAGATGATCTGGCTAGATGGAAATGTCTACCCATATCACTCATGGGAAGGGTTGCCGCTATAAAAATGATGGTCTTACCAAAAATAAATTATTTATTCTCAATGATCCCAACTAAACCGCCACAAGATTGGTTCAGATCTCTAGATTCATGTATGTCCAAATTCCTTTGGAAAAATAAACCCCCACGTATAAGCTTAAAAACACTACAAAAGACCAAGGATAAAGGAGGACTAGAACTGCCTAACTTTCAGCACTACTTCTTAGCCAACAGGCTTCAGTTTATCTCAGGATGGCTAAAACACACCCTCTTAGATGAACCTTGGCTAGATGTAGAACAAGCACTCTGCAATAATCTAGAGATCTCAGACCTACCATTTATCAGCTCAAACATCCAACGACATGAATGCTTTAAAAGCATCAACATCAGCTCTTCTCTGACAGCATGGTGGGAGTTTCTAAAATTGACGGCGTCTTCATTAATCCCATGCAAACGTACACCTATCTGGAACAACCCTGACATATTACAAAACAATAATATGATAAACTTTTCAGATTGGAGTGATAAAGGAATCAAATATTTAGAACATATACTAGAAGGAACAGAATTTATTTCATTTGACGGACTAGTTACACAATATGGGATCAACAAGAAAAGATTTTTAGAATATCAACAAATTAAATCCATAGTAAAAAAGAAATTTAAACCGGGTCAAGTTGAACTACAAACACCACCAAGTGTGGTTCAATTTCTTACTCTTAAACCCCCCAAATTACTATCCAAAATATACAGAATGCTTTCTAAAACAGATGAATCAATATCACTTCCTATTGCAAAATGGGAAGCGGATTTATCAGTTAACTTAGACCTAAACTTCTGGTCTCAGATTTGCTTAAAAACCTTTCATCTAATTAGAAATCCCAGTCTTCAATTAATTCAATACAAAATATTACATAGAGTGCACTATACAGGTCATCGGATGTTCAAGATGGGCTTTACGTCTACCAACAACTGCTCACACTGCCAAACCAATTCACCGGACAATTATATCCACGCTCTTTGGTTCTGTCCACCAGTTCAGAAGTTTTGGCGCGAGATATGTGAAGACTTATCGAAGTGTCTGAAATGTAACATTCCAACTTCCCCCTTAGTGTGTTTACTGGGCAGCTTAGATAATGTCACTTCAGAAAAGAATATCGCCCATATGGTTTTCACTGCCCTATGCATAGCCAAGAAAACAGTCCTCATGAACTGGAAAAATAAAAATAATCTTAATTCTAACCAATATAGAAATTATCTATTAGATTACATTAGTCTTGATACAGCCTCTGCCACCACATCAGATCAATTGCTCTGGGCTCCTTTGATCAGCTCCATCACCTAGTGGGGGTGGGGGGTCATAGTTTGGTCCCGCCTTCACTGTTGTGATTGGTGTGGGGGTAGGGACAGGCTTAGGGCGTCGGGGGGTTCCCCGGAGGCATCTTCCTTGGGGGGCTCAACCCGGGGTAGCGGTCATGTCCGGTTAGGGGCTCTGTTGGCTCTCCGGTGACTGTTTCCTCGCGGCTGCGTGCAGCGGGGCTAGGGGAGGGTCTGTGCTGACGGACGTGGGTTACTGACCTGGTAGCCTGGCTGCCCCTGGGTGGGTCCGGGATGGGCGTGAGGTTCTGGGGGCGCTCCGTCTCTGGGCTGGGACCCGGACCGGGCCTCGGGGGCTTGGGTCCTGGTTGGTGTGTTGCCGGGGTTGTGGGCGGGTGGGTGCATGGGGGCCCAGCCCTGGAGCAGGGTGCCGCCGGTGCGTCGAGCCACCTGGGGGGCTCTTCAACTGGTGGGGGAGATTGTCACATCTTGCAGGAGCTTTCCTCTCCTCAGGAGCTGCCTCTGCAGGAGGGGGAGATACAGGAGAGGTGGAGGAAGATCTCAGCCTGGGTGTTTATTGTCTTATGTAGTCTGGAAGATGAGTGGATGGTGGGGTGGGTGCAGTTTTCTCTGTGGTGGGGTTGGGTGGACTGTCCCGGGCTCTGTGGGGCCGGGCGGCGCTGCTGCACTGGGCCCGGTCTGGATGAGCCTGGGCCCCCTTTCCCTGGCGGGTCGCGGAGTATGGGGGTGCCTACTGGGGTCAGCGGGGGAGCTGGCCCCAGGGAGGGGTCACTTGCCCCTCCCTTCCTTCCCTCCCCATCTCCAGCTGCCTCCCTCTTCCCGCTCCACCACAACCACCCACACATGCAGGGCCTTGGAGTAGGGGTATGTCACCAGGGTGCAGAGGAGGCTACCCCCCCCCTCTGTCCCCTTCTGGCTGCCTCTGCCTCAATTTTATCCCACAACTTAGACATTCACATTACTCACACTCTCATTACACATACATATAGGATCTTGGGGGTGGGCACGATACACGGAGTCCAAAGTACCATCAGGGTGTACACCCCAGCCCTGGCATCGTTGCCCACCTCTCAATTTTAAATACACGTAGACATTGAGGGCTAGCAGGAGGGACCATGCGCTTACCTGCTGCTCTCTGGCAGGTAGCTCCAAGCCCTCCTGGGTTTTAAATGCACCTTAGAACACACATGCATCAACATTACAATGAGCGGGTGGAGGGAGGTTCGGAGTCTTCTCTCACCCCCGTTCTCTGCGACCTGCTGGAGCAGGGGGGCTAGGACTAGGAGGAGGAGTTGGCCGTCCGACTGCGGTCTGGAGTGTGGAGCCTTCCTGCTGCTGCGGAGTCGGGGCGGTCTGCCTCCCCCCACCGCAGGGAAAAGGGAAACACCACCTGGGTCTGGGTGCAGTTCCCCCCTCCAGGGGCGGGGGCACCTAGACCCGGTTTGTAGAGTACGCTTGGGGAGTGTGATCGTGTGTACAGCGTCTCTTTATGTCTGTCTCCACGTTGGTTGAGTGTGGAGTAAGTGCATATGAGAGCATGAGGGTGGGAATGGATGTTTGTATCTGTGTGTGCCTGTATGTCTGTGTCTATATGTCAGGTTGGGTGTCAGGCGCCACCTCTCTGGGGACATCTCAGGCCCTCCAAGGTTTGGAGGCCTATCTCCCCCTACCACCACTTCCCCTGCCAGTGGCGGACCCCCTCAGACATCGGTGCGTTGGTGGTTCTTTGTGTCCGGGGATGGGCGTCCAGGTACACACCGGCTCACTCCTTGGCGGCCGCTTATCGGGGCCTGGAGCCTGGGGCTCGCTCGGGCCACTTCGGAGGTGGGGTGCCCCCGGCCTCTCGGCCTGGGGCTCGGTCACTCAGGCGCAGCTGGCTGCCGGCGGAGCTCACGGGCGCGTCACTGCAACTCCCCCTGGCTTCTGCTCCGCGGCTGCTGAGTGAGCCCTCATCTGGGACTCTCCTCAGCTCTTTCCGGGACAGTGGCGCAGCTGCCCCTCTGTTGGTCTTCCTTGGTCTCTTGTGTTCTGGGAGCCTCTGGATGTCTGGAGTTTTGATCTCCTCCACACCTGCTTCACGCCCTGGAGGACGGGGCTGTGGCCCCCCCACACCCTCTAGCAGATTATTACATGAAGGAACCTTTTAAAAAAACAAAAAACAAGCGCGTCCATGCTCACAGGTGTACACACGGGTGATCACACCCACAAACTACACCCTTTTTGGCTCCTACCTCAAAGCACACTGTGTTCTGTTGATCTTATGTGCTGCACAATAATGTTTAACATTTAGTATTTACTGTCATATTCCCATATATCATTGTGATGTTGTTTATTCTATTACTCTTGTTCTCTTCTGCTTGCTTTCTTTTTTCTTTCTCAGCAGGTGATCCAGGTGATTGATATATGCATTTTTTTTTCTCTGCCCGTTCTGTTGGTTTTTGTCTTTTGCCCTTCTCCCCTGTCCCTCTTCTCAGCTGTTTCTCTTTCCCTCTTTCTTTCTCCCCTTCTTTCCCCCAGTCAAGTCTGTCCCGTATTCAGTAAGTGAAAATAAAATAAACAATAAAAGGTGAATCAAATGGACCATTACGGCAAGGCTGGGATGGTCAGTTTGGTAAAGTAAATCCGTTGGGCATCTTTCTTTGCCTTTAGACAACAATTCTGATGGCAAAAGAGCCAAACGGGACAGGCCAAAAAAAAAAAAAGAGAACATGACACAGGTGAACCAAATCAGAGCAGACGAGACAAAGGAAGTGTGGTGAACACAAATGTGCTACCACATTTTGGTAAATTTTATTATTTTTAAGAAAAACATATGTCAGCAATTAAGACAATTATTATTTTACATTCATTACGTGTAGTCCATAACAATTGAGGAGAGTAAAAGTGAGAAATAATAAGCGGAACTGTTGACACTGTAGTCGTTCGCCCGCGGTTGCCTAGAGCGGACCAACTTCCTGTCCTCTCAGATGCAATTCGGGAAAAGACACGAGTGCTCCTGTGATTCTTTCTCTGAGACTCTACCTTTATTTTTACAGGTCAGTATCGTCTTAAAAATACAGTGTATGAGGGTTTTGTGCCTTGTTCTACTTCGGTGTTTACTGAGAGTTATGTTGACACCGCCGATGTAACCTTAAGTGGGGTTTAGTTGAAAATTACTGAAGCGCGGCACCGCAGCGGTGGTAAAGCCGAGCAGCCCCAGGTCTCGCGAGAGTTACCGCGAGAGTTCGCCAGCCCGCGGGATGTATTTAAACTTGGTAAACTCCATTTAACAAGCAAATATGTGTGTGTGGTGCTCCAATTTAACTGTAAAGGCCCTGACATCAGATTATTCGAGATTAAAATATCTTATATATACTTTATGGTTCAAGTGATGTGGAAATGTTAAGAATAAGCTAAGAATGAATGTACATTTATGTTGTTACATTGCAAAGTAATACATCCAGGTGTGTTTTGTCTAATCTAGTAAGATTTATGCACTTATATCAGATTTGTGGATAAGCTATTTTGAGTTTGCCCTATATGTGAGAAAGAGCAATAAGACGTTTAAGGCATTATATGCTATCTGCACTGCTGATGTAAATGAGTGAAGGAATAGTGTGGTTAACAGTGTAAACTGGAGAAATGTAATGACCATAGATGCATATATTTGCCAAATGCCTTTTATTTACCTTTTACAGTTATTGAGCATATCTGACAAGTGAAAGCACTGGATGTAAATTGTATTTGTTGATCTGAAATAAGAGATGCAATTCGGGAAAAGACACGAGTGCTCCTGTGATTCTTTCTCTGAGACTCTACCTTTATTTTTACAGATTTGTATTCTTTTTGTTATTGTGGTCTTCACATCTGGGACCCGTAACAGAAGCAAAACTAAAAGCAAAGCACAAGGAGCACAAATTCTCTCAAAGTAAAACAGGAAGTAATAATTAAACAGAGAAAACACAATCACCTTAATGAAATTAATACAAGCAACTTGACAGAGGAGGGAAAAATACTAAGGGAACACAGAGAGTGGCAAAACATTAACTAACCATGGGGAACACAGGGAAGGCAGGATGAAGTGAAACAGGAATACAATGCAAACTACTATAAGCAAGAAAGGAGCAAAAACTAGTTGGACTCAAAATAAAAGATTACTACAAATACCAAAATCAACCAACAAAGGATATAACAGAAGTTGTAGACTAATACATGAAATGTAAACTTAAGTAAACAATTTAACAGAACTTTAAAACCCAAAAACACAGAATGCTGGGCAGCAGGTTGCAGACCATGACATCCAGCAGCCTTGTGGTTTGTCCAGATGCAGCTTTGCAACCATAAATCATGCTGCAATGTTCTTTTCAGAGAGAAGATGATTTCTCCTGAAATCCCTTCAGCCATATTTGTTCAGTGTGTTTCAAATTGTGCTGTTGTGATGGCATCAGCCACACATGGGTAAATCAGTCCATTTGTTCACTTTATTAGTTTGGTTTGCAGTTTTTTTCCATTAATATAATTCATTAATCATTTTATTTAAACCGAACACTGATTTTATGAGGCGCACGCATAATAGCATTGTGTGGTTTTTCTAAAAATGTTTTCTGTTATATTAATTATGTTTCTCTTTCTTTGAGTTACCTGGTTTTGGGCGGTGGCTGTTTCCTGTCTGGGCAAAAGGCGTGGCTGAGGAGCCTGAGAACAAAATGCCTGCTCAGCAGGGCCAACGTTGTGCTTATCAGGAACAGGGGTGTTTTAGGTTTACTTATGTTATTCTGTGCTTAGTTAATATTAGTGTGTGTTTTTATTTTCCCCTATTGTGTGTAAATGGTTTGGCCAAACCACTATAAAAGCTACCCTCTTGTCTTTGTATCTAGGTCAGTTTGTGAGTTAAGTTGTGTCCACTTTGTTTGTTTAAGTTTCTAGAAATTACTTTTTGTGGAGTTATATTTAGTTGGCCTCTTTTATGGGCCTGCTAGTTATGTTTTTGAATTTTGTCTTTTGAACTTTTTTGAGGGTTAAAATGAAGAAAACCCTTTTTGAAGACATTTTTTCCTGTGTCCTCTATGCTTTGGCTGCTTGGTCCCTCACAGCTGTCATGAACTTACACTTTTAACCTGCTTCTCACAGGACTGTAAACACACAGTGGGCTAAAGCTTTAACAAAAAACAGGTACCAGCATACTACAGGAAAAATTCATACAATTATTAGGAATAATTAAGATTGGGACTTCTGCAATATCACAAATATTCAAAGCCTCTAGGAAAATTGCCATCAGAAAAATAATGAAATCAAAACTTAAACCAAGACTCCAAATATTAACAGACCTCAGCACTGTGACACCACAGAGTGGAATAGAGAAAAGATAACAATAAATATCTAAAATTGATGCAGAAAGCCTGAGTGCATCAACACATTATTTTTCACTTGAAATTGACCCTGTGATGCTGAGTTAGATACGCAGTTAATAAAATTAATGAATGGATGTTTTCTGAGAAAAAACATGATTTCTTCCAGACAAAGAAAGTGAAAGTGTCTGATGATGAAACTTTTCATGGGAGGTACTACAAACCCTTAACTAATGTGTAGCAATGTTCAAAGGACACTAATATCCATGGAAGTGATTGTCAGTGATTGTCAGGGATCTTCTTTGGGTGACTACAAACACGCTGTATAAACACCAGTGTTACCTTGAAGACCAGGAAGTTGAACTTGGCAGCGTTGCGGCTGTTGTTGTAGTTGACAGACGGCGATGCATCGGGCACTAAGATGGTGACCGAATGATTCCTCTTCACCAGCTCCTCTATGATGTTCCGCATGTTCAACCAATGGCTGAACTCTCCCGGAAATGCCAGAACATGGCCACCATGTACCAGGGAGACGGGATGAAGGAGCAGGAGGGTGAGGGGAAGAAAAAGAAGAGGAAGAGACGTGGAAACCTGCATCATGTGTGAAACAACAAAAAGATCCTGAGTTTGTGAGCAAATCCAGTCAGACTGAAACTGCAGGTCCAGAGTCCAATCTGCTCAGAGGTCAGCTGCAGGTGAGAGCTGTGCTCTGATTGGATGACAACACAAAGCCTGAGGCAAACACAGAAACCTGTTTATTCATTGTCCTGCTGGACCTCACTCACAGTTTCTCAAGTTTTCTCATTTCTTAGAGGTTCATCAGAGTCAGTGCTCAGTTCAGATAACATTTTTTACAGCAGGTGACTTTAACCACAGGCTCAGAACTGCAATTTTTTCATTATCAGACTTAGTCTGTGAAAATATAAATAAAGCCACTCACGGTAACTATGTTTGCTGAAAACCCTCTGCAGTGTGACTGACTCTAAGTAACATTTACATTTAGAGTAGTGAACCACACAGCAGCACCCAGGAAAAACTCCAGTACAGCAGTTTATTTCCACATCCTTTAGTTTTACAGGTTTCTCACTGTGATCAGGACCTTTCTGTCCAAGGAGACTTCTGCACAATCAACATGTATAGCCAGAATACACAGATACAGCGATTAAGAAATGCTGGTGCAGGTGTGACCTCTGATACATAAATATAATCTTTGAAAATGTTCCAGTGGAAAAGGAGAGCTTTATGTGAGCACTGTGTTTGACTGTAAGTGGATGTGATTGGTTAGTGTAGTAAACTCATAAAGACTGCACAATGCTGCTCTCTTCAGCTTGTGAGGGCAGACCATCCCGATTTTTACATACAAAGGTGAGCAGGGAAAGAATCACTTGTAATAAAAAAACCCAAAAACACTGAAGCTTCAACGTTTCTGTATAAAACTCATATTGATATGTGCTCAGCATTGTGATAAAATTTTATCTAGTATCCAACGAGTCATTAAATCTTCATAGAGATTTTAAAAATTCAATTTTATGACGTCAAAGAGTTCAGATATAAATATAAACTGCAAGCTTGAAATCCTCAGGTGACCTCATGAACAGCATGTTCTCAGTTTAATCAGAACGTGTTAGGCATGTCCAGGGATGGATCCCTGTGGAACACCATTAGTGATGGAAAGGGATTCTGAAATGTTTAGATATTAAGTCCTAATGAAGATGAAACCAGTTAATCTGTGTTTAACCTGTTAAACACAGATTAAATGCAATCCCCAAATAGGACTCAGGTGAGGTCAGTTTTCTGGGTGATTTTTAAGGAGTTTTCTAAACACTGGCATAGTCAGTTAATTTCAGTATCAGGCACAAAAAAAAACATGTTTGTTTTTATGTGTTAAATATTGTTTCAATCAGTAGTAAATGCTGGTCTGTAAATCAGGTCATGGGTTAATTTAAATATTCTCCTCCCTATGTTTTGTGCCTTGAACAGGGTCAGCTGATAATGTTTCCCATCTTTCGTACATAGTCTTGTTACTAGACTCTCCTTTGTAAATACCAACAGGACGGTGCAAACAGGAAATCTCTCTTCAGTCCTTCTTCTCTCTTCCTGCTCGCCGTCTGCACTGCCGCAGGATGCAGCGTATCCCCACCCACCACAAAGCAGCGACGGTCATCAAAGCGATCAGCAGGGCAGCACCGGTGTCCAAGCTGTGGTACTGGAACCAGTTCAGGTCGTATGATGCCAACCGCAGATGCCTAGCTCCACCGTGTCGCATCACAAACTCCACCCAGAAGACGGCGGTACTCAGTGGCGTTACTGGCTGGTCGCGGTGCACCGCTGACAGACGCTGCATGTTGGTCCTGTAGCTGTGCATGGTAAACAAACAGGAAGTCATATGACAGTTTCACTGTTAAACAGTAGTGCACTTTTATTGTGAAGGAATCAGGTCAAAGACAGGAAATGGGGCGACCGTGGCTCAGGGGGTTGGGAATCGCATCTGTAACCGGAAGGTCGCTATATAAATCCAATCCATTATTATTAAATAAAATGTTATTAAACAGGTCCAAATGTACAAAGATGAAACTATTAACAGGAAATATACAAACACAATTCCACACTAAAATCACCTTTACCTTGGCTGGTTTGTGACGACGTGCAGCGCCTCTGCCAGCTCCTCAGCTGTCAGATGGTTGAAGTCCAGGACGATGGCGGTGCCGAGGCGGCTCATACGGGCGAGATTATCAGGCTGATCGCCAAACAGCGGCACGCCCACCAGAGGCACGCCGTGAAACACAGCTTCATATAGACTGTTAGTGCCGCCGTGTGTCACGAATGCCTTTGTCTTTGGGTGACCTGAGGACAAAAAAAATACAGAGCTTTTATTGTGAAAGAACATCTTTTTGCAAATATTGATTATGTTAGTTGCCATTTCTGAGTCAAAACTTACCAAAGATTCTCACACTCAAATAAACACTTGGGCATCACTGAGAGTTAAAAACAGCCAAAATTCTTTCATCCTCAATGAAATGATCTGTTTGGCTTCTCTCACACCTGTTTAAATAAAGTTTAACATACAGGCATCCAAGATTTATAAAATTTAACAGAGTTTAAAGTTAACGGGAAGTCAGCTAGTTAGCTTCTATGTAAAGATACACCATGCACTGACAGAGATTTCTACCCCCCCCCCAACCCCCAACCACCACCAAAAACATAAAATAAATGATAAGCCATCCACAGGAGGATTATCATCCACGCAGGAGGAGTCTGGACCTGGAAGGAGGCTTGGTATGTTGCCACTTAGCAAGTGAATAAGAGGCCTATTTGAGCTTTTATTTTGAAATTCCATGACATCATGAATGAGTCATACCCAGCAGGTCGTTCTGAGGGATCCAATCAGAAATCTTCGTGTTTGGAGCCAATGCAGTTGGAGCCTCGCCACGGTAACGCCAAATCACCTGAAAGGAAGAAAACACTCTTCAAGTCAAAGATGAAACAAACCATCTGAGCTTCTTCTGCCTGCAGGTATTTTTTGGATGATTATTGCAGAAAGTAATCAATGATGCAATCAATATCTGCTGACAGCCCAGTCCCTGATTGTTTGTCTGTGAGTAGGTGGAGGTTCTGACCTTCTGTGGGATCTGACCGAAGGCGGTGGCGATGATGTTAGCGTGCTGCATCGTCAGGTTGGTTACCATGGAGCCGAAGGAAGCCACAATTATGCCGGCATCACCTGAACTCTGCACAAATGCCTCCAGGTCCTGGAAGATGTGACATCATCATTACATCAACACTCACCTGTCCCATTTCAGAATAAAAGTGTGTGCAATCAGAGCTCACACCTCTGGCAGCTGATTGGCCGGTTTGCAGTGTAGACCGCCCACGTATTTGAAGTTTGGTGGGGTCGGCCGTGGCGTCTCAATGTCCCAGAACGTCCTGATGAGCCACACGTCGGCCTTCCCCATAGTCTCACACACACTGCTGGGAGTTCCTGTCCATACAGGAAAGAAGGGATATGACTTCAAAATAAAAGTTTGTACAGATTCAAAGTTATTTGGACAAGGATGGTTTCTATAATTCTGCATCTGTGCACCAATATAACGGACTTTACATCAAACCATCGAGATGTGACTAAGTGCAGTCTTCCAGCTTTAATTCAGGGTTTAACTTCAGTCTAACATTAACAGTTCATGAATTACAGACATTTTTTTACACAGTCCCTCATTCTCAGAGGATCTAAAAATAACGTTACAAACAAATTTAATTTTACATCAAAGGACAGTTCTCACTACTTGATGAAAATCCTTTGACTGATGAAGAACCCACAGATCAAATGCTGTCTCTTCCTCCAGCTGCTGCTGGTTTCTGCTCTCTGCCTTCAGTTTTGTACTTGAATGCTGAAATGTTGCTCTGCTGGTCTGAGATCAGCTGACTGACTCAGTCATTAAAGAGTATCTTTGGGTTGTTTTGCAGTTTGCTTTGGCTCATCATTGTCTGCTCTGTGAAGCTCAGTGTGATCAGTTCTACAGCATCAATATGAATGTGAGCAGAGAGTAAGACTGTCGTTGTGCTGGTTTTCATCTTTGATTTGTTTTCATACCTAATTACTAAGAGAAAGATCACGTGTGATCTCATTAGGATAGGGGTTTGTGTTGGTGTGTGGGGCTGTAGCCTGTAGGTTTATATTGTTAAATGCTGATTATGAGACAGTGTGTTTCAAATCATTTTACAGAGTAACATGAAAGTAACATAATGAGAATGTCTTTCTCCTGGGTGTAATTAAGTAATGTACTGCATTACTTTTAGGAAAAGTGTTCTGTAAGGGGAAATACCTCCAACATGCACAAACATGTGACCCACAGCATGTAATTAATTTGCATGAATGTAATGTCTTTGATTGCAAAATTCTTATCAATTCCCATCCCTAAGGAAGACAGTCTTTAACATCACATCCTCATATCTTAATCTTTGCAATCCTTATTTTCAGCTCACATCATGGAAAGTGTAGGTGTTTATTCCTTCAAATAAATACTGCTGTAACATCTTTGCTCTGTGGACCTCTGATTATTTTGGATGTGCTCAGATGGTTATCAGAAAGACATTAAGCCACCACTGCACTGTTCATCAGTGAGCTGTCTGAAGACTTTTGACATGAGTGTAAACCTATCTGTGAGCTCCCAAAAAGTTGATTCTGTTCATCTTGAAATAGCCTTTCCAGTGGGAGAAATGTTACATCATCATCATCTAAGTGACTTCTTCAGCCTCAGCTGACTGCAGGCTTCCCCAACCTTATACATTTGCACAATGACTGAAACTAGCACCATTGACGAACAATGGCTGTAAGGTCAGTTTCTTGATCATTAATATGGACATTGTCATGATCATTGATTAAATGCAGATCCACAGTCTATTCAGACCTACAGGCCAGTGGACACTCTTTCAATGATGAGGATGTACACACCCTGGACAGGGAGGAACGCTGGTTTGAGCGCAGAGTCAAAGAGGCCAGGGAAAGACCATCTCTGAATCGAGGAGGGGGCCTAAGGATACATCTTTTGCCATCTTACAATGCTGTTTTTGCATTTATTCCCTAACTCTCTTTGAATGGTACTCAATGATCAATGGTCACTAATGAATCATCAATGGTCTTTTTCAGTGGTTGTTGATCAATGGTCATGACGATTTGTATATTAATGATTATGAAACTGACCTCACAGCCCATTGTTCGTCACTAGTGCTAGTTTCAGTTATTATTCAAATATACTCTTTATAAGGTTGGGGAAACCTGCAGTCATCTAAGACTGAAGAAGTCACCTGAAATCGTCTTTCACCCACTGAAAACGTCCAGATGAACAGAATCAACGTTTTGGGATTTTCCTACCTGAATATTGAGCATGCATCCAGAAATTTCTGTGAGCTGTTATTTTAGTTAAACTCTGAATCAAAGCTGAATATCTGCCTTCAGTCACATAATGATAGTTTATTTAAACCCTGTGTGATGCCCTCAGAGTGGAGACATAACTCTTGACCGCTGACCTTTGATCTCCCTGTAGTATTGATCGAGCGTCAGCTTCCAGGTCAGTTCGCTTACTGCTGACGACCCCACATATATCACCATGTTGACCAGCCTCTCACTGAGTGTCATGTGGTCGTTGTATGAGAGAGGAGCTAACGGGACGTAGGATGGCGGTGCGGGGGCGTGGCCACAGTGTCGCTCAAAAACACTGCCGAAGCTGAAGCGCATTGAGATGATGAGTGGCACACTGAGCAAGTCTGCTACCAGGTCACCACACATTGCCATCGAGTCCTGCAAGATGACGTCAAAGCTGGTGTGGCGCAGAGTCGCCATCAGCTGCTTGTTCCTCAGCATTCCGTCACACTGCTGCCTCCCGAAGTCCAGGAAGTGCAGTATCCAGGAAGCCGTCTTTAGGAACTTCTGCAGTGGTGAAGACAAGTGCGCCTCATACATGGAGAAACGCATCAATTCCTGCATAAGGTCCAGATACTCCTGCCGGCTGTACGACACCTGCAGGAGGAAACACCTGATCAGGTCATTGATTCTATATCAGCTACGCCCAAAAAAAACAATGAAAAAAATGCTTTCCTCTGATTTTCAGGTCTGAAATGAGACAAACACGGAGAGGTGTCTGTGGGTAATCAGGGGGAAGGACGGGAAATTAAAGTTACTCAGAACCATTACTTCACAGTGATTGTCAGGGATCTTCTTTGGGTGACTACAAACACGCTGTATAAACACCAGTGTTACCTTGAAGACCAGGAAGTTGAACTTGGCGGTGTCACGGCTGTTGTTGTAGTTGACAGACGGCGATGCATCGGGCACTAAGATGGTGACCGAATGATTCCTCTTCACCAGCTCCTCTATGATGTTCCGCATGTTCAACCAATGGCTGAACTCTCCCGGAAATGCCAGAACATGGCCACCATGTACCGGGGAGACGGGATGAAGGAGCAGGAGGGTGAGGGAAAGAAGAAGAAGAGGAAGAGACGTGGAAACCTGCATCATGTGTGAAACAACAAAAAGATCCTGAGTTTGTGAGCAAATCCAGTCAGACTGAAACTGCATGTCCAGAGTCCAATCCGCTCAGAGGTCAGCTGCAGGTGAGAGCTGTGCTCTGATTGGACAGCATGATTGGCCTGCTTCAAGGCAAACACAGAAACCTGTTTATCCATTGTCCTGCTGGACCTCACTCACGGTTTTTAGAGTCAGCTCAGGTAAAATGACACAGTAACACATATCACAGAATAAAACTTTAACCACAGCCTGAGCAGCTTCATATTCATCTCTCAGTCTGTGAGAATATTAAATATCAAGAGTCAGACTGTACATGAAACACACTCTTGCTTTAATCAGAGGCGGAGCCAGACATTTGAAACAGTAGTATGCATGTGGGATTCTTTTTTTTTTTTTTTTTGGGGGGGGGGGGGGGGGGGGGGGGGTAGAAATGACTGAGATCAATAGGCTCTGTTTTGAGTTTTGTTCAAAAACGAAGGACTTCATATAGGGAAAAAAAATATCACATATGCAGGACACCTTAAACTAGGTTTTTAATTAAGCAGCAAGGCAGAACAAAGTCGGGCTGTATCAAGACACGAGGACTAAACCCCAATTCAACCAGACCCAGAACTGATCCGGAATTAAAACAGGACTACAACAGTTCAAACTCAGGACTACTTAGGACTTAACCAAGACAGAACCAGAATCAGAACTAGATGATAGTAGCACTAAAAATCATCATAGACCTGCACTACACTTATTTTTTTAATTCTACAAAGTCCACTATTTAGATTGAGAAAAGTTTATATAATTATTTAGCCTTGTTGTGCAAACAAGCCTGCAAAACTTAATAAATATAGAATTTGAAAAATAACAAACCAAAAAAGAAACACTCGGTACGAGATACATGAGGACCTATGATACGGTGATACTTTTGGTAAACAACCATTTGACTAACATGTGTGTCTCACCTGCTCTTGTTCCCTCTCTCTTCTGTCCTCATTCTCCTCTCTCTCCCTCTCTGTTCCTCTCTCTCCCTCTTTGTGCTGACAATCATCAAATATACAGTTGAAACCAGATATTTACAAACTCTTCAGATAAAAACACTTTTTTAATTGTAACATCAAATCAGACTAAATGTTTATTTTTTTAGATAAATATAAAAAACATATTTGTTAACTGTAAGAGTAAAGAGAGAAACTGTCTGTATTTCTTAATTGTACATGGCACCAAATTGTATTCAAAAGTGAGCCACACTTATGGAGCTCCACAATTCTTTTCCTGGTGTTTTGGTTGACATCTCTTGATGTTCCCATGTCACAGAAACAGGCTCTGTGTTTTGCCTTATATGCATCCAGAGCTGTGCCACCAGTTTACTCACATGGACTCTACTAACCTATCAGAAGCTTCTTCAGCTCAGAATGGAATCGTCTGGAGTTTTCTTATTAATTAACAATAAACTTAGTGTATATGTACTCCTAAATCTGATGAAAGTGATAAAAAATAGACAGCTCTCTCTTTATTCTGACATTTAACGAATTCAAAAGATATTTCAATATTTATTTAACCAAAACAAAACAAGTTTACTCTAAATTGATGTTGTACAGTAAAAAAATGTTCTTGTGTTTTCCATAAAGTGTGTGTAAATATCTGGTTTAAACTGTGAATATACTGCTGTGTATTGAACTTCCTCTTGTTTTGCATAGAAATATACTGAACAACATACAAAGCACAATATATAAAATACTACCAGAGTTTTTTCTTTGAAAGAAGCCCCTTATGTCCATTCTTGTATATCAGTGCATTACTGAAACCGATTTATTTAGCCGTGGAGGGAAACAACTGAAAATATGAAATAAACACACATGTAAGCTAAGACTCTCTAAAGAAACAGCATTGTTGTTGTTCAGTTTTTCATTTCGCCATTTGTTGATTCACTCGAAGAGCAAGTAACGTAATATGGGTCAAGTGATCAGTTTGACATCAATCTTTCGTGATGCACCGTCATATTTACATTATTTGTACAGTACGAATGACTTGCTTTGGTAACTGGTCAAACTTCAGTTCTCCTCTGTCTGCCTGGCTGCGCTTCTCTAACAGCGCACTCGCAGGCAGCAGCTGCCCCGCCCCGTCTGAGCTCAGATCATACCAATATTAGGGGGGATTTACGCACAGTTGTAAATTCCCACAGTGTGCTCTATGTGCTTCGAATATTGTGTGTAGTTTTTGTTTTATACAGTTGTCAGCCAGGCATCTAACTATGAAAAAATTACACTCCAAAAGACCCCGGGCTTCTGAAAAAACAACCCGGGCTTAAGCCCAGTAAGCCTCCCAGCTCCGCCACTAGCTTTAATCACACTCTCATCTGCAGAAACTCAACACTGCAGCTTTCATGAACACTTTTTCTGATCTGCTTTAAAATGGATGATAAGTAAAGACAATACATCTGAGAGCTCAAAGCGCCGCACTGCAGGCGTCACAGACACACACAGCCGCTTCCTGTTCTTTCAAGAGCTTTTATTTTGAAGTTTCCGGCGGAAGTTCCTCGGTGTAACTGCTGCTAGCTTCCTGTCGACCTGTGTGGTGCAAACAGAGGTTCCGAAAGTGGACAGGGCGGACGGATTCCGCATTTCCGTTTAACCGACTAAAATGGGATCTGAGAGGACTTAACGGAACCTGAAGGATCCGCCGGGCTAAAGCCAGGTAAACACAGCGGTTAAAAATTTCTCGGTTTGTCCCGGGCTGACAGCCTCCCTCATAGTAAAGCCTGCTAACGCAGCTAGCCGCTGTTAGCTCAAACACTTTACTAATTTTCCCAAATATCGTTTTTTCCCCACTTTGACCCTCACCGTTCCCGCCTCGTGACTTCCCTTGATGTAACGTCACATGAGTTCCGCTCTGACGAAATAGAAAAACGTCAGGTGAGCCGTTAGTCAGTTGACTGAAAACGGGTAACAGGAATATTTCTGGGTGTTCTGTAAGTCTCGCGAGAAAACGTGAAGCTGTGACATCTCATTATTTGTATTCCACCTGCCGATTGCTCATCAGACTACCACAAAATAGAACTTTACATTTACAGTTAAGACCTAAGTGTAAGTGCGGTCATTTAATCCTGAAGGGGACATCTTTGTCCCCACGGTAACCTCACAGGTGAGTTCCCTCTGATGATGTAACATTTACCCAAGCTTCCTGTTTGGCTGTATGAATAAAGTGTAATTCAACTGAAAGGTACAGTGAGGTGATTTGTGGAGTGTATGCAGAATGGCAGGTAAAGCTCCGCCTTTATGTATCAGGGGAAGATGGATCAATTAGAGATTATCAGTGAAATCAAGAAGGTCAATCAGATCAATTGGAGATTGTTTCAAGCGGGCTGTGGTCATGTGACCTGTGCTCTCTGATGGAGTGTCAGCCATGCATTCAGGGTACAGCTGGGTGAGGAAAATATAATATGATATATATATACATACATACATACATATACATATATGTGTGTATCATGATATGTCTTGAGCCTCCAGCGCCCTCGGTACCGGGGACAAAGGGGGTGAGCTGCAGTTTAAGCCTCCATGAATTTTGTTTTTTTACGTAAATAGCTACATGTGTGGTATCCACAGAAACCTCGGAATCTCAGCTAAAAGCTCATACAAACCATTTCTACAACCACCAAACACAGCGAAAATAACAAACAATTAAAAGAGCAGTCATGTAATTTCACAACATGTGCCCAACCACAAACAATGAAGCTACGAACTCACTCGACTTCATATAACCAAGCAAATGGCACGTTGTCTAAAAGCAGAGATGTCGCAGATTCCAAAGCTGCACGTTTTGTCACGCTCCGACCAAAATTCACTGAACCAGCTGCAAAAGAAGACCATAAATATACTTCACGTTCGATAAACAATAACATGGAATCAGGCTTACTGTGCAGTTTTTCTTTGTTTCTCTCGCCGATATGTAGCTCATATAAAAGCTGGCTTATCTAAAGTTTTCTTTGGTGTGTGGGGAGACGTTCATGTGCAGAGTTTAAAACATTCTTAATTTTGCAGTGGATGACTTTCCAGCTGGTGGAATAGATTAGTGGTACTGCTATCTTACGTGGCAATAGTTTAACAGCATGTTTTGCAAATTACCACATTTTGTTTGATATCCTCATAAAATCCAAACGACAGCGAGTCTCATTCTCTCACTTAAGTGAAATTCCCACTGTCGCCATATTTTTCCCTATCTGGTAGTATATAAACACACATGCTCAATGCAGTGTGCTGGGTAGAAAATTTTCCAGTTGGGAGGGGGATTATTGATGCATTCGCAGCATTTGGGAGAAAAAAAATCAGTGAATTACGTGCAGACAGCTTAATATTTCCATGACAACCTATACTCGATGGTTACGATAAAGCGATTTTAACCATCAATGCAGTCATCTCAGAAATAATGAGCTCCTCTTCCAACCCATCAGGACTCTCAGTGGCCATTTCACAGTACTCAAGTACACAAGACCGTAGTTGTGTACAGACAGATCTGGGGCAGCAGGTTGAGGGTCGCAGATGCCAACAGACTCAATAAACTGATCCACAAGGTCAGTAATGCTGTGGGGATGGAGCTGGACTCCCTTAAGGTGGTGTCGGAGAGGCATATGCTGTCCAACATAAGGACAATGCTGGACAATACCTCCTACCCACTGCATGATGTGCTGGCCAGTCATAGGAACATGTCACAGTACACTAGGGTTTGCCATATTATACGTTCACGGTAATACCGGTGCAATGTTAGGCAACGATAAGAAAATGAAATATCGCGATAATATATGGGTAAAACACGCATGTGCAGTGCCTTTGTTTTCATATGCACATGTCCGAAAAAGCATGGCGGTAACAGAGAATGAGAAGGGAGAAAGCGGATCGTTGAGTGAAACGGATGAACCAGAATTTGTTTGTAAAAATGGTGACACTTCAGTGATGTGGAACTGATTTGGTGTTTGTCCGTCAGATACACGACAAAGCACTTTTTTTTTTTTTCTGCAATGCAAGCGGCCGCCGTTATTGCCGTATTTGCCGGACTAAGGTGCTCGTAAATCTGGGTCCTAAACTCAGTCTTCTTCAGGTCCCAAAGTCAAACGAACACTGCAGCATCACTGAGAGTTAAAAAAACTGTCTAAATTCATTCATCTTTAATAAAACGATCAGCATTGCTGCTTTACCAGGTGTAACTATGAAGTTTAACATCCAGGCATCCATGAAAACAGAATTTATTACGTTTAACAGAGTTAGAAGTTAGCAGGAAGTTAGAAGTTAGCTCGCTAGTTTTGGTAGTTATCTAAGCATGATATAGCATGTTCTGACTGAGAGATTTCTTTTTTTTTTTTCTTTTTTTTTTCGTGTCCCGTTTGGATCTTTAGCCATCAGAATTGTTGTCTTAAGGCCAAGAAAGATGCCAAGCGGATTTATTTTACCAAGTGGATCATCATGGCCTTGCCATATTGGTCCATTTGATTGACCTTTATTATAATTATGAATTTATTTTATTTTCAGTTGCTACAAACGGGACGGACATGACTGGGGGATAGGACAGGGAGAAAGAATGAAAGAAAGAGAGGGAGAGAAAGAAAACCAAAGGGGAGAAGAGACGGTGAGAAGGGGGGGAAGAAAAAAAAAAAAAAAAACCTGCATACCTGTGTGGATCAGCATGCTTGCATTCCAAAGGTTTCTCCATGTAACGATCTGCTAGGGAGTGTGGGGACTGAGAGATTTCTGAAAAAAATCAAACGTACAGCTCTGCTATCACTTCCAACATAAATGAAGACAGGAAACTGAACAGCAGTGACATTTGTAAGGTTACTGAAGTTGGGCTAGCTGGTATATAATGATGTGCTATGTGATTGCTAGCGACACAGCTATGTTAGCATAACATAAACAGTGAAGCTAGAGGATGAACGCTAACACTTTTCCACTCGATAAAAGTTAACGTGAAGGTTCCTGATGGTTAGAGACAAATGCAATCGCATAAACGGACCAAATTTCAGTCAGGAGAACAACTGAGATAATCCATCCACAGGTTAGTCATTAATATACTGCAACAACATGGGAATAGAGCAGCTGTGATCGAATACAGCATTAATGAATCAAAGGTACAGAAGTGGAGGAAGCAAGAAGAATGAGTTGAATAAAGTTTGACTCATCTGACTGCTTTGTTTCGCTTAATATGCCTTATAATCTCGTGCACCTTATGGTCCGAAAAATACGTATTTTACTTTTTTATTTGGCACACTGCAGTTGAATGTTGCAAAGCACCTCTTTTTAACTTCAGTGGATATTATACATGGTTATGCTTAGGATATGTCAGCCCATTTCTACTGGAAATGCCTTTTGGTTAAACATTCAGCAAGGAATTTGCATTTGCACTGTTAAATTTTTATATAGCTTTAATACACATAAAAAACAACTGCTTGTTTAAGTGAGAATAAATGGATTTTTTTTTTTTGCGCTAGTAAAGTTGTGGAGTTGTATTTTGTCTCGCATGAATTATATAGTCAGTTATATTGTTATCGCAAATTTTCAAATATATATCGTGATAAATATTTTTGGCCATATCTCCCTGCTCTACAGTACACAGTGCAATAGTTGCACCCTTTTGGACATCCTCTACAGTGAAAATAACAAAGTTTTAAAGTTTTCTTATATTTGTAACTTTGTAATATACGGTATTATTTAATTTAGTTCAGTCTGTTACTGTTATTATCTTGGAGCGACTGTAACCACACAATTTCCTCAGGGATTTATAAAGTATTCTGAAAAGTATTGAAAACAGTGTGCCAGGAGTCAGGGGTTCTTACTGGTTCTAGTGACTCTCAACCTCCCAGTCAGCTGACAGCTGGTGGGGTGACTACATTGCCTGAAAACATCAGAGCACTTTTGCACATAGGTGACGTCTTGATAAATCGAGCAGATATTTGAAGCTTACATGTCTACATTCTCACATGAAAATATCTTAAAAGTTTATTTCGTGTCACAGCACCAGTCATATATTCAGGGGTGCACATAAGTGGTCCGTAGGTGCGCATTCGCTGTCAAAATAAAAGACACGCACCAGATAAGAAGTTGCAACGCGCGTTTGCGTACATATAAAAGGCAGTGTTTTTGTCCACTAGAGTGGGATTTTCACGGCACATTCTGCACCACATCTCTGTGCGTTCATCATCTGTTTGAAGCCAGCTCACCTCCTGCAACCACTTTTCCGAGAATAAACGCTTCTTTTGTGGTTCGGACTCCTTCTGACATTTCTTTGGAGGTGGAGGAAAACCAAAGTAATTGCTTAAAGGAGCTTGCTTCTTCGACATCTTTAAGAGTTCTAAATAAATGTGTGTCCTCCTCCAGAAAATCTTATGTACGCAAACGCGCGTTGCAACTTCTTATCTGGTGCGTGTCTTTTATTTTGACAGCGAATGCGCACCTGCGGACCACTTATGTGCACCCCTGAATATATTAAACTTTCCTCACAGATTTAGCCGCTTTCCATCATCATTGCTGCTTTTAATAATAATAATAATAATAACTTTATTTATAAAGCGCTTTCAAACAAAGTGCTGTACAACTATTTGAAACTAAAAAGATAAAAAAATAAAATAAAAGTGATACATGGCAATACAGGTAAAAGACACAATACAAGTTAAAAACAGTAAAAATTTAAAAACTAAAAGCCATAGAATTAAGACATGTAAGATGGGGTGGACAAATGTGTCTTCAGCTTAGTTTTAAAAACCTCCACAGAGCATGCCTGCCTAATATCTTGAGGGAGGGTGTTCCACAGAAACGGGGCACGAAAAGAAAAAGCACGCTCTCCAATTGTCTTTTTTCTGGCTCTAGGAACCTTTAGAAGGCCAGAGTCCTGATATCAAAGAGCACGGGATGGAACGTAAAGATGTAAAAGGTCGGAGAGGTATGAAGGTGCCAATCCGTTTAAAGCCTTGTAGGTGAGCAGCAGGACCTTAAAATCTGCTCGAATCTGACAAGGTAGCCAATGAAGAGAGTTCAGTACAGGGCTAATGTGCTCAAATTTCCCAGTTCTTGTTAAAATGCGAGCAGCTGCATTTTGCACCATCTGTAGACCTCTAAAACCTTTCTTTGGTAGCCCAGAAAGAAGAGCGTTACAATAATCAATACGTGAGGACACAAATGCATGGACAAGAACCTCTGCAGTGTCGCTTGACAAACCTTGTCTGATTCTGGCTATGTTCCTCAAATGATAAAAGGCGGTCTTTGTTATCTCTTTTACATGAGATTCAAAGGAGAGCACCATGTCGAACCACACGCCCAAGTTTGTCATCAATTCTCAAGATGAAATTTTGGGACAAGTGCTGAAATTTGTGTGGCCCAATGACCATCAGCTCTGTTTTATCAGTATTTAGGAGCAAGAAATTATCTGATAACCAGCCCTTAATTGCAGATAGACAAGATTCTAGTTTAAAGACTTCAGCACAATTTTCAATGGTTAAAGGAACATAAAGCTGCAGGTCATCAGCGTAACAATGAAAGGTTACATTAAAAGAACGTAGAAGAAGAGGCAGCAGGTACATAGAAAACAGCAATGGTCCAAGTACAGAGCCCTGAGGGACCCCATGCCTCACTGCACAAGTCTCGGAGAGATCATTTTTAAAACTAACAGTCTGAGACCTCCCAGACAGGTAAGATCTCAGCCATGATAAAACATTTCCTGTAATTCCAATAAAATGTTCAAGCCTATCTAATAAAATGCAGTGATCCACAGTGTCAAACGCAGCACTTAGATCCAGCAGTAATAAAACTGAAGTGCGATCATTGCCTGCATTTACCAGCAGATCATTTACATGTACCACTTTTACTAAAGCTGTTTCTGTGGAGTGATTTGGTCTAAAAGCAGACTGAAATGGTTCGAACAGATTGCTTGTTGACAAATGCTCAGTGAGCTGCTTAAAAACCACTTTTTCAAAGACTTTAGATAAAAAAGACAGATGTGAGATGGGTCTATAGTTTGCGACCATGTCAACATCCAGTCCAGGCTTTTTCAAGATAGGCACTACCACAGCTGATTTAAAACATTCAGGGAAGACTCCAGTTGTCAATGAAGTATTTAAAAGAAACAGAATGTAGGGTCCTAATGCTGACCACAGTTCCTTTATAGCCCAGGCTGGTAGAGGATCCAAAGAACAGGTTGTACATCGAGCTGCTTTTACAACCTTAGTTAATCGAGACAGAGAAATAACCTTGAAGTCAGAGAACAGTTTATCAACACCAACAGGCAAAGCAGCCGAGTAGTCTAATGAAAAGCTTGAGGAGGGAGTTAACTGATTTCTAAGTGTTTCAGCCCTGTCTCCGAAAACGTAAGAAAGTCATGAGCTATCAAATTAGAACAGCAGAGCGTTGACTTACTCTCTGTAAGTTGCGACACTGTGTTGAATAAGAGTTTTGAGTTATGTTTATGACTCATGATGAGATTTGAGAAATAATTTGCTTTCGCTTTCGACATCGCTGATTGAAGAGAAGACAATGAGTCCTTCCAAGCCTGGAGAAATACTTCTAGTCTGGAAGATCTCCAGTGACACTCTGCTTTTCTACAATTTCTTCTCAAGTTCAAGAGCTCCTCATTTAGCCAAGGCATAGGGTTCCTTTTTTGACATTTTAACTTCTTTACGGGAGCAACAGAGTCCAGTAGTTCAAGAAGTGTATTATTAAGATTCGCAGTCAAGGTGTCCACACATAACTCCTGGGTAAAAATAGGGTCCGACACATCAGGTAGATGTAATTTAACTCCAAGCAATGCTTCAGGGCTAATATAACGAGATGATCTGAGGGGCAATCTTCCCCTCTCAGAAGCTGGAGATTTAGGGATTAAAATATCAAATAAAATTGCTGAGTGGTCTAAGATAGGTAAAACACAATTTTCAGTCATTGATACATTCAATCTGTAACCCAAGACAAGGTCTAGGGTGTGGTCCTTATGTGTTGCCCCTTAAACAAATTGTGTGAAGTTTAAGGAATCAATTACATTTAAGAAATCTTTGACCAGGGGTTTATCCTCACAACACAGATGAATATTAAAGTCTCCCACTATAAGAATTCTTTCATAGTGAGCGATAAAACATGTCAAGAAGTCTGAAAATTCCGAAATAAACAAGTCATTATATTTAGGTGGACGATAGATGACTATAATTAGAACGACGGGACAGCTTAAAGTCAGGAGTTGGGACTCAAATGAGGTAAAAATACCAGGACTTTGTATCTGGTATTGTATCTTTGTATCTGTTTAAGTTTCAGACGAAATGCATTCTGGGATACTCGTTGCACCAAGTCCACACAAGTCATCACTAAGAATGCTTGATAAAATGGGCGGAGCACAAAAACACATTTAGGCATTTTTAGCGTACTTGACTTGATGCGTGCTTTGAATAGAGATTGACAGACCACGTGACTTTCGTGCATTGCATGCCAGGAACTCGTGGTAAAACAATTCAAGTACCGCATCAAATGCAAGCATTTGAAGCTCCGCAAAAACGTTCATTCTCCGGTTCCAATACTTTCTTGCTTTTTCTTTGCCCCCCAAAAAAGGTATGTACAAAACGAAGGAGAACAATGCCGGTCCGTACAGAGACAGACTTGATGAAAAGTCAAAGAAAAGATACGAGGAAAAAAATCAAAGGAGTGAAAGGGTCAGACCCTTACGAGCACACAGAGTGGACAAAAGACGTTAACGTGCTGCCCAACTTTCACCACGCTCATATTTATAATTATACGTTCTTGGAGTGAGTGCACACACTCATGAAGTTTAGAAACTTCCGGTCACTGCAACAAGCCCAGGTACAGTTTACCGACGGATGGGTACAGGACCTTGAAATGCACCGTGTAGAACGAACCAGTCTCACAAATCGTCTTCATAAATACACATTCATTAACCATTTATTAATAGAACCTTTAAGCTCAACGGTAATTAATTAGTAGTGGAAATAATTTCTGGTACGCATTACAGAAATGCAGTGACAATAATATTGTATGCTGTAATCGTACTGGGCAATTAGTGATACAAAAAACCAGTTTTATCCTTTGAATAAAAGTATGTGTTTTTGTCAATGTACCATGGTAATAACAGAAGTGAAACGCAATATTCTGTCAGGACAATTCACTATTTATGCACAATAAACAAAGGAGCATAGCGCGACAATTTCTGTTCAGCGCCAGACTTGCTTGTAACCTATATCACCAATTATGTTAAGAAAAATGACGCATTAACTACAACAGCAGACTGACCTTTGTGGAAATGCTTGGAGCAGACTAACCTGTGAGCTGGAGTGTTCTGGGACGTTATATTTGGTCTTTGAGTGGCTGCAATCCAGGCCATCCGTTGGCTCTTTGTTACTTCGGAAACATGGCTTGAACAATTTCTCTTTAACGACGTAATCCGATAACAACTGATCTCTTTACCCGTCAGCTTCCCGTGGCTGTCATGCGACCGGCTATTGCAGTTAATAATACAACGGCTTCTTGACATTTTTGTGTTTCTTTTTATCGCTGTGTGACTGATTTAAATTGAAAGTCTGTGTGCGCTAGTACCTCTTGCCACGAGTTCTCAGAATCCTTTGCGGTTTTACCCCTGAATGACCTTACATTTTCAATCTCTATTGGAAGAATACAACTGATGGCGTTTCACAAGTCCATAGGAACACAAGTACAAATATTGAAAAACAGCCAGTGTTTGTGAATAATGATGAAATGAAATGTTCATGAACTGATCTCGAGTCTGCTGCATCACTGCAACATCAACTGACTCTGATCGTTGCATTTAAGGTCAAAGGCCAAACCAGGATTCAGTTTCATCTGTTCTAAACGATGAGCACAGACAGATTTATATCAAACTTTATTCAGTCTGTGATGATAACAGTTGATTTCAGTCAGTACTGATGTGTGTCCTCTGAATTTAAACTGAGCCTCTGACGTCTGTTTACCTGTTGCCGTGGTGAATCACAGTATCAGAGCTACATTGATGATTGCTTCTTGTCATTAGTATACTCATAGCTGATTGGTCCACCTCTGAGCTGTTGTTGCTAGATGTGCTGTGATGGATGGAGGACAGACACAGCTGCAAGATCTGTCCTAATACGTCAAGATACTAGTGATGGAATTTCCGGCTCTTTTTAGAGAACCAGCTCTTTCGGTTCGGCTCACTAAAAAGAGCCGGCTCTTTCGGCTCCGAAACAATAATATAAAATTATGCACAAAAGGAATTACTAATGTAAAAAAAATGGTTTTATTTATATATGTTTATATATAAATAAATGCGGTGGCCCCTAGAGACAAAACACGTACAAACTCCAAAACACATTTCTAGCATGAACTGAACTTTCAAAACAGAGCTACCTAGATCCTTTAAATTACACAATTGAAAGCATAAAAGCATATGTGTATTGTTTGTGTATTTATACACAAGCATTCATATATATAGTCAAATAAAAAAAAAAAAAAAGTTCATTTACCTGTTATTACCACACACCAAATACGGTCGTTGGTACTTGCTGGCTTGTGTAGCCACTAGGTAACAAAAGCTCAACACTGCCCCTAGCATCCTGGAGCACTTCTGTTGTCTTTTGTACGTGTTTTGAGTTTTTATGTGTTTTTACTTGTTTTGGAGTTTGTACGTGCTTCAGAGTTCGTACGTGATTTGAAGTTTGTATGTGCTTTGTCTGTAGGGGCCACCATAAATATACTTTTATTTATTCACTCCACATAAAATGTAATAAATAAATCATATAATACAAAAATCAACTATTCACATTTCAACTTTTAACTAGAGCTGGGCGATATGAGATTTTTTCATATCACGATATGTTTTTTTCATTTCAGGCGATAACGATATCTATCACGATATAAGCCAAATAACTATATTTGTAAGATTTAAATGTGCCGTTGCTCACAAGTAAAATGTGAAATAATCAGCAGCTTGTTTTTAAATATTTATTTCCCATAATAAGTTCAACAGGGTAGATGTACTTAAGGAACATGAGACTTTTTCAGATAAATAAAGGCAAATATTGCAAACTACACAAAAGGCAGCCGCTAAAGCGTTTAAGTTTCAAAATAGAACAAATGAAACAGACTAAATTGTCAATTCCACTTAGAAACAAAATATTAATTCTAAAAATAAATCTTAGTTTGTTTTACAGAAGAACAGACAAAATTGACTAACTTTTGTCAATATCAAATAAACTGAGAACTAAAAGGAAATTCTCAATCTCTCCTTGTTGTATAGCTTAGCTTTTCAAACAGTTTTAACAGTTACTTTAGTCTGACAAAAGCCGAATGATGAATTAGCGCTTCCAGTCAGAGACTGAGGCTACGTCCACACGTACACGGGTATTTTTGAAAACGGAGATTTTCCCTTTTCGTTTTAAAAAATAATCCCGTTCACACGTAAAGGCAGAAATGAAGGAAAACGCTGCTATGAACATGCCAAAGCAGCAGGTGGCGCTAGATTCCTAACCGTGCAGAAATGTTGGCCAATCAGAAGTCTAGAAGCCTCGGTGGGAAAAAGTAAACAAAGCTGGGGCATAGAAGCAGAACCGAGTCGTATGCGTGGAGGGACAGTAACTGTGTGTATATGTAAGCATTTAAACACTGCAGAGAGTAGAATTAACAGTAACAGTATTGTAGAAATTCATTTCACCGAAACAATAACGTGGCGCACAGTGTGACGCATTCACCAGTTTATTGTATTTCCAGACTTGCTTTCGGCACAATTTACAATGAACGCTACTCTGTTTTTTGTCAGACTTGAAATAGCCGAAATACCTTCAAACTACGGAACTTCTATGGCTCTTCCGTTCGACAATCTCTCCGGCATTGGAACCATCATCGGTTTTCTCTTCGGTCACGCTCGGTTGATTTTTCTAGTCGGCACACTCATTTCCTCCATTATGTGCTGGCTGCTTCCCAAACAAACACACGTGCGGCTTGGCACTTGTGCTGTACGTAGCAAGTCACGCGACGTGACGCTGCGGCTGTGATTGGTTCAGCTCTGCGCTACTGAATTTGGATCGGCTGACCTTTTTTTTTTTTTTTTAAGAGGACAAGAGCGGCGAGGTCTATCGCGATAGCTTAATTTCTCTATCGAGTAAAAGTTATATCGCGATACATATCGTTATCGTTCTATCGCCCAGCTCTACTTTTAACTATTTAAATTTTCAGCTTTTTCCTTTTACAAATTTAAAGTGAAACAACACAAAACACTGCAAGCCACAACACAATTAAATATAAATTATAATATGAAAACAAAAAGAACATACATATTCTCTGTCATATGGACCTGCATGAATAAAATTTCTGAATCCTTTATCATCTGCAACTGAAAATAGTTGTGAATGATTACTATACCTTTCTAATGTGACATTGTTGTCCCTGGCTCTCTTTCTCTCTCTCTTCCTCCCGCTTTGTTCCTGTGCTACTGAGTGTAACTACCGTCCCCTCCCCCCTCTTCCCAGCGTAAAGCACAAGGCTCGCATAGTGAGTGAAGCGGAAAAAAAGTGCGAGAGCAGGGCCGGCCCGTGGCATAGGCCGTATAGGCTGTCACTACCCGATCCGTACCGGAAACCCGATCGGTACCCCGCATGCGCGAAAGGTTTCTACTTCCGGTCGTAGCGTTTTACGATAGTTATGGGTCAGAGTATCTGTTAAGATGTTAAGAATAACAAGTATATCTTAAAATGTTTGCAATAATGAAGCATTTCAGTACAATGTAGACAAAAACGAAAAATAAAAAGAAAGTTACGGATCAGGACTCTCCGATCCTTACTGCGCATGTGTAAAGTCTGACCGTACAAATCGGGTCTACCCGATCCGTATCGCGCATGTGCAGATGTTTTCTTCTTCTTCTGTTCGTTTAATGGCAGTTTACTCCCCAGTGTACGAGGATACCGCCACCTGCTGACCGAGCGAATAAACCCTATTATAAACTGAATTATCGTCATTACAAACGTGTGTTAAATCTGATTTAGCGATAGTCGAGTGTGTGTATGCTTGTCTGTGAGGAGAGGATTGTTGGAATAGTGATGATGATGTGCGCTATCACTGTCAATTAAGAAACTGTAAAAAAAAAAAACTGTAAACAAACTGTAAACACTTAATCTGGCTGATGAATCTACACGTGAGATATTACAAAGTCTGCATTATTAACTCTGTAATTAGGCGCCATTCTTCTTATTTTACGGCACTGTTGCTCAATCGGGGGACACTCTCTGTTGAGGAGAAAAGCATGAATTTCTTTGTATACGGATTATCCATTGTTTAAATGTCCCGGGCAGTCGAAAAGGAGGCAGAGCTGTTGAGAAATGCTAGGAGCTAACTGGGCACTAACGGTATCATTCAAATATATTGAATGTCGCAATGTTGGCAAAGAGAGGAAGTGACGTAAGATTTGCGCATGCGGGGTACCGATCGGGTTTCCGGTACGGATCGGGTAGTGACATAGGCAAATGCTAAGGGCGCCGTCCATCAGGGGGCGCCACGCCAGTGCCACAAATGTTGAAGAAAAAAAAAAAAGTTGGTACTATTATTTCTAAATACAAAAAATAATCCCACGTTAATTAAAATGCAAA
Source organism: Diplotaxodon limnothrissa (assembly GCF_057381915.1). Lineage (NCBI taxonomy): Eukaryota > Metazoa > Chordata > Actinopteri > Cichliformes > Cichlidae > Diplotaxodon > Diplotaxodon limnothrissa. The sequence goes on along the minus strand of NC_140602.1, from coordinate 28,826,665 downwards.
GTAAAGCTTATTTAATAGAAATATTATTTGTTACAACATTACACTACACTGCTAATATAGGGGGGCGCCACCTAAAATCTTGCCTAGGGCGCCAGATTGGTTAGGGCCGTTTCTGTGCGAGAGAGAGGGTGAGAGAAAGGGGGGGGGGGGGAAAACCCACGGCTCGCGATAAGGAACCGGCTCGCGTCGTTCAGGTCAAAGACTCGGCTCTAAGAGCCATTTCGTTCACGACCGACCCATCACTACAAGATACGACCTAATAGCTCCCCAAAAATGAAGCATATCTCTATCGCCCCCTAGTGTCTGGCTGCAGTATAGGTCATAAATCCTGCCTCCTCCATGTTAGTGGATGGGACTGGGGTCAGACTAAAATTAAAAAAAATCTCCTCAAATAAACTTCTTCCAAAAATGCTTCCTTCCACTAACGGTAGTTCTCATGACTCTGATTTGTTTTTTAGGGGTCTCCTTACTCATAAGTTTGATTGTAATTACTACCATAATGCTGTTAAATTGGGGTGGAACTTTATCATAACAGCTTTGACTGGCAGCTGCAGTAACGGAGAAACTTGCGTATCTCTTTCGGGAAAGGCAGATAGATCTGAGAGGAGGTCCAGTGTTTATGTTACAAAACTGCACCGACTGTTTCAAACTGACAGCCTGAGGTGTTCTTCAGTAAACTGGACTACCCAACAGAAGGACCCGAGGCCCCACTGCACTTTTTCGGTAAGTTAAACGTGTTTGTAAGCTAATCTGTAACTAATGTCCGCAACTAGGTCCTGAGACCTAGCTACCTAAGATGAGCACTCGGCTGTTGGGGAAACTTGTTTTGTAACATTTGTTTAGCTAATCCGTGCAGGTGAATGAATTTACCCTGACTAATGAAATCATAAAAGCACCAGGCCGCTCAGTCACCAACTACCGTTACTATTACGATTATTAAATATGTGCAAACAGCAGCATGTTTTCTGTCTCTTGCTACATCTGTAAGGACAGTAAAAAAATAAAAAAAAAAGCTTGGACCCTTACCCCTTCATTAATCATTAACTATGGATGAAAATAGCAAAGCCCTGTACTGAAACCAACTACGGCCGTTTGGCAGCTTAAGTTAAAGTTGTTTTCTTTTACTAGGTTTGTTTCAAATGTTCCGGTTAAAATAACAGCCTGGATGATTTTAAATGAGATATTTTTCACAAAGTTACTTCTGCAGTACTGCTTACAGCTTACATCCTTTGAGGGAAATAATTTAAAGTATTAATATTTGTCCAATACTCAGGCAGCAGCTCAAACACTGCTGATAACACGTCCGTATGTTGGTGACCACGATGCAACAGCAGACTGAACCAGGACTGAAACCTGCTCCATCATCTCATCTTAGCAAATCTCCACTTAAAAAGCACCAGCGATTCAAAGGTAAACATTATACTGGAAAATGTGTTAGTATATAAGTATTTGTCCTTTTTTAACAGCTCATATGTCAGCTGTCAGCAGAACTTTAGAACTGAAAAAATGTAAGAGAAGAACTTCAGACCCTGAGCGTGTGGGACAGAGAAGGATCAGCTTTATTTCAGATTTGAGAGATAAACTTTATATTTCAGTTTGTGATGGTTCTGTTCTCTTTGTGATTACAGGAGCTGCCCTCAGATTCAGACCTCAGCACCACCCAGTGACAGCAGATAGATCACCCTATATCTTCACTCTTTGTAGTAACTGCAAAATTAACTGATGAAAACAGTACAAAGGTTAAAGTAACACATGTGCTGTCAGTGAAAGCTGCAGCTGTTTTATTGATAAAGTTAAAGACAAAAAGACAAAAGGATTAATCTCCCGTGTATCTGTGTCACTATATATCAGCATTAACAGGACCTCAGTTTGGTGTTTCACAGAGCTGCTGATCTCAGACCTGCACAGTTTCTGTTTTAAACACTTGATGTACTCAGCTGCATGAAGAGCACATGAGATTTTCTCTGACACAATTAAATAAAACCTGATGAAGGTCAAAGGTCGCCACTTGTATGTTGAGCTAAAAACTTGTCATCTGGAATTCTTTCACTGTTTTTTTTTGCCAATGGTGTGTTATTTATCATAAAGTAATCCGGAGTCATTCATACAAGATTAACCAGAGAGGATAATTTATTTTTAAATATATAACTTTCTACAGGACTGAATATAATATCTTTGTGTAAAAGTCCAGTACCTCTGAGAATGATCTGAATACTTCTAACATTAGACAAAGCAAGTCTCCATCACAGTGTTCATGAAATGCTGGGTTTATCCATCTTCTGGGGCGGGGGCTTATGGTGGAGCTCTGAAGATTTCCCTGTGAGGGAGCTGCTGGTGAAGATCATGAGTCCTCCTTGATCCCTGCAATAAGCTTTAGTCTTCCTGGTGTTTCTTAAATGAAGCCTCTCTCAGTGGGTCAACAGAACTTCTGGCACAGGACAGATGTGATGAAAGAATAGGAGGAAGTTTCTCTAAACCTCTGGACCCAGGAAACCCAGCTTGGTCCTGATGGTCTCCTTTACTAGTTTCTCCACAGGGTGAATGTACAGTGGGGCAAAAAAGTATTTAGTCAGCCACCGATTGTGCAAGTTCCCCCACTTAAAATGATGACAGAGGTCAGTAATTTGCACCAGAGGTACACTTCAACTGTGAGAGACAGAATGTGAAAAAAAAATCCATGAATTCACATGGTAGTATTTGTAAAGAATTTATTCGTAAATCAGGGTGGAAAATAAGTATTTGGTCACCTCAAACAAGGAAAATCTCTGGCTCTCACAGACCTGTAACGTCTTCTGTAAGAAGCTTTTCTGTCCCCCACTCGTTACCTGTATGAATGGCACCTGTTTGAACTCATCATCTGTATAAAAGACACCTGTCCACAGCCTCAAACAGTCAGACTCCAAACTCCGCCATGGCCAAGACCAAAGAGCTTTCGAAGGACACCAGGAAAAGTATTGTAGACCTGCACCAGACTGGGAAGAGTGAATCTACAATAGGCAAGCAGCTTGGTGTGAAAAAATCAACTGTGGGAGCAATCATCAGAAAATGGAAGACATACAAGACCACTGATAATCTCCCTCGATCTGGGGCTCCACGCAAGATCTCATCCCGTGGGGTCAAAATGATCATGAGAACGGTGAGCAAAGATCCCAGAACCACACGGGGGGACCTGGTGAATGACCTGCAGAGAGCTGGGACCAAAGTAACAAAGGTCACCATCAGTAACACACTACAACGGCAGGGAATCAAATCCCGCAGTGCCAGACGTGTTCCGCTGCTGAAGCCAGTGCATGTCCAGGCCCGTCTGAAGTTTGCCAGAGAGCACATGGATGATACAGCAGAGGATTGGAAGAATGTCATGTGGTCAGATGAAACCAAAGTAGAACTTTTTGGTATAAACTCAACTCGTCGTGTTTGGAGGAAGAAGAATACTGAGTTGCATCCCAAGAACACCATACCTACTGTGAAGCATGGGGGTGGAAACATCATGCTATGGGGCTGTTTTTCTGCCAAGGGGACAGGACGACTGATCTGTGTTAAGGACAGAATGAATGGGGCCATGTATCGTGAGATTTTGAGCCAAAACCTCCTTCCATCAGTGAGAACTTTGAAGATGAAACGAGGCTGGGTCTTCCAACATGACAATGATCCAAAACACACCGCCCGGGCAACAAAGGAGTGGCTCCGTAAGAAGCATTTGAAAGTCCTGGAGTGGCCTAGCCAGTCTCCAGACCTTAACCCCATAGAAAATCTGTGGCGGGAGTTGAAAGTCCGTGTTGCTCGGCGACAGCCCCAAAACATCACTGCTCTCGAGAAGATCTGCATGGAGGAATGGGCCAAAATACCAGCTACTGTGTGTGCAAACCTGGTAAAGACCTATAGTAAACTTTTGACCTCTGTTATTGCCAACAAAGGTTATGTTACAAAGTATTGAGTTGTATTTTTGTTATTGACCAAATACTTATTTTCCACCCTGATTTACGAATAAATTCTTTACAAATCCTACCATGTGGATTCATGGATTTTTTTTTTTTCACATTCTGTCTCTCACAGTTGAAGTGTACCTCTGGTGCAAATTACTGACCTCTGTCATCATTTTAGGTGGGGGAACTTGCACAATCGGTGGCTGACTAAATACTTTTTTGCCCCACTGTAGCTGTTGATGATAATAATATGGACTCCATTATTAAATGAAAAGAACAAATTAGACTACACTACTGAAACCTGCTATTTCGAAAGTTTCCATGTTACCAGGCTGTAGAGTGCTCTGAACAGAGTGATTGTAGATGTTGTAGAACTATAAGATAAGTTTTGTGTCTTTTTCATAGTAGTGATCTGGTTGTATTTACCTTAATTTAACAAGTCATCAGTCGTGGTAAACCCATCAGCAGATAAACTGGAGCAGCCGGTCTACGTAAAAAGTGTAGGGGTGTGTGTGGGCAGGAGCGTGATGCAGATGCTCCACCCCAAGTCACTACTGCGCAGACTCCGACTGTGTTTAAATTCAGGGCCCAGCCCACATAGACCACGAAGGCCGGGTCCTCCGAAGACTGAGAAAGCCGGAAGCGCGAGGCTGTGAAATGGGACTGTCTGGCCTTCAGACTTGCGTCACCGCTGTCTTGGTGGAGTTTAATAAACTCAGCCGTCTGCTCCTTGCTATGTAAAATATAACAGGACATTGGAGTAAATTCTCGACCATCTCACACTTCTGTTTAATCAGTTTTCTGTTTCAGCTGTGTGAAAACTATAACTTTAATCTCAGCCAAACCAATTTACTCAGGGACAAATAAAACACTGAAAAAAGCCGAATGATAACATCTTTAAGTTATCTAAGTGACTTTTATATCATGTTTAACCTGAGTAGTGAAAGACCGCGGGGGTCTGAAAGCAATGTGCCGGGAATCCGGTGTTCTCGCTGGCTCTAGTGAGCCTCGACCACCTGGTGCGCTATCGAGCTGGTGGGTAACAGACGTCTCTGAGCACTTTATCAAGACATCACATATTTGCAAAACAGAGCCAATATTTGAAGTTTACACAGCTACATTCTCGCCTGAAAATATGTTAAAAATTAGTTTTTTGACCCAGAAACAGTAACGTTTCAAACTCTTTAGCCACGCTCCTCCACTATTGCCGCGTTTGGAAAGTATTTTTATATTATTATGGAAACATTATGAACAATAATTTAATTAATAAAGTATTGAAAAGAGTAATAAGAGTAATATTACAACTAAGTAGCTGCCGTCATTGTTGGAAACTGGAATTGGTTGGGCCGCGCTATGAATTCTGGGATATGTTGGGCCACGAAGTACACACCCGACCCATCCTTAAAATTTGGGGAAATGAAGGACGCATTTGTCGGCTGCATTTGTCGGAGTCTTCGAATTGGGACAGCCTTCGTCGCGTTGCTGTGATGTAATCGGCCTACAAATGCAGCCTTCGAAGGTTGCAGCCCCTGAATTGAGACACAGCCTCTGGCTCCAAAAGTGCAACATGGCAGCTCCCACAACTGGGAAATTTTGGCTTCGTTTTTCTACAATGGGAGGAAGTGCAGCCATGTTGTCTAGCTTTTATATTTTCATTTTTCAGGACAATGACATCATTACAAAGTTTTAATCTGTGTCACATGAAACATAATTTCTGATTGTATTCATTAGTCTCTCTCTGGCAGTTTTCACCATGCTCTCTCGACCGCTTACACTAATCGAGAGTGACGGCAGGGGCCAAAACCTAGTGGTGATGTCTCCGCCCCATGTTCTCCCATTGGTTGATGAGGATGAGGACACAAAATCAGGTGTGCATTTGTTTTTGTGTTTTTATTTCCTGATGATTTACAAAGGCTAACAGCCTGTTTCTCCTCTGTTACTCCTCCCCATCAACATTCTTTTTCTTCTCCTCCTTTCTCTCTTCTTCCTCCCTCAGCTCCTACTCCTTCAGTTCCAGTAGCCACTCATCCTCCTCTTCGTCCTTCAACCACGTCTCTTCCGTCTTCATCTCCTCCTTGTTCAGCTCCTCCTTTTCTACATTTAGCTAGCCCCCTTCCTCCTTCAACTCCTCCGCTTCCTCCTCCAGCTTCTTCTTTATCTCCTTTAGCTCCTCTCCCCCCTCCTCCCTGTTGCCCCTGCGCCGCTCTCCTGCCTCGCCTCCTCTCAAGCCACCGGATGGAGGTACGACGCCTCCTGCGAGGAGCTCTAGCATCTCTTGGCCGTCGTCTGAATTCTCTGGAAAGGAGGAGCAGAAGGACGGGGAGGAAGAAGAAGAACAGCCAGAAACAAAAAGAAGGAGCATCATGTTTGACTGGTGAGTCGTTTTTGAAGGTTACTGCAAGTTCTTTGAGGTTTCCTGCAGGTTCTGGTAGGTCTCGGAAGGTTAGTGGAGGTCTAATAAGGTTCCTGCAGGTACCTGTAATTTCATCTAGTTCTCTGAGATTTCATGCAGGTTCTGGTAGGGCTCTGGGGGATCATGCAAATTCTTTGAGGTTTCCTGCAGGTTCCTAGGTCTCGAGGGTGGGGGTTGTTACTGTCGGTTCCTGAATGTTCATTCAGGTCTCAGAGGTGTCCTGCAGGTTCCTGGAAGTCTCAAGAGGTTCTGGCAAGTCTTTGGGGGCTCTCTCTGAGGTTTCCTGCAGGTCTCTGGAGGTTCCTGAGGGGTGTTTCTACAGGCCTCTAGGGATTCCCTTTGTTGGTTCCTGCAGGTCTCTGAGCCTTCTTGTAGGTCTGTCACAGTTCCTGCGGGTTCCTGTAGGTTAATTTAGGTCTCTGAGGTTTCCTGCACATTCTGGCAGTCTCTGACAGTTAATGTAGGTCTTTGAGTGTTCAGATGTCAGAGAGTTTCTGGGGGTTCCTGTTGAGGGTTCCTGCAGGTCTTTAAAGGGTTATAATCTACTTACAAAAAGTGATCCTTGTTTCCTGTTTCTTTCAGGGCCATCTGTCTTTGCGTCCAGCTCCACTTCCTCTTTTTCCTGTAGTACCCCGCCTCTGCCACTTGTAACCATATCCTCTTCATCATCAGTATCATCATCATCCGATAGTGAGGAGTCGTCCTCGTCTCCTTTTTCTTCCAGTTCCATTCAATCACAAAAGAAGAGGAGGAGGAGAGGAGAAGAAGAGACAGTGAGCAGGAGGAAGAGGAGGAGGAAGAACCACCAAGGAGAGATCAGTGTTTGTCCAGAAAAGAAAGAAGAGAAGGTGGAGGGAGAGGCAGAGGGGCGCTTTGTGGGGCAGATGGCTGTCTGCGTTAGAGGAGGAGGTGAAAAGGGGGAGCCGCTCACGCTGTGTAACTTAAGCCAAGGGAAGAACAAAAGACCAGAGACTGAAGGCTCCAGCCAATCAGTGAGGGCAATCAATGTGTTTGTGAGGAAGAACGGTTATAGAGTGCCGCTGCTGCAACACAGGTGAGGGGGGTGATGGCTGATGATGTAACAGCCAATCACCGCAGATTTTGGCCTTGCTAATCCATTTTAGGTGATTTAACTGTAATTTTTTTGTACTTGCAGCTTGTCCTCCCAGAATGCCTTGTATATCCTCCAGTCAGCTGAGAGTCTGACCATCAGCCAATCGGAACTATTCATTGTCCCTTCTGGCAAGTGGCGTTTTTCAGGCTTCACACAGCCCCTTGCCCCATCTTCCAATCGCGCTGCTTTCCATCTAAGGGTTTGCTCCGCCTCTTATTCTGTTAGCCCAGCCCCCCTGCTTCATCTGCCAGCAGCTGCCATGGAAATGATGTTGGATTCAGTGAGGGGTGGAGTTTGTTGTAGTCCGCAGCGGTCCCTGAAGGACTGGACAGCGCCACCCAGCCTGAGCAGCGACCACTGGTTGGTCGAACTTTGTTTTTAAATTAGGCTAATTAACAATCTTTAAATCACAGAATTTACTTATCAGGCGTCTTTCTGTTTCATCTTCACAGTTATGTTCAAGCGCTAATATTGAGGTAATGAATCTTAACTTTTCATTTATACAAATAAATCTTTTCTTCAGTGAAACTAAACAGTCTATATTAATATAATTAGTTTAACCAGTGATATATTAATATGTTTAATGTCCTCATCATTATTAACATCATAAGTAGTTTAACTTGTGTTTCTTACTTGGATAAAAATCTAATAAATAAAGTGCTTCTTGTGCGTTTCAGTCCAGCCTTTTCTGCCTGGCGACAGCAGAAGCAGCGGTCCAATCACAGCACTCAGAGCCTCTACCTACCACGGCGACGACCCCGGCCCCTGCCTGCCTGCTCAGCCAATGGATTGCCTGCTTCACTCCCAGCTGACCAATCAGCAGTCAGCTCTGAGTTTCTTAGCACAAATGGAGAGGTGAAGTTGTTTTCTTGTTTTTATTATTTAAAAAAAAAAAATTTCAAATAGTAAAGGGTGTTTCTCTATCTTATGTTGGCCTTTATTAAATTATAGAATTGCGAAAACAAACTAAACACTAAAGTCACAGGGAGGAGTCCTCATATCTCTACATAGCATAAATCAAACAACAGTCGTGTCCAAATTCATGGGCTGCATCCTCCTGAGGACCCGGCTGCGGTCTACGTGGGCCGGGTTCTCAGAAGGTCGGGTAGGCCGGAAGTAAACTGCTGTGAAACTGGACGGTGTAGCCTTCAGATTTGCGTCACCGCTGTCTCGGTGGAGTTTAATAAACTCAGCTGTCTGCTCCTTGCTATCTAAAATACAACAGGACACTGGCGTAAATTCTCGACCATCTCACACTTTTGTTTAATCAATTTTCTGTTTTCTGTTTTATTCAGTTGTGCGAAAACGACCCTTGGGATTAATAAAGTTTTATTATATATAATCTAATAACTTTAATCTCAGCCAAACCGATTTACTCACGAACAAATAAAACACTGAAAAAAGCCAAACAATAACATTTTTAGGTTGTCTAAGTGACTTATATATTATGTTTAACCTGAGTAGCGAAAGGCCGCGGTGATCTGAAAATGATGTGCCGGGAGTTGTGCCCTTCTCGGCGGCTTCAGTGACCCTCGAGCTCTCGGCTAGCTATCGAGCTCGTGGATAACAGATGTCTCCGAAAACGTCGGAGCACTTTTGCAAATATGTGATATCTTGATAAACTGAGCAGATATTTGAAGTTTACACACCCACATTCTCGTCTGAAAATATGTTAAAAGTTTATTTTGTGACCCAGAAAGAGAAATAAGAGTAATATTAAAAACTTAGTAGCGGCCGCCATTGTTGAAAACTGGAATTGGCTGAGCCGCGCTATGAATTCTGGGGTATGGTGGGCCACACCCAGACATACCCGACCCATCCTTCAAATTCGGGGAAAAGGAGGGGCAGAGGTGGGTCGAGTATTCAAAAATTGTAATCAAGTAAGAGTAGCATTACTTTACAATAACAATAGTGTGTTATTTATCATTAAGTGATTCAGAGTTATTCATACCAGAGTAACCAGGGAGGATAATATATTTTTAAATATAAGTCCAGAGCCTTTGAGGAGTATCCGAGTATTTATAACATTACACAAAGCAAAGGTCTCCATCGCAGTGTTCATGAAATGCTGGGTTTATCCATCTTCTGGGGCAGGCCTACGGTGGAGCTCTGAAGATTTCCCTGTGAGGGAGCTGCTGGTGAAGATCATGAGTCCTCCTTGATCCCTGCAATAAGCTTTAGTCTTCCTGGTGTTTCTTAAATGAAGCCTCTCTGTGGGTCAACAGAACATCTGGCACAGGACAGCTGTGATGAAAGAATAGGAAGACGTTTCTCCAAACCTCTGGATCCAGGAAACCCAGCTTGGTCCTGATGGTCTCCTTTACTAGTTTCTCCCCAGGGTGAATGTAGCTGTTGATATAATATGGACTCTATTATTAAATGAAAATAACAAATTAGACTACACTACTGAAACGTTCTGCTATTTCTAAAGTTTCCATGTTACCAGGCTGTAGAGGGCTCTGAAGATTTAAACAGGTTTACATGCATTAAACTCACAGTCTTATGTTAAAATCTCAAAGGACAGCATTACATTTCTGATATTAACAGTAACTCTGGGCCTCTGTGGAGTGTGCAACTGATCTCATTGCTGTCTAAAAACGGATAACAAAAACTAAGAAGTGCTGAATCATTCAAAAATACAGACTATTAGAGTAACAGGTGTGTAACAACAAGCCTCCAACACAGTGTGTATGCTAGCGGCTAATCTAGCAAACAAATTAACAACAGAGTGATTGTAGATGTTGTAGAACTATAAGATGACAAGCTGTGTGTCTTTTTTGTAACAGTGACGTGGTTGTATTCACCTTGATTGAACGAGTTGTCAGTCGTGGTAAACCCATCAGCAAATGAACTGGAGCAGCCGGTCTACGTAAAAAGTGTAGGGGCCCATATGGAAAAGATATATATATAAATCTTATAAAGTTTTTATCTCTCTTGTATGAAACTTGTATGAAAAGCATACAAGAGTGGAAACACGTATAAGATCCCTTGAAAAATTATACAATGAAACTTGTATGTTTTGTATACTTACTAAAAAAAAAAAATGAAAGTAATGAGAAAGTGGCCACTTTCATGAGTAAATCATATATGTTTTTACTATTTCTTTTCCATATGGGGGGTCGTGTTTGCGGTCACATCCAGAGGGTGTGTGGGTGGGAGCGGGACACAGTCGCTCCACTTCCACCTCAAGTCACTAGTTTGTAGACTCTGGCTCCGAAATTGCAAGATGGCAGCCTCCAGAAGCAGGATATTTTGGCTTCATTTTCGCACAATGGGAGGAAGTGCTGTCGTGTCATTTTCTACAGTCATTGGACCCACCTGAACACCTACACCAAAAGGTCAAAGGTTACTCTTTGAAGATGCTAAATGTAATATTTTGGACTAAGAGCACACATAGTTTGAGAGGGGTAAAGGATGCCATCTACGACCACTATGAACGTCCATCACTGAACAGAGGTGGAGTCCTACAGTGAAGTCCTGGGATCCTATCCAAAGTGTTTCAAGCCCCATGCACACCATAATGTTGAACCTTAATGTGACCTAGACCACTTCCAGGTTAAATATTAAATAACAGGGACTCTATCAGTAATTTTTTTTTTTTTTTTTACAGCAGCATGGTAAACGGGTCTCACAGATCAGAATCCGGCGTGCGCTACCGCGTGAAATGCTGCTTACACCAATGGGACTACCAAAGGTCAAAAGGTCAGGAAAGAAACTAAAAACTTACATGTACAGTAAAAGTGCCAACATTATTTCAAATGTGGACCCACATTTGCTTTCTCAGAATAAAGAAGAAAGAGTTCAGTCTAGAGGAGATTTACACCAACAAGAACTACAGATCCCCTGTTAACAACAGGTAAGACTACAAATCCCTACTAATGACAGGTGAAGGGTTTTTTCTGTAAAGACTGTACATGCCCTTTATGTTAATATGGTTCCATATCCAAACTCCATCTCCCAGCATGGTTTGCTTGTTCCTGCAGAAGTCTGGAAACCATCTTTGAGGAGCCTCGGGAAAAGGACGGAGCACTGCTCCTAATTGGCCAGCAGAAGAGGCGCAGGCTCCTCCTCTTTCCTGATTTCACGCAGCCCAGAAAAAGGAAGAGACCACAAGGTACACTGGGAAATGTAGTTTGCATTAGGGAGGTTGTCCTAGGCACACTGAGAGTGGTTACTCATTATTGATTAGCTGTTTGTCATCAACTGTGAGATTGAAGAAAAATTCTTTGTGTTTAGGGGCGGGACTTCCTGCTGCTATGGTACCCAGGAAAAGAGCAGCTGCTCGGCGACATTGCCACAGCAATGGTGGCGAGGACATGGACTTGGACGTGATGCTGGTGGAGCGACTGAGCGCGCTTGAAGACTTCCTGACTCGGCAGGGTCTGGATGTATGAGCTCTGATATCACTTCTTATCAGCTAACAAAAGGCCAAAAAACTGAGCTGCTACTATGCCCACTGACTGAGTGTCACCATAGTAACGCCATCAGGTGATGTGGTGGGCAGGCTTTTTTGGATTTTTTTGTTTTGGGTTACGATGAAGATGTGAAACATAAACCTGCTTTGATCTTTTTATAGTGTGTAAGGCCACGCCCCTGCTGCTGACCATACCCTCTATAGGCTCACCTGAGAAAATATGACAAAACGTCCTTCGAGCCTTTTTAAGAGGGTGGGGCTTATTATAGACACTAAGCTGCTGATTGGATACCTGTGACTCGGACTGTAAAACCTAACTCCTTTTTTTTTTTTTTCTTTTCTAAGTTTTCGTTTTTGCTAATATTAAAGATGTCCCCCTCTCCTCCCCCACCCCCAGTACTCTATGGTACGGGGTAGAGTTATGTGCAGTACTCTTTGTACTGCAGGCCTGCAGTGTGTATGTTGTGTGCTGAGTCTATTTTTGAATCAATAAAGTTTTTCTGGTCTCGGAACGTTTTTGGCTTGATTTTTCTGAATTCAGAGGTCATTGAGGAACACCTCCTGTGTATGTGCTTGTTGACTTGCTAACATAATAATGATATTTGATTATCAGTAAAGTTCCCCTTTGTTCCTGTTTAAAGAGACTGATTACCTGGAGGACTCACTTTCTTGCCTGAGCTCGTTAGTGTGCACCTGGATCAGAGGACATTAATGTTTGCTCATACTGGATCAACACTCCTGAACAACGCTGGATCACAGAGGAGTGTCAGAGTTTGTGGTTCCTGATCAATCAACCGTGGCTGTGAAGGATCAGTTACTGCAATCATTAATTTTTGGACTGATCTGATTGGCTCCTTTAACAGAGAGATGGGAAATGACCTTATGCTGCAGATCGGTACTGCCATGCAGCTCAGAGGCAAACAGAAACTGAACTGATGAAACAGATGGGAGGTCAGACAGTTTGTTACCATGACAAAATAGGAAATCCTAAAATTTACACATTATCTGTAATCTGTCAGAGGTCTCTCCGGCATGTCTGGGGTGAGTGTGGGTACGTATCTACCTGTGTGCTCACATGGCACCATGCCCATGCTCTGGTCCCACCTCCATCACTCATGAAAACAACCTGCTTTACCGCCTCCATCTAAAACAGGCTCAACACCCTTTTCCTGCGGAGTACGTTGGCTTTCACTGAGCTGCAGGACACCACCTGATGAATCCAGCAAAACTACCTCAGAGACCACAACATCATCAAACCTCCATCCTCCTCCACTCCAGGCTTCTGTCCATAAGAGTCATGATTGGAGTCGCTCGGCAGCTCTGAGTGCAGCTCAGAGACAGCGTAATCCTGAAGCGCCCCTGCAGGATCCCTAGGAACGCAGCTGTCCACAAACACGCAGACTGAAGATTAATCTTTGTGTCATCAATCTGAGGCTTGACAGACGACTGATGTGATGGGCCGCAGCCAGAGAGGGAGAAGGTCTTCGCGGCTTCTGACCTGCTCTACGAAGTTCACATCCTGCTGGCCGATCCTGGTACCCAGGCCGTATGTTTGATACCACTGTTTCCTTCTTTGTATCTACTCAGATTTTCACAAAAAGTAATTAAAATTGACAGTTTTCATAAACTCTCAAGGTCTCACACCAAATAATAACCAGATAATCAATAATCCTCAGTCTGTTTACACTGATTATGTTGTTGGCTGGTTGCTAGTTAAGATTTTCACTGATTTCACACCAATAATAAACTACACCATCACACCACGTGACTCACACCATGTCACTTCGATAAGACACCAGCAAGCTGAGGGTTAACGTGACTGATCCGCCGATTGTCTTCACATTAAAGCCCCTCAGAGGTTTCTGGCTTACTTCCTGTCTATGGATGAACCGCAGCAGTGTCAATCTGAATCCACTGTGGTGCTGCTAGAGTGAGCAGGTGTGGAGCTGTGGGCTCAGTTTGACCTTCTGTGGGCGGTCGGTGAGTACGAGCAGGTGGAGAGGGGGGCGTTTTGAAGGCGGAGCTGTAGTGGATGAAGAGCCCGCTGACATATCTGTCCCAGCTGTTCCAGGTGATCGGGAGACCCGTTTGCTCTTTAGGTGAAGTAGTGTGGTCCAGAGTGGGAGCATGTTTGGCTATCAGGATGTTACGTAATTGAACAATAATTACATCTTAAAATCAATAAATCGTCTATGATCGTTTAAGCTTTTTAATCAAGAATAAACCGAAATACTTGTGTTTCCTCACGTGGGACAAAGGGGGAGCGGGGCTTCGTTCCAGTAGTGCTCTTACGCACGACGTCATACGTCACGTCCGGAAACACAAGATGGCGGCGGCCTTTCGGAGGGTATGGAGCAGCGGCAGGTATTTATCTGTTCTTCATCTCACCTGTTTATAAAGGAAGAGCCGAAGAAGCTTTTTGGACTACGATGACCTGGATGTCCGAGAACCTTCACACACATACATTCTTTTTAAGCTTTTCAGTGTCGCTTTCGGTAATGAGTCATTAACCATTTAGCATCTTTGTTTTCTGAAACTCAGAGAGACCAGAATTTTAAGTGTCTCGTTCATTTTAAGCCACTGAACGTGTCAGGTGTCCACTAGGGGCGATACCTGTGCTCTCTGACGCTGAACGTCTCATGTATTGATCACTGATGTGATCTGATTGATCAGTTTGAGTGTCCTTCCTGTTTTTCAGAGTTTTCTCTCAGAGCTGCAGACGCTTCAGCACAGGTGAGCCCCCCACCCCAAAACTGGAGAAGACAGAGCTCTTCAGCTGTTGTTTGTTTGTGGATGATGTAATCTCAGTAGTCCAATCGGCTCTCGTTGTCTCTTCAGGACGTGGGCTTCTGCCAGGCCCCCGGCCCCTGCCCTTCCTATTGGTGACTGGTGGTGGTTACCTTGGTTACAAGCAGTACCAGAAGTGGGGCCAGGGGGAGGATGGAGCCCCGCCCCCTGTGGCTACACCCACACAGGTAAAGTGAAAACTTTCTCTGATGTCTCCTCACTTGCCTTGTAACACTGAGCACGTGCAGTCGGACTCACAATGAACGCGGCGTCAGTGCCTTTTGTTTACCTGCGACGTGTTTGTAGCTCTCATTTCTGTGATTGGTCGGTGGCAGCATGGGAAAAATTGTCTCTGCGAAGTAAAATCGAGACGTTCGGCTGTCAGGTGGAAGATGCTGATTCTGGTCATCAGAAACAAAACGCTTGAAATTTTTTGAGTTTCTCCCCAAATAAATCGACTCAATAAAATCTGTTCGCCTCATTTCAAAGAAAAAACTCAGAAACACTTAAGGACGACCTACTCGCGCAACGTTTAAACAACAACTCCACAGATATTTAAACATTTCTGTGACAGCGGCGACAGGAAGCATTGGGCTCATATTGATTGAGCTCCTCGATGATTGAAACACTTTTTAAAAAAAATTTAAATTCACAGAAAAATGAAAATCTTGAACAGGAAACAAACCAAATGTACAGGAAGCAGTTCCTCGGGCCTTCGGTTTGTTCCAAACTTTATTTACAGTCAGAGCGTCGGTTCATTGATTATGTTTACAGAAGAAAGAAGCCTTTTATTTTTACAGTAACTGAAGAAGATAAAATTAGTTTTTTGATTATTTACGTGATTTTAAACACAAACGTATAGATTCATGGGCCTGAGGGGGGCGCTGTGGGTCCATGGTTTGATTTCCTGCTCTCCTGGTCTGCATGGCAGAGTCCTCAGGTCAAAACTGAGCCCCAAATTTCCCCTACGGTGAATCAGAGTGAACCTGTAAATGGACTCATTCTTACACATTCTTATACTCTCTCTCAGTTTTTATTGCCACTAGTCATTTTAAAGCTCTTAAAAAACCTTACGTTGTAACTACAGTGTCTGTGTGTGTGAGACTGTGTTTAGATTGTCTCTCTGTTTAAAATCATATCCGGAGGATTACAGCATAGTGGTGATCACATCATCAGCGGTGCTTGTGAAGGTTTTGATGCTCTGAGGCCTCTGGAAGTGTTTTGCAGCCGCTGGCGTTGGTGCCATGGGCTCGTGGGCTCTCACTGACGACAGGAGGACTTACAGTGGCTCAGTAAGAATTCATGCTTTTATTTTGAAAGAGATGCAGGGGGTTTGTGGAGCCGTGACAGAAACGATTAAACACTGAAATGTGTCAGTCAGAAGGCCAGCTGTGTCAGCAGCTGAGGATAGGTCAAAGGTTGCTGTGAGATGAAACGTGGTGTGATGGCGGTCAGCGTTACACAACAGTCAGTTATCAGTTATTACAGGGACTCTATCAGAGGACACAAACAGCCCATAAACCCTTCCTCCTCCTCCCACTCTGAGCTTAAACTGGACTGTCACCTGTTCGACTGACTCCTCCCCCTCTGAACCGCTGACATTATGCCCTCCGCCTCCTATTCATCACTGTAGTTACCGAGTTGAAATAATGAAATACTAGTTTTGATCTCACGTGTCAGTAACACCTCACCTGTGTGCTTGAAGGCTCAGGGTGATGATGTAATGATGATGCGATTCTGCTGAGTTTCTTTAAAAGTTACTCTGTGATGACAGAAGGCAGACGAGCTATTGATTATTGACAGTTGATCTATAAGTTTGTGCTTTAACTAACCATTGGCTGATAGAACAGGACACCTCACTTCCTGTTAAGATCAGCTAACCCACAGGTGTCGAACTTCAGGCCTCAAAGGTCGGTGTCCTGCAGGTTTTAGTTGTCCTTGATCCATTGCAGCTGATTTAAATGGCTAAATTACCTCCTGTCTTGAAGTTCTCCAAATCCCTGGTAATGAACTAATCATTTGATTCAGGTGTGTTGACCCAGGGTGATATCTAAAACATGCAGGACACCGACCCTTGAGGCCTGTAGTTCGACACCCCTGAACTAACCTGTCACGCCTGCCTCACCTGGAAGCTGCCACATTCACCTTTTAAAAAAACAAAACCTCAACATATGGTGACATCACAGCAGGTCAGCTGGTTGGTTGGTTATCTGGGTGAAAGGTGATGTTATGTCACACAGCTCGGTCACTCAGGCAGGCCCCGCCCCTCTCCTCACGGTTGTCTTGCTCTGATTGGTTGGCCTGTGACTGGCACAAAAGTCTTTATTTGCAGGTTTAATGATCAGGCTTTTTTCATTTCTGCTTTTAAAAGAAAAACACAATAATTTTAATACTTTTTATCAGAGAATAAAAATAATTAAATAATACTGACAAAATAAATTTAAAAATAATAATAATA
This sequence comes from Diplotaxodon limnothrissa, assembly GCF_057381915.1. Lineage (NCBI taxonomy): Eukaryota > Metazoa > Chordata > Actinopteri > Cichliformes > Cichlidae > Diplotaxodon > Diplotaxodon limnothrissa. The sequence goes on along the minus strand of NC_140602.1, from coordinate 28,809,556 downwards.
ATAATAATAATAATAATAATAATAATAATAATAATAATGGATTGCATCTATAAAGCACTTTTCTAGACCCTCAAAGCGCTTTACAATTCCACTATTCATTCACTCTCACATTCACACACTGGTGGAGGTAAGCTACAGTTGTAGCCACAGCTGCCCTGGGGCAGACTGACAGAAGCGAGGCTGCCATATCGCGCCATTGGTAGGTGGTAGGTGAAGTGTCTTGCCCAAGGACACAAAGACCAAGACAGACAGAGCAGGGGATCGAACCGGTAACCTTCCGGTTACAAGATGAGCTTTATTTATAAACTCTTCATAAAGTGTTGAAATATAAATTTATTTCAGTTATTTTATTTGTTTTGGTGCAGATTTGTAATTTAAAAACAAAAAAAATTAATTGAAATAATAGTTTTAATAGTTAAATAATAATTTCATTCCAAACACTCATTTAAAATAATAAAAACTGTCACAATTTGATCAATAATTTAACAATGGCTGTTTCTTTTTTAATAAAATTTTTTAATCTTTAATTTTAAATTTTATCCTCAACAAAAGTATTTTAACCATTTTTCTGTTGTTACACCCCGGCCTAGGCAACCGGGGTGCAACGCAGTAAAACAAAGATAAGAAAAATAAAATCCACGAAGGCCCTCCACCAAAATCCCAAAACGAAAATATCCCAAAACGAAAGTATTTACAACAGACTATTTATTTATAACAAAACACCAAACTATTTACAACACGGGGGAGATCGCGACCATGACATACTGAAACACAAGGCTTAAATACATAGAAGGGACAATCAGGGAATGGACCACAGGAGGGAAACACAGCTGGGGCAAATTAGACCTGACGAGACAGGGAAACGTAAACTGAAAACACTAAGATAACACAGACTTTCAAAGTAAAACAGGAAACACATAACAGTCACGCCAAAAACAACACACCGACAACACCGAAACGTAACATTTCCCCCCCACCCAAAAATCAAACATGTAACCCCAAGTGAAATGTTTGATCAAACAAACGAAGGCTGAAGTGAAGGCAGACGAAGCTGATGGAGGCTGGAGCGGTCCCACGGACCCTCCAGCAGACGACGAAGGCTGGGGCGGTCCCACGGACCCTCCAGCGAAGGCGGATGAAGGCTGGAGCGGTCCCACGGACCCTCCAGCGAAGGCAGACGAGCAGCCCACCAGCTGCACACACGGACACGCAGCCCACCAGCTGCACACACGGACACGCAGCCCACCAGCTGCACACACGGACACGCAGCCCACCAGCTGCACACACGGACACGCAGCCCACCAGCTGCACACACGGACACGCAGCCCACCAGCTGCAGAAGGCTGGAGCGGTCCCACGGATCCTCCAGCGAAGGCGGATGAAGGCTGGAGCGGTCCCACGGACCCTCAAGCAGACGACGAAGGCTGAGGCGGTCCCTCGGACCCTCCAGCAGACGACGAAGGCTGAGGCGGTCCCTCGGACCCTCCAGCAGACGACGAAGGCTGAGGCGGTCCCTCGGACCCTCCAGCGGAGGCAGATGAAACTGATGGAGGCTGGAGCGGTCCCACTGACCCTCCAGCAGACGACGAAGGCTGGAGCGGTCCCTCGGACCCTCAAGCAGACGACGAAGGCTGAGGCGGTCCCTCGGACCCTCCAGCAGACGACGAAGGCTGAGGCGGTCCCTCGGACCCTCCAGCGGAGGCAGATGAAACTGATGGAGGCTGGAGCGGTCCCACTGACCCTCCAGCAGACAACGAAGGCTGGAGCGGTCCCTCGGACCCTCCAGCGAAGGCGGATGAATGCTGGAGCCGTCCCACGGACCCTCCAGCGACGACAAAGGCTGGGGCGGTCCCACGGACCCTCCCACCCGGCGAAGGCGGATGAAGGCAGACGAAGGCTGGAGCGGTGCCTCGGACCCTCCAGCGAAGGCGGACGGCTGAAGCGGTCCCTCGGATCCTCCAGTGAAGGCAGAAGGCCGAAGCTGTCCCCCCTTCGGACCCTCCAGCGATTGGACGAGCCCCCATATGTTACACCCCGGCCTAGGCAACCGGGGTGCAACGCAGTAAAACAAAGATAAGAAAAATAAAATCCACGAAGGCCCTCCACCAAAATCCCAAAACGAAAATATCCCAAAACGAAAGTATTTACAACAGACTATTTATTTATAACAAAACACCAAACTATTTACAACACGGGGGAGATCGCGACCATGACATACTGAAACACAAGGCTTAAATACATAGAAGGGACAATCAGGGAATGGACCACAGGAGGGAAACACAGCTGGGGCAAATTAGACCTGACGAGACAGGGAAAATGTAAACTGAACACACCAAGATAACAACAGACCTTCAAAGTAAAACAGGAAACACATGACAGTCACGCAAAAACAACACACCGACAACACCGAAACGTAACATTTCCCCCCACCCAAAAATCAAACATGTAACCCCAAGTGAAATGTTTGATCAAAACCGGATGAAGGCTGGTGGAGGCTGGAGCGGTCCCACGGACCCTCCAGCAGACGACGAAGGCTGGAGCGGTCCCCCGGACCCTCCAGCGAAGACGGATCAAGTCTGGAGCGGTCCCACGGACCCTCCAGCGAAGACGGACGAAGGCTGATGAAGGCTGGAGCGGTCCCACTGACCCTCCAGCGACGACAAAGGCTGGGGCGGTCCCTCGGACGCTCCAGCGAAGGCGAATGAGCAGCCCACCAGCTGCACACACGGACACGCAGCCCACCAGCTGCACACACGGACACGCAGCCCACCAGCTGCGGAAGGCTGGAGCGGACCCTCGGATCCTCCAGCGAAGGCGGATGAAGGCTGGAGCGGTCCCACGGACCCTCCAGCAGACGACGAAGGCTGAGGCGGTCCCTCGGACCCCCCAGCGAAGGCAAATGAAGACTGAAGCGGTCCCACGGACCCTCCAGCGGAGGCAGATGAAACTGATGGAGGCTGGAGCGGTCCCCCTGACCCTCCAGCAGACGACGAAGGCTGGAGTGGTCCCACGGACCCTCCAACGAAGGCGGATGAAGGCTGGAGCGGTCCCCGGGCCCTCCAGCGAAGACAGACGGAGGCTGAAGCGGCCCCTCCCTCGGACCCTCCAGCAACGGCGAACGGCTGAAGCGGCCCCCCGGGCCCCCCAGCGATTGGACGAGCCCCCATATGTTACACCCCGGCCTAGGCAACCGAGGTGCAACGTAGAAAAATAAAAATAAGGAAAATAAAATCCACGAAGGCCCTCCACCAAAAATCCCAAAACGAAAATATCCCAAAACGAAAGTATTTACAACAGACTATTTATTTATAACAAAACACCAAACTATTTACAACACGGGGGAGATCGCGACCATGACATACTGAAACACAAGGCTTAAATACATAGGAGCAATCAGGGAATGGACCACAGGAGGGAAACACAGCTGGGGCAAATTAGACCTGACGAGACAGGGAAAATGTAAACTGAACACACCAAGATAACAACAGACCTTCAAAGTAAAACAGGAAACACATGACAGTCACGCAAAAACAAAACACTGACAACACCGAAAACGTAACACTGTTTTAATTCCTCAAACATGGAAAAATTACAGGGAGGAGAAATATAACAAAACAAACTTTTAATTTTTGAGTGTTTATAATCTGCATGAGTGTTTTCCAAAATAAAAATGATTTTAACCCTGAGAATAAAAAATGAAGCTTTTATTTAAGATTCAGTGTGAATGGATGATCAGTGATTAATGATTGACAGTTTCTTCCTCCTTCATGCTATTAATAAACAGAGGAGGAGCTGTTCAGCGTTATGCCCTCCTCTTCCTCCTCCTCCTCCTCCTCCTCTATGCGTTCCTCCGTCTCTCTCTCATTTCTCCGTCTGCTCTCCACGGACACTCCTCTTTCTCTCTCACCTCTTTAACTCTTCGTCATCCTGATGTGTCGTCGGCCGGTTCGCTCTCCTGCGACGGCGTCTTCGCCCAACGCTCGTTCATGGTGAGGTTTTTCTCTGGTCGCCGTGGCGACAGGAGGCGTGGTAAGAGTGCCCTGCTGCGGCAGGTGAGGCGGCAGAGGCGAACTCCCAAAGGAGAGAGCGAGAAAGATGGAGGAGGGCGAGGAGTGAGGAGGAGAACGACAGCACGATTCAGGTGGGAGAGGAAGTAGAGAAAAACTTTATTTACACAAACAGTGAGTACAGTTTCATTTAGAAGCACAACAGGAAGGGACAGAGGATGCCGCTCAAAGTTTAAAATTTAACGAATCAGATCCACAGATCAGGAAGTGCAGGTAATACTCGGGCCACCGTCTTCACAGGGTCAGAAGTAATCCGACGGTTGATGTTATTCCAGGACTCGCGAAGCAGAGGTGATCTCTGAATTTTTATGGTTTTCATGTTCAAAATATGAAGCCCAAAGAGACGTTAGTGCAGGTGAGAGAGGCCATCATTGATCTGAAACACCAAAATATAGCAGTCACAGAGCAGAAACTTTTTATCAGTGTCCCAATCAATAAACTCGATCACTGTTAAAAAGAATGAATCACTGATCAGCTCAGCAACAGACCTGAGAGAGCAGAGAGGGCACTAAAGGTGATGACAAAATTATTTGCATGTTCAGAAAAACAGCTTCACAACATCAGAAGTCTCTGTGAGGAGAAGGTCTGTGATCAAGAGATGCCGTCATGGAGGGAAACGCGGCGCTTACTAACCTCACTCAGGAAGATCTGACTTTAAAACATCTGAAAAATGATCTTTAGACAGACAAACAAGATGAAGCTGAACCAGAATGATGGGAGAGAAAAGTCCAAGAGCTGATCTCAGGCCAGCGTTTCAGTAATTAAAACTGAAGGCAGAGAGAAGAAGCCAGCTGAAGGAGGAGACACAGCAGTCTGTGGGTTCTTCAGCAGTCAAACCGTTCTTACATTTAAATGTTGTTGACATGTCCAAATACTTTTGACCCTCTGAAAACAGGACTCTCAAGAGTCTCAGGCGTGAAAGAAGTGTGTGTGTGTGTGTGTGTGTGTGTGTGTGTGTGTGTGTGTGTGTGTGTGTGAAAGAGGATTTGTGTGTGTGTGTTGCAGCAGGATTAGCATCAGTGGTTATCTAACTGGGTTTGCAGGTTAGCACAGGATCAAATGGAAAGAGGCTAACACACTAAGCTAGGCTAAAGCTAAAATAGCTGACCTGCTAAGCAAGCAGTCACCGTAGAAACCCCCCTTCCTAAACGCTCTCACGCACATTCATTGCTTACTTTCTCTCACACACTCGCTCATTCACTAACTCTCACACATACATTCGCTCACTCGCTTTCTCACAGACACACACACACACACACACACACACACACACACACACACACACACTCTGTCAGACTCATGTATCCAGGTGAGCACCTTGAATCTTATTGGCTGAAGAATATAAAAATAAATGGCATCACTCCAGCTGCTGAGAGTTTATTTTGGGGGAGTTAATGACATCATGACATCAGTCTCCATCCCTGTTAGAATTCTTTTAGTGTTCTTATCTTTTAGCGTCTGCTCCTCCTCCGCCTCTCCCCACGCACAAGCCCCGCCTTCTCCTCACCTGCCTACACCCGCCTGTTTACATGACTTGGACTCATCAGCTGTTCTGGTTTATTTTTTTTCTTGTATTTGAAAAATATTCATGTTCACGTTAAATCTCGTTATTATAATCAGGCTTCAGGTCCCTCGTTTGGCTCTCCGTCACCGTCTGAGCGCGCTCAAGGGTGGCGTGAGTCGCCCTGCCGCATGGCGCCACCGGCCAATCTCCTTCCTGTGCTATATCCTGTCTGTGAGCACTCTGCGGCCACTGGCCTGCCGGGTAAGAAGCCTCTGATTGGTTGAAGTGCAAGGCGGGCAGCAGCCATATTCGTACATCCTGCTTCACCTCCTTTCCTGTCTCCTCTGATCAATATCTGATCAATCGACCAGTTGATGCAGTGACGCAACATTTCCAGTCTGCATTTTGAAAATGAAAGCGTGAAACAATCAGAAGCAGAAACACAAACAGAACACCTTATTGATCACTGATAACAAACTTATTGATCTGTCCCATCGATTGGATTCAATTACCCTAAAAAACTGTTGGACATCTAAACTTTAGTCCCCTACCCCTATTTATCCATTCTCTTCTTACCCACGACTCCCCCAAAACTCCTCCTTTACTTTCTCTCTTTTTACTCCAGTCTATAGAATGACTCGTCATTTGTCATTTTATCCACTCATGTAAATAAATTCAAAGGTGTAGCTGCTGTTTCCTCCTACAGGTGGCATTGTACCGTTCCTTCCCTACTCGACTCCTCTCTCGGGCGTGGGGTCGTCTGAATGGGGTGGAGCTCCCCACTTGGCTTCGGAAACCCATCTACTCCCTGTATATCTGGACCTTTGGCGTGAACATGCAGGTCAGGACATGCTCAGTTTGTTTATTTGGCCATTTTGTTTTCTTTATTACTATTAAATAAAGTTTGTTTGTTCCTCTGTTTGTCCACCAGGAGGCAGCAGTGGAGGATTTACATCATTACAGAAATCTAGGAGAATTTTTCAGGCGACGCCTTAAACCTGCAGTCCGACCACTCTGCGCCTCCTCCTGCCTGGTAACCTGCTCCTCCTCCTGCTTAGACAGGGTCTAAACTGGGAGATAAACATGGTTAAACTGAGAGATAACGTTGCCGTGCCTCAGGAAAGTATCAAGAGAGCTTCAGTTGTTGCGCATGTTGTCATGTTACAGCCCTATTCTGAAATTCATTTTACATATATTACCCCAGAATGATGAAGTGAAAACAGTTGGCTTAAAATTACTGAAAATTTATTAAAAATAAAAGAACAAAACAAAAATGTAACATATACATAAGTATTCACAGCCTTTTCCACGAGACGCAAAATTGAATTCATGTGCTTCGTGTTTCCACCGATCATCGGTCACATGTTTCTACAGCTTGACTGGAGTCCACCTGTGGTAAATTCAGTAGAGTGGACATGATTTGGAAGGGCACACACCTGTCTATAAGGTACCATAGCTGAGTACTGTGAGTACATGTCAGAGCACAATCCAAGCCAGGAAGTCTAAGGAACTGTCTGTAGGATTGCATGGAGACAGATCTACTGAAGGGTACAGGAAAGGTCTCCATGAGCACACAGGCCTCCATCATCTGTAATTGGAAGAAGTTTGACACCAACCAAGCTCTTCCTAGAACTGGGCGCCGAGCCAATCTGAGCGATCAGGGTAGAAGGGCCTCAGAGGTGACCGAGAGCATTGCTCTGTGGAAAGAGAAGAACGTTCCAGAAGGACAACCATTTCTGCAGCACTCCACCAATCAGGCCTGTATGCTAGAGCAGGCAGACTGAAGCCACTCCTCAGTAAAAAGCACATGACAGCCTGCATGGAGTTTGCCAAAAGGCACCTGAAGGACTTTCAGACCATGGAACCAAAATTATCTGATGACACAAAGATGGAACTCGTTGGCCTGAATGTGAAGTGTCATGTCTGGAGGAAACCAGGCATCGCTCATCACCTGACCAGTACCATCCCTATAGAGAAGCAAGGTGGTGGCAGCATCATGCTGTGGAGATGTACTTTTGCAGCAGTAACTGGGAGACTAGTCAGGGTAGAGGGCAAGATGGGGGGGGGGGGCAAATCTTCATCTAACACCAACAGGACAACGACCTTCAACACACAGCTGAGATAACAAAGGATAGGCTTCTGCAGGACCATGCTGTGAATGTCCTCAAGAGGCCCAGACAGAGACCAGCCTTGAACCCGATTAAACATCTCTGGAGAAATCTGAAGATTTCTATGCGCTGATGTTCCTCATCCAGCCTGATGGAGCTCGAGAGGTTCTGCAAAGAAGAATGGGAGACCTGTTGGCGGTCTGGAGTTCACACTGAAAGCATTCAGAGCCTCGCTACGTGCTGCCAAACCAGGTGTTGTGCCAAGGTAGGTATCCCCGACAAAATTTGTTCCCCCTGTGTTGCGAGGATTCGCTGGGCACGGAGTGCGGATCTAGTTTACTCCACCTTCATTACAGACAATTAGACGTGGAAGTAGTGATGTTTTAGTTTTGTGAAAAAGTGAAAAATGAGTGTTGTTAGATTACCATTTAGTATGAGGGTTATAATATATTTATTATTCTCACGTGGTATCAGACAGGATTATTTTAACTAATGAAGGACATTTTGCCTGATAATTATTTTTATTGTCCTATAACTTTACTGTATAAAGAGCTAAAACGTGCAAAGTTTCAGGAGTCATTATAAGAAGTGTTTGTGAACTAAAAATCAAGAATGTGAGATACTGTTTGTTTGTGATTTGGAGAGCCCAGCGTGATGCAGGGGAAACTAATTCTGTCAGAGATACCTACCTTGGGACGACACATGGCTAAACAGTTTCGTGGTTCGGAGAAAAAAAAACTATGAAAAACACTTTTTTTTTTTCACACTTCTTTTAAGTTTTTTTGTAGAATTTGCACAAATTTCAGTCTCAGGTTAAATGTCAGACAAACAGCTTACACTGACTTGATAAAAGATGAGTGTTGTGAGAGGCCGTGTTTGCATTTTTTTGCACTGCTTTCCACTCTGGATGTCTATTTATTGTTAAGCTTAAAGGGTCCATTCTACAACCTGAAGTTGTTGAGTATAAACATAATTTTGTGCTGATATTGCACTTCTTTTTTTCAGAAACAAAGAGTTTTTGAAATCTGCATAAAATTGCATTTTAAATTACTATTTGAATGTTACTTTAAATACTTTGATTTAAAAAGATCAGTATTGCTAAACTGAAATATTTTTGGGTGCAGTGTATTTTTTGCAGACAAGTGTAATAGTGTTTTTTGTTTTTAAATTTTGGTATGAACGTATGCAAAATGCAGCAAGACATTTAAAAACAAAAAGTTTTATTTATTATAAAATAGACGGATTCGTATCGGTATCGGTAGATATCCAAATTTGTGGTATTGGTATCAGACATAAAAAAGTAGTATTGTGCCATCTCTATATTATTGTAGCGTCTAACTTACAATATGGAGCGCCTTTAGATGACCTTTGTTGTGATTTGGCGCTGTATAAATAAAAGTGAATTGAATTAATAAATAAATGCTGTTGCTGCTTCATACTTGTTATATTTGTGTTTTTTACTTTTTAATAATAAAAATAATTTCAGCAAACATTTGCCTTTGTCAATGTGGGCTATTGTGTATAGAATTTTTAGGTGAAAAATTAATTGAATTAATTTTGGAATAGAGCTGTAACATGACAACATGTGCAACTAGTGAAACTCTGTGAATCATTAAAGATCAATACATTTTGTGATGGAAGATAAAATCAATTCTATCGCCCAGTTTAACTGAAGCTAATGTGAAAGATACTGGGAGACGAAGTTAAACTTGGAGCTAGACCAGGGGTTAACCTGTGAGATAACATTAAACTAGGCAATTAAACTTGGGGGTTAACCTGGTTGTTTGGGGTCTCCGGCCTCTTCCAGACCTCTCCGGCTGATGGAAGGATCCTCCACTTTGGTCGCGTAAAGAACTCAGAGGTGGAGCAGGTGAAGGGGGTCACCTACAGTCTGGAACATTTCCTCGGACCACAGAAGAGGCGGTGCAAAGGTAAGACCAGACCGCCTCCATGTAACGGTGACCATATGTACAACTCACGTAGTGTAGTTTTGTAACGCTAACGTCAGATATATTTTATGTCATGTAATATACCCAATAAAACATTGCATCAAAATATATTAATGTGTTCAAGGTTCAAGGTTCTTTATTTGTCACATGTTATACAAGTATAACACACAGTGAAATGTAGCCTGACACGCTCCTCGACATGTGCAAAAATTGGGGGGGGGTGTAGAGGAAGAACATTATATATATATACATATAGTATATACACTGGGTGAATGTGCAGTAGTAGCAGCAAGCAGGTGAATTCTGTACATTAATATGAATAGACATCTGACTATTTTACAGAATAGACAATATAAACATATTTAAAATTAAAGGAATTTGAAATGTACATTGTGCCTTGGTTTAGAGTGTCTGGAAGAGTCCTGTCTCAGTCAATTATAGATGATGTGAGAGGGCGGGTGTGTGTGTTTAGGGCACGGATGGCTTGGGGATAGAAGCTCCTCTTGAGTCTCTCTGTCCTTGCCCAGAAGATGCGGAACCTTCTACCAGATTGCAGAAGTTGGAACAGTTTGTTGCCTGGATGGGACGGGTCTTTCAGTATCTGCGCTGCTCTAGTCCGGCATCTCCTGGTGTAGGTGTCCTGAAGCGGGGGGAGAGCAATCCTGCAGCAGCGTTTTGCTGTACGGATCACTCTCTGGAGAGCTTTTTGGTCCTTCACACAGCTGTTCCCAAACCACGATGTCATGTTCTGTGTGAGGATGCTCTCCACAGCGCCTGTATAGAAAATGTGAAAGGAATACATGGCAAATGAAAGTACTTATTTTCCCCTCCACAAAGTCTAATAAAATGAAAAGCGGGATCATGTGGGACCCTATAAAGGCTCAAAAACTAGTGGAAAAAATAAGGAATCATTAATAAATAATAATAAATAAAATAATGGAACTGGGAACTTCTTCGGCCCACCCGTCCACACAACTCTCCAGGTCCAGGCATCACTGAAAAAAAGGAAGAACACCCTGCCACAATGACCAGCTGACTTCAAAGTTTTTATGATTTCTCTTGGAAATGACATTTGTTCACCATGCAGGTGAAAATCCCCTGAGGTGTTGTAGGTTTGAAAACCTGCTGAGTTTTATATTAAGCAGGTTTGATAGAACTAAGATACAGCGACTTTCTGTGAACTTCACCTGAATGTACGTGTGACTCCTCGTCTCCTGACTTCAGTTTGACACTTTGCAGTCACACCTGTTGAATCCCTGAGGGCATCTTTGAGGTTTGTTTGTTGTTTACCTGTTTAACCCCGGCTTCTCTTTGTCCTCAGACTCCTCGTCGTCCTCCTCCTTCAGGGACGACCTCCTCTCGTCTTCCGACAGCGACCTTTTCCACGTTGTCATTTACCTGGCTCCAGGTGACTACCACTGCTTCCATTCGCCCACAGACTGGAGGGTGGAGCTTCGGCGTCACTTTCCAGGTGAGAGTGTGTTCACCTGTGCAGCCATGTGGTCTTTGCGCCCCCACCCTGACCCGCCTGTGTGTCCTTCCTCGTTAGGCTCGTTAATGTCGGTGAACCCAGGCGTTGCTCGTTGGATCAAAGAGCTCTTTTGCCTTAACGAGCGTGTGGTTCTCACCGGCCAATGGCAGCAAGGCTTCTTCTCATTAACGGCGGTCGGTGCCACGAACGTCGGTTCAATCAGAATTTACTTTGACCAGGTGACGTTACTTTGTGTTCCTGTGGTTTTTCTGAACGTTTTGTTTTGATCAGTTCTTGTTGGTCTTTCTTATCTCGTTCACTCTGTATAGTGAAATATTGATTAACTGATTGACTGATCGATTGATGGTTGGTTTTAACACTTCCTGTTTTAATTGCTCAGGAGCTTCAGACCAACACACCTCGTTACAGTAAAGGCTCCTTTCATGATCACAGCTACATTGCTGACCAGACGGTGAAGTTTGCTGGTGAAGGGGGCGTGGCCTTACAGAAGGGAGAGTCGGTCGGGGAGTTTAACCTGGGCTCCACCATCGTTCTGCTTTTCGAGGCCCCCAAAGACTTCAGCTTCAGCCTGCAGCCTGGCCAACGAATCAGAGTGGGAGAAGGCCTCGGCAGCCTCTAATTGGATGACTTACAGGCTCAGGGGGCAGGGCCGGATCAGAGACAGATTTTAAGAGAGGAGTTTTAGGAATTCTGGGTATTTTTCTCTGCGGAGGACTCGAAATAGATGCTTATCACAACAAGCACGCAGACTCCCAGAATGCCTTGTGCCCGTGAGCGGGAAATGCCAAACCCCTCCCTCTCTGTCCCTCTCACTCAGAGACTCGACCAGCAGCTGAACACATTTCTGTTTGAATGTTTCAAACTTTATTGCTCACAGGTTTTTGTTAGCATCAGCTAGCTCACATCTGATTGGAGGCCAGTGATTGGTTGAAGGGTTATTATTACTAATTTGTCTCATTAATCTTGTTTTTTTTTGTGGTTTTTTTTTGTGGGATTTAAATGTGACACCTCCTCCATTTTCTCTGCTTTTGTAAAAGATCTAATTATGAATAAAGTTTTTTTTTCTTTTTAAATAGACTGCACGCACATTCCTCTTTCTAACCTTCCAGTGGTCGCAGTGGCAGAGTTGTGTGAGAGTGTGGCAGCAATTGGATGGTGTCCCTTCAGTCAGCGGAGAGCCTGCCGAGCTGTGGCGGCGTAGTCAAACTAAAAATTTATCTTTATTAAATAAAAATGTACAGAATTTATTTACTCAATTTTTATTTTCATCTGAAAGGTTAAAAAAATGAAGGCAGCAGAAATGTTTTGGGAACGTTTGTCGCACCTTATCTTAAGCTCAGGTAAAACATGCTCACAGTTGGTCCTAATTCCTGATCAGTGGCAGAAGTCAGCAGCAGTGTGGTATTAATGGAAGGTGTGTCTGTAATATCAGAGTGATGTTGATGTTAAGAGACAGAAATAAAGAGAGATGATGAGTTTTAGGCTAACATATAAAGGCTAACACATTTATAAAATACAGCGAGGGCCTGAGCTTCCCACCAACTTCTCAGCTGCCCAAACTTTTATTTACTTTGTATTATTAGACTTCTTTTGTGTCTATTATTAGACTCTGAATTACTGTCCAATATTTTGTCACGTTCACTTTTTTATTTGTTTTTTGGGGGTGGGGGTAGATATGTTTAAAAAAAAATCACAGTGCACTGGTCAATTTAGAAATATACAGCTTTTTTAAATACCAATTTTCATACCAGATTCCATTTATTTTCTTTTACTTTACTTTGTCATTGTTGAATTGGAAGATGAAGCTTTGCCCCAGTCCAAGGTGCAAAGAACTCTGGAGCAGGTTGTCATCAGGGATGACTCGCTGTATTTATCTTTCCCTCCATCCTGACTAGTCTTCTAGTTCCTGCTGCTGAAAAACATTTCCACAGCATGATGCTGGCACCACCGCTTGGTTTGTACTCATAGTGACACTATCAACCATGGGACAATAGTCAAGTCAAGTTGAGTTTTATTGTCAACCCAATAATATACACTCAAACATACAGTGGGATAAAATATCGTCCTCCTGGATCGAAGGTGCAAAGTGTAAAAAATCTGAAAAAATTTGAATATACATATATATACATATACAACTATACAGAAATAAGATAAGTACAATAGTGTTGTACTCTTAGTTTAAGTAGAAAACAGGAATAAATAAATACAATACACAGAGTCAAACAGTGCAATACCGAATAGTGCAACTATTGGAAGTGAGAGGAGAGTGTTATGCAAAGTGTTATGTAGTCCAAGAAGTGTGTGGAGAAGAGAGTCCAGTGTGGAGGAGCCGGAACGCTATTGGACAATCTCGCCGACCTGCTCCTGATAGTTCAGAGTCCACTTCCGGATGATGGGGTGATGCAGGTCAGCCATGATGCTGATAAGAATCATCAGCCAATAAGAATTAAGGAAGCAGTTACATTACTGTGCAATATCCTAAAACCAGACTGGGAAGAAGATGTAGTATTTTCATCCAGGTAACTCTTAAGCTGATTATATACCAGCCTTTCAAGAACCTCAGCTGAGACACAGAGTTTAAAAATTGGTCTGTAATTATTGACCATTGAAGAATCATTACTTTTCAGTAGCGGGAGTACGAAGGCGCAATTCCACATCTCCAGTAATGTATTCTGTTGTATGGAAAATTAAAAAAATAAAAATCTGACTTAGCTATGATACTTGCAGCCAGGCCCAAGAAGAAAGGAGACAGACTGTCCGGACAGGTTGACTTTTTAGTGTTGAGGTTCTTCAAAGCCTTGCATGCTTCTTCTCCCATAAAAGGTTTAAAGGAAAAAGTATTAGTTATCAGGGCACTGCTAGAAAAGTTGTATGCAAGAATTTTCCCATCCGATACTGTGCTAAACAAAGAACAAGAAGCAACAAAGTTTTTGTTAAAACAATTGAACATTTCAGTTTTGTCTGACACAGGAGTGGAGTCAATAATGAAGTGAGGAGGTAGCTCAGAGGAATGAGAGCTGGCAGAGACTTTATAGTTTGCCAAAATCTCCGGTCATCAGTGGTTAAGGTCAAAAAATAGTCACATTTGGCCATCCCGATGGAGGGAGTAAACCGATTACCCAACTGATGAGTCAGACTTTCTCGTCCAGGCCAGGTTTCTCTGGTTCTCTTATCATGTGTCATGTGACCTGAAAGTCAGCTGACACAAGTTGCGTGTGGGTGTTGAAGCGCTTGGGAAGGGATCTCAAAACTGTTGTAGGTGGTTGACAGTTGTGGTTCAATATTGGCTGTTCCCTCTGTTCAATATCGGCCATTCACATCAGCTTCTTTCACGCCTCATCAATTTCTTTTTCTTTCTTTCTTTCTTTCTTTCTTTCTTTCTTTAATGCTTTGCTCTATCATCCTGCATTTTTACTGATTTGGTTCACACCATGCTTGACAAAAACATGGATGGTGTATTAGTTGCTCCATTTAAACACAAGCAGGTGTCTGAGAAAAAAAACACTTTATTAATAAAAGATATGTTGGTGTACAGCTGTCGTGCACTTTCATCACTTTGTAGGAGATGTTCAATAGCACACTTTCCTGTACGATCAGAATATACACTACTGTTCAAAAGTTTGGACACACCTTCTCATTCAATGCTTTTTCTTTATTTTACTACTTTCTACATTATAGATACAAACTGAAAAAATCTAATATCTGAAGATATATGGAATTATGTAGCAAAGAAAACATTGATAAATAACTCTAAATATGTTTTATATTTTAGATTCGTGAAAGTAGCCGCCCCCTGCTTTGTTGACAGCACTGCAAACCCTTGGCCTTCTCTCAATGAGCTTCATGATGGAGTCACCTGAAATGGTTTTCATGACACAGGTGTCTTGTCAGGGTTCATCTGTGCCTTCTTGTCCCAACCCCATTACCCCATTGTTGTGCAGAAGTGAGGTTGCTACACAGCTGACAGGCTTATTTAACAACTGTTAGAAATCATATTATAACAAGAACTAATCAGCAAAGTAAAGAGAAATGGCAGTCCATCATTACTTTAAGAACTGAAGGTCAGTCAGTCTGGAAAATTGCTAAATCTTTGAATGTGTCCCCAAGTGCAGTCGCAAAAACCATTAAGCTGTATAATGAAACTGGCTCATATGAGGACCGCCCCAGGGAAAGGAAGACCAAGAGTCACCCCTGCTGCTGAGGATAAATTCCTCTGAGTCACTGGCCTCAGAAATCACAAGTTAACAGCACCTCAGATAAGAGCCCAGATAAATCCAGATAAATGCCACACAGAGTTCCAGTAGCAGACTCATCTCTACATCAACTGTTCAGAGGAGACTGCAGGAACCACTACTAAGGAAAAGCAACAAGCAGAAGAGATTTGTTTGGGTCAAGAAACACAAAGAAAGGACATTAGACCAGTGGAAATCTGTGCTTTGATCTGATGAGTCCAAATTTGAGATCTTTGGTTCCATCCACTGTGTCTTTGTGCGACACAGCAAAGCTGAATGGATGCGCTCTACATGCACGGTTCCCACAATGAAGCATGGAGAAGGTGTGATGGTGCTTTGCTGGTGACAATGTTGGTGGATTTATTCAAAATTGAAGGCACATTGAACCAGCATGGCTACAGCAGAATCCTGCAGCGACATACCATCCAGTTTGCCTTTAGTTATACCATCATTTATTTTTCAACACGACGATGAACACAAACACACCTCAGGCACATCTCACTGAATGCCTTCAGTTAGAATCTACAATGTAAATAGTTGTGAAAATAAAGAAAAAACATTAAATGAGAAGGTGTGTCCAAACTGCAAGTGTACATGAATGTGTAAAATAGATTAAGTAAAGTGTAGTTAATCCATTCAGGTGTGTGTGTGTGTGTGTGTGTGTGTGTGTGTGTGTGTGTGTGTGTGTGTGTGTGTGTGTGTGTGTGTGTGTGTGTGTGTTTTCCTTTCTTGTTTAGGAATACAGTCTCTCAGACAGCTGCTCACTTTCACCTCACAAGTTTCTTTCTTAGGAGTTGATCAGCTGATAGGTTTGCAGCACCATTACAGCCCCACCCAGTGGAAGAACACAGCCATTACCACCAATCAGAAGACTCTTTAAATATGCCTGTGTAGGTCTCAGTCATCCAGGTCATCGTAGTCTAAGGAACTTGGAAACAAATCAACTGGACAGGAAGGGAAGGCTCCTTAGAAGACCCTGTGAAACATCGTGGGTCAGCTATTAATTATCTGCAGCTGTATATCAGGCAATACTTACAGATGCATACAATTAGAAATCTTCATTTCTTCATTTCTTCAGTGAGTTCTAAACTTTTTTTTAAACCTCAGAAACTCTAACCTTCTCTGGGAAGATCTTTTTTACCCCAATCACGGATTATTATCATTAGATGGCAGATGTTAATTTGCTGTTTTACTAAAACGTCTGAGGTTGTTTATAGCTTATCTAACTTTTTTGAAATATGCTGACATCAAATTCTAAAAAAAAAACAACAGATATCTTTTCACATGTTTCATGTGTTCTCAGTAAAATAAAAGCATTCGATGATTGGCAGATCATTGCATTCTGCTTTTATTTACATTTTACAGAGCTCCATTATTTTTAGTAACTACCAGGTCAAACAGCAGAGACAGGTCTATACTTTCATAGTCACTAGCCATCCATCAATCCATCATCATCCATCATCCTCTCAGCCATTCTCTATCCATACTTGTACTGCTTGTCTTGTTTGGGGTCCTGGGTAAGCTGGAGTCTAAGCTATCAAGGGGTGAGGGAAGATCACAGGTTAGTGATTCATGCATTTCAATTCAATCCAGTTCAATTCAATGTAACTTTTTTTCAAGGTGCTTTATATTGTAAGGTAAAGACTCTACAATACTACAGAGAAAACAAAGAAAAGCCAACAATTATATGACCTGCTATAAGCGATCAGAAACTGTAACAGGTGATTTCCAGCCTTAAACATAAGGTTTAAGGAGCTCTTCATGCACCAACTTGCATCAGTAAACTTTTACATCCATAGGTACCCAGGATGTTCCTGAGGTCATCTAATCAGGGCCTACTGGCTGTGCATCATACAAGGCTGAGTCAGAGCTTTTGCAATAGTGGCCCCCAGACTCTGGAACGCTCTCCCCCCGAGGTTCAGATCTGTAGACTCAAAGTCACTTTTAAAACACAGCTAAAAAGTCATTTCTTAGGTTTGTGTTTCTGGTTAACTCTTTTTCATGTTCAGGTATTTTGTTGTGAAGCACTTGTTGCCTAGTTACCATGGTAATTAAATTATCTTTAGTTCTTGTTTACCTCTTCACTGGAAACGGTCAAAATATCCCCTTTGATTAAATTGCATTAAGGAGGAACTCAGGGACCAATAAAGAGTGAACTAAACTTTCATCATTGAGCCCTTCTAGCCCCACCAATTGTTGTTAGCCCCGCCCTGGGCAACAGAACCAGCAGCACAACCAATAGGAAAGTGGTGGACAGCAGTTGCCATAGTGATGGAAGCGGGGCTCAGCCAGCCCTCCGTGCGACCAACCATCATCCACAGCCTCCTTCCCCAGCCACAGCTTCCCGTCCTGGGCTGCGTCTGCTGCTGACAGGCCCTCTCTGCGACCGCAGCTCCAGGAGGAGGAGGAGGAGGAGGTGCAGGCCTTCACTCCCAGGAAGGTGGCCAGGTCCAGGTCCAGAGCTGCGGCGCCTCCTCTGGGTGAAGGCGTGTTCTGCCGGCACTGAGGACACGGGATCCACACCTGTGGAGCACAGGGGAGTGACTACAGACACACAACTTCTGTACCAGACCCCTCAACTTTATGTCTGTCTGATTAACCCCTCATCTGCTCATCCCTGACCTCTCAAGTGTGTCAGACATCACCTGTGGACACAGCTCTAATTCAGTTTTTAACTGCTGCTGCTCACATTTGCATGCCTGTTACTCTTCCACGTCCTTCGCTTCTCACAAACTCAGATAAGTGTCTGTGATGTCATCAGTCACCTGTTCGTTGATGACTGTGTTCAGTCTCTTCAGACACGCCTGGCAGAAGGTGTGGCCACAGTGTAGTCGCCTAGGCAGCCGCTTTGCCAGGTCGTAGCTTCCGAAACACACAATGCACACCAGATCCTGCCTCCTCAGTGACATCATTGTCTCCAAGGCAACAGAGGCTGGAGGAGGGGGAAGAGGCTGACAGGTGACTTCTTCCTCCTCATCTTCTTCTTTTCTGTCATCAGACATTTTTATCTGATTGAACGAGAAGAAAAGGCCATCCATATTAAACCAATCACAGAATCCACCTGAGCCTCCAGTGTTGGGAAGGTTACTTTTGAAATGTATTCCATTACAGATTACAGAATACATGCCCCAAAATATATTTTGTAACATATTCCGTTACGTTACTCAATGAGTGGATTACTTAATATATTATCATGCTTTTTACAACTACATGAATGTACTATTGCTGTGTGATTTATTACTTTTACTGAAGGTTACTCGCCATACCAATACCAACTAGATTTTTAAATCTTAATATAAATGAGTAACAGTAGGGTGGACATTAGTAAGGCTGCACTTTTTGCAGCGATCTCATATAGAAAACTATTCCGCGCGTATATAAAACAGGTCCGCGGCTCCGAACCGTAAAGGCATAAAACCGTAAAGAGATCTCTGGCTAATACGTTGGGTTCCGTGTTGGGCTTGTAGCCGAAAACTGGATTTACTTTGTTGTCAGGGTCAACTTTGTATATATATATATATATATATATATATATATATATTATATATTTACATGCTTCCATCTCCTGTTTCTGGTTGGTGACATCTCTTACTTTTCGACTCTTTCTCCTTCCCTCGCGCTCACAGACTCATCACGGGTATGGCAGTCCATTCTCCCTGCAGCACGGACTACACTGCCCATGAGGCTACTTTCTTTAGGGCAATGCCTGTAACACTCTGCCTATTGCCTTCATATTAAATCATTTTTGTGAATAACTTTTTAAAATATTTCTTCACGTCATTATGCGGGCCGCAAGTAGAGGTGACATGGGCCACAGGCATTAGAGCCTCTTAATGCGTGTTTTGTTTGGGTTTCCACCGGCGTGGACACCAAAAATATAGAGTTCATAGCCTTATGAAACAGGAAAATACCGCCGTGTAATCCATTCATTTCAACAAAGTAACTGTATTCTGAATACCATCGTTTAAAACGGTAACTGTAAGGGAATACAGTTACTCGTATTTTGTATTTTAAATAGGTAGTGGCAGTACACGTATTCCGTTACTCCCCAACACTGTGAGCCTAAGAAACACCTGATTTACACCAAAACTTTAGTTTATTTAATGAAGTGTTTGATCTTTGGTTTCTGGTTTCTGAATATTCATTTATTTAGCATTGTTCATGGTGTAGTCTTTGTATTTCTAGTTTCTTGGCTATTTTCTGTAGTTTCTAGGATTTTGATTTTCTTCGGTACCTCTTCTGGGTTCCACGTGTCATGTCTAGTCCCCCATATCTCTATGTTCATGCATCTCCTGTGTCCAGACAGCGTTCCCGTTCTGTCTCCCTAGTCAGTTATGTTCTCATGTCTGTTTCTTCCCCAGTCACAGCGTCAAGTCTGTGTCTTAGTGCGTGTCTCACATTTCCTGTTTTATTTTGACAGTTCCAAGTCCTGCATTCAGTTTTGCTTCCTCCCTGTCTGCTTATGTTAGCTCTCTCCCAGCTGTGTTCCCCATGTGGTTCTACTTCCCTCGCTACCCCTCTGTGTATTTAAGCCCTTTGTCTTCCTCTGCTTGTTGTTGTGTTGTCCCACTAGCTGTGTGTTTCTCGGCTCCCTAGTTTATTCCCAGTTGTTTATTTCTGAGTATTTGGTTATTAGTGCTTCTATGTTTAAATATCGTTATTTCAGCAATGTAGCTGTCTCCCTTAGTTCACTCTTTTGTTTTGAGTCCTGCGTTTGGGTCCTGAACTTGCCTGCCATGCAGCACTCATGGTGACTTTATCTGTTCTGTTATCAGGTTTCTCTTAGTCTCCAGGGTCAGTGAACCAATAAAGATAAAGCAATAAAGGAGAAATACGCTCTCTTTCTCATCCCTGTCAGTACCCTTGCTGTAGCATTTTGGATCAACTGAAGGCTTGTTAGGGAGTTTTTAGGACATCCTGATAATAATGAATTACAGTAGTCCAGCCTAGAAGTAATAAATACATGAACTATTTTTTCAGTGTCACTCTGAGACAGAATCTTTAGTGATATTGTGAAAATCGAAGAAAGCAGTCCCACATATTTGTTTAATATGTACATTGAAGGACATATACTGGGCAAAAACCATGATATGTCACAGGTTACTACTGGCAACAGTAATGCCCTGCAGAATAAGTATCTGGTTAGATACTGTATTTCTATTCTATTTAGGACCGAGTAGAGTAACCTCAGTTTTATCTGAATTTAGAAGCATAAAATTTGAAGATGATCCCATGGTGGTTGGGCTCATCTCTGATGGAGATGAGACAGTGTACAGGGTGGAGGCAGAGAATTTGTCCTGCTGGTGCTCACAAAATAACCTGAAGCTGAACGTCCTTAAAACCAATGAACTCATAATGGACTTCAGGAGGCACAGACAGGTCCACTCCCCTCTCATTATAAATGGTGAACTGGTGGGATTGGTCCCCACGTTCAGGTTTCTGGGCATCTCCACTGTACTCTCCTGGACCCACAACACCATCACCCTTGTGGCTGAACGTCCTCCATGTCCTGAGAAAGAATAACCTGGACTCGAAGCTGCTGCTGGTCTTCTACCGCTCCTCAGTGGAGAGCATGCTCTCCTCATGCCTGGGTGTTTGGTACGCAGGGGCCACGACTTAGAACAGGAAGGCTGCACAGAGGGTAATTAACACCGCCCCAAAAAAAACCACCAAAAAAAACAACAACCAAAAAACACATTGTCTGCCCTCTGCCACCCCTGGAGGCCATTACCAGATCCTCCTGTCTCAGGAAAACCAGGGCCATCACAGGTGACCCCTAGCACCCCAGCCACAACAGGCATTAGACACATTAGATGTTGTGCAGTTTGCAGTAAATGGTGTGCCAGAGAGTTTGAAATTCCCATTTGTGACTTATTTAAATGTTGTTGGCTTCTTGAAAGTGAAAGTCTTACAAAATGCATATTCCATAAGGCCAGCAAAAAAAAAAACCAAAAAACCAAAAAACAAAAAAACTCCTGTTCACAACTGTCAGTCAGAAAACTGACAGTGCCTCTTTGTAACATCCTCAGGCTCCTTTTTCCAGTCATTGATTCTGCTCTGAATATTTCTCCATCTTCTTGTATTAATAGTTCTTCAGAAAGATTTTTGCAGTTTTTTAATCAATAAGATAAAATGGCTTTGATCTATGATGGCCCTGCCTTCACCTGCTCTTCTGTCTTTGATAAGTTTGAGCCTGTGTTTTGATCAGGTGGAGAAACTATGAAAATGGCCTGATGATCTTGTCTAAATGATGTTGTTTCAGCTCTTTAAAACACTGAAACTGCACATTTAAAAGTGGTGACTCAGCTGTTCTTTTGCTTTTGGATCTGACAGTTTGATACTGTTGACTACAGCATGTTGCTCTCACGAGTGGAGCATTGCACCATTAAGGGCATTCTACTAGAGTGGTTCAGGTCATACCTGTGTGACAGGAGTTTTTCTGTGAACTTTGGAGATTTTACATCTTCATCATTCTCCCTTATTTGTGGAGTTCCTCAGGGATCTATATTGGGGCCAATTTTATTATCTGTTTATATGCTGGCTCTAGGTCTAATTTTCGTAAAATATCAAATTTGTTTCAATTCGTACGCTGATGACACTCAGATCTATCTTCAACTGAAGGGATGGTGTTCTGCTCCACTAGAACCCTTACTTCCGTGCCTGGATAGCCTCCAAATTGCTTAATAAAAACTGAAGTGATAATGTTTGAACCATGTGAGCAATATTTCATATTGATATAAGTTATTTTGTACTCCTGTAAAGCACTTTGATCAACGTTCCTGTTGTAATTACATGTTCGAACTTTAACTGAACAGATTCCACAGACAGACATTTCACACTTTACTTTAAAAACCAGCCCCTTAATATTACTTTTAAACCATTTGTGGAAAACCTCCAAAACCTCCACTGTGCCCTTTTCCTCTGGGCTGACTAAAGCAGCATATATATGCAGAGTGTCACAGTTGGGGAAGCTAACTACATGGAGTGAGGAGGAGGACCCAAGTGCAGACACGCGAGAACAAAAATCTTAACAGAAAGTGAGCTGCTTTTAACAGTACAAAACAAAGGGCAAGGCAAACTAATCCAAAACTAAACATCAACCTGAACTGGGTAAACTAAAATAGAACATGAAAAACCCTGACATGGACATGAACAAAGCTAGACATGAATACATGAAACAACAGATGGCCTGACAATGAATGAATCATTGATCAGTTTCGTGATTGAATTAGCAACTTTCAAGCTGAAGTAGTACGGGACAAATCGCGTTCATTTTCACCTCAACTTTAAAGTATGACCTCGTCGGCTGTAATTGGTCCAGCCCAGAGTCAATCATGACCAACTGGCCAAGCCACCACCATTCATTTATACCGTTTAAAAAAAAAAAAAAAAAGAAAAAAAAAAAAAAAGGAACCCTATCGGCCCATAAAAACGAAAAATCACAAGTGGCCCACCGGGCAAATGCCCAGTATGCCCAATAGCCAGTCCAGCCCTGCCAGCCATCGAAGTTGAACTTTCTGTACCATCTGTCCAGCATCCCCTGTTATGGCCAAATGGCCGGTGTGTTGTGGAGTGGACCTAAAAGCAGACTCAGAAGGGAAAGAACTGAACTTTAACAAAAAGCAAGCCGTTTATTCAGGCTGGTGGAAAAATACAAAAGCAAATGGCAAAATCAAACAAGAGGAAAAAAAAAACAAAAACTTGAGCATGAACTCCAGTGACTTTGTCACTGGACACCTGCTCCAGCCTACCATACTGACCTAAAGGTTTGATTGTTGGCAAAGAACACTCCTCTTCGTACTGAGTCAAAAAAGTTGGCTCCGAGTTTCATTGACCCATTTGAAATGGACTCAATGGTCAACCCTGTCACTGCTCAATTGAATTTGCTGAGAAATATGAAGATTCAGTGTCCTTAATATCTCCCAGCTAAAGCCGGTCCAGACCAGTCCATTGTGGGTTAGGGTTAATCACACTCTTGATCTTGTTCTGACAGATGGCATAGAAACTGAACTTTTAATGGCATTTCCTGAAAAGCATTTTTTGGCTGATCATTTCCCAAGAACGTTTACAATACACAGCAGTGAGGAATAGAGGACTAGATGTCATCACAGTAGCACTTTCTGAAAGTGCTGTGATTAGGTTTAAGGATATAATTCACCCATTCGTATCTTCTTTAACACCTTGTGCCAACACAGACCAGATCAGCTACCTGAAAGCTACTCCAACAGAGGTACTTTTTCCACCATGTATGACTCTGGATATTGTAGCTCCTGTGAAAAAGAAAGCCTCAAATCAGAAGTACTAGACTCCCTGGTATAACTCTCAAATGTGCACCTTAAGGCAGATAACTCGTATGCTGGAAAGGAAATGGTGTGGTCATTTAGAAGATCATATTTAGTCTGGAAAAATAGTTTTCTGCTTTACAAAAAAGCCCTCCGTAAAGCTAGACCATCTTACCACTATCATTGTCATCATTTTCTTTAAAATGGAATTTTAGTGGACAGAGAAAGGTCTTCTCTAACATGCAAGGGTGAGTTATTCCATAATTTAGTAGCAACGATAGAAAAGGCCATGTCCCCTCCGAGCTTCCTACCGGATCTCAGTACTTCCAGGAGCAGCTGGTTAGCTTTACTGAGAGACCGGGTGTGTGGGGCTGAAGAAGCTCAGAGAGGCAAGATTGTGAGAACATTTAAAAACAAGAATTTTAAAATGAACTCCAAAACACACAGGCAGCCAGTGCAGTCAGGCCACGACAGGAGTTTCATGCATGCCTGTTAGCAGTCGTACAGCTGCAACTAGTAATGACTAGGGATGGGTACCGGTGTCGCACCGGTTCTGACATAAACGGTAGTAACCAGACCGAAAAGCAGCGCACATTTCGGTGCTTTATTTCGGTGCTTTTTTTTCCTGAGCTGTGATACACTTCTAGCCAATCATTTTACGTTTCCGAGAATAGTAGGCGGGCCCAGGTACGTACGTTCTTTTAGAGCAAACTCAGCAGCCTGCAACAAGTGCTTTAAGCTGATACTGTGATACTGTCAAAGGAGGTAACACCTCAAATCCGATGAAACACCTGGCGACGCATAGCGTTTTTTTTTAAAAGCCCAGAAATGCGCCGTATTTGATAGCTTGCTGCGAGACCTCACACCGAGCGCATCTACTGCGGGTGGGTTGCCTGTTATGCAACATCCCCCAAAAACATGAAGAGTAGAGTCCTGGCCCCTAGCCCTGCCAGTGTAGCAGAAATGATGACGGATGATGATGGCAGCAGCAGCCGTTCTTCTCTGCGTGAGTAGCTAAATGTTGTTCGTGTGTAATTCACGTTGAGTAGGCTAACCACGTTATTACATTAATGCATGTAAGGTGAACTAGCAAACATCATCATAGCTACATGTGGCTGTCTTCTTGTTTGATGGCAGATACTCCCTTCACCCTGGCCAAAAAGGCTAAAATGACCAAAGAAAAAGTGGAAAACAGTTAAACATGAGAGGTTTTTGGACAAAGTTTGTGTTTTTTCCATTGTTTAAGCACTGCTTCCAGCCAAGAATCATACCATATATGCCCCATAGCTGCAGAAAAGGCTAACATTGTTATTTTTTTACAAAAAACAGCTGAGCATGAGAGGTTTTTGGACCAATTTTGTGTTCTCTATTCTTTAAGCACCGGTTTGAGCACCGTTTGAGCACCGGCACGTTTCAAAAGTACCGATTTGGCACCGGTATCGGATAAAACCTAAACGATACCCATCCCTAGTAATGACTTAATGAACTTCTTTACAAACACTTTTTAACTATTAGAGAAAAAATTACTCATAATTATCTAACGATGTTATGTACAGCTACTTTCAGTAGCACTGATAATTTATTATTTTTCTCTAATCGGTCTTTCTCAGTTACTTTCATTAATTACTTCCTATATAATATTCTATTAGAACGATTAGAGCATGTTGTAGGTTTTACAGGTACTGTATCATATCTAACAGAGTCCAATTTGTTTATGTAAATGGAGAGCCTTCTCACACTGAGGTTAATTATAGAGTTCCACAGGGTTCAGTGGTAGGACCAGTTCTGTTTACATTATACATGATTCCCTTAGATAGTGTTAACAGAAGGCATAGCATACATTTACCGTATTTTTCAAACCATAAGGCGCACAGGATTATAAGGCACATTAAGCGAAACAAAACAGTCAGATAAGTCAAACTTTACTCAACTCGTTCTTCTTGCTTCCTCCACTTCCTTACCATTGATTCATTAATGTTGAGTTCTCTCGAAGCTGCTCTAGTCTCATGTTGTCTCAGTATATTAATGACTAACCTCGTATTGTGGATGGATTATCTCAGTTGTTCTCCTGACTGACGTTTGGTCTTTTTACAGCATCCTGCCATGCGATTGCATTTGTTTCTAACCATCGGGAACCTTCATGTTAAATTTTATCGAGTGGAAAAAGTTAGCTTCACTGTGTTTGTTATGCTAACATAGCTGTGTCGCTAGCGATCAGTAGCACATCATTATATACCAGCTAGCCCAACTTCAGTAACCCTAAAAAAAAGTCACTGCTGTTTAGTTTTCTGTCTTCATTTATGTCGAGTCGAGAGTGATAGCAGAGCTGTACGTTTAAATTTTTCAGAAATCTTACTCAGAACATGCAATATCATGTTTAGGTGGAAAATAGCAAGCCAACTTCCTGCTAACATGTAACTCAGTTAAATTTAATAAATTCTGTTTTCATGGATGCCTGGATGTTAAACTTAATTGTTACACCTGGTAAAGCAGCAACACCGATAAATTTATTAAAGATGAAAGAATTTAGACAGTTTTTAACTCTCAGTGATGCCGCAGTGTTCGTTTGACTTTGGGACCGTCGTTTGACAGATTTGAGCGCCGTGTTTCACATAAAATCGGTTCGAGGTCAGTAAGCACAACCAGAATTCATACATAAGGCGCACTGTCAATTTTTGAGAAAATTAAAGGATTTTAAGTGCACCTTAAAGTACGGAAAATACGGTACACTGCTTTGCAGATGACATTCAACTTTATCTATTCATGAAGCCAGATAACACACACCAATTAGACTGCAGGAATGTTTTAAAGACAAAAAGGGGCCTGGGTGACCTCTAACTTTCTGCTTCTAAATTCAGATAAAACTGAGGTCATGATTCTCAGCCCTGAAAATCTTAGAAATATGGCATCTAACCAGATTCTTACTCTGGCATATATTGACATATTTTTGCATAATATCTCTAAAATTAGAAACATCCTGGCTCTGAGTGACTCCGAGAAACTAGTTCATGCATTTATAACTTCTAGGCTGGACTACTGTAATTCTTTATTATCAGGATTTCCTAACAACTCCCTGAAAAGCCTTCAGTTAATCCAAAATGCTGCAGCAAGAGTACTGAGAGGGACTAGAGAGAGTGTATATTACTCCCATACTGGCTTCCCTTCATCTGTTAAATTTAGAATCAAATTTAAAATTCTGCTCTTCAAATAGAGGATCTTAAATAATCAGACCCCATCTTATCTTAATGACCTTATAGTACCATATCACCCCAAATCAGCTTGCTTTAGACTGCTCAAGTTAAACTCTTTAAATTATATTCCCATCTGCACTGACTGTGTCACAGTCTGGCTGAGGCAGACTGTAAGGAGTGAAGAAGGTGGACCCAAGTGCGGACACACAAAATAACAAAACATATTATTAACTGAAAAACGAGCCGTTTATTAAAGGCTGGATTTAGTTTTCCCCCTTTCTAAATCATAATCTAAACTGGCTGAGCGAAACATAACAAAACCCTGGAACACGGACATAGACATACAGACCTGGCATGAATGGAGACTAGATAGAATAACAGATGCTCAAACAAAAAATGAATGAACACACAGAGACTAAAAGCACACAGGAGCTGATCATGGGAAGTGGAAACACATGGGAAAACAGCTGACACAAATGAACATAACGATGTCACAGAGGAAGAGTAAAACTAAACACAACGAACATAGAAACACAAGACCTCTTCAAAGTAAAACAGGAAACATGAGACGCAGACGTGGCAATACAATCTTGACAACCTGAAATCACAGACAAGAAATACATTAGACTAACCAGAAGACGTAAGTGTAACATAGCTAGATTAAACTTGAGGCAACTAAATAATTAACCTCGAACATTATCTTCAAAATATAGCAAAAGAGATCAAAACCAAATGAGAGCACTGGGTCACAGACCAGACCCTGACAGACTGTGTGAAAGTTAAACTTCAAGCGCTCACAATGACCACGTGTGATAACTGTATTTCATCACATCATGATTATCAAGACTGAGTGTATAACTCATACCTCCAGCAAAAGGTCAAAGTTGCAAACCACACCTGAGTACACCACACGCTCTCTGCATCATCATCACAGTTTTAATTCTAGACATCAGGGTACCAACGCTGGCTGCTCCTCTACAGATCTATCACACCGATGCTTTCATCCACTCACAGAAACCAGGTTCAGTCTTAGACTGTGAATGTTGCTATAAAACTAAAACTGAGCAGACCTGAAAAATACATTTGCATATCCTCTGTACTTACTATAAGGGCTCAAAAATCAAAACCCTATTTTTGGGTTTATTTGCATTTCACCTCCTACGTTCTGATTGATTGGAACAGAAACCCACCTGGTTTTACCTTTTCCAGATTTTGTCCTTCACATCTTCTCCTTTTCCTCTTTTATTTTTTTGTCTTTATCTCTTTAATCCTCTTATTTTCTCTCTGGTGTTGTTCTTCAGTTCTTCTGTTGTCTCTTATTGGTTTGTATCTTCCTCGTGTTGTTTTACTTTTTTTATTCCTGTTTCTTAAGCTTTCTCTTGTTGTTCTCTCTGCTCCTTTATTTGGTCTTTGTGTCAATTTTACTCCTTCCTCAGAGAGAGACTCGTCTTTATCAATAATTCATCCTGTTTGGTGTCGACTCGCAGCTCTCTCAGAGTCAAATAACACACCAATCTTAAAAGCATAAAACATGAAGACTGCACAGCTGTTTAAATCAGTATTCATTAGTTACACAGTGAAAATAAACACATAGAAAATATAACAGGTCAAATCTAAAAACTCATCAGTAAGTACTGACAGTGAAAATAAAAACTAGTTTCAGGAAAGAGACAAACTGAAACTTCTTACATGAAAAAACCCAACAATTTCACCTGTAATCTGATCAGCCAATAGTAAGTAAAGTAAGTAAAATTTATTTATATAGCACTTTTTAAGACAAAAACGCTGTTACAAAGTGCTTCACATGAAGACATGTCAAACAAACAATATAGCAACATAGAGGAAATATAAAAGCATATCAAACAAGCAATAGTACAATATAAATACAATAGAAAGTACAACTATTTTCTGGTTTCTGTGTCAACCTATCAGGTTACAGCTCAGTATAAACTAAGGTCGCCTAGCAACAGAGAGAGTGAGCAAGAGAGAAAGAGTTGGAGATGAGAGGAGGAGCCACATAAGAAGGATGAGCCTGAGGAGGAGGAGGCAGCTGGTGTACAGAGGAGTGTTTATGTTTCACCTGCAGTTTTTTGTTCTGAACCCCTGTCTGCACACCTTTAGGGCCACATGAATTTTTCTCTGAGTGAGAAAAACGCTGCACACACACAGAGAGATACTTGTAACTTCAGCCAGACAGAAAAAAACATACGACCAGAGTTCTTTTCAGAGCAACCTGTTTCCTGTGAGCAGGTTTGGAGTGCCCCCTGCAGGTCTCTCTGGGTTTGACATCTCATCGGTCACATTCTGATGTTACAGGAAACAATACCACTGTCTCAACTCAGCAGCTCATTCAGAGGTTCAGAGAGAAACTGGAACTGTGTGAGTGTGTGAGTAAATCTAGTGAAGGTGAGGAGCTCACCTGACTGATCACCGGACTCCTTCTTTCACTGTTTCCTCTTCTTTGTTCATCTCAGAGAGAAACTAAAGTGACTTTTCTATAAATATCTGATGCTCAGACTGGACTTCCTGTTTTAGCATTAGCCCTGAGGTGACTCTGAGAGACCTCAGGATCATAGCCCAGCATTTCAGACCCTCACTTGCAGATCGATAGAAAAGATGCGATTCTAACAGGGGATTGTGGCTACAGGTTTAGAGTAGATTAAATCCACCTGGGTGTCACCTGAATGCTGCTTCAAATAAACAAGGCAGGAAACTCCTTACAGACTCTAATTAGGCCTAACTATTTCACATCAGATTTAAATGAGTTTCATGAATGTTTTAAACTCTTAAATTTGGGGTTAAATTCAAACTTAAACTCAGACTGGGCCCTCATTGAACTTTGACTCCTTTGGTCCAACTGTCCTTTTTTGTGTGTTTTTCTAACACTTCTACCGTCTTTGGTGAACATATAAAGCTCTGTGAATAGCACGTTGTTTTTAATAGGGAAACACCGTACAGGAAAGTGTGACTGCAATACAGAAGAAGAAACAATAGAACATGTTTTAATGCATTGTCAGAAATATGATGCTGAAAGAAGACAATTGATCAAAAAGCTTGGTGATATGAAAAGTGAAACTGGACTTATTTACTTTTGCAAATATGTGATGTCTTGATAAACCGAGAAGATATTTGAAGTTTACATTGAAGCTAGATATTGAAGCTACATTCTCGCCTGAAAATATGTTAAAAGTTTTTTTTGTGACCCAGAAAGAGAAATATTTCAAACTCTTAAGCCGTGCTCCTCTGCCATTGCCACGTTTGAAAAGTATTTTGATGCTTGTATAAAAATATTATAAATAATAATTTAATTAATAAAGTATTGACAAGACTAATAAGAGTAATATTACAACTAAGTAGCTGCCGTCATTGTTGGAAACTGGAATTGGTTGGGCCGTGCTATGAATTCTGGGATAGGTTGGGCCACGAAGGATACACCCGACCCATCCTTCAAATTTGGGGAAATGAAGGACGCATTTGTCAGCTGCATTTGGAGCAGCCTTTGAATTGGGACAGCCTTCGTCGTGTCGCTGTGACGTAACCGGCCTTCAAATGCGGCCTCCGATGGATGCAGCCCCTGAGTTGAGACACAGCCGTAGGCAACGTGACACACTTAACTTGGAATACACTAAGGTAAGAAACACAAAGATGAGACTAAGGGAACAGGATGTAAACTAATAATCCTAAAGTCTTTTATGACTAAATTAAAAATCTCAAATAATATAGTAGGGAACTAAAAAGAAATTGAAAAACTTCTAAACACAAGGAAATCAATCGTAATTAAATTAGAATCAATAGAAACAAGCCCACTTCTTCAAATCAAAACAATAATGAATTAACAATATTCAAAACATGAAACACTGGGTAAGAGACTCAGAACCATGAAAAAAATACATTTTTGAGTTATGGTATTAATTAAACAAGAAAACTATTCAATACCTATGTCTGGCAGGTCTGAAAATATTGAGGCCTGGGTGTGGAAGTGAAACCTATCTCGGTTTTCCAAAAAATATGTTTAATTGCCATAAATTTATGATTTATCAAGAGGGGCAATCACTTTTTAGACTGTTCTTTCTCCTTTTTCCCCTTAATAGCTGAATTCATTATTTAAAAACTGTATTTTGTTTTTACTCAGGACAATCTGAAGGTGAAGCTTCAGTGAAAATAACTGTGGAGAGAATTCAGTGGATAACCTGCCTGCTCCTCTGCAAATGTCACTCTGGAAATTCTGCCTTACAATACTACCTGTTTATCCTCTTTGCCTGCAATAAAACCTAATATTTCATCCCAACGTCCTGTTTGAGTCCAGGTCAGAGTCAGGTGTAACAAATGTCTTCCATTACCTGAAAAGTAACAACAATTATCGATTTTCTTCCTCTTACCCAGGGCAGGGGCAGCAGAGGCCCTCCCTCTCCCCAGCCACATCCTCCAGCTTATCTGGGGGAACACTGGGGCTTTCTCAGGCCAGCTGACAGATATAATATCTCCAGCGTGTCCTAGGTCTGCCTTTGTCCAGGAATGTCTAGCTCCTTTCAGTGCGGAGGACTCGTGGCTCTACTCTGAGCCCCTTCCGGATGGCTGAGCTCTACACCTTACCACACTGAGGGTCCAAACCACATCATCTGCAAAAAGCAGAAATTAGACTCTGAGGCCACCAAAGTGGAAGCCTTTATCCACCTGCCAATGCCTAGAAATTCTGTCCATAAAACTATGAACAGAATCTGCGACAAAGGGCAGCTCTGAGTCCAACACCCACCGGAAATGAGTCCGACTTACTGCCTGTGATGCGGACTAAGCTCCTGCACTCCTGCAACAGTTGTACATGGATCGAATGGCCCATAGCATGAGGGCATTCGCCCATACTTTTGAAGCATCCCCCACAGGACACTCCAAGGGACACAGTCGAATGACCTGTTTCCCAACCTGAAGGCATGCTCTCATTCCCTTTCATAGAGAATTCGTATACATCTTCTCCTTAAAATTCATGAAAGGGTCCAAAGGTTCAATTTTCAGGGACACTTTTGAAAAATATAAACTAAATGTTAATTCCTAGCACATTTCATCCCATTTTATTTGATAATTTATTTTTATTATTATGATTTTTTAATATATATAATTTGATTATTGTCAGTATATACTGTTGTATCTTTCTTTCTGCTTTGTTTCATCTGCACTTGTCTGCTTGTAACACTGATTATGAATGATGTACTGTACTGTGCCATGTTTTTGTTATTCAATAAATGCATTACAAACCCCCCCAAAACTCACTGCACACATGCAGCATGATCCGTGCACGTCTGCCAATTCATGCACCCATGCTTGATGATGTAAGTGAACGAAAAGAAAGCCAAGTATTTTTAGAGATTTGTACCAACAGGAAGCTCTGAAAGTGAAAAAGATGTTTGTAAGTCAAATGATTGCTGTTTACTCAGGTTTAGATTCAGACATTTTAAAATAATTTACATCTTCAAATAATTTTTTTTATTTGTGTTTATGTTTTGGTGCACACATTTGTGACACAAGCCATTGTACAGAGTTATACATCTTAGTTTATGCTTGTGGATCAAATCAAAGGTCGCAGATCCAAATTGGGCAGGGTTCTGCCTCCTATCAGCTCCGATCACAATATATGATCAACTACATCATCAATAATTGTTTCATTGTTAACAGTAAAATAATTAAATGGTGACTTTATATTTTAACAATAATTAATGATGATTATCATAAAATCTGTAATGATTGATTCTAAAAATCAGAGAAATGTTTGGCTCGCTGTTACTGAGACTTTAATGTTGTGCGAGCAGCCACAGAGATGAAGTTTTACATTTAAAATTTTATTCCACATGATGACCTGTGCTCTGATTGCTTCATTTGATTTGCATAGTCACTGTGATGAAAACAGAAAAAAAACAAGAATAATGCCAATTATGTGTCAAATATAAAACAACAAATAACAAAAAAAACACAAACACAAATGTTCATCATCATCAAGAAAAACAAACAGTATAATTTACAGCTGCTTTTTTACAACCTGATAAAAAATATTTTTAGATCAGTTCATTTGGAGTTCGTAATGATCAAGAACTTTTGTAATAATCAATAAAGTTTCAATCATTGAATTGAACATTTTAAAGATTTTTCAGCTGAATTCTGAATGTTTACAAAATTCAAACATCACTATATAACCATGTAGAACATTGGAGAACAATCCTCTGTCTGATATTAGATATAATCAGTTATAATCCAACATATTGATTATATCCAGTAACACTATAAAATCATACCTAATGTTGTTTACAGGAAAAACATCAAAACTATAGGTTTCTTGACAAAGGCACAGAAGTGAAACTGCGGTTCAGTGGTGGCCATTTTGTGTCTAAAAATCATCTCCCCAATATTTTTTTATATGTATTGATATAAAACTGCCAGTAAAAAAATAAAATACCATCAAGGGCAAAAAAAACCCAGGACCCCATAAAGACCCCGAGTCCCAAAAGTCCCTGTGATCCCCGAAGTCCGCAGGGCACCACAAAGACGCCATGACCCCTCAAGTGTTTGTAACCACACAAGTCCCCATGGCCTCTGAAATCCCAGTTCTGGGTAGGGATGGTGGTGAGGGGTGGAGGTTTGAGCTTCACAAACATGTAAGTGAAGTATTTGAGACACAAAATGGCCACAGCGAGAAAACATCCTCCAGTTCATGAAATTTCCTTCCCTCCTTCCTTCATTGTTTCCTCATTTCCTTCCATCCTTGTTTCCTCTAGAAGAGCAAATAAATAAATCTGAGCCAGTCACAATCCTTCTACTGTTATGACATCACGCTCTGCAGCGATGATGTCACTTCTTTCTCCTGCAACGGTAGCAGCAGGCACGGCAGCTCCCCCCTTCATCATCCCCCCCTCCATCCACCTTCACCGTGTATGGTGGGGGGGCGGAGCTCGACACTTGGTACGGGTTCTCATTGCTGGTAATAACCATTGGATTGGCTATCACTGTGGAGTCACTGGAAGAGTGGAGCTTAGCCCGTGGAATAGTTACCTGACCGTAGGGGTTCTCCAGAGAGACGTTGATATTTGAGGACATGCTGACACGTCACAAGACGGTGAGGCTAAAATTATGTCCAATCAGGCAGCTGGCCAATCAGTTAATGCAGTGCAGGAAGAGACCTATGTGAAAGGAAACAGATCAATACAGGTGATCAATAAGTACACTTACTGCAGAACTGATGTTCTGATCAGAGTGACTGATCAGATCTGACCAATAAGAGGAGTGGTTGATTACTCAATGAATGATAAAAGTAACTGAGTACTTTCACTGATTGAGTACATTCACAGAGTAAAACAAAGTTAAGGATCTGAGTACTTTGTCCTCTGCTTTATACTTTTACTTGTGACCCTTGAAGTATGTGATAGTACTCAGTGATGCTGCAAAAGCCCCACGCCCAGACATCTGCCCATTAATTTGGTTGATTGATTGGATTTGATTAGCTCGTGCAGTAACACTGAAGTTAGATTAATTCACCGAGGCCCAGATTTCCTGCTTTAAGTGAAGGCACCATTTGATGACACTCCTGGACCAACAGGTGAGGCATGTTACCTGGATGAATGTGGCTGTGAGGTGTACACACTCTGAGTCATCACATGAAGTCAGCAGTGAAGTACTCAACACTTTAACTGAAGTAAAAAGTACCACAGGTTACAAGTTGAAGTACTGCAAATCTTAGTATTTAGACACATTCAGAGGTCTGATTCCACCATTTATATGGTGGGGTAAAGAGCAGGTAAACACAGTACTGTAGTGTATTTTACTTTGATTTACTGTACTACAGTACACTGTAGTGTACGGCAGAGTGTACTGTACTATAGTGTAGCACAGAGTACTGCATTATACTGAGGTTTCAGTCACATTTTAAAGTCCTCTCGAGTGAATCAAAGTATTTATAAACTAGAGGTACTGCAGTAACCAAGTACAGAGTTACTTCTACTGCGTCTATAACATGACGTACTCCAGTGTTTAGCTGAAGTAGATGTATTGTAGTATTTGTACTACAGAGGATTTAAAGGGGTTTCAGGGACTCACCTGTATGTTCGTCGGTCGCCGCCGCCGTGTTCTTCTTCTTCTCTGAAATGGAAACAAATCTGACTCTGCTCTCTCTCATTCTGGCTCACTATGTGCGTGAAGCTCGCTTGACCGCCTCGCCCAAACCTGTTCTACCGGCCGACACGCCCTCTCTCTCCCTCTGTTCATTTTCTATGTAACTCGACCACTGTCACTGCAAACCCGACACCACCTCCTCGCTGTGGTTTCGGTGCCCCCCCCCCCCCCCCCCCACAAACGCAAACTACAAGTTGGTCTCTATTTGAATTTGACTTCATTTAATGTCATTTTTTGCTGTGCATGTGTTTTTTTTTGTGTGTGTGTGTGTTCCTGTCTAGCTGTCTTTGTGAGGACCGAAATCTGCATTCTATTGTACTTGGGAGAACCAACAGTCACTGTGAGGGCGCACAAACCGGTCTTCACAAATTTGACGGCGTTAGGGTCATTTTTAATGTTTAGGGTTAGGGGCCAGGGAAAGCATTATGTCAATGAAGGTCCTCACTAAGATAGCTGAACGGGCTTGTGTGTGTGTGTCTGTGTGTGAGAGCGAGAGCGCGCGTGCCAGATGATCAATATGTGTGATCACATGCAGGAAGTCGTGCATTTAATTTCTGGTAAACTTTTAAAAACCAAACAGGAAACTGTGTTTAACAGAAGTCAGTAAACTCAGCAGACGTGTGCGCCTTGACCGGTTGAACAGAAACCACTTCATTCCTTCAGTTTCCTGATGAAAGCCCCGCCCACACTCTGCTCCTAATGGCTGGATTTGACATTTTTCTCATTCCTCTTATGACGCCCTGTGTTTTCAGTGCTGACGAAGACTCTCAGCTCCTGCGAGACGTTTTAAATGTCCAAACTGTGACAATGTGTTTGATGCAGTTTAAAATCAAAGAATCAACAAATAATTCAATAAATCAAATCAAATCACTTTTATTGCCACATCACATGTGCAGGTACATTGGTACAGCACATGTGAGTGAAATTCTTGTGTGCGAGCTTCACAAGCAACAGAGTTGTGCAAAATACAATAATGTAAACAAGCAAAATACAAGAATGGCTACATCTGAACTAATAAATATATGTACAATATATAATAGTATATGCATTTCTGGATGTGTATACTAAATATTTTTCTACGTGTGTGTGTGTGTGTGTGTGTGTGTGTGTACACATATTTTACAAATTAAATAGAGTAAACAATAAATAAAATATATAAAAATATACAGAGTTGAGACATGTGCAAAACAGTGGCATTACTGTACAGTATGGAGTGCATAATGTTGAAGTTCCAGTAGTGAAGCTGAGGTGTCTATGACGTGTTCAGCAGTCTGATGGCCTGGTGGACGAAGCTGTCTCTCAGTCTGCTGGTACAGGACCGGATGCTGCAGAACCTCCTTCCTGATGGAAGCAGTCTGAACAGTTTATGGCTGGGGTGACTGGAGTCCTTGATGATCCTCCCCGCTTTCCTCAGGCAGCGCTTCCTGTAGATGTCTTGGAGGGAGGGAAGCTCACCTCCAATTATCTGTTCAGAGCACCGCACTACTCGCTGGAGAGCTTTGCAGTTGTAGGCGGTGCTGTTGCCATACCAGGTGGTGATGCATCCAGTGAGGATGCTCTCAATGGCACAGTGATAGAAGGTCCTGAGGATGCGGGGGCTCATGCCGAATCTTTTCAGTCTCCTGAGAAAGAAGAGGCGCTGTTGCGCCTTCTTCACTGTTTTGTTTGTGTGTACTGACCACGTAAGATCCTCAGCCAGATGTACACCAAGGAACCGGAAGCTGCTCACTCTCTCCACAGCAGCGCCGCTGATGGTGATGGGGGTGTGTACTTCTCTGCACCTCCGGAAGTCCACTATCAACTCCTTTGTCTTTGCGACGTTGAGGGTGAGATGGTTGTCTTGACACCAGTGGGTCAGGGCGCTGACCTCCTCCCTGTAAGCCGTCTCATCACCATTGGTGATAAGACCCACCACTGTAGTGTCGTCCGCAAACTTCACAATGATGTTGGAGTTGTTAGTGGCTGTGCAGTCGTAGGTGTAGAGTGAGTACAGGAGAGGGCTCAGTACACACCCCTGTGGAGCACCAGTGTTCAGTGTGACAGGGGATGAGGTGATGCTGCCCAGTCTGACCACTTGGCGTCTTTCAGACAGGAAGCTAAGGATCCAGCTGCAGAGGGAGCTGCTCAGTCCTAGATCCTGCAGTTTCCTGTCCAGCTTCGAGGGAACGATGGTATTGAATGCTGAGCTGTAATCTACAAACAGCATTCTCACATACGTGTCTCTCTTCTCCAGGTGTGACAGGGCAGTGTGTAGTGTCAGGGCTATGGCATCATCAGTGGACCTGTTGTGGCGGTATGCGAACTGTAGAGGGTCCAGTGAGTCGGGTAGTGCAGAGCAGATGAAGTCCCTGACCAGCTTCTCGAAGCATTTGCTCACGATGGGGGTCAGGGCTACAGGTCGCCAGTCATTCAGTGAGGAGATGGTGGAGGATTTGGGTACAGGGACGACGGTGGCCATTTTGAAGCAGGCTGGGACTACAGACAGAGAGAGGGAAAGGTTGAAGATGTGCATGAACAGCCAGCTGAGCCGCGCATGACTTGAGGACGCGGCCGGGAATCCGTGAATGTCCTCTGACCCTCCAAAACCTTATTAGGCATTCAAAGCTGATCATCAATATTACTGAGCCAAAAAATAAGCTGAGGTAATTCATCTTATTTTCATTTATTCCTGATACAGCAGGCAAACAGTGAACACCAGAACATTTACATTTACAGTAATGGATTACACAGCAGTGAGGAATAGATGTCATCACAGTAGATTTTTTTCTGAAAGAGCTGTAACTAAATTTAAGAATATAATCCACCCACTGTTATCTTCTTCAATGACCTATATCAACACAGAGCAGAGCAGCTACCTGAACGCTACACCAATAGAGGTCGATTATCTTGTTAATAATGTTACCTCTTCACAACGTATGACTCTGGATACTGTAGCTCCTGTGAAAAAGAGCCTCAAATCAGAAGTGCTTGACTCCCTGGTATAACTTTAAAATGCGCACCATGAAGCAGATAACTTGTAAGCTGGAGAGGAAAAGGCGTATCACTAATTTAGAAGATCATCATGTAGCCTGGAAAAATAGTGTGCTGCTTAATAAGAAAGCCATCAGTAAAGCTAGAACATCTTACTATTCATCACTGATTAAAGAAAATAAGAACACCACTAGGTTTCTCTTCAGCACTGTAGCCAGGCTGTTAAACTATTATTTAAAAAGCCATCACTTGATCTCCAACCTTCCTTTCATATCAAAAATCCTTGAAAGAGTGGTTGTCAAACAGCTAACAGATCATCTGCAGAGAAATGGCTTATTGGAAGAGTTTCGGTCAGGTTTCAGAGCTCATCACAGCACAGAAACAGCTTTAGTGAAGGTTACAAATGATCTTTTCAGAAGGCATAGTATACATTTTCACTGCTATGCAGATGACACCTAACTTTATCTGTCCATGAAGCCAGATAAAACACACCAATTAGTTAAACTGCAGGAATGTCTTAAAGACATAAAGACCTGGATGGCCGCTAACTTTCTGCTTCAAAATTTGGGTAAACTGAGGCTGTACTCAGCCCTGAAAATCTTACAAATAGGTATTTTACCATATACTTACTCTTAATCGCATTATCTTGGCCTCCAGTGACACTGTGAGGAATTCAATTCAGTTCAATTTTATTTATATAGTGCTAAATCACAACAACAGTCGCCTCAAGGCGCTTTAGGAATCTGGGAGTCTTCTTACATTTGCACTATATCTCTAAAATTAGATCCTCAGCATCACATCCTGTCTCATAGTGATGTTGAAAAACTCGTTTATGTATTTATGACTACTGTAATTTGTTATTATAACCTCCCTGAAAAGCTTTCAGTTGATCCAAAATACTGCAGCACGAGTACTGACAGGCAGAGACTGATTAGAAAGAGGGAGCATAGTTCTCCTATATTGGCTTATCTTGATTGGCTCCCTGTTAAATCCAGAATTTAAAATCCTGCTCCTCACATATAAGGTCTTAGCTTAATGACCTTATAGTACTTCAGTATCACCCCATGAAAGCAAGAGTATTAAGTAGAATGGGAGGCCGAGCCTTGAGCTTTCAAGGCCCCTCTTCTATGTAACCAGTGTCCAGTTTGGATTCAGGAGACGGACACTATCCCCATTTTTAAGATTAGGTTTAAAACTTTCCTTTTGATAAAGTAGGGCTGGATCAGGTGACCCTGAATCCTCCCTTAGTTATGCTGCAATAGGTGTAGGCTGCCGGGGGCTACCCATGATGCACTGAGTGAGTTTCTTCTTCACTCACATATGTTTGTACACCTCTCTGCATTTAAATATTAATTATTATTCATCTCTGGCTCTCTTCTACAGCATGTCCTTCTCCTGTCTTTATCTGCTCAGACCCAACCAGTCGCAGCAGATGGCCGCCCCTCCCTGAGCCTGGTTCTGCTAAAGGTTTCTTCATGTTAAATGGGAACTACTGTCACCAAAGCGTTTGCTCACAGGAGGTTATATGATTTGGGGGGGTTTCTCTGTTTTCTATGTATCATTGTAGGGTATTTACCTTATGATATAAAGTGCCTTGAGGCAACTGTTGTTGTAATTTGGTGCTATTTAAAAAAATGAATTGAACTGAACTAGTATTCCAGTGTAACTGTGAGACAGGGTGTGTTTCTAATTTTAGAGGTATTGCACAAATTGAGAAAAGCAGTCCTACATATGTTTTTAATCTGGCATTGAGAAGCAACTGGTTAAAAACAACATAAAAACAACTAGTTCGATACAATAGTTCTACGATTTTTAGGGCTTAATAATAATAACCCCAGTTTTACCCGAATTTAGAAGCAGAAAGTTAGCGGCCATCCAGGTCTTTATGTCTTTAAGACATTCCTGCAGTTTAACTAATTGGTGTGTGTTATCTGGCTTCATGGATAGATAGAGCTGGGTGTCATCTGCATAGCAGTGAAAATGTATGTTATGCCTTCTAATGATACTCCCCAAGGGATTATAATGTAAACAGAATTGGTTCTTATAAGGCATTGGGCCTTATATAACTTTATAATTAACCTTAGTGTGTGAAGAGGACTCCCCATTTACATGAGGAATATAACAGAAAATAAAAACATGTACTCAATAAATTCACAGATAAAAGCTGTCCCATGCCACAGTAGTCATATTTTCAGGTGTGTTCTTCATAGAGCTCTATTACCCGCGCTCTAGTAACACCTCTGATTGGAGGAGGAGGTGCTTTGATATGAGCATGCATGAGTCTGAAGCAGAAACTTTAAGTGTTTTTCTGTGCGCTGGAAATTACCTTAATCTGAGCGCTTTGATAATGTCAGAGAGAAAAATGTTTGGTATTTTTCATCAGAGGTGTGGACTCGAGTCACATGACTTGGACTCGAGTCAGACTCGAGTCATTAATTTTATGACTTTAGACTTGACTTGAAAAAATGTTGTAAGACTTGTGACTTGACTTGGACTTTTACACCAATGACTTGGGACTTGAATTGGACTTGAACCGGTTTACTTGAAAAGACTTGATATTTTACCCCAAATATAAAATTTAACATGCATATTATATAGAGATTGAAAATGTGACGTCATTCACGGGTAGAACCGCAAAGGATTCTGGGAACTCGTGGCAAGCGGTACTAGCGCACGCAGGCTTTCAATTAAAATCAGTTATACAGCGATAAAAAGAAACACAAAAATGTCAAGAAGCTGTTGTATTATTAACTGCAATAGCCGGTCGCATGACAGCCACGGGAAGCCGACGGGTAAAGAGATCGGTTGTTATCGGATTACGTCGTTGAAGAGAAATTGTTCGAGCCATGTTTCCGAAGTAACAAAGAGGCGACTGGATTGCAGCCATTCAAAGAGCAAATATAACGTCCCAGAACACTCCAGCTCACATGTTAGTCTGCTCCAAGCATTTACACGAAGGTCAGTCTGCTGTTGTAGTTAATACGTCATTTTCACAACATAATTAGTGATATAGGTTACAAGCAAGTCTGGCGCTGAACAGAAATTGTCGCGCTATGCTCCTTTGTTTATTGTGCATAAATAGTGAATTGTCCTGACACAATATTGCGTTTCGCTTCTGTTATTATGGTACATTGACAAAAACATATACTTTTATTCACAGGATAAAACAGGTTTTTTGTATCACTAATTGCCCAGTGCGATTACAGCATACAGTATTATTGTCACTGCTACATTTCTGTAATGCGAACCAGAAATTATTTCCACTACTAATTAATTACCGTTGAGCTCAAAGGTCCTATTAATAAACGGTTAACGAATGTGTATTTATGACGACGATTTGTGAGACTGGTAAACTTATGATACGTACGATGGTCTTTACTTTCTACACGGTGCATTTCAAGGTCCTGCACCCATCCGTCGGTAAACTGTACCTGGGCTTGTTGCAGTGACCTGAAGTTACTAAACTTCATGAGTGTATGCACTCACTCCAAGAACCGTATGATTATAAATATGCATATAAATATGCTACGATGAGATAGCTGACTTCATCTAACTAGCAAATGTTGTCCAGGCTACGTTGGTTATACAGTTTTTTTTAATGTGTATGATATTTTTGTCATGCGATTTTAAAGCTGGTCCTACAACCGCATCCAAGAATAACATGCAGCTTATCTCAGAACTGTCGGTGAAAATTATTCTTGGAGCTAGGTTTAATTGAGCTGCATTTTAAAGAGGTGCAATTTCACAATTTGTGTATATTTTCTAAGTTCACTATTTTGTCATGTGTTGAGAAAAACACAGATTTTAAAATTACATGGTCTAATATTTACATTTAGCATAACTGCAACATTATTTTTTCGTTTTTTTTTTTAAAGACTCGAAAGGACTTGAAATTCAAAGTTTCAGACTTGTGACTTGACTCGGACTTTTACACCAGTGACTTGAGACTCGACTCTGACTTGCCTGACATTACTTGAGACTTGACTTGAGGATAAAGACTTGAGACTTACTTGAGACTTGCAAAACAATGACTTGGTCCCACCTCTGTTTTTCATAACAAGGATGTGGGGAGTGACGAAGGGCTAATACCTGCTACAGTGAGAGATAACAGTACAGGTAAGGCTCCCTGCTGCTCTGGATATTTCTGACACTATCTAAACAAGCTGAATGGGTTTTATTGCAAGATTTAGTTTGGCGGGTCACCAAGATGCTTACCTGGCTCAGATACAGGTGTGCACATTCTCAGGTTTATTTTTATAGTTTCTACCACAGGGTGCAGCGATAAGAAATGATGCCCAGGTGTGTTTAATCCAGGTGTGTGAAATCGGAGTGTTTGATCCAGATGTTCTGTGTCCTACGGCTCCTCTTTCCAACGTATATCCCACGCATGTTACACGTTCACGTCTTCAGCCACACAATAAGACCCCCTCCTCCCCCCTTCCTTCCGTTTCCCACGGAAGCCCCTCCCTGTTAGCCGTTAGCTCGGTAGCCGGACAGCAGCTGGAGAAGCCGGGAAACGGAGCAGAGAATCCAGAAGAACCGGAGGACATGATACCGGCCAAGGACGACAGAGGACCGCGGTGATCGGACAGCGAGCCTCCTGCCGCATTAACCCACTTCCTGGTGCGTTAAAGCGGCAGAAAGCGTCCGAGGAGCGCAGGAAAAACTGGGAACCCCCTGCGAGTATCCCGGCGCTCCTCCGCCGCTCCATTGGAGCTTCGTACCCGGAGAAAAGGTTCGGAGAAGCGGACAGGGGGTCTCTGAGTGCGTTCGGCTTCAGTTTTAAAGACTTCTGAACAAAGTTTAACAGCAGCTGTTAGTATGTTAATAAGTCAGTTTTCCTGCAATTCCAAAGGAAGCTGCCGTTATCTTTTTAGCACGCTAGCTTCATTTCCCTTTAATTTAGACGGGAGCAGCGGCTAGCGTTAGCATAGTTTGAAACTTAAAGTGCCACAAGCCGTTTTAACTTTTTAAAACAGTTTTTAAACATCTTAAAGTGCTTTAAAGCTATATTTAAACCGTTTCATGTGTTTTAAGGTTTTGTGACGTGATTAGATAGTTTGAAGGAAGTCTGAAAAGTTTTGAAGCGTCCTAGAAGGAAGTAGTGAAGATGTTGGAAATATGCTTGGAACGTGTTTTGGAAAGTCTTGGAAAGTTTTTGAGTTAGCTTTAGCAGATTGAAGCTAATGTTTATAGTTTAAATCACTTTAAAGCCAAGGAGGAAGTGAGTGTTTCACACCTGATGGTTTCATTTCTGTTGTCGGACAGTTTGAATTTTTCTGTGCTGGAGGTGAAATCACCCTGTTCTGGTGTCTGAGGATTTCAGCGGTTTTTAGAGGGTTGTTAGAGAGTATAAAATGGGTTATGAGGTTTCAGGCTGTGGCTTTAGCAGAGTAAACATATCCTGCTCAATTTGTTCAGAGGTTTAGAAGTGACTGTGGGAGATGTCGAGGTTTGAAGAGTTTGTTTCAGATCATCTATTTGTTATGAACCTGCTGATATTTCTGTCTCTCCATAGACGGCCATGCTATCAGTGCCCGCTAATCCACGCTGTTAAACACAAAGACTGAGATCCAGGATGGGGTTCGGTCGGGATCTAAGGAATTCCCACGAGGGATTATTGAAGCTGCAGGACTGGGAGTTAAAGGTCTGATATAGCCTCAAATACTCAAAGAGCTCAACATGTTTCCACCTGCGGAGATCACTATCAGAGGGGTGCAGTTCACAGTCTGACCTGTGGTGGGCACTGTTTATACAGACTGTAATTAAAGATGGATACAGTTCCTCTCATGTCCAGCAGGGGCAGCAGTGAGTCAGTCCCCACATACCTCCATTTAAAACTTTGCAGCAGAAATAAACATGTTTACAGACTAATACACAAAATTTGGGGTCTCTATTAGGGATGGGTATGGATAAGATTTTCACGATTCCGATTCCATTTTCGATTCTGTTTAACGATTCGATTCTTTATCGATTCTCTTATCGATTCTTATTTTTAAAAAAGGAGAACACTAAGGTCGATTAGCTTAGAACTTTGTTTTATATCTTCTCTTTGAACAAGATAGAAATTTAGGAGTAACATGGCCTTACAAACCCAACAGTGAGATCTTAAGAGATCCACAGCCTACGGCTCTTCAATGGGGTGTCAAAGGGGCCCCAGGAAAAAAAAAATTGTAAATGTAAAATAATAAAATAAATATTCTTCTGTAGCAATAACAAACTATAACATAAATTATTCTGTAGCAATTACACAAGAATATCCAGTAATGTCCCTGCCTACAATTAAACACATTCACTTACCGAAAATCGGGGGCATCTGCTGTAGCAAATGGGTGCAAACCTTTTACCACAAACTTAGTCACTGCTCGGTGACATTCGTCTATCCTGGCCTGAAAGGAGACGCTAACGGTAGACTGCAGCGAGAGCTGCCAGCATCTGAGCCAGACTCTGTCTCTCTCATCATGGTCACCTAAATGCACAGTAATGGTAGGTTTTGTAATAAGGCAGATTGCGCTAACATAATATGCACTGTTAGTTGATTATTTACCTGCCGCATTAACGGGAGAGGACGTGCAAACGTTACCGCTGCTGCTGGGTTGAGGTTCACGAGTCCGGAGCGGAATTAAAAACACGACATTCATTTAAGGTCATCGTGTGTTTTGTGAGCAAATGCTTTTGCATATTCGTAGTGTTTCCTCCCTTAAATGAAATATCTACTTTGCAAGTATTGCAAGTTGCCCTGTTGTCATCCGTTCTCGTAAAGTATAACCAAACTTTTGAGCGGCTTACGCGCCGTGTTTCCTGCGAGGTAAATGACGCTCCGCAACGTGATGACGTCATTTGGGGCGACTGGAATCGATAAGGGAATCGTTTGCAAAAATGGC
Source organism: Diplotaxodon limnothrissa (assembly GCF_057381915.1). Classification (NCBI taxonomy): domain Eukaryota; kingdom Metazoa; phylum Chordata; class Actinopteri; order Cichliformes; family Cichlidae; genus Diplotaxodon; species Diplotaxodon limnothrissa. The sequence goes on along the minus strand of NC_140602.1, from coordinate 28,764,726 downwards.
AAACAATTCCAAGGAATTGAAACAGTGGGAACCGGTTCTCAACAAGAACCGGTTTTCGATACCCATCCCTAGTCTCTATAGATAATTTCCTGGTTTATTACACCCGTACAAGGGCAAATGTTTATATAACACTTTTTTTAAAGTTTGTATAGTAAAGTTTGTTGGAGCCTTTAGGAGCATTTTTAATTATGTTAATTTATATGGCTGCTGTGAGGTTACTGTACTAACAGGGCTGAGAAGGGTGATCTTCAGTTTTGAGAGTGAAATTTGAAGATTTTGATTTAATATTACACAGCATTAAGTAAATCTGCCCTCTCGGACAAATATGGTCACTTCCTTAATCAAATAAATAACATAGCACCTTCCAAAATGCTAACGTTGAGACTCCAAAAATCAGTGTGTCACAGTGGCCAGGTCCATCTTTTATCTACATTCTGTGTCAAACACCTGTCTTTTGTGTGATGTCATTATTCTGCGCCTCCTCCTCTCCACTCGTCACTTCTTGTCTGGTTCACTCTTGCTGCCTGCCTTCTAGCTGCTGGAGACGGTGAAGCGCTTCATGACGCTGCGGGTGAAAAGTGATAAAGAGTATGCCTCTCTGCTGCTCAGCATGACGCAGCAGATGGAGAAACAAGAAACTGCCGACTATGTCAGCACCGTGAGTAAGGTGAGTGGCTCAGTTGTCGGTTTAATGGGAGGGGCAAAGCATGTGGACCAGTCTAAGTGTGTGTGTGTGTGTGTCCCAGTCGTGGTCGCAGGTGATTCGTCAGACGGAGGCGTTGGGTCGGATAATGAGAAGTCACGCCGACGATTTGAACTCGGGGCCACTGCACCGTCTCGCCACGCTGATCCGGGACAAGCAGCAGGTGAAGAAGAGCTACCAAAGTCTTCATCAGCAGCTGGAGAGCCACATCCACAAGGTGTGCAGGGGGAGGGGCAGCAGACTGAGTCAGAGCCTTAGCTAAAAGTTAGTTTCCTGTTGGTGCATAATATAAGCACGCCAGGGCTTTTACAAGCATGTTGGACTGAGTGAGCTCACCTGAGCACGTCTCTTAGGTTTCATCAGCTTTTAAATAATTTCAATTAATTAAAAACTAATCATTATGATGTCATCCACCATTTAAATTTATAGGCATGTGGTTAAGATTTCATTCGTTACTTCTCGGTATGGTTATGGTTGCTAGGTAACCAGGACTGACCTGGATAAGCTGAAGGTGACGTATCGTCAGTTGAGCCGTGATGCCAGCAACGCCAAAGAGAAATACAGAGAGGCTGTAGCCAAAGGTGAGTCCCTGAAACCCTCTTTGTTACACTGTCCTTTGTTACACTGTCCTTTTGACTCCTCCCTAACCGTCTCTCACTTCCAATTAAAGGCCGTGAGGTGGAGCGTGCCCGCGACCGTTATGACAAGGCTATGGGGAAGCTCCACAACCTTCACAACCAGTATGTGCTCGCGGTGTGCAGCGCCCGGACGCAGCAGGATGAACACCGCTGCCATGCCGCACCCGCCCTGCTGGACGCTCTGCAGAGGATGCAGGAAGACATGACACTTGCCCTGTGAGTCACATGACCACTGTCATACCATCTCATACCTATCTATTACTGCAGTAAAAATATTCTGGAAAAGTACTGTCAGCTACTTTTTGTGTGTGTATTGGTGCAGGAAAAGTATTCTTGAGGAGTACTGTGAGATCAGCAGTCTTCTCTCTGAGGAGATCGTGAAGGTCCATCAGGAGATTGCGGCAGCAGTTGAGCAGATCGATCCTCTTGCAGAGTATCAGCACTTCATCGACGCCTACAGGTCAGCTCACACCTGTTGGACAGGACACCTCTTTGTCCGGGTTGCACTGGTAACCACCTGCCTACCTCTCTTAGGTCTCCGGAGACGCCAGAGGCGACTGTGGAGTTTGACGCATCTCTTTCGGAGGAGATGGACAACCTGCCGGCCAATGAGATTTTGTGGAACACGCTGACAGCCGAAAGCTTGAGAGCCAAGTGCGTTTTTTCAAACTTTCATTTCAGTGTTTGCCGTAACCCACCAAACTAAAAGCTTGTAGTACCTGTTAGTATCTGATTTTGGTGAGCGCAGAGCTCTGTGATTTCTGCCTGGGGTCCTGAGCACCACTCTGCCTACTTTGGCCTGTTTGGCTTTAGGGTCGGTGTGATGGGGGGTGGTGTACTTAGTGGAGTTACACCACTGTCTTTGTGTGTATGTGGGTGTGGCTACTAACCCTTGTTTTAATTGCCTTTAGGTTGTCGTCGGCAACAGAGGAGCTGCAGCTGACTCAGCAGAATCTGCAGGGCAAGGAGGCGCTGGCTGACGACCTGGACAACAAAATCCAGACGAGTCAGCAGAGTGCGGAGAAGAAGAGCGAGTGAGTGCGAGGAGGTGGAGTCAGAGCTTTCTCTTTCTCCCTCTCTCTCTCTCTCTCTCGCTGTCTCTGACTGTCTGTGTCTCTCGCCCTCAGCTGCGTCCTGCTGCTCAGTCAGAAACTCTCTCTCCTCGAGCTTCGGCACGCTGTCCAATCACTGCGCAGCTCAGAGGCGAGCCTTGCCTCCCAGAAGGCCTTGCTCGACGCCAAGATGGCAGATGCTGCTGCTTCCCCTCCCCCGCCACCACCACCCCCCGCACTGCCATACGAGGACGATACTCGCTCTGTCGGATCAACTGTAAATATTCAATTATTAGTTTTCATTTATCGATTAGAACTGACAGGAAGAGATTCCTTTTCACAAGCGTTTTTTCCACATTTAACATTTGAATGTAGCGCTCTGGATTAAGTGTGTGTGTGTGTGTGTGTGTGTGTGTGTGTGTGTGTGTAGGACAAAGTGAAGGACCGTGGATCTCGGTTCGACACTCTTCGTCACTCTCTGGCTGGGATGATTCGATCTCCCAAAGCAATGCTGGGCTCCTCTACCTCGGTAAGACTTTTCAACACTGAACCCGTTTATATCTCAACAGAATCAGAGGTGAAGGAAGCCTCCAGAGGACGGAGGAGTCTTGATTAGCCTGTGGGAGTCCAGATAGATCTGACAGGAAGCAGCTAATCAGAGAGTGACTCTGGCATTAGCCAAAGCTGTAACTGAGGTGTGGAAGGAGTTTGTCCAACTTGCTTACCTGTCCTTTGTGGACTCATTCAGCTACATCTCTTGGGCAGTCCTCTAGAGGGTGCTTTGGAAGTAAGAGCCTTCTAGCTCGTAGTTGCGTGCATTCAGCCCCTGTACGGCCTCAATGAGGGCTTGGTGGTGGTGGTGCTGCACTTCACTGGGGCTGCCCTTTGTTACTGATGCTGTTCAAAACTTTTACGGATAGAGACAGGGTAACAAAGGGAGTGCTCGTGGATTTCAGGGACTTGGCTTTGGCACCGCCTCTTTGAATTTCTCATTGGCATTTCTGGCATCACGGGTCAACTGATTCACATCACCTTCAGCTTCTCCAGAGAATGAGAATGAGCAGCTCCATGTGTGAGGCCATGTTCTCACTCTAGGTATTGGAGGCTTAGGGTCCTTGGTTGGAGGAGTTTCGGTATCTCAGAGAGAGCAGAGTGGAAGAGTGACTGATGGAGCGGTTGCTGTAGGGATGTGGATGCTGTGCTGATCCTTACTAAGGTGTTTAATCTCCAACTGGGAGAAGATCCAGGACACCTAAGAGATCGTTAGTCTCATCTGGTTTGGAAACGCCTCGGTTTCCCCCAAATAGAGCTGGAGGAGGTGGGGGGAGAGGGCGGTCTGAATCAGAGGTGGAAGGATCAGATTATATTGGAGATTTTTCTTCTTCTGCATCTCTGCAGCAGTTCTTTGATGTGATCCCCACATCGGAACGCCCTCTAGCAGAGCAAGAGTGGTACCACGGCGCCATCCCCCGCATTGAGGCTCAGGAGTTACTACGGCAACAGGGAGACTTCCTCGTTAGGGAGAGCCATGGCAAACCGGGCGAGTATGTCCTGTCTGTCTTTTCTGACGATCAGAGACGTCACTTCATCATCCAGTATGCTGATGTACGTGCGATTACACACACACACTTCATCATCCAATATATCGACATATATTCACACACAGTAACCCGGTGTGTGTGTGTCTCTCTCATATGTTAAGCTAATGTCTCTCACCCTCTCTGGTAGAATCAGTACCGTTTTGAGGGGACGGGCTTCACCACCATCCCTCAGCTCATTGAGCATCACTTCACCACCAAGCAAGTCATTACCAAGAAGTCTGGAGTCGTGCTGCAAAACCCCGTTGTAAAGGTAGCCCCTCCTACACCCACATACAGTTGTGCATTGAGGTTAGTTATCATGATGGTATTTGGTGCTCACTGGCTGTTTTTTTTCTCTGCAGGACAAGAAGTGGATCCTGAACCATGAGGATGTGGTGCTGGGGGACCTGCTGGGAAAGGTGAGGCATCTACCTGTCCTTATACTCATCTTTCACTCACCGCCTTCATTTCCCGTCGTTCGTTGCTGTCTTTATTACAGGGTAACTTTGGCGAGGTGTACAAAGGGACTCTGCAGCGAGACAAAACACCGGTCGCCGTGAAAACGTGTAAAGAGGATTTGCTTCCAGAGCTGAAGATCCGCTTTCTGTCTGAGGCCAGGTGAGCCCTTCATGCAAGCACCATCAACATCATCATCATCATCATCAACAAATCAGTCAGTAGCAAATCAATCAAACAGTTTTTACACCACATATCGGGAAACAGCCCAAATGTCTGTCTGTGTACTCCCTGTCAAACTTGGGTTGTTATGTCAGCATCTAATCGGGCGATGTCAGACGTCCTTTTCTCCCTTTCCTGCTGGAATGTCGGTATTCCCAGAGCAGTAATCCCTCCATAGTCTCCTCCCATCTCAACAGGTCCAGAGTTTTCCGCCTTCAGGTAGAAACCCTGAAGGTGGAAAACAGGAAACCCTCTTCTATACCCGCTGAGTCCGAGCTGAATGTTAAGGGCACGGTTTTGACTTTGGAAGCCAAACCTGAACCCTGAATCATTATCCACGGTGCCAGAAGAGAAGAAGAGAAAATTATAAAGCAAGTTCAGAAAGTTCAACCCATCTATCAGCCTCAGGAACAGAAAGATGTGAGTTTAAAAACCCGGAAAAAGGCTCATCACACCAAGGTCGACTTGCGCTCCTCCAGTCAGATCCTCCTGGATTTGGTATTTACAGTAACAGTCAGTAGGTGGAGCTCTCAGCTCTGATGTCCAAGAAGTGATGGTCATTAGGGTTGTCTCAAACTGTAGATGGGACAGTCAGAGAAAGGCCAAAACTACATCGCATCTCTTCTCCATAAGGGAGGCTGAGCAGGGTGATACCTGATCACAGCTTTGGTCCTTGTGTTAAAGAAAGGATCTGTCATGCAGTTCTGCTGCTCCACTGGTTCTGTCTCAGAACTCTACATGACATTAAAGACATGGATCAAAAAGGAGCTCCCCCTAGCATTCACCCCTCACTCTCTGTTTAAGTTTGCCAGGACTCTGCTAAGGCTTCACCGCCTTCTAATCCTCCTCAGCACTCAGCTCATCTTCAGCCAAGCGTATTACACGTGGCCTTAGATCAGCTTATACAATGCAATCAGTGACCTTTGGCCTTCGGGGAGTGAGGTGGATTGAGGTGCTTATGACCTTCCATACCTCCAACACTTTTTTTTTAGAGCAGGCTGATGACCCCGTGACACCTACAGGTTTCTCTGGATTTCACCCAAAGACTCTGAGAGGATCGGGCACTTTGACCTGTTACCTGACCTTAGTCAGTGACCCCGAGTCTTACAGAGACAACCCGCCTGAGGAAAACTCTGAACCAGAGGCACTGTGAGTATCCCACACCTGCCCAGAGTCCCGCCTCCTCCAGGAGTTTGTTCCAGAAAGAGAAGCGTGGGATAGTTACCTCTAACCAAAGAAAGAGGTGATGATCACATTCAGAAATTAATTAAACAGAGTGAGAAATATAAAAAATGGCCTCTCTGGTTGGCTTAACACTTACTCTGCTCTCTGATTGGCTGAACGCTCACTCTGCTCCTCTCTGATTGGCTGCAGAATCCTGAAGCAGTATGACCACCCGAACATTGTGAAGCTGATTGGCGTTTGTACCCAGCGACAGCCGATCTACATTGTCATGGAGCTCGTTCCTGGTGGGTGAAGCTTAAATTGAGTGAACTTGTATTGTTATTGGTCAGTTTCTAACAGGTGTGTCTTATGAGTCCAGGTGGAGACTTTCTGTCATTCCTGAGAAAGAAGAAGGATGAGCTGAAGACCAAACAGCTGCTTCGCTTTGCAGTTGATGCTGCGGCTGGGATGGCGTACCTGGAGAGCAAAAACTGCATCCATAGGTAACCACGGTTACGGCGGAGTTATAAAACCCGTCAAAACTTTGCAGAGACTTGTTCTTGCCATCAAACTCGGAGTGAGTTCAAAGTTTAAGTATTTTCTGAGTTTAACCATCGTGTATGCGTGTGTGTGTGTGTATGTGTGTGTGTCTGTGTGTATCTCAGGGACCTGGCAGCGAGGAACTGTCTTGTCGGGGATAACAGCGTGCTGAAGATCAGTGACTTTGGGATGAGTCGTCAGGAGGATGACGGCATTTATTCTTCTTCTGGACTCAAACAGATCCCCATAAAATGGACTGCACCTGAGGCGCTCAACTATGGTAACACACACACACACACACCTGTACCTGAGATGCCTGTTGATTTTTAAAGAAGCTGTTGAGTCTGTGACAGAAGTTAATAAAAACAGAGCAGAGAGTGGCTGCTGATTGTGTGCTGTGCTGTGATTGGGCGCTGCAGGTCGTTACAGCTCAGAGAGCGATGTGTGGAGTTACGGTATCCTCCTGTGGGAAACCTTCAGTCTGGGGGTATGTCCTTACCCGGGGATGACCAATCAGCAGGCTCGAGAACAGGTGGAGAAAGGTAAACACTCAGATAATCAATCAGCTGCATCACAAAATCAGTGATATCATCAAGTGGTGACCATGTGTTCCTGGTTGCTAGGTTACAGGATGGCTTGCCCTCAACGTTGCCCTGACGATGTGTACAAAGTGATGCAGCGCTGCTGGCAGTACAGCCCCGAGGACCGGCCCAAGTTCTCCGAGCTGCAGCGGGACCTTGCTGCTATTAAGAAGAAGTGATGAGGTTGATGAGGCCAGTCTGAGGACACTCCCTTAAAGTGTAAGATCGCCAATCGCAGACTCCGAGATCAGAACACGAAACACTGCATTACAGGAAGGACGCCAGCCTCGAGTCAAGAAACTGAATGAGTAATTGATCGATTGATCTACACTAAATGATAAACAAACAGAGTAAACAAACACTGAATCAATAACAACACTACAAACAAACAGAAGCTGCTAAAATGTTTGTGCAAGCTTTTTTTCTTTTTTTTCTTTTTTAAACTCAAATATTTCTATTTTTTAGTTGAAACGATGTGAAGCCCCCTTCTGTTATAACGGCCACACATCCTTCCCTTTGACCATCAGCTCTGAACACTAAAACTGTTTTATTTAATTTAATTTTTTTATTTCTGCCATTAATCTGAAGAAGCTTTTAGTTGGGAAAATCTTAAAATCTGAAAGATCTAAAAGACAGAAACCGCGTGCGGTAACTGAGCCCACATGTCATTGATATCAGTTTAAACTTAATTGAAGACACTAACTTGAACAAAACAAAAATGCGTTCCAACAAAAACTAAAAACACTAAAAAATAAAAATGTTTACGTCCTTTTTTAGGGGGCGGGGTTTCTCTGCACATCACTGCTGATTGGTTAATAGCACATGATGCACAGTTTCATCACACAGACCACGTCCACAAGCGTTTTTTTTTTTTTTTTCCCCCCCCAGAAAGTTTCTTTGACCAAACAGCTTGGATTTTTATCACCAGCACTTTGTATATTTTCAGGTTGCTATGTGTTCAGAGTAAAAGAACTTTGAGTAGTGTTTGGTAAGCATCACTTCTTGGACATCAGAGCTGAGAGCTCCACCTACTGACTGTTACTGTAAATACAAGTTTTTCTGAGTTCCGACACTAATCGTCTTTTTAAAATATTATTGTTGTACCTTTATTATGAAAATAAACTGTATGAAAATAAGCCAGTGTTTGATGCCCATTCAAAATGCTGGAACAGCACAAATGCAGTCCAGAGGTGTAGTTCAGCATTTACAGCTACACCACTGAGTTGCTTTTCACCTATCAGCCAAAGAGGCCATGCCTCTATGCAGACTTTAAGCAGGTGAGTTAAGGAGTAAATTGGCTATAACGAACTGAGCCCTAGGTGATGCCTGATAGTCATAACTGTGGTGATGTGTTGCTCAAGAACAACATCTGCTGGATTTTAAAGACATTGCAGGTAACCTGGATGAAGAAGGTGGAGAGGGTCTGAACTAGGTTCGTTCTGGACATCAAATCAGTGGTGAATGGTTCTTGTTTACATAACTAGGATAAAGCGCTAACTGAATGAGAGAAGTGTATTTATTTAAATTAAGTTGATTATAAAAAAGATGATGCAAATGCAGAATTTATGAGGAAGTATAAGTGGAGAAAACACATTTATGTGCAAATAAAATAATGTTAATACATTTGAAAAAAGCAACTGCTCAGTTCTCGTCTGAGTTAAAAGTGGAAACGGGACCTTATTTAGCATTTTGGTTTCAAAATTTTTACAGACTTGAAAAAAATTATGTTTAGTGGATTGTACACTAGATCATAATTGAGCCAAAAATGTAAACTGTCAAACAGCACCAGAGATGGCCTCCTGTCACCATGAATACACATGAGTCTAAATTTTTTCTTCCCATAAACATAGTTTGGCATCTCACTGCCGTACAACAACACAGCACCTGTATTGGTCACGTGGAAATCTTATCAAATGGTGATAAAAATGTCTAAAGGACAAAAAAACAGAATGCAGCGCTTCTTAAGAAGATGAGCTAAATGCAGCAGATTCTTCAGTTAATTAGGTGATTTAGTGCACAGAGCGGTAAAATAATAGTTTTAATTCCACTTGATAGTTTTATCAACTGGAATTAACACACAACAGGCAGTCTCTGGACAACCACAGTCATGGATAAAAAGTAGACATTTTAAATATAAAATGGTAAAATAAAATATGAAGAATGCAGACTGAATACAACACAGTTGTGTGTGTGAAGAAAAGCTTGGTATGAATGTGCAACAGCTGTCAGACGCTGTTGTGTCAATAAAGTCCAGCCTGACTGAGGCAGGAAAGCCGAGGAACTCCATCTCTGGCCCACTTACTGGAGACCATCTGACTGACCAGGTCACATGATGCGGGGGGGGGGGGGGGGGGGGGTTCTGATTCACTCTGAGATTCTTTATGTTTGCTCATTTAAAATAAAACGATACTCCAAACTCCAAAGATTTTTCTGCTCAAACTTTATTCATCATTAAAACTGTAAACTTCCAAATAAGGTCGGCAAGGTCGCCGGTTTAGGGTGGGGCTTGTAGCCAATTCGCTCATTGATAAGCTCTGCCCTTGATGCGGCTGTGGAGGACGATGCTGAGGCAGAGGCTCCACCCCCAATTACATCAACACCAATTACAGATCCCCCACCCACTCCACCTCCCGACTCTGCCTCCTCTCGCTGACGTTTTCTGGCCTAAAGAAAAAGAAAACCTGATAATGTCCTGTTTGAAGTTTACTTCCTTTAAAGTGTCAGATGTTACTGATTGTTATTCATTCTCATTTACTATTACTGATTAATTGATTGATTGGTACAAAAGTGAGTAGACCTCAAGCTCCTTCTTGACGCTCTCGAACTCCTCAGTGTCGTCGATCTTAAGCTCCAGACGAGTCGGTTTCCTCCTCAACATTTTCACTTAGAGTCCAGGCTGAAAGCAGACGATCAATACATGGATTGAGTGATCAGATTTGCTTTTTGACATGCTTACTGAATGGTGAAAATGGTGAAAATGATTCACCTCCAAGTTCAATGTTCTATAAACCTGCTGAATATGATTTACTGCACACATTTCCTGGACATTTTCAAAATAAAACATCTCACGGTTCTATTGAAGTCAGTGTAGCCAATCAGAACCCTTCCTATTTCCAGATGCTTTCGTGACCAAAAAAATTCCAACGTGTGGGACTAATAAAGGGTTATCTTAGCTTATCCTTACGGGCTTTGAGGTTGATGGTGGCACAAAAAGAAACAAGCTGTTGTGTTTTTACTGTGAATATCATGAGGCTGTAACATCTGGCTGTAATTTAAAAATAAAACTACAACTCCTGTTGTCATGATGATGCCTACATCGAGCAGGATGACTTCAAAAGTTTTCAGAGGAAGGAAAAAAGTCAAGTGATGAAGGTTAAACTTAGAGTCCCAGAGAGCAGCCATTTGGCTTTTCAACCTTTCAACAACACCGACTCAATAGATCATTAGCTCAGACACAGGAGCTTTAATTAATTCTGAAATCTGATCAATAACAGCAATCAGCTTCAGTTATCGTTTCCATCAGATCAATAATTAGGATCGACCAGATCTAAAAAATGTTTCCTGATATTTGTGATCAGAATCATTGATCACACTGTTTGATCTCTGTGTTTGATCCTGATGGTGAACGTATTGATATCAAGCCACAGCAGGAGTCCAGGTAACTTATCACCACAGCAACACTGACTCCCGAAGTCTCCTGATTACTGACGTCAGGGTAACCGAGAGATTCCCGGGGTAAGGGCCTCAGGGCGGAGCTCAGGGCGTCCAACTGCTTCTAAAGCAATAGAAACTAAATAAACTACACCTACCGCTCAGACAGGAACCAGCAGCATGATTAGCTCGCTTGCTTTTCTAAAGGATGCTCTGGAGGTTATACAGACACATTTAATGGTCTCATCTGACTGGCTGCTGAAATATCTATAACAGTCTCACCTCTGACCCCTAACCTTGCCGCTCCTTAAGTCGCCACTCATGCGCACTGTGCGCACGCAGATGGGTTTCACAGAAGCTAAGCTAAACTAAATTAAGCTAAGCTGCGCTAAAGTAAAGTCGCAGTGACGTTACAGTGACCGGTAACGGACAGTCCTTGCGGATACCCTCAGTGTGAACAGGTGTGCAGGTACCTGATAGAGGAGTTGTAATGCTCTTTCCCGCAGTTTCTCTCTCTGTTTATTTTCTGCAGCTGCTGCGTCCACCGGAAGTGTGCAACCTCTGACCCGGTGGCACTTCAGGGAAGAACTTCCGGGTCACGGTGCTCCGCGTCGGTGTGTCCTTCGTCTCCTCCGGTAAGTTTCTCTCATTGAACGGTTTAACGGCATTCTGAGCCGCTGTGTTCAACTGCACAGGTGAGAGAGACGTCAAAGCGTAAATCAGCCATACTCTGCTCTACCCCCTCATCCGTTAGCGCGTGCTCCGGCACGTTACAGACACTCAGCCCTTGAAGAGGCTCTGGGTTCGCGCTGTCCACTGACTCCGGTGAGCGCGAAGCTTTACCTGAAACACACAGGTGAGAAACGGTGAGGAGTTAGCGATTACTGATCGGTGCAGAGCTGCAGGAGGACGCTTAGAGGTCTGAACTACGAAGTTCTGTTTTCGTTATCATTGATCCTAACACGGGGACGGAGTCAAAGGTCACCTAGAGCGGCGCCTGTAAATATGTCCGCGGTCTTCAAACTAATCACCAATTTGAATTCAGCACAGCATGTTCTCAGCCTGATTCTGCGAAGGCCGTTGTTGTGCCAAAGCCTGTGAAAAACCAGGGTGGAGTTTTAAAGCAGAACAAAGACTCAGATGTACTGATGGAGGTCAAAAGTCTGCTGGATTTACTGAAGACGCCTTAAACGTTGAAACGAGGCGCAACGGTGGTACACAGTGTATTACAACTGGATGAATATTCACAAGCTTAAACTTACTGAACAGCTCATAGAGTTCTTAATGTTTAGAGAGTTTATGTAAATTTGTTCTTAATGCAGTAACAACTCAACAGGAAGTAGTTTTCCAGCAGTGTGATGTTCAGAGTTCAGCTGTGAGTTTAACAGCTTCTGTTAAAAACTATGAATATATATATATACCTTGTGGATGAAATGGAAAAGTTATGATGAAAATTTTCATGCTCTGCTCCACTTTGGTTATTATATCATTGTTTTCGTGGTCAGATAAGTCTGTCGCTATGAATTATGGGACTCCTCCATTTTCATAAAGAATGCTCCAGTGTCTCGTCTGTTCAGCAACGGAAGCGTTGAAGCTCCTTTCCTTAGTGTTTGGAACAGGTCTGAGTGTGGCCACCACGCAGATCCTTGTGGGTCAGGTCTCTCAGTGAGGAACCTTAAAAATGGACTCTTAACATAACTTACTCCAGAAACATTAATGCAGTGTTTTTCTCTCAGTTGCAGACGCGTTGCTGTTTAAGAAGACTAAATTAAATCTAAAAACTGACTCGACCTGAGGTCATCAGGTACAGCACAGGTGTTTTAAGCCCCTTTTCCATTAGTACTCACCACAGTTTCCAGGGTTTTCCATCAGGTCATAGTACCTGGTACCAGGTACTTTTTTTAATATCTGCCGGGCTGGGGTTCCAAGCAGGTACTTAAATGTGACATCGTCAGACTGCATGCCGCTGATTGGCTGGTCAGTGGCGTCACTCAATGAGTCATGAGAGCGTCTTGTTCACGAAAATCTAAAATGTCATTTTTGAAAACAGGCAACGAAAGGAAATGGCTACAAAGAATAATGTCCTGTTCCCTGAGTCTAACGAAAAGCCACAGACCGAGCAGCAGGTATATCGTCGCCTCCACGTCCACCTTTGTTGTAGCATTCATGTTGGATATTAATTACTTCACAGGAAACTGAGCAGCGTTGCTATAACAACGATCACACAGATCAGGTGGTACTTGATTGTTATGGAAAACCAGTCGTACTAATGGAAAAGGGGCTTTGTGCTCAGATATTGATGCTTAAACAGGAATAAAACTGAGTATTTACTACTGACGACCAGGGAAACGCACCCTGCAACTCTCCCTGCAGAGCTCTGAGGGATCATCCAGGAATGGTGATTGGTCAGTAGGCGTGATTTCATACCTGTTGATCTCTAACCTGGGGTAAATCCCATCAGTTACCACAGTGATTTACACGAGGAGGAAGTCTCTGACCATAATAGTACAGAAACCCAGCATAACCTGAAGTTACCTGGATGAGAGGAAATCCATGCCTCAGGTGCAGCACCTGTCTGTGACACACACCTGTAGGCCAGTGAGGTGGAGCTCTGCGGTGAGATTAACATGTCAGCAGGTGCATTAAGGTCATTTCATCATTGTAACAGATGCTGATCATTGTGAGCATGTCATTCTGTCTGACCGACAGCAGCGAGTGAAGCTGAGCAGGAAGTTGCAGCAGCTCAAACAGGAAGTTAAAAATAAAGGTGTTCCAAGTATAGTATGAATCTGCTACTGTGTCTGATTGACATTGCTGATTGATCACTTATTACTGATCAGGGTGATTGTTTGCGTTTCAGCCACTCTGCTGCTGCTCAATGGATCAATAAGGTTTTTCTTCTGAGCAGTTTTTCTTTTTGTCATTAAAAATGTCACCTTTATCTTCCTCATGTGTTTTTGTTGTTTCTCCAGAAAAAAGAAGTCAATATGTCCGATGAGGAGGATGTGGCTCCGGCCGTGAAGAAGAGCAGAGTTTTCTATGGAAGCCTGGAGGAGAAAGAGCGGGAGCGTCTGAGCGCCAATGTGGCGAGCAGCTCAGCAACAGGAAGTGATGCAGTCAGGGCGGGAATTGAGGCGGGAAACATCAACATCTCATCAGGTTAGCAGTTTGTTCAGTTTCTCTGATAAAATGTCTCTTAAAAATTATTAGAAATTAGAAGAACCTCCACCCTCTGCTGATCACAGTGCCGACAGTCAAGGCTCTGATCAATCATGTGATCAATAATATCTGCTCAATCAGATCTGTGATTAATTGATAGCAGGAATTTGGTTGACTCTGTTTTTCCTTGATGCCCTGCAGGGGAGACTCTGGAGATTGAGGAGCGGGTCAGTGAGCGGCAGCAGGAAGCGCTTGCTGAGTTTGAGCGACGGCGACGAGCCCGACAGATCACTGTGTCCACTGATGATGCTGAGGTGAAAGCCGGCCTCCGTGCACTGGGGGAGCCAATCACGTTATTTGGAGAGGGACCAGCTGACCGCCGCGAAAGGTGGAGCAAAATAACTTCTGTAATCTTCTGTAGAACACTCTCAGCAGTCATCTTAGGAATATTTTGGGCCAATAATTTAATTAAAAAACCTGTCAAACTTGGTCAGTGTGACAGGGAGGAAGCAGACAGGAAGTAAAAGTGTGTGTGTGTGTGTGTGTGTGTGTCTTCAGGCTGCGCAGTGTGCTGTCCGTGGTCGGTCCGGACGCTCTGAAGAAATCCAGGAAGGACGAAGAGCGAGCGAAGAGGTCGCAGGATGAGGTCAGCTGACCTGGAGTGTGGGTGGGGCTTCAGAACACCTGGCTGCATGATCTAAACATTTTCTCTCTGACCAATCACAGTGCCAGCAGACATGGTACCACGAAGGCTCCGCTTCCCTAAAGGATGCTCGGCTCTGGTTGGCCAGATATTCTCTTCCCCGGTGAGTCATTATCAAAGCGTGAGAGGAGGAGGAGCAAAGACAACCACTGAGTGCACCGCTTCTACCAGACTCCTCTCTCAGTAACTAGGCAGGGCACCACACTGAGTCCTTATATCACAGAAGGACAAAAGAGCTAAAAATCCCTCCGTCTCAAACCCGCCTGGTGAAGACGTAAACATCAACCTTAACCTTCACCACTGAATGCTATGTTTTATGTTTCATGAACAGCCATATCACCATGACAACCAATAGGGATGGGTACCGGTGTGTTCTGACATAAACGGTAGTAACCAGACCGAAAAGCAGCGCACATTTCGGTGCTTTATTTCGGTGCTTTTTTTTTCCTGAGCTGTGATACACTTCTAGCCAATCATTTTACGTTTCCGAGGATAGTAGGCGGGCCCAGGTACGTACGTTCTTTTAGAGCAGAGCTACAGATTAAAAATGCCCAAGGCGAAGCGGTCAAAAGTCTGGCTGTACTTCACAGCAAAAGATGCAAACTCAGCAGCCTGCAACAAGTGCTTTAAGCTGATACTGTGATACTGTCAAAGGAGGTAACACCTCGAATCCGATGAAACACCTGGAGACGCATAGCGTTTTTTTTAAAAGCCGAAAAATGCGCCGTATTTGATAGCTTGCTGCGAGACCTCACACCGAGCACATCTACTGCGGGTGGGTTGCCTGTTATCGGACCCGGAGTTAGCAACATCCCCCAAAAACACGAAGAGGAGAGTCCTGGCCCCTAGCCCTGCCAGTGTAGCAGAAATGATGAGGATGATGCAGCAGCAGCCGTTCTTCTCTGCGTGAGTAGCTTAATGTTGTTCGTGTGTAATTTACGTTGAGTAGGCTAACCACTTATTACATTAATGCATGTAAGGTGAACTAGCAAACATCATCATAGCTACATGCGGCTGTCCTCTTGTTTGATGGCAGATACTCCCTTCACCCTGGCCAAAAAGGCTAAAATGACCAAAGAAAAAGTGGAAAACA
Source organism: Diplotaxodon limnothrissa (assembly GCF_057381915.1). Taxonomy (NCBI): domain Eukaryota; kingdom Metazoa; phylum Chordata; class Actinopteri; order Cichliformes; family Cichlidae; genus Diplotaxodon; species Diplotaxodon limnothrissa. The sequence continues at coordinate 28,749,184 of NC_140602.1, read as the reverse complement.
GTTAAACATGAGAGGTTTTTGGACAAAGTTTGTGTTTTTTCCATTGATTAAGCACTGCTTCCAGCCAAGAGTGATGCCATAAATCCCCTATAGCTGCAGAAAAGGCTAACATTGTTATCTTTTTACAAAAAACAGCTGAACATGAGAGGTTTTTGGACCAATTTTGTGTTCTCCATTCTTTAAGCACCGGTTTGAGCACCGTTTAAGCACCGGCACCGTTTCAAAAGTACCGATTTGGCACCGGTATCGGATAAAACCTAAACGATACCCATCCCTAACAACCAATAACCAATCGGTAATATTATATTTAGTCTTTCCACATGCACGGGTAAAAGAATAAATCTAAGCAGCAGAGTAACCGAGCTTGGGTTTCCCCTGTAAATCTGAAGTAAAACTGTCAAATAATTGCTGAATACGCTCGGAGTCAGAGAAATTTCCTGTCAGGATGTTGTGTGCAGGTCGATTCAGTTCGTTCCATCCATTTTCTTCTGCTTATCCGGGATCCAGTCATGGGACAGGGGACCGAAGCCCCGACCTTCTCCGCGGCCACTATCGTATCTGGGGGAACATCGAGGTGTTTCCAGACCAGCTGAGAGATGTAATCTGTCCAGCTTGTCCTGGCTCTGCCCTCAAAGGGGCAGTTTTCTTTATATAGCGCCAAATCACAATAGGCACTTTTTAGTTTTTACTGGACAGTAAAGACGCTACAAACTTTTTAATAGCTACTGTGACCACATCAGTGACAACTGGCTCTGTCACATGACATGCAGATGACCAGTTTTCCAGCGACATTCAGTGGAATCATTGCTGATATCTCCTCCATCGTAGCCTGATCATACTCGATAATGTGATTTTGGCTGTTTTCACCTTCTTCAGTCTCAGCTCACTGCAGGTTTCCCCAACCTTATAAACAGTAACTTTGCACAATGACAGAAACTACAACCACTGACAAACAATGTGAGGTCAGTTTCTTGATCATAAAAATGCAAATTGTCATGATCAGTGATCATTCATCAATGGCCATGAGTACCATTCACAGAGAGTTACAGAATGGCTGCAATCACAGCATTGTAAGAAGCTGAAAGATGTACCCTTAGGCCCCCTCCTCGATTTAGAGATGGATTTCCCTTTTCACATAAATGGCCTCCTCGACTCCCCACCCAAACCAGTCCAGGATGTGTACATCCTTATCATTGAAGAGTGTCCACTGGTCTGTAGGTGTGAATAGACTGGGGAGTCCTGGCCTGATGAGTTAGGTCTCCTGTGTTGTGCCATCTGCTTTGCCCGAGGTTGTTTGGTTTTCCCCAAGTATAAATCCTTGCAATCCTCCCGGCACTTAACAAGCGTACACTATATTACTCTGTTTGTGTCGGGGGACCCGATCCTTGGGGTGGACCAATTTTTGGCGCAGCGTGTTTTGGGGTTTAAAAGCCAGAGAGATGCAGTCTTTTGAGAAAATGCATCTCAACTGTTCTGATACTCCTGACAAGTATGGGATCACTAAGGGTTTTTACTTAGACAGCAGTTGTTGTTTTCCTCTTCTTGATCAGCTGGAGCTTTCTTTAGGCGCTTTCCCAGCTTTGACAAATGTCCAGCTGGGTTAACCACATTTACTCAGGGCCTTCTTGACATGATGTTCTTCTCTTCCCTGGCCGCTGTATCTGTGGTGATGGTGTTCGCTCTGTGTTGTCCTGATGACACCCAGTTTGTGCTCCAGTGGATGATGAGAGTCAAACCTTAAATACAGATCCTTATGCGTTGGTTTACAGTACACATCAGCTCTTAAATGTCCCTCATTACTGATGGAAAACTCGCAGTCTAAGAAGGCTAACCTGCCACTTTTTATATCCTCCCTGGTGAATTTGATGTATTAGTCCACAGAGTACCTGAACCAATGACTTGGTGGTGTTCCAGGATAGGATAACAGAGGCCTCTTTTCCACTTCTTCCATGTACAAGTTGTCCACAATGGGTGAAACTGGGGAAACCATGGTACACCCATGTTTCTGCCTGTAATACTGACCCTTGTATGTGAAATAGGTGGAATTAAGACACATCCAGTTCTGGATGTGGTGTTCAGAGCTGCTTACCAACAGGTTGAGGATCAAAGCCAGAAACTTTGAGATGTTATAGGTGACCGAGTTGATCATACAGACAATTGATCTTAAAGGTACACTCTGTTTATGTATCTTAGGTAAACCATACAGACTTGGTGTAGATTCCCCTGGGTATAGCCTGTGGTATGAGGTCCGGTCAATAGCATTGTCTTGGTCTAACAGCTTCAGACAATCTCTCACCCTCCTATTTTTGTTACTGAGTAGTGACAAAATGTTCTCATCATAGTCTTTATGGTTTAGCAAAACTGTGGACCTACCCTTGTCTGCTGGAAGGATGATAATGTTGTTGTCATTACTAAGTGATGTGACTGCCTTCCTGTCCTCCATGCTGATATGGGATGGAAACGTTCGTCCGCAGTTGCAATGTTGTAGTTTTGAATGGCTGTTTCTGTGGCTGTGATCAGTTCCACTTGTGGGATTTCGTCTTGGTGTCACAGCAAAGTTCAGCCCTTTTGCTGAAACTGACCTCACAGCCCGCTGTTCATTCAGTGGGCTAGTTTCAGTCATTGTGCAAATGTACTGCTTATATGGTTGGGGAAACCTGCACTCAGCTGAACTGAAGAAATCATTGGATGAGTGACTAAACGTTTCTCCCACTGCAAACACTACGTCCAGATGAACAGAATAATTTTTGGGGGATTTACTTACCTGGATAATTGAGCATGATTCAAGACAACTTCCTATTTACTAACTCATCCTCGGAGGTGGGCACACGGCTCTGGCTGTCAGACATAGCTGGGCACCCCTAGTTTTAAACACAGTGTTGCTATGGCAATAATATCCCTGTTGCGGGAATTCATACCGTATTATTGTGGACGATAACAGAGTCTTCACTTGTACAGAAACGCGTTTGACTCCTTAGACTTTCCATACATACAATCGCACACTGCGATCTTAAAGTATTTGAGACTTGGTAAATGAGCCGCCAGGATCTGTCAAGAAGAAATGATAAAAATATCATGTCAGTTGGTTGATTCTCATTGGCTATAGCTCCTTATCTCTGTGATTGGTCCATCAGAGCAATGAGGCGCCTGGAGGCTGCACGCACTCAGAAGGAAGTTACCGAGGCAACCAAAACAATCCGACAACAAGAGCTGCACAAGAGCCTGAGGGTGAGTCAATTTTATTAACTGCAGATAGCAGCACACCAAAAACAACACTCTGAGTGTCACAGCGAATGTCCTCGTTCTCAGTGAGCATGAGCAGCACTAACCACCCCCTCTTCCGCTTCTTCAGAATCTGAACAACTTCTGCAGTCAGATTGGGGACGATCGACCAATTAGCTTCTGCCACTTCAGCCCCGACTCCAAAATGCTGGCTACGGCCTCCTGGTAACAAGCACCGCCCACTACTAGCATAAAATGCAAACAGTTAGCATTAGCATGAGTAAATGTTAGCTTATTTAACTGCTGTATTGAAGCTAATGCTAACGTGCTAACACCTCCAGGAGCGGTCTGTGTAAGCTGTGGTCCGTCCCTGACTGCAACCTGATTCGGACACTCAGAGGTGGGCAGTGCTTAATGTTTGTTTTTGTTGTTGGTTACATTGGAATTGCTTGTTGATTAGTTGTTAGTGAGATAAATTAGAGGTTTCAGATTTATTGCCACAGAAATGTCAAACATTATATGATGATTACAAGGGGGCTTGTAATTGATCGATAAAATAGTTGTGTGTATCTTGTGTAGTGTAGTCGATTGTTTTGTTTTGCATGTCAAAACAATGAGACGATTGTGTTGATTGTGTTAATACAGTATGTCAAATGAAAAAATAACTGTTAAACATGTGAGGTTGTGCTGAAAAGAATGATACCAAACAAGAGAAGGTAAACAGTTTTTAAATGTGAAATCAAAAAGTAGTCAAAAATGCTGGACCCCAGAGGGTTTAAATGATAACTGATCAATACTTTGATCACTTGTGAATCATTTGTCTGAGGCTCCGCCCTTTTCTGTCCTGCTCTTTGATTGGCTGAAGGTCACAACACCAATGTGGGTGCCTTCGTCTTCCGCCCCCAGGCCGGAGTTTCTCTTAACCAATCAGATGTCAGCTTGGCCTCGTGTGCTGCTGATGGCACAGTGAAGCTGTGGAACCTGGAAAGGTGAGGGCAAGGGGCAGGTAACTGGGGGTGGGGTCTGATTCATATCCTATCAGTAATTAATGGCTTTGTGTCTCTGGTTGCTGTAGTGATGAGCCAGTGGCAGACATTGAAGGCCACAGCGAGCGAGTTTCTCGGGTGTCGTGGCATCCGTCAGGACGGTTCCTGGGTACAACCTGGTAAAGTAGAAATTACTCTGAATATTCATTCTTACTGTAATGAGTCAAAATACCTGTGTAACGTGTAGAGACAGAGCATGCTCAAACACTAAGCACCACCTACTTTCTCTCCTTAAAAAAATTTTCCATTTTACTTCGAAAGTTTTACTCTGAGTTTAACACAGAAATATTTTTTTCTGTGTGTGACATACTTCCTGTCCGTGTGGAGTGCAGCTACGATTACTCGTGGCGTCTCTGGGATCTGGAGGTTCAGGAGGAAATCCTCCATCAGGAAGGTCACAGCAAAGGTGTCCACGACCTGACCTTTCACCCTGACGGTTCTCTGGCTGCTACAGGGTAAACAAACGCTACAACATCCTCTAGCACATAGGTGTCAAACTCTGGCCCGCGGGCCAACTTTGGCCCGCAGCCTACTTACATTTGGCCCACGAAGCCATACCAAATTACTATCAGAGCTGGCCTACTGGTGTTATACAGCTAATATATATATTGTTTAGTATTAAGCTTTGCTTGTTCCATATTCAGTTTTTCAGCAAAATGTGTTTGAGTCCATAAGAAAAGATTCATTCTTATATCTGGAGCAATAAATATATTTCAATAAATATTAATGTTAGCCCGCGACTTAGTTCCAGTTTTGAATTTTGGCCCACTGTGTATTTGAGTTTGACACCCCTGCTCTAGCACGTCTCAGCACGTCTCTGTAACTAACAAATCAGCTCTCTCTGTCTGTGGTCCAATCAGTGGCCTGGATGCGTTTGGCAGGGTGTGGGACCTCCGGACGGGACGCTGCGTGGTGTTCCTTGAGGGTCACCTGAAGGAGATCTACAGCCTGCACTTTTCCCCCAACGGGTCAGCCAATCACAAAGCATCACACAAAACACACAGCCGAATCAATAATCGGGATTCTGCAGGAAGTGAAGAGATTGTTTTTGTTGTAAACATGTTAAAATGATAAATTTCACGGTTTGATCAGAATTAACAGCTTCAATAATGTTTCTCCACTCAGGTATCACCTGGCAACAGGAAGTGGAGACAACACCTGTAAGGTCTGGGAGCTGAGAAACAGGAAGTGCCTTTACACAGTCCCCGCCCACCAGAACCTGCTGTCTGCCGTCCGCTTTCAACGTAAAAAACGTTATTGTTCAACAAAACTAAATATTACTGACCTTGCTTCCTGTTAATGTGACCGTACTTCCTGTGTTTGCAGCTACAGACGGGCACTTCCTGTTGACGGGTGCATACGACAACACAGCGAAGGTCTGGAGTCATCCGGGTTGGATGCCACTGAAGACACTTGCTGGGCATGAGGGGAAGGTATGAGCGCTGTGCTCTGATTGGTCCATTCGGGCGCTCCTAATTGCTGGCGATCTCTGACCTGTTTGTGTTTTCAGGTGATGGGCGTCGACGTGTCACCTGATGGGAAACTCATCGCCACCTGTTCCTACGATCGGACCTTCAAACTGTGGCTGTCTGAGTGATGTCATTAGTGACATGAGTTATGTCATCCAGACACTGATCTACTGTTTTTGTTTTTCAGTAAAATATTTTGTTTTCACTTTTTGGAATAAAAAGAAAAAAATTAATTTTCAAAAGTTTGAAGCTGATTCGTTTTCATGAGCCTCGAAATCCAACTTGAAATCCAAATTTTAAAAAAGATAAACTTGTTTTGCAAATTCTAGCTAACAACAAAATTACACAAAACTATTGACATTAAAATGCCGGCACTGCCTCAGGCATTCACAAAACCATCAGGGGTCACACGAAGATGCCACAGATTATTTGTGCTGTGCCAGAAAAATAGTTTCTGTTACCTACAAAGACATTTAAACAAGACAGTTTACATTTCAGTGTGGGCGTGGCTTCAGGTTCAGGTGGAGCAGTGAGACAGTGATTAAGGAAGCAGACAGGTGAGGCGATTGGCACACCTGTGTTACGTTTGCTAATTAAACCTTTTTATGCCGTCAGTGCGTGGCTGTGGATGCAGATACACAGCCACGGGGAGCTGCTGTTGGTGGTTACTGTGAGGAAACTGGCCTACTGTAGACAATGTGATTATTCTTCATTCACTGTATGAACAGTTTTGTGAAGCCACAGTAATGCCTTTATGTGTCGTGTGCACCACAGGTAGTGCAGATAGCTGCTACATTAATGGACAGAAGTAAGGCACCAGATAAACGCTTTGTGGAAGTCACACCATTAGCAGGCCTTTCCCAATAGGTGTCTGAGGACCCACCTGAGACCCCAGTGTATACCACGAGTCATACGTTACATCACATGGTGCGTTCACATTCAAAAGCACAGATTTTCCACATACACACAAATTGCAGCATGATCAAATACACACTAAGCTATAATATCTAAAGAAGGACCATCTCAAGTGCAAGATGTATATACACAAAAATACATCATCATACACATGTTATAATGCCCCGTGATTGTTTCACACATACACTCTTTATGTAGTATGAGCAAATGCACAATATCTACTTCATGGGCCAGTAGACCTCCTACTCAAGGAGGAAGATAATGCACATGATTATCATATATTTTAAGGTCGTGATTATTGAAACTTTAAAAATTATTTAAGGTATCCTTACTTTGGCCCACTTGGAGAGGAGGGGGAGACTCCCACCCTGTAACAATAGACAGGGAGATCTTAGTCTGCAGGCCAGCGGGAATCACACAGCCTATCTTAAATCGTTAGTTGTATTTTTTTCTTATTTGTATTTTTTCCAAAATAAATTATGTTACTCAAAAAAAATTAAAAACACTTTCCAAAAAACAGGAAAGGAAAAAAATCCAATATTATCATCAACAAAAGAAGGCGTGCCAGCAAAAACAAAAAAACAAAGCAACGTTTCGACCTTCAAAGAGTCTTCAGGTACACAAAAAGCTGGTAGCTGGATTGCTAACAGTAGCTGGAGTAAGGCAGAGACGTGCACTTAGAAGGATGCCCTTGGATAGGTTTACGGATTAGGTGAAGGAATTTAAAGAGTAAAAACCCAGTGCTTGGGCATTATGTTATCATTCATCTGATTTATTTTGTGGCTTATCTGGCTTTAGCTTAGCTTAGCTTCTTCATTAGCTGTTGTAAGATAAGATAAGTTAACCTTTATTAGTCCCACACGTGGGAAATTTGTTTTGTCACAGCAGGAAGTGGACAGTGCAAAAGTTATGAAGCAAAAATTAGAATACAATAAGAATACAGTACACAACTGTACAGAATAGAATAAAATTAAATAAAATACTATATACAGTGGATGTGTGTGTTTGATCAGTTAAAGTCTTTGTTGTGGAGTCTGACAGCAGTGGGGAGGAAAGACCTGCGAAATCTCTCCGTCCCACACCGTGGGTGCCACAGTCTGCCACTAAAGGAGCTGCTCAGTGCTGTCACAGTCTCCTGCATGGGGTGGGAGATGTTGTCCAACAGTGATGACAGCTTAGCCACCAGCTGTCACTCACCACCTCCACTGGGTCCAGAGAGCATCCTAGAACAGAGCTGGCCCTTCTGATCAGCCTGTTCAGTCTCTTCCTGTCCCCAGCAGAGATGCTGCCACCCCAGCAGACCACACCATAGAAGATGGCTGTGGCCACCACAGAGTCATAGAAGGTCTTCAGGAGTGGGCCCTCCACTCCAAACGACCTGAGTCCCCGCAGCAGCTACAGCCTGCTCTACCCTTTCCTGTAGAGGGCTTCTGAATTTTGAGTCCAGTCCAGTTTGTTGTTCAGGTGAACACCAAGGTACCTGTTGCTGTCCACAGCCTCAATGTCCATACCTCGGATGTTCAGTGGTTGCAGTGGAGGATGTTTGTGCCTGCGGAAGTCTACCACCAGCTCCTTGGTTTTACTAGTGTTGATCTGGAGGTAGTTCAGCTGGCAAGCTGTGTACCGTAAATCAACGCATAAGGATCTGTATTTAAGGTTTGACTCTCATCATCCACTGGAGCACAAACTAGGTGTCATCAGGACAACACAGAGCGAACACCATCCTCACAGACACAGCGACCAGGGAAGAGAAGAACATCACATCAAGAAGGCCCTGAGTAAATGTGGTTATCCTAGCTGGATTTGTAAAAGCTGGGAAGGCGCCTAAAGAAAGCTCCAGCTGATCCAGGAGAGAAGGACAACTGCTGCCTAAACAAAAACCCTTAGTGATCCCTTATGTGTCAGGAGTATCGGAGCAGTTGAGATACATTTTTTCTAAACACCGCTTCTCTGTGGTTTTCAAACCCCAAAACACTCAGCGCCAAAAATCGGTCCAGCCCAAGAATCAGATTGTGGGACCCGTTCCTTGGGCAGAGTAATATAGTGTAGTTTTGTTAAGTACCAGGAGGATTGTCATGAGTTATACTTGGGGGAAACCAAACAACCTGTGTCGATGCGGATGGTACAACACAGAAAAGCTAACTCATTAGGTCACGACTTTGCATTCCATTTACACCAACAGGCCAGTGGAAACTCTTTCAATGTTGAGGATGCACACATCCTGGACATGGGATATGAAAAGGGAGAGATCATCTCTGAATCAAGGAGGGGGCCTAAGGGTACATCTTTCACCATCTTACAATGCTGTGATTGCAGCCATTCCCCAACTCTCTGTGAATGGTACTCATGGCCATTGATCAGTGGTTTTGATCAGTGGTTTGCAGGTTTGCATATTAATGATCAAGAAACCTGCAGTCAGTTGAGACTGAATAATTCCCTCAGAGGATGAAACATTTTTCCCACTGAAAATGCTGCGTGCAGATGAAGAGAATCAACTTTTTGGCACAGTGAGAGAGGTATTATCCACAAATGGTGAAAACATGTAACCATGGTGAACCTGACTGATGAGACAAAAGATGAACATGTTGAGTTGTGTGTCCCATTACATTTGCCGTAAAAGTGACACCACATGCACAAATTTACAAAATTTCCTGCATAATTCTTGCTTGCTTTGTTGAAATTGTTAAACTATTCACTCTATAATGGTGTTTTTTTGGCTTTAAAATATATATCACTTTGAGTTAGATTTTACATACATGCAAGGCTTTAGATTTTTTTTTTTTTAAAGAAAGGACAATGTCACATTTGAAGAACAAAAAAACCAGTCTTCAAAGTTTGATCATTGCGCTATCTTTCATGTAATGGTCATCACATTGAAACAAGTCATTATACTTGTTTTGGATATTTGATCACAGAGCTAATTGAATTTGAGCTCTACAAAACCCAGCAGATTACTAGCATCACTCTGTCACCTCCTGCTATTAATAATATGTGCAAATTACACTTAATCACTAGTCATTTAGGTCATCTTCAAATGGAGCTGTGTGCCTACCATATAAACACATTACATTCTGGAAAGGCAATTATGTATTATTTGTGAAAAGAAGGTACAATGATTACTGCTCGAGCCTTTCTCTTTTTGCTTCTTAGACTTTTTGCTGTCTAATACACTGTGTTCTTACTATAAACCAGAATGTTTTCCAAGACATTTTCTTAGAAGACAAATTCTAGTCTTCTGAGTTACTAACTTAGTTTATAGACACTTAGCAAACATTTAAATGTCCTGGTGAAACATCAGTCTGGGAAATCTTTTTTTAATTAATCTATAAGAAGTGTTCTAGGTGTTCTTCTATATCTCTGTAGTGTTTCCTAGTGTATTTAAATTATGATTCTTAAGAGGTATTACACCTTTAATCCTGCCTTCCCTGCTAATTAGTCACAAGCAGCACGAGTCATTACTAGTTATTTTGCTCTGTAAAACAACCTACAAAATGCATTTTGTGGATTATAAGCCCTTTTTAGACATGGGAAAATATTGTCTTTGCTAATTCTAAAGTGATAACATTATATCAGTCAGACATAGGGTACTTTTGGATTAATGTGAAACATTATTTAGTAAATACAAAATTTGACAGCTTGTCAACTGATGCCTTTATGATTCTGAACACTGATAAACACATTTTTTAATCTGTACATTTTAAAGTGACTTAGTGTGTTTATTCACATGTCCTGAATAAACCGCTGCTGTGAAGAAAGCTGCTTAACATTGTGTCTCCTCGGGACAGAACGGTTGAGGGGGCGAAGTGTTGTGGAAGCAAGCGGATAATAACCACAGAGACAATGAGCAGGGTGTTGGGAGACTGTGTGGTGCTTGAGTGTTAGGGAGTGCACTTCCCAATCCACATCCTCTAAATCTGCTTCCACTGATCTTTTATTTGTCACAAGGCAAATGGTGGTAAAGGACTATTCTGGATTTGCTAAAAACGAGTTGTCAAAGGGGACAAAGTCTGGCACCCAAAATTGTGTGTAGATATCATTGAACAGATTTAAAGTAGTGGATAAGAAATCAAGCGATAGGTTGAGGTCCCTACTCTCCCACACCCATTTTCCCATCCATGCACCTCTAAACTCTCTCTACAGTGACATCTATCAAAAGAGCATTGCACCAATATTTTTTTAAATACATGGAGCTGTCTCCACCATCCAGTGTGGCCTATCTGTAATGTTATAAAAATCTTGTGTGGGTATGAGACATCAGTGTCCTAAATGAGCTTGTAGAGTGCCACTATAATTATTAAAGTTATGTTTCTGCACCTCCACTAAGGAGTATTAGTAGTTTAAATGACATTCATTTGGTACAAAGGAGTCCAAAGTGTGCCAGGAAAATAACTCCCACACCATTACCTGCACCCAGTGTGGTCTTCTCTGCTGTAGCCCATCTGCTTTAAAGCTCAGTGTGTTGTGAGTTTAGAGATACTCTTTCACATATGTTGGTTGTAAGGTGATTGTGACAGGTTGTGGTTGGTGGCTAAGCTGCAGGCAAGTGGTGGGTTCAGAGTATGATGTCAGAGGAGGCTGACCCACACAGCTGTTCTCATTATCTAAACATGCCTCCCCTGTATGCCTAGGATGTCGGGACCTGGCAACAGAGATGTGTACTGCACTGGAGCGAGACAACTAGAACTGCACAAGCATACATGTAACAATGTAAATAAAATGTTCATGTGCCTAAAATGCTGTATGCCTTGGGTCGTTTATACCACAGATATACTACTGTTTTCCTTTCAGATCAAAGCAGTCAGGCTATTCTGCTATGACCTCTGGCATCAACAAGTGATTTTTTTCACCCAGAGAACGGTCACTCATTGGATATTTTCTTTTTCAGATTATTCTCTGTAAATCTTAGAGATGGGCTCCCTTGTGTAGGAAAATCCCAGCAGATCAACTGTTTCTAAAATACTCTGACCACCCCATCCAGCACCAACAAGCCATCCTAGGTTCAAAGTCATTTAAATCCCCTCTTCAACAATATTATACTGGCTTTGAACTGCAGGATATTAGAGTTTAGGGCAAGTGGCCCAATGGCAATTTTTTCCTTGTAGGTTGCTCTGGGGTTTTCCCCTTTGGCCGTTGTCGACTTTGGTCGTTCTTCTACCAAAGAGGATATATAGGGCTTTGGAGCGTGATGTCACGGGGGTGGGCGTGGAAAGGATTTTGGCCCGATCCGCCATTTTGTGGGTCTAAGTAAGGAGCGAAAGCATAGCCATGGTTCGTACTTGGGTGTGCACATCACAGAGGATCTCTCCTGGACGTACAACACCACAGCACTGGCCAAGAAATCACAGCAGCGTCTCTTCTTTCTCCGCAAACTAAGAAGAGCAGGAGCACCAGCCCCCATCATGTACACTTTCTACAGAGGCACCATCGAGAGCATCCTCTCGAGCTGCATCACTGTGTGGTTTGGAGCCTGCAATGCGTCCTGTCATAGAACCCTCCAACGCATAGTGAGAGCTGCAGAGAGGATCATTGGTGTCTCTCTCCCCTCCCTCCAGGACATTTACAGCACCCGTCTCACTAAAAAAGCCCTTTGCATAGCGGCTGATCCCACGCACCCAATGCAAAGCTTCTTCAAGCTGCTGCCGTCAGGGAGGAGACTGCGGAGTCTCCAGGCCAGGACCAGCAGACTGAAGGACAGCTTCATCCATCAGGCTGTCAGGAAGACAAAGCACATACAAACTTCAAATCACCTACGAACCCTGAAGCACGTACAAATTCCAAAACATGTAAAAACACATAAAAACACGTAAAAACTCCAAAACACGTAAAAACACATAAAAACTCAAAACACGTACAAAAGACAACAGAAGTGCTCCAGGATGCTAGGGGCAGTGTTGAGCTTTTGTTACCTAGAGGCAGAGATGGGCAGTAATGTGTTACTGTAATCTGATTACTTTTCTCAAGTAACGAGTAAAGTAAGGGATTACTATTGCAAAAACGGTAATTAGATTACCGTTACTTTCCCGTAGGAACGCTGAGTTACTGCGTTACTAAAACCATGATTTTTTTGCGAGAGTGTCTCATGACAGTGACGTAAGCGAGTGCGACGTTCGTGGCAACAGCTGTGTGCAGATCAACAATGGATCATATATCGAGTGCGGGAGAGAGTATGAGCCTGCAGCGTTTAAAGCGTGGAAGCACTGACCTTTGAGTTTGATTCCATAAAAAGTGACAAAAACATTAGCGTCCGTTGTGCGTGGGAAGGAAACTTCTTTTTACAGCAAAAAAACCCCTAAACTTCCAAGCAAGCACCGAGTGCGCTACGAGGTAATGGGAAACTCACAGAGAAACTCGCGGATTCTTCCACTGACCGCTGCGGCACACCTGCACCAGGGTAAACCTCCGCCTACCCCACTCCTGCTTTACAGGTGAAAATAGAGCAACAGGACCGCTAGTCTTTGACTTTATTTATTTTCTGCTGTGTTTTACTTGCATCTATTTGAAAGACTGAGTGTAAACACAAAAAATATTTTATTTTATGCGCTGGAATGTGCAGAAAATAGGTTTAAATGTTAAACTAATTTATTCAAGTCAGAGAATGTTGCATATAATTTAATTTTTGCTTGATGCATAAAGTTAAAAGGTTAAAACTAATAAAACAAGTTTTAAAAAGAGACTTTTCCATTTGATTACATTTTGTATGATGGATTATGCAGAAAAAGTAGAATTGGGCTGAAAGAGCTATCGCTTTATCACCTATTCAGATTGTAAATCGTGTTTTTAAAAAGTAACTAAGTAATTAATTACTTTTGAAAATAAGTAATCAGTAAAGTAATGGGATTACCTTTTTGGGGAAGTAATCAGTAATTAGTTACTGATTACTTTTTTCAAGTAACTTGACCAACACTGCCTAGTGGCTACACAAGCCAGCAATTAGCAACGACCGGATTTGGTGTGTGGTAGTAACAGGTAAATTAACATTTTTTTAAATTGTTTGAATATATATTAGTGCCTGTGTATAAATACACAAACAATACACACATGCTTTCAATTGTGTAATTTAAGTGATCTAGGTAGCTCTGTTTTGGAAGTTCAGTTAATTAATTTATTATTAACAATAATATAAAATTATGCACAAAAGGAATTACTAATGTAAAAAAAGTGGTTTTATTTATATATGTTTATATATAAATATATGCGGTGGCCCCTAGAGACAAAACACGTACAAACTCCAAAACACATTTCTAGTTTTAAAGCAACAAAACAACCTGAGGAGCCGGTTCTCTAAAAAGAACCGGAAATCCCATCACTAGTGGCAAAGCTTTCAAAGATCTACCTGTTCAGCATGTTGGATTTCCTGTTCACCACTCACACTCCTGATACAGCTCTGGAAGACGCTCTTCACCAAACCCTCACCTGCCTGCCCACACCTCAGCTCCTCCCGGTCAACGTCTGCTTCCCCCTGCAAGTATCTTCCATTTCTGTTCCCCTCTAAACCTGAAGTAAGATAATGAATACAGTTTATGAAAATGAAATCAGAATCAGAAAACTTTATTTATCTCCGAGGAAGTTATGTGGTCACAGTTGCTCCAAGACAGTAAGAACAATAACTAAATAAACTAAATGAAATAATACAGTATATTAAAAAGTTACAAAATGTAACAAAAATATATACAAATAGCTCAGTTATAAATATCCCAGTATATAAAACAAATTAAATATATATGGTTGAATTTCAGGTGCCCCTCTTATCAAACTGTAAAACTGCATTATTTTCTCTGTAGAAGATATGCAGATATTAAGGGTGTACAAATTCATGGCAATCCATTTCAGCCCAACTGCTTAATGATCCTTAGACTAACGCTCTCGCTCCTTCTCCACAGACTCACTCTACCTCCATTGTTTTCCCCACTCCTGCCTGACACACACACACACACACACACACACACACACACACACACACACACACACACACACACACACACACACCATGTCTACATGACTAAATGTATTGGGTCAGTACCATTTGAATGACTGGTGAGATGAGTGTGAGTGTATATGGTGCATTCTTATCATGTGTAACAGAGGCAATATGAATGAAAGAAGAAATTATTCAGCACCTGTCCTGATTTGGCCTTGATCTGGCTGAGCATAAAACTGCTTAGTGACAGATGTTCGTCATCCAACAGAAATAGAATTTCAATCGGAGGTTTCTGCTGTTTCTGTGTGTAACTAAATCTTAAGCTATCTGCTGGATTTCAAGTGTGGTATTGTTGTGTATCCCAGGATGGTCCCAGCCTCTCTAAATGCTGATAACATGTGTAGGTGAGTAACAAAGCTTCCAGCAGAGCCTTATTTTTAGACCAGCAGAGACAAAAGCATTACTGATCTATAGTTTCTGAAGCTTTTCATTCTCTCTCTCTCTCTCTCTCTCTCTCTCTCTCTCTCTCTCTCTCTACATATATGTAGAGAGAGAGAGAGAAAGAGAGATGGCCAAGTGAAACAATATTTTAATGCTTTACTAAATATTAGATGTGGTTTAAGGGAAGTTATTTCATGACACTAATAAGCCTTGAAAACTACTTTGAAACACTTTAATGTGGTAAGGCTCGTTCCCTTTAAGACTCCAAATTACAGGATGAAAACCAGTGTAGAGTGACTTGCTCTGCAGTTCATGTCTTTGTATCATGCTGAGGCTGTCCTATTGTGGCCCTCTCTCCAACTACCTTTTCCTGGACCTGTCAATGGTGCCGTAATAGCTAGTCACATTCTTGTCTTATTTGTCACAGCAAGATCTTTGTTCATTCTCAAAAAACAGAGGTCTGTTCTTTTTTCTTCTGCTACTGCTGCTGGGTCTCCTTTGATGCTGAGGACAGCATAGACAGATATCAAAGCAGATGAAACTGGATCACTGTTGCCCCCCACCCCTGAGCTCTTATCACTTTATAATTGGGAATTAGGGAAGAAATAAAATGTCTTTTCCTCACTTTCCTTTTCCTGGGTTGGTTATAATGGGGTCTGCTACATGCCTATAAAGTACCCTTCAAATCACACTGCTGTCCTTATGTATTTTTTCTCCTTGCTTAGCAATTTCCTTGTTTGTATTCTTGTCATTTGTCATGTTTGTATTTTTCTACATTTTCCATGAGAATATCTGTGAATTAATGTTTCTTGCAAAACATTTGAAATGTGAAGTCTGGTGACACTGTTGCAGGACAAAGCAATAAACATGGAAACAAGATAAAGGGTGGCACAAACAGAAACATTAGGTATTACTACTGTTGTCATAACTACTGACAATAACAGACATGAACCAACAAAGACTTGCATTATACTACAAATGTTCTCCAGTTAACAATGACCTGGTTATCTTGGTACCACTAGTTATACTAGAAGCTGAAGAAATGTGCTCATTCACAAGTTGTTCAACAAGCAAAATAAATAAATAAATACATCCCTGAAAATGGTCAGGTATAAGGACAGAGTTGAAAACGAATGGGGGTGGATGGAGGTTATTCTTACAGCAAACCTGGAGAACTGTTGCTCAAGACCACTTTTTTAACATTACCAGAAATGATGGGTGACTCATGTCTTCTAATTCCTTGGACACAAAATTGAAAGAAATAGGGATGACAACGTTGTAGCTATATTTAAAAGAAAAAAATCTCACACAATATAACACCAGGCCCTGTTTGACGACAGGTCAATATGAATGCAGCCAGGTAAATAGTTTACAGTATAGAGATCTACTCATAACTGACTGACTAACTTAATTCAGACCGTCACAGCAGTAGTCTGTATTGACAACAGTAAGACAATATTGAGACAAAGCAGAACAGGAAGAGTTGGTTCAGAGGACTAGCTTGAAGACCAACTGTATCTCAGTCTATCCATCTCTACAATAATGTGGCATCCAGGCCTCCTCTCTGTTGACCATCATCGTACCAGCTTTAATATAAACTTGAAATATAAGACTTAGAGTCAGACTCAGAGTCAAGACCTTGAAATGTTCCATGTTTATTTAAATGACATGTCAAGATACCTCATTTCCTCCAAATTCTTGCAAGTGCAACTACTAACTATTACAATGTTATGGTAAACAATTCTTTAAAAAGTTACACAATTTTTCTCAATGAGTAACTAATTAATTTTAATCTGAAATTGAAAGGTCAGCCAGTAGTGACGTGACGTGAAATAATAACTTGACCTAAAGGCATTAAACCAAAAATTACAAGCCTGTTTTGTAAATGTGAGGATAGAAAGTGCAGATATTTGTTCAAAAATGTAGGGAGTAAAAGCAAAAAGTAGTCAGAAAAAAAAACTACTCAAGTAAAATACAGATAACTGAAAATTATTTGTACTTCGTTATTTCCCTCCTCTGACTATAAATGAACACATAACTTTGATTACTGCTTTGCACACTCTTGGCATTCTCTCGATGAGCTTCATGAGGTCATCACTTGAAATGGTTTTCCAACAGTCTTGAAGGAGTTCCCTGAGACGCTGAGCACTTGTCGGCCCTTTTGCCTTCACTCTGCGGTCCATCTCATCCCAAACCATCTTGATTGGTTTTAGGTCAGGTGACTGTGGAGGCCATCTGGCACAGCACTCCATCTCTCTCCTTCTTGGTCAAATAGCCCTTAAACAGTGTTTGGGGTCATTGTTCTGTTCAAAAATAAATGATGATACAACTAAATGCAAACTAGTTGGGATGGCATGTCGCTGCAGGATTCTGCGGTAGCCACGCTGGCTCAGTGTGCGTTCAATTTTGAATAAATCGACCAACATTGTCACCAGCAAAGCACCATCACACCTCCTCCTCCATGCTTCACTGTGGGAACCATGCATGCAGAGAATATCTGTTCACCTTTTCTGTGTTGCACAAAGACACAGCGGGTGGAACCAAAGATCTCAAATTTGGACTCATCAGACCAAAGCACAGATTTCCACTGGTCTAATGTCCATTCCTTGTGTTTCTGGGCCCAAACAGATCTGTGCTGCTTGTTGCTTTTCTTTAGTAGTGGTTTCTTAGCAGCTATTTGACCCTAAAGGCCTGATTCGTGCAGTCTCCTCTGAAGAGTGGATGTAGAGATGAGTCTGCTACTGGAACTCGGTGTGGCATTTATCTGGGCTCTAACCTGAGGTGCTGTTAACTTGTGATTTCTGAGGCTGGCGACTCAGATGAATTTATCCTCAGCAGCAGGGGTGACTCTTGGTCTTCCTTTTCCTGGAGTGGTCCACATGTGAGCCAGTTTTATTGTACAAAACTGGCTTAATGGTTTTTGCGACTGCACTTGGGGACACATTCAAAGTTTTAGCAATTTTCCAGACTGACTGACCTTCAGTTCTTCAAGTAATGATGGGCTGTCATTTCTCTTTACTTTGCTGATTGGTTCTTGTCATAATATGAATTCTAACAGTTGTCAAATAAGCCTGTCAGCTGACTTCTGCACAACACAACTAGTCCCAACCCCATTAAGAAGGCAAGACATTCCACAAATGAACGCTGACAAGACACCTGTGTCATGAAAACCATTTCAGGTGACTACATCATGAAGCTCATTGAGAAAAGGGAAGGGTTTGTAGTGCTGTCAACAAAGCAGGGGGTGGCTACTTTCAGGAATCTAAAATATAAAACATATTTAGTTATTTATCAATGTATTGTTTGCTACATAATTCCATATATCTTGCTTCACATATTTGATGTCTTCTGTTTGTATCTACAATGTAGAAAGTAGTAAAAATAAAGACAAAACATTGAACGAGAAACCTTTGACTGGTAGTGTATAATAAAGCCAAGACACGCTATTACAAAAAGTATTCACTCACCCATTCAAATTATTTAATTCAGGTTTTCCAATCACTTCCATGGCCACAGCTATATATAATCAGCCACCTAGTCATGCAGATGGCCCCGCTCCTCTTCATTCCAGAAGATTTGGCATGCAGTTTTTCTCCAAAGAATTTCAAATTTCAGTTAATCTGACCTTAGAAAAGTTTTCCACTATGTGTTCGTCCATTGATTTCTATGACAGAATTGTGCCTGTTTTTAAAGCCTAAGGCTTTAACAATGCCGCGAAATGTACACATTAAATTCAAAATGCCTGATTACCTGTTGGATTTAGGAGTCCAAGAGACTTTTTTGTGCATCTTAAGATATTACAGAAGGCTGCCAAATTTCAGACTCGGATCAAACATAATACAGGGGCTGCTTTCTAAAAGATTTTACGTGGTGCTGTGGAGTCAGTTTGCAACATTTATTGAAGAGAGCTATGGAACTGGAAAGAATGCATCAGCTGTTCTGATACTCCTGACACATACGGGATCACTAAGGGTTTTCGCCGAGGCGGCAGTTGTCCTTCTCTCCTGGCTCAGCTGGAGCTTTCTTTAGGTGCCTTCCCAGCCAATCCAAATATCCAGCTGGGATAACCACATTAACTCAGGGCCTTCTTCATATGATGTTCTTCTGCTTCTCTGGCCACTGTATCTGTGGGGATTGTGTTAGTTAGACTGTGTTGAGAAAATCCCTAAGAGCAGTTTGCAAAAGCATGGAAATGATAAAATAGCCATTTTCAATTCAAAATGTCTGACTTCCTGTTGCGTTTGGGTAAATAAGGCCATACACATATTTTTGTCTGTCATTTGCATGTTACACATGTGTAATCTGTAACACTTCATTATAGCTTCATTATGGCTCGGGAGCCATTTTGAATCGTCCATGTGCCAAACCAATACAATACATAAATTTTCACCAGACCTGACGTATGTGCAAAATTTCATTAGTTTTTGAGCATGTTAAGGTCCTCAAAAGACAATTCACTTACTAAAATAATAAATGAAACAGATGCAATAAGACCTTCATGCTTTTATTTCCATAGGGACCTGACTATCTATGAACTTGAGTTCTCTACATAAAGAGCACATTAGTTCCTGACTGAAACAATGGTGCAGTCCAGTATGTAAATCCTAAAACATCTTTTTCATGTTTTTTTTTCCTTTTTCTCACCCTCTCACTTTAACATACTCACTATATTCTGTCCTTTCAGTGTTGCTTCCCTTTTGATTTGACATGTTAGATTCCCTTCCATTTCTCCTTTGATCATGTCCCACTGTGTTTCTGCTCCATCATAATCACCAGGTGCCCCGATTCTGGTAATACTGATGATTTTGCCTGATACTATTGACCTTAAAAGGTGCAACCTGTCTCAATTCCAGGAAGGTCCCATCCAAAGTTTGATGTGTAATAGTGTGTGAGATCCCTACTGCTTTCATTCTCTCCTCAGGCACTCTTCCCAGCTTTTGTAGGGGAATACCAGAGTGTTCCCAAGCTAGCCAAGAGGTATAGTAAACATTCATATACAGATGGTATTAATCACTGAAACATCTCAAACAAATAAAAGTTTCACTTCAAGAAGTTTTTTCCAAGTTCAAGGCATTAATCCTGCCCCAAACGTCCCAGATATTAATCAGAACAAGCACCCACAGGATGTGGCACAAGACCAAGGCCTCACCCTGCAACACAAAGGATCTACATCTCAGCTACCAATGCACCAAAGCACACTCCAGATGCTGTGTGTCTATGTCTTGATCAGTGCTTACAAAATAGTAATACTGGAATTTTTTCATGTTTTGGCAGTGTACAGCCCTGCATATCTACTGTCTCAATTGCCTAGATACCTAGATTGTCTTCCACATAACTGTAAGAGAATTTGATGTTATTTAATATGTACCTTCTTATTTGTAGTATAATGAGATAGAAGATCAGGTTAGTCTTCCTTAAACAGCAATGAAAGCCAGAATGATTAGCACACATTAAAGACTAAAACTGTGAAATTGAAACAATGTTTCTTTTCAAGTGGGGCCCAGTGGAGATGATGCTTAGACTCCACGCTGGAAGGAATTCTTACTCTGATACTAATTAAAAAACAAACAAAATATATTTTAATCCCATCCGTTTATTTTCTTCCCAAGGCACATCTCTGCAAAGCAAACAAATTGAATGCTTTAAAAATGAGTCTAATTGCAGCGCTTCAGTGGATCCTTACACAGGTCCAATGAGCAAAATAGCACAGCAGCTTACTGAAGAATATTTTGGCTGTAACTGAGCAGAACTATATCACACTGGATCATGTAGGATATTTTGTATTAATTGACACTAAGAATATGAAAAATGTCCATGACATGAGTAATATCGATTGATGCAGACATCATTATGAATTTTATTTAATACACAGAGATTTTACCAGCAGCTGAGCTATTTAATTATTTGATATTTAATTATTCTAACTGCTGACCAAGGCCAGGAGAATAAGGAGAATGAACGGGGCATTTTCTTAAAAAAGAAATATTACCCTGTTTAACAAAAGAAGTTTCTTGTCAACGTGTTGCTGCACAATACAAACAGGACACATTTATATATGAATTCAGAACAGTGGGATGCAAAGAGTTTCAACGGGATATAGGAGATGAATGGTTTAAGCTTGTTTTTTAAAAAATCGAGTGTATTCTTATCCACATCTGGAAAGGATTTCCAGTTAGATGTTAGACAGGAAAAAGCTGAGAAAACCTTCAAGTCACAAACCTTTACAAAAACTCCTATACTCTAAGTACACTTTCACCTTTGCATTAGTGAACAGCAAAAAACAAACAAAAGGTAATTAATCAACTATTTAATTAAAAATTACTATTAAAAAAAAAATCTGCAAAATAAGTTTTAAAAGCATAATAATGTTTTGAACTAACCTGACATGGTGAATTTAGTGAGTCAATTTCATATCAAGTTATTATCAGTTTACATGAAATACTTTTTCATGTAAACTTTTTGTCTGTTTCTGTTCTTTAATATGGACATTTCGTCATTTGCAAGGTCATTTAAAAAGAAAGAGAGAGGCAAGGATGGCTCCTGTATCTGCTGCAGGGCGTATAAACTGCCACCCTGATCTATAAAGAAAAACTGAACCTGTGCTTAAATCAAACCCTGATGCAGCCAAATGAAGAATTATTGTGTAAAAAGATTTTCAGTGTTATTGATCTTCTTTCTTCTTCCTTACGTTATATTCCTTTATTGATTTGATGGAGACTCTTTATAACAGTTTTACAAAATAAAATTATAATAAAAGAAAAATGACATCTACACGGGTTTCAGAGCATGGACAACATATGGTGAGCTTTGAAGAACACTGTTGTTACAGGATAACTTAACAACAGTGCAAACAAAGATTCTTATTTGCAAGGGACATGACTTTCAATGACTCCGAGGTAAATGTAAATTATAACTGTGACACACTAAGGCTGAAACATCCTTAAAAGTGATCTACTTGTACACTTCTGCTCACTACACTCTTTGTAAATCCTTTGGGTTGTGACTTTACTTTGGACTGTAAATGGCATGACTGTAAACGCCGTTGCAGGTTGTTATTATTTTTATACCTTTAATAAATCGGCACTACTGCTCTGTTAAAATATAATTTGTCAAAATTAAGTGCTTCATAAAATCAGACCTAAAAGCAGTGAGAGCAACAAAGATGAATTTTTTCATGAAATTAAAAAAAAAATGACAACAAATCCTGAAAAACTGGCAAGTAGATTTTTTTATTGACCGCCTGTACATGAAGCTCGTGCAATAAGCAGTCACAGTCGCATATCAGATTAGGACAGAAAAATACAGCAATTCAATGCCTAGTCTCTGAGGGCAACAAAGAAAATCTGATGATAGCATTATGTGATATTATTGAATTTCATAATGCGTTCTGTTCGTGACCTGCCCATGCTGTGTGCAGGAGGGGCTGCTGACGTGAAAAGAGAGCAGGAGGGTCGGGCTGAAATCACAATAAAAGGTGGCTGGAGTCCGCTTTTCATCCAGTGCTCCACACGCCAGGCAACTTCTGCTGCTGACTGCAACGTGAACCAGACTGAAGGAAGTCACATCAAAGGTAAGTTACAGTTTTTGTAGCCTTTAAAGGCATGCTTTCAAATAGTTTTGTTGTCATGTTAATATTGTGTTTTTTTCTTTCTCAGATGCAGAGGGGCTTTGGGATATTTTGCATGTCGCTCATCTTTTGTGCAACTCTTTCCGAGACCATCGGGCTAGTTGTTGCGGTAAGCAGTTCAAAATTCAGTACAACGTTAATGTTAACCTCCCACTTAAATTTAGGTGCCAAGAATCAATGTACCAATAAAGACATAAAGACAACAGAGACTAATAGAAATGTCAAAATGATATCAAATATCATTATAAAGTAATCTATTTTAGTTTACAACAAAATTTTTAAGCAGCCAATCACAAAAATAAAATGTGTATATGTGAGTATATTAGTAGTAAAAAGTTCAAATATTCAAGTGAATGAAGACAAAACAAGCTAAAATCACAGATTCACAATGAAACCATACAGACCATGACCAAATCCAAGAGCTCAAACTTCCCAATAGCAGACGCTACAACATGTAACACAGAGATGCAGGTGAGGTTAAATTCAATTCAAGGAACCAACCCATGATTCCATGATTTCCAAGAGACCCTAAATAAACCCACATTAAGAATCCACATGTAAGAAAACTAAGGGGGAAAAAAACATATTCAGAAATTTACTAGGAAAGTAAAATACACAAACTCCCTGCAGGCATATGACAAGCCTACAGACCATGACAATAAGGATGTTTTACATTTAAGAAAAATGCTCTTAGATTTACACATCAAAAACTCATTAAAACTGTCTCCTTGTCCTTTAGCTGCTTATTGTATCCATCTTCATATCTTGCAGGCAAAAGAAAAGCGAGGCTGGACTATGAACAGCGCTGGCTACTTGTTAGGGCCCCGTAAGTGTATACACACACACACACACACACACACACACACACACACACACACACACACACACACACACACACACAGAAGCTTACATGCACACACCAGCGCATATTGTTTTGTGGTTGTTCCAGTAACGTTGTTTACAAAAGCCTCATTAATAGTATGTGGTGAAATGGCCCAATGCTAATTTAGTGTTATTCAAAGATTATCATGAGTGACTGTTGGGTATCCAGTTCTGTGTGTCAAGGTATATATTCTTACCAGCTGGAGTTTGAGTCATTCCAGGGCAGGAACCCTGAAGAATGTTGTCCCTTTGTGTGCATGCGTGTGTGTGTTTGTGTGTGTGTGTGTGTGTGCGTGTGCGTGTGCGTGTGTGTGTGTGTGTGTGTGTGTGTGTGTGTGTGTGTGTGTGTGTGTGTGTGTGTGTGTGAAGCCCAGGTAAAGGTTGCTCCTGCCTCATCCTGTGTTTCAGGTCGTATTGATCACCTAATTCAGATAAAGGATTCTCCCAGTGCCAGAGGCAGAGACGAGCTGGTCACTCAATGTAAGATAGAAACATACAGCTGCTGCAGGGCCTTGGGGTCACCAGGAATTGCTCTGTTTAAACATCACACCTTTTAGCTGCTTTTGTTTCTTTGCTTATGTATACAAATGTTGCAATTCTGTCTGTGCTTTGAGCCAAGTAACGCATTGATGACCTCAAGAATGAGTTAAGGAAGGTTTAGCATACAGCATTTTTGAGACTTTGGAGGATTACACTCCAGATGCATCGTGTTGACAGAATGGGAAGAAAATACGATCGTTTAGAAGACTATCGTCACGTTCACTGCAGAGAAGATGTAGCACTGACTAACACAGAGTTTTCACTGTGATATCCGAAATAGCAGTACAGCTGACAAAGAGCTGATAGCCCAGTAACTTAATTTAGAAGTTTTACATTTTTTAATATTATCAAAAATATTTTCAAGTCATGCTACCAATTTATTTTATTAACAATTTGCTGATAAAAGATTGTATGTAAAGATCAAAACACAAGGTAGATCCAATAGGACCTTTTTACCCTGGATGGCAAACATCATTAAAATACCTTATTTTTTCATGCCAGGGTCTCACATGTAAAACTTTAGCTAGACTTTTAAAAGCACACAAAGAGAACAGGGGGTATTAGTTCAAGGACTACTTTAGCTAATGACGAAGCCCCCAATTAGAGTCAAACAATTGTCACATGTAAAAACCACTCAGAGTAAATGACAGCACTGAAGTATGTGAGCTCACTGTAACAACACGTAGCTGGTGAGTAATGTTGCAAAGTGAGACAAACTGGCCTGATACTGTACATGTTTTCCATTCTTCAAATACAAATATGAGCCAATATAATGTATTCAACTCATGTGAGCTTCACATGTTAAACTACAAATCTCAGTCAGGTTGCTGTCTGTTCTTTAATTTCAAAATATCACAATAACATTTTTAATTATTGGTCTAGCTTAAGAATACTATGTAGTACAATAGTACAGTTACCGTTATTATTGGAATTGGGAAGAGTATGATTAGTAATTAAAGCAAATGAAAAAAAGGAAATGCAAATATTTTTAATTTACAATTTTAACCGGAGGCCACTGAACTCTGCACATGCTACCTCAACCTGCTCTTTAGGCACATAAAAAACAAATTAAAATGTAAATGTGGAGACACACCGACAGTCTACAGCACACTACCATGGCTAAGTAAAACCCTCTGCTTGCCTGTTTTTTTATGTTGATTTTCATCATCACTAGTGTTTCAGTGCATTTACTTGTCTGTTAAAACTGCCGTTCAACAAGTGTGCTTTTTCTATTCCTTCCATCAAACCTCTACTTACTGCAATTCCATGAGCCAAGCCCTGCAGGTGGTCTGTACGAGTTTGGAAAGTGAACCAAACAATTACAAACCAAATATCATGCTGAAACTGTGTGACGTGTGAACAATGTCCTTTAGAACTTCTTACAGGAATCAGGTAGCGGTGTGCACTGTGTATGTGTGTGTGTCTGTTGTATGATGCCTCTAAACCAGTGGGATATTTGTACGTATTTTCTGTTACATACACAAAACTTTAACCATTTACTCCATATTATTTTTACTTTGTCAATTGTCATTTTCACCTTAATCAAACAGAAAATTAAATGTCACAGCCAGTATATTAAAAAATTAAGCAGCTGAAAAGGATTATTATTATTGTAAGTACATGAAAATTACACATAAATCACATTTACCAAAATGTTAAAATTGCTGAATTTCTAGTGAACTGAGCTGATAATGGGAATGAATTAATTAAATGCTTAGTTGGGCCATCTGATGTTTGTATGAGCGCATCAACTGCGATCACTCCTCATTATCCAGATGGACTAGATGGACTACATGGACACACGAGACTAGGAGACAAGCCGGGTCTGGCTGGGAAGAGGGACATAGGCCAGGAGGAGGACTTCAGAACAGGTCTGTATGTCTCACAAAGAAACAGGACAATCTTTCTTCCTCTTAAAGAAGATATTTTATTTCGAGTGTTATTTAACAATAATCAAAAGGTATTTTATGATGTATCTTCTTGGTTAATTTAATTTGATATACTGAATGTTTTGCTTTTATTACTGTTTTATGTATAGCTGTCATGTTGATTAGCTACCTTTAATGTATAAGGAACACTGAGGAAGGAGATGGTAGAGGGGGAGACCTAAAATGCCTTGAAGAAAATAGGAACTTGTAGTCATTTAAGTCCTTTAAATAGCCCAAAAGAAGAGGAGCCACATATATTTTAAAGGGAAACAGTGCAATAAAGCCTCAAGTTCCTAAACAAAATAATACCCCAGATTATTTATTGATGTATTATTTAATATTTTGTGTCTTTTACAAAAAAAATGCTAGTTTATATTTTGGAAACTCTGGAAATGTTTTATGTGTTTTATGATCATTTATCTAAAACACTGAATAAAGAAATCTAACAAAAACAAATAACAGCAAAAACAAGACAAGCAGTGCTTGTACCGTTTAATCTAAAAAAAAAGAAGACATCTTTTAAAGCATACCAAAATTAAAGCGATCTCTCTCCTTTCACCGCGTCATAAAGTGTCATAAAGATTTTCCATTCATCAAGCCTTTAAATTACTGTTGTAGAAATCTTCACTGGTTTTCAGCAGCGAAACATTTCCACTGCGATGGACTAAGGCTGAAAGCAATAATCACAGAGTGTGAGGGCTAGTCAAACTAGGATCATTGGAAGGTGAAATGTTTTACATTTTTACGTTTTGTTTTTTTTTAAAGAAAGCTTAGACACATCTACTTTGTATGGAATTCAGTAGCCTTCATGTTTCATTCCCATTAACCTTTGTTCATGAGTTCACAACTGATGCTTTGTTTAAATCTAATACTCCTACTTGTATCGTAAACCTTAGTATCTGAGAGAATTTCATTTCTCTGTATGATCTGTGTATATCAGAGCTCCTGCCATTTCAACCTGTCATTCTTGATGTACCTCCACAGGCGCCCTGAGAATAGCAGATGAAGAAATTATCCACACTGTCATTGACTTCTTGTCATACCTCAAACTTAAAGGTAATGCTTCTCACTTATTTGAAAGCGAGGGGAGTTCATGAACAAAATAATACAGGTCTGCATACAGAAGTCACTGCAACGACAAACTCTTAAAAGCACACCAAAGTTTGATTAGCGAACTTTTTCAGGTCTGTATATCGGTCCATTTGTTAAACATGGAAATATTCTTTCAGTGATAGAATCTTCATTTTCTATTGAATTAGCACACAAATTACCCCATGCACAAAACTAAATGTGAAAATGTAATGTTGCATATTTGACTTTATGACATCTAGAGGTGTGATAATATTGAAAATTGTTTAATCTAATCATACAATAAAACATACAAGTTTATCATCAGATCAAACCTGGCAGGGATCCTGTATAGCCATGTATACTGATAGTATTATTACCATGTCAGAGACTGTTCAGCTGACTGCTAGTGCAGTATTTCTAATCAGCCAGTTACATTGCAGGAACTCAGTGATGCACAAGTTGGCCTGTTGAATTCTGCATCTACAACATGAAAATGTGAATCCATCCAGGCTTGTGCTGAAGGTTCAAGCTGTATGTCTTGGCAGAATGGTACCAACTGATCATATTGTTAATGACCATGTCCATCCCTATGTTACCAACAGTGTACTGATCCTCTAACAGGATAGCGTGCCATCTCACAAACTCACCTCAAACTGATTTCTTGAACATGACAATGAGTTCACTGAACAGTCACCAGATCCTTCATGTGATAAAATCATGTCAAAATTTTCTTGTCATGTCCAAAATCTCAGGATAATACCTTGATGATTCAATGCCACAAAGAATTAAGGCAGTTAGCAAGGTGAATCTAATAGAGTGTCTGCTGAGTGCAAACAAACAGAGGTATGATAAAATGAAAAACAACTTTCTGCCTATTATGTCTCAGTATTGATGTTCTGTCTGTTCTGTTTGTGCAACATTACAGAGATGGGAGCCTTGGACAGCCTGCCTCCTTCTGTCACATCAGATGAACTGGCCAATCCCTAAGGCTTTTGCTTCTCTGTTATAATTGTTGTGTTTCAACTCTTCTCTGGACTCCAACTGCCATAAATGTATTGTAGCTCCTAAATGTTACAATATTGTAGCTCCTAGCACACTGGTAGGTTGGTAGATTTGTTCTGGTACCATCTGACTGACTGACCCTCAATATCAGATCTTTCTCCTCTTGTGTAAACAAAATTTTATATCCTCTTAAAGCCAGTAGTTGTGTGCTGACTATAGGTGGATCTACAGAATTGGTACTTTTGTATAAAACAACTCTATATTATCACCAGAATATACTATTATGTGTTTTCAGAGAATGGAGTGAAATAAAATAAATGGCACTAGACTCACTGAATAATTTGAATTTATTTCCTTCTAACAGTCAATTACACTGTTTATCACTTACATTTTAGCTACAATTAGTTTGTAACAAACATGCCTACACCTCTTTGATGTATGTTAAAAAATCTAAATTCAGAGTTTTACCTATGTAGTGTCTGCACAGTGTTAAGTGGTGACACTGGGGCCTTCCTGAGAATTACTGACGCCACAGGAGATTTCTTAGTCTCATGACGACTCTCTATGCTCAGCCTTTGACTTGAAAATTGAAGGTCAAATAGTGTGCAATGACGTAGCTCTGACCGACACTCATTTTGTAATGGTTAGAGACAACCTGTAGCAAGTAAGTCTTGACACTCACACAATAAAAGAACACAACAGTTGTTGGTGCCAAATAACCCTGTGGCACGGCATACAGGATATGACAAAACTCAGGAGTGAATAATGGCCCAGTTACGCCCAGCCAATAATTGACCAGAGGATCTGCATCAGTGGTGTGGTCCTGCCTGGAGCGTCAGCTGGTGAACCAGCCAGGTATTTCAAAAGTGCCTTTGTTCCCACTACTTTTAATCGAGGTCCCATTTAAGCACATTGCCATGGGCCTCATTGGACCATTTCACCAGAGTGCAGCGGGATATCACTTTTAGAGTTGGATGTCTCGAGACCAATATTGTTAATGACCATGACCAAGACCACTTTTACGTGGTCTTGGTCTTGTCTTGGTCTCGCTGTCTCGGTCTTGCTATCTCAGATCGACATAGTGGTCGGGAGATTTGGAGTCAACAGTATCCGTGACACACAACGTAACGTTCGATAATGTGTCATGCGCTCTAAGAGCCGTGCTTTGAGAGTGCTTTGTAGTGAGTCAGAAGAGTCGACTCCCATTGAGCGAGAGCCGGCTCCTCACTTAATTTCCTTTCGCTGCTCAGCTCTCACACAGTGGCTCAACTATGCGCCAATTCCTCCATATTGTGGCCAATCACATGCGAGGATATAGGATAATATCATTATGTGAAAAACAGAGAGCGTGAGAGACGCGACAGTCAAGTGGAGCGTGTGTCTGTCCTCTCAGTAAGTGAGTGAGACAGTAGACAGGGCTGAGGAGGGCTGTGCGAGTGCAAAAACACATAAATATGCCTGACACCCGAAGCAGCATCTGGCTGCAGTTTAAAGACTTTTTTGTCTCGGTCTCAATCTTGGTCTCGTCTTGACTTTGTCTTGGTCTTGACTCGGTCTGAAGCAGTGCTACTGTGCACCATTTCTGCCATGAGTGTGGAGCTGGCACTGATTCAAGTGGGCATCCCATGAAGAGATAATAGCTGACTAGCTTTGAGTTACTGTTCAGCAGGAAGCTGCAGAGGTGTGTTGGACCTGATTAAAGAAAACTGGGAGGAAGGTCCAAGCCCAGCTAAAAAAGAAATTCAGTACATTCTGGACCCGAGAGCAAAGCTACACACGTTGTGGAGGTTATCACGATAAAATTTACTACAGGCCCAAGAACTTCAGCAGTGCCTGTACAGCAGAGGGATAAGGCTCAGATAATTTTCACCAAGAGACAAAGTGCTTGTATTATCCATTCTTCTACTTGTCAAGTGGCAAGGACCTTTCATGGTCACACGGCAAGTGGGAGATGTTGACTATGAAATGGTCCTACTCTCCTTAAAGCATGGAGAAAGGCTGAAACAGTTTTTCTCGTGAGCCTGGTGAAGGAAAGAGATGAGTTGGGGCTGGAGTTCCTAAATTCCACCATTCCCATCTTCCTCTGTTGTGATGACCATTTCACACAAGCCCAGAGAGTAGATGCTGCTGTATTGCAACATCGTTTTGCAGATGAGTTCTCCCTCCTGCCTGGTAATACCTCGCTCAAAGAGCACCATTTTGAAATGCACCTTGCTATGGTTGTTGCATTCACAGTCCTGTCAGTTACCTGTTGTTTCGAATGAACTGGTGGAACTGCTAAAGATGTGGGTAATAAAAGAGTTGCACAGTGCGTGGTGTAGCCTGTTAGGATTTAAAATGATTAAATGATGCAGTTTTTTATGATTTTATATACACAATGCAATGTGCTCATAAACGAGTTGGCACTCTGTGTTTAGACGGTCAAAAATGTCGTTCAGTGGTATTGACTGGACTGAAATATTGAGAATTGACGTAGAAGTGCAGAGGGTCTTTTTTGCTGCATGCTTACACATCACACCAGATAATGGTTAGAAGGACATTTTCTGGGCAAAGGGAGTCTGAACAGAATGTCCCGAACTAGATAAATGGAATCAGAAGTAGGTTAATATTAAATAATCAAGGCTGGACAGGGAGGTGTATTTGTCTCTGTCATTTCAGGAAAAGGAGCAGATACGAGGTCAGACGTGAGCGGAGCAGGGGACTCGAAGGGAGACATCAGGAGCGCCACGTTGGTTCCAGAAGAAGATAATTATCATAATAATGATTTTGTTGGGGTATAAAACTGTACGGGCAAATTCAGGGTCGTCTTTTCAGTGAAGACAGATGACTGTGTTCACAGAGAGGTCCAGCACTGTAAACTTGTAATTCCAACTGCTGAAGCAAATTAAATCTTTTTAAACAGAGGATATTTCTCCTCTACTTCCTTTGAAGAAATTGAACACAACAAGCCCCATAGTTCTTGTAGTGAAGATTTCAGGTCTATACAATTCTGTGTTGACTACTGTAAGGTGCATGAGGTCACAGTTTGATGCCCAGGTCGACCAGTTCCTGCACGGGTGGGCACTGCTTGTTTTTTCACGACACTGGCAGATTCCCTTGTCTCCAGAGTCCAAGGGAAAAACGTCCTTCTCCTCTCCGTGTGGTTTATGCCAATTTTTCACACTTATGTTCAGCTTGTTCAGAGCTACACAAGCTTAATTATTTTAATTAATTACCAAATGAAGGACAGGTGAGCTTTTGAATTTGAACTTAACTCATAAGTCATGAGAGCATTATCAAAGTTGATTCTTCACATTGACTTGCTCCCATTGTGGTAACACTAACATTAAGCTAGTGTTATTTATTTATTTATAGCAGCTTGACAGTAAGAAATGAGGTGCTGAGGTGAGTGTGCTGTTCTCATTGTATAAAATGTAGCATGGTACCTATAGCATTTTTAATTACATGTTTCATTTTTTCATTATTACAGCCAAGGAGTTATTTCTTTGTCCCAGGAAACTTATCAGTACAGAGTTTTTCAACGTAGATGACTTCTTTCCTATGAGGGACAGAATTTCGGGTGGGAATTTATCATTTATACCTTAGTGTGTTCCTTTTAGTTCCTTGTTTTGTTTTTCACTAGTTCTTGTTCTTGTAATATTC
This sequence comes from Diplotaxodon limnothrissa, assembly GCF_057381915.1. Taxonomy (NCBI): domain Eukaryota; kingdom Metazoa; phylum Chordata; class Actinopteri; order Cichliformes; family Cichlidae; genus Diplotaxodon; species Diplotaxodon limnothrissa. The sequence continues at coordinate 28,717,481 of NC_140602.1, read as the reverse complement.
AAAATGAGCAATTATAGGTATTGGTTTGTTATCATCCTTTTTTAGCAGCATCAAGATAGTGGATGTGGTGAAAAGTTATTTGGTTGACAGTGTCTGCAGGGTTCTTAAGCTGAGTGGCCGTGAAGTCCGTCAGTAACTTCTCTGGACTGACAGGAGACTGATCAGAAAAACAGCCCCTCACCATAATAGGAATCAGAATACATGTATACAAATAGCTCGATTATAAATATCCAGACTATTACAGACATTAAATAGAATACTGAACATGCTCCTGTGACTGGCCAGCACGTCATGGAGTAGGTGGGAGGTATTGTCCAGCATTGTCCTTATCTTGAACAACATCCGCCTCTCCAAAACCACTGTAAGGGAGTCCAGCTCCACCCCCACAACATTGGCCTTGTAGATCAGTTTATTGAGTCTGTTGATTGCAGCCCTCAAACTGCTGTCCCAACATGCAAGACTCATAGAAAATCCTGAGCATTGTCCAACAGATGTTAAAAGACTTCAGCTGATTCAGAGAATAGAGATGACTGTAGAGTGCAGTGGTGTTTTTAATCCAGTGCAGTTTGTTATCAATGTGTACTCAAGGTATTTATAGCCCTCCACAATGTCCACATCAACCCCCTCAGTTGAAATACAGGGTCACAGGTTTCCTGGTCCTCTTAAAGGCCAATATCAATTCTTTGGTCTTTGTTAGACTGGTTCGCTGTCTCATCACCCTCACTGACGCATCCAACCACCGCAGAGTCATCAGAACACATCTGAAGATGGCATGTCTCTGTGCAGTGGCTGAAGTCTGTGTTGAAGAGGAAGGGGGAGAGGACGCTCTCTTGTGGTACCCCTGTGTTGTTGATCACCTTATCAGACACACAATGTTGAAGACGCACATATTGGGATCTTCCTGTTGGGTAATCAACAATCCAGGACACAGAAGAGGCATCCACCTGTGTTGCTATCAGCTTATCACCCAGGAAGGTCAGCCTAGTGATACTGAATACACTGGAAAAGTCGAAATGACCGTCACCATGCTCGCCGGCTGGCCCAGATGGGCATAGACACAAATGAGCAGGTAGATAATGGCATCCTCAGCTCTGAAGTGGGGCTGGTAAGTGAACTGAAGGAAATTCTGATGTGGCCTCTGGATCATTGAGAATAAATAATTGAATCTTGGCAAGACCATAATTTTTTTTTTTTGAAGCAACCATTCCCATGAGTGATATGGATAGAGACTTCCATCTAGATCATCTTCTACTTTCTTTAAAAGTGGGATGTAGTTTAATTTAGTTAAATCTGCAAACCTAGTAGAAACATTAAAGCTAAATATTTAATATTTCCAGATTGCTGTGGGGTGAAGAAGGATTATGAAAGGAGCAATTAATCGCAAGAACTGTAGATTTTAACTGGTTTATCAAATAATCTGAAATGCTTGAGAAAGAGTTTATTAATGTAATTATCTCAGAGAGAGTGGTTTGTGAATGCTGGAGAAAAAGCAACACATCATCAGCATAAACACTGATTTTATGTTCTACATTCTTGCATTTTATGCCCTTAATCACTATGGCTGTCTAATTGCTGTTGCTGCTAGTGGTTCAATAAAAATTGCAAACAGTCACGGCTGAGAAGCCGGTGTGTTGTGGTATGGACCCAGAGACAGAATGCACGGGAGGAAAAACTGAGGTATAACAAAAAGCAATCAGTTTATTTAGGCTGATAGAGAAAAACAAAACAAAACAAAGGCAAACACAGGCAAAGACTAAATGATAACCTAAAGTGGGAACAGCTAGAACAAGACATGAAAACTATGACATAAACATAAACATGAACCTAAACAGGAGTACGGAAAACCGAGACTTGAGGAGCCATGAAAATCCTTAAACATGAGGCGAGATAAACAGACAACCCAACAATGAACAAAGGGAGACAGAGGACTGAAATACACAGAAGGGTGATGAGGGAAGTGGAAACACATGGAGAACACAGCTGACACGAAGGAACATGACGCCACAAGAGAAGCAAAACTAATCACACTGAACATGGAACACCAGACTGTCAAAATAAAACAGGGAACATAATGAGACGTAAACATGACAACATGAGTTTGACAAAAGGATGTGGAACACACAGACATGAAATACAGTGGCTTGCAAAAGTATTCGACCCCCTTAAACTTTTCCACATTTTGTCACATTACAGCCACAAACATGAATCAGTTTTATTGGAATTCCACGTGAAAGACCAACACAAAGTGGTGTACACGTGAGAAGTGGAACAAAAATCATACATGATTCCAAACATTTTTTACAAATAAATAACTGAAAAGTGGGGTGTGTGTAATTATTCAGCCCCCTGAGTCAATACTTTGTAGAACCACCTTTTGCTACAATTACAGCTGCCAGTCTCTACCAGCTGGTAGAGCTGGTATGTCTCTACCAGCTTTGCACATCTACAGACTGAAATCCTTGCCCATTCTTCTTTGCAAAACAGCTCCAGCTCAGTCAGATTAGATGGACAGCGTTTGTGAACAGCAGTTTTCAGATCTTGCCACAGGTTCTCGATTGGATTTAGATCTGGACTTTGACTGGGCCATTCTAACACATGGATATGTTTTGTTTTAAACCATTCCATTGTTGCCCTGGCTTTATGTTTAGGGTCGTTGTCCTGCTGGAAGGTGAACCTCCGCCCCAGTCTCAAGTCTTTTGCAGACAGGTTTTCTTCCAAGATTGCCCTGTATTTTGCTCCATCCATCTTCCCATCAACTCTGACCAGCTTCCCTGTCCCTGCTGAAGAGAAGCACCCCCAGAGCATGATGCTGCCACCACCATATTTGACAGTGGGGATGGTGTGTTCAGAGTGATGTGCAGTGTTAGTTTTCTGGCACACATAGCGTTTTGTATTTTGGGCAAAAAGTTCCATTTTGGTCTCATCTGACCAGAGCACCTTCTTCCACATGTTTGCTGTGTCCCCCACATGGCTTGTGGCAAACTGCAAACGGGACTTCTTATGGTTTTCTGTTAACAATGGCTTTCTTCTTGCCACTCTTCCATAAAGGCCAACTTTGTGCAGTGCACGACTAATAGTTGTCCTATGGACAGATTCCCCCACCTGAGCTGTAGATCTCTGCAGCTCGTCCAGAGTCACCATGGGCCTCTTGGCTGCATTTCTGATCAGCGCTCTCCTTGTTCGGCCTGTGAGTTTAGGTGAACGGCCTTGTCTTGGTAGGTTTACAGTTGTGCCATACTCCTTCCATTTCTGAACGATTGCTTGAACAGTGCTCCGTGGGATGTTCAAGGCTTGGGAAATCTTTTTGTAGCCTAAGCCTGCTTTACATTTCTCAATAACTTTATCCCTGACCTGTCTGGTGTGTTCTTTGGACTTCATGGTGTTGTTGCTCCCAATATTCTCTTAGACAACCTCTGAGGCTGTCACAGGGCAGTTGTGGAGCTGTTTTGCAAAGAAGAATGGGCAAGTATTTCAGTCTCTAGATGTGCAAAGCTGGTAGAGACATACCCTAAAAGACTGGCAGCTGTAATTGCAGCAAAAGGTGGTTTATCTATATGTGTCGATTGCCAGTTGTGCTGAGTTCGTGCTGTACTTAACCTGTCAATGTCTTCATTTAGTCAAAAGCTGAAATCACCCCCAAGAACAAGTGAGCAATCTTGGTGTTCAGAGAGTGCACTAAAAAAACACGTGAAAGAATGAGGGGTCATCAACATTGGGCCATATATATTTACAATATATAACTTTTTGTTAAGTATAAATCATTTATTCATCCATTCTCTTATCCTTATTCTCTTATTCAGGGTCGCGGGGGGAGAGGGGGCCTATCCCAGTTGTCATAGGGTGAGAGGCAGGGTACACCCAGGACAGGACGTCAGTCTGTCGCAGGGCTAACACATAGAAACACAGACAACCATTCGCTCTCACATTCACTCAGGTGTTTTAAGTTCGTCTGTAGCTGTGACAGGCCTATGAGTCTCTTGTAATAAAACAACATCTGCCTGTAGTTTTTAAAACTTGTTAAATATCTTTAAACTCTTCTGTCTGTAGCCAGCTTCATGCACATCCATGTGACAAACTTCGTACGTCATACGTTTGTAAAAAAAAAAAAAAAAAGGTTCCATAAAAGTGTAATATGTAGACAAGAGTGGTGCTTGGTGTTGTCTGATTATGTGTGTGCATATCAACTTATATAAGCTAGCGTGTACACACTTGTCGTGTGTGTATGTCATTGACAGTAATTGTCAGCGATTTATCTGTCAAGGTTTGCTATGTGGCAGGCAGGATGTAGGAGCCAAACACAGGACTCACAGCACAGGAAGTTAATTGAAAACGGCAGCTTTATTAAATAGAATAGCATAGAATAGAATAGAATAGAATAGAATAGAATAGAATAGATCTTCACATCACGCAGGACCTGTCATGGTCCTGTCACATCAACACCGTGGTGAAAAAGGCCCGACAGCGTCTCTACCACCTCAGACGCTTGAGAGACTTCCAACTGCCCTCCAAGGTGCTCAGGAACTTTTACTCCTGCACCATAGAGAGCATCCTGGCGGGAAACATCTTAACCTGGTTCGGGAACAGCACCATGCAGGACAGACGAGCTCTACAGAGGGTTGTGCGGTCAGCTGAGCGCACCATCCGCTCCGAGCTCCCTGACCTGCACTCAATCTACAGCAGGCGGTGCTGGACCAAGGCCAGGAAGATCGTGAAGGACCTCAGCCATCCCAACAACAGACTGTTCTCTCTGTTGAGGTCAGGAAAGCGATTCCGCTCCCTGAAGACCAACACAGAGAGACTGAGGAGGAGCTTCTTCCCGCAGGCGATACGGTCTCTCAATCACACCACCACACAGTACTGACCCACACATATGGTTCTTACACACACACTGGACTTTCTGGACTTTGTTTTTGCACAACACTGGTCACTATATTCTTCATTTCCGGTTAATACTTGTACAGCTGCTGTTATTGTGTATATATTTATTTATATTTAGATTTCTTCATACATTCTTATATAGTTCTATATTGTGTATTTTGTTGTACAGTTATTTTATTTTCAACTTTAATTTATATATTTTATCTTATTCTTCCCAGTTAAATTTACCCTTCATTCTAATTTGTGTTGTACAGTTATTTCATTTTTAACCTTAATTTATATTTTATTCCTTCCTAGTTAAATTTACCCTTTTTAATTTTTCATATTTATTTCCTATCTTATTCATAGCCGTTTCCTTTTTTGTTTTCTTTAGGTCACGAGCAGTTGTCCAAGTATTTCACTACATATCGTACTGTGTATGACTGTGTACGTGACAAATAAAATTTGAATTTGAATTTGAATTTGAATCTTTACTGTCACTGTTACAAGAACAAGGAAACACAGTTTGGCATCTCTCTGTTAGCAGCATGTAGATTTTTACATTAAAATTCCTTTAGAAAAAAAACCTTGAAATTTAAGAGATGCCTACACAGGGAATGTATGTAATAATGCAAGTATCTACACCGATAAGTACAAGTTATATGTACCATATAAAGGAGCAGGTGCAATGTAATGAGCAAGTGATCAGTGCAATATACGGTGCAATGTAATCAGTGGTAGTGCACACTGAGTAGGAGGTATGTCTAGGGGTAGGAATGCTGGTTGCTATTATAATAAATACAATTTATAAACAGAGGTATGTTGGTTACATTATACTATAATAAATATGGTTTATTGCTGAAAAATCCTCCATTAAATAAACTAAAAAACAACAACCCCAAAACAAACCAAAACTCTGAACATGGAAACTAAGAATTAAAACACTGGGAAACAATAAACTCACACTAGACAACAAGAAAACAAACCTGGGACTGAGAACTAGGAATTAGACAGGAGCACAAGGGAAACCACAGCAGTGAGGATGCACAACATGACAACAGACAGAGGAAAACCCAGGGCTCAAATACACATGGGGGTAACGAGGGCATGGGAAACGGGAGGGAAACACAGCTGGGACTAATCAAACATAACAAGACGGGGAGGAAGCAAAACTGAATACACTGAACATAGGACAAGGAACTATCAAAATAAAAAAGGAAACATGAGACCTCCACAAAGACACAGACCTGACACTGTGATGTGGAAATACAAAAGTAAATAGACGATCTCTTAAAGAACTGGTCGTTTATGCTGAAGTCTATTCCTTTCAGCTCCCTAACCGTGACTCTTCACCTGCTCCTTCTGCTTGAAATGGTCAAATTTGGCGACAATTGGACGTGGCCTCCGGGCCCCAGGCCTTCTGGTTCAGAGACAATGGACTATATCGAAGCTGATGTTCTTCATGGTGTCCTCTGGAAGCTTTAGGTGGGTCTGGATGAAGTTTTTAATAGTTTCTTCTGAGTCCTCTCCAACATACCTGAAAAGACAAGGTTATCTCTCATACAACGGGCCTGGAGATTGATAACAGTCTCCTTCATTTTTCTTATTTTCTTCACTGAAATGGGTGAGACTCCGTCAGGGATTTAAATTTTCGGTGTAAAATCTCCATCAGTGACAACACTGCGTTGAAGCTGGAAAATCACTTATCGATTAAATATTCCATCATCTTTACCTAACTGCCCATTTCTGTTTCGATTCTTTTATTTTTATTTTGAATTATTATTACTTTAAAGACCACCTGTGCATTAAGCGACCGATGAAAAGCCGAACACTTCCTGTATCTGTTTCAAACTAAAAGCCCTGTAGCCGTTCGCGGTAATAGAAGCCCTTCACTGTTCCTCAAAAAGCCTTTATTGTGAAACGGTTACTGGAATAAATTTCGGGAATCACTTTGAGGGCAAAATAAAATTGTGAGTGATAAAAGAAAAGAGGCAGTAAATAGATGTGTTGCACACCAGCATCGCTCATAAAGCCCGCAGTTCTTCTCCTTGAAGTAGGCTATGAGCGCAGCAGTCTGTCAGTAACGGCCACAATCTTTTTCACACTTGAATCCAAACGGTGAACACACGTGTAACTGATCGTAATGTATACATGTAGAACCGCGTTTGTAACCGTAGTAACGTCCGGTGTTCTGGCTGTCTTGAAAGGCTAGGTTAGGAGACCCAAGAAACCGCTGTAGTAAGGTAAGTATTCACAGTTATTTGTGTAAGTCACCAATAAGCTACATTGTGTGGTTAAAACTTAAAAATTAGTTAGCATTGTGTAACTGATTTATATTCAGGTAAAGATGTCAAAATGATTAATTATAAGTACCGTTAGGTTAACGGATACATTAACCTAGGCTAATCGGAATAACGTAACGTCTGACTTTTAATGAACCAGTTAACATTTCGAGATACCAGCTGAAGTAGAATGAGCTCAACGGCCTCTCATGTATAAAACGGATTCTCTTTACACCGCAGATATTTTACCGCAGAACACATTATAAATTTAAAAAGTAGGCTACAAAATAGTGGAAGCTCTCATCGGAGTTGGGGTGTGACAGTAAACAGGTGGTTACTCTAAGTGCTGAGTAAACAGAATTTGACTGTCTTGATAAATGTAGCAAATGCAGCGAGACAAACACAGGAACTATGACAGTAAACAGGTGGTTACTCTACGAACTGTGCTGAATTTGACAATATATTATCATATGTGACTGTGTAATGAATGTTGTACAGTAAAAATGAACAATAATTTCAGTCATTCTGAAATACTGTTGCTGGAGAATCGTGAACAAAGTTAAATGTTGTTCTGTTTATAAAAACATCTATGTTTCATGTTATGCTATAGTTTGTTTCGTGGTGTCGCAAAATAAGCTGTTTACGGCAATATTTTTTCATCGTTTTGATGGTCACTGTAGTGGCTATATTAATTTCTTAAAGTTCTCTCTTTCTCTTATATTTAATATAACCACACTACAGACAGACAAGCACCTGTTTTTATACGTTGTCATTAGCAACAACAACGACAGTAAAACCATCCCCTGTCCGCTTGTTTATTTTCAATATAAAACTTTCACAATAAAGCTCAAGATGCTGTTGAGTCTTTTCAAAATAAACTGAATCACATGAAAGAGTATGCAGAGTATTTACGGATGAAAAGCAAAAAGAGACGATTTTATTTTATTTCTTTGTTTGAGCAAAAAGAATCTTGACCGTCTCCAGTCAGTCCAGAATGCTGCTGCAAGGCTCTTAACAAAGACACGAAAAAGAGAGCACATTACACCAGTTTTATTCTCATTTCACTGGCTTCCAGTGCATTTTACAATTTGAAAATCATAGTACTGACTTTTAAAGCTCTGAATCATGATGCTCCTGCTTACATTTCCAATCTTTTAGAACCCCATGCTCCCTCTCGCAACCTGAGATCATCTAATCAAAGGCTGTTGGTCCTACAAACACGTTTTGAGACCAGAGGAGATAGATCTTTTAGAGCAGTGGCCCCCAGGTTGTGGAGTGCTTTGCCTCCATGTTTACGTTGCCTTGATTGTGTTTATTCTTTTAAACAGCACCTAAAGACAAATTTATTTAGATTGGCTTTTAACTAGAGTTGTGCTGTATGATCGATTGTGTTGTTTTATGTACATCTGTTTGACATTATTGTGATGCACGTTGTGGTTCTTATTCTGTGAAAAGTGCTATATAAATATCAGTTATTTCAGTACATTTTATCCCTACTTCCTGTGGGCAGCCTCCTCTTTTAGGCACCAGTACCTCACCTGTTCAAGTCTGCCCACCTGTGAATCTCACCCTGTTGTCCTGTCTCACAAAACCTTAAAATAATGACCCAGGAAACACATGAATTTGACAATAAATTTATTTTTAGCATTTCTCAATAAGACCATTAGAATAAAAGTTTTAAAAAAATTAGGTAATACAAATTAAAATTCTAGTAGTATTTAAACAAAAAATAATGTGCAAATACGAAACTAAAAATGGCTTCTGACAAAAAAAGGATTTTATTTTCCAGTCCAAAACAACAAGTTTTCGAAGTTTACATTTAACGTTTTTTGTGAAATGCTTTCACATTTTTTTATAAAATCCTTGCTTTCGTTTTCTTCCATCGTGCTGTTTTGCTGTTCGCGCTATGTTCTTCGTTAGTATTGAGTGCAGTGTTGGCAGATGATATAGGCAATATTGCCCCCATAGCTTCCTGTAGTGTCGACAAATGGTTGCAGCCATGCTGTCCACCTTCTCTGTGTATCTCTTAAGCAGTAAGTGGATCTTTATTGTCTGGCTAGCTCCACTGACATGGGAAAATCCACCTGTTAGTTATAGTTTATTTATTTATTTATTTATTTATTCATTTATTTATTTATTTATTTATTTATATAGCACAAACCTGTTAGCTGTAATGTTCAGGTTTCTAAAGCACTTTATAAATTAGGACTGTGTGAGGAGAATCTGTTTGGTTCACCAAACTGACAAGCTTGAGTCAAGCTTGAGGAAGCAACAAAAGCAGAATTGCAAATACAGCACGTCATCATCTCTGCTAAGAATATGCTGACGACCCCTCACATAAACAGTTTGTCACACAGTCCTCTGGCAAGAGGCTGCTGTCCATCACTTAAGCCTTATTTTATTGACTTCCTGTTTGACAAGAAGTCACTGATCTACACACACAGCAGATATTCTGTTTTTTCTTTTAAGATTCTTGGGTTTAGACATTTTAAAATACATATTATCACTCTTCAAGTGATTTAAGGAATATGAGCTTCTTCTGTGTAAACTTCAGCTTTCAACAGTTCTGCACTTTGACTTTTAGGTGAACGATTCAGTGTATTTCAGCTCATTTGAAAGTTATTTCACCAAATATTCAACAATGATTAAAAATTCAGCTCAAACCATTCTGCTATCAGCATTCACACTGCATTTTCTTCAGGAAATGCATCTTGTAGTTGGTTCTTAGTTAGCTAACATAAACTAATGTAAGTCTTTTAACCCCAATTAACCACCCAACCTGGTGTTGTTCTGCACTGACATAAAATACATAATTATAGTAAAAATATTCTAAAATATTCTAAAAACTTTAAGCGCTTATTTCTTAAATCCAGCTTCACAGACAGTGACTTGTATGTCGGCCTTTGAAAAGCAAGGCTTCAAGGTGTAAATGAGCCTATATACATGTAGTGTTTAACTGTCTTCAGATATATTATTAAAGCCAACTTGGCAGTTGAACTGAATCTTCAGCTTTAAAAATCCAAAATTCACTATTGATGTATTTGATGGATGTTTTATTAAAGCAGGTCTTTCTATTCTGCCAGGATGAATAGCCCTGCGACAGAGCTACAGCCACAGTACAACGAGGAACATGATGATACTGCTGATTCTTCTTCAAAAGGTTGCTGCTCTGAGAGACTCAATAATGTCTGTCCAATCTCAATAGAGATCCCCATTTGGTCTGGGCCTACTTCAAACATCAGTTTGCCAGGGATAGTTCCCAATCCTCATCACCATACTGTCCAATCAGAAATGTTGGACCCTCTCAACTTAAGGTATCATATTGATTCTTTCATTGATCCATATCAGTCGACTCAGTGTCAGCTGACTTATTCAGACTGCTTCCTGGAGCCACAGTTGAGCCAGTACCACCTTGTCAGTGGGTAAGCTTTACACATTATAGACACATTAAGTAACTAACTACTTTTGAACTACAATCAATTTTTTTGCTGGTGTGTTATTCAAAATGACTCTGATAAGTATGAAGATTTAAACCTTGCTTTTTATGTCTGGACCTTTGTGAAAGGAAAGTAATGTGTCTTGTTTCCTCAGCCCTGTGCCTGCCCCACCAGATGGCAGCCATCACAACTCAGTTTCTGCTTCTTGGTGTACCAATGAACACAGTCTCTACAGCATGATGCCGGTTAGTTCAATTAACCATTTTCTAGGATTTACTGTGAGTTAAGAAATATATGAAGTACTTTATTAACCAATATTTGGGTATATATTCCACTGTATGTGCACAAGCTCAGGGTTCTTCTCCACCACAAAGATGACATTCCAATGTTCTGTGTAAATGCTGATTAAGCATTCACAGTATTGAGATCCAAATCACAAACACACACAGGTACACACGTGCACAAACGCATGCAAGCGCACACACACACACACAGCAGATTTTCTGCAAATATTCTGGTTCTTCATTGGAGATTCTTGAGTTTAGAAATGTAAAATACATAATTTAACTTTTCAAGTTATTTAAAGATGAGCTTTCAATATTTAATCAGATTTGTATTTTCAATTTTTTTCCATTTTCATTTGTCATTAGTCAGCTTTTTCTAATGTACATTTTAAAGATGTTCAGCTACTTTTCAACTTTGAAACTTCTTCTGTGTGAAGTTCAGCTTTCAGCAGTTCTTCACTTTGGCTTTCAGGTAAATAATTCGATGTATTTCAGCGCATTCAACATTTCAACCCAGAGTTTTTGAGCTTTAATGAGCTTGAAATGTAATATTTGGTATGAGAATCTTTTTTCTATAATGTAGCCTGAACTCTGTTAGGAAAGCTTTCTCCTCCAGGCTTCTCGAAGGGCATTCTTCTTTGGATGTTGGCTGTCTTTTGTTCAATTCTCTGTCAAGATGATGCCGTGCTGCTTCAATGGTTTTTTTTTTTGAGGCCCAGGCTCTGGGGATTCCAGTCTTGACTGACAGTATTCTGTTGTGCATTTAAAAAATAAACTCTGGCTCCTTGAAAGCAAATTATAAACAATGCAAGACGTTTGTATATTTGTGTATTTTCAGGGTGAGTTACACAAGCCTTTTCCCATGGATCATCAACAGTTTCAGGAGGGATTGACTGAAGCCATGTCTCACATCACACACCCTGTAAGTTTAACAAATTTCTCTCTATTCACTAAGAAAGACTAGATTTCAGCAGGTCAAGTTTAATTTTGCATCCATGTACAGTGTTCCTACAGGGAAAACACTTTATCCCTGCCTTCTTGTATGTAAACTAAAAGAACATCACCAGATGTCAGCTCTCTATAGCCACACAGAATTTATTATGCTAATATGATTATTTTGTAAACAATATTCAAGCAATTTGCATGTAATTAACACACTGATAATTATGTATTTGTATTGTTGAATTATCTGTGGAACTTCTAGTAGACTGCAAGGCCTGTATTAAATATAATAATAAAAAAACAGTGCAGACTTTAAGGCACAATGTTTTTGAATACAGGAATTTGCCTCATGTAATTTTCAGGACTCAGAAACACATTTAAGTGCTGTTAAAACTGCAACAAATATACTGAGCATGATTTTTTTCCCCCTCTATACCCAGTTTTAAGCATCAGTATCACATAATGTATCATAGCTTTAATAGTAAAACAGTGTGCACAATAGTGCTAGGTGGAGCCTCACCTCACAGTAAGAAGGCTCTTGTTTCAAACAGGCTTTACATCTCTTTCTGTTTGAAGTTTGCATGTTGTCCATGTCATGTGGTGCTTCCTCTGAGCACTCGAGCTTCCTCTCACAGTCCATAGACATGGTAGATAAACTGTTTAAAGTGTAAAGAATATGAATGCATAGATGTATGTGGCTCATTTTCACTTGAAAAACTGTCATGTCATGTCTTTGACCCAGCGTTTTCTGTTTTCTATTGTTGTGATATATTTTGGTGTTTGGTTCTGTTCTTCCTCAGTTAATGTTTAGTCATTTCTGTCTGTGGTTTTCCTCTGGGTAAAGTCCGTGTTTCTGAGGCTACGTCCACACATACACGGGTATTTTTGAAAACGGAGATTTTCCGTTTTCGTTTTAAAAAATAATCCCGTCCACACATAAAGGCAGAAATGAAGGAAAACGCTGCTATGAACATGCCAAAGCAACAGGTGGCGATATATTCCTAACCGTGCAGAAATGTTGACCAATCAGAAGTCTAGAAGCCTCGGTGGGAAAAAGTAAACAAAGCTGGGGCATAGAAGCAGAACCGAGTCGTATGTGTGGAGGGACAGTAACTGTGTGTATATGTAAGCATTTAAACACTGCAGAGAGTACAATTAACAGTAACAGTATTATAGAAATTCATTTCACCGAAACAATAACGTGGCGCACAGGGTGACGTCAAAAAATGTGCACACCTTTGACCTGCATTTTCTCTGTTTTTCTAGTCCACACGTAAATGCAAAAACGGAGTTTTCAAAAATATCCACCCTGGCCGGAGTTTTTAAAAATCTTCGTTTTCAGTGACCAAAAACGCGTTTACGTGTGGACGAAAGGTGCAAACGCATAGAAAAATCTGCATTTTCAAAAATACCCGGGTACGTGTGGACGTAGCTTTAGTCTGTGTCTTTGCATGTGTGAGTTCCTGTTTTATGTTGTAGGTCTGCGTCTCCCGTCAGTGTTCTAGTTTCGCTTCCCCTTGTCTCGTTATGTCCAATCACTCCCAGCCGTGTCTCCCTCCTGTTTCCCATTCCCTGATTGCCCTGTGTGTATTTAAGCCCTGTGTTTTCTCGTGTGCATGGCTGGTTCGTCTGCTTATCTCCCTCCGTCGTCTCTGGTCGTCGCTCCCTGCATCTCTGTTTCTGGTTTGCTTTCTATGCTTAGTTTTCTCAGTTTAGGTTTTATTCAGTTCTGTTTTTCGCCACCCTCGCCTTTGTTGTTTGAGCACGTTCCTTCAAAAAAGCTTCCTCACCTCAGTTGTGCCGCATCTTGGGTCCTTTAATAATTCCATACAGCTCGCCTCGTGAACCGTGACAAAAACAGATCATGCTCAACAAAAAAAGAAAGAAAAGAAATTTAGATTATGATATCCAGTAAAATTGTTCTGATAGCAGTTTTTCCACAAAGCTTAAATATCTATCTCTGACCTGAAAATAATGAATTTGTTTACCTCTATACTGAGAAATGTTGAAAAATAATAATTAGGCCCTCTGTGAATCGCCACCATATCGTGGTGGAGAGGTTTGTGTGTCCCAGGTTTCCCAGGAGCTATGTTGTCCCCCTGGTAGGAGGCAAATTGGTCCTGGATGAGGGACCAGGCAAAGAGCGATTCAAAAGACCCCTATTAGTATATGATCAAGGAACAGTTCACCCTGTCTGGGATAGGGTTACTGGTGCCCTGTCCTGGAACCAGTTTGGTGGCTAAGCCTTAGTTCATGGAGCCTGGCTGGGCACAGCCCAAAAACGGGACATAGGCCCATCCTCCTGTAGGCCCACCACCCACAGGAGGTGCCTTAGGGGTCGGGGACGATATGTGTGTCGGGCGGTGGCCAGGAGCAGAGGCCCTGGCAGACCAATCCCTGGCTACCAAGACTAGCATATGGAATATCACCTCTCTGGTGAGGAAGGAGCCTGAATTAGTGTGTGAGGTTGAGAGGTACCATGATAGATATAGTCGGGCTCGCCTCAACGCAGGGCTCCTGGAGATGGGCTGGACTCTGTCCCAGTTCTAAGTTGCCCTTGGTGAGAGGCAGCGGGCTGGAGTGGGTATCCTAGTATTCCCTCGGCTTGCTGCCTGTATATTGGGGTTTCTCCCGCTGGACAAGAAGGTTTGTTCCCTGCGCCTTCAGTTCAAGGAATGGGTCCTGACTGTCGTATGCACTTATGCACCAAACGACGGTTCAGAGTACCCAGCCTTCTTGGAGTCCCTGGGCAGTGTGCTTGAGGGTGCTCAACCTGGGGACTTAGTTGTCCCACTGGGAGACTTCAACGGTCATGTGGGCAAAAACAGTGAGATCTGGAGGAGCGTGATTGGGAGGAACAGCCTCCCAGATCTGAACCCAAGTGGTGTTTTGGGTTAAACAACTCCTTGGTGGCAGGGCCCCTAGGGGTGGATGAGGTTTGCCCTGAGTTCCTGATGGCTCTGGATGTTGTAAGATTGTCTTGGTTGTTATGCTTCTACAATATTGCGTGGAGATCAGGGGCGGTACCTCTGGATTGGCAGACCGGGATGGTGGTTCCCATCTTTAAAAAGGGGAACCCTAGGGTGTGTTCCAATTATAGGGGGATCACACTCCTCAGCCCCCCTGGGAAAGTCTATGTCAGGGTGTCGGAAAGGAGGGTCTTAGAGTAGAGCCGCTGCTCCTCCACATCGAATGGAGCCAGATGATGTGGTTCGGGCATCTGACAAGGACATCTCCTTGGCACCTCTTGGGTGGCTTCAGGGTGAGGTGTTCTGGGCATGTCCCACCGGGAGGTTGTCCTAGAGCAGACCCAGGACACGCTGGAAAGACTATACCTCTTGGCTGGCCTGGGAACACTTTGGTGTTGTCCCGGACAAGCTGGAGGAGGTGGCTGGGGAGAGGGTGATCTGGGCTTCTCTGCTTAGGCTGCTGCCCCTGCCTCAGATAAGCAGAAGATGCATGGATGGATAGATAGAAAAATAATTATGACCCATTTCCCATGTATTTGACGGCCTTTAACTTGGAAACTTCTCATATTATGAAAGTAATATTTTGCATCGCTTAGTTAAAGATATATAGACTAAAGTTATGATTTCATAAATAATCTTATTGTGATGTGAGGAACTGAAAAACATCAGAATAATATTTACTTGATTTAGCTGTGCCACAAGGCCCAGAGGCTGGTACGAGATATGGACCCAAGTGCAGATACCACACGGAGACAGTGAACAATTTCATAGATTTTATTTGCACAGAGGTAGGTGACAGTTAACTAGCGACAATCGCCTGAAAAGACACAGGGACTTGGGAGACGCAGGAGACAGTTTACTGGCGAGAATTACGTGAAACAACACTAGGGCTCGGAACAGGGATTCACGGGGGCGAGTGGTTCTGTAACACAGGAAGAGAGAGATTAGTGATCAGAAAAGTGAACCGAGCATCAGAAGGCTGGAGAAAGACTTGAAGTGATAGGTAGGTTAAGCAATGAATATTTAATTGGTGTGACAGCAAAGCGAGGGAATGGTGGTGGAGAATCCAGGGTGAGACTGAGGCTGGCTAAAGATGAACTGGTGAGAGTTATTGACACAAGGAAATGAGGTAAGTATACAATTGAGGAGAGATGTCCCCGCCAGGCTTAATTGCATTTATATCAAATGTATTTGTCTCAGGAAATCAGAAGAAAAACAAAGCTTTTGGTTACCCCTGTGACAACCACCTGTGCAAACTATATTTACTCCAGCACTATTGTTAAAGGATGTCCACACAAGAAACAATTTCGCTGTTGCACATCACATTGTCCCACATTTCACTTTTTGCTGAGGAGTGGTTGCTGGCAGCATTACAGGCTCTGAATGTCTAGGTAGCCCTGTAATTACATTTACTACGTTTTCTACACTTTCATGTAAAGCAGCAGTATCTTTCCCTCTGAGGATACTGTGTGGAGTCACTCTTATTGCTGAGAAAAATTCAACTTCAACTACTTTGTGTCACTTGGAGTAGCTCAATATTAATGGCTTTCTCTGGCCATGTTGCTTCTAATAATTTTTTGTGCCTGAATTCATTCTGAAGTTTTGTCTAATGTATAATGGTAAACTGAAGTTTTAAATTAAAATAGAAGTAATAAGAAATTTTGTTTGCTCTTATTATTTTATCACCCTATAGATGGTGTGTATGGTCAACGGAGGTGAGCACTTGGCGCTAGTTAATCCACACCAGCAAGGACCTGTGCTTCTTACCATGGAATCTGCATCAGCTCAAAGAAATGACACTCTAACTCAAGGGAAAGGTTATGGTAAATTTACGTACTAGAGGTTATAATATTGCTTCAAGTTTAGTTTGTGCCAGCCATAAGATAAAGTCTGACACATAAAAGAGCAAGTCTTAAACCTTGATTTATGGTTTTATCTGACTCATTTTAACAGGACTTCTTTTTTAACCTCCTCCTGAAAATAGTGACCTGCTATTAGCATTTTTAATATTAATCTTATATTGGCTTTCAAACAAGTTCCAGCCTAGATAGCTTCCAGCCTAGCTGGTATTTTGAGATTGCTTCCTCATCGCACAATTTTATTTTTATTGTATTTTATTTTTAAGAATTTACTACAGTCTTCATCTACTAATGCATCTCCAGAAATTTAATCAAAAAGCCTTTGGGGTTCCTTCATGAACACGACCCTGAGATGCTTAAACTCCTCCATTTGGGTTCCCAACTCATATCTGACCCAGAGTGGGCACTCCATCCTTTTTGATGGTCTGCACAGAAGTCCAATAACAGAGCACCACTTGTGTGTTCAGATTGAGCAGCCAAAGACAAGACTAGATACGTGGATGTTTATTTTATAAGTATTTTATTATGTCTGGCAATTGTCTTTGTATGTATATCACTTTTTTCATTCCGTGGCTGTATTTTTTCCATGACCTCTGGTCTGTTCTGTGGAAGTATAATCACTTTTATAGTATATTTAACGATCACCTGTACATTGCCACGAGAAAAATTAGCATTTTCAACAATCCATCCATTCATTTTCTTAAGTGCTGATCTCATTCAGGGTCTTACTGGCCACTAAAAGCACTTTAGATTATAGCTTCATTCTATATGCTTTAAACAATTTTTCTCAATTTATAATCATCAGTACCCACAGGAAACCCATATATTTACAGGGAAAATATGCAAGCTCCTCACAGAAAGGCCCTTGCCAGAGTTTAAACCAGGATTTTTTAATTTTTTTAATTTTTTTTGCTGAATTTCCTTTCCTTGCAGCAAGAAGATAGGACTAAGTCATTTTCACCAACAAACCTGGACATAGAAAAAGAAAAAGTAGAAAATTGTGATTTTTAAACATAAAGATGTCATAATAGTTATTACAGATGTTGCAAGCTCAGTTTATGTTCCTATAGTCTCTTGCAACACAGTTGTAACCGATAAGTGCCATAGCTGATTTTAATTTTTAAAAATCAGCTATGGCACTTTACAGTTGTTGATTAAATTGGGATTTCTGTAGATGGTGATTTTCCTTTTGTGTTTATCAGAAGTGACTGTACTGGGGACTTCCAGTCAGGTAGGAATTACTTAGAAATTATTTTTTCCCATTTTGAATGATCAGTTGATTAACTGAATTTCTAATATTTCATCAGTCATGTATTAAGTCTTTTTTTTTTTTTTTTATTTCCCCTGTACCACCAGACAGCTGGTCCACTATACGAGGCTCAAGATCAGACATTCAAAAATCAGCTTCCCACAAGGTTAGGACTGTGAAACTGAAACCAAAGTGTGAGCATTGTGCTTAATATACTGACCAAGTAGGGGAAAAAAATCAACAGTAACTGCTGTTGTCTTAAAGGTCCAATAATGCACATATGTTGTAGAATCTGTAAACTGTAAATCTAACTTGAAAGGCTGCTAGTACCACCCATTTCAGAGAAAAGATTTGAATGTCTGATAATTAGCCAAGAGGAAGCCGTGAGGCTCATTCCCTAGAATACACAACAGCACAGACCTGAATGAGACACTGTGGCTTCTACCTTTCTCATTGAGCACTCGGGTTAATGGCTTGAGCATATTAGCAGTTTACCCTTTAGTTAATAGGCCAGGTTCACATTTCATTGTCATTCTGTTTATTTACAGCTGGAAAAGAAAAATATAAACAGCTAAATTTGCTCTGTTAAAATACTGTGTAAGTGAGTGTGAAGACTAGGAGAGAGGAAAAATCTAACAGACAGCATTTATACAACATGCCTCATGGAATTATGCAGCGAAGAAAACATTGATAAATAACTCTAAATATGTTTTATATGTTAGATTCCTGAAAGTAGCCACCCTTTGCTTAGTTGAGAGCACTGCAAACCCTTGGCCTTCTCCCAATGAGCTTCATGATGTAGTCACCTGAAATGGTTTTCACGACACAGGTGTGCCTTGTCAGCGTTCATTTGTGGAATGTCTTGCCTTCTTAATGGGGTTGGGACTATCAGTTGTGTTGTGCAGAAGTCAGATTGGTACACAGCTGACAGCCCTAACTGTCAGCTGAATTCATATTATGGCATGAAACTATCTGCAAAGTAAATAGAAACGACAGTCCATCATTACTTTAAGAACTGAGGGTCAGTCATTCCAGAAAATTATGCAAACTGTGTGTCCCCAATTGCAGTCACAAAAACCATCAAACTGTACACGAAAATGGCTCACATGACTCACAAGGCCAAGAGTCACCTGTGCTGCTGAGGATAAATTCATCTGTTACCAACCTCAGAAATCGCATGTTAACTGCATCTCAGATTAGAGCCCAGATAAATGCCACACAGAGTTCCAGGAGCAGACTCATCTCTACATCCACTCTTCAGAGGAGACTGCACAAATCAGCCCTTTATGGTCAAATAGCTGCTAAGAAACCACTACTAAGGAAAAGCAACAAGCAGAAGAGATTTGTTTGGGCCCAGAAACACAAGGAATGGACATTAGACCAGTGGAAATCTGTGCTTTGGTCTGATGAGTCTAAATTTGAGATCTTTGGTTCCACCTGCCATGTCTTTGTGCGATGCATGGTTCCCACTGTGAAACATGGAGGAAGAGGTGTGATGGTGTGGGTGTACTTTGGTGACACTGGTGGGGATTTATTCAAAATTGAAGGCACACTGAACCAGCGTGGCCAGCACACCATCCTGCAGCGACATGATGTTGGACTATCTTTTATTTTTGAACAGGACAGGGACCCCAAACAAACCTAGCTGAGTAAGGGCTATTTGACCAAGAAGGAGAGTGATGGAGTGCTGCGCCAGATGGCCTGGCCTCCACAGTCACCTGACCTAAAACCAATCAAGATGGTTTGGGATGAGATGGACCGCAGAGTGAAGGCAAAAGGGCCGACAAGTGCGCAGCGTCTCAGAGAACTCCTTCAAGACTGTTGGAAAACCATTTCAAGTGATGACCTCACGAAGCTCATCGAGAGAATGCCAAGAGTGTGCAAAGCAGTAATCAAAGCAAAGGGTGGCCAAAACATGTAAAGTATGTTTTGAGTTATTTCAAACTATTTTGTTTACTCACAAACTCCATATGGGTTCATTCTTAGTTTTGATGCCTTCAGTGTGAATCTACAATGTAAATGGTCACAAAAAAAGAAAAAACATTAAATGAGAAGGTGATGTATGCTTAATCATTCAGGTAAGGAAATCCCAAAAAGGTTGATTCTGTTCATCTGCACGTAGCGTTTTCAGTGGGAGAAACTTTTTGTCACTCATCCGAGTGACTTTTTCAGTCTCAGCTGACTGCAGGTTTCCCCAGTGAACCAGGTTGGGTCAGCTGATGGACAGAATAAACTTTTTGGCATTAAATGAGAAGGTGTGTCCAAACTTTTCACTGATGGTGTACTTATTAGTGTTAATTAGCCGACTAATGACACACTAGAATTATATATGCCTCCCTGGCTTCAGCTTAGATTTGTCTGTGCTTCATTTACATAAAGCTTGTGTGTGCGTCTATGTGTGTGTGCACACTGTCATACATTTTAAAAAAAAATCCTTGAATTCCTTGTTATGTTTTGTTTTTTGTTGTTTTTTATTTTTACCAATAGTATATGTATATTATTTAATGGGAATAAATTCTTAATTTTTACCCTTATAGAAATGTTGGCATGTTTTGTGACTCAAAGTCCAGGAAGCCCTGCCATTGTACCAGATCACAATGCCTCAAACTGTGAGTAGACATCATACTATTGCTTTTCTACTTCAAAACAATGTCACTAAACACTAGAAGATTAACCAATAACTAAAATTTAACACTAAAATGTTGTTCATGTGGCTTTAAGAGTTAAGAGGGCTGATGACAATTTTCATAGTATGAGATTATTTTAAGTATTGAATTTGTAATATTAAGTATTATGCATGGATTCATTAAATATGGCCTGCCAAAGATATGAAAAATAAATCAAGTCACTCTCAGGGGGTTGGGTGGGAGTCACCGATAAGATGTGCTTGATGGTAATTTATTACAGGCTCATTGTGCTTTTACAACAAATGTAAAGGACATTTGCATCATGTGATTACATACAAAGTCTATGCAGTGAGGCGAACTGACACTAATTCACATGGGGAAACGCAAATAAAGCCTAATCAGCATTCACTGAAATTGATCACTTTTGGTGAAAAATTTGCTGTATACTCTACATGCCTGTGCAAGCCCACAGTGGGTATTTGTGGGTAAACCATGGGGCTCTGTGGGTAGGGTGGGCAGAGCATCTCTTAATTTAGTTTGGCTTAATTTACTTATCCAACACAGGTTTCAAGTGGGTGTATCAAAGCGCAAAACTGGGTTTTCTATGAGAAAGGCTATAGTGGGGCTTGTCCAGAGGAAACTGTACACACACGGGAGTAGTTCAGCCACATCTACTCTCTGTGGGCTGGCAAAGGTATTTTTACCTGCACATAATACAATATAAAAACTCGCAAATTTCTATCGGGATAGATTTGCGGGAACGTACAAAAAAGTTGAAAAACCTGAGGATAAAATATGTTTGCTCCTGAAAAAAATGACTAGAACAAAGAGCAGGGACACGGGAGGGAAAACCCAGAATTTAAATTCTTTCTTTTGGCTGGCACCACATGTAAAACGCCTGGACATGGCCACACAGATTAGGCCCAAGGGTCTCCAACATGACTGTAACTTAAGGTGAAACTATGCTTTGAAATTTGTGTCATTACATCATAACTGAGCATTCTCTCCTAACCTTAAACCAAGTCTTCACCTTAAAATGTTTGGATTTGCATGAAGTTTTCCCTCCAGTTGACTGTGTAATGTTACTAACAGACACTTACAAATTACATTTTAAAGGTAATTGTTGTTTGATGTGTATTTCTGTGTTTCTCTTTAAGCTACTGTGAGTGTTTTTCCAATGGAGTGATGTGCAGCAACTGTGACTGTTCTAACTGCCACAACAATGCAGAGCATGAAATGAAGCGTCTCAAGGCGATTAAGGTTGGCAGTGCTTTTTGAAAACATGGTCAAGTCAAAAACCCCATTAATGTTTGTGTGAGTTAGTTTTAACATCTAAGAAAATAATGAAAAATCTGTACGTATACTGTATATGTCAATGAGATGCCAGATGGATTGACTGGTATTAAAATTGGCAGATCTGAACCCAAGTTGAGACTTAGTTTAACACTTTCTTGGATGGAACATTTCTTCTTACGTATTGATATTCTTATCAAGCAATCTAACCATTTTTGAAAAGTCGTCAAAGTGCTTAAAGCATATTTCCAAGACCGGGAGCCTCATCCACAAAAAGTAGTATCAGTACAACCAATGTGCATATGGTGTGCACCTCCAAAAATACAATTTTATAAACTGTGTTGTTTCCACCTGGAAATTGCAGTATGTAGATGGTGTGTGTGTATGTATGTATGTATGTATGTGTATATTTTGCTTAGCTTGTGCTTCTTTCTTATTCTAACCATAAGATACCCATATTGTCATTATGTAGTGGTGTTTAGGTCATAACCCAGATGCCTTCAGGCCAAAAATTGCTGGTGTGAAGTCAGGAGCAGTCAGAGGTTGGCACAACAAAGGCTGCAACTGTAAACGCTCTGGCTGCCTTAAGCGCTACTGTGAATGCTATGAGGTACACACATACATAAAGAGTACCATTGTAATGGTCCCATAATCATAAAACAAGTTGCGTGTTTAAATGTGGAGGTACCTTTTTCAATCTTTCATGTTGGTGAGAGGGTATATCTGCTTGAGTCAAAGTCACATACACAAGGCACATGATTCTTCTAGTGGATGGCTTAGTTTGACATACCTACCAGCACAGTTATCCATAAATCTGCATGTGCACTGTACTTACTACCATGTCATGTGTCATGTCAGTCAGTGGTATTTTTCACTCTCACTGGTAGTCCCTTCACTAACTTGCCTGGAAATAGAGAAAAATCTCTCTCAGGTCCTGCCCACCATCTCCTCGCCTTCAGTTATTTTGATCATTCTTACCAGAAGTCATGAAATGTCATTCATTTTCTGTGGTCTCCGGTTGCCATATATCCTCAGTGTGGGCACAGGAGAAATTACTGGACTTTTTTTTTGTGGTCATTTTGCCCCACCAACACAGTGGATTTTGAATCAAACAATCTCAATGTGATTGTATTGCAGACGTATTTAATCTATTGCATTCGTCTTTAACAGTTCAGTCAATAAACACTAATGACCCAGTTCCACTTGCAGCCACATGTGGACATACCATGACATCACCTCCGCCATGTTTGACAAATGATGTGATATGCTTCAGCATTCAGTCTTAGAATATACCACATTGGCCTCCTAAAGTTTTTGCTCTCAATTTCAGACACTTCCTTATATTCCAATAAAAAGCTAGCTTATCTCTCTGAACCAACTGCAGATCGTTTATCTACCTAACCTGGAAATGAGAAGGAAACAGAGCCTCACCTGGCCTTGAAATTGCCTGTCAGGCAATTATCCAATTACGCCTGAAAATGGAGACTATGTAAAAACATGGCTCTAATTATTAAGCAATTCACACAGTACTTTTGTGAAACTATTTGAATTAAAATCTTGATGTGATTTAAAACTCACTGCGATAGTGTAAAGAGCCAAAATTACAAAAAATGAGTAATTATCCAAAAACTTAAGGACCCCATAGTGTATATTTGTCATATGAAGGCTGTGTGCAGGCAGGAGTGGTGGTAAGGAGAACCCAATGCGCAGACACTCAGAGGCAGAAAGTAAACTCAAACTCAGATTTATTGCTAGATGGCAAACACAGAACTAGCAAAACTGAGAATACAAATACTAAACTGAAAATAACAGTAACACGGGCGGGCCACACAGCAAGATGAGGGTCAATCACAACACGAACAGATGAGAACACAGGGCTTATATACACAGAGGGAGCAATCAGGGAATGAGAGACAGGAGGGAAACACAGCTGGGGCAAATCAGGCCTAACGAGACAAAGGAAGCGAAACCAGACGCATTAACATGAGGCACGGACTTTCAAAGTAAAACAGGAAACATAACACAGAGACGCAGACTTGACACGGGGATAAAGCAGACAGGGGAGACAGCAACTATGGATCACAGACAGAAAACCAGAACACTACAACTCTAACAAAACCCACACAGAGAACCTAAACTAAGAATAATCGTATAACCCATAAGGCAAAGCTAGACTATAATGAAACAAACAAAATCAAAGAACCAAAAACACAAAACACTGGGTCGACGACCCAGGCACCCTAACAATATTGTTTAACCATATATTCCTTTTTTTTTTTTTTTTTTTTTTTTTTTTTTTCCGCCTGTCCCATTTGGTTCTTTAGCCATCAGAATTGTTGTCTGAAGACCAACAAGGATACCCAATGGATTTACTTTGCCAAATGGATCATCGTGGCATTGCCGTATTGGTCCATTTGGTCGATCTTTGTTTTTATTATTTATTATATTTTATTTACAGATGTTACAGACGGGACAGACATGAGTGAGAGATAGGAAAGGGAAAAAGAAAGAGGAAGGAAAGGAAAAACAGAAGGGGAGAGGGACAGTGAGAAAGGGGGGGAGAAAAAAAATAAAAATCTCCTGGATCACCTGTTGAGAGAAGAATAGAAAACAAGCAAAAAAAGACAAAAAAAAAAAAAAAGAAACAAAGCAACATACTAAACACAACACCATCGCATTAATCTAGCTAAGTGTAAACAGCAGTAAATACTAAATATTCAATGTTGTTGTGCAGCACGCAGGACAGATGTGCTTCGAGGTAGCAGCCAAGAAAGGTGTAATTTGGGTCTACGAGCAGTGAACACCCGTGTGCATACCTGTGTGGATCAGCGCGCTTGTATTCCAAAGGTTTCTCCATGTAACGATCTGCTAGGGAGTGTGGGGGGGCCACACTCCCTAGCAGCCCCGGAGGAGCCCCGGAGGAGATCAAAACTCCAGACATCCAGAGGCCCCCAGAACACAAGAAACCATGGAAGACCAACAGAGGGGCAGCCGCGCCACTGTTCCAGTAAGAGCTGAGGAGAGTCCCAGATGAGGGTTCACTCAGCAGCCGCGGAGCAGAAGCCAGGGGGAGTTGCAGTGACGCGCCCGTGAGCTCCGCCGGCCGCCAGCTGTGCCTGAGTGACCGAGCCCCAGGCCGAGAGGCCGGGGGCACCCCACCCCCGAAGGGGCCCGAGCGAGCCCCAGGCTCCAGGCCCCGATAAGCGGCCGCCAAGGAGTGAGCCGGTGTGTACCTGGACGCCCACCCCCAGACACAAAGAACCACCAACGCACCGACACCTGAGGGAGTCCGCCACCGGCAGGGGAAGTGGTGGTATTCCTACAGTACTTTATTCCGTACACTTTATCTAGCTCACATATACAGCCACTTTAGAATAAGTATTTTACACAACATGCATTTCTTTGGTCTGTGGGAGGAAGTTGCAGTACCACACAGTCACAGGGAGAACATGTGAATTCCACACACAAGACCAGGTACGGTTTGAGCACCCTTCTTTCCGTGAGATAACATTGCTAATCGCTACTCTACGCTGCCGCCTAAGTACTTCTTCACCATACAATCTAAGATATATCTACATCTGCAGATGTGATGATATAATTACAAAATCAGTCGCTGGCCTGTGACCTAGGGTGTCCCGGTGCCAAGTGCACTCATGAATACGCATATGCCTGAATGTTGTGTAGGTTATGGAAAAAGCTGTGATTACTACAGGAGTCCAATAACAAAACACCATTCATATTCAGATCGATAATCACAGTCTCGAAGCCCCCCACCCCCTGGACAACTGAGTCAAGACAGGTTCTAGAACCTAAGCCAGGGATCACCAACACGGTGCCCGCGGGCACCAGGTTGCCCGCAAGGACCACATGAGTCGTCGCCCGCGGGCCTGTTCTAAAAATAGCTCGCCATAACAACTTACCAGTAAGCTGCATCTATTTTTATTTATGATAAGTGCTTTAAATAGATTTAAAGACCAAGGCATTTTCCTTGGGGGGCTCAACCCGGGGTAGCGGTCATGTCCGGTTAGGGGCTCTGTTGGCTCTCAGGTGACTGTTTCCTCGCGGCTGTGTGCAGCGGGGCTAGGGGAGGGTCTGTGCTGACGGACGTGGGTTACTGACCTGGTAGCCTGGCTGCCCCTGGGTGGGTCCGGGATGGGCGTGAGGTTCTGGGGGCGCTCCGTCTCTGGGCTGGGACCCGGACCGGGCCTCGGGGGCTTGGGTCCTGGTTGGTGTGTTGCCGGGGTTGTGGGCGGGTGGGTGCATGGGGGCCCAGCCCTGGAGCGGGGTGCCGCCGGTGCATCGAGCCACCTGGGGGGCTCTTCAACTGGTGGGGGAGATTGTCACATCTTGCAGGAGCTTTCCTCTCTTCAGGAGCTCCCTCTGCAGGAGGGGGAGATACAGGAGAGGTGGAGGAAGATCTCAGCCTGGGTGTTTATTGTCTTATGTAGTCTGGAAGATGAGTGGATGGTGGGGTGGGTGCAATTTTCTCTGTGGTGGGGTTGGGAGGACTGTCCCGGGCTCTGTGGGGCCGGGAGGCGCTGCTGCGCTGGGCCCCGGTCTGGATGGGCCTGGGCCCCCTTTCCCTGGCGGGTCGCGGAGTATGGGGGTGCCTACTGGGGTCAGCGGGGGAGCTGGCCCTAGGGAAGGGTCACTTGCCCCTCCCTTCCTTCCCTCCCCATCTCCAGCTGCCTCCCTCTTCCCGCTCCACCACAACCACCCACACATGCAGGACCTTGGAGTAGGGGTATGTCACCAGGGTGCAGAGGAGGCTACCCCCCCCTCTGTCCCCTTCTGGCTGCCTCTGCCTCAATTTTATCCCACAACTTAGACATTCACATTACTCACACTCTCATTACACATACATATAGGATCTTGGGGGTGGGCACGATACACGGAGTCCAAAGTACCATCAGGGTGTACACCCCACCCCTGGCTTCGTTGCCCACCTCTCAATTTTAAATACACGTAGACATTGAGGGCTAGCAGGAGGGACCATGTGCTTACCTGCTGCTCTCTGGCAGGTAGCTCCAAGCCCTCCTGGGTTTTAAATGCACCTTAGAACACACATGCATCAACACTACAATGAGCGGGTGGAGGGAGGTTTGGAGTCTTCTCTCACCCCCATTCTCTGCGACCTGCTGGAGCGGGGGGGCTAGGAGGAGGAGTTGGCCGTCCGACTGCGGTCTGGAGTGTGGGGCCTTCCTCCTGCTGCAGAGTCGGGGCGGTCTGCCTCCCCCCACCGTAGGGAAAAGGGTAACACCACCTGGGTCTGGGTGCAGTTCCCCCCTCCAGGGGCAAGGGCACCTAGACCCGGTTTGTAGAGTACGCTTGGGGAGTGTGATCGTGTGTACAACGTCTCTTTATGTCTGTCTCCACGTTGGTTGAGTGTGGAGTAAGTGCATATGAGAGCATGAGGGTGGGAATGGATGTTTGTATCTGTGTGTGCCTGTATGTCTGTGTCTATATGTCAGGTTGGGTGTCAGGCGCCACCTCTCTGGGGACATCTCAGGCCCTCCAAGGTTTGGAGGCCTATCTCCCCCTACCACCACTTCCCCTGCCAGTGGCGGTCCCCCTCGGACATCGGTGCGTTGGTGGTTCTTTGTGTCCGGGGGTGGGCGTCCAGGTACACACCGGCTCACTCCTTGGCGGCCGCTTATCGGGGCCTGGAGCCTGGGGCTCGCTCGGGCCACTTCGGAGGTGGGGTGCCCCCGGCCTCTCGGCCTGGGGCTCGGTCACTCAGGCGCGGCTGGCTGCCGGCGGAGCTCACGGGCGCGTCACTGCAACTCCCCCTGGCTTCTGCTCCGCGGCTGCTGGGTGAGCCCTCATCTGGGACTCTCCTCAGCTCTTTCTGGGACAGTGGCGCAGCTGCCCCTCTGTTGGTCTTCCTTGGTCTCTTGTGTTCTGGGGGCCTCTGGATGTCTGGAGTTTTGATCTCCTCCACACCTGCTTCATGCCCTGGAGGACGGGGCTGTGGCCCCCCCACACCCTCTAGCAGATTATTACATGAAGGAACCTTTTAAAAAACAAAAAACAAGCGCGTCCATGCTCACAGGTGTACACACGGGTGATCACACCCACAAACTACACCCTTTTTGGCTCCTACCTCAAAGCACACTGTGTTCTGTTGATCTTATGTGCTGCACAATAATGTTTAATATTTAGTATTTACTGTCATATTCCCATATATCATTGTGATGTTGTTTATTCTATTACTCTTGTTCTCTTCTGCTTGCTTTCTTTTTTCTTTCTCAGCAGGTGACCCAGGTGATTGATATATGCATTTTTTTTCTCTGCCCGTTCTGTTGGTTTTTGTCTTTTGCCCCTCTCCCCCGTCCCTCTTCTCAGCTGTTTCTCTTTCCCTCTTTCTTTCTCCCCTTCTTTCCCCCAGTCAAGTCTGTCCCGTATTCAGTAAGTGAAAATAAAATAAACAATAAAAGGTGAATCAAATGGACCATTACGGCAAGGCTGGGATGGTCAGTTTGGTAAAGTAAATCCGTTGGGCATCTTTCTTTGCCTTTAGACAACAATTCTGAGGGCAAAAGAGCCAAACGGGACAGGCAAAAAAAAAAAAAAAAAAAAAAGACCAGATGAGCATCTTCTCTGTGCATTTACAGAGAAAAAAGGTGCTGCACTTTCCCTCTGTGCAGATGGTGCTGAAAGACAATGCTTCTGCATCTGAGACTTTTGACAAAGTTGCAGAAAAGTACACTCAAGTCATAAACTGACTTGGTCAAGAGTTTGAGAACAGGTTTTGTGACCTTGATCAGCTTGAGCCATGTGTCTCATTCATTTCCAATCCTTTCATGAATGTGGACACAACATGCATTGCTGAGCAACTAAGTTCAATGTTCAGCTTGGATGCTGGACAGGTGGAAATCGAAATTGTAACATTGCAAAATGACGTCCACCTCAAAGCCTATCAGGGTGCACCAAACTTTTGGTGCCTTGTTGACACAGAAAAGTACAGTGGTGTTTGCACAGCAGCTATGAAGGTTGCCAGCCTGTTTGGTTCAACCTATCTTTGTGAATCAGCCTTTTCTGACATGAACTTCATCAAGAACAAACACACTGGTGAACAGCATGCAATGCCAGGTTTCCCACTAACAGACAAAGAAAGCCATATTAGATGTTCTCAGTGGCAACATTACAGTGTCATGTCAAAGTTGAATTTAATTATTGAAAAACAAATGTGTTTGTTAAGTGTAACATGTCACAATTTGCTTTAAAATGCTGCCAATAAGTTCTGTAAAATTTGAAAGTTGATTTTTGTATGTTACATACATACAAAAATAATGTATGTCACAGTGCATGATTTGTTAAAAATTGTTGTAATTAATAATTAATGATATTCATCTATGTAAAGACACTAATTATGTTAATTATTTTTCACCATAATTATAAAGAATGCAAGTAGGAAACCAGGTAGGAAACAGATAAATATCAATATGCAACGCTTTATTTCTATAAATCTCTGCAAGTATTTACATTTTCAAGTGATCACTTCTACAACATTTTCACTTACCACGATAACACATAATTAAGTTAAATTGAGGAAATTTGGTATTTGAGAAGTGTGTGACAAACTGGTAGCCCTTCATATTAATCAGTACCCAAGAAGTAGCTCTCACTTTCAAAAAGGTTGGTGTGACCCCTGACCTAAGCTGTGCTGAGGTGAGCTTGATCCAGCCACTACCTCTGAACCTTGCACTACCGCTATCAGACTTCTTCACCACCATTGACATTCCATGTACCTGTTTTGGCAGCCCCCACAACTGACTATATTATTTTAATGATATTATGCTGGTTGTATTAATGTCAGTTTGGGTCTTTGCAGATATTTGGCTAAGAATTACATTACCTTTGAAGCATAAGTACGAATACCAGTGATCATGAATCAGCTGTTAAAAAATTCACCTATATTTGTTTGATTTGTGTTTAGGCCAACATCATGTGTACTTCCGGCTGTAAGTGTGTGGGCTGTAGGAACTATGACGCAGGCCCACAAACTGGCTCCAAAGACAAGATTGTCAATGCGAAGGACAAGTGAGTCATGAAAGTATTTCTTTTTGATAAGCCCACACAAGAAAATCATACAGAATTGGTATGATTAGGCAAACATAATCTCAAACCAGGGTGTGAAATAGTGTCATTGTGTCAACACAGAGATACATAGGTGTCTTTTACGGTTAGTGTGTGAACAAATTGGAAGTAACACTCTTTTCACTATGGCCAGTATCAGTGTATCAAAGCATCAACACCAGAGACACCTTATGCATTTCTCAGAGACCAGACAGCAGTTGGTGTCAGTTGTTGCAAACACAGGTGTTGTACCATGCTGCATCACCATGCCTTTTCATCAGAGTTTAGCAATTAGTCTAGTAATCAATAACACAGGACGCTTAGCCACATGAGAACCAAGGATGTTCACTAAAGAGGTAAAGTAAAATTGTCATTTTATATGGGGGAATAACGTATTTTGAATATTGTTTAATGCTAATAAGTTGCTACATTTGGGCTTAGTGTTGGCGACGTTCCTGAACCTGGAGCAAATTCTCATGTGATAACCTCACCAACATGTGTAGCTTTGCTCTTAGGTTCAACACTGCTTCGGGATATCGTGTTGCATATTCACCAGAACTAATACAAAGTGGTATCTGAGTGCACCCCAGTGAAATGGCCCAATGAGGTCCATGCCAATATGCACAAATAGGACCTCCATTAAAGGTAACAGGCACAAAGCGCTTTTTGAATGGCCGGCTGGTTAACCAGCTGACACTACACGCACCATCGCTGCACGTCCACGCCCTGCTCAGGCCAACGGCCTCTACTGCGGCCTGAAAACCATCCAGAAGAGGCTTTGGGGTGTTCCCCTACCCACATCCTGCAGAGCATCATCACTGGTGCCAAGGGGGAGTAGCGGCAGAGCAACCAGATTTTCCAGCACTTTGGTCTGCCGCTCAGCCTGGTCCTGCTTAAATTAGGCTTAAAACTTTGCTTTTTGCTTAAGCATATAGTTGTGACTGGATCAGGTGACCCTGAATCCTCCCTTTGTTATGCTCCAATAGGTGTAGGCTGCTGAGGGATTCCTATGATGCACTGTTTCTTCTCCACTCACCTCTTTTCACCTCTTTTCTCTATGTGTGTATATATATATTATTTGTGCATTTAATCATTACTAATTAGGGTTAAACTCTGGCTCTTTTCAATAGTGGAGCTTTTGATCTATCTCCTTCTGTCCTCCGATCTAATAATCAGAAGGTTGGTGTTCGATCCCCGCCTGCTCCAGACTATATGCCAAATAAGCTTAGGCAAGATACTAACCACAAGGTACTCATTATCCATTTGAGTGTGAATGTTAGATATCAAGCACTTAAATATGTTCTCTCACACTACTGCTGGCGCAGAAAACTTTATGTTAACAAACAGATCAACAACCTAAACAACTCTGTTTAAGTTGTTGATCGCACTAATTCTATGAAAGTGGTACTCATCTACTTACAATTAGAGGTATTTATGGAGTTTTTTTTTAAATATTTCTTGAATTAACAAGCCCATTTATTTATTTATTTATCTTATTAAAAAAAGATACCAGAGTACTCATGTCTGTGAATGTTTGTTTGTGTGCTCAGGTGGCCTGTATCGGTGATAACCCCAGCTGTACTAGAGGGTGTAGGTGACTGTCTTTTTGCTCAGGCTGAGATGGCTGAGAGAGACACTCAGAGCCCTGCCCAGGCTGAGCACATGGTCCTGTGTGAGTTTGGACGCTGTCTTTCTCAGATTGCTAAAACCATGTTTGAGAAAAAGACAAACTAACACTTGTACACTGTAGAGATGGGAAAAACCGATTGCTTGCAACTTCAGAAAAGTAGACTTGGATGATCTTTATCTGTATATTTACAAGTTGTAATCTCTGGTTTCTGGAAGCTTTTACTGGTCAAAGTGAAATTTGAATAACTTTCTGAAATGTTTGTTGTTAATGTAAATTCATGTCACTGTTTCCTTTTCTTATTTTAAGCTTCAGATTTAGCTTTCAGAGTTGTTACATAAGAGACATGTTTATCTTTTTTAATTTGTGTATTCTTGTGTTATTTATGTTGTTGTGAATATAGGGCAATGTTTCTATTTATAAATTAGCCTTGAGATAATAAAGATATTCTTTGATATCTGGTACGTAGTGTGGATTTATTTTCTTACCAGTCTGAATAATCCTGTGTGGATAATGGTGACGAAATCAAAGCCTATTTGTGCTTTAACAATATTTTTGTTCTACATTTTTAACTATAAAATAATTCAGGAACTCTTTAAAAAGACAATTTAAATTAGTGATGGCCCATTTGAAGCTCAGGTGCATGTGTCAAAAAAATCAACACACTGCTTCAGAAACACTGCCGAGGGTTGGTTCGTCTGAACAGTCAAGTGATCAGTGATGTCCAAAACTTCCTGATTCAGTGGTTTATGAGGAATTGAATCATTGGCGGGATGTGTGCTGTGTTTCGATGGTGATTTTGTGTGAGAGACAGTCAACCTAAGCTAAAACACAAAACTCATGAAAGTCTAGAAAATAACATATTCAGGAACCAGACATCATTATCTTACACTTTCAAAAATAAGTCCAGAACAACAACTCTGACCCAGGGTCCATGACGAGGGTAATCAGCAAACTGAACAAATTAGACCTTATCAGATTATTGACTGATCACCACACTAAATTTCCTGGGATCAGCATAGAAATTGTTGTGATCAGCTGTCAAATTCAGCACTGAGACACTCACACTTTGAAGCTGGATTTAAGAAAAAAGTGCTTAAAGTTTGTAGAGGAAGTATAGCACTATTATGTGCTAGTAGCGAGAGTGACATCACCAGGTTGGCTGGTTGCTGCTAATATAACTGCATTAGTTTAAGTTAGCTAACTAGAGAGTACGATGCCGAAGTATAGCAACAATAAAGTCATCTTTATCTCTATGTCTGTCAGGGTTCATGGGTTGTTGACCCAGTGTTTCAGTTTGTTCATATTCACTGTTTATTTTCCATGTGTTTCCTGTCTTACTGTGTTAACCACCTGTCTACGTGTGTTATAACACAGGAAGCAGAACAAGAGATAAGTTAGATTAAGTTAAGCTGTGTACTCACCAGTCTCTTATCATCATCATCATTAGCCTGTGTATTTAAGCTCTGTTTCCCTCAGTTCATTGTCTTGTTATCGTCAATCCCACGTGCCAGTTTTCCAGTTGAGTTAGCTCACCCTTCAGCCAGTCAGTCTCATGTTTTGTTCATCCTGCCTTTACATTAAAAAAATGTGCACATCCTTCACCAACCTCTGTTTGGGTCCTCTCTTCTCCACATCCACACCACAACGCCTTACAATGTCTACTTTAAGCCAATCTTCTGAGCTGTTTTCTTTTCCCGATAGCAACTAGATCTGAAAAAGAAAGTGTTACACACATTGAGTCTGCAACACTGTCCAAAGAAATAATCAGCTTGTGTGTAAATAAAGTTTAGGTAGTTGTGGTGGCATATAAAGCCATATAAAGCCATTCCTTTCAGATGTACATTTACTATAATGTTTTTTTTTGTTTGTAACACTTCAAAGACACCTTGAACCAGTGTCCAGTCGATAGCACGTTCGCCTTCAGTACACCCAACCGAGCCACTGACTTGGACAATCACCGGGTCTGGACATGGTGTCTGCAGAAATGCTGCAGAAATGCTCAAGCACGGCGGACAGCACCTGGTCAACGAAATTGCAAAATTACCTCCTTTCATGTGTCACACACACATGAAAGTCATGAAGTCATGCATGTATAACATTTAAATCTCCAGTTTATTAGAATGTATGAACTGAAAATTAGGGCCATGGACTCAGATAACGAATGACACAATAAATGATAATGAATGACAGAAACTTTTAGGAATAATAATTTCTGATATTAGGAAACATTTCATGAAAATAGCAACAATAAAACAGTAAACATATAAAATATCTGTTACTCACTGGGACAATGTTACACATTCACACACAAACACACCACTTATAGACCTCATATAACAGATCCACGATTGATGTTCCTCACTGCACCTCACAGTCTTGACGTCAGTCTGTTTTTTAGCTCTTAGTAAACAGGAGTCCTGCCAGGCTTCATGTGGGGCTGGATCGAACGTGTTACTCCTGCTTTTCATTGGAGATATAAGCAGACTGGAATATCTTTCTGACCCACACTCACACATGCTGCAACTGGATTGAATGCTATCGCTACAGCAGATATAGTAAGTGGAAATAAGTGTGTGTGTGTGTGTGTGTGTGTGTGTGTGTATGTGTATGACATTTTTTCATGCCTTTAACTACTACATTATTTTATATTTGGATTTCAATTATTTTACTAGTTGCATTGTTTTTGACTAATAGACACAATTATTTTAATCTACTGTGTTACTGATTTGTCACTAATGAATGGATGAATGGATGAATTATATTAAAGTAAAGGCAACAACTTTGTTGACCTATTCTTGGATTTTTGAAAACATTTTATTTACAGATACATGTATATAAAATATGCAACATACATTCAACATGTGCCAATTTCAGCTCTTCGGCATGATAAAGTGATATGAAGCTTAACACACTTTTCTGATTCTTACAATGTTGGCATGTTGATGTACAGGATACAAAATATTGGACAACAAACATTTTTTTTGTTTGCTTTTTATTCCCAGATGACGAAAGTGGCAGTTATCTGGACATGTACTTTAGTCATCTGCCTGTTTGTTGACTACTGTTATGCGCAGAAGGTAAAACTCATAGCCACTCACTTGTTCCACTGATTTTCTGTAACACATATTTTACCAGGAAACATTTGTTGTGTATTTCCCCTTCAGCTGAATATCCACTGGGGCCCTCAGTCCATGATGTACTTGAAGGGCAAACGTGAGTTTAACCACAACACAGACGCTTTTTCTCTCTATATCGGGGATGTCAAACTCATTTTAGTTCTAATTTAAACTTTTTAAAAAACAATCATCCCAACTTTTTAATAATATGTCTCAATTTTCTGCACTCAGTTTACTGTTATTGCATATGCATTACATTTTGTATAATTTTGTAACACAAATCTTCACAATGTATTTTGGAATAATAAAAAGAACATCTTATGATTCAAGCTTGTTGAGATAGGGTTGTTTAAAATAAGTAAATCTGGTTATACATGTCACTTCCTATAATTCTCATTTCGCTTGTGCGCCCCAGAACCATATGTTTATTAAAACATATCAGTAACACACTTGATCTCCCGTAGAAGCTCTTGAGTTCAGCTGTTAGTTGTGTTAGCTTTGACTTTTTTATTTTACAGTACATCTGAGAATCATACATGTAAGAAGATCAGTGTTAGCACAAAGTGTCTTCTCCAATTTTTGTTGTCAGATGGCAGGAGGTTTGTCTCAGAGGACAACAACAGTGTTTTGAAGCAGTGCCTCCTTGGCTGGTATGCAGTGATCCGAGGTACAGTATGGCATGATTTTATCTCATTCTGTTTCTGAAAGACTTATTAACATAGTATCCTTAAGCAAAGTTATTCTAAAGGGATATATAAGGAAGAGATGAGGTAGGTGAAATGGGTACTAAAAAAGAAATGGATTCCTCATACCAACTTGAGAATAACAGAAAAGAAAACCAAAAAGTACAAAAAATAAACAGAGAATAACTTGTTTCCATTCAAAATGGAATAAAATTGCATTCACGTAACCCAACTTTGAAGTGCCTTATCAATGGGCCAAAAAATATCAACAACTCTACCCCCCACCACTCCCCACGCCCAATTTATCTCACGTGCTGGGAAATTCCTGTGTTACAGCAGCCATAAATAGACAGATACATGTATAGATAAGTAAAAAATGAAAAAAAAAATCAGGTCTCAGACAGTCATAGTTTAATATGATACAATAAAGAGATTAAATAGAAAATGAAAGATTTTCTGAAATTGTCAGTGGAGTTGAAATAGATGAAAGTGCTCAGCTGCGTGTGCAGTAATTGGTCGCAGGATGGCCTAAATCCATTAATTATCCACATCCATTCACCACAGCCACAGTCATTTGGAGGACCTCTGCCTCAAGTGATGAAGAAATCCAAACAACATGTTGGTTTCAAATTGCAACAGCAAAGACAAGCTCCCTCTGTGCATTCTAACAGTTTAATATTCAAGCCATAGAAACGTTCCTTCACAGGACGATAAAGTCTAAGTCAGCCCTTACTGAATATGACTGAAGAAGTTTTGTAGATCCTACAGAGAGAGTGTAGAGTGTTACTTACCATGTGGTCATGTTCCATGGGATGTTTACATGGGATGTCAGCCATTATAGAAACAAATAAAATACTGAGATTCCCTCCCATTCTTTGTTGTGGTCAAAAAAACAGAGGAAAAAATGTAGCTGTCGATGAAGTCATTAAAAAAAGCAAAAGGCAAAAAACAAACAAACAAAAAAAAACCCTCAAGAATGGGAGCTTCAAAACTTCACAGCTTCAAGACTTCAACTTCAAAAGTTTGCCACTCAGCACCAGGTAAAAAAAAAGTGAAGAGCTGAATTACAACTTACTTCCGCAGTCATAATCAATTTTTGGATAATTTAGTTAAATTCAGTTCTTTCTATATAGTGCCAAATCACTGCAGTAGTAACCTCAAAGAAGCAGCCTAAAGATGAAATATCATTCCAAAATACACAACATGTATTTCACTCATGTAGTAGCACCACAGTGCAGTGGTTTACACATTTGGCTGAACAGCAAAAGCTCCAAAGAGGAGATCCAAATCCGGAGAGGATTGTGTCTGGAGGGACATTTTTGTCAGTTCATGTAAGTCTGCCATATCAAATATGGAGCTCTACCCGCTGTGGTGACCCACTGTGAACAGCTGAAGTAGTTTTATTTGTTCATAGGCTGCAGCCTGTAAGCATTCACAGTGAGGACAGTTCCCCCATATTCAGTGTTATGATAAAGTGGACATATTATAATAGTTCTACTATATATGTAAGTTATGCTTTAAGTAATCTTTATGCAGAAAACTGAACCAGAGGACAAGTTTCTGAGAGTTAACAGCTTGCGTGATAGGCAGCTCACAGCTTAATAGTAGTCGTAGTAAGCAATTCTCAGCTTCAACTGTGAAAGGAAGCCTTCGAGCTGTAGGTTTGACAGGATGAGATGCAGCAAGAAAGCCATTACTAAGACATCAGAATAAGACAAAGAGGCTTCTCTGGGCCATGAAACACCATCATTGGACTACTGAAGACTGGAAGATATTATGGACTAGAATCCATTTTGGTCTATAAACTGATCGTCGAATGAGGAGTTCTTTTGGTATGGTGATCCATCCAGTGAGTCTGTGAGGGCTTGTGGTCAGTGAGCTTCTCTCTTTTGCTCTTCTGTGCTTCTCTCTTTTTATGTTTCGTTAGTAGAGCTAAATCTGTCGTGGACTTCTGATAGCCTAGTGGAAGAAAATTGAGTGGGTTATAGGATCAATTTAGATAAACGTGTTCATTCCCTGGACCTCTGACTGTAGTTACTGTCAATGGTGCTCATCAAAAGCTGGAATAATCCTACTGATATTACTGACTATTGCTATATGCTACTATTTTTGAGTATTCATGTGCATCTGCGTGTATGGATGTCTGTGTGTTTGTGCATTTGTATGTCAAAAAATATGTGCCCCGGTGTCTGTCACATGTGGAAAAAGCTACTCACAGACATAACATCATGTACTGCTATTTACATGACCAGTGATATTTATTTTGACTCTTTTTCTTCAACTGGTCTTTCTGAGTTAACTGCAGTTATTACTGTTAGCTCCATAAATATTTGGATACAGGCAACTTTTTTATCATTTTGGTTCTGTACATTACCACAATTAATTCTAAATGAAACAACCAAGATGCAGTTGAAGTGCAAACTTTTTGCTTTAATTCAGTGGGCTGAACAAAAAGATTGCATAATAACGTGAGGTACTAAAGGATTTTTAAGACAATCCCTTTATTTCAGGGGCTCAAAAGTAATTGGACAAATTAAATAACTGACAATAAAATGTTAATTTCTAATACTTAGTTGAAAGTCCTTCACTGGCAATGACAGCCTGAAGTCCTGAAATCATGGACATCACCAGATGCTGGGTTTCCTCCTTTTCAACTGCAGCAGCTTTCAGTTGCTCTTTCTTTGTGGGCCTTTCTGTCTGAAGTTTAGTCTTGAACAAGTGAAATGCTCAAATGGGTTAAGATCAGGTGACTGACTTGGCCATTCAAGAATATTCCACTTCTTTGCTTTAATAAACTCCTGGGTTGCTTTGGCTGTAGGTTTTGGTTCATTGTCCATCTGCATTATGAAACCCAATCAATTTGACTGCATTTAGCTGGATTTGAGCAGACAGTATGTCTCTGAACACCTCCGAATTCATTCAGCCACTTCTGTCCTGTGTCACATCATCAATAAACACGAGTGTCCTAGAGCAACTGACAGCCATACACGCTCAAACCATCAGGCTGCCTCTGCCATGTTTTACAGATGATGTAGTTCTCTTTGGATCATGAGCTGTTCCACGCCTTCTCCAAACTTTTTTCTTGCCATCATTCTGGTAGAGGCTGATCTTGGTTTCATGTGTACCAAGAATGTTTTTTCCAGAACTGGCTTTATTAGATGTTTTTTGTTTGTTTGTTTTTTAGCAAAGTCGAATATAGCCTTTCTGTTCTTGAGGCTTATGAGTGGCTTGCACCTTGCAGTGAACTCTCTGTATTTACCTTCATGCAGTCTTCTCTTTATGGTAGACTTGGATATTGATACGCCGACCTCCTGGAGAGTGTTGATCATTTGGTTGGCTGTTGTGAAGAGATTTCTCTTCAAAATTGGAACAAATGAAAATGAATTGAACTGAAATGATGAGATACAGTGGGGCAAAAATGTCATGGTCCTGGGCCATGTTGGCCCAGTGTTCTTAGTTTCCTTGTATGTTTGTATTTTGTTCCTTGCTTAGGCCATGTTTTCTGAGTTGCCCTGTTGTGTTGTTCCCTAAGTGTTTTCCCTTCATGGCTTTTTCCCCCTGTGTGCCCTCGATGTATTTATGAGCCCTCGTCTCCCTTTGTGGTTGTTTCATGTTTCCCCAGCCCGTTATGTCTGTGTTTTCCCCGTGCTCTCTCTCCTCCTGTCTGAACCTCTGTGCACTTCCTGTTTACCTTGTGACTCTCACGCCCGTACATGTCATGTTCAGTTCACCCTGCCCTGTCTCGTTATGATTATCAGTGTCACCTGTGTTCCCCGTGTGTTCCCACTTTCCTCGTTAACCCTCTGTGTATTTCTGTCTGCGTCTCCCTCTGTTCAGTGTGACGTCGTCCCTCATGCTGCGTGGATTTCCCTGTGTCTCTCTCTCCGAGTGTTAGTTTACTTTTCCCAGTTTAGTTTTGTATTTCCTATGTTCTGCCTCTTCAGCAATAAAGCTGCCTTTTTGAGTTCATTCCCTCGTGCCTGTGAGTCCTGCATTTTGGGTCCTACTCCTGCCCGCCACACAGCCGAGCCCTGACAGTACGACGTCACCAGACATGGACCCAGCAGGCTCCTCCCGGGAAAGCGATTTGGCCCGCATCTTCGGCCTGTGGGAGCGAGTTTCCCACGCCTCGGACATTAAAGCCATGTCCATTGGGATAAACGCCATCGAGGCTATTCTCAAAGGGAATCCCCATCTCCACGAGCTCTCAGGATTTTCGGGCCTACTGTCCAATCTGCAGAAAGCCAAGGAGACAGTACAAATTCGCGAGCTCGTCATACCGCAACAGCGACCGCCACAATCGGGAAACGTTTCCACGCTGCTGCCACTGGACTTCTCTCCATCCACCCTCCACTCTGACTGTCACTCACCCGCTGCTTTTCTCGCAGCAATGTGGTCGGAGGATGAGGAGCCGGCCGCGATCTCTCCGTCGTTGCCGGTTTCCTCCATCACCGCACCTCCGGCTTCCCGAAGAAAACGGCATTCACGCCGCCGACGCGCCACCCCACAGCCGGACATTCGGCCTTCTAATTCACCTGCTGTGGTGAGTGAGAACTCTGTGTCTTTTCCAGACATTATGACTGTTCATTCAGGGGCTGTGTTTTGTGTGGCGGAAGTCAATGCGAGCTGCTTATCGCCTGCGCAGCCCTTCACAGTTCAGTTAGCTCCCTCGCAGCCACCCTCAGTTCAGTTAGCTCCCTCGCAGCCACCCTCAGTTCAGTTAGCTCCCTCGCAGCCACCCTCAGTTCAGCTAGCTCCCTCGCAGCCACCCTCAGTTCAGTCTCCTGTGTCCCCGCTAGCTCAGCCATTAACTCCACCACAAGCTCCATTTTCACCTCTACCATCGCTTCAGTCATCAGTTCGGTCTGCCACTCAGTCGCCCTTAGCTCCATCATCCACACTACCACCTGTTTCTCTTCCACCACAACCGTCACTACACCCAGCCACTCAGGCTGCTACTCAGTCAGTCATTCAACCCATAGCCCTGCCGTTACTATACCCTGTAGCTGAGCCACTAGCCGCCCGACCCACAGCCACTTCAGCCACTCCTCCACCCGTTACACCTCCACTACAACCATCACTGCAGTCTCCAGTGTCCCCAGTGCAGTCTCCAGTGTCCCCAGTGCAGTCTCCAGTGTCCCCAGTGCAGCATCCCTTAGCACAGTCATCCACTCAATCACCAGCTCCACTTCCCCCTCAGCTATCACTACCACCTCTAGCTCAGTCTCCTGTGCACTCACCTCTGGTTCATTCTTCTGTGAAGTCATCTACTCCACTGCCTACTCCACTCTCACCACCTCCGTTACAACGGACATCAGTTCAGTCCCCCGTGCAGTTATCTACTTCACCACCATCAGTAGCTCAGCTCCCACTCTCATCCGCCTCTCCAGTAGCTCAGCTCGCACCTGAACCATTGGCCCAGTCCCCGATAGCAATACGGTCTTCTGTTCGGCTTAACATTCAGCCAGGGGTCCCAAACCTCTCTGGCTCTACATCAGCTCCTGCTGGAAGCTCGGATGAGCTCATCCAGGACTCCGCGGCTCCCACGCCGCCATCTACCTCGTCCGCTGGGGGTTCCAGTGAGCCCGGCCAGCACCTCCTCGTCTCCGCTGGAGGGTCCGAGGGGCCCGTTCAGCCTCCTGTCGCCGCTGGAGGGTCCGAGGGGCCCGTTCAGCCTCCTGTCTCCGCTGGAGGGTCCGAGGGGCCCGTTCAGCCTCCTGTCTCCGCTGGAGGGTCCGAGGGGCCCGTTCAGCCTCACGCCGCATCAGCTGGAGGGCCCGAGGAGCCTGTCCAGCCGCCATCTGCGACCGCTTCGTCATCGCCTGGGCCAGCCTCTGCCTGTGCTTCTGCTCCGCCTGGGCCGGCCTCTGCCTGTGCTTCTGCTCCGCCTGGGCCGGCCTCTGCCTGTGCTTCTGCTCCGCCTGGTCCGGCCTCAGCCTCTGCAGCTCCGCCTGGTCCGGCCTCAGCCTCTGCAGCTCCGCCTGGTCCGGCCTCAGGGTCTTCAGCCTGTGCTTCGTCTGCTGCAGCCTCAGAGCCTTCGTCTGCTGCAGCCTCAGAGCCTTCGTCTGCTGCAGCCTCAGAGCCTTCGTCTGCTGCAGCCTCAGAGTCTTTGTCTGCTGCAGCCTCAGAGCCTTCGTCTGCTGCAGCCTCAGAGTCTTCGTCTGCTGCAGCCTCAGAGTCTTTGTCTGCTGCAGCCTCAGCCTGTGCTTTGACTGGTCCCGCCTCGACTGGTCCTGTGCCCACCGGGCCATGGCCAGCACGCCTGACACTGGAGGGCCACCGCTGCCTTCCGCGCGGCCGGCCTCCTGAACTGCTCCGTCGTCTCCTTCGGCGCCGCCGCCGCCTTCCGCGCGGTCGGCCCCCTGAACTGCTCCGTCGTCTCCTCCGCCGCCGCCTTCCGCGCGGTCGGCCTCCTGAACTGCTCCGTTGTCTCCTTCGCCGCCGCCGTTGCCTTGCGCACGGCCGGCCTCCTGAACTGTTTCCACGTCGCCGCTGTTGCCTTGCGCACGGCCGGCCTCCTGACTTGTTTCCACGTCTCCGCCGTTGCCTTCCGCATGGTCGGCCCCCTGAACTGCTCTGTGTTTGGGTTATTTTCTTGGGCTCCGGTGTTTGCTGTGCTCTTCTTTTGTTTTCTGTTCCGAGCCCTCCGTCCTGGGCCCCCGCCGCCCGCCCTGGGTTGTTTTCTGTTTGGTTTTGTTTTTCTGTGTTTGGGCTGTCTGGAGCCAGCCCTTGAGGGGGGGGGGTACTGTCATGGTCCTGGGCCATGTTGGCCCAGTGTTCTTAGTTTCCTTGTATGTTTGTATTTTGTTCCTTGCTTAGGCCATGTTTTCTGAGTTGCCCTGTTGTGTTGTTCCCTAAGTGTTTTCCCTTCATGGCTTTTTCCCCCTGTGTGCCCTCGATGTATTTATGAGCCCTCGTCTCCCTTTGTGGTTGTTTCATGTTTCCCCAGCCCGTTATGTCTGTGTTTTCCCCGTGCTCTCTCTCCTCCTGTCTGAACCTCTGTGCACTTCCTGTTTACCTTGTGACTCTCACGCCCGTACATGTCATGTTCAGTTCACCCTGCCCTGTCTCGTTATGATTATCAGTGTCACCTGTGTTCCCCGTGTGTTCCCACTTTCCTCGTTAACCCTCTGTGTATTTCTGTCTGCGTCTCCCTCTGTTCAGTGTGACGTCGTCCCTCATGCTGCGTGGATTTCCCTGTGTCTCTCTCTCCGAGTGTTAGTTTACTTTTCCCAGTTTAGTTTTGTATTTCCTATGTTCTGCCTCTTCAGCAATAAAGCTGCCTTTTTGAGTTCATTCCCTCGTGCCTGTGAGTCCTGCATTTTGGGTC
Source organism: Diplotaxodon limnothrissa (assembly GCF_057381915.1). Taxonomy (NCBI): domain Eukaryota; kingdom Metazoa; phylum Chordata; class Actinopteri; order Cichliformes; family Cichlidae; genus Diplotaxodon; species Diplotaxodon limnothrissa. The sequence goes on along the minus strand of NC_140602.1, from coordinate 28,674,844 downwards.
CTACTCCTGCCCGCCACACAGCCGAGCCCTGACAAAAAAAGTATTTAGTCAGCCACCGATTATGCAAGTTCCCTCACTTAAAATGATGACAGAGGTCAGTAATTTGCACCAGAGGTACACTTCAACTGTGAGAGACAGAATGTGAAAAAAAAATCCATGAATCCACATGGTAGGATTTGTAAAGAATTTATTCGTAAATTAGGGTGGAAAATAAGTATTTGGTCACCTCAAACAAGGAAAATCTCTGGCTCTCACAGACCTGTAACGTCTTCTGTAAGAAGCTTTTCTGTCCCCCACTCGTTACCTGTATGAATGGCACCTGTTTGAACTCATCATCTGTATAAAAGACACCTGTCCACAGCCTCAAACAGTCAGACTCCAAACTCCGCCATGGCCAAGACCAAAGAGCTTTCGAAGGACACCAGGAAAAGTATTGTAGACCTGCACCAGACTGGGAAGAGTGAATCTACAATAGGCAAGCAGCTTGGTGTGAAAAAATCAACTGTGGGAGCAATCATCAGAAAATGGAAGACATACAAGACCACTGATAATCTCCCTCGATCTGGGGCTCCACGCAAGATCTCATCCCGTGGGGTCAAACTGATCATGAGAACGGTGAGCAAAGATCCCAGAACCACACGGGGGGACCTGGTGAATGACCTGCAGAGAGCTGGGACCAAAGTAACAAAGGTCACCATCAGTAACACACTACAACGGCAGGGAATCAAATCCCGCAGTGCCAGACGTGTTCCGCTGCTGAAGCCAGTGCATGTCCAGGCCCGTCTGAAGTTTGCCAGAGAGCACATGGATGATACAGCAGAGGATTGGGAGAATGTCATGTGGTCAGATGAAACCAAAGTAGAACTTTTTGGTATAAACTCAACTCGTCGTGTTTGGAGGAAGAAGAATACTGAGTTGCATCCCAAGAACACCATACCTACTGTGAAGCATGGGGGTGGAAACATCATGCTATGGGGCTGTTTTTCTGCCGAGGGGACAGGACGACTGATCCGTGTTAAGGACAGAATGAATGGGGCCATGTATCGTGAGATTTTGAGCCAAAACCTCCTTCCATCAGTGAGAACTTTGAAGATGAAACGAGGCTGGGTCTTCCAACATGACAATGATCCAAAACACACCGCCCGGGCAACAAAGGAGCGGCTCCGTAAGAAGCATTTGAAAGTCCTGGAGTGGCCTAGCCAGTCTCCAGACCTCAACCCCATAGAAAATCTGTGGCGGGAGTTGAAAGTCCGTGTTGCTCGGTGACAGCCCCAAAACATCACTGCTCTCGAGAAGATCTGCATGGAGGAATGGGCCAAAATACCAGCTACTGTGTGTGCAAACCTGGTAAAGACATATAGTAAACGTTTGACCTCTGTTATTGCCAACAAAGGTTATGTTACAAAGTATTGAGTTGTATTTTTGTTATTGACCAAATACTTATTTTCCACCCTGATTTACGAATAAATTCTTTACAAATCCTACCATGTGGATTCATGGATTTTTTTTTCACATTCTGTCTCTCACAGTTGAAGTGTACCTCTGGTGCAAATTACTGACCTCTGTCATCATTTTAAGTGGGGGAACTTGCATAATCGGTGGCTGACTAAATACTTTTTTGCCCCACTGTATTCTAACCAGCAGCTCTGTGTCAGCTAGCTTTAGTAAGTATATCATGTTTAACACATTTTGCAACAAACACTCCATACTGTCTTATCCGGCAAGATCATATATACCTTTTAAACAGTGGTATGCCGGCGTCATTGGCATCCATCCATTGCTCTTAGACTCTCCATTACATTCTTTTACAGTATTTAGCTCAATGGTTGATCGTCCCAGTTCCTGTGAAATCATATTTTCCTGGGCACTGAAACTGACCAGGAACCTGCTGGAAAACTGGAAAGACAATATTTATTGCTTACACTACTATCAGACTCAAAAGAGGCAAGCTGAGCTACTCTCTATAGTTCTGCTGTATTCGGTTTGCTGTCCATAACTCGGCAAGCACGTTATTGTCAGTACACTGTAAAGCATTCTCCTGACAAATTATCCTTCTCAGTTTGCAGCATTTAATGGCCTCAAGTTCCAGTTAAATAAACTGTAGTTGGCATTACTGTGTGTAGGTTTCCCCTGGCTAATATATGCTCCCTCCCTCCTTGAACCCAAACCAAACTGCTCCTAACAATACTCAGAATGTTAATGGTTTGACTCCCTGCTCCTCCACTCTGGTAAGAGTCCTTGAGCAAAAGAATCCCAAATTACTCTCTAAACATCCGTCATTGTGTGTGATAAGTAAAACAGGTTGCACACACAAGTAAATTTTGTGCTTGCAACCATTAATGGTAGAAATCATTCCACACATGTAGGCCAGGTGAATCATCTTTCCTTACAGTGTTCAGTGTCCTGAAATCTATATACAATCTTCTGCTGCTGACCTTTTGTCTCACAAGGCCCATGGGTATAAATCAAGGATTACGATTCTCTCTAATGGCTTTCACCAGCATACCTGCAGGGCATTTCAATCCATCATCCATCATTATGATGTATGAAAATTATGCAGTTTCTATATTACTTAAAATCAGGTGTGTTGGTTATTTTGCTCTCCTCTTCTTACAGCTTCTGGTTCTCACATGTAGTAACATCTAAATGAGAAATTCCGTCTCGAGTTATGGAAGTCGTGTACATCAGGCTCATGCACACAGCACTACAGAGAGGTGATCGGGATGTGGTTTAAAAAATGCGTAGAGACTCTGACATTCATTACCCGATTATTGTTGTGGCCACTTCCACGTTGCTAGTCTCTGGCAATTCTTTAACCATGGTCTGATGCGTTCCTCCTCCTGAGGCCCACAGCTCCAGATTGGTATCTTAATTTCAGAGAACTTGAATTGCATATTGACTGGCAAGATATACATAGTTCACTGATCCACCTACCTATACCTGTGCTGAGGCTAGAGGCAAAGAGATGACGGCCATGACAGCCAGAACACAGGCTTCCAAAGCATCAGCATCAATATGGATTGGCTGTGGCTCAGGTCATTTGATCTGGATGCCAAATATCCTTGTCAAGAAACTAAGCCCAAGTTGCTCTCCGATGCATCCATGGAAGTGTGAATGCTAGATAGAAAGTACTTGTGTAGAAAAAGGATAGAAAAAAAGTGCTTAGATGAACGGGTATGACTGAGGCAAGTTGTATAAAGCACTCTCAGTGCCCAGGTAGAATTTAAAAGTGATGTGTAAGAACCAGTCCATTTACCAGTATCAGTGTCCATTTTATTTATAAAACATATTTCATTACAATGGGCTTATAATTTACTGTAAAAAAAAGAAAAAGAACAGTGTGTAGGTCCCTGTGACAGACAGGTGACCTGTCCAAGGTGTACCTCCCTTACACCCCCATGGCAGCTGGGATAGACTTCAGTCCCCCACAACCCTGAAATGTATTAGTGATAGAAATGTGATGGATGGTGGAAGGTCTACAATGTCTTATAGCAAAAACAACAAAACAAAATGTCATAAAGAGTCAACCTTGAAGTTAAAGCACAAACATACAAACTCTCACACCTGTGCATGCACACACACAGACACACCTGCACACACTGGGTCACTGTAGCAGGTCTTCTGCTAATCAGCAGGTTGTTGGTTTGGTCCAGTCTGCAGGCCAAACATCTTTGGACAAAATACAAACCCCACGTTGTTCTCCGATCTTGGAGTATGAATGTATGTGAATGTTAGACAGAAAGAGCACAGAAAAAACACTTGTATGAATGGGTGTGAATAAGGCAAGTTGTATAAAAGTGCTCTGAGTGCTCAGGTAGAGTAGAAAAGCACTATATAAGAATCAGTCCATTTATACACACAGACAGTAGCCTAAATGTAAACCCGTGAAAATAAAGGTTTTTAAGTTTGGGTTGTTTTTTCTTCAGTCTAGACGCAGCTCTTTCCTGTTTGAAGAGAGCAGCACAACCTGAAAAGGGCATCCATAGAGGCAGTGACACCATTTGTCCTCCAGAGGCTGTGTGCAAAGTTCAAACTCTTTATGAAATATCACACCCACGGTTGCTGGTGCAGGGAATCTGAAGGCCAGGCTACCATGAGACAAAAACCTACAGGGCCTTTCTAAACTTATCCAGAGTAACCTGAAAACAAATAGTTTCATTATGGCAACTCCCATGATCGTGGCTTTTTATTTCTGGACTGAGAAACTAAGAACATTGAAACAGAAGTCTTAATGTGAACGGTAATAATTTACTGTACTCAGAAGCAGTAATAAGTTCATTTATTCCAATGAATTTCTATCATTATGCAACACATTTTACACACTTCAGAAACTGTTACTGTAGAGGTATAAAAAAGCTGATTTAAACGACTTACACTTCAAGTTGGTTTATAATCAAATGTACTGTAAAAAGTTTCATTGTTGCTATATTCTTGAAAAAGAGTGTACTGATGTGCATAAATATAATAAAGTCTGGTTGACATGGCAGTTTAAACACCTCCCTTTTTGTGTGTGCTTGCATGTATGTGTACGTAGGCATCCAGAAACTGCAGTCGCTGGACTTCAAAAGACCCAGTCACATTCTGAGCTCAGAGAAAGTCCTCATACACTACCTCCAGAAGAGATGAGACACACCAGCTCGGACTGTGTACACGCAATCCAAACTGACAGTTCATCGAGAAAAAGGCCTAAAAACCATTTCACTTCAGTGGATACACAGTGACGTGGTACTACAACAAGAATCTAGCATGCCAGCTCTGGTAAAGCCAGTGAATTATTAGATAATTATGTGTATATTTGAATTGTTCATGCATGATAGCTTTCTATAGATGCATAGATATAGATAAATACAGAAAATGCTTGAAATAAAGCTGTTTGTGTAAATATCATGGCTGCAGTTTATCATTTTGCCCAGAAGAGGCCAGCAACATATTGTAGGAAAACTAAAGGCCGTCATCTAAGGATCATCAATGAATATCTATTATGTATTTCCAGAAATTATTTAGTGTTCGAAGAAAACATTCCTATAAAAAAGGAAGCAATGAAACATTATGGAAATACCTCAGTAGACATCAGAATCAGAATCAGAATACTTTATTAATCCCTAGGGAAATTATGTGGGTTACGGTTGCTCCAGTACAGTAACACTAATAGAAACAAAAACAAAAACAGACTAGACTATTAGCAATGCAATATGTTAAGATATAAGGAATACCACAATATATACAATATATACAAATCACCAAATAATGAATATCCAGGGTTGGCAGATGTAGTTATGAATAAATATAACCACATCTGCCATAGACAGCAACATTAATAAGTAAGAAAGAGCGTGTGCAAAAAGATGTAACTATAGCAGTGTTTACGGAGTATTAGATTGTGTTGTACAGGGAGATGGCCACAGGCAGGAATGATTTCCTTTGTCGTTCAGTGGTGCTTTTTGGTAATCTCAGTCTCTCACTGAACGTGCTCCTGTGGCTAGTCAGCATGTTATGCAGTGGGTGGGACGTATTGTCCAACTTTGTGTTATCTTGGACAACATTTGCCTCTCTGACACCACCCTAAGAGAGTCCAGCTCCATCCCCAAAACGTTACTGGCCTTGCGGATCAGTTTATTGAGTCTGTTGGCATCAGCAACCCTTAACCTGCTTCCCCAGCATGCAACAGCATAGAGGACAGCACTGACCACAACAGACTCATGGAAAATCCTGAGCATTGTCCGACAGATGTTGAAGGACCTCAGCCACCTCAGAAAATAGAGTGGACTCTGGCCCTTCCTGTAAAGTGCAGTAGTGTTTTTAACCCAGTCCAGTTTATTGTCTATGTGTACTCCAAGGTATTTATAGTCCTCCACAATGTCCACGTTGTGGAGGATTATAAATACTAAATATTGAAACGGGGTCAAGGTTTTCCTGGTCGTCCTACAATCCACAATCAATTCCTTGATCTTTGCCACGTTGAGCTGCAGATAATTCTGCTCGCACCACGTGACAAAGGACTCACCCAGCTTATCACCCAGGAGGGTCGGCCTGATGGTGTTGAATGCACTGGAAAAGTCAAAAAACATGACCCTAACAGTGCTCGCCAACTGGTCCAGATGGGTGTAGACACGATTGAGCAGGTAGATGATGGCGTCCTTAGTTCCTAGATGGGGCTGGTAAGCAAATTGAAGGGGATCCTGATGTGGTCTTACTATGGGTCGGAGCTAGTCCAGGATGAGTCTTTCCAGGGTCTTCATGATGTAATGATGACAGGATGACAGGCCTGTAATCCTGGGGGCCACTGGGACATGGCAACTTTGGTACAGGGACGACGCATTAGTGGAAAATTGTGCATAAAGTGAAAATAATTGTTCTACAGAAAAATGTTCCCAATCAGTATTAAATGGGATAATATTACTGCTTCATACTTGAAATAATTTGAATTCTGTTTAATGTCAAGCTTAATATATATAAATCATATGTTTACAGTGGCCCCATATCACCGAAAAAAAAACTGTTGTCATGTTGACAGAGCTGCCTTCCCTTCTTCATTATCCTCACAGTTTTTCTTGCTGATGTACCGGGTGGGCCATTTATATGGATACACCGTAATAACATGGGAATGGTTGGTGATATTAAAGTCCTGTTTGTGGCACATTAGTATATGTGAGGGGGCAAACTCCTCAAACATCTTGAGGAGTTTGCCCCCTCACATATACACATAAAATGTGTTCAATGTGCTGCCCATTGTGTTGGATTGTCAATGCCACCCTCTTCTCCCACTCTTCACACACTGATAGCAACACCGCAGGAGAAATGGTAAATGGTAAATGGCCTGTATTTATATAGCGCTTTACTAGTCCCTAAGGACCCCAAAGCGCTTTACATATCCAGTCATCCACCCATTCACACACACATTCACACACTGAGAAATGCCAGCACAGACATCCAGAATCCGTAGTTTCAGGTGCTGCACATCTCGTATCTTCACATCATAGACAATTCAACTGGCCCACGACGACCAATCCACTTTCCAGGAAACTGCTCATCTAGGAATGCTCGGACCTGGCACCCATAATGTGGTGGTGCACCATCTTGCTGGAAAACGAGGGAAAGACATCGTCATGTAGCAATTTCAAATATCCAGTGGCCTTGAGGTTGATTGGTTTCAACATAACTTCTCTTTGTTCACAGCCATTGACATGTCAAAGAGGTTAACACGTGAGGAGCGAATCGAAATTGTGTTGATATCTGGTGAATGCAGTAACCGGGTCATTGCAGCAGATTTCAATGCAAGACACCCTACGAGATGTGCAGCACCTGAAACTACGGATTCTGGATGTCTGTGCTGGCATTTCTCAGTGTGTGAATGTGTGTGTGAATGGGTGGATGACTGGATATGTAAAGCGCTTTGGGGTCCTTAGGGACTAGTAAAGCGCTATATAAATACAGGCCATTTACCATTTACCATTTCTCCTGCGGTGTTGCTATCAGTGTGTGAAGAGTGGGAGAAGAGTGTTGCATTGACAATCCAACACAATGGGCAGCACATTGAACACATTTTATAAGTGGTCACCAGATATCAACACAATTTCGATCCGCTCCTCACGTGTTAACCTCTTCGACATGTCAATGGCTGTGAACAAAGAGAAACTTGTAAATAACTCGTGAAAGAATAAAGTTACATTGAAACCAAGCACATCATTGTTTTTCTTGTGACATTACCAATAAGTTTGATGTGTCACATGGCCCTCTTCCTATTGAAAAAACAAAAGTTGTATCCAAGATGGCCGACTTCTAAATGGCCACCATGGTCACCACCCATCTTGAGGAGTTTGCCCCCTCACATATACTAATGTGCCACAAACAGGACTTTAATATCACCAACCATTCCCATGTTATTACGGTGTATCCATATAAATGGCCCGCCCTGTACTAAAGGGGTTATTGATAACTTTTTCACACTCCACCTTTTCTACATCAACCATATTCACCAAGACAAAACTCACCTGTTACAACAGTGGTTCTTAACCTGGGTTCGATCGAACCCTAGGGGTTCGGTGAGTCGGTCTCAGGGGTTCGGCAGAGCCTCCACCACGGCTCATTTTGTGCACCAGTAAAAAACATATCTATGTCTTGAATTTGAAAAAAATCATATTTTATTTTTCACTAAAGAGGGGTTCAGTGAATGCGCATATGCAACTGGCGGGGTTCGGTACCTCCAACAAGGTTAAGAACCACTGTGTTACAATGATAAATCACCGAAGCTCATCAGCTGCTGGTCTCCACTCAGTTTGCCATCACAGACCAGAGGTTTATCCACAGCACACATGCCATCAGAAACAACTGCTGGTCTCTGTGGGAGTTTTTAATATCACAATGGGGATTGTCTTATCTAGATAATTATAGCAACTAATTTTGAACACGTAACCTGTTCTATATCAGACCAGCCTCATTTTCACAAATTCCTTTTCGAGTGACACATGAAGTGCAATATAGATTATTATTGATGTAATCATTTTTATACCCGCAGCCTGTTAGAAAATATGGTATATCAATTGAGGGAAGCCAAGTCTGGTTTACACTCCTGGTGATGCAGATAAGATAGATTACAAGATTACGTTATTTATCACAAATAAAACAGATAAATGTCTCAGCAGGTAGAGCATCTATTAATCAGAATGGTTCAATCACTGGTTGCTTCTGTCTTTTAAAAGAAGCTGTACCATTAATTAATTCTTAGATTGATCATAATTTCAGATTTATCTCTTTTAATGGACTATGTACCAGTGGTCTTTAAGGTGACAGTAATTATACCTTTACCTTATAAACCCATCACTTGACCCTGCACATCAGGTTAAGTTGTAGGTTACAGATAAAGCTTTGGCACAAATTTCAGCTGAAGCATAAAGGATTGAAATGAGCTGTAATACTCCATGAAGCACATCAAAGTCCGCTCTCAGTGTTCCTCTTTGGATCTTAATCAGTTCACCGTACTCAACCACTTCATGGTTCAAACACTTAACATTCCACATAATGATCAGTGGAACAACTCCAGCTTTAACACTCTGTTTTCTCCATAGCTCCTCTGGGACTAATAGCATCAGCTGGTGAAGATTTTCCACTGCCAAGAGTATGGAAATGCAAAGATAAAACACTTTGCACTAAAATTGGACACATTTCCTAATAAAATTAATTTTAGCTCATAACTGTGACCTAAAGACCTAGACAAATTCTTAATTCATCTGAAAACCTGATGCTTATCCTTGCTTAGCCTTTACAATAATGGATTACACAGCAGTGGGGAATAGATTTCATCACAACAGATGTCTTTTTGAAAGTGCCGTAACTAAGTTTAAGGATATAATTCATCCACTGTTATCTTCAAATGCTTGTGCCAACACGGTGCAGAAGAGCTACTCCCACGTAGGTCGATTATCTTGCTAATATTTTTACTTCTTCACTGCATACTGTCAGGTTCAATTTATGAGAGAAGATGAAGAAACTCAAAGTATTTATTTTCCTCAATTTATTAAGCAGTTGAAGATTCTAATTAATAATGGCGCCATGGCTCTTCCTCCATTGTGCAAACCAAATGAACAAAACAGCACCACATCCAGGCAGTAAACATTTTTCCTATGTGACGAACAAAATATTAATATGATTGGTTAAAAGGTTGGGGAAAGACTGCAGTTTAAACTTGATCCCCCTTATTTGGCGTGGGTCCATCTCTTGGGTCATCTTACGCCTTCTGGACATCTCCCTGTAATAAGGCCTCCTGTAGTTCACCATGACAACCATCTCTTATCCTCCAGTCAGCCGTATCCGGTCGTTAAGTCATGAGGTATGAATCCTGCTTTCAGGTCCAAACTACTCTGCGTCTATTAAGGCTGTTGTGTTTTTAATACAACTGTTGTGTTTTGTTTCTTATATATATATATATATATATATATATATAAAATCACTATTTAAAGCTCAGTTTTTAAAACCTTACAATATAGCTACAGCTCAGCCCATGCAGCAGTATATTAATGACTAACCTCGTATTGTGGATGGGTTATCTCAGTTGTTCTTCCGACTGAAGTTTGGTCCATTCACAGCATCCTGCCATGCAATTGCATTTGTCCCTAACCATCGGGAACTCTTGCGTTAACTTTTGTCCAGTGGAAAAAAGTTAGCACTGTTTATATTATACTAACAGCTGTGATCTCTCAGTCAGAACATGCTATATCATGTTTAGGTGGAAACTAGCGAGCTAACTTCCTACTAACTTCTAACTCCATTAAATTTCATACATTTTGTTTTCATGGATGCCTGGATGTTAAACTTAATTGTTACACCTGGTAAAGCAGCAATGCTGATCGTTTTATTAAAGATGAAAGACTTTAGACAGTTTGTAACTCTCAGTGATACAGCAGTGTTCGTTTGATTTTGGGACCTGGAGCGAAGTTTGGACCCAGAAACGGCTAATAACGTCAGACTTAAAGACTGGATAGAAGGGGAGGGCAGAGAGAGAGAGGGTGCTCCCCCTAACGCCATGATTAATAGACATGTTTTCCTGTAGAGGTGTCAGTGTACCACAGTATCTAAGCTGTTCCTAGGACTACCCTCTTCTGGACAGAGAGCTCCAATGTTGTTCCCGGGATCTGCTGGAGCCACTCATCTAACTTGGGAGTCACCTCATCTAGTCCTCCAATTACCACTGGGACCACTGTTACCTTCACCCTCCACATCTTCTTGAGCCCTTCTCTTAGCTCTTGGTATACCTCCAATATATACAGTGGGGCAAAAAAGTATTTAGTCAGCCACCGATTATGCAAGTTCCCTCACTTAAAATGATGACAGAGGTCAGTAATTTGCACCAGAGGTACACTTCAACTGTGAGAGACAGAATGTGAAAAAAAAAATCCATGAATTCACATGGTAGGATTTGTAAAGAATTTATTCGTAAATCAGGGTGGAAAATAAGTATTTGGTCACCTCATACAAGGAAAATCTCTGGCTCTCACAGACCTGTAACGTCTTCTGTAAGAAGCTTTTCTGTCCCCCACTCGTTACCTGTATGAATGGCACCTGTTTGAACTCATCATCTGTATAAAAGACACCTGTCCACAGCCTCAAACAGTCAGACTCCAAACTCCGCCATGGCCAAGACCAAAGAGCTTTCGAAGGACACCAGGAAAAGTATTGTAGACCTGCACCAGACTGGGAAGAGTGAATCTACAATAGGCAAGCAGCTTGGTATGAAAAAATCAACTGTGGGAGCAATCATCAGAAAATGGAAGACATACAAGACCACTGATAATCTCCCTCGATCTGGGGCTCCACGCAAGATCTCATCCCGTGGGGTCAAAATGATCATGAGAACGGTGAGCAAAGATCCCAGAACCACACGGGGGGACCTGGTGAATGACCTGCAGAGAGCTGGGACCAAAGTAACAAAGGTCACCATCAGTAACACACTACAACGGCAGGGAATCAAATCCCGCAGTGCCAGACGTGTTCCGCTGCTGAAGCCAGTGCATGTCCAGGCCCGTCTGAAGTTTGCCAGAGAGCACATGGATGATACAGCAGAGGATTGGGAGAATGTCATGTGGTCAGATGAAACCAAAGTAGAACTTTTTGGTATAAACTCAACTCGTCGTGTTTGGAGGAAGAAGAATACTGAGTTGCATCCCAAGAACACCATACCTACTGTGAAGCATGGGGGTGGAAACATCATGCTATGGGGCTGTTTTTCTGCCGAGGGGACAGGACGACTGATCCGTGTTAAGGACAGAATGCATGGGGCCATGTATCGTGAGATTTTGAGCCAAAACCTCCTTCCATCAGTGAGAACTTTGAAGATGAAACGAGGCTGGGTCTTCCAACATGACAATGATCCAAAACACACCGCCCGGGCAACAAAGGAGTGGCTCCGTAAGAAGCATTTGAAAGTCCTGGAGTGGCCTAGCCAGTCTCCAGACCTCAACCCCATAGAAAATCTGTGGCGGGAGTTGAAAGTCCGTGTTGCTCGGCGACAGCCCCAAAACATCACTGCTCTCGAGAAGATCTGCATGGAGGAATGGGCCAAAATACCAGCTACTGTGTGTGCAAACCTGGTAAAGACCTATAGTAAACGTTTGACCTCTGTTATTGCCAACAAAGGTTATGTTACAAAGTATTGAGTTGTATTTTTGTTATTGACCAAATACTTATTTTCCACCCTGATTTACGAATAAATTCTTTACAAATCCTACCATGTGGATTCATGGATTTTTTTTTCACATTCTGTCTCTCACAGTTGAAGTGTACCTCTGGTGCAAATTACTGACCTCTGTCATCATTTTAAGTGGGGGAACTTGCATAATCGGTGGCTGACTAAATACTTTTTTGCCCCACTGTATATATGATGTGTATGTATGTGTATCTATACATGTCTTTGCTCTAAAAGATCTGAGAGTCTCATTAGCAGATACAGCCTGCCCTGTACTTTTGTTTTAGATGGCCTTTGAATTGTTAGTCCAATCCAGTTTATTGGTCAGGTGGTTATATGAGTCCGTTTTGCCAATGCCCATTCCCAGCATGTTTGTCTTTCTAAAAATCCACCACCAGTTCTTGATTTTGTGTTAACCTGGAATCGGCGCTGATATCAGTTGATGAAGTCCTTTGGTCAGTTTGAAAAAGTAAGTAAGATGAAACCACCCCTATTGCAACAATGATCATAAATTTATATCACCATGTTGACAAATGACACTCAAAACAATAATCAAAAATACACATTTCACTTTTTCAAGATAGATCAGGTCGAGAGGGAAGCAGAAGCTGCAATAAATATAACAGTTATATAGAGATATTTTAAGCAGCCTAAAAGGACTGAATTGATTATAATGTATGTACAATAACACAGAGCCATAAAGACTTGCAAACTTGCAAAACAGATCATTTCTTTATTTTACACACAGCCCCTTCTTAAATCCTGTTGACTGCAGGCTATCAGCATAAGCAAAGATATAATACATAAAAAACACAAACACTGGAAATTAGTTTTGGGCACAACACATTGTGCACGCGCCAACGCATTCTTTAAAGCTGTGAAGGAACGAAGTGCACGCGGAGACCACCTCTTAACAATGAAAACTCCGCCTACCTTTGCTTTCCGCAGTAACCTGACATTCCACTGAAGTCGTGGTTCAGAGCGCGCCACCTACGCAGACGTCAAGGCCACGTCGACTAAAACAAACAAAAAGACGCTCAAAAATTGTTTCCTGACTTTTTTCTCAGTCTGAAGCAGAATTTTGACACAGTGCACTATGTTAGATTCGTCTTCTAGCGAAGACACTGGTGGGGAGTCCGACTTAGAGCCTCAGAGGAAACCGGACGCCTCTTCCTCTGCAGAGAAACGGGAAACGGGACCCCCGGGCAGCCAGCAGCTGCGCTCCGCGACACCTGGAAGCCTCGCCGGCAAAAGTACGAAAGTGAACAGCGCTACAGATGAAGAACAGGAAAAGAGGAAACGTGAGTCCATTCAGAAGGAGGAAGAGGAGAGGAAAATAAAACTGCAGATTTATGTGTTCGTCCTCCGGTGCATAGCCTACCCGTTCAACGCCAAGCAGCCCACCGACATGTCCCGTCGGCAGCAGAAGGTGAGTTATTGCTGCACACCTGTTGAGTGTCTGCTATGCAAAAACCACTGTCTACCACTGGAAATGTGTTAACTGGAAGCAATTGGTCTTACCAGTCTAAAAAGTCAACACAAACGAGAAAACTGCATCGTTTTTGTGATCACTAGAACCAACCGGTCAATTCGGTTTATATTTAATCCGCAGTTAATCGTCAATTTTAACCAAATATACCCAGAAACGACGGGACATCCTGTGAAGGTTCGCAGAATGTTACAGGGTTTTCGTAGCAGCGTTCCCAGACCGGAGCTTGGGAAAGTTCTCTTGGCATCAGGGGAGCAAAAATGACCGTACGGAGGATGTTTTACGAACTTTTACCGGACCTCCAGTTTCACCGTTCGGGTTAACGCCGTCCTCCGTCGTGGTTCTTCTTTCCTCTCACCGCATCTGCTCTGAGCAGCGGCTTCAGGTATTGCTACGCTCGGGGAGATTAGTTGTGTTAACCGGTATTACAAGTCTAACAAGATCACGATTACACGGTCATACCCTGAAAGCATACAGTGCCACAACTTGGAATATTTCACAAGTCGTTTTCAGCAGATAATCAATTCATTTCTCATCATTTTGCGGCAGGAGTTGACGCATCTGCAGGGGAGAAGCAACCTGCTAGTCTGCAAGTCATAAACTCACAAAAAAGAGAAAAGAGAGACACAAGAGAAAGAGTTTATGCTTAAACTTAAACTTTTTTTTTTTTTTTTTTTTTACAAAAATGTTGTTTTACGAGTTGCAGCTCATTAAAAGCTGTGGTTGCAAGAGATATTTTTTCTGTTAAGGCAGATTTATGAACCCATTCGTAATATATCTGCTTTACAGCACAGAATTTAAGGAAATCTGTTTGGTTGTCTATTTCTTTTTTGTAACATTGTTACAAATGCATATACATCTTACACTGTTGGTAAGCCTGTTTAGTTCCACTTAAATGGTCCTACATTTGTAAGGAAAATGACTTTTTGTGGATAGTGCAGCAGAGCTGAATAAGTTGCCTCCAGGAAAGATTTGCCTTCTCTGTCAATGCCAAACAGCTTATTCAGCTGTTAACTCTTGTTTGGTGTCCTTTATTGGACTGAATGATTGAAATCTGAAGAAACACCACATGATGGCAACTATGCTAATAACAAAAGACTACTACAGTTTTTCTCAAATGCTAAAACACATTTCACAAACGTTACCACCAGGTCCCCCAATGTCCAAACACAACACCCTTCTCTAAAGCTACATAAACACAACCACACCTTCCCACTGCAAAACTCAAACTCCCACACCAAGAGAGCAGCTCGAAGCTGTCAAAACTGTAAACACTATACACAGCATTACACACTACAGCAAAACAATTGAAAACACAATGCTCAATTTGTGAGAAGGTTCTTTGTTTCATAACTGCCAATGCATATTTTAGAAGCTATACAGTAACGGATCGTCGTAGATCTCTGCAGAGGATTAGGCATTTAGATTTGTGAGTTTCATATGAGTAGTATAAATCTATAGAAAATCCTGCATGTACGTACACTACTGTAACACAACTCAATGCAAAAACAGAATCTATTGCACACAACAGTAATCTTGAAAACATGAACAGGGTGTGAAGTTTTTTTATTTACGTTATTCACACCACACACACACCACAATCACTGTGCGGCATCATGTCGCTGAGCTGTTGCTCGCATCTCGTCCGTAATGATGGTGCGAGGTTGTCTTGCTCTCCCTCCTGGACCTTCTCCTCTCCCATGTTGGCCTTCTCCTCTTCCTCGTTGGTCGCTCCTCTTCCTCCTCTCATTTGAACTCCTCTTCCTCATTGGCCTGCTCCTCTTCTTCCAGGGCCAGCTCTTCTCCCTCCTCTGCATCAAATTCCTTTTCCCCTGACTCTGCCTTCATCCATTGTGTTTGTTTGGAACCTTCAGCATACTGTGCACTCTGAACTTGCTTTTACATGTGGGTACAGCATTAGCAACAAGTGTCTTCAATTTTGAGTCATTGTGTGTAGTGAATGACGCCAGGTGTGTTCCCTGTGTTCAAAGATTGGTGACTGTGGCAAGCATTTTGCATCACATGGGCTTTCATTTGAGGATATGAGCAGAGTTGTTTTGCAACATGTGTTTTAGCAAGGAAAAATGTGTTTAGATTTATGAGTACAGAGGGTTGTGTTTTGTGAATTGTGTCTTCATGTGACATGTGTTTATGGTACTGGAATATGGTGGCTACATTTAGTAAATGTGTTTAGACTACTGGTCATTTGGGTTACAGGATTGGCTTTTGTGTTTTAACATTTGAGAAAAACTGTAATGTGGCACTCAGATAATTGTTAATAGTTGAATGACCAATGTTGACGTCTATGATACCTGTTTAAGACTTTAATGTTGTTCAAACGAGAGCTTTACACATCTCTTGAAAATTCTCCAAAAATGTTGTTCAGAGTGATGACGATGAACTTCAGCTGTTAGTGAGGGAAGGAGTGATGAAGTTCTCCGTAAGCTCGAAGAGGCCAAGATGACACTGTTGGTATCAATATTTAACACACTTAGATATTTTTAGTATTGAATAACTATTCAACTATATCAAACTATTGTTTTGTATTTCTTTTTTTCATTAAAAATAAATTAAAATTAGGATAAGAAATCTATTTTAGCTTCTGTGATGTTATGGGCCTCGCTCTGTTAGTGCCTTTACAACATTAGAGAATGTGGGACTTGTTGGTTGACTTATACTAGATCTCCGTGAGGGCTCTGTACACTGGTGCACACTTTCCTGCATGTTTCTCACACAGCACGCTGGTGTTCTCGGTTGGCTTTTGCTATTGGTTGCGACTGGTTTGCAAACTATGAATTGGCACACTACCACTAGGATGTACTAGTGTAACTAGGTTGATTGTACTAAGAGTATGACACATTCAAGGAGCTAGTAGCCAGCTCAAATCATTTTAGCCAAACACACAGCTCTAGATTGGATTGCAGGATGCAGGACGATTCAGCTGATTATGTGAATAGTTTCCTTCTGTTTGTCCACATCAGAATCACATGAATGTATTTGTGAAGAGCTGGAGTGCAGCCCAATGTTTTGACATTTCAGCATACACATCTGAGTATCATACATTGTCGAAAAATTCTACCACATATGTAGGAGTCGTCAGTTCATTGCACAGTAGAGCTGGGCGATAGAACGATAACGATATGTATCGCGATATAACTTTTACTCGATAGAGAAATTCAACTATCGCGATAGACCTCACTGCTCTTGTCCTCTTTAAAAAAAGAAAAAAAGAACAGACAATCCAAATTAAGTAGCGCAGAGCCGAACCAATCACAGCCGCAGCGTCACGTCACGTGACTTGATACGTACAACACAAGTGCCAAGCCGCACATGTGTATTTGTTTGGGAAGCAGCCAGCCACCGTACCGCCCGGGTAATGGAGGAAATGAGTGTGCTGACTAGAAAAATCAACCGAGCGTGACCGAAGAGAAAACAGATGATGGTTCCAAGGCCGGAGAGATTGTCGAACGGAAGAGCCATAGAAGTTCCGTAGGGTGAAGGTATTTCGGCTATTTCAAGTCTGACAAAAAACAGAGTAGCGTTCATTGTAAATTGTGCCGAAAGCAAGTCTGGAAATACAATAAACTGGTGCATGCGCTACGTCCACACGTACCCGGGTATTTTTGAAAACGCAGATTTTTCTATGCGTTTGCACCTTTCGTCCACACGTAAACGGCGTTTTTGGTCACTGAAAACGAAGATTTTTAAAAACTCCGTTTTTGCATTTATGTGTGGACTAGGAAAACTGAGAAAACGCAGCGTCAAAGGTGTGCACATTTTTTGACGTCACACTGTGCGCCACGTTATTGTTTCGGTGAAATGAATTTCTACAATACTGTTACTGTTAATTCTACTCTCTGCAGTGTTTAAATGCTTACATATTGTAACGTTCACAAGAACCAGACGGTTGGGGTCTCAGTTTGTCCGTTTATTCGGCACATAAGCCAGCGGGTTGTTAACTCAGGGGGAAGCGCTCTCGAACTACACCTCTCTTCAGCCTGGCACACACACAGAACAACCAGGTCCCCCCACCCCTTCCTGTACACCACCCTCACTACTTCCTGCAGCCCAACCAAACATGAATCTTAAAGGAACAACAACAGTGTGCAGAGAAAACCAACATGTCACTGTCCAGTAACACTTAACCATCGTTACACTGCCCCCCCAGCAATAAGTTCCTCGTCCCCGAGGGAACGACACAGTCTCTGAGGCGGGGCGGTAGCCTACGTTCCCTCCTTGACCTCCTGAGCCCCTGAGGAGGACGCGGAGCTTCGGGGCTTTGGGGTGAAGAGTCCGGGGGGGGGGAACGCAGCCCCGGTCGGGGGCCCCTCTGAGCAGGGTCATGGACGCTCTGTACACGTCCCTCTGGAAAGGAGGGGAGGGACTGTCCTCTGTAGGGGGCCATCCGGTCTCTGTGCAGCGCTACTATCCTCCCCCTAGGAGGCAACTGCACCCTGTAAACAACCTCCCCCACTCGCTCTAGGACGCTGCAAGGCCCCACCCAGCTGCTATCCAGTTTAGGACACCGTCCCTTCTTCCTCTTTGGGCTGTAGACCCACACCAGCTCCCCAGCACGGAAGTGCCTCCCTTTAGTGGTGATGTCGTAATTCCTCTTTTGGCGCAGGCCTGCCTTCGCCAGCTGCTCTCGGGCGTAGGAATGTGCAGAATCCAGCCGGTCCTGCAGCTTCCTTGCGTAGTCCCGGCCCGGTGGTGCCTCTGGCGCGTCCGGGGGTTTCCCAAAAGCCAACTCTGCAGGAGTTCTCAGCTCTCTCCCTAACATGAGCAGGGCAGGCGTACATTGGGTGGAGTCCTGCACTGCCGACCTGTAGGCCATGAGGGTAAGGGGAAGATGGTAATCCCAGTCCCGTTGGTGTTCTGAGGTAAGGATGGCTAGCTGCTGGGCCAGCGTCCTGTTAAACCTTTCCACCAGCCCATCGCTTTGGGGGTGAAGTGGGGTGGTGCGGGTTTTCTTAGTCCCAAGGCGTTCACACATGGCAGCAAATACCTTGGACTCAAAGTTACGCCCCTGGTCACTGTGGAGGGTCTCTGCTGTTCCAAAGCGGCTGAACATCCCCTCCACTAATACATCAGCGACCGTCTCAGCCTCCTGATCTGGGATGGCGTATGCTTCTGGCCACTTGGTAAAATAGTCCATGGCCACAAGAACATAGCGGTTTCCTCTGTCTGTGCGAGGAAATGGGCCCATGACGTCCACAGCTACTCGCTCCATTGGGGCTCCTGCTGGTTGCTGCTGAAGCTGAGCCCGGGACTGGTCTTGTGGCCCTTTGTGTGAGGAACATGCATCACAGCTGCGGCAAAAGTCCTCCACATCCCTCCGCTGTTGACCCCAGTAATAGCCCTGGCGGAGGCGGCGAAGAGTCTTGGAGACCCCAAAGTGGCCAGAGCCAGTGCTCCCATGGCAGGCTCCCAGCACAGCTGACCTCAGCGACCTTGGCACCACAACCTGCCACCTCTCCTCCCCCGTGGCAGGATCCTTCCAGGCACGCTCCAACACCCCCTCCTTCAGCCTGAGAGCTGCAAACTTGGCCCACAGCCCCCTGGTACAGATGGAAAACCCAGTGACCTCATCCCAAAGGGGTTGCTCCCCCTTCTCCAGCCACTGCAGGACCGGCAGCAGGTCTGTGTCTTGTTCCTGCCGTGCCCTCCACTCCGCTGCATCCACCACCAGAAGAACCCTGCAGGCGAGCTGTGCTGCTCCGTCTATTGTCGTGAGTTCCCGCTCTATTTCCTCTCGCTTCTCACAGTAACGGCAGCCAGCTGCAGCACATGGGCGGCGAGAGAGGGCGTCTGCGTTAGAATGGTGCGTCCCTGCTCTGTGCTCCACGGTGAAATTGAAGGCTTGGAGCTCCTCCAGCCAGCGAGCCACCTGTCCCTCTGGCTCCCTGAAAGACATCAGCCACTGAAGGGCAGCATGATCAGTTCTGACAACAAATGCTGTGCCGCACAGGTAGTATTTAAAGTGTCTCACCCCCGCCACCACAGCCAACAGCTCTCGTCGTGTGACACAGTAGCGCCGCTCGCTCCTGTTCAGGACCCGGCTGAAGTACGCCACCACCTTCTCCCCTTCCGGTCCAACCTGCGACAACACCGCTCCCAGCCCCACATTACTTGCGTCAGTGTCCAGGACAAAAGGCAGGGCGGGGTCAGGGGGGGCAAGGACTGGGGACTCTGTCAGCGATCTGCGGAGGGTGTCGAACGCCTGCTGACAGTCCTGGGTCCAGATGAAGTCACGGTCCTTCTGCAGCAGGTGGAAGAGTGGTGCGGCTATGGAGGAAAAGCCCTTCACAAACCTCCTGTAATAAGACGCCAGTCCTAGGAAGCTTTTGAGCTGTTTCTGGTCTGCTGGTGTGGGCCACTCGGTAATGGTGTGAATTTTTTCCTCCAAAGTGCTGATGCCCTCACGACCCAGCTTGTGGCCCAGAAACTCCACCTCCCTCCTCATGAAGTGGCACTTGTCGGGATGCAGCTTCAGGCCTGCAGCCGCCACCCTCTCCAACACTTGTCTCAGGGCATCCAGGGCAGCATCAAAGGAGCTCCCGTGCACTAGAAGATCATCCAGGTAAACCAGACACCGTTGCCGTGGGACGCCAGCCAGCACACTGTCCATGAGCCTCTCGAAGGTCGCAGGAGCGTTGCAAAGGCCAAAACTCAGGACTTTGAACTGCCATAGTCCCCTGTTAGTGCAGAAGGCTGTCTTCGGTCTGGATTCCGGGGACAGTGGCACCTGCCAGTAGCCACTCCGCAGGTCCAGGGTGGAAAACCAGGAGGACCCGGCTACTAAGTCGAGGGACTCATCAATCCTGGGAAGGGGGTAAGAGTCTTTCTTCGTCACTTTGTTGAGTGGTCTGTAGTCCACACAGAAACGCATCCTAGGACTTTTTTTCTTAGGCACCATCACCACCGCGGAGGCCCACGGGCTATCAGATGGTTCTATGATGCCCGCCTTCATCATTTCACACAGCTCCCTGTCTGCAGCCTCCTGATGAGCCAGGGGCAGGCGGCGGGGGCGCACTTTAATAGGCTGGGCATCCCCGGTCTCAATGACGTGCTCTACCAAGTGTGTCAAGCCAACATCACTTTCTTTCAGGGCAAAAATGTCACTAAACTCTTTTAGTACCTGCCATAGACTCTCTTGCTGCTGTGGAGTCAGCCCCTCACAGTTCTTTGACCAGATACTCCTCACTGCTGAGAGCCTCTCCTCCTCCTCCTCCTCCGCTCGCTGTTCTGCTGGCGGGTCTGCAGGGGTCTCTGCGGTGGAGGTGGACGCCGCGGCAGATGCTGTGCAGACCGGGGGAGGAATAAGCGGCACCTTCTTCCCATCAGGGAGTACGAGGAGGCCTTTGCCTAAGTCCAGTACACCACCAATGGCTCGTAAAAAATCCAGCCCAAGGATGCAGGCGTCCTGCACGTCAGCCACCCAGGCAGCATAAGACACACCGAGGTCCCCCACCTTGAACTGGAACACTCCCTTCCCTCTCATTGGGGCCAGATCACCGGTCACAGTCTTAAGTTGCACGTTAGTCGGTTGTACAGCAGCTCCGGTTGGGACAATATCGGGTCGGACCAGCGTTGCATTGGATCCCGTGTCCAGCAGGGCCGTACAGGACACCCCCGCAATCGTCACTGGAACATGGCAAAAGCCGCCAACCTGGGTCCAGCCCACAGTGATGGCCGCACCGGGTGGAGGTGGCGGTGGTGTGGGGATGTCGTTCTCCCAGGCCCGTGTACTCCCGCCTACACGGGCCCGTGGGCGTTTCCCTGAACCGCTGCAAGCTTGGGGCACTGCCTGATGAGGTGTCCGACTTGTCCACATCCCCAGCAGCTCTGAGGTCGGCGGTGTGGGCCAGCCCGAGGGGAAGGCGACTGCAGCGAAGCTGTCTGCACCAAACTGCACAGGCCCGCTGGCGTCTCCATCTGTTCCACAGGTGCTGACACAGCCCTCACCACGTGTGCGTCGTCAGCGCCCCCAGAGGATCCTGCAAGCATCTCCCTCTCCAACGCTAGCTCCAGGGCTGCACTGAGTGTGGCCGGCCGAGCAAGCTGAGTTTGCATGCGGAGCTCTTTAGGGCTCAGGGCCTGCAGGAACTGGTCCCGAGCTAACTCCGCCTGCACTGATGGTGGCATGCTGTCATACGCCCTCCGGCAAAGGCACTCGACTTCATGGGCCAAAATGCGGAGGGGCTCACCTGGCAATCTGCGTCTGTTGTGGAACTCCGACCTCAGCAGCACTGGTTGGTTATACTGCCCGAAGCGCCTCTGAAGTGCTCCGACCAGAGCATTATAATCTCCCCTCTGCTCCTCGGTCAGCAGCAGCAGGCATGCAGCTGCATCCTCACACAGGCACAAAGCCAATTGGAGAGCTTTATGTTCCTCAGACCAGCCAGCTGCAACAGCTAACAGCTCGAACTGTGCGATAAACACTTCCCATGGCGTCTTGCCGCTGAACTTAGGCGTTTTTATATTCGCTGCAGCTTGCTGGGCGCCGCCATGTTTGTTTACATCACGTGACGGCGCGCCAAGCGAGGTCGACTCCTTCCCGCCGGAATCGCGGCCGCTGTGCGAACAGTTCCCGAGCCTAGTCAAACCTGGAGAAAATCCAGCCTCGGCAGACAGCCGCAGCGCCGTTTCCCTCACTCCATGGGCGGGCGAGCGCGGACGAACCTCCCTCTCCTCCGTCTCCTTCTTAATCCTGCCCGGCAACATCCTCGTCTCGTAACGGCAAGCGTCGCCGGCAACAGGGTCTCGGGCGTTCTGGGGTTCTTTTTTCTTTCTTCACTTCTGACACCAATGTAACGTTCACAAGAACCAGACGGTTGGGGTCTCAGTTTGTCCGTTTATTCGGCACATAAGCCAGCGGGTTGTTAACTCAGGGGGAAGCGCTCTCGAACTACACCTCTCTTCAGCCTGGCACACACACAGAACAACCAGGTCCCCCCACCCCTTCCTGTACACCACCCTCACTACTTCCTGCAGCCCAACCAAACATGAATCTTAAAGGAACAACAACAGTGTGCAGAGAAAACCAACATGTCACTGTCCAGTAACACTTAACCATCGTTACAATATACACACAGTTACTGTCCCTCCACACATACGACTCGGTTCTGCTTCTATGCCCCAGCTTTGTTTACTTTTTCCCACCGAGGCTTCTAGACTTCTGATTGGCCAACATTTCTGCACGGTTAGGAATCTAGTGCCACCTGCTGCTTTGGCATGTTCATAGCAGCGTTTTCCTTCATTTCTGCCTTTATGTGTGGACGGGATTATTTTTTAAAACGAAAACGGAAAATCTCCGTTTTCAAAAATACCCGTGTACGTGTGGACGTAGCCTCAGTCTCTGACTGGAAGCGCTAATTCGTCATTCGGCTTTTGTCAGACTAAAGTAACTGTTAAAACTGTTTGAAAAGCTCAGCTATACAACAAGGAGAGATTGAGAAATTCTCAGTTTATTTGATATTGACAAAAGTTAGTCAGTTTTGTCTGTTCTTCTGTAAAACAAACTAAGATTTATTTTTAGAATTAATATTTTGTTTCTAAGTGGAATTGACAATTTAGTCTGTTTCGTTTGTTCTATTTTGAAACTTAAACGCTTTAGCGGCTGCCTTTTGTGTAGTTTGCAATATTTGCCTTTATTTATCTGAAAAAGTCTCATGTTCCTTAAGTACATCTACCCTGTTGAACTTATTATGGGAAATAAATATTTAAATAAAAACAAGCTGCTGATTATTTCACATTTTACTTGTGAGCAACGGCACATTTAAATCTTACAAATATAGTTATTTGGCTTATATCGTGATAGATATCGTTATCGCCTGAAATGAAAAAAACATATCGTGATATGAAAAAATCTTATATCGCCCAGCTCTATTGCACAGACGACAAAAGCTAAGCAAATAATGTTTATTTAAACATAAGCACATTTTTCTTTTTACTGATTATTGGTTAAGGTTAGGGATAGGGTTATGGCTCATCTCACAATGTATGGATAGCCATACGTAAGTGGTTACACCTGATGTTCAGCAGCGGCTTCCTGCACCTTAATGGTGGGCATAAATACATGTTGCAGCAGTGTGAAAAGCAAACAGTGTGGAGGATCTTTCCACAGTGTTTAGACAAAGGAAGCCAACATCTGGTTCAGTAAATCAATAAATGTTCTCATGACAAACTCATCAGCACGGTGGCACGGTGGTTAGCACTGTTGCCGCACAGCAAGAAGGTCCTGAGTTCAATTCCAACATCAGGCCGGGCTCTTTCTGTGTGGAGTTTGCATGTTCTCCCCGTGTTTGCGTGGGTTCTCTCCGGGTACTCCGGCTTCCTCCCACCGTCCAAAGACATGCAGCTTGAGGGGATAGGTTAATTGGAAAATCCAAATTGCCATTAGGTGTGAATATGCGAGTGAATGTGAGCGCGAATGGTTGTCTGTCCCTGTGTGTTGGCCCTGCAACAGACTGGCGACCTGTCCAGGGTGTACCCCGCCTCTCGCCCTATGACAACTGGGATAGGCTCCAGCGCCCCCCGCGACCCTGAAAAGGATAAGCGGAAGCGAATGGATGGATGGATGACAAACTCATTAAGTGGATCAGGCTCTTGTACCAAGAGCAGTTGTGAATCTAGTGTTTTGGGTCCTTTACAATTCACAAAGAGCCTCTCCAATCAGCATTTATTATGTTATAGATAATTTAATCATACAAGATAAGTCTAGTTAAATGACAGAACATTAATCTGGAAATGGGAGAGATTATATTTATTTACATAACAATGTCAAAGATCAAGCTGAGCGGTTATAAAGTTGGCTTCTTTGTAGTTTCAAACAAGAATAATACTTTCTGCATCTGTGAGTCAGCTAGAGGCTACTCTGGTCCGAGTCGCATGAATTTCATCAGCGCGAGTAGTCCTACATACGTCCATGTTGTTGTCTGTTTTTATGACCTTGTGGGTTTGTCAACAAGGTCTAGTGATGGGCAAAGCAAGACTTTGTGAATCACTGAAGCATGTTTGTGCCGGAATTGTATCGAGGCTTCGAACTCATCTCCACCACGACACCTTTGGCCAATTTGGGTATCCCTACATCTTGATAATGCTATTCTGTGAAACAATGACACAGACAAGCCCAGCACAATTACAAATGAACTACTTACTATACCAGACTGTCAAAAACTGTGATCAACACGTTTTGGAGAAATCCCCACACAAAGACTGCATCCTGTGATTGTGCTGATCAGTATGCTTCAGCAAAACTCTCAAACTGTTAATATTCGTGTTGGTCACAGTAAATCAATTTATAAAGTAAAACATTCTTAGAAAAGACAGCCAAGATGTCTGTGAAGGTTCTCAGTCATCCAGGTCATCGTAGTCAAAGGAACTTGCAAAGAAAAGCGTCTGGACTTCTTTAAGTTGCTTGAAGACGTTTCACCTCTCATCCGAGAAGCTTCTTCAGTTCTAAGGTCAAATGGTGGAGAGTCCCAGATATAAACCCAGTGGGAGTATCCCCCCCACAGAGGGACAAAAGGACCCCTGATGATCCTCTAATCGCCTGAGCCAAGGTGTGAAACTGGGCGTGGGTCCCAATCAGCCAGAGTTTCGGGTGAGCTCATTGTGAAACCTGGCCCCACCTTATCATGCGAATTCCTGAGGTCAGATGGCCCAGGATGTGAGTGGGCGTTAAGGCGTCTGGGAAGGGATCTCAAAACTGGATTATAGATGGCAGAGAGTTGGTGTCGTAAACCCCCGCCTCTGTTCAAAGATGGTCGCTCACAGTGGACATAGATGGCTTCTTTCACTCCTCTTTCAAACCATCTGTCCTCTCTGTCCAAAATGTGAACATTGGCATCCTCGAAAGAGTGACCTTTATCCTTAAGATGCAGATGGACTGCTGAGTCTTGTCCTGTGGAGGTGGCTCTTCTATGTTGTGCAATGCGCTTGTGAAGTGGCTGTTTGGTCTCTCCAATGTAGAGGTCTGAGCATTCCTCGCTGCACTGTACAGCATACACCACATTGTTAAGTTTGTGTTTTGGCGTTTTGTCTTTCGGGTGAACCAGTTTTTGTCTGAGCGTGTTGCTGGGTCTGAAATACACCGGGATGTCATGCTTGGAGAAAACTCTCCTGAGTTTCTCTGATACACCGGCTACATAGGGGATGACAATGTTGTTGCGTCTGTCCTTCTTATCCTCCCTCGCTGGTGTCTGGTCTTCTTTTCTGTGCCTCTTTGCTGACTTTAAGAACGCCCATTTAGGATAGCCGCACGTTTTGAGTGCTTCCTTTACATGTGTGTGTTCCTTCTTTTTTCCTTCAGGCTTAGAGGGAACATGTTCTGCCCGGTGGTGTAGGGTCCTGATTACTCCAAGTTTGTGTTCCAGAGGGTGATGGGAGTCAAACAGGAGGTACTGGTCCGTGTGTGTGGGCTTCCGGTAAACTTTGATGTTGAGTTTGCCATTCTCTTCAATGTGCACGGCGCAGTCCAGGAAAGGCAAACAGTCGTCCTTTGTGTCTTCCCTGGTGAACTTGATGTTTTTATCCACAGCGTTAATGTGCGCAGTGAAGGATTCCACTTCTTGTGTCTTGATTTTGACCCAGGTGTCGTCCACATATCTGTACCAGTGGCTGGGTACTCTTCCTTTGAAAGAGCCAAGAGCCTTCCTTTCCACTTCCTCCATGTAAAGGTTGGCTACAATAGGTGACACGGGGGAGCCTATGGCACAGCCATGTTTTTGTCTGTAAAAGCCTTCGTTGTACTTGAAATATGTAGTGGTGAGGCAGAGGTCTAACAGTGTGCAAATCTGATCAGGTGTGAAGTTGGTCCTGTCCTCCAAGGAGCTGTCTTCTTGTAGTCGTTTTCTGACAGTCTCCACGGCCTCCGTGGTGGGTATGCAAGTGAAAAGAGAGACTACATCAAAGGACACCATGGTTTCATCTGGATCCAGGGTAAGTTTCTGGACCTTGTCAGTGAAGTCGGTGGAGTTCTTGATGTGGTGTGGGGTCAAATCAAATCAAATCAAATCACTTTTATTGTCACATCACATGTGCAGGCACACTGGCACAGCACATGCGAGTGAAATTCTTGTGTGCGAGCCCCACAAGCTACAGAGATGTGCAAACACAACAACACAAACGAGCAAAATACAAGAATGGCCAACCTGAAACTAATAAATATATGTACAATATATAATAGTGTATGCATTTCTGGATGTGTATACTAAATATTTTCCTACGTGTGTGTGTGTGTGTGTGTGTGTGTGTGTGTGTGTGTGTGTGTGTGTGTGTATTAGGGCTGCCACAAACGATTATTTTGATAGTCGACTAGTCACCGATTATTTTTGCGATTAGTCGACTAATCAGATCATCATCCATTGGACGTACAGCGTACAGCTTATTGCACCAGCAGCATCTGGTCTTATATAACTATCATTAGCTTACAGCTTGAAGTGTTTGTGCTAACTAAAAATAAAGACAAGATGGTAGTTTATTAATTTTTAATGAAATTTGCAGATTGTTTCGGTGAAGTTTAATAAACTCCTTGCTTTCTAAAATATAACAGGACACCGGAGTATATTATCCAGCGTCTCAAACTTCTGATGATCAGCTGTCTGCTTGAAGTTTATTTAGCTGTGCAAAAACTATAACTTTAATCTTAGCCAAACCGATTTACTCAGGAACAAATAAAATACTAAAGAAAGCCAAACAATAACATTTTAAGTTATCTAAGTGACTTATATATCATGTTTAACCTGAGTAGCGAAAGACAGTGGTGGGTTTGAAAACGATTTGCCGGGAGTCCGGTGTTCTCACGGCTCTAGTTAGCCTTGCCCCCGCCTAGCTAACGAGCTAGTGGGTAACAGACGTCTCCGAAAACGTCGGAGAGCTTTTGAAAATATGTGGTGTCTTGATAAACTGAGCAGATATTTGAGGTTTCCACAGCTACATTCTCGCCTGAAAATATGTTAAACGTTTATTTTGTGACCCAGAAAGAATAATAAGAGTAAAGTTAAAACTAACTAGCTGCCGCCATTGTTGACAACTGCGCTGGGCTGCGCTATGAATTCTGGGACACAGCTTCTTCTTCTTCGGGGTTTAACGGCAGCTGGCATCCTTGTACATGCAGTGCTGCCATCTTCTGTTTCAGTCCGTTATTACACCCTTAAATCCTACTACTCATTCCTGCGTCCTTTGTGATCTTACAAAGCTTCAAACGATGCGTCGACTATTAAATTAGTCGTCGACGATTTTAATAGTCGACATAATCGTGACTAGTCGACTAATCGTGGCAGCCCTAGTGTGTATACACATTTTTACAAATTAAATAGTAAAAAAAAATAAAAATAAATAAATAAAATAAAATAAAATATATAAAATATACAGAGTTGAATATGTGCAAAACAAGTGGCATTTATATACAGTGTGGAGTGCATAATGTTGAAGTTCCAGTAGTGAAGCTGAGGTGTCTATGACGTGTTCAGCAGTCTGATGGCCGGGTGGAAGAAGCTGTCTCTCAGTCTGCTGGTACGGGACCGGATGCTGCAGAACCTCCTTCCTGATGGAAGCAGTCTGAACAGTTTATGGCTGGGGTGACTGGAGTCCTTGATGATCCTCCCCGCTTTCCTCAGGCAGCGCTTCCTGTAGATGTCTTGGAGGGAGGGAAGCTCACCTCCAATTATCCGTTCAGAGCACCGCACTACTCGCTGGAGAGCTTTGCAGTTGTAGGCGGTGCTGTTGCCATACCAGGTGGTGATGCATCCAGTGAGGATGCTCTCAATGGCACAGTGATAGAAGGTCCTGAGGATGCGGGGGCTCATGCCGAATCTTTTCAGTCTCCTGAGAAAGAAGAGGCGCTGCTGCGCCTTCTTCACTGTTTTGTTTGTGTGTACTGACCACGTAAGATCCTCAGCCAGATGTACACCAAGGAACCGGAAGCTGCTCACTCTCTCCACAGCAGCGCCGTTGATGGTGATAGGGGTGTGTACTTCTCTGCACCTCCGGAAGTCCACTATCAACTCCTTTGTCTTTGCGACGTTGAGGGTGAGATGGTTGTCTTGACACCAGTGGGTCAGGGCGCTGACCTCCTCCCTGTAAGCCGTCTCATCACCGTTGGTGATAAGACCCACCACTGTAGTGTCGTCCGCAAACTTCACAATGATGTTGGAGCTGTTAGTGGCTGTGCAGTCGTAGGTGTAGAGTGAGTACAGGAGAGGGCTCAGTACACACCCCTGTGGAGCACCAGTGTTCAGTGTGATGGGGGATGAGGTGATGCTGCCCAGTCTGACCACCTGGCGTCTGTCAGACAGGAAGCTAAGGATCCAGCTGCAGAGGGAGCTGCTCAGTCCTAGATCCTGCAGTTTCCTGTCCAGCTTCGAGGGAACGATGGTATTGAATGCTGAGCTGTAATCTACAAACAGCATTCTCACATACGTGTCTCTCTTCTCCAGGTGTGACAGGGCAGTGTGTAGTGTCAGGGCTATGGCATCATCAGTGGACCTGTTGTGGCGGTATGCAAACTGTAGAGGGTCCAGTGAGTCGGGTAGTGCAGAGCAGATGAAGTCCCTGACCAGCTTCTCGAAGCATTTGCTTACGATGTGGGTCAGGGCTACAGGTCGCCAGTCGTTCAATGAGGAGATGGTGGAGGATTTGGGTACAGGGACGATGGTGGCCATTTTGAAGCAGGCTGGGACAACAGACAGAGAGAGGGAAAGGTTGAAGATGTGTGTGTGAACACTCCAGCCAGCTGAGCCGCGCATGACTTCAGAATCAGAATCAGAATCAGAATACTTTATTGATCCCTGGGGGAAATTATTTTTTTGTTACAGTGCTCCATTTTAAACCAACATTAAGACAAGACAGACAATATGCTAACTAAGAATAGTACAATATATACATATATATACATACATACATACATAAGTCACTTATAAATAAATATTTGGAAAAGAAACATGTGTAGCTGTAGCAGCAAACAGTGTGTTAAGTGGATGCGTTGTACAGGGAGATGGCCACAGGCAGGAATGATTTCCTGTGTCGTTCAGTGGTGCTTTTCGGTAATCTCAGTCTCTCACTGAACGAGCTCCTGTGACTGACCAACATGTCATGGAGTGGGTGGGAGGTGTTATCCAACATTGTCTTTATCTTGGACAGCATCCGCCTCTCCGACACCACCTTGAGGGAGTCCAGCTCCATCCCCACAACATTGCTGGCCTTACGGATTAGTTTATTAAGTCTGTTGGCATCTGCGACCCTCAGCCTGCTCCCCCAGCATGCAACAGCATATAGGATCGCACTGGCCACCACAGACTCATAGAAAATCCTCAGCATTTTCTGGCAGATGTTGAAGGACCTCAGTCGCCTCAAAAAATAGAGACGACTCTGGCCCTTCCTGTAAAGTGCTGTGGTGTTTTTAGCCCAGTCCAGTTTATTGTCAATGTGAACTCCAAGGTATTTATAGTCCTCCACAATGTCAACACTGACCCCCTGGATTGAAACAGGGGTCAAGTGTTTCCTGGTCTTCCTGAAGTCCACGATCAGTTCCTTGGTCTTTGCCACGTTGAGCTGCAGATGATTCTGCTCACACCACGTGACAAAGGAGTCGACCACAGCCCGGTACTCTGTCTCATCATCCCTGCTGATGCATCCAACCACCGCAGAGTCATCAGAAAACTTCTGAAGATGGCATGTCTCTGTGCAGTGGCTGAAGTCTGTGGTGTAGAGGGTGAAGAGGAAGGGGGAGAGGACAGTCCCCTGTGGTGCCCCTGTGTTGCTAATCACCTTGTCAGACACACACTGTGGGAGACGTACATATTGTGGTCTTCCTGTCAGGTAATCAACAATCCAGGACACCAGAGAAGCATCCACCTGCATCGCTGCTAACTTATCACCCAGGAGGGTCGGCCTGATGGTGTTGAAAGCACTGGAAAAGTCAAAAAACATGACCCTCACAGTGCTCGCCGGCTGGTCCAGATGGGTGTAGACACGATTGAGCAGGTAGATGATGGCGTCCTCTGTTCCGAGACGAGGCTGATAAGCGAACTGAAGGGGATCCAGATGTGGTCTTACTATGGGTCGCAGCTGGTCCAGGATGAGCCTTTCCAGGGTCTTCATGATGTGGGAGGTCAGTGCCACGGGCCTATAATCCTGGGGGCCACTGGGACGAGGCGTCTTTGGTACAGGGACGAGGCATGATGTCTTCCACATCACCGGGACCCTCTGCAGACTCAGACTCAGCATAAACAGTTTATGAAAGACTCCACACAGCTGGGGGGCACAGGCCTTGAGGACAAGGGGACTCACTCCGTCTGGTCCAGCAGACTTGCCTGAGTGAAGTCTCCTCATTTGCATCTCAACCTGGTATTGAGTGAAGGTGATGGGTGGGGGAGGGGTGTCAGGAATCTCACAGGAGGCAACATGTGAAGAGAGAGGCTGGCACAGTGGTGTGGCTCTGGATTCCAGGCTGACTGCAGGTGAGGTTGTGGGGGTAGGAGCAGACACTGTGGTGTCGAATCTATTGAAAAACAGATTCAACTCGTCGGCTCTATTCTCACCTCCCTCAGCTCCCCTGCTGTTGGTTGGCCTGAATCCAGTGATGGTCTTCATGCCCCTCCACACCTCTCTCATGCTGTTCTGCTGGAGTTTCCACTCCAGCTTCCTCCTGTAATTGTCCTTAGCCTCTCTGATCTTGTCCTTTAGTAACACCTGGACCTTCCTCACCTCCTCTTTGTTGCCCCCTCTGAAAGCCCTCTTCTTGTTGTTGAGGAGGGCTTTGATGTCCTTAGTCACCCACGGCTTGTTATTTGGGTAACAATGAACAGTCTGAGCTGGAACAATGGAGTCGGTGCAGAAAGTTATGTAGTCTGTGATACACTCAGTAAGCCCATTGATGTCCTCGGCGTGAGGCTCACAGAGTGTTTCCCAGTCGGTCACCTCGAAACAGCCCTGTAGTTCCGCTATTGCCTCCTCTGACCACCTCCTAACAGTCCTGGTGGTCACAGGTTCCCTCCTCACAATTGGCACATAGCGGGGGGTGAGGTGAATCAGGTTATGATCTGACCTACCAAGTGGGGGGAGGGAGGAGGAGCTGTATGCATCCTTGACGTTAGCATACAGTAAGTCTAAAGTTTTCTCTCCCCTGGTGGGACAGTCCACATATTGTTTGAATGTTGGTGTATTGTCCAGTGATACATGGTTGAAGTCACCCGAGATCACAATAAAGGCACTCGGGTGCTGAGTCTGTAGCCGAGCTATGGCAGAGTGGATAGTGTCACATGCAGCTGTGGGGTTAGCAGAGGGGGGAACATAAACAGCCACCAAGATGACGTGAGAGAATTCCCTGGGTAAATAATACGGCCTGAGTCCAACAGCACACAGTTCAGTGTCCGGGCAACAAATCCTTTCTTTGATTGTTATGTTGGCAGGGTTACACCACCGGTTGTTAACTAAAACAGCAAGCCCACCTCCTTTACGCTTACCGCTAGCGATGCTGTCCCTGTCCGCCCGAACAGTGTGGAAGCCTTCCACGGAAGCATTCTCATCGGGAATGACCTGGTGCAGCCATGATTCGGTGAAACACATCAGGCTACACTCTCGGTATTCCCTCTGACTCCGTACCAGTGCTGAGAGCTCGTCGATTTTACTTGCCAACGATCGCACATTTCCCATCACGATAGACGGCAGACACGGTTTAAACCTCCTCCTCGCTTCGAGCCTCCGCTGTCTCACCGTCACCTTTTTTCTTCTCTTCTGTCCTTGACCTCTGCATCCCCGATGTGTTTTCCTCCAAATTTCAGCTGGTACTTCTGCGGGCACTTCTGCGGGCCTGGCCAGCGAGCCGGCCGGCATCAGGGCGATCAGCTGATCTCTGGAGTAAACAGTCCGTGCGTGTAGGAGATGTGCCGCGGTCCCGTTCCATGATAAAAGTAACAGTTCCACGGCCACCAGAAGAACAAAAACTCTCTCAATCCACATGATTGAGTAAGAGATAGAAAACGGAGGAAAATACAAGTCAGAAAAAAAAAAGAATACGTAAGAAAAAAGAGCTAAACTAAGAGAAAAGCAGGAGCGACTGTAACAGGCTGCACGCTGGTTGGCGCATGCGCACTCTGAGGACGCGGCCGGGAATCCCGTCCGGACAAGTAGCTTTGCGCGCGTTCACCTTCCTGAAGCACTTCCGCACATCCTCCTCAGACACAGTGTGCGCACTGACGTCATCCGCGGTGCGCACACTGTCCGGTCTCATGGTGTTCGCTGCGTCGAATCTAGCGTAGAATACGTTTAGATCCTCACACAGAGAGGCCGTGGTCTGCGGTGAGAGGCCGTGGTCTGCGGGGTGTTCCCCACGAGAGGCGCAAGGATGGTAGCAAGGTGTTTAGCAATGTTGTAAGTGGCTGAGTTTATGCTACTGACTATGGGTCTGAGTGGGACAGCTTCCTTGTGGATCTTAGGAAGTCCATAGATGCAGGGCATGGCATCCCCTGGATAAAGGCGGTGATATGTAAGGCGGTCAATAATTTTGTCCCTTTCAAAGTCTTGAAGGCAAGCTATAACTTTCTTTTTGTAACTGCTTGTGGGGTCTCGCTTTAGGGCTTCGTAGGTATTGTTGTCACTGAGGAGAGTAGTGATCTTTGTATGGTAATCTGTAGTGTTTAGGACCACGGTGCATCTTCCCTTATCAGCTGGTAAAACAGTGATGTTGTGGTCTTTGCTCAGGGAAGTGACGGCCTTCTTTTCCTGTATTGTGAGGTTGGATGGAGGGACTTTGGCACTGGAGAGCGTGGCTGAGACTTTCATCCTGATTTGCTCTGCTTCTGTCTGTGATAATTTATTAATCCGTATGGCAGATTCTGTGGCTGTGATGAGGTCCACTATGGGCAACTGTTGTGGAGAAATGGCAAAATTGAGTCCTTTGGCTAATACTCTCTTTTCAGGTTCAGTGAGAATCCTGTCTGAAAAGTTCTTAACCCATTTCTCCTGACTGGCATCAGGTGTGTTTTCTTCTCTGGGTTGTGTAGGTTCAGGATGAGGAGTGTGTGTTTTTGAAAGCAAGGTGTGAAATGTCCTGCGTTGTCTTTCTTTTCCTTTAGAGTGTTGTCCACAAACTTGTAAACCTCTTCTAAGATTGGAGAGGGTAGAAGGATTTCCAGTTCCTGCAGAGTCTGGCTGATCTTGATCTGGAGGGCATCTATGGTGAAATGGACCTGTCTTATCCTTTCACTTAAAAGGTGATTTTGTGCTCTCTGTAGAATCAAGTCTGCTCTGTATCCCCTGACCGTGGATCCAAGGCGCAGGCTCTTAGGAACAACTCTGCTTTGTCTACATCTTAGGTTGAAACGGAGATGGTTCCTATAATCCGCTAGTTTCCTTGATTCCCTTTCATACTCCCGCACCAGTTGAAGGGTGTTCCTCCCAAAATGTACGGCAATATGTCTGTGAAGGTTCTCAGTCATCCAGGTCATCGTAGTCAAAGGAGCTTGCAAAGAAAAGCGTCTGGACTTCTTTAAGTTGCTTGAAGACGTTTCACTCAGGCGATTAGAGGATCATCAGGGGGTCCTTTTGTCCCTCTGTGGGGGGATACTCCCACTAGGTTTATATCTGGGACTCTCCACCATTTGACCTTAGAACTGAAGAAGCTTCTCGGATGAGAGGTGAAACGTCTTCAAGCAACTTAAAGAAGTCCAGACGCTTTTCTTTGCAAGCTCCTTTGACAAAAGACAGCCAAGTTTACTGTAATAACCACACAGGTTTCCAGCTGTTTTTGGTTGACTATTAAGTTTTTCGGGGTGTATGTCAACAGGCTTGTTCTATAAACTGTCAAGCAAAGCTAGAAGCTAGCATAGCATTAGCTTTTGTTTTGAATTATTAAAAGAATATATATTTAAATAAAATGCTATGTGCTTTCCTTTTTTGTAAGTTAACACGTGTTATGTTTTTTGACCAATCCTCATCCTCTGCTGAGCAACTTCTAACCATGCGAGCCTCCTGTTGTTTTTGAGATATTCACAACGGAAGCGTCAGCAAGAATAAAAAGGAAAACAAAAAATTCATCTGTCATGAAAATTGTTAAGAAATACATCATCTGTAATTAATGGATGTGTTTTTCTAGCTTTTGTTTTTACAGTATGAATATATTCTTTATGGTGTGTGTGAGTAACGCAGTGTATGACGTCACTTGACGGAGCAAATAACATTTTCTGTTGAAAGTAGAAAAATACTAGAAAACTAAGTCAGAACTGAAAATTTATCCGTGTTTTATTTCCTCGATGAAAGCAGAGGTGGTGTTTATTGAGATAATTTCATGATTTTAGAGCGCAGTGTGCCACTCTCTCTCTGCTGATACACAGCAAATCCAGCATGTCCAAATTAATACTGTCGGATTTGATTTCAACACTATTAAAGTGTCTATATGGGTCCACACCAGAGAGTGTTAATTTAACTCTTTTTAGAGAGTTGGTACGTTAACTCTGATTTAGTGTTAAACACCAAATCTGTCTGGAGTTGATAATTTAACACTTGGTGTTAAGAGTTTATATATTAACTCTCAAAGAGTATTTTAGTTTAACTACGTAAGAGTTATCTTCTAATTCATTCTAAAAAGCGGGAATTTTACTGTTCTGAATTTCTAGAAATTTCTTTTGGAAATAAACATTTACTAAAAAGATGCAATGGTTTTTGAAAAACATTTATTCTGAACTGTGCACCACAATTTGAAAACATTTTCTAAAAGATGTAACAGTATACATGTTCTCACTTTCATTAGAATTTTGTTTATCAAAAGGTCTGACATGGTAAATGCAAATAACAGCATTCTCATCACATATTTCTTCCATACAATATGCATGTCCTTCATTCATCCCTTTGTGGAACTTCAACGCACTTCTGCTCTCCCCCATATTCCATCTTCACAAGCATATCCTGTGCGGAGATCGAATAAAAATTAGTTGACACTAATTAATGGCACAAATAATCCAGTAAACAATTGCAGCACAGTAAAAAAAAAAAGGAATCCTTTTTGAGCCATTACTTGTGTAAAGTATTTTCCCAAAAGACAAGGACACAGGCAACAGGTAATACTGAACTAAATGTAAAACCTCAACCTTTTTCATTTTTACTTAAACCGTGTGCACAAAACTCTGGAGGGATCTAAATGCTAACGTAGAATCCAGTCAGGACATCTGCTACTGCTGTTTGCTCGTTTGTTTTTTTTTATGGGCGATCGTTTTCAGGCTTCAAGTAGCACCATTATACCAACATTTCACATTCTAGACATTGCTTTAGGTGTATTTGACCAAAGGTTTGACTGAAAATTCACATGCAAGCTTTTTTTCAAGGCTGTGGTATTTGCCCGCAAACAATACCTTTCAGCTAGCTAAAACAGAATATTATGCTATCAGCGAGCAACATGGCTAATGCCTTTCACACAGCTTTGTCTCAACTCCAAAGAGCCACAGAAGTAAAAGCTCATAATAATAATTGAAACAATCTTTGAAAAAATGACTTACCAAGCATGGCAAACAACTCAAATATGTAGAGCAAAATGTTCTGAAACGGCTTCACTTCAGCTTCGATTGGAGCCTATGGTGCTGGGGGCGGAGTCTGTGAATTTACTCTGTTGGTGTCATAGCCCCTGTAGGAGTTAAGAGGTCAAGAGTTAATGTTTCCATTGTAACACCTCCAGATTTGACAGAGAAACACTCATTTTTAACACTCTATTTTAACTACTATCATTTTACACCTCAGAGTTACATTAAAAGAATGTGACTCTGCTTAGAGTAAAATTAACTCTACTTTTGCAAGAAGACTATTAACA
The DNA here is from genome assembly GCF_057381915.1 of Diplotaxodon limnothrissa. Taxonomy (NCBI): domain Eukaryota; kingdom Metazoa; phylum Chordata; class Actinopteri; order Cichliformes; family Cichlidae; genus Diplotaxodon; species Diplotaxodon limnothrissa. Next base: position 28,638,376 of record NC_140602.1, on the reverse strand, counting down.
CCAAAACATTTAACACTTTTGAATTTGCTGTGTAGGAGTGAATGGAGTTCACCCAACAGTCTCTGTCTCTCGCTTTCTCTCATCTATATGCCAGTAATTAAAATAAGATATTTATGTTATTTATATATCTATATAGTGTTTATTTTACTACATTTTGGATTCCATTGTTTAGGTTCTTGGATAGTCTATATTAGTTTCACACAATCCACAGCAAAAATAACAATGATGGAGAGTGTATTATATCGGAGCAGTTGCATCATAAGCGTTAATTTAGTAATTACAAGACAAAATGTGAATCCTGGTCATTTCTTTTATACATCAAAGACGTAGAACAGAAATGACTACTTGACTGTCAGGTTAGTACGGCTTGCTAGGTCTAACATGAAAACTGTTATCAAAAAGTTGAGTATCAAGCTCATAGGCAGATGGAAAGAGACAGAGCTGGTTCTTTGAAGAAACTCTTACAGAACTGTCAGCAAAATTGCTAATATGATGAAAGTCATTTTTCAGGCTCAGAATGGACGTTTTGTAGACAGATAAAATGATCTGTCTTTTTATAGTGCACAGTGAGCCTGTGTCTTCTTATTTGTCAAAAATATAGTTTTTCTGTTATTTTTAATAATTTGTTAAACAAAAATGTTTCAATAATTATTATTAATGTATTTTTGGGAGTTGGCCAACTTCCTTTTAGCCTAAATCTTTAAGTTATTTTAGCTGGGTGTAGTTCTTTCACTCAGTCAAGTGTTTTCCTCACATAAACTTTACATTTTAACAATTTCATCTGAGACAACAACATTCACTCTGTTTATGACTGAAAATCTCCTTGTCCTTATTTTGAATGTTGCGTTGCCATTAGCGAGCTAGACATGGCCTTTCCCTCTTGTGTTTTTTCTTTTGGCAGGCTGACAAAGTTTTGTTGTTCAGGTCCTTTTCCTCTCCAGAAACACGTGTTTCATTGTCAAACTCTAACGTCTCCATCATACACTGCAGCAGGTGACTGTAGACCTTGTTCTTATCTGGTGATCTGCTGTGAGCTGGAGAACCTGTAGCAAATGGAGAAGAATGGAACAGAAACTAAGCCAAATTCATTGGAATGGCCTGTATTTATATAGCGCTTTACTAGTCCCTAAGGACCCCAAAGCGCTTTACATATCCAGTCATCCACCCATTCACACACTGGTGATGGTAAGCTACATTGTAGCCACAGGCACCCTGGGGCGCACTGACAGAGGCGACTATGAAGGACTATGGTTTCCAGCTCCAGCCAAACGTGATAGTTAGAGAATTGTTTTTGACAAACATTGCAGTCACAACCAAGGAGTAGTCTGTCAGAATTTCTCCTTCAGCCACTCAGTGACTCCTTCAGGTCCTGTTTCAATAAACTCTGTTTGCTGTAGGCATGTGACGTCAGCCTCTTTATTGTAGTTAATCAATTTACAGCACACTCTTACATGCCTCATTTGATGTTATTGATTTATAGCTGACAGAGGGAGCAGTTTTGTTGTTGTTGTTTTTAAATAATACAAGTTAGAAAAAGTAGAATAACAAATTATTGTAGGGAGAGAAGTGGACATGAGCATCACCATGAAAATCGAAAATAAAATAAAAATTAAGCTATTTCATATCTCTGTTTTCTCAGCTTCACTGAACTTGACTCCATTTTAACTATCTAGTTTGTGTATTATTATACCCCTCATAATACAAGGAGTTACTGATCATACATTATTACCGGCTGAATTAATTTTACAGTTTTAATGTTTAGGCTGTGATAGCTCCTGCCACAATCTAGATTTAGTAAGCATTTAGATTGTGTTAACCACTGCACTATGAAGCCACTCCTGTCTTACGCGACAAGGATAGCTTTCCGACAGGTTGATTAAAAGTCATCAGATGTGTTTGATTGCATTTAGTTGAATAAGTGACTCAGTCATAAAAGGTTGATGGGGTAGTGTTGTCAGCTGTGTGTGCAGGTGGCATGAAGAGCTAAGTTTGTGAATGTGACAACTTGAGAATGAGGCAACATAAGAGCTTCATATTGATACCATAGGTGCATATACCAAGAATATACCGAGTTTGAATCTGTCACCTTGACCTCAAGGTCAGAGGTCAAGGAAGTAGGACTTTGAAACTGATGTGATAGGTGTGTCTACTGGGAGGCTGAGGGGTAGCACTGGTGGCTGCCAGTGTTTTTACTTCTGCATTCATCCTGATGTTTTTTCCAAAACTGAAGAAATGTCAGTGTGTTTCTTGCAACCATAAATACCAAGACATAACAAAAGTACCACCTTGTCTCACAGATGAGATGGAGCCTTCTTGTGCAGTAATTTTGCTCTTCAAAGTCTTTCCAACATTTAGCCAATAAGCTATTTTGGTTTCACCAGTTATTGGTTCACCAGTGGTTTATTTTTAATTTATTTGGCACTTAACAGCGTACACTATATTACTCTACTTGTGCCAGGTGACCAGATCTTTAGGGTGGACCAATTTTTGCGCAGTGTGTTTTAGGTTTGAAAGCCACAGAGACGAGGTACTTACAGAAATGTATCTCAGCTGTTCTGATACTGCTGGGATCACTAAAGGTTGTCACTTATGCAGCAGCTATCCTTATCTCTCTCTGGAGCATTCTTTAGGTGGCTTCCCAGCTTTCACAAATGTCCAACTGGGATAACCACATTTACTCAGGGCACTTCATGATATGATGTTCAATAGGACTGTTTATAAGGTTGGGGGAACCTGCAGTCAGCTGAGACTGAAGAAGTCCCTTAGATGAGTGATGAAATGTTTCTCCCACAGAAAATGTGATGTCCAGATGAACAGAATCTACTTCTTGGGAAGTAATTAAGTAGTAAACCTTAACATTAGCTGTTCAACTATGAACAATTACCCAATAGCCACATTAGCCATCTGTCGCCATTACCGTGGGAACTAGCAGGCTGCAGTTAGATAACAGATGGATAATTGTTGCTGGTTTAATGGGTCACGCATGGAGTATTGGGCTACGGGAGAGTGTATTATGTACATATGGGGAACCTGACAGATTGCTGGTTGTACAGAGCAACAGAGGAACCACAGTTGAACAGAGCAGAGACTCAAGAGTGTGGAAAACGAATCAGAGCAAATAAAGAGTGAAATCTGGAGGACTTCAGACCTGAAAAGCAGAATTGAAGAGCTGTTGACTGAGGTTTGGTGACAAGGTGACAGATGTGGACAAACTGATAAACTTTACCTTTTTTACTTTTGCAATAGTTTATTAAAACGTGTTTATGTTATTATAGCCAGCTGTAGAGGTCAGTGTTAAAATATCTCTATCTCTTAAAGGTGCAACGTGTGGTGACTAATACCACACTTTCACCAAAGTTCATTTTCAACCTTTCCTTTTCTTTATTAGGAAACAGCACTTCTGCAAAAGGCTTCTACCAGGAATTTTTCTTATTCTTGTGATACTAAAAATGGATACAACATAAAAAGCAAGTACACAAAAAGGTAATTGACTAAGATTAGTTTAAAAAAAAAAGCAGAAGAAAGAATGGGGGCATTTTTCTTTATCTCAGTTCTTCTAGCCCTTTACTCCTCTTTTGAAAGAGGGAAAGGAAATGCATGAATTAACTTTTAAAACACACACGTGCACACACAACAAGAACTATTTACATCCAAGCTGAGGGAGTGCCATCAAGGAAGGTCCTGTGTTGTGTATAAACAGTTTAATTAACAGATATATTTTATTATCATAATTGTCATTGTAATGAGACACTCACAAACAAAATCGTGGTTTAGCAACTCAGTAACGCAGCCTGCTTATGGGAAAGTAGCAGGAATCTAATTTTTTTGCAATAGTAATCCCTGACTTTACTGGTTGCTTGAAAAAAATAATCTGATTACAGTAACGCGTTACTGCCCATCTCTGGTCATGACCAACTCCATTTGCTGAGTGCTTTAATGAGGGTTTAACGGGAGTTGTTGGACTGTTTGAGTTTTCTTTGATATTATCAAGAATTGTTATCAGTGGGCCAGGCTTTTTGTTTAGACAGTACACTACAGATTGTTGGTGTCTGTGGATGAAACAATCGTACCTCTACATGGTTTTGAGGTGTTTGGAGTGGCATTCAAATCCATTTTGTGGTGAGTGAAGTAAACTGTGCAAAATGGGCATTCTGACAGTTGTCAGCTTTTGGTCAACTATAGTCTTGTTGAATTACTGATAGCTCGGTTATTCTCTCAGTGACTGGATCTGCCATGACGAGTCTCCCCCCGTCTTGCATTACACAGAAAATAATTCCTCACATTGTTATTGGAGACCAACGTAACAGTATCCAGAATAAGTATCAGATATATTGATTTATGTTTTTATGGTTTGAACATTAGGATTCCTCATCAACCCAGAGCCATCCGACTATTTTATCTGGTTCTCTACCAGAGGTCTGGGAACTTATGGGTCCTACACAGTATCTTTGCTGTTCCTAGGACTGTGCTCTTCTGGATAGAGATCTCAGATGTTGTTCCTGGGACCTGCTGTAGCCACTTGCCCAGTTTGGAGGTCACTGCCTGCCCCGAGTACCCCCATTCTCCACAGGAACCACTGTTACCTTCACCCTCCGCATCTTCTCTAGTTCCTCTCTCAGCCCTTGGGGCTTATTAAGCTTCTAATCCTTCCTGATGTTGCAATCACTTAGTCATAGTCATAGATGTAGCTATACTATCTTCCTCCACCACTACTATGTCAGTTTGGTTAGCCATCACCAGCTTGTCCATCTGTATCTGGAAATCTCACAGGATCTTAGCTTGGTCATTATCAGCCACCCTAGAGGACATATCCCATTTTGACCTTGGGAGTTCCAGGCCATACTTGGAACAGATGATCCTGTATACTGTGCCAGTATCTTGGTCATGGCATTCCATGTAAGCCCTGCCTGCTAGCATCTTGCACTTTGCTGTTATGTCCCAGATTATTTCAGTGGCATCTCTGCACAACCTGCACTAGGGCCTTGCCTGGTGTGGTAGAATCTAGTCTCTATCTATTGATCTTGTGCTTAGATCTTGTTCCGATGTTGCCATGATTAGTGCCTCTGTGCTGTCTTTCAGTCTAGCTTTGTCCAGCCGTTGGTAGGATTTCTCAGTATCACTTGTTCTGTTTGGCGGTTGTATATGCTGTAAAGCAGCCTGTCCTTCCATAATGGCTCCTCTTTATGCTCCTCTTCTTTCTTGGGTTTCTGCTGCCTGAGCTATTCTCTAAGCACATGATCAGTTGTGGCCATCTTGCTGATGTTGGAACACTGAGAAACGAGTTATTTTACCGTTAGTTTACATATTTGATGTCAAAGAATCCATAGGTCCCACATACTTTTCATGTAACCCCTTCTGCAGGGATTACTCGTGTAGCATTCCAGTAGCTCCCTATTCTCATTCCTTTTCCACTTATGCCTTCTTGTTCCAGTAGCCCACTTCTCATCAGTGTGTCCTGGTTCCTCAATACTTGACACAGACCTTGTTAATCCAAGCAACGTCCAAGCAATTAAAATCTTTCTTTTTTACCAGAGGTTTATTATAAATCACTGTTCTTTATATTTTTGTATTCAACGTGCCCTTGCAAATGAGATGCCACATTCTCTGTTTGCGTTTGCTTGATGTGTTATAGTCAACACGTGTTGCATGTATGTAGCTTAACGGTCACCACAACTTTTATTCGTGGTGGAATTATGTTTGAATTGCCACAAAAAACAGAATGAAGAATTTGAAAACCTCCCACAAAGCGGGTTTTTGCTAGCACTTTAACAGTGACTTTAAGCTTATATTTGTTTTGTTTTTCATTCATACCGCCACCACCTCATATTAAACTCTCACTTCATAATAATTATGCCCTTCTCTACCACCACTCTGTATCATTTCTCTCTGTTCTTCATTGTTGTCTTTCTTAGGTCAATAAGCAGCAGCTACAGGCAGTAAAGGAGCGTTTTCTTGCTTTCCTCAATGGAGAAACTCAAATTGTGGCTGATGAAGCTTTCTGCAATGCCGTGAGAAGCTACTATGAGGTAAAGTGATTGAGTGAGTTTTGTAAAACATTTTTCACAGAAACAAATGTGATTTTAGCTTTACAATTCTATGGCAGGACAGGGACTCTCTTCAGGCATTGCCTTAATTCCTGTTATGTTGTTTCTGACCCACAAACCGTCTGACAGAAAGGTGGAACCAACCTGACGATATACTCTTATAGTTACTTGACTGTGTCCTTCTTATTTGTTTTCAACAGAGGTGGTGAATTTACCCAGTTTGTCAATATTAATGCTGACATGAAACAACTAGAACTATCTTTATTCTTTGTAAAGCTGACTGAGGCTAGTATGAAACAAAAGATAACTTTTCATGCTTATAAACTGCCTTGAATGCTGTAGCAACATATATAAGTATAAGTAAATCCTATTTTTCATTTCTACTGAGTTATTGTTATTGATGATGCACTACTTAATTTGAAATGTGAATCTTTAGTGGCAACAGCTTTCTTGCTGGGAGCTTCTACTGTTTCAAGCTGACAGGCCTATTGTCTCATTTATTAAGATTTTCTTATTAAGTTTATTAAGTTTATTTATTAAGTTTCCTTCAAAATGCTGTCAGAGTAAAACTGAAAGAAATCAACAAACATATCCTGCTCAGACACTCATTTACATACAGTGGGGCAAAAAAATATTTAGTCAGCCACCGATTGTGCAAGTTCCCCCACTTAAAATGATGACAGAGGTCAGTAATTTGCACCAGAGGTACACTTCAACTGTGAGAGACAGAATGTGGAAAAAAAATCCATGAATCCACATGGTAGGATTTGTAAAGAATTTATTCGTAAATCAGGGTGGAAAATAAGTATTTGGTCAATAACAAAAATATTCAATTCAATTCAATTTTATTTATATAGCGCCAAATCACAACATAAGTCGCCTCAAGGCGCATCATAGATACAGAGAAAAAAAAACCAACAATCATATGACCCCCTAAGAGCAAGCACTTTGGGAACAGTGGGAAGGAAAAACTCCCTTTTAACAGGAAGAAACCTCCGGCAGAACCAGGCTCAGGGAGGGGCGGCCATCTGCTGCGACCGGTTGGGGTAAGAGAAGGAAGACAGGATAAAATGATATAATAATAATATATTATTATTATTAATAATAATATAATAAAAATACAACTCAATACTTTGTAACATAACCTTTGTTGGCAATAACAGAGGTCAAACGTTTACTATAGGTCTTTACCAGGTTTGCACACACAGTAGCTGGTATTTTGGCCCATTCCTCCATGCAGATCTTCTCGAGAGCAGTGATGTTTTGGGGCTGTCGCCGAGCAACACGGACTTTCAACTCCCGCCACAGATTTTCTATGGGGTTGAGGTCTGGAGACTGGCTAGGCCACTCCAGGACTTTCAAATGCTTCTTACGGAGCCACTCCTTTGTTGCCCGGGCGGTGTGTTTTGGATCATTGTCATGTTGGAAGACCCAGCCTCGTTTCATCTTCAAAGTTCTCACTGATGGAAGGAGGTTTTGGCTCAAAATCTCACGATACATGGCCCCATTCATTCTGTCCTTAACACGGATCAGTCGTCCTGTCCCCTTGGCAGAAAAACAGCCCCATAGCATGATGTTTCCACCCCCATGCTTCACAGTAGGTATGGTGTTCTTGGGATGCAACTCAGTATTCTTCTTCCTCCAAACACGACGAGTTGAGTTTATACCAAAAAGTTCTACTTTGGTTTCATCTGACCACATGACTGTGGCGTGAATAAGGCACGGCGGGACCACGGAGCAACGTTCAGAGCCAACTTTATTTAATTCACGTCACACCACACACACACCAACCCCTGAGTCCCCGTGTTATAACACGGCGGGCGTGATTGCGGATGCCGTGCAGGTGCGTCCGCACGGCACCGCAGACCACGCCCCACCACAATGACATTCTCCCAATCCTCTGCTGTATCGTCCATGTGCTCTCTGGCAAACTTCAGACTGGCCTGGACATGCACTGGCTTCAGCAGCGGAACACGTCTGGCACTGCGGGATTTGATTCCCTGCCGTTGTAGTGTGTTACTGATGGTGACCTTTGTTACTTTGGTCCCAGCTCTCTGCAGGTCATTCACCAGGTCCCCCCGTGTGGTTCTGGGATCTTTGCTCACCGTTCTCATGATCATTTTGACCCCACGGGATGAGATCTTGCGTGGAGCCCCAGATCGAGGGAGATTATCAGTGGTCTTGTATGTCTTCCATTTTCTGATGATTGCTCCCACAGTTGATTTTTTCACACCAAGCTGCTTGCCTATTGTAGATTCACTCTTCCCAGTCTGGTGCAGGTCTACAATACTTTTCCTGGTGTCCTTCGAAAGCTCTTTGGTCTTGGCCATGGCGGAGTTTGGAGTCTGACTGTTTGAGGCTGTGGACAGGTGTCTTTTATACAGATGATGAGTTCAAACAGGTGCCATTCATACAGGTAACGAGTGGGGGACAGAAAAGCGTCTTACAGAAGACGTTACAGGTCTGTGAGAGCCAGAGATTTTCCTTGTTTGAGGTGACCAAATACTTATTTTCCACCCTGATTTACGAATAAATTCTTTACAAATCCTACCATGTGGATTCATGGATTTTTTTTTTCACATTCTGTCTCTCACAGTTGAAGTGTACCTCTGGTGCAAATTACTGACCTCTGTCATCATTTTAAGTGGGGGAACTTGCACAATCGGTGGCTGACTAAATACTTTTTTGCCCCACTGTAGGTTGCCATATAAACAATGGAGACACACTGTAAACAACAATGTAAAAAACAACAAGTCCTACTGTATAAATGCTGCATTAAACATGAAAGTTTTATACAATGTCACAAAACTAGGCAGCTGGGCAACTTTCCTAAGCACAACAATAATGCATCTCTGCGATGCTAATTGATACATCCTTCTTCAAATGTGGCCAAAAAAATGACGCAAAACTCAGTCATATGTCTTCCGCACACCCAAGTGCCCTGACCTATCATGAGCTAGGTTCAACACCTGACCACGATACTTTGATGGAATTACTACCTGGAACACTGGATCCCCCCCCAAAGTCCTCCCCATGGGGCACCCACTTCCTCACCAGAACACCATCCTGCAAAAAATAGCCAGCCACACTTTTCACCTCCAGAGCTGACAACACAGACTCCAACTGCCATTCCAAGGATGGGTCAGCCCTCTGCGCACTCATCAACTCACTGCGGGGCACATCCAGAGGCGAAGCTGGCAAAGTCAGTAAAACAGGTTCATCCTTAACAGCGGCTTCTGTACACTCACCTTTACTTATTGCCCGTGTAACAGCACAGGCCGGGTAAGAGAAGTGACGACTGCTGGCACTATCCAACCGATCTAACCTGGAAGGCGAATCCGTAACTACTAGTGCTGATGACACCTTTCCCCACACCTGACCTCCGGCCAAATCATTACCTAGAATGATATCCACCCCTTCCACTGGCAATGCAGGCCTAACCCCCACTAAAACCTCACCAATTCGCCCTCAGTGTTCAACCTATGCACCGAAACCGGAACCACCATTATCCCCATTCCTCGCATAAGGATCTTATCCCCAGTAGCTGTCTCATCTGAAAGTGGGAGAATGGACCCCACAGCATAAGAGTTGACAGCGCCAGTGTCTCTCAAGATCCTAACTGAGACTTACGGTGTGTTCACACCGAACGCGATGGGCGCGTGAAAAAAGCCCCAAACGCCCCTAACTTGACGCGTGCACATTCGCACCTCTACGCGTGTCCAAGAAAAATCCATCGCGCCCCAAAATATCATACTTTAACGCGCGTGAACCGGAAATGTGGGAGGGATGTGGGAGGAAGTTTTGCAAGACCGGTATCTTTGCAAGATGGCAGCTGTCGAGCTAGCGCTTGAAGAGAGAGTCTCCCTTCTCTATTTACTGTGGAGAGCAGAGTAGCGGCGTAAAGGACATCCTTGCCGTACCTGGGTCCATCAGGTCCTCCAGAGGCGTGAGCAGTTTGGTGAGTTTCACCACTTGCTCCAGGAGCTGCGCCTGGATGACGGCCGATTCCAGCGCTATCACCGTCATTCACTCGGCCAGTTTGAGGACCTGCTGTCTCGCGTCGGTCCCAGAATCGCCCGCCTAGACACCGACTACAGGCGCTCAATCCCATCTGCAGAGCGCCTGTCCGTCTGCCTGAGGTTAGTAAAAGTGTTTAATACGTAGTCCTTTATTGATACCTGTGCTAATATATGCTAAACCATCCATTTATACACTGCTAACATGGATGTGCTATGCTAACAGTGAATGCTCTCGGTGTTTGCTGATATCAAACTGTAGCATTAGGACCACTGAGTTAACCTTTGTAGTGATACTCACTCCTTTTTATTTAGACCTGGTTTAATTCTGGGATAGTTGAATATTTGTATATAATCCCTGCAGCTGTCAGACTCTATAACAGGGGTCACCAGCCTTTATTAAAACAGAGTTAGATAAAACTGTGAACAGTTTGGTTCATCTTTAGTTACATGGTTCTATCTTGATAAGCTATGTCTTATCACAGATTAATTTTTCAAAAATATTAATGATTTAAGCAAGGAAAGGGCTACATGTCAACATACAACTCTTTATTTCTATTAATGTCTCACTTCATTCCTACCTGATTGACATGTTTAGGAATTATGAGTGATTGGCTCACTGTAGTTGCGAAAGTTGCTACCAATCAAATTATAATATGTTAAAGTTAAAACAAAACACAACTGTTTTAGATATTATCTAATATACATTTTGTAATTATCCTTATAATTACAAAATGTTTTATGTAAGATTTAAGTTTTGTGATTAAATCTGACATCACCAAAGTATTTTGGAATTTGAATAATGTATTTTGTAACTGCAGTACACATAATACTGATTTTGAACAATTTTGTCCAGGTTCCTTGTCACCGGGGACTCCTTCAGCACCAAGCGTTCAGTTACAGAGTCGGTGTGTCAGATCACCCCCCAGGCAGCGACGGCCATCTGGGACTGTCTAGTGGACGACTTCATGGCTGTGCCTTCACCTGGAGACTGGCGGTCCATCACAGAGGGACTCCAGGAGCGCTGGAACTTTCCTCTGTGCTGTGCAGCTCTGGATGGGAAGCACGTCCAGACAAAGGCACCCCATATATCATATAGGAGACACACACATTGATATACACTAAATATTTATTTCATTTCTTTTTTGTGGTGCCCAAATTTATGCACCTGCTTGATTTTGTTTAAATAATTATTGCACACTTTTTGTAAATCCAGTAAACTTCTTTTCACTTCTCAAATATCACTGTGTGAGTCTCCTGTATGATATATTTAACTGACATTTTTTTATTGTAACAACCAACGATTTATACAGGAAAATAATGTCTATTAACAAGGTTGCCCAAACTTCTGCATCCCACTGTATCAGTATATTTTGTCATTAGTATAATATGAAATAAATTCTACATGTGTCAAGTCGTGTGCCAACATTTGCTGTGTAGTAGAACTGAGACATTAGTCATTATAAAAATTTATTTGAAATAATGTTAAAATTCTCACACAGAAATACATTAAACATAAATATATAAAATATAAGTATTTACAGAGAGACAGGAATAAAAAGGACCAGCTGCTCTCCAGAGCAGGAACCAGGCTGAGGAGGAAATGCTCCATTGGAGACTGGTGTGGACTCTTCAGGGACTCCAGGATGGCCAGCTCCACCACCGATGGACCGTCCTGGGACCCGTCCCTCATCTGCCTCGGAGCCGTCCTCCCCTGTGGGCCTGTAAAACAGCACAAAACACAAAGAAATGAGAAGGCTGCTACTAGATTTTAATTTCAACATTGAAAAAAACAAACAAACTAAAAACAGGATATAATCAGATTGGTTGTAGATATTTAGTAAAGGTCATCACAGGCAATCCCACCGACTAAAAAGGTATCAGTGCTTGCTGTACATATCTGTGGGTGCAGCAGCAGGAGCTCAGGGACTGGGGATGCTCTGCTGCAGAATCAGTTGGTTCTATCAATACAGTATTAAATGTTAACAGGTTGAATATAATAATCATAGAGTAGACAGTGGTCCCTCATTTATTGCAGCAGGGGTTCTCAGAATAACTAGCCCCTGGCCACGCACTTTATACACTGTTTTCCACACACACACATGAACATTGGTCACAGTTCTCACAATTGATTCTCAAAGTGCAAACCTTTGTAGATTGCAAAACGTAAACGTATTATTATGCCGTGTTTTGTCTTCATCTGCCTGCCACTTTCGTGCGCCTTTTTCCTTCGCGGTGCAGGTGTCTATTTCCGAATGAGGCTCATAGTTATGGGTGTTTTTGTGCTGTTTTTTCTATTGGACGTGATGGTTATCAAAACCAAACATGATAAATTTGGCAAGCGCAGGAGATTTGTCAATCAGGCTGCAGAATGCAATGCTGTCCGGTGCAAAAAAGAGAAAATGAAAATTAAGAAAAAAGAGGCAGTGACGGATGAACAGCGGGACCACTGTGTGCTGCTTATTAATAAACAATAAAATATATTCTTAAATGACAACATGCCTAAAAGCAGAACGGTATTTGTATGTCAGTGGGAAAATAGCGGTGGCTTGCTAGCTTTTGTGCGGCTTCCCCGGGTCAGTGAAAACTTTAGAGAAAACTTGAGAAAAATGAATGAACTTACCAGGTTGCCCGATCTCTTTACATATCTTCCTCCAAGCTCGGTCCTTTATATTCCTGTCTCGGTACAGAAAGCAGCTGGTGTCGTACGGCTCCGGGTTGTTTGCTACGGCATTGATTAGCCTTCCTTCTATTGAAGAATAAAGGGCTTTGGCTGGATCTGCCCCTTTGAACTAGGTAACAGCCACGTCACCAGGCTCCTGATTGGTTGTCGCGGCGCGATTTGACGCTGGAGTTCAGATTTTTCCAACTCGAGCGGGGGACGCGAAACGCGTGTATGCACAAAATGCAACACATAAACTCACGCGCGTGTTTTTTTTCGCGAGTCAAACGCCTGAAACGCGCTACACTCACGCGCGTTTCAGGCGTTTTGGCGTTTTCGCGACGCAAATCTGCTTCCGAATTTTCGCGGGAGCCGCAATCGCGGGTCAGCGCGCCTTTCCATTGACTTTACATGTAAGCCTGACGCTCTGCCTGCCTCTATCGCGTTCGGTGTGAACACACCGTTACGTGTGCCCCCCAGGCAGGGTAACAAACCCACCCCAGACAGGCATCAAAGACTTCCTAGGCCCGTCAAACATGTCACATTCCTTGTACTCACCATACCCCCTGTCCAAACCCAAAGGAACAGGAAGGCTTGCAGCTAGGGCAATAGGATTCCCCTGTTTACCCCCCCTCCCCAGAGCGGTCTCTTGCCAGGAGGATGGGACGATTCACCTTCCAATGACCAGACTCCTGACAATAATTACACACATCCCTGCCTGTTCCAGAATGATTAAATCACACAAGCCTTCAAAATTATTGACCCCGGAAGCCACACACCAGCGGTTAAAATGGTTCGTTATCTCCCTCACAAACTCCAAATGTGACCGAGCAACCTTCTTCTCCGGTGTCCTAAACCGTTGACGATAAGCTTCAGGGACCAACTCATACGCCTTCAACACAGCACAGTCCTTAACAGACTTGTACGTCAAACCATCACTGCCCAATGATGCCTCTTGCGCCCTCCCACACAACACACACTGCAAAAGCAGAATCCGTTCAGAATCTGACCACTTTCCTGCCTCTGTGACACGTTCAAACAAAGAAAAAGAAAAAACATCAGGGTCTTCCTCATTAAACTTAGGTAAGAGACGCAAATTGCTCACCATATCAGGAGATGACAAAGATGAACGCCCCTCATCCAACAAGACGTCCCCTGAAAGCTTACCCTCTTTAACCAAAGTTAAACGAGTATTCTGCAAATCTGTCTTTGCCTGATCAGTCTCCCGTCGCAACCTTTCAATCTCCACCTGCTTGTCAGCCTCCAGTTTGTGTTTTTCCATGTCCATCTTCTGTTTCTCCAGCTCCAACTCTTGCTTTTCCTTTTCAAAAGAAATTTGCAATGACATCAGCTCCTTTTGCTGCTCAAAAGTCAAGTTTCCCGGAAAAACTCCCAATGGCACAGTTACTGGCTGACCAGTTTTCTGTTGCCCAGCCACCAAAACACCCTTTTCAACTAACTGCAACTTAACCGCAGATTTCACAGTATCTTTGCGACGTTTATCCCCAAGCCCACTCAAATCAAGATCATACTCATCTGCAACTTTCAACAGCTGGTCCTTAGTGCAGCGATCCAGGAAATCCTCACAAGGTGCAGCAACAAACTCCTCTATACCTGCCATGATGCTGCAAGGCTCAAAGAGTGCAGCAAAGGAAAGAGGAGGAAGAGAAAAAAAACAGCAGAAAACAAACAAGCAAAAAAACAGTGGTTCCCCAGGTCAAATCGTGCCCCGAAAGACAAACATCTCTCGCTAAAGTGGAAATCTCCCCCTTACTAACCTGCCTACCCCAACTTGCCTACACCATAACCCTAGTCTTCATGCAGATTAGCGGCAGGCTCTTTAAACACTCAACCCAGTAACCTGGTTAGGCCCCCAGCAAGCTGGGTACTCACCTGACAGCCCTGGAAGTGTCCCCGAGACGAATGCTCTAACCGCACACCACACAAAAAAAACCCCAAAAAAACAAACCGAGTCCAAAAGGAACACGCTGCTGCACCTACAAAGGGAGACTCCACAAAACACTTACCACCCCAGAGAACCCTGCAATCACTGCTAAGAAGTCACACCTACTTGATGCCACATGAACCTGAGGCACCACACAAATCAAGCAACAAACCCACCATACTGAGACCAGATCCACATAACCAAAACCAAATCAGCAACAATCAAATCAAACCCAAATGGACGAGCCCCCACTTGTCACGAACCGGGCCGTACGGTCATGACAAAGAAAACCCCAGACGTGGTTAGGAATGTATTCCAAGCTGCTTTATTCTTTTAAAACAAATAAAACAGAAAAGAAACCCTACTGTCAAAAACAAACAGTGGTGTGTGTAATCAGTACCATCAGTAGTGTGTGAAGGAATGGATGAGTGGAAGATGATGCATGTAATAGTGTCAAAAGCAAAAACCAAACCTAACGCAGCCAGAGTCCAACCTGGTGTCTCAGAGCCAACTAAAACTATGCCCTAAAGGCTTTTTTTATATAGAGTCCTGGTACACTGGCCCAGGTGTTGCCAGTGTCACTGATTGTAAACGGGAACTCCACCTCTCCAATGCCTGCTAACAAGACACACATGAGCCAAAAGGAAGGCAGGGTGCAGTGGGTCATCACACTAATATAGAAATCAAATAACGGGCAATAAGACCTAAAGCAGTATGCTAAAATAAACTTCCATACAAATCACAAATGTATGCAAAGTACCGAAAATGATAATGACATGTTGACAACTGAAAATACAGGCACCAGTAACATGAGGAGGACTTGGACAGCTGAGAAGTCGAGGACATTGAAAAGTCTCTTGACTTCCTAATGGATGAAATCTTTACTCTCAATGTGCAACAGAAAATCATCACTGACAGTGTGGAGGAGGTAAAGCTCCTCCACATGCCAAATGCAGAGAAAGAGCATCATTGGATATCAGCATTAACGGGACCTCAGTTTGGTGTTTCACAAAGCTGCTGATTTCAGACCTGCAGAGCTTCTGTTTTAAACACTGAATGTAGTCAGCTCCATGAAGAGGACATGAGATTTTCTCTGACACAATTTAAACCTGATACAGGTCAAAGGTCATCACTTTTATGTTGAACTAAAAACTTTAATCTACAATTCTTCCAAACTGTGTTTTGCTAGTAGTGTAGAGCATAATATATATTTACACATATAACTTTCTACAGGAATGAGTACAAATTATATGTAAAGCAAGTCTCCATCACAGTGTTGATGAAATGCTGGGTTTATCCATTTTCGGGGGCAGGCCTATGGTGGAGCTTTTAAGATTTCCCTGTGAGGGAGCTGCTGGCGAAGATGAGTCCTTGATCCCTGCGATGAGCTTCAGCTTCAGTGTTCCTGATGTTTCTAAAATGATGCCTCTCTCAGTGGGTCAATAGAACATCTGGCACAGGACAGCTGTGATGAAAGAAAGGAAGTTTCTTTTAGATGCATTTTAGATGCATCCTTGTTCCAAAAATGAATGACTTGTTACTAATCAATCAATCAATTTATTTATAAGCACGTGTTTAAAAAAAACAAAACAACAAAAGCAAACAAAAAAAAAAAAACAGCACAGGTTGACCAAAGTGCTGTACAAAGTAGAACACACACACACCAACTAACCACGGGTTGACATAGTGTTTTTTTTTTTTATTTGTTAATGTGGTGGATTTTTCCACTAGCAAGGTGAGCGCTGTGTTTAGAAAGTCCAATATTTATCACGTGTTCCTGCAGTAAATGTGACAACAGTACTTGCGAAAAATTATGTTGGAAATTCTTTTTTAGAACTCGAGTTTTTGTTGGCCTGTCAACACAATTTAAAAACTGGTATAGAGTTTGAAGTTTGCACTTTTAACGCAAATTAAAACTTTGGTCTCGGCGAAGCGCCGTCTGCTGATACGTCATCTTAAGTCTTGACAGTGTCGTTTTGATGCATTTGTCTTTAAAGACAAATGACTGGTCTAAAAAAAAGTTATAGATTTAACACTATGTGAAGTTGGATTGAAGAAATAAAGTTTAAAGTTATAGCTTTCAGAGAATCTGTAGTGTCATCCTGTGCGAATACTAAATGACCTCACTAGGTTTGTTGGTCTGCTGTTGGTTGGTTTGGTTGCTGCTAACAGACTAATAGGCTTTGTATGTTTCTTACATAGCATGATCAGAAATCTTGATATCCATCAGCATGTCTGTAGGGAAATAGATGTATGTGATGGACAAAAACAGAGAAGGAGAAAACGACAAGAGCTGCTATACTTTTTGGAAACCTTATTTCCTTGTTTTTATTGAGAAATTCTTACCTCACTGATACTGATTCATATCAGTGGTGGTCAGAGGGCCCAGTGGCGCCAGTGTCCGGCAGCCTCGCCTCTGTCAGTGCGCCCCAGGGTGGCTGTGGCTACAATGTAGCTTGCCATCACCAGTGTGTGAATGTGTGTGTGAATGGGTGGATGACTGGATGTGTAAAGCGCTTTGGGGTCCTTAGGGACTAGTAAAAGCGCTATACAAATACAGGCCATTTACCATACTAGAAGTGAGAAAAAGTGAAATCCAAATATAAAGTGAAGGAACCTATACTAAGGAGTTGGGTTTTTTTTTTTTTTTTTTGTTTGTTTTTTCAACATCCTGGACATCAGCACAAAGAACTGACCCTTGTGCTTTGGTAAGAAACCTGTTCATGTTTGTGGTAAACTGTTTGGATATGCTTGAGAATAGACAGACTGTTTAATTGCATAAAACTGCTGATTGGATCTCGTGGACATATGCTCTGTCAGCTGCTTGCCCTGGTTGGTTTGTCCAACTGACCAGGAGAAGTCCAACACAGAGGGACGGTGTTTATTTATTTATTTTTGCTCGTCCACTGAAACGCCAGTGCACCTGGCTCAAACAGGCTCTCCTCCACATGGTCCTTTATAAAGTGCTGTACAAATCCCAATATTTTAGCTAACAGGTGGATGTTCAGGTTTCAGTGCAGTTAGCCCACAATGACCAAGCTAAGGAGACAGAGAGCCCACTGCTAAGTCCAGCATTTGAAATCTTGGGCTTCAACTCTCATGTAAAATCTTTGGCTTGTTCCTGTTTCTTTTATTTAATGAATATTTCTGAATTGCAACATATGCTCTCCTCTGCTGAACTAGAAAAAATTATTCATGCATTTGTGTAATCGCGTTTAGATTATTGTAATGCCGTCTTTCCTTTGCAGGGCTTCCTAAAGAGTGAGCGTATTTCCCGGATGGTTCAGAGCGGTGGCTGTTCAGCTAATGACTTTCGTGAGGTTTTCAAGAAAAACATTGAGCGCCGTGTCCGCAGCCTTCCTGAGATCGATGGGCTGAGCAAAGAGACTGTGCTCAGTTCCTGGATTGCAAAGTATGATGCTATCTACAGAGGGGATGAGGACCTGTGGCGCCAACCACAGAGGGCACACCTAAGTGCTGTTTCAGAGCTCATCCTTAGTAAAGAGCAACTCTACGAGATGTTCCAGCAGATCCTCAATATCCGCAAGTTTGAGCACCAGCTGTTGTACAATGCCTGCCAGGTGAGCTGCTTGAGGGTGACCGTTACAGCCAGACACACAAACTGAATGCATAATAGTGAATACTTCAACGTCCATTGCTTAAATGTAAAGAGAAATCCTGTCTTCTTTTCTAATTATTTGCTAGACCTGCTTGATAGAAAATACTGAAATCAGTGGAAAGCCCCTAACCAACTTCTCTCAACAGTACATTTTTTTTTCTTCTGTGTGTCTTTTTTATAACACTTCTCAGTCCCTTTCAGATCAGGGTTTTTCTCCCTTTTACTTGTTTTGGCTGAAGGAGCAGCACCACCATGTTTTCCATTTCATATATTCTTCTAATTTCTATTCAGAATTTAAACATATTCCACGAGAATCAGAATATTATTCTGTTGTACAAATTGTTGTGTCCATACTTTAAATAATTTCTCACGTCAGTATGTTTTGTCCCAGCATCATTGCTAAAACCAGAAATATTGTGCATATGTTATTTGCACTTAAAGCTGGGGATGTGTTTGTCTTTATATTGGAAAAAAATAATCAGGCGTTAAACTGGAATTCAGCAGGTGTGGGGAAACCTAGAATCAGTTATACTGGCTCACTGTGGGGTAAAGAGTCAAAACTCACTATCTTTACTCTTATATTCATGGTGTGATCAGCTGACCTGTGCTGCTGTCTTTATACCACAGTATGTACTTCACCTATGTAAATGTAGAATTCTGTGAATTAATCTAAGCACTTTAAATCCAAACTCGTCCCTGCTACACTTGATGTAACCTAACTTTGACCATAAACACCACGGCCTCTGTGCAGCAATCCAACACAGTCCGTTACTGTAAGTTCACCACAGTATGGCAAGCAGTGTTGGTCAAGTTACTTGAAAAAAGTAATCAGTAACTAATTCCTGATTACTTCCCCAAAAAAGTAATCCTGTTACTTTACTGATTACTTATTTTCAAAAGTAATTAATTACTTAGTTACTTAGTTACTTTTTAAAAACACGATTTACAACCTGAAGAGGTGATAAAGTGATAGATCTTTCAGCCCAATTCTACTTTTTCTACATAATCCATCATACAAAATGTAATCAAATGGAAAAGTCTCTTTTTTTAACTTGTTTTATCAGTTTTAATCTTTTAACTTTATGCATCAAGCAAAAATTTAATTATATGCAACATTCTCTGACTGGAAGAAATTAGTTTAATATTTAAACCTATTTTCTGCACATTCCAGCACATGAAATAAAATATTTGTGTTTACACTCAGTCTTTCAAATAGATGCAAGTAAAACACAGCAGAAAATAAATAAAGTCAAAGACTAGCGGTCCTTTTGCTCTATTTTCACCTGTAAAGCAGGTGTGGGGTAGGCGGAGGTTTACCCTGGTGCAGGTGTGCCGCGACGGTCAGTTGAAGAATCCGCGAGTTTCTCTGTGAGTTTCCCATTACCTCGTTGCCCACTCGGTGCTTGTTTGGAAGTTTAGGGGTTTTTTTGCTGTAAAAAGAAGTTTTCTTCCCACGCACAACGGACACTAATGTTTTTGTCACTTTTTATGGAATCAAACTCAAAGTAAGGACAGTACTTCCACGCTTTAAACGCTGCACGCTCATACTCTCTCCCGCACTCGATATATTATCCATTGTTGATCTGCACACAGCTGTTGTCACTAACGGCGCACTCGCTTACGTCACTGTCATGAGACATTCTCGCAGAAAATCATGGTTTTAGTAACGCAGTAACGCAGCGTTCCTACGGGAAAGTAACAGTAATCTAATTACCGATTTTGAAATAGTAATCCCTTACTTTACTCGTTACTTAAAAAAAATAATCGGATTACAGTAACGCGTTACAGCCCATCTCTGATGGCAAGCAAACCAGTTTATCCTGCACTAAGCTGCAGGATAAACAGAACAAAAATGCCGTTCCAGATCTTTTTGGCCCTGTTTAACCCCTGGGTATCAGAATCAGAATCAGAAAGGGTTTTATTGCCAAACGTTGAGCAGGTTTACAACATTAGGAAATTGCTGCGGTGCTTCAGTGCAAACATACTGTCATAAATTACGCTTAAATAGACATGAAAAAATAAATAAATAAATAAATAAAAATAAGAATAAGAATTAAAAGTGCTAAGTAGATAGATATATACATGATATATACATGAGTGCAGGTGGTGATCAGTGCCAAACATGGAATGATGCAGTGAACACAGCGTAGGGTCATGTGTTAGTGGTGGGAACAGTCATACGGTTATTGTTCATGTGTCCAACAGCAGAGGGGAAGAAACTGTTCTTATGGCGAGAGGTTCTGGTGCGAATGGACCGGAGCCTCCTGCCTGAGGGGAGCAGGTCAAACAGACTGTGTCCAGGGTGAGAAGGGTCAGCTGAGATCCGAGCTGCACGCCCCAGTGTCCTGGAGGTGTACAGGTCCTGCAGAGATGGGAGTCTGCAGCCAATCACCTTCTCAGCAGAGCGCACAACACGCTGCAGTCTCTGTTTGTCCCTGATAGTGGCTCCAGCGTACCACACGGTGATGGAGGAGGTGAGGATGGACTCGATGATTGCAGTGTAGAATTGCATCATCGTCCGTGTTGGCAGGTTGAATTTCTTCAGCTGCCTCAGGAAGTACATCCTCTGCTGGGCTTTCTTGATGACGGAGGTGATGGTGGGCTCCCACTTCAGGTCCTGGGTGATGGTGGTACCCAGGAAGCAGAATGAGTCCACAGAGGTGATGAGGGTGTCAGTCAGGATGATGGGGGGAGTGGAGCTTTGTGCTTCCTGAAGTCCACAATAATCTCCACTGTCTTCTGGGCGTTCAGCACCAGGTTGTTGTGGCTGCACCACTGGTATAGCGCTATAAATGGTGCATGAATTACATGTTTTTCCCTCTTTCATCAATTTGTATGTGATAAGCTAAGGTTAGTCATTAATATACTGAAACAACATGAGAATAGAGCAGCTGCGAGACAATTCTGCATTAATGAGTCAATGGTACGGAAGTGGAGGAAGCAAGAAGAATGAGTTGAGTAAAGTTTGACTTATTTGTTTTGTTTCACTTAATGCGCCTTATAATCTGGTGCGCCTTATGTATGGAAACAGACCTGTTCATCGACAGTGCGCCTTATGGTCTGGAAAATACGGTGTTTTGCTTTTTATTTCATTATGTCAGCTATGACATTTGTTTGACTCTGCTGAATAAAGTGTCTAATGAGCAGATTGTGAGCTCTCCTGTCAGTACCTCTAATCAGATTTGAATGTAACCACAGACAACAGGAATTCAAAGTAGCACTGAACAATGTGATTAACTTGTTGTATTGAGAAAACAAAACAAACAAACAAAAAAGCCTCCTGCACCCTGAAAGTCCATAAAACGCACAAACTCATTCATTCATGTCTGTATCATAAATCTTAAGATTATAAGATTAAGATTGGGGTTTATAGATTGGTTCAATCATTGGAGCCATTTAAAAATAAATAAATAACAATAAATAGGATGATTAAAGGAAAATAACATCTGCACACTTCTGCACACATCTAGTGACGTTTCGAGCACACCTGCTTTTCATTAGACAATGAAACACCAAGCAGCACCATCTTAAATAAACTGTGAACAGTCGACAGTCAACAACTTCCAATCAAGAACCAAATATTTTATTGGACAAACAACAAGTGAAAAATCATCATTGACAGATTTTTCACTTGCGTGTCTGTTGTTTGGCCTACATAACATCTGACAATGTTGTATGTTGACTAACATTAGTTTTTAAAGGTGTATATTAAAAACAAACAAACATTGCATGCATGATAAGGAGCTTCCTTGTTTTGATGTCAGGGGCTTGATCTCCACTTTCAGCCAGTTGATTATCCCAGCAGGGTATCTGACGACTAGCAGGGACGTAGGTGTTTATTGCCTGGACCTTGTTCTTCCCATTTAACTGACTCCTCTGGACTTGCCTCACTTTCTGCAAGTATTTGGTGGTTGTTGTTTTCCTACTGGCCTCTTCATGGTGTGTGTGTGTGTGTGTGTGCGTGCGTGCGTGCGTGCGTGCGTGCGTGCGTGCGTGGTATGTTTTTCACAGGCTTGACATCCTGCTGAAACTCTCACATCCTCACCCCTCAGCTGCTGACTGGTTGTATGTCAGAGAATTTCACTTTTCACTGGACAGTTAGTGACAATCTTTTTTTTTTTTTTTTTTCTTTTCTTTTTTTTTTTTTTCCTCCCTTCTTTTTCAGCTCGATAGCATGGATGAACAGGCAGCTCAGATCCGTAGAGAGCTGGATGGCAGGTTACAGTTGGCCGAAAAGATTGCCAAGGTACTAACTGATTACTTGCATCCAGAAAATGTCACATGACTTCTATTTCCTGAAAGATACACATCCAATGTTGATGTTTACGTTAAGATGAACTTTAATGTATGTTGTGTTTCCTTCAGGAACGGAAATACCCAAAGTTTGTCTCTGCTGATATGGAGGCTCTGTATGTGGAGGAGCTGCGATCATCTGTCAACCTACTGATGGCAAATTTGGAGAGTCTGCCTGTGTCTAAAGGAGGTCCAGACTTCAAACAGAAGCTCAAACGCTCCACTGTAAATAACTCCTTTCTAGATCTTGGAGATGAGGGAGATCTGTCTAAGTCGGACATCGTCTTGTCTTTCACTCTGGAGGTGTGTTTGGGTTTATAGAAATGTCTGCTGGTAACTTGCTCACAAAATACAGTGCTGTGAAAATGTATTTGCCCCCTTCACTATTTATTATGCTTGTGACAAACATGCAAAAAAATATTTTGGATCATTTAACACATTTTAATTTTTTTTAGACAAAGATGACCTGAGTAGATTAAAATTCTTTTTTAATTGTATGATTTGAAATCCAGGTAATCCTAGCATACTTCATGGCCTGTAGTTCATTCATTCAAAACTCTTCCAGCTGGGTGTGTTTCCTCTTTCTGTTACCTCTTCAAAGAGAAAGTGTCAGTGGTAAAAGCTGGGGATGTGAATGGGTTACTCTGGGTTGAAAACTGAGTTTGTTTGTTGTTCTGTTTGTTGGTGCCAAACCTCTGTTGATTTTCTCAGATTGTAATCATGGAGGTCCAGGGCCTGAAGTCAGTGGCCCCAGACCGTATGGTTTACTGTACCATGGAGGTAGAAGGAGAAGAAAAGCTACAGACCGACCAAGTAGAAGCCTCAAGACCACAGTGAGTTAATCTTCCTGATCTGTTCAGACCAGGGGTGGGCAATTATTTTTTTACCAAGGGACCACATGAGAAATTGTGACTGTTGTGGAGGTCTGCAGCAGTAAGCTGAACTCAGTCCTGCTCCATGTTATTTCATCTCCTGTTGAACTTATTTCTCTCTTATTACTGTCTTATTACTCTCTTGGGAAAATGAATTGCCCACATTTGATTTAGACTGTTTAGAATACCCAAATCTCAGTTTTGACCACCCAAGTTTGTGAATGTTATAACCTGAGAACAAAGGAGTTTCAAACTGATACCACAGGTATATCTAAAAGTCTTGGACAGTTCAGTGACCTCGACCTCATGGTCAAGGAAAATTTTGTGAATGCGATAACTTGAGAAGGGAAGAGATAAAAGAGAAGGGGACAAATTGCTGTACAGTCCCATATACAGTGGGACTAACTACTTCAGGCTAAACTCATAATTCCAGCTTCTAATCTTTAAGTGTCAATTTTAGCCGCACAGTTTGTTGGCCCATTAATAAAACGGGCTGATACTATCCCAGGCAGAATTTTGTTAGAATATTCTTTTCAATTTAATTTCATAGTAAAGGGTTGAGGGGAAATTACAGCAGGAGACCAACCAAGTTTATTCAGTTCAGGTCGGAACCAAAATGAATGAAAAAAGGGAGAAACCCAGACAGACTGGAGCAATAAAAGTCATGCTATGCAGATTAATGACCACCTAGACAAGATGGAACATGCAGAATTTTGTTTTTGTAGAAAAATATGTACAATAATTATAACCTCTAGGACTGAATTTGAAGCCAGTTGAAGGAGAAGTCCCCCAAAACACTCCAAAAATGAGTACATTCCAGTGAATTTCAATGTTAAAATTTCTAATTATGTCTAATTTTACAGTTGCTTCTTTAAAAACAAATATTTCTATGAGTTCCATAAGGTGGTGGATTAAAAAAAATGTAACTAGTTGAAATCTCATATAACCTTAAATTTTTCTCTATTATGGAGGTGGTTGCTTTGACTAACAGGCATTTTTAATACAATTGTCTGCCAAATAATGTGACTTGCTGTGCGGTTAGCAGCCAAAGCAGTACCAAGATGGTGTGGTAGTAGAACATACAGTGGTGAGGCAGCAAAAAGGCTGCTAATGTTAGCTCGAGTTAAATCTGTTTATCTTCAATTCCTCCCTGTCCCAGTGTCAACAGCAGTGCCAACCTACAATTTTACAAATCATTAAAATTCTCATGTCTTTCAGGTGGGGGACTCAGGGGGACTTCACCACAACTCACCCTCTGCCTTCAGTTAAAGTGAAGCTCTTCCTAGAGAGCACCGGGGTCTTAGCTTTGGATGACAAGGAGCTGGGCAAGGTGAATAAATCTATTATTCTGGTTTATTAAAGTCTATTTAGTGTATAATGTTTAGTAGATAATATTTACTTGTTTAGAAAAGTTCTCTATATAAAGATAATTAACTACATTCAAATGATCAAAATGAAAATAACTGTGTAATTTAGTCTGCATTAGTTACATTGTCATTTTAGGCGTAGTGTTATTGATAATAAATGTGACTTTAGATACAACATTTCTTCAATTTCATTTCTCTGTTGTGAGTTTGTTTTTTTTTTAATTTCCAGACTTCGATAATGAATTGATATTTTTCTCCAGGTTGTCCACATTTATAAATGAGTATCGTGTGAAAGTTGTTTGAAACTTAATGTTGTATCAAAGATGTTTTTTTTGCTCAGAAACTTGGGTGACTGCTAAGTGAACCAGATACTTTTTTTTTTCTTTTTTTTTAACCCTTTGACCACAATGGGCTGATTGGGTAATGTTGTCACCCTGCTGGGCAGCGGATGGGCAGGCAACATGGACACCCAAGATTGTGAATACGGTAACTTGAGAACAAAGTGATGTAGAATTTTGAAATTGGTACCACAGGTGTATCTGTTAGAGGGCTGTGGGTACCAAGACTTCCCAAGACGTCTTCTGACAATCAGAAATTGAAGAAACACTAGACATGGGGGAAAAAAGTCCAGTTACCTAGCACTATAACTGATAAGTCCGTACAAGATCAGAATAATTTCAGAGGTCATGAAAAATTTGTTTGGAGGAAAGGAATCCATCAGTGAAGGTTTAGAGAATTTGATTGGCAGGTGAGACAACTCGAAGTTCTAAAAGCTTCAGATGTTATTTGTAATTTTCACACATATCTACAAGATCCAAACATGTTGTTGTTGTATACAAGTTCAATCCCGATTAAGCTGAATTCACAGTTCATTGTGTGTATGGAGGAGATAATTGAAGGTCAGGGAAGTCAAAGCACAGTGAAAACAATGACTGACAGTTGCTGGTTGGAAGTTTCTTATTTCTTCCAGACTATATGAATGAAACGTCTTACTGCATGAGAGCAGCTGTGATTGGTACATGCAAGCATGTGGTCAGGTGCCGATTTAGGGAATGCTTGATTTGCGTTTCCTTCCTGTTCTATTGATGAAGCATGTGATTTCAATACTGCTTGAACATATTCATTTAATTTTGGGAAGTCGAAACAACAATCAAGATTAAAATTTTAATATTTAGTGTAGCCCAAAGAACTAATACGGTCTCATATGTTAAGGGATTTCATGAAAAAATAGTGTAAGGTTTTTTTATAACTCCAAAACAAAAGGCCAGACGGACCAGGGAACAACTTAATTGTTGGCGAGGATGTGGTCATTGTTTGGCAGACCACTTGTCTTCTGAAGCTGTTCCATTCTTAGTAAAAAATAAAGACACTATAACAAGGTATTGGCAAAAATAGTCAAAAATGAACAGAGTACTCTTTGATCCAATGTGAACTGCTCATCTCACAGAAAACAATGGGAAGAACCACTTATTTCCTCTGCACAAAGCATTTATAGCTTGTCATCCTTTCTACCGCCTCTCTTCTCTTACTGGACCTTATATCTTCTGAGATGACAACTAGCATCATGCACGGTGACATCCAACCACACAGTCCAGCCACACTTTATCATCCTCTCTCCATTTGACTTACACATACACACTTTAAAATCAAATGTTCTTTTATTCACTTACATAGGAATACTTTCTTTTACCTTTTTCTTTAAATCTCTGGGTTTGCTCATCACAATATACTCTTATTAAATCATACATTCAAAAGGTCAGACATTGTTTTACATGAGTTGCTCCTTGGTGTCACTCACTCACACATCCTCATCTTTTTCTCATAACCACTCTCTCACAGCCTCCGAAGTTATCTTTGCATCACACAACTTATCAATTACTTTGAATCGAACCACAATTTACAAAAACATTATGCTTTAATAAATAAGACTCAAGACCATAAATTTAGTAGGAACTGTTAAATAGGTCTTTACTGCGGTTTTAGGTCAGGAAGCTGAGGGCTATTTTCCCATAGACATTATACTTTTTTTTTTGTTTGTTTGTTTTTTTTTCCTGATCTATTTCTCCATTCCTCCCTCTCAGGTAATCCTGAACCCGACTACCAATGGACCAAAGCACACAGAGTTCCATCGTATGATTGTCCCCAAGAACAGCCAGGACACAGAGCTGAAAATCAAACTGGCTGTCCGCATGGACAAACCTCCCAACATGAAGCACAGCGGGTGAGTCACATGCTACATCCTGTTTCTTTTTTCTTTTTTGGCGGGCGCGGTTTCAGTTGGGTTTTTTCCCCCAAAGTTTTTTACTTCAGTGCTTGACAGTTGGATAGCAAAGAGGTCACAGCCCAGCCCAAGTTTGTAAATGTAATAACTCAAGAAGGAAGTGACTTGACACCATAGGTCTGTCTACGAAAAATCTCTGACAAGTTCAATTCTCGATCTTGTGAATGCGAAAACTTGAGACGGGAGTCACCTAGGATTTTCAAAATCATACCAACATGTTTAGTGAAACATTCGAACCCTGATGACCTTGACATCAGAAGTCAAGTTTTCTGAGGAGGATTTTGAAATTGGAATCATAGGTTTATTTCCTAGGAGACTGAGGGTGATCACTGTAGGCTTACGTCCTTCTTCTCTATGGAAATAAAACAGTTGCGGCTCGGAGTGTTAAAAAAAAAAAAAAAAAAAAAAATCCAAAATATATTTTCTGCAGTATAGTAGAGTTGTGCTGTGGCGTGTTTGTAACAAACAAACAAATGGAGTAGTTTGTGGTTAAAGATGGACTAAGGTTTTGTTTTTGTTGTTGTTTTTTAAAATCTATTATTTATTTCTCCTTTCTTTAATGTCTGTTAACTCTGTGACGGCAGCACCTGAGTCCACAACAAATTTCCCTAAGGGGACAATAAAGTATATCAAGTAATTGGTTTCAGGCAGCAGTGTCTGAGGTTTGCCATTGTACAAAACACTTGCAGAATTTAATCAGGAATACTGCCACATTCCACATTGGGATAAATAGATTTTAAAGAAATATCACATTGCTATGCTTTGTTCTTTCTTTCTGGACATAAGTCACAAATGTTCACATATGTTCATTGAGGAAGGTTTTATTTTGCTTTTTTATCAGCACTTTTTAGCCTGGTTGGTTTTCTCAATGGCAGCTAAAATTAGAATCACTATTCTTTTAAAATATTTCTGTGTAAGACCTGTTTGAGTTGTTACTGTGTAGTTTTTATTTTAACCAGAAGATGGAAGCAAATTCTAATTTTCCAGCCTGCAAGTGTTGCTGAGAGAAATATTTATTTTCTTTTAACATTTCATGTCTCAATTGAAGAGTTCATTTTTTTTAAATATATTGTATGGAGTCAGGTTTTTTTTTCCTTCAAAATTTACAGTAATAATTAGAATTGGTTTTAAACTAACAGTTTTAAATTCAAATTTCCTTGGAAAAGATGATGCAGAGTCTATGGTCCCAGCAGTTTTCAGTGTTTCCACTCTTTGTGGAAAACAAACAAAAAACAAACAATCCGGTGGACAATCTGACTTCATGTAACTAAATTCTGCTGTATTTTCAGTAAGACGAGAGGAATGAGTCACACCTCTCATTTTGACTCATGGTTTATGACTCAGGCAGAAACGTGGTTTGTCTAAAAATTCTAAGGTCTGTGTTTGCTTTCCAATTCCTTGGGCGAGATACTGAACCCTAAGTTGCTCGTGATGTATCCTTCAAATTTTAGGCACTTAGGTTTAGAAGAAGCGCTTGTATGAATGTGTATGTGAATGAGTCTTGTGTATGAATGAGCCTCACACATCTAATGAGCCTCCCGCAGGAGCTGACAAACGGTTCTGTTCATTACTGTAACAATGTGGGAGTCGGGCAGTTTTAATAATTGACTGGCTGGTTGGTAACTGCACTCCATCTGTAGCCTTCTTGGTTTACACAAGGGGTCAGTATCGGTCTCTCTGTTACTTCTGCCTCTCTGGTCCATGTTCAGCTCTTCTCTTTGTTGGTTTTCTGGCATTTGATTTATTAAGGGTTGTGCTGTGCCTGCTGCTTTGATGCTGTTCCACCAACTGAGGTCAATGTCTTACATGCTGCATTTCTGAGTTTTACCTATAAGATTATCAAAATAACTCCACACATGTCAATGAAATGAGTCCAACTGAAGCATTTCATTACTTCTCTTATAGCAAAGAAAATATATAAAAATAGAAAACTTATTCTGTTAAAAGACATTTTGCATTTGGCAGTGTTTGTGGGCTTAGGTTCAAACTGTAGAAAAAAACAAAACAGTAAAAAAGTAGTCAAAGTGAATTAAACTCGATTAGGAGACCAACAGATGCAAAAACACATTTGATGGTCAAAATAAAACGGGCAGGGAAACAAAATGGAAATACTTTATTTAAATCCACAAACGTTGATTCTGTTCATCTGGACGTAGCGTTTTCTTTATTTCAAATGTGTTTTTGTATTTTATGTGAACAGTAGAAGAAAACCAGCAGTCTACACTCATTTATCATAAATATGATTCGGTCTTGTCTTAAAGTCCAATGTTTGACTGTGTGTGTGTGTGTGTGTGCATGTGTGTGCATGTGTGTGCATGCGCGCGAGTGTGTGTGTTTGTGTGTGTGCGCGCGCGCGTGTGTGTGTGTGAGAGAACAAAGTTGTTTTATGAAAAATGTCGCTTTGCTCAGATTCTCCCAGTGAAACCGATTCATTTGCTAAAATCTCATTTTCTCATAATCTAACATTCATTATTTTATGGCAGATATTTGTTTTTATCTGTCATTTGTTACAAACAAATATAAGTTGACCGTAGGCATCTATGTTAGTTTTAAAACATGAACGCATCATTTTCCAAAAATGTTTTTTTCTTATTTTAACAAGGAAATGTCTTCGTATTCTCCACATCACTATAAATTGTATTGTGTGAAACAGTACTGATTAATTACGAACTATAAATAACTGACACTTTTTATTTAAATAAGAAGAATCATCTCTCCAGGAGGCAAAGTATCTCTTTTTTTATTTGTGCTGAAATAAATGAAGTCTATTACAAACTCAGTAATACTGCTGCGGATAATCTGTTCTATTACTTTGTCTTAAAGTATGTCTTTTTTTCTTACAATTTTTAAAATCGCAGCCAATCTGCTACGGTTATAACCAGATTTAGACACAAAAACTTTCTTCATTGTTGTAACATCGGTTCTTTTATTTCAAACAAATGGTGCCTAATATATAAATGCAATGAGAAACACTGTAGTTGCTCAGTGTGTCGACAGACTTTAAAACCCTCAGAGTCTAAATGTCTGGCTAAATGACCAGTTTAAGATGGATGTTTTTGTGCTGTGAGGACTGTTAAATGTCTGCAGTGAACTTTTTGGCATCAACCGTCCATCTCTTTGGATCCTTGCAGCTGGAGGATGTTTGAAACAGCAGGAAGGAGCAGGACCAGCAACCAAATAATTTACACAAGTGGCTGGCGAACAGTGCCACATGTTAACCTGGAGTCATGCAGAATGGCCCAGATTCTCCATCCAGACACACCACAGCCTTGACTGGAGGCCTTTTCTTTAAGGGCAGGCATCAGGGCTGAAGAAAGAGGTCTCGCCATGGATTGATTTTCCTCACTTGCACTTGCCTGTATCCCACGCTTTAGGAGGCCCAGGAGCAGCCATTGATTGAGAGGCCATGCTGGTTATTCTTCCATTTTGAGCTGCTGCTGTTGTCATGGCCTCTTTCAGCTCAAAACTCATTACTTTAGTTTCACTTTAGATAAAAAATAATTGTTACTAATAATTTGGTGTCATATTGGGATATGAGACACAATAAAAATAATATCAAAATAATGATTTGGTACAAAGAGGCTCACAAAAGCTTGTAAATATTTTAAATGTAAATGTAGTTTTTGTTCTTTTATGTTTTGTTCTTCTTGGGGTGGGTTGCATTAAAACAGTATACTAACCTTTTATCTGAAGCAGGAGGCAAATGAATATTTCAAGCAAAACGTTGAAAACAATTTCTCCTGAAGTTATGCATTTCTATACTTGGTTTTTTGTCATTTGTACCTACAAGCTTCAAGAACAGTAATAGTAACCAGTTTTTCCTTCATTTATTGGTGAATTGTAAGACGACACTGCCCACACCCAAGGCAGCAGTCCAAAATCCAAAGAGTGATTGACTTTAAAGGTTAGGCGTTTATCAAAATTAATGCATTTGACATTCGAATTTATTAAACTACAAGAAAAGAAAATAAGTATGCTCTTTTATTTTAGAAAATACAAAAACTCCTGTGGAGCTCCACAAATCCATTTCACATTTGACAAAACGGTCTTTCCTCAGGACCCCTTTAGTGGCTCTTCTGGATCTTTCAATGGTATTGCATGATCTTTATCAGCTGCTGGAAATCTTCAAAAGCTTTTTAACTCTTCAGTGTGAGACTTGGGTTGCTGTTTGAATTAGAGATGACAAACTATATGTCAAATATTTTGAAAGTGCATCCTGTAGGCCAGTAGCAGCCCTCGGTAACATTTTGTACATGATAGATGGACTGGTTCCTATATAGCGCTTTTCTACTCTGAGCACTAAAAGCACTTGTGTGGTGTGTGTGGGCATGAAAAAGAAAGAAAGAGTAAACCATAACACTCTGTAAAGTAGGACTTCTCAAAATGTTACTGAAATTGTTGGTGAGCACAAAACCCGATGAACCGAATTCTACAGACCATTTAAAGAACAAGAGTAATAAGAGTTTCTACTACTTATAAGGAAAAAAGTAATTTTGCTTGTTTTTGTGATTTAGAGGACCACATACATTTTTAAAAATCCACTGCAACCACAGTTCATCAGGCAAAATGCCTCAGAGTATTTTCTTATTCTCAAGAATATCTTTATTTAATTTGAGCAGAGTCTGTGAGTCAGTTTAAGAGATAAGTGGCTTAAGTTTTATGCAAATTTCTCACCTTGGAAAAAATATTTTCTACATGATTTAATAGTAAAACTGACAAATTGGGTTAAATAGTTTAAAATGGATGTAAATCCATTTTAGGCAGGACTATTACATATGATTAATTTATTTGTAACTATTCCAACTGCTTTAAGTACCCATCAGAATAACTAATCTAGTCTCATTTTAGCCAGCTTATTTAGCTAGCTAAAATGAGACGTATATAAATGGGTAAAATGAGTGAGTCATCTGTTAAATTAGTGTGTGAAACACAGTATCGTACATGCGGTTCACTTCAGGAAAAAATGTTTTTTAAAAAAGCAATCAGTAACTCACTGTCTTTCTTTGTGCTTCAGATACCTGTACGCTATGGGGCAGAGGGTCTGGAAACGCTGGAAAAAAAGATATTTTGTTCTTGTCCAGGTATGAAACTGGTGAGACGCTGCTCAGATGAATTTGTAAGCTGTGACTGATATGGACAGAGGTGTAATACAGCAGCAGCAAAGTGTTGACATTTGAAGGATCTGATTCAGGCAGCGTTTTGGTAGGACGCAGCAGTCACATATGAAAGCTTTGGCCTTCATAGGAAACCGGTTGTCTCAATTCCTTTGACACTTTTTTTTTTTCCAACTTAAGCTGACATTAACTTTCTGAGCATTAGAGGCACATGGGGCAGATTCTTGCAAATCTACCCCATGCTTTTGTGACAGCCAACCCCCACGAGCTTGTAACGTCCTCAGATACTGTTTCTCTGCACCTGGAATCAAATGTTTAACGGCTGTTCATATTTAATGACGACTGGTAGTAAGACACTGTGTAGCCAAAGTGGACACAATGACATTGCCCACTGATTTGTGAAGACTTGAGTTTGCTTTTACCGTCTTTCTGAAATCAGATGTGACAGTCAGAATATGTCATAATCTTAACAAGTTCACATGATTCATATTTAACACTAAATTTTACATTTTTTTAGCACATTTTGTGGGACAGCAAAGAAAATGAACCTGGAGAACTTTCATGTCTATGGACTGTGTGTGGGTGTGTGTGCATGCATGTGTGTCTGTTTTTGATTGCTCATGAATTTGTGTCGCTGTCCTGCAGGTTAGTCAGTACACATTTGCAATGTGCAGCTATAGAGAGAAGAAGGCTGAGCCTCAGGAGCTGATGCAGCTGGAGGGCTACACAGTGGACTCCTGTGAGCCTCGGCCAGGTAGACATGAAAAAGAAATGTTAAAAACAATAGCACGATAGATTTTGATCATCTTGAAACTGATTGTGTACAAAGAATAAAGTTATTGGAGCCAATAAAATAATTAAAACAACTCTAATTTATGGAATTATACTAATCTCCCCAAAACACTGTCAAAAAAGCTGTTTAAATGTTACGTTTAAATGCAATTTTTATAATTTTTGTTGTGTTATCTGTTTCTCTGCTAAATTTTGTTCATAACCACGTTCTCTATTTTGAAGATTACATTACAGACTTTTCAATATCTCACTTTTGAGAAAAGTAGGGAGCACAGATTTACTACAGTTTAAAAAGAAATTAATTATAAATCATCAAGAAATGATTTCATGGAATATGATGAATATGATGAAATTGTCACAAAGTAAGATTTGGATGTGCTTATTTTTCATTATTCTGCCCTTTAACATTCACTTCTTTTATCTCCTCTTTAGGTCTGCAAGGTGGTCGGGTTTTTTTTAACGTGTTGAAGGAAGGCGATTTGGTGATGTTTGCTTGTGATGATGAGCAGGAACGGGTGCTGTGGGTCCAGGCCATGTACCGAGCGACTGGACAGTCCTACAAACCGATCCTCCACCCCAAAAACAAAACCCCAAACTGCAGAGGAGGAAACCAAAAACTGACATCCCCCATCAGTAAGTTCAGCTTCTCACTCGATCTGTTTTGATTATCTGAATGTCATTGAAGAAATGAAAAGTGGCAAACTACAGAAAGTGTTCGAATAGCTTTTAAAATCAAACAGTGTTTATTGGGAAAGGAACCACAACTGTAAAACACAGAGTTCAGGTGCATAGTTACATATTCTGTTGAATGCTTCTGCCTGCAATCTTTATTTATCTATAGAGACTTGGCAGAACCTGAGTGATTGTAAGTTGTTGTTTTCTAAGTTTTAGTGTCTTTATTATTGTGGTTGCTCTTAAATGGAAACCATTAGAAAACCTTTAGTTTTCGTTTATTTTAGTGAAATTAAAACTGTAAATAGAACCATTTGTATAAAAGCAGGTCAGTTACAAATCTTTGTCTTGAGAGATAAATCCAAATTTACTTGATGATTTTTGTCGCATTCCCATAATTTACTTCCTAACAGTGAAACAGGTTGGTGGGAATGTACTTTTTTTTTTTATGTACCAGGTCCGACTCAAGAAAAGTTTAAGGTATAAGTGTTGTTGTAGTAATAATAATAATAATGATAATGATAATAATAATAATGATGATGATGATGATGATGATGATGATGATGATGATGACGACGACAACAACAACTTCTGTTTAAAAGCGCCTTTCAAGACACCCACGGACACTTAACAATAAAATAAAACACAGCAAAACAATGACAAAATGAATAATAATAATAACAATACAAAGATTGTTATTATTATTGTTGTTGTTATTATATTAGAGTCACATTAAGAAAAAATAGATTATTGATCATTTTGAGAATAAAGTCAAAATTTTCATATTAAAATTGAAAATTTATTTTGAGAAAACATTTGTATTTGCATCTCCAGAAAAAAGTCAAAATGTGGAGATCACCACGGTTGCTATACCCTGTCAATTAATTAAAGCCTACTTCAGAAAATGTTTTAGTAGCAATAAAGGAAATGATTTCTCTTTTAGCACATAAACGATGCGGTGTATGTATAAGGGCATTGAAAGGATGGTTTGAGTAAGCTGCATCTGGTGAGATGGAAAAACACAGAAACAAGGAAGAGTTTGTGTTTTTCAAAATGAAGTGGCTGGTAAAGGACAAATGCAAGGTTATCAATAGTTACACCCTCATGCAGCAAAGAGATTGTGTGTTGTGTCAGACCGCTGATCAATTTGTTTTACTAAGTCATCTACACGAGGCGTTTTGTAGAGGTTACAGCAGTTGAGGCAGTTTGTTCTGAAACCGTAACTGTAATCTGCTCATAATTGGATGTGCAGATTACAGTCGAAAATACAATTACAACTTTTTTCTCAAAATAGTATTTTAACTTTATTCTCAAAATTATCAGTAATATTTTTTCTTAATGTGGCCCTAGTACACCTTCATACAAGTTTATTATACTATTATACTAATTTGTCAGAATACTGACAAATTAACAGTTTGACATGCACAACGTTACCATCATGTATCCTGAGATTACCATTATATAGCATTTCAGTGTTTTAGCACCAGCACTGCTGTAGAAACCTCACAGCAGCATTGTGTTTGTTGGTTCAGTCATACAATACAATACAATATAATACAATTGGATTATGCAATTATTTCCTTGATAGCTCATAGTATTACATTAGCACAGCCTTATCCTGGGGTTGTTTTGGTACTCTGTAGTCAGCCTAATGGAAAACAGTTTGATGGAAGAGAAACAGCACCTTTTTAGCATCAGGTTATGTTAAAATAAATAAAACTCTGTTGAAGCCTGCAGACCAAATCTGAAGAGTTTGATATCACTGTATGTTTTTCTAATTTTTGGTCCTGACAGTCTTTAATTTAAAGTAATTCTTTCCTTTTTTTTCTCATCCATTGCCATCCTTTTACCATAACACGTTTTTATTGCGATGTTGCTCCCTTCTTTCCACTGTACACAGTGTGAAGAGTTTTTCATTACAGAACACCAATCAGACAGCAGGTTCCAAGATGGTGTTTTTTGTTTGGAGAGGGTTTCATGTTCACATGCTGATTGGTTCTGTATCACACAGTCACACAGCAAGAGTCGGATCGAAACAGCTTAACAGCATTGTAGGTCACACTACTGTGAGAGAGGAAAAACAAACACAACATATGGTAAAGATGGAAGGAAGAGAGTATGAAGACAAAATTAAATGGTGACACTTTTTTCTTTAATACATCACATACTGTTCATCCATTTTCTTGCCGTGTTCTCATCTTCTTGAAATGACTTCCTCCTTTTTTCTTAACAGCACACAGTAATAAATGTAGCCTATTTTCAAGTCTGGAGGCCAGTTTGAATTAGAGACTCGCTTTGCACCCTTGAAAAACTTACTTTTACAATAATTGATTACATAGCCATGGGGGATAGATTTCATCACATCAGATATCTTTCTGAAAGTACTGGTACTAAGTTGGAGGATAAAATTCACCAACTGTTATCATCTTTAATGCCTTTTACCAACATATTGCAGAGCAGCTACTCCTGCACAGGTTGATTATCTTGTTAATCATTTACCTTCTTCACTACATATGCCTTGCATGACTATAAAGAGAGCCTCAAATCAGAAGTACTTAACTCCCTGGTATAACTGTCAAACTCAGTAATGGAGTCTCACTAATTTAGAAGATCATAATTTAGAGAAATAGTTTGCTGCTTTAATTAAAAAAAAAAAAAAGCCTTACTTAAAGCTAGAATATCCTAAAATTCATCACTGATTGAAGAAAATAAGAGCAACAGGTTTCTCTTCAGTGCAGTAGCCAGGCTGACACAAAGTCAGAGCACTGTTGAGCCAAACATTAATACAATGGTATTAATGGTTGGCTTGCTATTAATAGTTAACAATTAACGAGTAATGACTTCATGAATTTCTTTACAAATAAAATTTTAACGATTAGAGGAAAGAATCACTGATAATGATATCATAGATGTAGCATTATCTACGGCTACTTTCGGTACTTTCAGTACTTTCACTGATATTCATTTAGTCCTTTTCACCAATTAATCTTTTTAAATTAACTTCAGTAATTACTTCCTCCAAACCATCAAAGTGTCTTTTAGACCCCATTCCTATCCGGTTGTTCAGTCTGACGTCACTAGCCGTGTCTGGACCTAAACTCCGCTGCAGGTCCATATATCAAACGATCACTATGGCATTACTGAGAGTAGAAAAACTGTCTAAAGTCTTTCATCTTTAATAAAATGATCAGCGTTCTGCTCTACCAGGTGTAACAATTGAGTTTAACATCCAGGCATCCATGAAAACGGAATTTATGACATTTAACGGAGTTAGAAGTTAGCAGGGAGTTAGCTCGCTAGCTTCTATCTAAATACAATATAGCATGTCCTGACTGCGGGGTTTTGGAAACAAATTAAAACGTACAGCTCTGTTATCACTTCCAACATAAATGAAAACAGAAAACTAAACAGCAGTGACGTTTGTAGGGTTACTGAAGTTGGGCTAGCTGGTACATAATGATGTGCTACGTGACCGCTAGCGACACAGCTATGTTAGTATAATATAAACAAGCTAACTTTTTTTCCACTCGATAAAAGTTAATGTGAGTGTTCTCGTGGTCAGGAACAAATGTAATCGCATGGCAGGATGCTGTAAAAGGACCAAACTTCAGCCAGGAGAACAACTGAGATAATCCATCCACAATACGAGGTTAGTCATTCATATACTGCTGCATGGGCTGTGCTGTAGTTACATCCTAAGGTTTTAAAAACTGAGCTTAAATAAATGATTAGCGGTAATAAAAGCCGAGGGAGGTCAACAGTGATTACTGACTGTTTTAGGAGCTTTTTGAGATCAAATAGAAGAAAATACATAACATTAAACATGTTAACAACACAAAAGCCATATTAAACACAGACTACTTTAGGCCCGGAAGTTTCGTCGTGTCATCACTGAACAACCGGATAAGACTGCTCAAAGAAGTTTTACCATTAATTAATGCTTCAATCTTAAATATGATCAACTTACCGCTAATAATTGGCTAAATACAACAGGCCTTTGAGCTGGCAGTAGTTAAACCATTAAAAAAAGCCATCTCTTGACTCAGCAGTCTTATCTCTAACCTTCCTTTTATCTAAAAAAATCTTGAAAGAGTAGTTGTGAAACAGCTAACTCATCATCTGCTGAGAAATAGTTTATTCATAAGATAAGATAACCTTTATTAGTCCCACTCGTGGGAAATTTGTTGTGTCACAGCAGAAAGTGGACAGTGGAAAGTTACAGTAGCAAAAACTAAGAAAAACACTGGAATAGGACAGTATAATAAGAATAACATACTATATACAATAGAATAAAATACAACGTTGTCAGAAAAAGAGAATTGCACTCATCAACAAGGATGACAGCTTAGCCACCATTCTCCGGTCTCTTACCACCTCCACTGGGTCCAGAGAGCATCCTAGAACAGAGCTGGCCCTTCGGATCAGCTTGTTCAGTCTCTTCCTGTCCCCAGCAGAGATGCTGCCACCCCAGCAGACCACACCATAAAAGATGGCTGAGGCCACCACAGAGTCATAGAAGGTCTTCAGGAGTGGGCCCTTCACCCCAAAAGACCTGAGACTCTGTCCTGTCCAGTCCAGTTTATCGTTCACATAAACACCAAGGTACCTGTAGCTGTCCACAGCCTCAGTGTCCATACCTTGAATGTTCAGTGGTTGCACTGGAGGATGTTTGTGCCTGCAGAAGTCTACCACCAGCTCCTTGGTTTTACTAGTGTTGATTTGGAGGTAGTTCTGCTGGCACCAGTCCACAAAGTCTTGGGTCAGTTAAGGGTACTCCCTGTCATCCCCATCAGTGATCATCAGGCCGACTATTGCGGAGTCATCAGAGAATTTCTGAAGAAAGCACTGGGTGGAGTTGTGGGAGAAGTCTGCAGTGTAGATGGTGAAGAGGAACGGAGCCAGAACAGTTCCCTGTGGGGCCACCGTACTGCAGAAGACCCTGTCTGACACACAGCCCTGAGTTCTCATGTACTTTGGTCAGTCAGTCCTGCTTGTCCTCAGTCCAGCGTTCGATACTGTCAACCATAATATTCTATTAGAACAATTAGAGCACACTGTGTAGGTATTACAGCTACTGCACTGCAGTGGTTTGTATCATATCTATCTAAGAGACTCCAATTTGTTCATGTAAATGGAGAGTCTTCTTCACACACTGAGGTTAGTGATGGAGTTCCACAGGGTTCAGTGCTAGCACCAAAGCTGTTTACATTATACATGCTTTCCTTAGGCAGTGTCCTCAGAAGACATCAGCATACATTTTCACTGCTATGCAGACGACACCCAACATTATCTATCCACAAAACCAGATAACACACACCAATAAGTTAAACTGCAGGAATTTCTTAAAGACATAAAGAGCTGGATGACCTCAAATTCTGTGCTTTTAAATTCAGATAAAACTGAGGTTATTGTAATTGTCCCTAAAAACGTCTTGTGGTCAAAAAACTTAATGAACCACTTGTCTTTTTCTGTATTTCCCTCATTGTTCTATTTATATTTTTTGTCCTGTATTTATTTATTTTTCATCTTTTGTATAATTTTTCATTTGGACGTTTCTGTTTTACTCTTCCTTGACTGGACCTACAAACATTATTTTTTTTAAACCTGTATATAGAAGACATGTCTACATTTTCAACTCCTCCCATGCCAGGTACTGTGAAATGAAGCTGATTATAGCTGTATTTATGTAATGTGGTGTGACTGCGGTCCATTCTCGCCACAACTCGTTAGTGTTTAATGGAATAGATTGAAACGTCAATCGCGAGACGTGCTGACACAGTGTTTGCAAAAGGAAATGGAAGGTTTCCCTGAAATAGCTCTTAACTGGGTGCAAAGTGTTGCTGTGTGTGTGAGCATGTTTGTGCGTAATGGGCTTGAGAGGAAGTCATTCTCACTTTAATAACGATCATAGCTGTTAACCTGCATCTTCATTTCCAGTCGCCCTGCAGGTGTGCTTTTGATAAAAATCAATGTGGGGGTTACATTTCACTAATGACTGCATGTGAAATGGGTTATTACCATTAATAAAGTCCCACTTGTTCTGTCTTGACTCCATGGAAATAGCTGCAATTTTTTTTTTTTAAACATGAGCGAGATGGTTTTGTTTTCAGAATCAGAATCAGAATCAGAATACTTTATTGATCCCTGGGGGAAATTATTTTCTATTTGAAGGTTAATAACTCAGAGGTGAGACAATGAGAGCAGAGTCACAGTATCTTTTCTTTGTCTTTAGAACAGACAGCAGCATCAGATTTTATTGACTGGCGTGTCAGCTCTAATAATGAAGCTGTTTACACATGGAAGCCATGTCAGAGGCTCACACATATCAGCCTACTCACAGTTACTGTCCTGCTCCGTGAATCCACACTTTCTGTTTTCAGGGATAAACTGGTCATTTTATGTACCAGCTGATGCCCAACAGTTTTCTCACACTTAATGGTTTTCTGTGTAAAACCTTTAGATATTTGTGAATTCAGTCAGCAGTCTTTCATTGTTGCTTGTTCAGACTGGTTGAGACTGTTGTTGTATATATAATAGATGACTGTAGCCATTGTTATCTGTTGATTTAAAAAAAAAAAAACACTGTTGTGGAACATCAGTCTGAGCGTTTCTGCTATTGCCATTTAAAACCATAGATCTGACTCAGGAACAGAGAGGTTCACTGGCTGACTATTGGGGACAATAACTTACATAATAATAATAATGTGGCTGTGGCTCAGGCTGGGGTAGCACAGGTTGTCTACTAATTGGGGAATTGTTGGTTCAATCCCTGAGTACTCCAGTCAGCAGGATTCTTGAGCAAGATACTGAACCCTGAGTTGCCCCAAGGATGAAATGTTCGTCAGAGTGTGAATGTTAGATATAAAAACAAATACTTGGGTAAATGAGACATGACGCTTTGAATTGCTGCAAAACCATTATATAAGAGCAAGTCTATTTACGATTTACGAGATTAACTTCATGTTATAATAAGGGTTATTGAGCAGGGGTTGTCGAGCTTTTGATGATCCTTTTCCAATGACTATGTATGTGAGCTGTAAGTTGTTATGTAGTTGGGTCACTATGCCATAATCACTGAATTTCATTAGAATTCAATGGCTTCTTTAAAGTTGTCTGCATTTGTAAATGGTGACTAGAACTTGGAACATGAAGCCTTGGAGTGGATCTGTTATCTGCTAACCAAATATTCTGACTACAGTGAGAGCCCTAAATACTTCCAGTGCTAAGTAAACCCACTAGCTAATGGGTTACCAGACTTATCAGCAGTTAGACTTTCTGGAGAAGCCACACAAATGATACTAAGTATCATTTTCCCCAGAGAAATATAATGTATTTATATATTAATTGGTTTTATAGTGCTTTTCTTGTCTTACTGACCCCTCAAAGGACTTTGGACCACATGTCACGTTGTAACTGTTCATTTATATGGTATTTTAATCTGTAGGCTCTGAGCACTTTAACAACTGCACATCCATCAGCAATTTGGAATCTCCAAAAGGGATAACATGCATATCTTTGGGCTGTGAGAGAAACCTGGAGCAGGCAGAGAAAACTTACACAGGAACCAGGAACAATGTTGCTGTGAAGTGACAGTGTTAGCACTTCACTATCACTATTGTCCATATATTACCTATGCAAACATAGTACTTAAAAAAAGCAAAATTGCCATTGTGCTGACTGTAAAATTAAAAAGGCTACAGTGTGTATATATATAGTGGGGGAAATCCCCCCTGCAGATTTTGCAAGTTTGCTCACTTACGAAGGAATGAACAGTAACTGATTTTTCTGGTAGTTTAATGAAGGGAGAATATCAGTGAAAGTAGATTTGCATGTCAGTGAATGAAATAACTATTTGATTCTCAAGCAAAACAAGGGTTCCTAGGTTTTGGTCCCAGTGTCTTGAGTCTATTCTGGGTTATTAGGTGTGATTCATTCTTTGTTTTCGTTATCATGTTTGCCCTGTGTTCTCTGTGCTTTGTGTCGTTATCGTTTCTGTCCGGGTTTGTTGCTGTTGCATGTTAGTA
The DNA here is from genome assembly GCF_057381915.1 of Diplotaxodon limnothrissa. NCBI lineage: Eukaryota > Metazoa > Chordata > Actinopteri > Cichliformes > Cichlidae > Diplotaxodon > Diplotaxodon limnothrissa. Next base: position 28,596,675 of record NC_140602.1, on the reverse strand, counting down.
GTTGTTTGTCTGCTGTGCTGGTATATACAGGGAGTGCAGAATAATTAGGCAAATGAGTATTTTGTCCACATCATCCTCTTCATGCATGTTGTCTTACTCCAAGCTGTATAGGCTCAAAAGCCTACTACCAATTAAGCATATTAGGTGATGTGCATCTCTGTAATGAGAAGGGGTGTGGTCTAATGACATCAACACCCTATATCAGGTGTGCATAATTATTAGGCAACGTCCTTTCCTTTGGCAAAATGGGTCAAAAGAAGGACTTGACAGGCTCAGAAAAGTCAAAAATAGTGAGATATCTTGCAGAGGGATGCAGCAGTCTCAAAATTGCAAAGCTTCTGAAGCGTGATCATCGAACAATCAAGCGTTTCATTCAAAATAGTCAACAGGGTCGCAAGAAGCGTGTGGAAAAACCAAGGCGCCAAATAACTGCCCATGAACTGAGAAAAGTCAAGCGTGCAGCTGCCAAGATGCCACTTGCCACCAGTTTGGCCATATTTCAGAGCTGCAACATCACTGGAGTGCCCAAAAGCACAAGGTGTGCAATACTCAGAGACATGGCCAAGGTAAGAAAGGCTGAAAGACGACCACCACTGAACAAGACACACAAGCTGAAACGTCAAGACTGGGCCAAGAAATATCTCAAGACTGATTTTTCTAAGGTTTTATGGACTGATGAAATGAGAGTGAGTCTTGATGGGCCAGATGGATGGGCCCGTGGCTGGATTGGTAAAGGGCAGAGAGCTCCAGTCCGACTCAGACGCCAGCAAGGTGGAGGTGGAGTACTGGTTTGGACTGGTATCATCAAAGATGAGCTTGTGGGGCCTTTTCGGGTTGAGGATGGAGTCAAGCTCAACTCCCAGTCCTACTGCCAGTTTCTGGAAGACACCTTCTTCAAGCAGTGGTACAGGAAGAAGTCTGCATCCTTCAAGAAAAACATGATTTTCATGCAGGACAATGCTCCATCACACGCGTCCAAGTACTCCACAGCGTGGCTGGCAAGAAAGGGTATAAAAGAAGAAAAACTAATGACATGGCCTCCTTGTTCACCTGATCTGATGTTATATTGAGATGAGATGTTATATTGGTTTCACTGGTAAAAATAAATAATTGAAATGGGTATATATTTGTTTTTTGTTAAGTTGCCTAATAATTATGCACAGTAATAGTCACCTGCACACACAGATATCCCCCTAAAATAGCTAAAAGTAAAAACAAACTAAAAACTACTTCCAAAAACATTCAGCTTTGATATTAATGAGTCTTTTGGGTTCATTGAGAACATGGTTGTTGTTCAATAATAAAATTATTCCTCAAAAATACAACTTGCCTAATAATTCTGCACTCCCTGTAGTTACAGTCCTGTTGTCTTCCCATTCTGTATTCCTTTGTGTCCCAGTTTCATCTGCTTTTGTCCTTATCTTCCCATGTTCCCCGGCCTAGTGATCATGTTCTCCATTATCTTGAGTTACCCTTATTCCCCATTCTGGTGACTGTCTCTGTGTCTGCCAGTCAATGTCTCCATGTTTGTTTACTACTTTCAATACCATTAATATTTATATAGACTCTTTTTCTCCAATTGATCCTTCTGAGTTAACGGTCAACATATCTTTTAGACCAGCAGGTTGGGAAGTCCAGGCCTCAAAAATTCTTATTTCACTCAACTTTCATCTAATGTTTTTTTTTTTCTGGATTTTTGGATGATATTCTTTCTCTCTTTATCAAAATGAATCTACCATAAAAATGAGAAACAATATAGATATGTTAAAATGATCTTTTCTTTGCAAGACACTGGAGTTACAATTTCCACTTCTAAATACCTGGGACACTGTACAATATGTAATTAAAAAGAGAATACATGGGTTTTGCAGATCTCATAAACACATTTTATTCACAATAGAACATAGAAATATAACAAATATTTAAATTGAGACGTTTTACTATTTTTAGTATAAACTAGTACCTCGTTTTAAGGGCAGCTCCACAGCAGGGATAGGTGCAAGAAGAGGCTGGAAAAGTATATAGTACAGGAAACAAAAACAACTGGAGGAAGGTTAATTGGCAGACAACCAGTTTATTCTGGTAAAGTAAAGATGGGGCAAAGGTTCAGCAATTTCACAATAATGTTCCCTTTAACATAAAATTGCAAATAATCCTGTTATCTGTAGTACGTAATATCCTCTAAAGACTCGTGCGAAATCTCTGTGCCAAAGAGATGAGACCAAAAACAAAAGGATACCAATGTTTTTATAGGCTTGTAATGCAGTCTTAATCACTTTGTTTTAGAAATGTTAACTCTCTAAAGCCTAACATGTTGCCAGACATGACACCAGACAGATGTTTTGCAACTTTCATTTTCAGGATCTCTTCTGTGAATGTCCAGTGCTGTAAAACTTATAATTTCAACTGCCAAAGCAAATTAAATCTTTTTAAACAACAGATATTTCTCCTGAATTCCTTCTGAAAAATTTGAACACCACAGTTGATGTCCTGGTTCATCTCCTGAACCATTTGCTCAATTGAAAGAATTTCACTGGTTCCTGAAAGCGGTGGCTCTGTGCTTTTCAGTGATATTAGGGTCATTACGGTAATCCTCGCCACATCCAAATCTCGGCAAATAACACAGAAAACAACACAGCAAACCTATAACCTTGATTTAATTCATTTAATTTAATTTAATTTTAATTAACCTTTAGTTAAAAACAAGAACAAGAAACAATTCCATAACCTTAAAAAATAGCTTTAAGGATATACAGTAGTACCGTACAAAACAGTACTTACACTCAGAAACACCATGGAATTCAGAAGTTTTTGCTTTTCTCTTAATTTGGAAAATATCTTTTACTGTGTGAGGAATTGTCTAAAAAGTGGAGCTTTAGTGGAGCTTTTATTGTGCATTTCCTTTTACCATATTTTTTTTTTTAATTGTTTAGATGTGGGTGTTTGCTGTGTTGTTTGCTGAGATTTGGATGTGGCCCCTGTCCTGGGATTACTGTAATGATCCTAATATCATCGAAAAAGCACCGAGTTGATGCTTTTGGGGACCGCTGGGATTCTTCGATTGCGCCAGTAGTTCAAGCATTACAGTAGTTTGACTTAAAAGTTTGATCTAAATAGGATAAATCACTAGAGGCTATGGGAAAGTTTAGTCTTTATATTTAGCAATGAGAAAACCTATTTTTCAAGACATATGTTAGCTCTTTGTGGGGTCAATTAAGCTGCTAATGTTCTCACCTCCGAACTTTATTGAAAGGACAACCAAGTCTGAAAGAAATTTGAGTTAACATGATTTCAATGATTGAATGAAATGGACCAAGAACAAAGTCCAAATCAGTGGAAACCATCGGAGGCTGTGACTTTTGGACTCTTGAATTCCACTTTTCTCACACAGACATCGACTTTTTTTGTTAATATGTTAAGACAGATCTACAGAATGGCTCCTGAAGAGATGTTTCCACCTGTCATCTGTGTTTTTGAAAGAAGCTGGTGGTTGGTTTGAAATCAAGGATGATCCTGAGGGGAATGTCCAATTATGTTACGCTCTTGGGGTTCAGCATCCCTCTTAAATGCAGAAGAAGAGCTCTGAAAGTTTGTGTGTGCTCCTTTTTATTTTTTGACAGAGTTTAGTTTGTCTCTTTAAGCTCTACACAGTGTGAAGCTGCAATCAGCCAGACCAAGGCTGATGGACTTGTCTGTCTGTGTCTTCGTCTCTGTTTGTTCTGTCATCAGCAGAGCTGCTCTGCTCCGACAGGGAGGTCATGTCAAATCTTTCAACCATGTGCACCTGAAACTGAAACACTTTGTCCTTATCCTCTTTGTCTGCGTCAATAACCTGCCATCAGGGGCCACTGCCTCTTTTCAGAGCAGGTTGTCACATAGATGTGACTGTTGCTGTGATGATGGCAATGAAACGCAGACTAGATGGGTATAGAGAGGTTGGACAGAGATGAATACACATGAAGAGAAGATACAGATGAGCATGTGTTACATTTTAGTTGCGCACCTGAGATGGGTGGTGTTTTGGCAAACAATTGAAAATAATCTAGCAAACATAATCTTTCTTTTTCTTTCTTTTTAATTGGTGCTTTCTTGTTGAAACCTATTGCCTGTATTGACTGGAATGAAGTGAGCTGGGCCAAAAGACTAGTTGGAAAGGTCTAATTAAGCATGGCGGTAGCATATTATAGTGCATGTAATTTTAAGTACAGCTTAATTTCATGGTAATTCCCAGACATTTCTTTTCCCCTTATGTTACATCACAAGTACGCTGTACTTCTCATGGCATGAGCCTTATGGAGTAACTTAAGCTTTCTAACTTCCATATATTTTACAGGGAAGGGCGCAAATTGTACTGTAAGTAATTTTAAGTTCAGTGTAATTAGATAGTAAGTAAAGACTGCTTAAGTAATTTGGTGCATAATGGACGCTTCACTATGAAACTCTCTTGTTATGTTAAATATAAAAATGATAGTGTAATACGAGCTTTTCTTCCTTTCTTATTACAAACTATACATTCATCCATACAAACTTTGCAAGCTCATCTGATCCTATAATAATGGAGACAAAATTTGTTATTTTCATTAACCATTAATTAAAAACAATAACATGAAACAATTCCATAACTCTGGAAAAAATGGCTTTAAGGATACAGCACTGTACAAAACAGTACTTACACTCAGAAACACCGTGGAATTCAGAAGTTTCTGTTTTCCTCTCAATTTGGAAAATGCTTTTTCCTTTGAACAAGTGTCCAAAAACATGAGACTGACTGCATATTTCGCAGTCATCCCAAATAACAGGGTAGCACACCAAAGCCTTCTCCTTTTTGAGTGATGTCCACCTGTACAGACAATCAGACAATTGAAGATCATGTTTTCAGCAGTCTTGAATACACTTTTTCCCTTTAGCATTAAAATCATAAATGAACTACTTGTCCTATGACAGCTGGCAGAAGATCCACCCTCCCTGTGACCTTTGCACTTGAATTACTTGACTAAGGATCTTGGAAAGAAAAGCGTCTGGATTTCTTTAAGTTGCGTGAAAATGTTACCTCTCATCCGAGAAGCTTCTTCAGTTCTGAACTGAATTGAATTCCGAATTGCCTTAATTTTTCGTAGCATAGGTTCAACAAGGTGCTGGAAACATTCCTCTCAGATGTTTTTCACCATACTGACATGATAGCATTACAAAGTTTCTGCAGACTTGTCATCTGAGGAGATTCACTCCTGTGGACACGGACGCTGTCCAAGACTCATGACACTGGGGTCTTCCAGGATTAGCAGACCCCCACAATACTCTGCACATACTAATCTTTGAGAGCGTGTGTGGGAAACCGTCCAGAAGTGGTGGCTCGTCATTTGCGACCTCTCGAAAACTCATAAGTTGATGTTTTTGAACCGTAGCGGTGAGTGAGAGGAAGGACGCTAGCATCAACTAGCTAGCCGGTCGTCACGGCAAAGCTACAAGAGCGTCTCTCAGCATGGGCCCGAAAAAATTTCTGTCAGCCGAGGAAGGAGACGATATTAAGAAGTCGCTGCAGTTTATGACAGAGGAGATTTCTACTGTCAAACTGCAGCAGAAAGCCATCCTGGACCTGGTCGAGGAAGTTAAGGCTCTCCGCATCCAGAACGCCGAGAAGGATCGGCGGCTGGCGTACCTGGAGAACAGAGTGGCGGATTTGGAGCAGTACACCCGGATGAACGATGTTATCATCACGGGGCTTCGCATCAAACCCCGGTCATACGCCCGGGCGGTCACCACTGACAATGTAGGAGGGCCAGGAGAGGAAGATGTCAACTCCACGGAGCATCAAGTGGTTACCTTTCTACGGTCCAAAGGTGTGGAAGTGGATTATAACAACATTGAGGCTTGCCACCCTCTACCCCGAAAAAATGACAGTGACAAACCAGCCATCATTGTGAGATTTGCAAACAGAAAACAGAAAACAGCACTGTTAAAACAAGGAAAGAAACTGAAAGGATCCGATGTCTTCATGAACGAACATCTGATAAAAAGAAATGTGGACATTGCCAGGAAAGCACGTTACTTGAAGAAACAGGGAAAAATTCAAAATACATGGACCACCAACTGCAAAGTATTCATTAAACTCAATGGAACACCGGAACAAGCCAAAGTGTTGGTCATCAGAAATATGGAAGAGCTGGACAAATACTGAGGTCAACTTACTCTGGAGGTATGAATACACATGTGACGTGGCACACAACACAACACATGGCACAGTCCAAAAGAACTTCATCTGCATCCGGCAACAATATCAACATAACTCATTGGAATTCTCTTTATGATAATCTGGAACTGAGAACATTTCGATACACAGACCATAATGTTCTAGACTTAGAAAAGGATATAGACCCGGAAAATAATTTCTTCTACAACATTAGCAGTAACTGCTGCTACTTCACTGATGAACAGTTTAAGCACACCATCAACACGGAAAATAAATTATCAATAATCCATTTTAATAGCAGAAGTCTGTATGCCAACTTCAACAATATAAAGGAATATCTAAATGAGTTGACAAATCCATTTGGAATTATTGCCATTTCTGAAACATGGATCAATGCGGAGAAAGGAATGGACTTTGGACTGGAGGGATATGAAGTGAATTTTGTAAATAGAAGGAACAAGAGTGGAGGGGGAGTAGCTGTGTATGTGGATAAAAACCTAAACTACAAGGTGGTAGAAAGTATGACAACTGTAATTGATAATTTACTAGAATGTATAACAATTGAAATTTATAAGGAAAAAGAAAAAAATGTAATAATTAGCTGTATATATAGAACACCTGGCTCTAGTATTCAAGTATTTAATGACTTCATAGAGGAAATATTCTCTAAAACAAATCAAAAAGTTATGTTTATCTGTGGTGATTTTAATATTGACCTGTTGAATCCAAAAAAGCATAAAATGACCGACGAATTCCTAAACACTATGTACAGTTTGAGTTTACATCCTAAAATAACCAGGCCTAGCAGAATTACACCACATTGTGCCACCTTACTTGACAATATTTTCACTAACAATATGGAAAACAACATTGTGAGCGGAATATTAATTAATGACATCAGTGATCACCTACCAGTTTTTGCAGTTTATGACACTAATTATAAGAAAAATCAGCATGAAGAACAACTGAGATACAGACGTGTAAGGACGGAAGAAACTATGACTGCATTTAAGAACGATCTATTAAATCAGGACTGGGACAAGGTGTACAAAGAAGCTGATATTGATATTGCATATGGCATATTTTTAAGAATATTCATGGAGTTGTACGATAAAAACTGTCCAACAATAAAATACAACAGAAAGCACAAATATTCAGATAGACCATGGCTCACTAAGGGTTTACAAAATGCATGTAAAAAGAAAAATACACTCTATAGGGAATACCTAAAACAAAGAACAAAAGATGCTGAGAATAAATATAAAAAATACAAAAATAAGTTGACCAATATTATACGTGTATGTAGAAAGGAGTATTATAGTAAAATATTGAACAACAATAAACATAATATGAAAGGAATATGGGATGTTTTAAACGGTATCATTAAAAATAATTCTGGACAACAAAGTTATCCACAATACTTTATCGATAATGGCAATATTATGGAAAACACTGCTGATAAGGTCAACAGCTTTAATCATTATTTTGTAAATATTGGACCAAAACTGGCAGAACAAATTCCTGAGTCACTGCCATCAGTAGAATGTAGTGAAAACCTGATTGATAGGAACCCTAACTCAATGTTCCTCACATCAGTGGAGGAAAAAGAAATAATTGACATTGTACACATGTGTAAATATAAAACATCTACTGATTGTAATGATATTGACATGAAAATCGTCAAGAAGGTCATTGAAGGAATTGTAGGACCTCTAACATATATTTGCAACTTATCATTTCAGACGGGAAAAGTGCCAAACAAAATGAAAATAGCTAAAGTTGTGCCGCTGTATAAAACCGGGGATAGACGCCACTTCACAAATTACAGGCCTGTTTCTTTACTACCACAATTCTCCAAAATCCTAGAAAACCTGTTTAATAAACGATTAGACAAATTCTTAGATAAATATAAATTACTCTCTGACAGTCAATATGGATTCAGATCAAAAAGATCAACATCTCTGGCATTAATCGAATCAATTGAGGAGATTACGAATGCTATAGATCAGAAACAGTATGCAGCTGGAGTATTTCTGGATCTCAAGAAAGCATTCGACACAATCAATCATGACATATTAATTAATAAACTGGAACGGTATGGGATTAGGGGGGTTGTACTGCAATGGGTGAAAAATTATTTAAGTGACCGGAAACAATTTGTGAAGCTGGGTGTCCATTCCTCATCATGCTTGGACATTGCTTGTGGTGTTCCACAAGGCTCTGTACTGGGTCCAAAATTATTTATTATTTATATAAATGATATTTGTAAGGCATCTGATATATTAAAATTAGTATTATTTGCAGATGACACAAATATTTTTTGTTCTGGGGGGAATCTAAAGGAGCTGCTGGATACAATTACTTCAGAAATGTGCAAAATTAAAAAATGGTTTAACAGGAACAAACTATCGCTAAATCTAAGTAAAACTAAAATTATCTTATTTGGGAATTCCCTTAGAAATGCACAAGTGCAGATTCATGTAGATGGTGTGGAAATTGAAAGAGTACTTGAACATAAGTTTCTTGGTGTGATTATAGATGATAAATTAAACTGGAAGTCTCATATAAATCATATACATAACAAAATTTCAAGAAGTGTCTCAATCTTGAGTAAAGTAAAACACATTCTGGACCACAAATCACTCCACATTCTCTATTGTTCCCTGATTGCACCGTATTTGAATTACTGTGCAGAGGTTTGGGGCAATACTTACAAATGTTCGCTATCATCAATCTTTATATTACAAAAAAGGGCCATAAGGATAATCCATAAAACTGGTTACAGAGATCATACAAATTCACTATTCTTAAAATCAAAAATTCTAAAATTCACAGATCTGGTTCATTTTCTCACAGCACAAATTATATATAAAGCAATAAATAACCTGCTTCCTGACAATATTCTAAAAATGTTTTCTAAAAGGGAACGGGGATACAATTTGAGGGGGGAATTAAATTTAAAACATCCTCGTATCCGTACAACATTAAAAAGTTTTTGCATCTCTGTGTGTGGAGTGAAGCTGTGGAACAGACTAAGTAAAGATATGAAGCAATGTCCAGGCATGGCGCAGTTTAAAAAGCGGTTTAAGGATATGGTTTTTACAGGGTACAGGGAAAAGGTAGAGATTTGATAGGGTGTTCTTGTCTAATATTTAAATGTGTGTGCGCATGCACGGGTTTGTTGGTATGGCTATATATATATATATATATATAATTGTAGGTTGTGTATCCTTGAGGTGTTAATGGGGTTATTGAAAATGTGTATATGTGCGTATGTGTGTATATACGTATGTATGGATAGATAGAAACATATATGTGTATATATTAAAAAAAAAAAAAAATTACACATAACATATAATGTAATTGCAAGGAGGTATTTCTGTAGTCTATTGATACTAGATAGTGGAAAAGGGGTGGGATTAAATAAGCTTATGCTTCTTCCTGCTCCTTTTTGAACATGGACGTTATTTGGAGTTGTGGTTGCTCGTTTTCCTTTTGTTTGCTTTGTTCATTTGTCTCTTTTAATTCTATTTTTTTTTTATACTTTTTCAACATGTTCAAAATAAAGATTCAATCAATCAATCAATCAATCTGCACATCCATCTTGAAAATACCCCATTTCACCACATCCCAAGCGAACCAGTTTGAGATGATTAAAGGTTTGAGATTTGGCACCACCTTCTCCTGTTAGCAACTTCCACTCCAGCAAGATATTTTCATACATAGAATACCTGAGTGTTATGCAAGCTAAAGTCCCTTGGTAATTCCGTCACCATGTGTCTCCTTTCCTGTAAGATAGCCATAATTTCAAAATACTCGTTATGCTATATTTTAAGTACTGGGTAAGTAAATTTAATTACTGGTTAATTCTATGGTGATTTCAGGAAAAACAACCATAACGTCTCCATCTCTTGCCAGTAAAGAGAAGCCAACAACAGATGTGTGAAAGCTCAATTTTAACTTTTTTTCTTTTTATTTAAAAAAGGATATTTAAAGCTTGCATGCTGTCATAAACACTTGAACAACTTTGATGCATACACTGTAAACCCGAATAAGTTACCAGAACTCAAAAAAATTGAGGCAATCGATTGCCTCAATTTTTTTGAGTTGATCAACTCAAAAGCCAAATTTTTCCAGAACATAAAAGTTTGGATTACATGGTACTTGTATCTTTTGAGAACGGTCAACTCAAATATTTGCAGTTAATATGACTTAAAGTTTCAAGTTTACAAATTCAAAGAAATAAGTTCACAGAACTTATAAAAAATAAGTACACAACTACAACATTTTTATGTTAACAAAACTCAAATGTTTATTAGTTTGTGTTGTCATTATTTTAAGTACACGTTAGTCAAATATGTTGACTACTTGATACTTAAAAACATGTGACCCAAAACTTAAAATTTTTGAGGCAATTGATTGCCTCAATTACACTGAGTATCGGTAACTTAATATGCAAAAGTCATAAACATCTGCCATTGAACAGTATCTTGCCTGCTCCCTTTTAGCACTATGTTGAAATTAAATACATTAAAAAAAAAAAAAATTAAATTAATTAAAAATAATTAACAAAAACATTTATAAATTAAAATAAGTAGACCAAAAATTGTTTAGTCAGGAAAACTGTCAGAGTAATGAAAAATAATGCCAAATAATAATTAATAATATCAAAATGTGCTTTTGGCTCTCTGGCTAATATCTGAATAAGACAACAAGGCAGCAATTTGAGTGAATTACAATGCTATTTGTTTTACATTAACCAGTATCAAACAGTGAAATTTAGGTCATCTTGCGCAGCCCACAATGTTTTGGAAATAGTATTACGAAAAACATTAAAACATACAAAACATTAGTGTTGCTTTGCATTATGTTAATGAGAACAAAGGCACGTTGTATAGTTTGGACCTATTGGCTGAACACCTGTAGAGTAATCTAATAATGTTTTGAGGCATTATTTAGATGAAAGGAGAGAACTTTGAACTAGCCTTTTATAATGCTTCACCCTGCATCCTTCTTTCAGATGAGTTCCTACATAACCAAGTCATTCTTGAGGGTCTGTAACCTGGGTGACAGTTTACCACTTTCTAGACCAAATAAAATCTTTTGAGTAAATTCTAAAGTGTTGGTCAGGGCTTTGGGGTAGCTGAGGTGAAGTGCATAGATCAGTCCAAACATTACTAGGAAGGCTTCACCAAATCTGGGGAGACTGAACACGGCATCACTTACAATGATGACAGAGATTTTCACAGGTTGGTAGTGAACTGGACTTGTTGTGTCATGGTCACTGATGACAGTGAAGAGGGCCACTTCAACACCATCAAGCTCCAACTCATCAGATTCGTCCTGAATTAATGAAAAAGAGATACTAATCACAATCTAACCCAAGAAATACAACAGACGACATATAATTTCTCATTTTACCAACTCCCACTGAGATCCAATACCTCTTTTACAAGGGAGACCTGAGTCTCACTGTAAGAGGTGAAAAACAGAAGATCCATGTTCTGCACACATAAATCAGCTAATTCACCAGAGAATCAAGTGGTGTGAGATAGACTGAAACTAAGCTAAAGGAAATACACAGGAGTAGACTAAACAAAGGTAAGTCCAAACAGTGCATCAAAATACATGTTTGTACTTTGATGCACTGTTTATATACACAGTAGTATCTGTTAGATACTTAAGGACACTCACAGTGCAGGTTCTGAAAAATCCAGAGACATCCTCATGCAGATAGACAGGAAGGGCAGGGAGAACGGTAGTGCACTTGGTGTGGATATCATGGATTTCCTATTTCCAGATAAAAACAGAATTTTATATACTGGTGAGTTTACTGAACAACAACAAAAACAACAGTCAAATCAGAACATATGTCCACAAATAACCTGTTCACATCTTTAATACAGTCAGACAAATAGCAAACACAAAGTGGAGTAATAGCAAAATTCAAAAAGCTCATTTAAATCATTGAACCTGTCCAATGTTCCACTGGTTCAACCTATGAAATGTGTAACAATCTATTATTACCTGTTCATTGTGAATTCTTAGAATTTCAACCAGGGCATCTGCTGTCTTCCCAGTTTTTGATGCCCTGGCTGAATAAGGTCATCAGTCGAGGAAGATGGCGGTCAAGTTCAGCGTAGAATGTATTGGGCAGGTTCTGATTTGTAATCCGCTGAAACTCTGCATACAACTACAGCAGAAGGACAATACAGTTCAATTTGAAGAATCTCGCACATCTTTATAAAGCAGCAAAAAGCTGCCACATGAGTAAGAATTACAATTTTCATTTTAAACAGAGCTGATCCATATTACCTCAGACTCCATTTTTAGAGCAGGCCAGAGGTCCAAGAGCTCCTTCACAACCCTAACCCTGCACATATAGTTTAAAATATAGCGTTTCTAACAAGAAAACTGCTTGAAAGCACTCTCACTGCAGACAGGCATCTCCGTTGTGTAACTGCAGGGACAACGGGCTTGTTTGGACCCAACTATTCTGAGTCATGAGAGGGAGTTTAAATATTTAGAGAGATTAAAATACTTTGTTTCATACTAGGCGACCGGGCGCCACCTCTAGAGCAAGTAGTATCTAACTTTTTAAACAGCCTGCGACCCTCATTACAACAACTTAATGCTAGCTCTGCAAGCGCAAAGTTTCCTTCGGGGAGAGCAGCAAAGCACATAAAAAACACGGACCGACATTTCTGCTATTCTTTTCGACACGCACCCAAAATACAACTAAATATTCGTATTTTAACAATAAACTAATATCAACATTGAAAACTTACTGTAAGTCCAGTGATGCTAGTTGCTGCCGTTAGGTCCAACTTTCTCCAGTCGTCCGTGTTGCCTCTTTGGTGCTGTTCCCGCCCATATACCTTTACTTCTTCTGTGTTTCGTATTAATGCTCATTAGCGCCGCCTTCCGCTTCGGAGGGTGAATCAGAGATTAACTCGGAATAAAAATTGATTCCTGCAGCTGCTCAACACTTACGGAAAAAATTAAAAATATATATGTAGGACACAGTGATAAAACAATGAATATTAAAATAAATACATTTTGTCTTCCACTAATGCATTTAAGACAATTTGATTTTACTTATTTGGTGAAACACTTTGAGATTTTATTGTATTTTAGCATGTGCTACATAAATTAAGTTTATTATTAAATCCTACCTACTTGAAACAACAAAAATAACAGGACTTTACCATTCTTATATGTCCTAACTTAACTGTGTTACGTTGTGCTTAAGTTATTATTTTAAGTGATGCTTACTTAATATAGAAATAGTTAAATTCAATCAAATATTATTAGTTTCATTTACTCAAAAAGAAGAACATGTTATACGAACTTGACATATTTAAGTTAACAGAACTTTTTAAAGACTTTCAGTATACACTACTTAATCTGTTTAATTACTTTGAACATTCGGGTTTACAGTGTACAGTGTGACTATTTATCCTGAATGATCATCACATCTTAAAGATCTCATCGTCGAAGTAGATTAAATAAAAGTTTGTTTTTTTATTGATTATGAATTCTGTTGCTGGAGTCTGAATTTGGTCCTTTTTGTTCCATGATTTCTAACATTTTAAAATATTTTTCATACTTAAATGTTTCAGATCATCAGTATTGAATAACAGACAAACATAATCTGCGGATTTAAAAAATGTAAATAAATAATGATTTAATGTTTTAAAGGAATTTATTAAAGTGGACCTTAAACACTACATATATTATTCATGAAATAAATCTAAAACAACTGCTGTAGATTTAAGACTGTCTGCGACTTGGTTTAAGCCATACGTGTTTACATTTTTTAGAACGTTAGAAGGTGTTGAGCACCATCTCGTGCCTGTAGAGAACATAACTTCACTGGGTTGGTTGATTGCTGCTAAGAGTTTGTTGCTTAGAGTAGTTTGTTAGTTAACTAGTGACAGAATTGATCATTTAGTGTAAACAAGGAAACTAAAACCAAAAAGCAGTGTAAGGGGTTGCTTTTGTACTGCCCCCTGCTGCAGCGGTTTTTATTTTTAAAAAGGCAAAGATACACTGCCCACTTTCATTCTGTCTCTTTAGCAGTAAGTGGTTTGTATGTTGTGTGTTAGTGTTGGGATTTCATTGTGCTTTGGTAAAAAAAGATATATTTTGTGATGTGATGCACATGTAGTAACCTGTTATTTTATGTATTGGTTGGATGTGCTGGCACAAGATGGCCCTCAACTGTTATAAATGCTTCAACTTAAACACTTATTTCTTAAATCCAGCTTCACAGACAGTGTTTACCTTTATGTTCTTTTAGAGTAGGGCTCCATGCTGTAATTAGTAGTAGAGATTTAAAATATTCTAGTGTTTTGTGTAGATCTAATATTTGGCAGTAGTCTATTCCGGAGTCTGGGACCTGCAACAGAGAGATGTAGCAGGTCCTTTCACAGCGAGATTTAGGTTTCGACCTTGGAATAAATAACATTAGTTTGCATTGTTTGCATGCATTGATAGAAGCTCAGATAGGTAAGAAGGGGCTCGTCTTACCTATCTGTTTAAAAACAAAACGTAAAATGTTAATTTGGTTCCTGTAACTAATAGGAAGCCAGTGTAAAGAGGCCAACACTGGGTTATATGCTCCCTCCATTTTGTACTAGTCAACAGACAAGCAGTTGCATTTTTGGACCAACTGGAGACGGTAAATAGAGGACTGGTCAAAACCAAAGTATGCTGTAGACTCGCCCACTGATATATTCACATTTATAAGGCTGTTCTTGGTTTGCTTGCATGTAATTTATAGACTTCGTCAAAAAAGGTATTGTGTTAGATCCCAAGAGTTCTGTCTCAGAGGTTTGTGCTGAATTTAGAAAAAGACCATTCAAATTTGCAGCTCCTTCCTCTTGTGATCAGCTGCAGAGTAAACAAAAATGTATCGAACTTAATAAATCTAAGGCAATTTTAAATGTCTTGAATGCAGTTAATTCAGGCTGCTAATGTTTTGCCTGAATATTATTATTTGTTTCAATTAGTTTTAAGAAGGTATTCATTCTTTATTGACACTGAAGTTTAAAAATGTTGGTTGCTTCTTTGCTTTGTTTGGTTTGTTTTTTTACTTTCTGCCTGTACTTAACTGGTGTATGGATTTGTGTGTCTGTTTTATTCATTTATGAAACTTATAAACAATGGCTGTGCGTGTTTAGTTTAGGTTGCATGTAGCTACTAATACTAGTCATAGTTTGGTGTCCCCAACAGAAACCAGTCCTAAGAATAATCAATTGAATTTGTGCCTTTGACTGACCATTTTTTGTGCAATTGTGTGTCATGTTCAGCAAAACCAGAAAATTATGCTCATGTAGTCACACTAATGAGAAACTTCCAGAGCAGAAAAACCTGTAGATAGCCGAGAAAAATGCATGAAGATCGATCCATATTTTCTGCTCATTCACACACACACAGACGCGCACACACACGCGCACACACACAACCTGAACATAATAGCTGAAAGTTGGACTTGACAGAAATCAACATCACTCCTCCGGCCGTCTGTCTCCCAATCAATATTACCCCTCCTTTTCCCTCCTCTTATTATCAGTACTAATCTATATCTCTTTGTCTCGCTTTCTTTAGAGTCCTATCTCCTTCACTCCCTGTCTTTTCTCTAAATTACATTGAGGACAGTACACTGTTATGGAGGTAACAAATTTAAAATGACCTACATCGGAATTAGAGAGAAAGCAGGCCATCACACCCGAAGGGCAGTCGCTGACAGAAAAGTGGAAGAATGAAAAGAAAAGATGGAAAAAGAAAGCAGAGGAGCGTTGATTGGAAGTTGATTGTGGAGATTTCACTTCTCCTGTTTTTTTGTTTTTCGCTTTTCTCTTTTGGACAAAAGGCAACAAGAAAATGAGGAGGAGATGAAAAGCACAAATGCCTGAGAGTCCTCATGGGCTTCTCTGCATCCACACAAAAAACAAAATGACAGCGATAATAAAAGTGATCACTAAAGCTTGTCTTGGGCATGAGCCACAGGCGTGGAAACAGCGCCAGTATTCTCAGTGAGCTGTGGTCTTTTGTGGGGCCATGTGTCACGGTCAGAAGCTTCCCATCCTGAAATGTACTCCCACAATAAAGGCAGAGTGGAGAGTGTTAGGCTTTTCATTTGGCAGGGCCATTATCAGAAAGGCCTGAAAGGACTGGAAATGACCCAGGTTTGCTCAGGCTGGGACACCCTGCGCCTCTTCGGCTTCTTTTATTTTTTTTTTTCATTTTCTGTTGATTCTTTCATCACTGACCCCAAAACCTCATTATCGCCTGCAGCTTCAGGCAGTGCACATCCAAAGTGAACTGTCAGGGCTGCTGCATAAAAATGACTTCATTACTAGCTATTCCAGAATGTACTCATATGAAAATCTTGTAATGTTTTTTTTCTCTGTTATCATTAATAAAACTCAGGAACACACCCAAGTTAATGAAATAATCAGTTTAAATAATATGTATTGTGTGCATTTTTTTAAAATACATTTTTTAGTTTTATAGCTGGACTTTGTCCCACATTTGTTGCACTTTGTTTTGACACAGTCACATACACACCTGCCACCCCACAATACTCATAAGAAGAAATAAAAACTGCAATTTGCTTGATTTTTCCCATATTGTGCATCTTTACATTATGCAGTCACTTTTCTTTTGCAGTACACACATTAGGACTTTAGCATGTCTGATACCAAGACCTGAGACAAGACATGAATAGATCCATGGTATTGTATCAAACTTTCCATATTTTTAGTAAAAAAAAAAAAATATATATATATATATATATATTTTTTTTTTCCTATTAATCACCCCTTTAAAACCCCTTTTTTCTAATATTTTCTTCTGTTTAACATGTTTCTCATGTATGACTGTGTTTGGAAACTGCAGTATTCATTTAACCTTAGTAATTCCACAAAGTGCTTCTCATTGTCTGTCTTGTCCATCCATCGTATGTCTATGGCAACAGCACTGCCAATGATGGGATAAAAGGATGAATCAGTGATTTGTCTTGTGCATACTGACCTGTTATTAGTTTGACCTGTAATCAAACTAATAACACTGTAATTTGTAGCAATCCCCTTTACCACCTGAGCTGTAGCTTTTTAAATATTTACATATTATTATAAAAGTGACTGACACGTTTTTATTTATAGTGGATTGCTCTCATTGGCATGTTCTTATTGCCATGGTTTAAGTATTTTCCAGCACTTACCGATGGTCATTAACACGGGTAAATGACTGAAATTATATGACTGTGGATACAAGTGGTTGAATTGAGCAGCAACTGTGCTCAGACTTGGAGAAGGGATGAGGAACTCAGACATGTGGTGGGAAGCTTTTAAGTCAAGACATGAGGTGGTTCGGCTCTTCCTGGGCGCCTCTACTTCAATGTTTTTAGGATGGGCTCATTTCTAAACTCTGGGAAGAAACCCTCAGAATGGACCGGAGAGATTTTAGTATATCCAGCCTGAAAACACCTTGGGACTGGGACTCTGCAGATGTCCCAGTCTTTCTGTCTCCTGTAAACTCAAACATACAGATGTAACGGTACCAAACCTTGACCCAGTGATTTTGCAAACTCCATTTTCTCAATCATATGACTTGACCCAGTGATGACACAAGATTGAACATGATTGAGCATGATTGCACAAACTCATTGCTATTGATGTTATTTCAGTTTCTGGCCTACTGGCTTATATACAATTAAGATCAAAGACTTGACTGAACACATACACTATTGTCAGAAGTCGAAGTCTCTTGTCATTGCCTCCTCAAAGTTTCTTAAGTCAGTCTCACTTGTCCCATCAGCTGTTGAGCAACTCACATTTTGTCATCAGTAAAACATGGCACATTGCACAATGTTTGAATGTAGACATGAAGCCTGATCTGCTGTTTTAATAACTGATTTATTGCTATTTTCCTGTCTGTGTTTTTTTTCTACCCTACTTTCAAGTGTTTAATGATCACCTCATGTTTCCTGAGTCAGTTGTTAAATGGCTCTTTGTGGGTAGTGTTGGGACATCTACTTTAATTATTCTAACTAATCTTTAGAGAAATATCCCATAGATTTATATTCAGGATTGCAACATCTCTCATATCTTTATCACTAATTGTTTCAATTGTTGTTGAGTTTCAGACCAAAGAGCATGTTTCCCTAACCTCATCCAGACTCCGCTGCTCTGAAAAAAAAAAAACACCATAGTAGCATAGTATGGATTTTACAGTTCACATCTAGTTATCGAGTTCAATTTTTTTAAACTCTTGGCAAGGTTGTCCACATCTAATTGTCGTTCCTTCATCCACCTCTGTATTTTCTTTTCAGGTCTTGATCCATCTCAGCGTCAGGCAGTGGAAAAGTTGATCTCAGCGTCTCCGTGTCAGTTCGACCACGCTGCCCTGTTCACCATTTTACAGAAACACACACTCCAGCATCGAATGAACGACTCCTTCTCCTGCCTGGTATGTGAACAAGAACCTTTTCATCATTCGTCTTCATTGACTATCCACAATACTGCTCATTCATCACACAAACTTTCTTCTATCATCTATACCAAAATACGTAAGCTGCTTAAAATCCTCATGAAACAGAGCAGTTAAAGAAGAACCTGCAGTGAGCTTGTAATGGTATTGCTAAAACAAGTTGTTTAATTAAAGTTTATGAATCACCAAAAAAATAACCAACAAGTACTTTAATACGTAGATAATATTTGTGTACATACAGTACATTTTACCTTCAGGGTTCTCAGTCTATAATGATGGCTTGACTGTGCAACCAAAACAATAAGAGGATTGTTTTTGGTTTCTGGTACTGCCAGTAAATTTGCCGGGTAGCAGAAAAAAGTGGACGCTACAAAACAGAAAGGTTCCCACTAATGAAGTGTGAGAATAATAGAAAGACAAAAGTAAAACAACACACTGATGCAAAGAGCTCTAAATGTTGTTGATGTTTTTAAAAAGGCATTCAGTTGGAATCATTTCTAAAAAAAAAAACAACAACAACTAGTAAGTAACATCAAATACTTATTAGACTAAAACGAATGGATGGTAAAATGCATGGTGTTCACAATAAATTATTAATTACTGCCATACATTCTTTATAGAAATATCTACACACACTCTGATCACAACCAGACTTTCAACTATTGGATAAATTGATGACTTTTAAATAAAATTCAACTTCTTTTGTACATCACGTAGATGTATAGCTACTGTGACTTTCTAAAATATATTTTAAAAAAGCACACCTGTCCACCTGTTTTTTTTTAAATTACATCAGAATATTTTCATGAGCTAATACTGTCTATACTGTGGCAGGCTGTCCAGAGTGTACAGCGCCTTATGGATGAGCAGAAGAAATGAATAGTTGGATGGATTAATGTGTGTGTGGAAAAATTACAGCATATATAAACATTTTCTGCATCTAGTAACATTTTTTGTCTGTTTTTATAGCTAGGATACAGTTAGATATTTAATATAGTTATAATTTATAGCTTTATGTCTGTACATGTAGTATATGTGTAAATAATCAAATCAGTCTATTCATTAACCGACCAAAGATTATTCAACAACTGCTTTTAATGTTGTTTAATGCTTTCTCAACAGCTCAGTTACTTCTTAAAACAGAATAATTGCTACGATGCCTTCCAGTCAGGTTTTAGACAGAACCACAGCACTGAAACCGCTCTGACCAAAGTGTTTAATGACATATGTCTGAATACAGACAGTGGAAAAATGTCAGTCCTAGTTTTACTGGATCTCTGTGCAGCATTTGATACAGTTGACCACAACATATTACTCAAACGACTGGAGAACTGGGCAGGTCTTTCAGGAACTGTACTAAACTGGTTCAAAACATACGTAGAAAACAGGAAATACTTTGTATCAATAGGTAACTTCACATCTGAGCAGACAAGTATCACATGTGGAGTTCCCCAAGGTTCCATCTTGGGACCCCTTCTGTTTAACATCTACATGCTCCCACTGGCACAGATTATAAACAACAACAAAATAAACTATCACAGCTATGCAGATGACACACACATATATATCACAATGTCACCAGGAGACCGAGGCCCTGTACAGGCTCTTGGTAAATGCATTGAGGAAATCAATGACTGGTTGTGCCACAATTTTCTCCAGCTAAACAAAAACAAAACTGAGGTAATAGTCTTTGGCGCCAAAGAAAAACGATTACAGGTCACCAGAGAACTTCAATCTATACATCTAAAAACCACAAACCAGGCGAGAAATTTGGGTGTAGTGATGGATGCAGACCTAAACTTAGAAAAACACATTAAGACAATAACAAAGTCAGCTTACTATCACCTCAAGAATATTTCAAGGATAAAAGATCTGATGTCTCAACAGGACCTGGAAAAACTAGTCCATGCATTCATCTTTAGTAGGCTTGATTACTGTAACAGCATCTTTACAGGTCTACCTAAAAAATCAGTCAGACAACTACAGCTCATTCAGAACTCTGCTGCTCGAGTCCTCACTAAGACCAAAAAAGTGGACCACATCAGTCCAGCTCTGAGGTCCTTACACTGGCTGCCTGTCCGTCAGAGGATAGACTTTAAAGTTCTGATGCTGGCCTATAAAGCTCTGAATGGTTTAGGACCAAAATACATCAATGACCTCCTGACCCAGTATGAACCATCCAGATCCCTCAGGTCATCTGGATCCGGTCTTTTATCAGTTCCCAGAGTCAGAACCAGACACGGAGAAGCTGCATTCAGCTTTTATGCTCCTTATATCTGGAACAAACTCCCAGAAAGCCTCAGATCAGCTGAAACACTCAGTTTATTTAAATCCAGGTTGAAGACTCACCTGTTCTCAGCTGCATTTGAATAAAGCACCAAATCCACACTTTAAGCTTAAATTTCAAAACTTACATTTAACTACTGATTTTATCTACTGTTCTGATTTTATCTGTTTTGATTTTATATACTGTTGTTTGTTTGTTTGTTTGTTAATTAGTTAGTTAGTTTATTTGCTTGTTTTAATCAATTTTGATTGATTGATTGATTGAATCTTTATTTTGAACATGTTGAAAAAGTATAAAAAAAAAAATAGAATTAAAAGAGACAAATGAACAAAGCAAACAAAAGGAAAACGAGCAACCACAACTCCAAATAACGTCCATGTTCAAAAAGGAGCAGGAAGAAGCATAAGCTTATTTAATCCCACCCCTTTTCCACTATCTAGTATCAATAGACTACAGAAATACCTCCTTGTAATTACATTATATGTTATGTGTAATTTTTTTTTTTTTTTTTTTTTTTTAATATATACACATATATGTTTCTATCTATCCATACCTACGTATATACACACATACGCACATATACACATTTTCAATAACCCCATTAACACCTGAAGGATACACAACCTACAATTTTATATATATTTAATATATATATATATATATATATATATATATATATATATATATATATATATATATATATATATATATATACACATACATATACACATATATATATATATATACATACATACATATACACATATATATATATACATATATACCCATACCAACAAACCCGTGCATGCGCACACACATTTAAATATTAGACAAGAACACCCTATCAAATCTCTACCTTTTCCCTGTACCCTGTAAAAACCATATCCTTAAACCGCTTTTTAAACTGCGCCATGCTTGGACATTGCTTCATATCTTTACTTAGTCTGTTCCACAGCTTCACTCCACACACAGAGATGCAAAAACTTTTTAATGTTGTACGGATACGAGGATGTTTTAAATTTAATTCCCCCCTCAAATTGTATCCCCGTTCCCTTTTAGAAAACATTTTTAGAATATTGTCAGGAAGCAGGTTATTTATTGCTTTATATATAATTTGTGCTGTGAGAAAATGAACCAGATCTGTGAATTTTAGAATTTTTGATTTTAAGAATAGTGGATTTGTATGATCTCTGTAACCAGTTTTATGGATTATCCTTATGGCCCTTTTTTGTAATATAAAGATTGATGATAGCGAACATTTGTAAGTATTGCCCCAAACCTCTGCACAGTAATTCAAATACGGTGCAATCAGGGAACAATAGAGAATGTGGAGTGATTTGTGGTCCAGAATGTGTTTTACTTTACTCAAGATTGAGACACTTCTTGAAATTTTGTTATGTATATGATTTATATGAGACTTCCAGTTTAATTTATCATCTATAATCACACCAAGAAACTTATGTTCAAGTACTCTTTCAATTTCCACACCATCTACATGAATCTGCACTTGTGCATTTCTAAGGGAATTCCCAAATAAGATAATTTTAGTTTTACTTAGATTTAGCGATAGTTTGTTCCTGTTAAACCATTTTTTAATTTTGCACATTTCTGAAGTAATTGTATCCAGCAGCTCCTTTAGATTCCCCCCAGAACAAAAAATATTTGTGTCATCTGCAAATAATACTAATTTTAATATATCAGATGCCTTACAAATATCATTTATATAAATAATAAATAATTTTGGACCCAGTACAGAGCCTTGTGGAACACCACAAGCAATGTCCAAGCATGATGAGGAATGGACACCCAGCTTCACAAATTGTTTCCGGTCACTTAAATAATTTTTCACCCATTGCAGTACAACCCCCCTAATCCCATACCGTTCCAGTTTATTAATTAATATGTCATGATTGATTGTGTCGAATGCTTTCTTGAGATCCAGAAATACTCCAGCTGCATACTGTTTCTGATCTATAGCATTCGTAATCTCCTCAATTGATTCGATTAATGCCAGAGATGTTGATCTTTTTGATCTGAATCCATATTGACTGTCAGAGAGTAATTTATATTTATCTAAGAATTTGTCTAATCGTTTATTAAACAGGTTTTCTAGGATTTTGGAGAATTGTGGTAGTAAAGAAACAGGCCTGTAATTTGTGAAGTGGCGTCTATCCCCGGTTTTATACAGCGGCACAACTTTAGCTATTTTCATTTTGTTTGGCACTTTTCCCGTCTGAAATGATAAGTTGCAAATATATGTTAGAGGTCCTACAATTCCTTCAATGACCTTCTTGACGATTTTCATGTCAATATCATTACAATCAGTAGATGTTTTATATTTACACATGTGTACAATGTCAATTATTTCTTTTTCCTCCACTGATGTGAGGAACATTGAGTTAGGGTTCCTATCAATCAGGTTTTCACTACATTCTACTGATGGCAGTGACTCAGGAATTTGTTCTGCCAGTTTTGGTCCAATATTTACAAAATAATGATTAAAGCTGTTGACCTTATCAGCAGTGTTTTCCATAATATTGCCATTATCGATAAAGTATTGTGGATAACTTTGTTGTCCAGAATTATTTTTAATGATACCGTTTAAAACATCCCATATTCCTTTCATATTATGTTTATTGTTGTTCAATATTTTACTATAATACTCCTTTCTACATACACGTATAATATTGGTCAACTTATTTTTGTATTTTTTATATTTATTCTCAGCATCTTTTGTTCTTTGTTTTAGGTATTCCCTATAGAGTGTATTTTTCTTTTTACATGCATTTTGTAAACCCTTAGTGAGCCATGGTCTATCTGAATATTTGTGCTTTCTGTTGTATTTTATTGTTGGACAGTTTTTATCGTACAACTCCATGAATATTCTTAAAAATATGCCATATGCAATATCAATATCAGCTTCTTTGTACACCTTGTCCCAGTCCTGATTTAATAGATCGTTCTTAAATGCAGTCATAGTTTCTTCTGTCCTTACACGCCTGTATCTCAGTTGTTCTTCATGCTGATTTTTCTTATAATTAGTGTCATAAACTGCAAAAACTGGTAGGTGATCACTGATGTCATTAATTAATATTCCGCTCACAATGTTGTTTTCCATATTGTTAGTGAAAATATTGTCAAGTAAGGTGGCACAATGTGGTGTAATTCTGCTAGGCCTGGTTATTTTAGGATGTAAACTCAAACTGTACATAGTGTTTAGGAATTCGTCGGTCATTTTATGCTTTTTTGGATTCAACAGGTCAATATTAAAATCACCACAGATAAACATAACTTTTTGATTTGTTTTAGAGAATATTTCCTCTATGAAGTCATTAAATACTTGAATACTAGAGCCAGGTGTTCTATATATACAGCTAATTATTACATTTTTTTCTTTTTCCTTATAAATTTCAATTGTTATACATTCTAGTAAATTATCAATTACAGTTGTCATACTTTCTACCACCTTGTAGTTTAGGTTTTTATCCACATACACAGCTACTCCCCCTCCACTCTTGTTCCTTCTATTTACAAAAATTTTTTAAATCATGCTTTTTATTTGTTCTTGTTTCTAATGTCTCTGTAAAGCACTTTGAATCACCTTGTTGTTGAATTGTGCTATACAAATAAACTTGCCTTGCCTTGCCTTGCCTTGCCTTTAACCGGTTAATCCCTGGATTTTTTACTCACAACATAATCCCCAAATTCACTCACCTCGCCAATTGTGAGGCCAAAATGAATAACACAGTATTTGAACAAAAGATAAAAAGATAAACTTAATATATTTTTTCTTCTCCTTAACAAAAGATAAAATAAGAATTAAAAGCTTTTTAACAATGAATCGGTACGCACTGATGTCACTGAACTTCATTTTAGCACTAGACAAGCCGTTCAGCTAATTTGTCATGCTCGGTGACCTTCAAATAATGGTGACGGGTTGCATTTTAACAACAGATGCAGCCTGGCCCCAGTCCAGGGACCTCCTAGGTGGAAATAGTCATCTTTTCAAACGTGAATAATTTGTGATGCCTTCAGTTGTGCTTAAATGTCTGCTGGTTTTGGATTAGTGCTCCAACAAAATAAGAATTTTTAAACTCGTAAATATAATTTTAATTTAGGTTCTGCTGTTTTCTATCCAAATTATTGTTGAAGCACTGCATATTTAAAAAATGAATGAAAACAAAAATAACTAAAACTTTTCAGAACAGTTTGAAGAATGAAAGAGATGTAGGAGCTCAGTGCGTGTGTGTGTGTGTTCAGCCTGGGGCGCTCTCTCACACTGATTAAGGGGATAAGCACTCTAATCAATACTTTCCAAATAGGAACATGACCCTCATGGACAACTGCTGTTCTGAGTCAATGGAGGAGGAGGAAGCAGTGAAGTGAAGCCTAAATAAGCGAGTCCATATGTGTATGTGATTTTTTTGTTGTTGTTGTTTTTTTGTTTTTTATAGTGTGTGCAGTTGTGGTTGGGAAGTATTGATCCAAATCTACAAAGTGTTGTTCATTAACAAAATATACCAATGGAAGTTTTCATTAAAGAAAAAAAGGAATCAATCTTTTAATATCTTTTTTATTAGTAAAAGTAATTCAAGTGATTTTCTTTTTCTTTTATTTTTAAAGGTTATTTATAACATTTTAAGTTCGAAATGACATCAAATCACCCAAGATAAAAGTACAAAGGACAGAGAAAAGAAAACAACAGCAACAACAACACTGGTTAGTCAGTCCATATTAAAAGTACAAGAGAAATAATGGAGTCCGAACAAAATGGTCTTCTGTGTGAAGTTAGACAGGGCAACAGAAAGTTCAGAGTCTAAAAGATGTGGGGAACAAGTCCAAGAAGGAGTTAGGGTCCGGCAGAGGTGTAGTTTCACATAAACATAAAGTGCAGGTGAATGGGTTAAACATTGTTGATTCTCTGTTAATATGATTGAGAAAAGAGTTCCAGATTTTAAAAAATTTAAAGTGAGTGTTAGCAAGACCATAACGAACCTCTACAATATACAGAAATGCAATCATCTCACATAGCCAAACCCTAAGGGCTAGCACTGCAAGTATACCCTCTGGCTTTAATTTTAAGTCATAAATCCAGCTATATATATTAAATATCTCTTCCCAGAAACACCTAAGTGTAGGGCAAGACCAGAAAAGGTGGCCAAGAGTTCCTTCCATTGCTTTGCATTTATCACACAATGAGGAAATAAATGTATGTAGGTGCTGTAAGTTTAAAAAGTGCAGTAAACTGGCTGACTAGGTGTTTGTAGAAGTTTTAATCAAATAATCATAAAAGTCATTATGAGCAGGAGGCTGATCCAGATGGGAGAAAGAGTGTTTAACCAAACATTCAAGTGATTTTCAAACAAGGGAATGATCACCGGGAACCAAATTGCCTGCTCTATGTGCAGTATTTTTTTGTTGAGGAAAATAAGCTCTCAGTTATTGGAGCTTAATATTTTATTCACATAAATATGTGAATGTGCTTGGAGAATATGATAGCCTGTGCAAAGAGACACGATAACTTCATATTATTTATGACAACTTCCTTCTATCCTTTAAAATTCACAGAATTATCATTGAATGAAGATACCCTAAACTTTAAAACTGGTCAAGTCAATCCCTTGATGTCTTCAGCTCATACACATTTCAAAGTATGAAAACGCATTCACACTTGAAATTAGGCCAGAAATGAGTAATACTGATGAAAAGTGCAGTTGAGTAATACTTCCTAGTTTGAAAGTTTCAGACCTCAAAAGACTGCATCACAATTTCTTGTAAAATTCCACTGTAAAATTGCTTTTAAATAGCCTTTTAAAACCTGCTCCCATATCTACTCTTGCAAAATATACATATAAATGTTTAAGATAAGATAAGTCCTTTGAGTTAATGACTGGCGTTGGGACGTGGTGGTGGTCCAGGGTGTTGTCATTGCGGGCCCTGGATCCTATTTTTTTTTGCAGTGAGGTCTGTGGAATAGGGGTCCTTACTGAGTCAGTTGTTAGCATGGTTCTCTCCTTCTGAGGGTACTCCTTTACCTCCCGGTCATATGTATCCCAACCCTCCCCGCTACTCCCTTAAACAACACACCACTCCCAGACATAGGGTCTGCATGGACCACAGTGGTTTGGGCCATTTATATGAATTTGCTTGATGTGCTGTGCGATGACCTGCCCCTGGTTTTTAATTACATTGTAGTCAATGACCAACAGTCAGGTGCTCATGTCACATCTATTCCATCAGTTTTAATAGCACTCTAGTTTACACAAAGTTATACCCATCTTTTTCACTTTGTACACATACAGTGGTACGAAAAAGTGTTCGTCCCTTCCACAGTTCCAAGACAAAAACCATTGCTAAGCAAAAGGAACATAAAGGTTCGCCTCCGTTCCTCCAGAAAGCAGCTTGATGATCCCAAAGACCTTTGGGAAAATACTCTGTGGACTGACGAGACAAAAGTTTAACTTTGGAATGTGTGTCCCCAATTACATCTGGCATAAAACTAACACAGCATTTTAAAAAAAGGAACATTATACCGACAGTAACATATGGTGGTGGTAGTATGAGGCTGGTCTGGGGCTGTTTTGCTCAGGACCTAGAAGACTTGCTGTGGTAAATGGAACCATGAATTCTTCTGTCTACAAAAACATCCTGAAGGAGAATGTCCGGCTGGCTGTTTGTGACCTCAAGCTGAAGTGCAGGAGCAGGACAATGATCCAAAATGCACCAGCAGGTCCTCCTCCAAATGGTTTAAGAAAAATGTTGGAGTGGCCTAGGCAAAGTCCTGACCTGAATATGATTGAGATGCTGTGGCATGACCTTACAAAGGTGGTTCATGCTTGAAAACCCTCCAATGTAGCTGAATTACTGTCACAGGCTGGGTCTCCGACCCAGCACTCTGAGTTCTCTTTGTATTTTTCTCATTTTTTGATATGTTATTAGTTTTTGTGTTATTTCCTATTTTGCCTTTAGTTTGGGCAGTTATTGGTTATTGTTCCTGGGCTTTTTATGTTTGGGGTTTTGTATTCATTCATCACGTATTAGGTCTGTCTTATTGTGTTGTCATGTTT
Source organism: Diplotaxodon limnothrissa (assembly GCF_057381915.1). Classification (NCBI taxonomy): domain Eukaryota; kingdom Metazoa; phylum Chordata; class Actinopteri; order Cichliformes; family Cichlidae; genus Diplotaxodon; species Diplotaxodon limnothrissa. Next base: position 28,568,636 of record NC_140602.1, on the reverse strand, counting down.
AGTTTTCAGTGTTTCCTGTTTTATTCTGACAGTGTCGTGTGTTCTTTGGTCATTGTATTTAGTTTCACTCTCTCTTATGTTTGTCAGCTGTTCCCCCATGTCTCGCCATTTCCCCTGATCACCTCATGTCTGTATTTAAGCCTTTTGTTTTCTGCTTGCCTTTATCGGTTCGTCTGTTTATTTGACCTCAGTCTTAGTTACGGTTTTCGTTTGTTATGTTGACCTTAGCCTTAGTTTTTGTCTTTGCCTGTTTATTTTCTCCACAGTTATAGTTTTTGGTCTTAGTACCTCTTAGTGTTTTGCCAGTTTGTTTTGGTTTCCTGGTTTATCCCTGCCGTCATTTAAATAAAGCTTCAATTTTCTGTTTAACCTTACAACTCCTCGTCATCATCTGCTTTTGGGTCCTGTTTCCACACACATCGGCGCACCCCGCCGTGACAATTACAACAACTCTGCAAAGATGAATGAGTCAAAATTCCTCCACAGAGATTCATTGCTAGTTATCATAAGTCCTTCATTACAGTTGTTGCTTCTAATGGTGGCCGAACCAGTTATTAGCTGTAGGAGGCAATCACTTTTTCACTCAGAGCCATATAAGTTTGGATTTTTTTCCTCCTTAATCATAAACACCTTAATTTAGAAACTGCATTTTGTGTTTTGTGTTAGCGTTATCTAATATTTACATTTTTGCTGATCTGAAAGTGTGACAAAGATACAAAAATATAGGAAATCAGGAAGGGGGCAAACACTTTTTCACACTACCGTACACCAACATACGCACCAATATATCACTTCCAACTTTGACGAGTGGGAAGGGGAGTGGGCGGGTGTTCCTGCACCCTGCCAGGGCAGTGGTTGCCTGGTGGCTCGAGGGCCAGGCTGGCCGCGTCCCAGGGTCGCTGTTCGTTTAGTGGCGCAGTTCTCCCACAGTCTGTTTGACCTGCTCCCCTCAGGCAGGAGGCTCCGGTCCATTCGCACCAGAACCTCTCGCCATAAGAACAGTTTCTTCCCCTCTGCTGTCGGACACATGAACAATAACCGTATGACTGTTCCCACCACTAACACATGACCCTACGCTGTGTTCACTGCATCATTCCATGTTTGGCACTGATCACCACCTGCACTCATGTATATATCATGTATATATCTATCCACTTAGCACTTTTAATTCTTATTCTTATTTTTATATTTTTATGACAGTATGTTTGCACTGAAGCACCGCAGCAATTTCCTAATGTTGTAAACCTGCTCAACATTTGGCAATAAAACCCTTTCTCTGGCACCTGGGGATCGCTGTTGGCTTATGACGGGATGGATGGACTGTTGCAGAGTAGACTGCCTGTTGCCGCTGGTTCTCTGGAGCTGTTGTCTTTTGGTCGTGAGGGCTCCATCTGGAGCCTCCCTCCTCCTTCTGCTGGGATGGGCACACAGTTGTCATCCTGGGAGGGATTTATTGCAGCTTCTCTCTCTCTCATTTAAATCATGTATTTTTTTCACTGTGGATTCTGAAAACCTCATCCAGTGCATTGTTGGAATTAGGATTCCATATTTGAAGTAAAGCGTTGAAAAGAGCTCTGGTTTAGGAAGACCAAGCCACGAAAAAGTAGTACAAAAAGTCACACAAACACACAAATATGTATTTTATCATGGGTATTGTGCTTGCTTTAGGATGACCCACATTTATTTATGATATAATGCAAAATCTTTATAATAAAACAAAAACAAAAATTGATGTTGTCATGAGGTGATGGATCTGACCATCAGCTGTGCTTTTCTATAACCACCCACCCCCACACCACCCCTTTATTGGGTTATATATAAAGGGGCCTGTAAAAGTGTGCACTGAACTAGACAACATTTGAAGCGCAGTAATTTACCTTCAATTCTAAAAAAAAAAAGTTTATCATTAGACATTAAAAACTCTTTGTATCACATCACCATACTTTTGGAGGATGAAGACGCAGGTGTCCTCACCTCCCTTTGAACCTGTCTGAGCATCCTGCTGCTAAATTAACTTTGTGTTATGCTTCTATCATTATAGATCCTAATGTAATTACTTAGGTCTATGCTTGCACACGGTCCAGACTCTCACTCCTTTAATTCTGAAGCTTTCAAATTATTCAGTTATATTTGTACTAATTAGAGGAATCTGCATAAGAAAAACTAACAGGCTCCAGATTGTGTTGTATGGAGAGATAGACTGCCAGCCCTCCTGGGAAAAAATCCAAGTAGGAAAATGTTGGGAGGGATTTACCATGTCTATTTTCCATCTAGAGCTCTCTAGTGGATACATTTATAATGGTGACACTTTTTTTTAAATTACCTATAACACTAATTAACTTTTCAGCTGACATATATACTGTCATGGATGTTAGTAATTAACAAATATTAGCAGATAATACTGCTTAGAGTGAAATACTGTAGCACAAAGCTGTTGTTTATTCAAGTGTAGATCTGCATAAGAACCAAACCAATGAACTAAAAACCAAACCAAGGATTACTGTTGCTAATTATTGTATAAATAAATCTTTTTGATTTGTTTTTAGTATATTGTCGGTTGGAAGATATTACTGTATTCTATTCATGCAGACTGGAGCAGCCAGGGATCAAACCACCAACCTTGCAATGAGTAAATCACCTGCTCTGTCGTTGGGGCTACAGCCACCCTAAATATGTCAACAATATTTAAAACATTAGTTGAACAAAAATATGAGTATAGTTGCACTACCTGACAGTATTAATGTAATCTTTTATATTGAATTACATTTTTTTTACTACTGTAATTCATTATTATAAGGATATCCTAATAACTCCCTAAAAAGCCTTCGGTTGCATATTTCTCCTGTACTGGCTTCCCTTCATTGCCTTCCTGTTAAATCTAGAATTGAATTTAAAATCCTGCTCCTCACATACAAGGTCTTAAATAAGCAGGCCCCATCTTATCTTATTGACCTTGTAGTACCATATCACCCTATTAGAGCACTTTGCTCTCGCACTGCAGGCTTACTTGTAGTTCCTAGAGCAGGGCTGCCCAATCCCAGTCCTCGAGAGCTACTATCCTGCAGCTTTTAGATGCATCCCTACTCCAACACAGCTGAATCAAATGGTTTGATTACCTCTTCAGCATGCCATCATGTTTGGCAAAGGCCTGATAACAAGCCATTCATTTGATTCAGGTGTGTGGGAACAAGGATGCATCTAAAAGCTGCAGGACGGTAGCTCTCGAGGACCGGGATTGGGCACCCCTGTCCTAGAGTATTTAAAAGTAGAATGGGAGGGAGAGCCTTCAGCTTTCAGGCCCCTCTTCTGTGGAACCAGCTTCCAGTTTGGTTTTGGGAAACGGACACTCTCTACTTTTAATATTAGGCCTAAAACTTTCCTTTTTAGTAAGGCATATAGTCAGGGCTGGACCAGGTGACCCTGAATCCTCCCTTTGTTATGCTGTGTTAGGTCTAGGCTGCTTGGGGATTCCCATGATGCATTCGGTGTTTCTTCTTCAGTCACTTTTTTCACTCACTATGTGTTTATATACCTCTCTGCATTTAATTATTTTTATTAATAATCTCTGGCTCTCTTCCACAGTATGTCTTTGTCCTGTCTTCCTCCACTCACCCCCAGCCAGTCATGGCAGATTGTTGCCCCCTCCCTAAATCCATTTCTGCCAGAGGTTTTTTCCTATTAAAAGGGAGTTTTTACTTCCCACTGTCACCAAAGCGCTTGCTTACAGGGGGTCATATGATTGTTGAGTTTTTCTTTGTATCATTGTAGGGTCTTTACCTTACAATATAAAACAATTTGAGGCAACTGCTGCTGTGATTTGGTGGAACATAAAAAAACTGAATTGAATTGATAGCTCAGAGCGCTTTACAATGTTATAGAAAGAACCTGATAACTCCTTTTGAGCAAACACTTTGTAACCTTTTGATGAAGTTGGTACCTATTAACTGTGTGAAATCTTCACTCGTTTAGCGCTGTGCTCCAATAAACTTTCAATGATTCCTGACCCTTTAAAAATAAAAGTTGACAACGTTTATACCCAGTCATACACTCAGATGTAGTTCAGAATGAACATTTAACCATCTCTTTCGAGCAGGTTTGATGGTAGTAGTTACTGTATGTGCATTCTTGGTGAGATTAGCTAAACTGGAAGATTTCCTTGAACTGACTTCTCTAGTCTCCGAATGATGGAAATTACTATCTGTGGAGCCATACTAATGAACGTGTTACTTACTGTGAATGAAGGCTAAATTTGGGATGTACTAGTGGTTCTCAAACTTTTTACAATGAATACCACCTCATAAAATATGTGGCTCTTGAAGTACCAACATTAAAGTACAGTAGTGTATGCCTATTTAGCACCATATACAGCTTACATGAGACAATTTTATTTCTTTTATGAATGTTATTTATTTTAACTGTCATAAACAGGATGTGACAGTGAAAATAATAATAAAAACTGTAATGCATTAAAACATTTAGAACAGGTAGATTATCCGGTCTTTAAGTGAGGACATACAGTATGAATCCCGCTTCCGGGTCAAAGCTAGTCTGTCTTTATCAAGGCTGTTGTGTTTTTAACATGTTTTAATGCTTTGTATCTTGTTCTGTTTAATCTCAGTAAGACCCTAAAAATGAGGCAGTGATTACTGTCGGACTCTCTTGGTTTTTATTACCACTGTTCATTTTAAAGCTCAGTTTTTAAAACCTTACAATGTAACTAAAGCCCAGCCCATGCAGCAGTATATTAATGAATAATCTTGTATTGTGGATGGATTATCTCAGTTGTTCTCCTGACTGAAGCTTGATTCATTTACATCATCCCAACATGCGATTGCATTTGTCCTTAACCATCGGGAACCCTTGTGTTAGCTTTTATCGAGTGGCAAAGTTAGCGTTCATCCTCCAGCTTCACTGTGCTAATGTGTTTATATCAGGGGTCGACAACCTGCGGCTCCGGAGCCGCCTGTGGCTCTTTAGTCCTTATAGTGCGGCTCCGCGTGGTTTGGGAAAGTAGATTAGTAATAAACAAGTATTTAGTTGAAGTGTATTTTATTTATGTTCTTTTTTTAACTTGTAGTTCTAAATTGGAAGATTATTGTGATATTGAAATATAAAAATAAAATTATATTTTATTATTTTTTCATTGCTCAAAATAAGCGTCACACTCGCGGAAGCCAGTGTACCTGCCAAAATGCCGTGCATTTATCGAGACTTTCAACCCCAGGTAGGCCAATTGTGGGTCTTCGGATCCACATTATGTCAGCAGCTGTTCTCCACCGTGAACTATGTTAAAAACAAACACCGCTCATGCCTCACAGATGACAGCTTACAGTCCTGCTGTTCAGGGGGTTCGGAGGTTCGGGAGCAGAAATTCCATTGTACCACGGCAGACCTGACGATGTTTGCATGAACACGCTTTTCAGCATCTCTTTATTGACCACTTTTCACACATGGTTGCTGACGCATAGAGCCGGCTGTAGCTTTCAAAATGTGTTAATTACATAAATAAAATGTAATTTTCTCTGTAGCACTTCATGGATTTCATAAGCAACACACCTTAGTTGTTCACACAAAGAATAAAGGTAAAAAACAGTATATACAGTGTTATCTTCATTTTATATGTCAAAAAGTATTTGCGGCTCCCAGTGTTTTCTTTTGCATGGAAACTGGGTCCAAATGGCTCTTTGGGTCTTAAAGGTTGCTGACCCCTGGTTTATATTATACTAACCATAGCTGTGTAGCTAGCCATCACGTAGCACATCATTATATACCAGCTAGTCCAACTTCAGTAACCCTACAACATCACTTTAGTTTCCTGTCTTCATTTATGTCGGAAGTGATAGCAGAGCTGTACATTTTAACTTTTTAGAAATCCCTCAATCAGAACATGGTATATTAATTAATCTTAAAAAAGTTTTTGGGTGGGCTCCCTCTAGTGGTACGTGTTTGAGAACCACTGTTCTAGTTAATATAATTCTTTGTGTACTTCTCAGTTATTCTTTCAACTGCTCCTTTGAAGGATCATCTCAATCATCTGCCTCAATCTCACCCAATGCTTAGCACCCTCTTTTGTTATACCAGTCCTGTGCATGTCCTCCTTCACTCATGAATCTTCTCATTCGTTTTTTACTTTTCCCTGGCATCTCCATATTCAGCATCCTTTATGTATTGTGGCAGTAAGGACGGACCGCACCACCATAGTTCACACTTTTGACACACTTTAATCCTTGGTTGATGTTTCAACATACCTGCAGCTTTTCAGCTGCCAGCCATACATACACAATAACAACAACAAACTCAGGACCCAGTTAATTCTTTTTATGCAGTGAGGTGTGATTGCTGATGACGCTCCCTTGCGTCGGCTTCCCCTGCCGCCGCGCCACAAACCACACCTGCCACATACCCTCATTGCTCGACTGAGGCCAGGGAGGTCCGGCTGAATCTACTCCTTGCCAGTGGCCAATGGACCAGTGGCAGGGATGAATGGGATCTGGGAGTTGATCACGTATCCAGCGGCGGCACAGCAGGCACAACCCATGGCTCATGGGCAGCTTGCCAGGTGTCTGGTGCAGTAGGCGTGACATGAGACAGGGCTCACAGGTGGTTTGGCAGTTGTCGGTCCATCCGGTGCACTAATCTCCGGCTCGGCCAGAGCACGTCCCACCGGCGTGACAACTTCTGGCGAAGGCGTGGCAGGTTCCTCCTACATGCACTACACGCTGACCTCCGGAATGGCGTGGGGGTCGCCTCCATTCCCCATGCAGTCAAAGGACCCTGATGAGGCCGGCGGCGTTGTTGGCCAGGAACCAACTGGTCCTGCAGCTGTCAAGCTGTTCAAGTTGGCTTAAGGGTGAGTGCTGTACACCACATCCTGATTAAGTTCCGGATGAAGGCTCTTAGGGTGCTGTTGATCTTGTACAGTTCCAGGCATTTCAGGATCCAGGTGTGGGGCATCAAGTCAAAGGCCTTCTATTAGACAATCCAGGCAGTGCACACATTGGTCAATCTGGTCTTGCAGTCTTGAGCGACTGCTCTGTCTACCAGTAGCTGGTGTTTTGCTCCTCTGCCAATTCCTTTTATGTGCTCCGCTCATGTATTGAATCACGTTCCTGTTCATCTTAGCTGCTATGATGCCTGATAGGAGCTTCCATGTGGTACTGAGGCAGTTTATTCGCCGGTAGTTGGATGGGACTGGTCCCTTCTGGGATAAGGAGTGTCCAGCCTTCAGTTAGGTATTACGATTGTCTCTCGTCGACTAGCATCTGGTTCAGTGGTGCTGCCAGATGCTCATGGAATGCAGTCAGCTTCTTCAGCCAGTAAGCGTGAATCATGTCAGGGCCTAAGGTTGTCCAACCCCAACTCTTCATACTGGAGACCCATTCTTGGATGTCTGTGATGGTTATGCATTTCATCCTTCCCATATGCTCTTCCAGTATTGATCCATCTCTAGCTTTGATGGTGCTTTTCTCATACTGTTCCCCTGCCACTGGGAGTATACCTTAGATGGTTACATGGAGTAGAGCTGGCTTACCCTCTTGCCTTCTATCTCTCTGGTATACCTCTTCAAGTGGCTGGCCAGTGCTGTGAGTCTTTTCTTGGCAGTTTCCAAGGCTAGAAGTATGAGCAGCTTGCTGTACTTCTTAGGCAACTTCTTTATTGCACCTTTCTATGGTCTCATCCTCCATGAGGATACTGTTACTTGTGGCTGTTCACCTTGAAGACAAGCATGTCACTAAGCACTGCTGCCAAGCCCACCTCAGACATGAGCAAGAGACATAAATATGAAGCCATACCAACTCGAATGGTGCCCAGATTAACAAGGTTGACATCAAGTGTTGAGGAACCAGGACACCCTGATGAGAAGTGTGCTAATAGAACAAGATGGCATCGGTGAGCAAGACATGAAAATGAGGCACTTTTGGAATGCTACTATGTAACCATCAGCGCAAGGGGATACATTAATAGGATGGGAGCGCTGGGGGCAGTGACTCTCAAAATAGGCAAGTCAATCTTCACAGAACAGAGCTCAACTTATTACAGGTGGATTTTTTTTGAGACTTCTCCTTTCAGGCGCATGAGCATTTTGGATAAACTAGTCTTTGGTGGAAGGCTTGTCTCTGCTTATCTTCTCCATGGGTATGTCATCTGGACTAACTGCCTTCCAATTTCATTCTCTTCACAGCTGCCCTCAGTTCCTATTTACTAATCCTTCATGATTTGCTGTTTTCCATTGGTTCTTTTCTCTCTCTGTTTATTTCATAACCTTGTTAAAAGTACTCCTTCCAACTTCTCAACATATTCTTTTCAGTTGTTAGTACATTTCCATTTATTTTAATAACCCGGATCTGTTGCATATTCTTTCCAGCTCATTCTCTTTGACTAACAAATTGATAATGTCAGGGAGGTTAAAGTTGGACCCAGAAGGCAGACCTGGAGATGGTGAGATTATTTTTTATTAAGGATGTGGCAAGCTTGGCAAATGTGAAACTGGGAAGAGGGAGCCTCAACTGAGGGGAAAAAGTCAGATTCAGTTCTGCTTGTAGTTGCAAACAAATGAATTTTGAATGTGTGTGAATGTTAGATTGAAAACACTTACATAAGAAAAGCCTGGAAAAAATTCTTGAGAATGGGTGAATGAGGGAAGATGTATAAAGCCGCTTTCAGTGCTCAGTTAAAGTAGAAAAGTGCCATATAAGAACCAGTCCATTTACCAATCAGGTATGTGTCTCTGTGCACTGTACCTTGTAAAGTCTATGAATATAGCTTGCTACCAAAGCTAGTTAGCATTAGCTGGTAACTTCGAGACTTGAGCGTAGAATTCTAAGTGTTCACTTTTGGTTATAAAAACCCCCCCAAAAATGTCAGCATCAAAAATATTATCATAAGGATTTGTAATGTGTAGGTAATAGTCATTATGTCAATCTTTTATTTCCAGAAAGTGGGTTTATACACTATTCTGCATTTAATCATTTGTTATTATTAATCAGTGGCTCTCTTCCACATCATGTCTTTGTCCTGACTTCCTCCCATAACTCCCAACTTATTGTGGCAGATGGCCGTCCCTCCCGAGCCTGGTTCTGCTGGAGGTTTATTCCTGTTAAAAGGAAGTTTTTCCTTCCTACTGTCACGAAAGCACTTGCTCATAGGGGGTCATATGATTGTTAGGGCAATTGTTTTTGTGATTTGACATGAACTGAATTGAACTGAACTAAAGTGAATATTAATTCTGCATAATATTTCTCTAAAAGGATGTAAACTGTATGGAGTACTGCACATGTAAATTTTTGCCTAATTCCTCATTAAGAATAATTTAGAATACTTTGTAACCTGACTGCTTGAAAAATATCAAATATCAAAAATGTCACTAGGGTTGCCATAGAAACTGAACACATGCTTGGTTAACCTTTTAGCTGTTTAAAATGCTGAGGGTAGCTTGGGTAGTGGCATGAAATGTACAGCTATGGTGAATCTGGGACCAAGGATGACTTGAGCTAACTGGCAGATGGTTGTGTTCCTGACTTACTGCTTGCACATAATGGAAAAATCTTAAATGGACTGGTTCTTACATATAGCTTTACTACTCTGAGCACTCAAAGCGCTTTACACAACTTGCCTCATTCACCACTGACACAAGCACTTTTTTCTGTCCTCGTTCTATGTAAGTGCTTTCTATCTAACATTCATAGTGTGTGACTCACAGCCATCAAAAAGGAAGTTGGGGTTAATATCTTGCCCAAGGATATTTGGCATGCAGACTAGAGAAGATGGGGATCACAAACCACCAACTTTCCGATTAGTAGGTGACCTGCTCTACCACCTGAACTAAAGCCACCACAGGACATACTCCAAAGTTGGCTGTCAACATGAATGCTTCAGGAGCAACATTATGTGACCTGTTCTAGGGTGGGGGGCGGGGGACCTGCGCCCAGGTCTGGATTTGTTCTTGCTATAAAAGTGACCAAATCTTTATGTGTGTGTGGAAAAACGCTCCCCTAAGTGATTTCCAGAAATTAGTACTCAGACCCCAGGGTGTCTGCACACCAAATCACCTGCAGCAGAAGACACAAAAACACACACAGTCTGCCCAGATCCTGACAGCCAGATGCCATCATTTGATTTCAGCACATAAAGATGTAGCTTTGCTTTTTTTTAAGATTTAAAATTAAACTTTTCTTTTAGTTTGTGGATATCAGCTGTGTCACTGATAGCACACAAACTGAGATATCAAGTAGAAACAGGAAACAATATTACAGGCAGTTCGTGAACATTGGCCCAAAATACTCTTATAATTTTTAGTCCTCTCAGAAATTCAGCTTGAGTTAATGTTGCATTAAATCTGCCATTAATTATGTGTGAGGAAGCGGACACTTTTTAAACCTCGAGAGATGCGGTGGAATGTCTAACTTCACCCAAGCTTTTCCATCAGTGACTCTATGAAGTCTGGGTACTTGCGCATATAGGCACAAACAACATTAGGGACCCATTTCCTGACCCGGAGGCGCAGGGAAACAGCCCACCAAGGAAAACCCCAATGTGCATGTAGCGTACAAGTATACCTACCCCTGCCTGCCCCCTCTCACCTAGGGCAAATCCTGAGTTTAACAGAGTCCAACACCTCTCCAGGAAACTGGTTGCAGACTGTGTACTGTGGTGAGCCTGACTATAGCTAGTTGGTTAAGGCACCAGGTGATCCTGTCTCAGGCAGGGAGACGTGGATTCCTTAAATTTTTCCACTATTATTTTTTTTCCCTGTCAGAATCGCTCTTTGTCCTCTCTCACCCAGGAACAATTTTAGTGTTCTGTAAGCAATAATATATGATCTTAAAGCAGTATACCTACACTGTACATGCTGACCTTGTATCAAACTTCCACATAGACTAAACCTGTGTTCTGTTTATATTTATTCTTTACTGTCAAACTATTAAACACCACTGAGCGTGCAGCTGAGAGAATAAAAACTAAAACTGTCCTTTAAACATTAATTTAATGAAATCTTTGATTAAAATCTATCAGATGTCTGAATGATAGCATTGTCACATTGATAAGGCAGTTAACTTAGTCTGTATTTTTGTTGGCTTTCTTTCCAGGCTTCAGATAGACTAAACTTGATTAATATAGTAGCTGTTTTCCAGTCTTACTGACCAAACCCCTTAAAGTGCAAACTTTTAATGCTATGTTACTCTACAGTGCTTTTCTCTTTACCTCTCACACTCAGCTGCTTGGTCTCTGGCAGTTACCTTGCTGGTCGTATTACTTGTTTAACCTCTTCAGATTTTTCCCCATAGTATAGTTTCATCTTCCTTTGTAAAATCAGTCACTCTAATGCCAGTACATTTATTCATAATTGTGATTAGTCATTTCTGCTAACGTCACCCATTTTATGTGAATGTACAAGGGAAACCCTGGGGAAACTTAGTGAGTTGATAGCTAGCTTCATGTGACCGCTTGCCACTGTTAGGGTAAGTGAATCCAGATTGACTAATGATACCATGGGTATGCTGAACCAACTTTGTGGTACAGGCCTCAAGTAACATGTCAGTAATTGTGAGAAGAATCACTAAAACTAATAAATTCAGTGTGTAAACTCTTCTTGTTTTTTCTTGTAGACCTTCTATTGGGTCTGTTTGGCTGAGCTGCTGTCATTTCAGCTTCACTTTGCTGTTGATAGGCATACGCAAGCATATCTACAGGTTACAGAAACTAAACAGTAGTGCTTAAATACCAGCCATGTCTTGCCTTTGTTTTGGATTCCCAGTGAGACAAAGACAGTGATATTTTTGATGAAGAATATGTAGAGCATGTAATTCTACATATGCCATGTAAATCTGCATGATGAAGTGACTACTCTTGTCTGGTGGGGTCAGAAGAATTCTTGGATTAAAAAATGGCCTAACTGGCCAAAAAGAAGTCAGCAAGACCCTGAGGTAAAAAATCCTTAGCATTTTACTCTCAGCTTTCCATCTGTAGTAAGGTGATGAAAAGCCAAGCTGTTCGCTACTTCAGAGCTGCCACACTGCTTTGACTCCTCATGGGTCATGTCATCCCTCAGAGGGGGTGGCGGACGTTGGCGCTCTGACATGGAGATAGGCAGCCACGGCTGATGGAGCTAACAAGGCAGTCGGCTCGTTAGCTGCTAATTGAGCTGTTAGTGCCAAGACTGGAGTGTGCCATCTGTTTGTCACAGAGGAACATCTTGTCGCTTAACGCCTGCCGACAAGACCCTCTCTCTCTCCTTCCGTGGTGCGATATTAATAGCTCAAGTCCACAGACGGAAAGAAAAATGAAGAAATTGAAGAAGTGACAAACAAACTGAGAGTTTGGGTGGGTGGGTTGGGGGTGAGGGGGCTCTGTCAGGTCCAGTTAAACCTGACAAGAAACAGCATGTCACTTAGACTCTAAATAAAAAAACTGGAAGTAGTTTTCATTTCAAATCCTTAAATGATCTTTCAAGCAGATTTTTTTTAAGTCAACATAAATAATTTCTTGCATCTTCTTTTGGAAAGATGTAAAAAAAAAAAAAAAAAAACCCTCTTTTTTGTGGTTTATGAATTGAATGGTGTTCATAGTGAATTTTCAAATTCAACCAATACTTTTAGGAGGCTCACTGTGAGTAGTAGTGGAGTAGAAGTTGCCCATTCTCACATCTAGCACCTAGCAGGAGAGGTTACCTCATATTCATTCTCACTACTCTAATTCCATACCAGGTATAAGATAAAAACATGTAGAAGCTGTTGGTGTAGTATATCCAAACTGCTGACCCTTAAGCATCCTTCATGCTACTTAGCTGCAGCTGTTGCATGGTGACATAAACAGGAAAAATATAGAACTGAAATGAATGGATCAGACAAATTGGATCAGCGCTTCCCTCCTGAAAGTACTCTGTTTGGCCTTGTTGAAGGTACTGCCTAGTGGGTTCAACCTTAGAGACCAAGCACCCACTTACACACTGTGTATTCTTTGAACTCTTTTCCAGAGACTTGACAAATAAATGGCTGCGTGTGGTGGCCAAACGTTCTGGAGCGGTTGAAGTTTGTGTACTACCATACATACCTTTTTGACTGTGTTATCTTTGAATATAACAAGTTTCAGTATAAAATGTCTTTGGAAATAGGGCTGGGCCATATTATACCGTTCACGGTAATACCAGTATAATGTTAGGCAACGATAGGAAAATAAAATATCGCGATAGAATATGAGTAAAACGCGCATGCGCAGTGCCTTTGTTTTCATACGCACATGGCTGATTGTTGAGTGAAACAGATGAACCAGAATTGGTTTGTGAAAATGGTGCAACTTCAGTGATGTGGAACTGGTTTGGTGTTTGTCCGTCAGATACACAACAAAGCACATTTTTTTGCAGAACATAGAATAGAATAGAATAGAATTGCCTTTATTGTCATTGTACAGAGTACAACGAAATTGGAGTGCCACTCCCTTGGTGCAAGATTCAATAATAAATATAATGTAAAATATAAAAAGTACAATAAAACAATCACAAGTATTCAAACAATAGTAAGCAGCATTAATATAATGACAGTATGAATAGCAGCATGATATAATGGCAGTGACGGTATGGTATAGCTAAGCAGGTTCAATTGTTTTTGTGCTTATTTACTACGGTGATAGCTCTGGGAAAGAAGCTATCCCTGAATCTGTTTGTCCTGGTTTTATGTGACCTGTACCGTCGGCCTGACAGTAATAGTTCAAACTGTTGATTGCTGGGGTGAGAGTGGTCCTTGATGATATTGCCAGCTCTGCTGAGGTACCGAGAGTTTGCAATGACCTCCAGGCTGGCCAGAGAGCAGCCAGTGATCTTCTGGGCTGTGTTGATGACCCTCTGCAGTACTTTCCTGTCCGCAGCTGAGCACCCTGCATACCATGTTGTTATGCCGTACGTTAGGATGCTCTCTATGGTGGCTCTGTAAAATGTCACCAGCAGCCTCTCCTCCAGGTTGTTCCTCCTGAGCACTCTCAGAAAGTGGAGATGTTGCTGGGCCTTTTTTACCACTGCCGTGGTATTTGCAGTCCAGGAGAGGTCATCAGAGATCTGCATGCCCAGAAACCTCATGGAGCGTACCCTCTCCACACAGTTCCCGTGAATGTAAAGTGGGGCCGGGTCTGCTCTGCCCTTCCTGAAGTCCAAGATAAGTTCTTTAGTTTTCATGGTGTTCAGTTGGAGGTTGTTAACTGAACACCACTCAGTCAGTCTGTTAACCTCATCTCTGTAGTCCGACTCATCCCCCCTTGAGATTGTGTTTGAGAGATGGGTAGGGGAGCAGTCATGCAAGCGGCCGTCGTTATTGTCGTATTTGTCGGACTAAGATGCTCTTAAATCTGGGAGTAATCTGGGTAACTCCGTATGCTTCAGGTCAAACAAACACTGCAGCATCACTGAGAGTTAAAAACTGTCTAAATTCTTTCATCTTTAATAAAACGATCAGCATTGCTGCTTTAGCAGGTGTAACTATGAAGTTTAACTTCCAGGCATCTATGAAAACAAAAGTTATTACCGGTACATTTAACGGAGTTAGAAGTTAGCAGGAAGCTAGCGGGAGTTAGCTCGCTAGTTTTGCTAGTTACCTAAGCATGATATTGCATGTTCTGACTGAGAGATTTCTGAAAAAATTCAAACGTACAGCTCTGCTATCACTTCCAACATAAATGAAGAGAGGAAACTAAATAGCAGTGACGTTTGTAGGGTTACTGAAGTTGGGCTAGCTGGTATATAATGATGTGCTACGTGATCGCTAGCGACACAGCTATGTTAGCATAACATACACAGTGAAGCTGGAGGACGAACACTAACACTTTTCCACTTATAAAAGTTAACGTTAAGGTTCCTGATAGTTAGAGACAAATGCAATCGCATGGCAGGATGCTGTAAACGGACCAAACTTCAGTCAGGAGAACAACTGAGATAATCCATCCACAATACGAGGTTAGTCATTAATATACTGCAACAACATGGGAATAGAGCAGCTGCCAGAGAATTCAACATTAATGAATCAATGGTACAGAAGTGGAGGAAGCAAGAAGAATGAGTTTAATAAAGTTTGATTTATCTGACTGCTTTGTTTCACTTAATGTGCCTTATAATCCTGTGCACCTTATGGTCCGAAAAATACGTACTGCACACTGCAGTTTAATGTTGCAAAGCACCTCTTTTTAACTTCAGTGGATATTATACATGGTTATGCTCAGGATATGTCAGCCCATTTCTACTGGAAATGCCTTTTGGTTAAACTTTCAGCAAGGAATTTGCATTTGCACTGTTAAATTTTTATATAGCTTTAATACACATAAAAACCAGCTTCTTGTTTAAGTGAAAATAAATGGAAGGTTGTCTTTTTGCGCTAGTAATGTTGTGGAGTTGTATTTTGTCTCGCATCAATTATATATCGTTATATTATTATATATATATATCGTTATCGCAAATTTTCAAATATATATCGTGATAAATATTTATGGCCATATCGCCCTGCTCTATTTGGAAAGACCATTCATTTCTGCCTTTTCTCATTTTACTTGATTTTTCTTTCAATATCAGTCACGTCTTAACACTGAATGTCAGCATAAATCTTTGCCTCTTTCGGCTTAATCACAACAATATGCAAATACGCAAACTCTACACAGACTGGAACCTTTTTTTTTTTAAATGAACAAATGAACATTGAAAAAAGTATTCTTCCCAAGTGAGTTACAGAATCATCAAGGCACGAATGCTATTTATTCTTAATTCACAAAAGATTCAGTGTATTTCAACCAGTGATCTCTCGCCTAGTTTTTCAAAGAGTCTTTGAAATCAAAGTATAAAGTCATGACATTTCTGTAACATTTTGTATCCTAAAGTGGCTGAGCTGGAAGAAAAACTATTTCACAGAAGCACAATCAAACAAAAGAACAACCTTCACTTTACAATTTCATGTATTTGAATTTTAGACAATATCACTTTATTTTATTAAAAGAAACATTTGATCTACCCACTGTCATTTTGCTATACAAACGGACTCTTTTGACTTTCAAATGACAGGTAATCCAGTACAGACGCAACCTGTGTTGAAGGTGAAACTGTTTCTCTCCTGGTTGTCTTCTCTCCTGAGTTGCTTGTTGCCTGGTGAAGAGCTGTGTGTGTGTGTGTGTGTGTGTGTGTGTGTGTGTGTGTGTGTGTGTGTGTGTGTGTGTGTGTGTGTGTGTGTGTGTGTTTTGGGGGGGGGGACTGTCAGCTCACTAGAGGCGCTAATTTGTTAATGTTCCTTCTGTTAGGAATCCTAATTACTGTTGTAAGCTTCATGCCTAATTTAGTGATTATGTGCGAGATGACTGAGCTAATGAACATCTCAAGATGTTCCAGTTGTTCCACACCTTTTTCCTGCTTTTTATCTTTTTAAATTCTAGCAGAGAATTAATAATAGAAGAGTTAACCTTTGGACTGGTTCTTAATTGTAGTATTTTTGAGTTTGTAGTGCCTAATTGTGGCATTTTGTTTTGCATCTCCCACAGTTACAGGAATTTGTGAAGAGGATGTTCAGCCATGTCTAAACTTTGGAACAAACTGTGTTTTCTCTCAAGTCCTAGGTTTATCTTTGTTAAAACAATAAAATCATTCACATAAATTATCTTTTATTAGTCATGCATTTTGGCTATAAGGATCCCAACACTCATATGTTTGATAAACAAAGAATATTTACAAAAATGTAACATCAATTTATTGTTTTACGATTGAAAAGCACTGAAATGATAATAAAGTCTATAGATTAATTTAAAAAGTTTTATAAAGGGAGGTGCAAGGAGGAAAAATAAAACTAATGCATTGTTCTATGCTGATAGTAAGGCATGGACAGGTTTGTGAAAAACTGCAGGTAAACCTGAAGTAGCAGAGGCATCAGATGAGTCCTCATCAGACACCACAACTGCCCCCCCCGTCTTGATTTTGAAAATCGTTTCAATATAATTTTAAACTATATTTTAAACTTTATCTAGCGGATGTTAAGTTTGATAAGATGAGTGGCTTGAAAGAAATGTTTAATCTGTGGAAGTTCTCCAAAAAAGAAGGCAAAATTAGTCTAAATAACCCGTACACGTCACTAAGGTCTGACGCTTTATTAGCCAATCTTTGTTGGTTTGTTTTAACTTATCTGTCTGGTGTGCATGTATTTTATCTTTAGGGCTGGTTCAGTCCTGGTCAGGTGTTTGTCCTGGATGAGTACTGTGCTCGGTATGGTGTTCGAGGCTGCCACCGCCATCTGAGCTACCTGAAGGAGCTGATGGATTATTCGGAGAACAATGCTCTCGTCGACCCAATGCTGCTACACTACAGCTATGCCTTCTGCGCCTCCCACGTCCACGGAAACAGGTAGTTAGGAATCATTAGAGTAACTGCACTCCACAGGCATGGAGAT
The DNA here is from genome assembly GCF_057381915.1 of Diplotaxodon limnothrissa. Lineage (NCBI taxonomy): Eukaryota > Metazoa > Chordata > Actinopteri > Cichliformes > Cichlidae > Diplotaxodon > Diplotaxodon limnothrissa. Next base: position 28,551,237 of record NC_140602.1, on the reverse strand, counting down.
CTTTGTCTCATTTCTACAGAATGAAAAGGTCTAAATAAGAGCATAGATGGTAACAAATGTTGATCACTTAACATCCACTCGCTTGGTGGCAAATCACTTAGTGCTATTGTTAGGGCTAGGTTTTATTTTATCCACATGGTAAATAAGCATAGTTTAGGAAACTAGAAGATGTTAACTTTAAAATCAAATCTCTAACATACATTTTAGCTTACAGTTCTTCAAGATTTCCATTTGGGAATTTCAGATATGTCAAATATTTATATGGAATAGATAATTCCATGTAAAGTAGTCTGGTGCTTGCTAAGATGTTAGGTTTTGGGACTGCAGGGATTAAAGTATACCAATGCCAGCACTGTGTGTGGGTAGCAAACTCGAGCTGCACATCCACCCCTAACACCCTTTGTGAACTTTTGTGTGTGTGTTTTATGATATCACAATGTTTATCTTTGCTCCTGATGAACCAGAGTCACAATTCCTTATGGTTGTTAGAGAGCTTCAGTAGTTGAATATAAACAAAAATCCTTTTTTTTTCTCTTAATTGTTTGCTAAAATCACAGACGCTGCTGTTTTTTCCTCTACGTATTGTTAAAGGCACCTCAGTTTTGGTCATTTTTATTCATGTTTCTGTATTTATCCCTTATTCTTTTATATTGGCTTTATTTCTGCTTCTTTTACTTTTTAATTTCCTAATTATAAAAATTGTATTCCCGTTTAATTATACCTTTCTATATTAGCTTTTGTAAGGCACTTTGTGACTCTTATCTCTGAAAAACTATATAAATATATATTTCACGACTTCTTAAAGCAGTCGTACTCTTTTGCTTTGCACTAATCTTTCTTCTTGTTCTTTCACATAGTCCTTTTAGGGTTCACCACAGTGGATCAGCTGCCTCCATCTCACCCTAGCATTCAGTTCAGTCCTACTTAATTGCATTCATAAATATTCTCAGTGGTTTTCCACTTTTCATTCTCTTCATAGCTGCCCTTACTTTCACCTTACTTACCCTCTTCGTCCTGTTTTTTTCTCCATCAATCCTGCTCTCTCTCTTATTCTCTTCATTCATCTCCCCCATCAAAGTACTCCTTCCATCTTCTCAGCACAGTCTCTTCTCTTGTTAGTACAGTTCCATCTTTACTCCTTTCTTTATGTTCAACCTTATGCTCAACTCAATAAACAGCTTGTCTACTTTCTTCATCTCTTCGACTATCCCACTTTAGCTTTGCTTTGTCTTCTATCCTCCGTCCACAGCATACACTACATATCTTCTTGGCAGTTTCCCTCACTACCACAGCCATTTCTGTTCTTTTCGCAAAATTCATCTGCCTCCACATTCCTCACCTTAACACCATACCAACCCAAGACCTAATCATCACCTGTGTTCGCTTCACCTACATGTCCACTGAAGTCTGTCCAATCATCACTCTTTCCACCAGGAATACTTTCTACCACTAATCCCACTTGTGGGGCTAATGCGCTGACAACAGTCAACATCACACCTTCAGCTTTACTTCCAGAACACTCTTTATATACTTTTCCTTGTTTCATTTTTGTATAGTAGCTCCACCTCAGTTGTGATTTAACAGTTCTTGTTAACAGCTAGTTTTTCTCTCCTTTATGAATGATAATTTATTCTGAAGGGTCGGCCATTAACCTATTTCTTCTCACAATTTAATTCCAAACTAAAAGTTATTTTCTCATGTCTTATCGTTTTATCGTTTTATTGTTTTAGTGGCTTTTTTCATTTTTATGGCAAATTGAAAACATGTTTGCAGCTTATGTCTCTATTTTAGTGGCTTAAATGACACTATGACTGTGTTTTATTTTTTTAAGTAATGAAAAACAACAAAGCAATTTTGTAAGGTTTGATTTTCCTGCTTTGCAGCCTTTGTGAAGAAACTATAAAACAGTATTATAACTTACAGGATTAAACAGTAGTGTTCAGTTATATGTTAATGCCTTTATAATAACCTTTTAGTCTTAAGAGATGTGAGCAAATATTGCACGTTTTTCACAATTTACAACAATAACAGTGCAAACATCTTCCTGATATGCAGTGTCAGGAAGCTGTACCTTGTCTGCTATGACAGAATCAAATTGGATCCATCTAAATTTGGTGAACATTGTGGGGCTAATGGTTGCATCTTTGGAATAAAGCGGTTTCCTGCATCAAAAAAGCAAAGAAGCAAGTGTCTAAGCTACAGCATCTCTAATCCTCCCAGTTGTAGCTAAGTTCCTCGTGGAAGTGTTTATTTACAGGCCCTGTCCCTTATGATAATGGGAGCCAAATTGTCACTACACTACACAAATTTTGTAAAATACAACATAATCAATTGTGTCTGACCTTTAAATCAATAACTTGTGCTGTGTGTTTGATAAAACAGTCAAACTTTAGCCGGCTTCAAAAGGAACTCTGAGATGACTTGTTTGAAGGTTTGCGTAAGTTTGATGAGATGGATTTGAATCAGGATCGAGTTTAAAGGAGCATTATCAGAGCCAGCGGGAGTCACCTGTCAGTTGAGATCTCTTCTGCTCAGAGCCATCTACACCGCAGCAACACAGGATGTGACAGCAGCTTTTACCTCCCCCAACCCTTTAAACAACAATCCTCTCCATCTACACAGACGTAAATAGGAGAGGAGGTAGGTGACAAACAGAATCACATGCCACTCGGCCTCATCTCCTTTCTACAAATGTAAGGTGAAGTGGCATCTACACCCAGTGCTCTGCCATGCCGCTCAGCAAGCTCGACTCATGACAACTCTTGTCAACTGACATCATCACTAAAGAGCCAGAGGGTTAGTTGGATCCCGCAGGCAGATGTAGTACTTATTGTTTTCACTTGAGCCAAACTGAAAGCAAACACACAAACTTAAGTCTACAGGGATACATCTCCCCATCACCATCCCCAACCCCAGAGAAGCATTGACAGCAGCCTCGCCTCCATTGCACTTGCTTCATTTAGCAGCAACAATACATCTAAGCCCCGACAAGCTGTCACTCAACACTCTGCCTTGAGTGCTACCAAACCAAACACCGCTTTGTGTTGTGTTTCTCTCAGCTCGGCACATTTTGAGTTTGGCTTCTTGCCAACCTGTGCCCCGTCTGATTTGTTTTCAGCTGTAATTTCATTCAGAGGGTTTGAGTGACATTTGCTGGGAAAATTCAGTTTCTCGTATCATTTGAAAGCTCTTGATGAGCTCTTTGTGAGTATCAGAGAAAATATGTCAGCTTCCAACTCACTGAATTGATCTTAGTAACCACTAAAGACCCCATTTAAAAGAGATTTTTCTGTGCCTTTGTGCTTGCTTTTTTATTTGTTGTAAAGTTTTCATGGAAATGTTACAGAAAGTGCACACAGACAACAAATCTGCTGGCATGGTGCATTCACATTCAACCTTATTGATTGGAAAAAAAATCAGTTATTTTGTCTGAGTTGTTTTGAATTAGGCAATGTTTTGACAGTTATGGGAACACTTGACTGGCTTCATACTGCCAAACAGACTTTGGTATCAAACTGCTTTAGTCAAGGACGTTAAAAGTGATATTCATGTAAATGAAAAATAGGAAATATTATTATATTAATTACGCATAAAATTGCAACAAACTCTGAAATATTAAAGTCAGTTTTCGTATTGTTTAGGTTTTAAAGTAAAGCTTTAAAACCTAAACAATGGGGCCTGTTTCACTATTGTCACATATGTAACATAACTTGTGAAATGTTATTCCTTGATAGCTTTGTTTAGACTGTTTAGACTGCATTTGGAATTTTACAGCTTATGTTGCCTCGATGTGGCTTAATCGATCTTCAAATGCGCCCTTCAAAAAATGTCAGGCTGGACATTAAAGAACCAGGAAGTGCAGAGGATTAGTAAGGAGGAAATGAGGACGACAATCAAGAGGATGTAGAGTGGAAAGACACTTGGTTCAGGTTTGGAGGTATGGAAATGTTTAGGAGAAAGGCCGGTGGACTTTTTAACCAGATTGTTTTATACAGTCCTAAAAGTGAGAAGAACACATATGTGTGAATGAGAAGGTGTAGTAAAGATGTAAGTAGAGGTAGTGAAGGTGGACAAGTTTAAGTATCTGGGGTCAATTATCCAAAGCAATGGACAGTGCACAAGAGAGGCGAAGAAGAGAGTGTAGGCAGTGGTTGAAGGCATATATTAGAGGTGATCTTTGACAGAAGGATAGCAGTGAAAGGGAAGGTTGATAAAATAATAGTGAAACATGCCATGATTTATGATTTGGAGACGGTGGCACTAACAAAAAGACGAGAGGCTGACTTGGAAATAGCAGAGCTGAAGATGTTGAAGATTTTTAATGGAAGCAACCAGAATGGAAAGAATTGGTTGACTGAATAGTTGTTAACTTGTGCCTGACCGATCCAGTAACAAAATCTTATTCTTGATGAGCTGCATGTTTGATCTGGCAAAGATTTTACACCAGATGGCCTTCCTGATGCAACCTACCCCGTTTATGTGTACCGCTGTGGCTCAGGACACAGATATCATTAAGAACAGCAACTTGAATAACTGCTGTTACTTACAGGAGTTAGTTTTGAGGGTATTTCCTACCTAAAGTAATTCCTCTAAAGATTTCTCATGCGGGGAGTTTTCTTTACACACAGAGATTTATAGTTTTCCTTTTCCATGAGGTTCTCTGCTGGAAGTAGTACTAAAGGTCTGATGACCTCTGATTTCCTTTTTTCTGAATTCAGACAAAACTTGTTTCTAAAAGTCTTAGAAACATGGTTTCTAAGCAGGTACCTACTCTGAATGGCATTGCCTTGGCCTCTGTATATAATGACATTGTGAGGAATCTTGAAGTCATTTGTAACCAGGATATACCCTTCAGTGTGCTCGTTAACTGACTGTGATTGAATCCTTTCTGTCATCTGCACAATGCTGCTAAAATTAAAATGTTTTCTTCCATTTTTTCCTCTTAAATTAGAAACATCCTGTGTATGATGCTGAAAAATTACCGTAGTTTGATTTAAATAATTTTATGCTTTACTATGTAATCAGAAGCACACATGGATCAACTCACATGCAGCCTGTTTTTTCAGTTGATCCTGTTTTTTTCTCTTTACTTTTACTTTTCTTGCTTTTTTTCTTAGTTTTTTACTTAGTATTTTAGAGAGTTTGTTTTAATATCTTTCTTTTCAAAAATGTGGATCGAGCTCGTTTTGGTTCTCCTTGTTACCGTGGAACTGTTACTTTCATTGAGGAATGGGACCGTGGCGCAGCAGCTACACACCGCACACTTTGTTTACTCCAGAGATCAGCTGATCACCCTGATGCCAGCCAGCTAACCAGCCAGAACCATGGATATACCGGCTGAAATCTGGAGAAAAATACACCATGGATGCAGAGGTGGAGGACAGAAGAAGAGAAGGAGGGAGACGGCGAGATAGCAGAGGCCTAAACAGAGAAAGAGGTACAAAACATGTCTGTCATCAGGATATGCCTGATCACAACACATCTGCAGAAGGTCTGGAGCAGCTGTTCAGGCCGACAGGGACAGTGCAGCCAGTGGTGAGCAGAAAGGAGGGCTTGCCGTTCTTGTTAATAACTAGTGGTATAACCCTGCTCACATAACAATGAAAGAGCAGATTTGTTGCCCGGACACTGAACGGTGCACTGTTGGGATTTACTCATGTAATCTTGTTGGCGGTTTATGCTCCTCCTTCTGCTAACCCCACAGCTGCATGTGACATTACCCACTCCGCCATAGCCCGGTTACAGACTAAGCACCCGAGTGCCTTTATTGCTATCTCAGGTGACTTCAACCATGTCACCTTGGACACTACACTGCCAACTGCGTGTGTGTGTGTGTGTGTGTGTGTGTATACACTACCGGTCACACTCATGGCATTCTTTCTACAATGTACATTAAATATTCTTCAGAAAGTTCTTCCCATATCTCTTACATAAGTTCATATAAATGTGTGGCACTTGTAGGTTGCTTTGCTTTCACTGTTCTGTCCAGTTCACCCCAAACCAGCTCGATGGGTTTAAGTCTGGAGACTGTGCTGGCCACTTCATGTTTTCAAGCTCACCATCTCGTTCTTTTTTCCTGAGATAGTTCTGGCATAGCATGTACTTATGCTTTGGGTTGTTATCTTGCTGTAGAATGAACCCCTGACCAACTAGGCACATATCAGAGGGTATTGCAATGCTGTGGTAGCCATTTTGGTTCAGGGAGCCTCCCACTCTGTACAAGTCAGTGACCCTGGATCCAGCAAAACAGCCCCAGACTGTCACACTTCCTCCTCTATGTTTGAGTTGATGCCACACACTGTGGAACCATCCTCTCGCCTACTTAGCGGCATACAAAGATCCTGCGTGATGAACCAAAGATTTTAGATTTTGATTAATCAGTCTGTAATACCTTCTTCCAGACTTCAGTAGTCCAATGATGGTGTTTCATGGCCCAGGAAAGCCTTCTTGCCTTATTCTGACATCTTAGCAATGCCTTTATTGCTGCAACTCATCCTGTCAAATCTGCAGCTCAAAGTCTTGTCTTTGAAACTGAGACTTGCTTACTACCACCACTATTAAGCTGTGCTTGAAGCTGTTGTCCTGTGAGCTGCTTATCACACAGAAACTTGTCCTCTGGTTCAGTGGTGGCTTTGGGTCTGCCAGACCTTTTCCTGTCAGTTTGCCCCAGTTTCTGTGTGCTTTTAAAAAAAAAAAAATTTATTTTTTATTTTTTTATTATAAATTTTATTTTCAGTCACAGCAGCATGTTAATAACAAAACATTGAACATACAGTAGTTTGCTGCTCAGTATTTACAATATCCCAAAAAATAACAGAAATGGAGAAGGAAAACAAACAAACCAAAGAAACCCCTGCAAAACAACAAAAAAAAACCCAACAACAAACAAATATAAAAATAAAATGTATAAGGGACATTCAGTGTACAGTTAACTATGATAGTGATATAGAGATATGGCATCTGGTGATGACAAGGTGGTCATTTTAAATGTTTCCATGTACATCAGGAATGGCTGCCATGCCTTAAGAAATTTGGTGGTTGAACCTGCCAATGTATATCTCATCTTTTCTAAATGTAAAAACCTCATGAGCTCTGCAAGCCACTGTTCATGTGTGGGAGGAGCTTCCTGCTTCCATCTTAAAAGTATAAGGCGCCTTGCGATAAGTGAAGCAAAGGCAATAGAATTCGAATAGTATTTTGGCAAAGTGATGTCTTGAGGTATCATCCCAAAGATAGCCGTTAGAGCAGAAGGATCATATTTAACGTTATACATCTCTGACAGAGTGTTAAATATAGACAAATCAAATCAAATCACTTTTATTGTCACATCACATGTGCAGGTACATTGGTACAGCACATGTGAGTGAAATTCTTGTGTGCGAGCTTCACAAGCAACAGAGTTGTGCAAAATACAATAACGTAAACAAGCAAAATACAAGAATGGCTACATCTGAACTAATAAATATATGTACAATATATAATAGTATATGCATTTCTGGATGTGTATACTAAATGTTTTTCTACGTGTGTGTGTGTGTGTGTGTGTGTGTGTGTACACATATTTTACAAATTAAATAGAGTAAACAATAAATAAAATATATAAAAATATACAGAGTTGAGACATGTGCAAAACAGTGGTATTACTGTACAGTATGGAGTGCATAATGTTGAAGTTCCAGTAGTGAAGCTGAGGTGTCTATGAAGTGTTCAGCAGTCTGATGGCCTGGTGGAAGAAGCTGTCTCTCAGTCTGCTGGTTCAGGACCGGATGCTGCAGAACCTCCTTCCTGATGGAAGCAGTCTGAACAGTTTATGGCTGGGGTGACTGGAGTCCTTGATGATCCTCCCCGCTTTCCTCAGGCACCGCTTCCTGTAGATGTCTTGGAGGGAGGGAAGCTCACCTCCAATTATCCGTACAGAGCACCGCACTACTCGCTGGAGAGCTTTGCAGTTGTAGGCGGTGCTGTTGCCGTACCAGGTGGTGATGTATCCAGTGAGGATGCTCTCAATGGCACAGTGATAGAAGGTCCTGAGGATGCGGGGGCTCATGCCGAATCTTTTCAGTCTCCTGAGAAAGAAGAGGCGCTGTTGCGCCTTCTTCACTGTTTTGTTTGTGTGTACTGACCACGTAAGATCCTCAGCCAGATGTACACCAAGGAACCGGAAGCTGCTCACTCTCTCCACAGCAGCGCCGCTGATGGTGATGGGGGTGTGTACTTCTCTGCACCTCCGGAAGTCCACTATCAACTCCTTTGTCTTTGCGACGTTGAGGGTGAGATGGTTGTCTTGACACCAGTGGGTCAGGGCGCTGACCTCCTCCCTGTAAGCCGTCTCATCACCATTGGTGATAAGACCCACCACTGTAGTGTCGTCCGCAAACTTCACAATGATGTTGGAGCTGTTAGTGGCTGTGCAGTCGTAGGTGTAGAGTGAGTACAGGAGAGGGCTCAGTACACACCCCTGTGGAGCACCAGTGTTCAGTGTGATGGGGGATGAGGTGATGCTGCCCAGTCTGACCACTTGGCGTCTGTCAGACAGGAAGCTAAGGATCCAGCTGCAGAGGGAGCTGCTCAGTCCTAGATCCTGCAGTTTCCTGTCCAGCTTCGAGGGAACGATGGTATTGAATGCTGAGCTGTAATCTACAAACAGCATTCTCACATACGTGTCTCTCTTCTCCAGGTGTGACAGGGCAGTGTGTAGTGTCAGGGCTATGGCATCATCAGTGGACCTGTTGTGGCGGTATGCGAACTGTAGAGGGTCCAGTGAGTCGGGTAGTGCAGAGCAGATGAAGTCCCTGACCAGCTTCTCGAAGCATTTGCTTACGATGGGGGTCAGGGCTACAGGTCGCCAGTCGTTCAATGAGGAGATGGTGGAGGATTTGGGTACAGGGACGACGGTGGCCATTTTGAAGCAGGCTGGGACTACAGACAGAGAGAGGGAAAGGTTGAAGATGTGTGTGAACACTCCAGCCAGCTGAGCCGCGCATGACTTGAGGACGCGGCCGGGAATCCCGTCCGGACCAGTAGCTTTGCGTGCGTTCACCTTCCTGAAGTACTTCCGCACATCCTCCTCAGACACAGTGTGCGCACTGACGTCATCCGCGGTGCGCACACTGTCCGGTCTCATGGTGTTCGCTGTGTCGAATCTAGCGTAGAATACGTTTAGATCCTCACACAGAGAGGCCGTGGTCTGCGGTGTGCTGGTTTTCCCACCCAATAGGTATGAAGATTGGGGCATGTCCAAAAGGTATGAAGGCGCGAACCTGTTTCTGCTTTACATCTGTTACACAGAGGGTCAGCTCCTGGATAGAACTTGGCTAACGTTTCCTTGGAGATATGTAATCGGTATAGGACCTTGAATTGAAGGAGCCCATGCCTGGCACATATCGAAGAAGAGTGTACCCTCTGGAGAAAAGATTGCCAGAGCTCATCTGTTATAGTCATCCCAAGGTCTCTCTCCCACTGTGCTTTAAGGATGGAGAAGAAGGAGATTGAAGATCTAATAATATAGCATAGATTTCTTTAATCGCCCCTCTCTTATGACCGTTTATATTAATAATTTTATCCAAAGAAGTTTCCTCAGGTAGTTCAGGAAGGAAATCCACTCTTTACAAAGTGGCGAATTTGTAGATAGCGGAAAAAATGTTGCCGAGGAACATTAAACTGCTTCAGGAGCTGCGTGAATGAGGCAAAAATCCCATCTACAAAAAGGTCTTTGATATTTCTAAGGCCATTACTTTCCCATATTTTAAAGGCAGAATCTGTCATGGCGCAGTGGCCCGTGGAAATGGGATGGACTCAAGTGCAGATTCAAACCCGGAGGCCAGAGGTGTGGTGTAACGAAAAGAGACTTTATTTACAATGCTCAGAGGCTAACAGAAATTGCAGACTAGAATTAAGGAACATAAACTAGATGTCTGAGGCGAGAGAAAATACTGTGACTATAACTAGATGGCAGGGATAACTGGGTGCAGGTACTGTGCAGGGGAAACTGTGGCTGGCCAGGGCACTGAAACAGAGGAGAGAGCAGTCAGGGGAATCCCACAGAGGGCTGCGAGTGAATCTGAGGATAATACACTGAGCTGTCTTACAAGCTTGCAGGTGGGGGTTGCGTGGAGGGGGGAGGCAGGAGAGGTCCAGGTGGGTGCTGCATGCAATGCAGGGAGGCAGGCAGGAGAGACTGGCAGTTCCAAAATGGGGAGAGATTACCGGCGGCTGCAAACTTGTATCCAGGAGAGCTTGGTAGGTGGGTTTCAGAGGCTGACGAGAAAACAGAGGAAATAAGGTTAATACACACGATGAGTCACCAAGGAACAGACGTGAGGCCGAGAACTGACTAAAGTTGGCAGATAATCTGGCGAAGACCAGTTGAGTGCGCCGGTCATAAATACTGCTGGTATGATTGCCATCAGGTGAGGAACAACAAAGACTCCACCCAGTGGGGAGGAGCCGATGCTGTGGAAAACCACCCAGACCACGACAGAATCCATCCTGGAGGGTGGGAACATAGGATTTGAGCAGATAGGTGCTTTAATTGACATTAAGTGTAACCCCAACCTTTTCCTACATTGCACCCAGATTCTGAGCGAGTCAGACAACAAAGGGTTACGTTTATACAGGGAGTGCAGAATTATTAGGCAAATGAGTATTTTGTCCACATCATCCTCTTCATGCATGTTGTCTTACTCCAAGCTGTATAGGCTCGAAAGCCTACTACCAATTAAGCATATTAGGTGATGTGTAATGAGAAGGGGTGTGGTCTAATGACATCAACACCCTATATCAGGTGTGCATAATTATTAGGCAACGTCCTTTCCTTTGGCAAAATGGGTCAAAAGAAGGACTTGACAGGCTCAGAAAAGTCAAAAATAGTGAGATATCTTGCAGAGGGATGCAGCAGTCTCAAAATTGCAAAGCTTCTGAAGCGTGATCATCGAACAATCAAGCGTTTCATTCAAAATAGTCAACAGGGTCGCAAGAAGCGTGTGGAAAAACCAAGGTGCCAAATAGCTGCCCATGAACTGAGAAAAGTCAAGCATGCAGCTGCCAAGATGCCACTTGCCACCAGTTTGGCCATATTTCAGAGCTGCAACATCACTGGAGTGCCCAAAAGCACAAGGTGTGCAATACTCAGAGACATGGCCAAGGTAAGAAAGGCTGAAAGACGACCACCACTGAACAAGACACACAAGCTGAAACGTCAAGACTGGGCCAAGAAATATCTCGAGACTGATTTTTCTAAGGTTTTATGGACTGATGAAATGAGAGTGAGTCTTGATGGGCCAGATGGATGGGCCCGTGGCTGGATTGGTAAAGGGCAGAGAGCTCCAGTCCGACTCAGACGCCAGCAAGGTGGAGGTGGAGTACTGGTTTGGACTGGTATCATCAAAGATGAGCTTGTGGGGCCTTTTTGGGTTGAGGATGGAGTCAAGCTCAACTCCCAGTCCTACTGCCAGTTTCTGGAAGACACCTTCTTCAAGCAGTGGTACAGGAAGAAGTCTGCATCCTTCAAGAAAAACATGATTTTCATGCAGGACAATGCTCCATCACACGCGTCCAAGTACTCCACAACGTGGCTGGCAAGAAAGGGTATAAAAGAAGAAAAACTAATGACATGGCCACCTTGTTCACCTGATCTGAACCCCATTGAGAACCTGTGGTCCATCATCAAATGTGAGATTTACAAGGAGGGAAAACAGTACACCTCTCTGAACAGTGTCTGGGAGGCTGTGGTTGCTGCTGCACGCAATGTTGATGGTGAACAGATCAAAACACTGACAGAATCCATGGATGGCAGGCTTTTGAGTGTCCTTGCAAAGAAAGGTGGCTATATTGGTCGCTGATTTGTTTTTGTTTTGTTTTTGAATGTCAGAAATGTATATTTGTGAATGTGGAGATGTTATATTGGTTTCACTGGTAAAAATAAATAATTGAAATGGGTATATATTTGTTTTTTGTTAAGTTGCCTAATAATTATGCACAGTAATAGTCACCTGCACACACAGATATCCCCCTAAAATAGCTCAAACTAAAAACAAACTAAAAACTACTTCCAAAAACATTCAGCTTTGATATTAATGAGTTTTTTGGGTTCATTGAGAACATGGTTGTTGTTCAGTAATAAAATTATTCCTCAAAAATACAACTTGCCTAATAATTCTGCACTCCCTGTAGGTGTATAGTTCTAATGGGAGAGCTGAACTCAACAAAGCCGATAGGCAAATTTTGCCACAATTGGATGACTCAATTTGGAGCCAAGCTGGAGTCTCTGTAGTAAAATTACTCATCCAGTACAGCATATTTCGAATATTTGCTGCCCAATAATAAGACTGAAAGTTTGGCAAGGCTAATCCACCCATTGGCCTAGTCCTCTGCATGAAATCTTTACGAATTCGTGGACTTTTGCCATTCCAAATAAATGCAGAGATATGCTTATTCAGTGTTATAAAATACTTATTGGGTAAGTAGCATGGGATACATTGAAACAAATAAAGGAACTTGGGTAGTATGTTCATTTTGATAGAATTGATGCGGCCAGTTAATGACAGTGGTAAATTGTTCCACCTCTGAAGATCTGTCTCAGTATTCTTAAGCAGCGGGACAAAGTTTCTTTCATAAAGACCTTTGTATGAATGGGTAACCTTAACCCCCAGATAGGTCACATACCCTGATTTAACGTTAAATTGAAAATCTGCAAATGAAATCTTCCTGGCTATAGAGTTGACACAGAGAAGTGCACTTTTATGCAGGTTCAACTTGTAACCTGAAATATTACCAAAACATTCAAAAATGGCAAGAGCACGGGGAAGAGAGCATAAAGGCTCTGACATATACAGCAGGAGGTCGTCAGCATATAAGGATATTTTGTGTTCCTGGTCACCTCTGAAGATGCCCTTAATGCAACTGTCAGCTCGCAGTTTAATCGCCAATGGTTCAATTGATAATGCAAAAAGAAGAGGGGATAAGGGACAACCTTGTCTCGTACCACGGAGAAGTGGGAAATAAGAAGAGAACAACGAATTTGTTCTAACACGTGCCAAAGGTGAGGAGTAAAGTAACTGAATCCATGAAATGAAATTAGGGCCAAATCCAAATTTATGTAGAGTATAAAACAGATAATCCCACTCCACCCGGTCAAATGCCTTCTCAGCATCGAGTAATAAGGCAATTTCAGGGGTTGTAGTTGACTTGGTGTGTAATATGTTTAAAAACCTGCGCAGGTTGAAAAAACCATGCATACCCTTCACGAAACCTGTCTGATCTGGAGAAATTAACAATGGTAGTTATTGCTCTAGCCTGAGAGCAAGTAGTTTCTGAGTGCTTTTTGATGCTGAGGGAAACTGGAATCACTGACACAATTTCTCTGTAGGAAAGATCTATATTTTTAAGTGTTATAATGGTCTGTCTCTCTTCCATTGTTAATTGCCTTTTTCTCGCCATTTTTATAGCTACACACTACTTTCTGCAGCACAATGCTGTTCAGCTGAGGCTCACTGATGGGTATGGTACCACAGTGTGTTCCAGCACTGCTTTTATGCAGACAGAGTGGGTTGTAAGTAATCCCAAAAAGTTGGAACACCTGTAGGAATTAGTAGCACCAGCTTTCAAGGCTTGATCAACCTCTATTGGTTTTTTTTTTGGTATAATTATGAAATACACAATATTTTTCAGTTTTGAGTAACCTTACCTTTTTTTTAACCTCTGGCAGTTCACCACTTACTTTTGTATCATTTTAAGCTATTCATTGGACTTGCCTGTAAAATATTGCCTGTAAGCCACCAATTGTAAGTTGGTTTCCAGGCAAACTAACATGCATAATTCAACCTTTTTAAATTAGATGTTAGTATTGTGAAATAAAAAAGATATGATGCTTTTATAAATGGTAAATGGACTCTTTCTTACATAGCACTTTTCTACTCTACGTGAACACTCAGGACGGTAATGTTGCTGGAAATGGTGTTGCGGTTCTTTTTTGTTTTTTTTGTTTTGTTTTGGTTTGTTGTTTTTCCATAACTTGTGTATCTGCAAATATACACATTCTGTATTTTTCATATGAAAGAAACTATACTGTGGTGGGGCTTGCTAATTTCTTGTTTTGATTTATGTATGTTATGTTTTGTTTTACTTCATATGTTTCATATGTTGTTTGTTTAATTTAAGACAAAAAAAAATTAAATGAATGAGAGGCAAGGCAAGGCAAGGCAAATTTATTTGTATAGCACAATTCAACAACAAGGTGATTCAAAGTGCTTTACAGAGACATTAGAAACAAAAACAAATAAAAAGCATGATTTAAAATTGATTAAAACAAACTAACTAACTAAACACACACATTTCACACCTGTTCGCGCGATCTGAACCCTTATCGTAAGGGGAGCTACCAGTCCTTCTGTGGACGAGCTACTTTCTATTTTAAATTCCCTGAATTTAAAATACTCTCTAGACCCAGTCTAGACCCAGTTGGGGAGCTACCCAGAGCTCTAATCCCACACCTGTTCGCGCGATCTGAACCCTTATTGAAAGGGGAGCTACCAGTCCTTCTGTGGACGAGCTACTTTCTATTTTAAATTCCCTGAATTTAAAATACTCTCTAGACCCAGTCTAGACCCAGTCGGGGAGCTACCCAGAGCTCTAATCCCACACCTGTTCGCGCGATCTGAACCCTTATCGTAAGGGGAGCTACCAGTCCTTCTGTGGACGAGCTACTTTCTATTTTAAATTCCCTGAATTTAAAATACTCTCTAGACCCAGTCTAGACCCAGCTGGGGAGCTACCCAGAGCTCTAAACCCACTTAACAAACAAACAAACAAACAAACAAACAAACAAAACAGTATATAAAATCAAAACAGATAAAATCAGAACAGTAGATAAAATCAGTAGTTAATGTAAGTTTTGAAATTTAAGCTTAACAAACAAACAAAACAGTATATAAAATCAAAACAGATAAAATCAGAAATAGATAAGATCAGTAGTTAAATGTAAGTTTTGAAATTTAAGCTTAAAAGTGTGGATTTGGTGCTTTATTCAAATGCAGCTGAGAACAGGTGAGTCTTCAACCTGGATTTAAATAAACTGAGTGTTTCAGCTGATCTGAGGCTTTCTGGGAGTTTGTTCCAGATATAAGGAGCATAAAAGCTGAATGCAGCTTCTCCGTGTCTGGTTCTGACTCTGGGAACTGATAAAAGACCGGATCCAGATGACCTGAGGGATCTGGAAGGTTCATACTGGGTCAGGTTCATACTGAGAGGTAAAACTTGAGGGGGTAGGGACAAATAAGTAAATACTTCAGCCTACTCCTTTTCAAACAAATAATGGAATGATATTTTGTAATGATTGTGAAGGCACATGTTTGAAATGTTTGAAATAAAAATGAACTGAACTGAACTGAACTGAACACTCAAAGTACTTTATACAACATGTCTCATTCACCCATTCGTACAAGCACTTTTCTCTCCACCTAAGAGCTAGCTAATATTCACACACATTTATTCTAAAGGGAGCATTCGCGAGCAACTCAGGGTTCATAGTCTTACCCGATGATATTTAGGCATGCAGAAATGTATGCCTAAATATCATCGAGCATCGAACCACCAACCTTCCAGTTAGCAGATCTTCGCTACCTCCTGAGCTACATCAGATGGAGAATAGTAGAGCCTGTTTTGCCTTTTTGGCAGTATGAAGACAACATAATATCTAAATAAGAACCTTTAGGAACCTAAAATGTATCTGTGTGCTGAGATTTGTTGCTCAGCTCCTGAGGTTTTGTGTATTATAGTCAAATATGACAAATTATGCACCAAGATAGATGTCTAATATGTTAAAAACAGCAACTCAATATAAAAAAACCACCTGACCTTCAAACTATTCATATAGTCTTGTTACAAAAAGGCAAGAGCTGCAAAACTCTACAGCCATTTTTATTTTCTGTCATCTTTCTCTGGGATGCAGATTGATTGTTTGAGCAAGATGAACAACTCAGATTACAGAACAGCTGGCAATAACTGTGGGGGCTTGGAGCCTCAGGCAGTCCCTCTATCATGCATCTTGCTCCCATCACAGTCTTCACATCTTCATTTGTGCAATGAGACCCTTGGCTTCTTCAGCATGAAAGCAAATTTTTACATGAGTGAACACACACGCCCCCCTCACAATGGCTCTGCTTTCTGTTCCCTCAGGATTAACTGGTGCTTGTTAAATAAGGTTGTGAGCAGTGCGGTGGGGGAGTTGTGATGAATTGAAAGATTTGGGGAACAACAGGGTTTACAAGTTGTGCTAACAAGTGCTGTTGTGCAAAGAAAGCTGCTTCTCATTACTGATTGAATTGAGTTGAGTGGAGCTGAAGAGTGGCACTGATGTTCTCTCACAATACATGACAACGTCCTGTTGTTATCCACCACCACCTCTGCAACTTCCACCTTCCCCGGGCTGTGAATAACACTGAATCGGATTTTAGTTAACTTTGCATGTCTTTGCTTTAAAAGAAAAAAGTTATTTAATTAATTTATGTAATTGTTTTAGTTTAAAAAAAATCTTTTTAAATGTGTTTAATTTGAACCCCTTATAAGTAACTACTGACATCTTTATTAATTTAAAAGTCTGTATTTGTAATGCTAAGTAGTTTTACTTATTTTATATTATATGAAATATTTATGTTTATATTATTCATGTTATATACTGAATTAAATTTTCTTTCCTTTTTTAAATTAAACATATTTTTTTCTACAAGAGAGCAGGTGGCACTATTGAACATCAGAGAATAAAAATATAATTTAGTTTCATTTCTCTTTTGTTTTCTTCCATCATTGTGTTCACTGGTGTCCTTTCCACAACTCTGCTGTAGAAAAACATTTTTCTGAGTAAAGTAAAGTAAATTTATTATTGTCACATTTATGCTTCTCAGGAGGTTAATGCTTGATGATTCAGTATCCGCAGTTCTGTCTTTGAGACTTTGTTGCTTTCTTGTCATGCTATTATTTTCAACTTTGGAGAGTCATGATGTGCCTTGAAGAGCTCAGCAGAGTTGTTGGTACTCAACATGCAGCAGTCATGGGCTAAACCACTGAAAGCTTTTATAAGAACAACTCATTAACAGACAACCTCCGTGCTTCTTCCCTCCGGTGCCCACAAGTGCCGTTTAGAGAGGGTTCTTTTCTCTTTCAGAGGCACAGAGAAAGCCCAGAAAGTCAAGGCTGCTTGCTCTGGGTCCTGATTGCATTTTTCCCTTTTTTTTTTTTTTTAACAAACTGCTATTCAGACCAAGGCAAGAACAGAATGAAGGCTTTAAAAGCATTAATGAAGCATTCACCAAACATTTTTTGTCAACTCTCCTGCTGACAGCCAGATGAATTGTGAGGAGCAGGACAAGTCTGAGCGTTTGATTGGTTAACTTTGAGGTTATCGTAGAAAAATTGGCTGACTGATCAGTTTGTTGTTTGTTTGTGAAACAAGCCAGAGTAAAAAAAGAAGCCAAGGAGAGAAAAAGCACCCTGACTCTTTTCTGTGGTGTTGAATTTTGCTTTTATTTCGGTTCTTGATGTTTCAGGCATTTAGCTGGTGTAGAGTTCTTAGTTATAAAAATCTTTTGCTTTTTAACCTCCTAGGACCTGGTGTCCACATATGTGGACATCACATTTTGGGTTATTTAGAACAAAATACTCAATTTTGGTCTACAAGGGCCTGATATCCACTTACGAGGGCATTATACTGCTACTGTTCTATTATTTAAACAAATATCCTCATATGTGGCTCTTAATTTTCTTAAAAACAAAAATAAGGTAAAAAAAAAAAATCTGGTAATTCTTTGTTTTTACATTCATCGGGCCCCAACCAGCCCAAATATCAAAGAGAAATTAAACATGCATGTCGTGGAAGAGTTCGGGTCTTAGGAGGTTAAGAGAGTCTTGATGAAGAATGAAGACTAAGAATTATGTATAGTATATACAGCCCACAGTTTACACAGTACTGCCACTTTCAATTCTAAGGTTTTGAATTAAGGTCTCAATATATATTATTATTTTATTATTAGTTTATATTGTTATTATTATCATTATTATTATTATTATTATTTGTAAACTACAACCTTGAAACACAACAACACATGAAATATTACACCATGGCATTATTTATTTCATGAAAGTATCATTAGAAAAACACTGAGCCAGTACGACTGTTTGGAAGTGTTGCCAGGAGAAAGCTTTTTTGCCTCTGCTCTGAGATCATTTATACCTGAGGTGACCTGGCACCCATCTCCATCTGGCATCCAGAAGTTGAGGCTGCAGGACAGTAGATGGATAGTTGTCTTTTTTAAATGGAAGACAACTTAGTCATGGTGATACTTATTGTGCTTACTTTATTTATTTTCAGCTTTATTTTTTTATCTTGAACATTTTACTGTCTTAATGTTGGTAAGATTTTGCAAAAGTATTCTTCCTGATCTCCTTTTTTTTTTTTTTTTACCTGTGAAGCACTTTAGCACTTTAGTTTCATGCTGAGTTGAGTTAAGGAGACTTCTTTTAGTATTGTGCGGTTCACTTACTACTAGGGTTAGCAACCAAAAGTACCAATTTATATTTAAGAAAAGATGTTGATTTGCATTAAAATAAACCCTTTCACAATGCTAACCACATTGTAGAAGGGAAACAACAAGCTTAGCTTTCAAGCTTCAAGTTTAGTTTTATAATGTATAGTGTAGTAGTTTACATATTTGCTTAGCAAGTAATAGGTCCTTTAAGATTGTGTCAGGAAGGGCATTAGACATAAGACTCAAATGTCAAATCAAGCATGCAGAGCTACCCCCTGTGGCGAACTCTGAACGTAGCTTTTTACATGAAATCTAGACTCCACGATTCATTATCAGTTGGTCATGCTAAAAACGCCAGCTGCTTCCCACCGTCAAGCAGTAATTTGTCACCATTATGTAAACATGAGTCTGTCTCTTTTTTCCCCTCTCTCTCTCGTTCTCATCAGGCCTGATGGGATAGGCACAGTGACCATGGAGGAAAAAGTGCAGTTTGAGGCAATCAGAAGTCGTCTCATTGCTCTGCTGGAGAACCAGATCACACATTTTAGGTATGTAACACCTTCATATTGAAGACCAATAGAAGTATATTTGTTTCTGAAGACTTATTTTTTCAGCTAAAACTAGAAAGTGTCAAGACTTATGTGGTCATGAAATTTCTGTCATGGAAGTCATGGAATTTAAAATTGTAATCAAAACCTTCTGTGTGGATGAACTGTTCAATGTCATTTACATAGAAAATTCAGATTTCTGTCCTTCTGCCAAAAATCAGTGTTGATCTTTTATTTTAGACTTTGTCGACTTGTTTAAATATTAGTTTCATTATGGAAAGGGGAACCTGTGATATAGAGACAAGATTATGTTTCTCAGCTAGCTTAGGTGCCCATCGGTGTCTCCCAGAAGAGCTAGAGTCACTTAGTCAGACAGATTCTGTTTAAGTGAGTTCTTGATTTAGCTTGTCTAGCAGTATTCAGGGGGGGGTGTGGCCTGTGAAATTGAAGTCAGCTTTCCCAAAATAATGTGGTTCATCATTGTTAACTTACATTAAATCATTAATTAACTATGATTAATTAGCATTTTGTATTTATTCGGGTAATATTTGTCTAATGTTAAAATTAATTTGAAGATCTCAAATATGTAAGTTCGACAAATATACAACATAAAACAGAAAAGAAATCAGTAAGGGTGAAATACTTTTTCACAAGATTTTATATGACTCACCAGACATTGCATACATGATTCACATTTGAGAACAAATTAATTTTTCACATGTAACAATCACATTGAAACACTGATACTCCTTATTCATTAGTATATGAATGCAGGTTTGTCATTATTTTCCCTCATGGTTGTAGGTATGTCAGTGCAAGTCAAAAAGCTGACCCAGCGGCTTTTTGACTTGCACTGATATAAATTCGAAACAGTACCAATAAGAAACTGTAAATGATATACGCTGCACAGTCTCGTTGGAGGGAAGAGTCACGGATCCTGATAATGAACTTGAGACAGAAGGAAAACAGGCAATCTAGTTGTTTGAAACCTGGCTTCAGAAGATGCTGGGCCTGGAAGCTAAACAAAGAACTGTTACGATCGACAGGGCTCAGCCTTGGCCCCCTGATGAAAAACGACAACAATCTACTATCATCAAACTGCACAACGTAAGTGACAAAAGCAGAATGCAATCAGCGGGCAGGGAGAAAGGCGACCTGTCGTTTCAAGGAAGCAAGATTTACATTGCCAAGATTGTTTAACGCAGGTGAGGGGCCAGACGGCAATTTAACGGGGCGCGTGAGCACCCTATAAAGAGAGGAAATACAGTATCCGTATATATTTCAGTGTTCTGAGTGAAACTCAGTTGCAGTTGTTTGTGATAAGGAGATACGAACAGGCTATGCCGATTTTGTTTTTTTTTTCTTTTTCTTTGGAGGTGCACTGCATTACAAAATGAGTAAGCAGTGTTGGACCATACTAACACATTAGTATTTTAAGAATTTTATTATTTTTGTTTTTCTCTTTGTCTCTCCCTTTTTTCTTTATGTTGCTTTTTTTTTTATTCTCAAATAATTCTTGACTTACTGTGGTTTGCATTCATTGACACTGCCAATTGGCCAGGGTGTGGGAGTGTGTGGGGAACTAACATCATGAGTGGGATACCCCTGCTGGCGGTATATGGTTCTCTCTTTATGGTGGAGGGACGGATCTTGGCTTCACTTGCTCAAGAGGTCATAATTCCATTCTGTGTTTATTTGTTTCTGTTCTTGTGGGGTCTTGTGGGGCTGTTCAAAGCTGGAGTTTGTGGTTGTGGGTGGGTTATTAGGGACAGTCTTTTTTACACTGCATGTGTGCTATGCACCAGTTCTTGTGTGTGTGATTACTAATTTCATAATCACATGAAAAATAATACATATGAGTGATATTAAAATTCTATCACTTAATCTGAAGGGCATCAACCATGTCGTCAATATCCTGTCACTCCTTAAGAAAGAAATGGCAAATTTTAAGAAACTCATTTTTCAGATCTGGACCATAGTAAATTGCAAAGGAGCTAGGCTGGCATCATATAACTCAAAAAGCATGGGAATGAGTTTTTTACATTGCTGCCCTCCTTAACACTTGACAAAACAATAACTATTAAGGAGGGCCTGTATGTACTTTTATGTTTCCCTCCAAGAAAATGTGTGAATCTCTTTACAACTTGTATGTCGCCCTCCATAACTTTAGAATAGACTTTTTTTCTCTCCTCAGAAATGTCTGACTGATGATATTCTTTTGTTTTTGTCCTCCTCTTGATTATCAGTTGTGGCTACTCTAACACTCTTTAGTGAATTAGGCTCTATAACTCGTTAAAAGGTCAACTTTAGTCAATCTCAGGCCACACTACTGGAAATGTGGGGGACAATGAACAATATTCCCTTCAGTCGGTCAGTATCTGGATTTACATATTTAGGAATTAAAATATCACCAAACATGTGGACCTGTGGAAGCTCAATTTTCTTCCAGTTTATTGCATGCAGTTAAAATAGACCTTGAATGATGGCATGAATTACCACTTTGTTTCGTATTTTATACTCTCTGCAGATGCATCCTCTGTACTTGCCGAAGAAGAAAATTCAGGATACAGAAAAGGCCGTCTCTAATTTTATACGGGATGGCAAAAAACCTAAACAGAGGCTTAGACTTTTACAATTACATACAGACACGGATGCCTAAAATTCTGTTGTACAACTGGGTTTGCCATGCCTGCTGTTTTTGGTCTTAGCTACATGCGTATTTTAAAAGGAATCATGTATTAATTCGTGGAGTTGTTCTCCACACTCCCCATGGAGTCTGGTCACTTGTGATGTCCGTAATAGAAGTCCAGTGGTAAAGCTCAATCCTATTTTATATGACAGCATTAATGGTGGGACAGGGGGATTCATGTACTTGGAGACCTGTTTGAAGATGAGCCAACAGTTGTAGGCAAAACTTCCAAAGGAACGCTTCTTTGGATATTTGTCTTGGAGCACCTTCTGTATTCTACTCCCTTCTCTTTCTCCTCATAAGTGGGTAAAGGATTTAGGCACAGAATATGTAAGGGATGACAGGCAGGTAGCTATAGTCCTGATCAAATCTACCTTCATATGCAACAGACTGAGAGAAACTCAGTGTTAGATTCTTCATTCTGTTGTTTTGCACAAGATAAACTGCTCTCGCTCTCCTCTGCACATTAAGTGCTGTTCATATTGTCACTGCTTCTGGGAGTATAAATTGATTTCTAGGTTCAGGTCATCTATTTCAGAGGAACTTGTTGAAATAATAATGCCTGTAATTGTTAAGTTGATGGCTGTTGCTAACTGGTTAACTTAAAAAGACATACATAAATTGGACTACACAGTAAGATTGTTTATTATTACTATTGTAATCATTTATATTCTTATTACAATGTGTGGTTTTCTTAATCTATGATTGTGGATTTGCCAACTATGTAGATGGACTGTCGTGGGAGGGTGGGGGTGTTAAAACTTAATAAAAAAAGCATTTAAAAATAAATTGACAAAAACAAAAAACAAAATGCCGAAAATTTGTAAAACAAAAATAAAAACATTATCTTCATTCTCATAAATGAAAGCAGTCAGGGTATTTTTAGCACCATCGGCAACATGCAACAGGTGCAAGACATGTATTGATGGCAGCTGATGAGACCTCCCTGAATCTGCGTGCTGCCATTCAGCAATGCCGCTGCTGTTTGAGCACATTGTGAGGATGGTGTGAAAGCGACAGCCCCAAGACCTTGAGCAACACTCATCTGAATGGACCTGTGCCATTAACTGTACTGAAACCCATCTCTTTAAACCCTTCATGTCTGAGAGGGCCCTCCATCTGGCTCCAGAGAACACAGGAGGGGCCGGGAAGAGGGGGTCGATCAGCAGGAGTCATTACTAACTCACCTAAACAAGAGGCTAATGCTGATAAACAATGGCCAAGACAAGGCAGGGATTATGCAAATGTCACCCAGAAAAGAGATGGATTTCCACAGTTTGGTTTGGATTAAGTCAGAGTTGTTAATGTCTTTTAACTTCCTTTCACTATAAAATTTGCCCCCGTACCTACATTGAATCACTGATAATCAGTCCTACTCCTCCAGTTTCACATTTTTCAGGCAGACCACCGTTTATTTTATTTGAAAAATATCAGCTTTTTGTTAACAAACTGAAAATTAGTCTGACAGTCTGTAATTTTAGTGTAAGTTCTCAGTAGGCTTCAGTGTGGCTGTCTGAGTGAAACCTGAAAATCCCTGCAGTCTCTTACTTATATTGTCTGGTCCAGTACATAGTAATGCATAGTTACTATTTGTTGTTATTGTTTTTTTTTATTAAGTGCATGTGGGATTCATAGTTTTTGGAAAGCAAAACAGATTGCTTAGACAATATTTGGATGATGAAATGAAATAAAATCAGACATGAAAAAGAGCTTTTCATGTCTGAGACTGGAAACGATCTCTCACCTTTATTAGCACTGTCATATCTACTGTCTCAACCAGAAAAACAAAGGAAATTTTAACTTACATCATGCATCTGTAGTGCTTCAACATTGGAAGAGGTTGGAGTGGATGAATGGGTCAGAAAGATGATAACATGATGCTTGTACCCTCATGTTTTACATCACTTCAGTAAAATTTCTCTTTGTGAAGGTTAATCAGAGAAACGCTGTTGAAACTCCCTTAGTAGATGTCATAACAGTAAATGTGCTGTACTAGTGCCATCAACAATTAAATATCTTTCACATCATCAATTTCTTTCCCTTGTGTCATTTAAATTTATATAAGGGTCGTTCTGTCTCAGCCCTGTCAGCCAAGTTTTAGAACATTCTGTTCATCCCTCCCCCATTTGTGTAAAAGCTCTGTGGTCGGGGCGCCGGTTTGGCTCAGTGGGTGAGCAGGCAGCCATATGCCGCATGGCCAGAAAGTAGCGGCCTGGGTTCAAGTCTGACCCGCAGCCCTTTGCAGCGTGTCTTCCCCTCTCCTTCCTCCACTTTCCTGTCTGTCTTTATTGTCTCTATTCATTAAAGTCAAATTCCAAAAAACTATTTAAAATAAAATAGACATTTATGGTCCAAAGAGGATTCAGTGAAATTTTAGCTTCAAATATCAAATACTTTTCAAGTCTCTTGAAAAATGGTCCATCCCAGATTGAAATCTGTGGATATGTTTGAACATGAATACCTCAAAAGCTATTACACTATTAAAAATAAAAGCACAACATTTTCATTGGTTTTTTAAAAATATGTTAAAAAATATTAAATATATAAAGATACAATTTCACAGTTATCATTACATATGCTTAGAAACTTTGAAGATTTACCATAAATAGTCTTGGTTTTTTTTATAAAATTTTTACTATAGCACTTAAAAATCCTCGTTTTCCCATACTGACTAAAATAGAATTGACTGACTAAAATTCTGCCGATTTTCTCTTTAATCAGATATCTCATATTCACTCATTTAAACATTATCACCACTTATGTCTCCTTTCTGTCAGAAGCTTGCTTGCCGATGCAGATAAAATACGTATTTATCAAAGACATTTCAGGCCTTTTGAGCATTTTGGTCTTTAGTGGAGATTGATTTTTCTTTTAAATGAACATCATGAACTTGTGACATAAAGTATGAATTGAATCTTTAAACAAAGTCCGATGTGATATTAGTTTAGTTTAGTGAGTTTCATAATTTCTTCTCTGTTAGCAGAGCAAAACATCTGCCTGTATTTCTTTTTGGTCTAATAAATGGCTGACCTGTGTGACTGCATGCCTTTGTTTATTAAGTACTGTTCACTTGTCAATTAACAACGAGAAACCTGCATGAACTGCCTCATCTGTACTCCGATGGAGCTGTAGGTGAGAAACGCTTCCTTCATCAGTGTAATTAGACAAGAGCAGGCAGCCATCTGTTGCCAACTGACCGTTTTCTGCCACTGAACGCATTTTCCTATTCTTCTTCTTCTCTTTTTTTTTTCTTTTTTTTTTCTATGAAGTTGTCCTTGAGATTGTTTCTAAGTGGCTGCCTACGTTTTGCATCTGCAGGTATTGCTTTCCCTTTGGACGACCAGATGGGGCCCTAAAGGCCACGCTCTCCCTTCAGGAACGGGTAATTGGCCTCTGATTAAATCATATTTTAACATACAGCACAGTGGTGTGAAAAAGTGTTTGCCCCGATTTTTTTGTATGTGTCATAATCCAGGTTTGTATTTCTTTTCTACTTAATAATAAACACCCCCCATTTTGTGTTTATTTGTGTTGTCTTTGTCTAATATTTACATTTTTTTAATCATCTGAAACATTTACTGTAACCGTGACAAACATACAAAAAAAGTTAGGAGATCAGGAAGGGCTTAAATATTTTTTGCACCACTGTACAAATGTCCTGCACAGTTTTTTCATGAAACATGTAACATACATGTATAGAAAAGGAAAGCGTGTTGCCTTTGTTTATCAGCTGTCTTAGAATCAGTTTAATCACGTATCTGTGCAATTTGGTTTCAAGTGATTATCAATGTCTTCAGACAAAGTACAGACCAGTTTTCAAGGGAATAAGACTTGAAGAAGACTTATGCTGCTAGAAAGGCAAGAAAGCTAACCCCAGTCTTACTTGAACAAATCTTTGTTCAAGTAAGTCAATTAATTAAGTGAATCTAATTCACTTAATGTACAGAATTCACCTGCTTGCTGCATACATGCTACTACTGCACATTCACCTAATGTATATATTATATATAATGTAAATGGATGGATACATGGAAATTTAAATAAAGCTCAACATGACAGCACCCAGAAAGTATTCTGACTTTTATCCTGACTAAAATCAAGTTTTATCCAACTTATTTTCACGTCATATTTTTACTCTGGTGCTCAACACCCCACTTTATGTGGCTCTATGTCCAAGGAGGCTATCCTACTGTTTGACCACCGGTTTTATTCTGATTGGCTGCATCTGACACACAGAAGGTTTGACAAGCCATACAGTGGGGCTTCTCTTGAGCTCTAAGAAGACCTAAACGAGATATGTGTTTTTTCAGGTTTTGATGAAAGACATCACTACCCCTGTTCCTCCAGAGGATATGAAGAAACTGGTGCAGAGGTGTCTGGAACAAGCAGCTCAAATCAACTATAGTCAGTTGATTGAATATGCTAAAATCAAGGGTGAGAGTTTATAGCTTGATTTTTACCAAAAGATGTCACTTCAGGGTGGTGCTTGAAGGGAGAACAGAGGATCACAGTAAACGATAGATGATCATGAATAACGTAATGATAGATTTGTTAGTGATCAGTAGGGTTTGACCCAGAACTCAACATACTGTACACACAACAGAGGCTTCTCTGAAATGTTCTGTAGTCATGTTTGAGTGTAAAACTAATCTGCAATGGCTTCTGCTTCTTTGCTATGGAATTTTCCCACATAGTGGAACATCAGGTACCTCCAGAGAAAAGACTGGAGGACATGATGAGGCTGGGAGAGCTCTGCATCGAAGTCTTGCAACAGAATGAAGAACATCACTCTGAGGTATTTTATTCCTTTTTTTCTGTCTTTAATACATTAGGACTTCAGATGCAATTTAAAAGACTGCTAGACTTTTGACTTTTATTTCAAAGAAGGTCCTTTTTTTCCCACCTCAGAATGTGTTGAGTGACAAAAATATGCAAATTTAAAAGAAAAAAGATAAGCTCCAGGTGTCTTTTGACATCCTTCGCAGGACCCGCCTGGAATTCCAGAAATCTGTTAGGTTGTCTAAGGCAGGTTTCCTGTCGGCTGTCATTACAGATAACAGTCACAATCCACATTTTTTATTTAAAACCTTTAACTCATTGATTAATCCCTGTCCTGTAATGCCTAGACTGGCTTCCTTAGCTCTTTGTGAAGGATTTTTAAATCATTTTACAGGCAGAATCTTATCTCTAAGAGTCTCGCACCCCACTGTGATGAGTCAGGCCCCAGCTTTACGATGCTCCACTAACCTCAATCAGTTTGATCCACTTTCACTGCCCACTCTCAGGGGTATAATTGATCACCTGAAAAATGCAAACGCTGTTCATGACATTCTTCCATCTCGCATTATTAAAGAAGGGTTTAACATTATCGGGCCCTATATTTTATCACTAATGAACCTGTCATTGTTATTGGGCTATGTTCCGGCTGCCTTTAAACACGCTGTAGTGCAAACTATACTCAAAAGGAGCTTCCTCGATCAGAATGATCTCGCTAACTTTAGTCCTATTTCCAAACTCCCATTTCTGTCTAAAGTCCTAGAGAAGATTGTTCACTCCCAACTCCAAACTTATTTGGATGCAAATAATATTGGGGAATAATTTCAGTCAGGGTTTAAGCCACGCCATAGCATGGAAACTGCATTACTGAAAGTCTTTAATGACCTTCTCTCAATTGCTGACTCAGGGCACCCTGTGGTCTTAGTTTTGCTTGATTTGTCCTCTGCTTTTGATTTGGTGGATCATAATGTCCTTTTAATGAGGCTTAAGCATCTGGTGGGCATCACGGGCAGTGCCCTTAGCTAGTTTAAATCCTATCTACTCCTCCTCCACTGCCCCTGTCACCTCTGGTGTCCCCCAGGGGTCTGCGCTGGGTCCTTTGCTGTTCTCTTTATACTTGTTACCCTTGGGCCGAATCTTTGATAAATATAATATTTCCTTTCATTTTTACGCAGATAACATTCAAATCTATTTTGAACTAGCTGAGGATGTCACGTCATCGTTGCAACACTTCTTTGATTGTATGAGTGAAGTTAAAAACTGGCTACTGAGCAATTCCCTCATTTTAAATGATAAGAAGACAGAAATTGTAATCTTTGATACTCCCATCCCTCGGGCTGAACTAACTGGTGTATTTGGGCCCTTTGCCAACTCCCTTTCTGACACTGTGAGGAACTTGGGTGTTGTCTTGGACAGTTCCTTCAAGCTGGACAAACATGTGTCCTCTGTAGTTAAATCTGGCTTCTATCAATTACGTCTAATCTCTTTTTTTTTTTCTTTTTTTTTGTGTCCCGTTTGGATCTTTAGCCATCAGAATTGTTGTCTTAAGGCCAAGAAAGATGCCAAGCGGATTTATTTTACCAAGTGGATCATCATGGCCTTGCCATATTGGTCCATTTGATTGACCTTTATTATAATTATGAATTTATTTTATTTTCAGTTGCTACAAATGGGACAGACATGACTGGGGGATAGGACAGGGAGAAAGAATGAAAGAAAGAGAGGGAGAGAAAGAAAACCAAAGGGGAGAAGAGACGGTGAGAAGGGGGAAAGAAAGAAAAACAAAAACAAACAAAAAAACCAAAACACCTGGGTCACCTGTATGGAGAAAAAAAAAAGAAGAGAAAGCAAACAACAAAGAGCAACATAATAGAAAAAACAGCACCATCACAATAAACTAGCTAGCAGTAGATATCAGTAGATACTAAATAATAAACGATATTGTGCAGCACGCAAGATAGACAGCGCACAATGTGCTTTGAGGCAGCAGCCAAGAAAGCTGTAGTCCGCGTCTGTGAATACCCGTGTGTACACCTGTGTGGATCAGCATGCTTGCATTCCAAAGGTTTCTTCATGTAACGATCTGCTAGGGAGTGTGGGGGGGCCACAGCCCCGTCCTCCAGGGTATGAAGCAGGTATGGAGGAGATCAAAACTCCAGACATCCAGAGGCCCCCAGAACACAAGAGACCAAGGAAGACCAACAGAGGGGCAGCCGCGCCACTGTCCCAGTAAGAGCTGAGGAGAGTCCCAGATGAGGGCCCACTCAGCAGCCGCGGAGCAGAAGCCAGGGGGAGTTGCAGTGACGCGCCCGGCAGCCAGCTGTGCCTGAGTGACCGAGCCCCAGGCCGAGAGGCCGGGGGCACCCCACCTCCGAAGTGGCCTGAGCGAGCCCCAGGCTCCAGGCCCCGATAAGCGGCCGCCAAGGAGTGAGCCGGTGTGTACCCGGACGCCCACCCCAGACACAAAGAACCACCAACGCACCGACACCTGAGGGAGTCCGCCACTGGCAGGGGAAGTGGTGGTGGGTGGAGATAGGCCTCCAAACCTTGGAGGGCCTGAGATGTCCCCAGAGAGGTGGCATCTGATACCCAACCTGACATATAGACACAGACATACAGGCACACACAGACACAAACATCCATTCCCACCCTCATGGTCTCATATGCACTTACTCAACACTCAACCAACGTGGAGACAGACATAAAGAGACGCTGTACACACGATCACACTCCCCAAGCATACTCTACGAACCGGGTCTAGGTACCCTTGCCCCTGGAGGGGGGAACTGCACCCAGACCCAGGTGGTGTTACCCTTTTCCCTGCGGTGGGGAGAGGCAGACCGCCCCGACTCCGCAGCAGCAGGAAGGCCCCACACTCCAGACCGCAGTCGGACAGCCAACTCCTCCTAGCCCCCCGCTCCAGCAGGCCGCAGAGAATGGGGGTGAGAGAAGACTCCAAACCTCCCTCCACCCGCTCATTGTAGTGTTGATGCATGTGTGTTCTAAGGTGCATTTAAAACCCAGGAGGGCATGGAGCTACCTGCCAGAGAGCAGCAGGTAAGCGCATAGTCCCTCCTGCTAGCCCTCAATGTCTACGTGTATTTAAAATTGAGAGGTGGGCAACGACACCGGGGGTGGGGTGTACACCCTGATGGTAATTTGGACTCCGTGATTGTGCCCACCCCCAAGATCCTATATGTATGTGTAATGAGAGTGTGAGTAATGTGAATGTCTAAGTTGTGGGATAAAATTGAGGCAGAGGCAGCCAGAAGGGGACAGAGGGGGGGGGGGGTAGCCTCCTCTGCACCCTGGTGACATACCCCTACTCCAAGGCCCTGCATGTGTGGGTGGTTGTGGTGGAGCGGGAAGAGGGAGGCAGCTGGAGATGGGGAGGGAAGGAAGGGAGGGGCAGGTGACCCCTCTCCCTGGGGCCAGCTCCCCCGCTGACCCCAGTAGGCACCCCCATACTCCGCGACCCGCCAGGGAAAGGGGGGCCCAGGCCCATCCAGACCGGGGCCCAGCGCAGCAGCGCCCCACAGAGCCCGGGACAGTCCACCCAACCCCACCACAGAGAAAACTGCACCCACCCCACCATCCACTCATCTTCCAGACTACATGAGACAATAGACGCCCAGGCTGAGATCTTCCTCCACCTCTCCTGTATCTCCCCCTCCTGCAGAGAGAGTTCCTGAGGAGAGGAAAGCTCCTGCAAGGTGTGACAATCTCCCCCACCAGTTGAAGGGCCCCCCAGGTGGCTCGACGCACCGGCGGCACCCTGCGCCAGGGATGGGCCCCCATGCACTCACCCGCCCACAACCTCGGCAACACACAAACCAGGACCCAAGGCCCCGAGGCCCGGCCAGGGCCCCAGCCCAGAGACGGAGCACCCCCAGAACCTCACGCCCATCCCGGACCCACCCAGGGGCAGACAGGCTACCAGGTCAGTAACCCACGTCCGTCAGCACAGACCCTCCCCTAGCCCCGCTGCACGCAGCCACGAGGAAACAGTCACCCGAGAGCCAAAAGAGCCCCCAACCGGACATGACCGCTACCCCGGGTTGAGCCCCCCAAGGAAGATGCCTCCGGGGAACCCCCCGACGCCCTAAGCCTGTCCCTACCCCCACACCAATCACAACAGTGAAGGCGGGACCAAACTATGACCCCCCACCCCCACTAGGTGATGGAGCTGATCAAAGGAGCCCAGAGCAATTGATCTGATGTGGTGGCAGAGGCTGTATCAAGACTAATGTAATCTAATAGATAATTTCTATATTGGTTAGAATTAAGATTATTTTTATTTCTCCAGTTCATGAGGACTGTTTTCTTGGCTATGCATAGGGCAGTGAAAACCATATGGGCGATATTCTTTTCTGAAGTGACATTATCTAAGCTGCCCAACAAACACACTAAGGGGGAAGTTGGAATGTTACATTTCAGACACTTCGATAAGTCTTCACATATCTCGCGCCAAAACATCTGCACTGGTGGACAGAACCAAAGAGCGTGGATATAATTGTCTGGTGTATTGCCTTGACAGTGTGAGCAGTTGTTGGAAGATGTAAAGCCCATCTTGAACATCCGATGACCTGTATAGTGCACTCTATGTAGTATTTTGTATTGTATTACGTGTAATCTCTAAGGCCAAGCCCTACATACCACGTAAGGACCTGGAGAAACGTATCCATGCCTTTGTTACATCAATATTAGATTACTGTAATTCCCTTTATACTGGTCTCCATTCTGCCCTTATTCACAAACTGCAGCTTGTTCAAAACGCTGCTGCGCGTCTCTTAACCGGAACTGGTAGGTTTGAGTCTATTACTCCAGTTCTCTCCGACCTGCACTGGCTCCCCATTAAACATCGCATTGATTTTAAAATCTTATTGCTCACTTTTAAAATCATAAGTAACACCGCGCCCAGCTATCTTAAGGATCTCCTCAGCTTCTATACCCCTAGGAGAGCGCTTAGATCAGCAGGCCAAATGCTCCTGGTGCGACCTAGATCCCGCCTTAAGACCAGAGGTGACCGTGCATTCACCGCTGTCGCACCCTACCTCTCGAATAATCTTCCTCAAGCTATCCGCGCGTCTGATTCAATTCAATCTTTTAAATCTCGATTAAAAACGTATTTATTTAGCCTTGCCTTCAGCCTTCAGCCTTTCGGCTCGTGCCTACTATGCCTGGTATCATTGGTTAGTTATGTCTCCCACCTGTTAGTATATTCTATTTGTACTTATATTATTTTATTTATTTTATTATTGCTCTTATTTGGTTTCTGTGAAGCACTTTGGCATACACCTTGTTTTTAAATGTGCTATATAAATAAAATTGTATTGTAAATTTCTTAATTCAATTCAATTTTTTTATACAGCTCCAAATTGAAACAACAGTCACCTAAGGGGCTCTACATTGTAAGGTAGACCCTACAATAATACATACAGAGAAAAACCCAGCATCATATGACCCCCTATGAGCAAGCACTTTGGCAACAGTGTGAAGGAAGGTTTTACCTGGATGAAGCCTTCAGCAGAACCAGGCGGTCATCTGCTTTGACTGGTTTGGGTGAGAGAGGGAAGACAGGATCTAAGACATGCTGTCGAAGAGAGTCAGAGATTAATAACAAGTACGATTCAATGCAGAAAAGTATATAAACACGCAGTGAGTGAGAAAGGTGACTGAAGAAGAAACACTCAGTGCATCACGGGAATCCCCCAGCAGTCTACATCTATTGCAGCATAACTGAGGGAGGATTCAGGGTCACCTGACCCAGCCCTAACTATATGCTTTAGCAAAAAAGGAACGTTTTAAGCTTAAGGAATTTAGAAATGGATAATTCCAAAAATCTAAACTAAAGTCTGAATCATTGAGTAAATAAATAAAATAATTGGCATAAGAAGAAATGGTTGACCTAAAAACTATCAATTGGTGCCACTCTAGGGCCTTGGATGTCACACCGATGCTGATATCAACGGAAAAAAACTGCAACCAGAATTATCCATTATATAGTGAAGAAGCATTATGAAACTAGTAAGTTCTTCAAATCTTAAAAGCCGACTGCATCTGACGTAGTGTATGTTAAAGTATTCAAAACTGTGTGTTCTCAGTGTTGTGAGAATACGTCTCGCTAACAAGTCTTTTCAAACTGCAGAAGCGTAACTCTGAAACTCTTTTCGAACTATGAGGGGTTTTTTCGTCATCTGAGTGGTAGTGGCAAAGATGCCACATGTCACTTGATCATTTCATATGTCTCTTGATCACTTTCA
Organism: Diplotaxodon limnothrissa; assembly: GCF_057381915.1. NCBI lineage: Eukaryota > Metazoa > Chordata > Actinopteri > Cichliformes > Cichlidae > Diplotaxodon > Diplotaxodon limnothrissa. Next base: position 28,518,443 of record NC_140602.1, on the reverse strand, counting down.
CAGCACTTCCTTTTTCTTTTCTTTTCTTTGCCTTGTTTGGCAGCTCATGTTAAAATGGCAGATGACATGGCAAATGGCTGCGTTGCATTAACGTCTGCAGTAGAGGCACGATGAAAACAACGCCCACACCCCATATGCACATAGAATTTTATGCCACAGTGTAAAACTGATCAATCCTAGGTGTTGAGATGTGGTGTTTTTAATCAGCCCTAAGTGGCAGCATGGCACTCAGGCATCTGTTTCTGCACTATTATTAACAAGCCATGCTCTGCCGCTGCCATGGCGACTGGTGGATGCTTCAGATGTGATGTTAACTACAAATTAGAGGCCTTTTTTTTTTCAGACCATCGCAAGCTGTCACAGCTTAAATTTAGAAATTAATAATTGTTTACTCAGTTGCTGTGTCTTTGGATGGCATGCTTACTGCCTTGCTAGTTTGTGTTGTTGCTGTTTCTATACAGAGATGTCAGAGTGACAACCTAGTGTTTAAATCAGTTCTTACTAATGCTGTTTTTTCTCTCTGGAGTCTTTTTGTTTAAAGATTGACTCTTCAATATGTTTGGGGGGATTATCTAAGGAAACTAAAGCAGTGAATGAAGCATTTCATCACGTAAAAGTCCATTTTGAATATGATGGATATAAAAACAGTCTTGTTTTTAAACAACACTTTGACTTGTTTTTTTTATATAACAGAAAACTGTTTTAGCATGATTGTTTATTTGGCTCCTTTCTTTTTCTCCCTTTACTTTATTCTGTCATGGGAAGGGAAGAGAGGCAAGTTTGCTGTTTGCAGTTATCCTCCCCTCCACTGTACATCATTACACCAGCCTGTAAAGTTTTCATAGTATGGCCTGTGGTTACAAAATACTTACTGGCTTTACTGGTTACACATCTTTTTTTTTCTGGTAAAACTGAGTTTTTTCTTATAAAATTGAGTGTGTAAATGATAAAATAAGAAGTAATTACTGTCTGTGGTGAGGCCGTAGGTTTTGGGGCAGAGGTCACAGTAATGCTTTGGTTACTTTAACAATGTAAGACATACAGTGGGGCAAAAAAGTATTTAGTCAGCCACTGATTGTGCAAGTTCCCCCACTTAAAATGATGACAGAGGTCAGTAATTTGCACCAGAGGTACACTTCAACTGTGAGAGACAGAATGTGAAAAAAAAATCCATGAATTCACATGGTAGGATTTGTAAAGAATTTATTCGTAAATCAGGGTGGAAAATAAGTATTTGGTCACCTCAAACAAGGAAAATCCCTGGCTCTCACAGACCTGTAACGTCCTCTGTAAGAAGCTTTTCTGTCCCCCACTCGTTACCTGTATGAATGGCACCTGTTTGAACTCATCATCTGTATAAAAGACACCTGTCCACAGCCTCAAACAGTCAGACTCCAAACTCCGCCGTGGCCAAGACCAAAGAGCTTTCGAAGGACACCAGGAAAAGTATTGTAGACCTGCACCAGACTGGGAAGAGTGAATCTACAATAGGCAAGCAGCTTGGTGTGAAAAAATCAACTGTGGGAGCAATCATCAGAAAATGGAAGACATACAAGACCACTGATAATCTCCCTCGATCTGGGGCTCCACGCAAGATCTCATCCCGTGGGATCAAAATGATCATGAGAACGGTGAGCAAAGATCCCAGAACCACACGGGGGGACCTGGTGAATGACCTGCAGAGAGCTGGGACCAAAGTAACAAAGGTCACCATCAGTAACACACTACAACGGCAGGGAATCAAATCCCGCAGTGCCAGACGTGTTCCGCTGCTGAAGCCAGTGCATGTCCAGGCCCGTCTGAAGTTTGCCAGAGAGCACATGGATGATACAGCAGAGGATTGGGAGAATGTCATGTGGTCAGATGAAACCAAAGTAGAACTTTTTGGTATAAACTCAACTCGTCGTGTTTGGAGGAAGAAGAATACTGAGTTGCATCCCAAGAACACCATACCTACTGTGAAGCATGGGGGTGGAAACATCATGCTATGGGGCTGTTTTTCTGCCAAGGGGACAGGACGACTGATCCGTGTTAAGGACAGAATGAATGGGGCCATGTATCGTGAGATTTTGAGCCAAAACCTCCTTCCATCAGTGAGAACTTTGAAGATGAAACGAGGCTGGGTCTTCCAACATGACAATGATCCAAAACACACCGCCCGGGCAACAAAGGAGTGGCTCCGTAAGAAGCATTTGAAAGTCCTGGAGTGGCCTAGCCAGTCTCCAGACCTCAACCCCATAGAAAATCTGTGGCGGGAGTTGAAAGTCCGTGTTGCTCGGCGACAGCCCCAAAACATCACTGCTCTCGAGAAGATCTGCATGGAGGAATGGGCCAAAATACCAGCTACTGTGTGTGCAAACCTGGTAAAGACCTATAGTAAACGTTTGACCTCTGTTATTGCCAACAAAGGTTATGTTACAAAGTATTGAGTTGTATTTTTGTTATTGACCAAATACTTATTTTCCACCCTGATTTACGAATAAATTCTTTACAAATCCTACCATGTGGATTCATGGATTTTTTTTTCACATTCTGTCTCTCACAGTTGAAGTGTACCTCTGGTGCAAATTACTGACCTCTGTCATCATTTTAGGTGGGGGAACTTGCACAATCGGTGGCTGACTAAATACTTTTTTGCCCCACTGTAGGTTTTCATTTACAGCCAAGTAGGTTAGATAACTTTTTCCCCTTAATAAATAATATAATTTTTTAAAAGCTGCATTTTTATTTGCTTGGGTTATCTTTGTCTAATATTAAAATATGTTTGAACATCTGAAATATGACAAATGCAAAAAAGAAATCAGGAAGCGGGCAAATACTTTTTGTTTACAGTTCACTTTTCTCTGCCATGTAGTTAACTTTTGTATCTTTTACAGAGCAAAATATTAGTAGATGATAATGTGATGAGCAACTTAAAGCTCCAACTATGAATGCGTGTAAATGTCAGACACTTAAGCTTAGAAAAAAGTGCTTGTGTGAATGGGTGAATGAGGCATGTTGTATAAAGTGCTTTGAGTGCTCCGGTAGTGTAGAAAAGCGCTATATAAGAACCAGTGCATTTAACCTTTTCAGGGCTCATATAAGATCGTATCTCTAAGTTACTGGTTTATTTTACTCTTTGGTTATAAAATCTGTCTGCCTCACACTCATAGAATGAATCATCTCTTTATCAGTTTAGCAGTATAAACCCAAAATAACAACACAAATGTGTTGCCTAAAAGTAGAAAGAAAAGTTTCCTAGTTTTCCCCAGTTTTGGGTGGAAGAACTACCGTGTGCAAAACCCTGACCTAAATCTTGTATCTTTGGGACAAATGCAACCTAGTCTGCCAAACAGACCTTATCACTTACTATAACAATTTCTCCTGTGGTGCCAAAAAATACCCTTAGTATCATTCTGATCACATTTACCTGCATGCATTTGTTTGGCTAGAAAACCACTCAAACAGTTGAGCATCTGGAATAGATCCTGTATCTAGCAAAAACAGGAAGTGGAGTTATTTTATTAGAAACTATGTTTAATCCACTTACCATGTGTTTAACCCTCCCATATGGAAAAGAAATAGAAAAAACTAATAAAAGACTTGCATCAGATGTGGCCTACTTCATGTAGTGAATCATATAAGGCTTATATGATTTACTCATGAAAGTGGCCACTTTCATATATTGTTTTAGTAATTATCCAAAACATACAAGTTTCATTTATATGATTTTTCAAGGGATCTTATATCTGTCTTCACTTTTGTATGCTTTTCATACAAGCTTCACACAAGACCGATACAAACCTTATAAGATTTATATGTATCTTTTCCATATGGGCTGTCATGCATGAATTATGACAACCTCAATCAGCATTGTTTTCTTAAGTATTTTTATTCATCTTTAGGCATAAAAAAAATTACAATGAGACATGTCATACATCTATAGTAACATTGAAGGACCAGTGGGTGGCAGGGTATGGAGTGACACATCACTGTCCAGTGTAGTGGTTTATGTGCAAGTATACCATCAACACTGACACAAATACAAGAATACAGCCTTTGAATAGCTGTCCACTGTAGTAACCACTATGTGTGAAAGGGCTAATGTCTCTTAAAATGTTTGATGACTAAAACTGAATTAGGAAAGTAAAGTTGGCCTGTTAAAAGTAGATGTGAGCCAAGGTCACTACTGTGACTGCTGGTTCTTTGTAAAGCGATTAAGTGTTTTAACAAAAAACCCACAGGTGCTGTTGTGAAAACTTTAACGACTCACTAACACAGGTTTCTTCAGCTAACTGAAGAGAATCAAGGCTGTGTAGTAGTCCAGTGAACAAAGGTTGTTTCGCTAAGTCGACCTCTGCTGTTGATAGCTACATGAAGTTGGAGAGAAAAGTGCATCCAGCCTCAAATCATATGCTGATGCGCTGAGGTCAGTTTTTCTGTTCAACAGAGGAAGATGAGGCAGATATGTAAGATGCCAGAAAAAAATGACATGGTAATGCCGTATGTCTGTGAAGGTTCTCAGTCATCCAGGTCATCGTAGTCAAAGGAGCTTGCAAAGAAAAGCATCTGGACTTCTTTAAGTTGCTTGAAAACGTCTTCAAGCAACTTAAAGAAGTCCAGACGGTTTTCTTTGCAAGCTCCTTTGACATGGTAATGCCTTGTATTTGTGACCTTGAGGGGAGAATCAGGCGATATTTCAAATGTTCCTTTTCAGTTTCTTGATGCTGGAAACTGCAAAATGAAAACACAGGCTGACAATTCTTCCACAATTAATGTCGAATGATTTCTTGACGCCGTATTCATTCAAGTTGCCTGTGAATAAATTCTGTTAATTAAATGAAAAAAAAGAGACTAAAAGGCATCAAATCATTCAAGGAAGCATGACTGAATGATATATATAAATATATATATATGTGTGTGTGTGTATGTGTGTATATATGTGTGTGTGTGTGTGTGTGTATGTGTGTATATATGTGTGTGTGTGTGTGTGTGTATGTGTGTATATATGTGTGTGTGTGTGTGTGTGTGTGTGTGTGTATGTATGTATATATACATATTAGGGGTGCAACGATACACAAAATTCACGGTTCGGTTCGGTTCGATACTTTGGTGTCACGGTTCGATATTTTTTCGATACAAAAAAATGTTCATGCCTTTTTAATTTGTCATTTATTAAAATTATAAATATATATTTTAACTCAAAAGTACAGTTTTTAAATTTAACCCTAACCCTTGTGCGTGTTTTTTATTTTGACAGCGAATGCGCACCTGCGGACCACTTATGTGCAGCCCCGGTTATATAGCTCGTCATATTGCAGCCACAGAAATTCTTTTGTCCATGAAACCATAAAGCTGCACTTTCTTTTTGCCTTATAGTCTGATTTGTCATAACTTTTCCGTTTTGTGGTAAGCTTTTCTTTGGCTGTCACTTCTTCACCCTGACCTGTCTTATTTGGCTCAGCAGAACTAAAATATATATCCTGCTACTTTTACACACGCACTCACATAAGCTCAGCGATTCTCTGCGCGATCAACCTCTCACATGTTTAAGCTTGCTGCGGGAGATTTCACTTGTCATGTTTGCATAGTAAGCTAACGATTAATAAGACGATGTCAGAGGAATTGGTGCACAAATTATGTGCTGTCGCTCTCTATACACAGTTCGCACGATTGCAAAGTGAAAGCAAAAAAACAAGCGCAAATTCAAACGCGATTTCAATATGTCACATATTGACAGTGGCTCACCGATGCCAATGACATAATTACCCAGCTACATTTCCGAAAGAATGCAAAAGCATTGACATATATTTTTCCTTCCTACAATAGCCCGACGGGCAGGGAAGAGATAGATTTTGGTAGCCCGACTGAAAAAATCGCTAGCCCCAGGACGTCGGGCTAGCGATTTTGCGAGCCCTGTATCTGATTGAGGAATCACTCATCTTTGGAAAAAAGAGTTTATTACAGAGAAATGTCTCTTTCCAAAATAAAAGTTATACTATCCGCTTCTTCTGGGCTATATTCTCAGCAGCATAAGGAGAATCATGTGCTAACAGCTGTCTAAATGACTCGGCTAAAGTTAGTAGCATGCTTGTTGTTTTTGTCTTTGCACTAGGATGATGTCGGCATAAATGTGCAGTCATATTCGTTGTGTTCCCACTAGTGCTTTCAGGTTAATCTCGTTGAAATGACCTTAACGCCGCAACACGGCAAATCTCCGTTAACGAGCTACCGCCGATCGCTCCGTGCATGGGGCTAGACGGCCAACACGTTAACGAGCTAACTGCGCTAACACACTAGCTCCCACCCATGTAATTGAGCATTGCGTGGCACATCCAACATACTGTTTTACTTTAGTCCATGACTAGCTTACCTTCAGGGTCATACGTCACATGAAAACCAAAATAATTCCAAACGCCAGATCTGAATGAGGGTGGGGGAGGTCCATGTTGCAAGGAGAGCTTAACTTCTGTCTTGCTAGCTTGCCCTGCGCTCTTCCTTCTGACTATGCTGTCTGTGTTGAGCGCTCAGTGGATCTGCGCTCGACAGTGCAGCCTAGGCGGAGTAGTCGAACGCAGATTCACTGAGCGCAGGGCAAGCTAGCGAGACAGAAGTTAAGCTCTCCTTACAACATGGATAAAATAAATTACAAATGTTGTATTGTTCGATACATATGCGTACCGAACCGAAAGCACTGTATCGAACGGTTCAATATCGATACGAATATCGTTGCACCCCTAATACATATATACATATACATATACATATATACATATACATATATACACACATACACACACAAGGGGTGTGTGTGTATGTGTGTATATATGTTTAAATATGTATATAATATGTGTGTGTGTTTGTTTGTATATGTGTGTGTTTATGTATTATTACCAGAATTGTGGTTAGCCTTGGAAAGTTGGCAGACAAAAACAAAAATGTGAATCCTTTTTCTCTGTCTATATTTGGGGAATAATTTTGTTGTCATATTTTTAACATCAAAAAGATGATCAAGTGATGTGACGTTACCAACAGTCCTTTAAGTAATTAATCTCTGGCCCTCTTTCACAGCATGTCCTTTGTCCTATCTCCCTACTTTAACCCCAAACCGGTCGAGGCAGATGGCTGTTTTTCCTTCCCACTGATGCCAAAGTGCTTGCTCACAGGGTGACATCTGATTGTTGGATTTTTCTTTTTATATTATTTTAAAGTCTTGTAAGGATGTTACAGTATAGACTACATTGAGGTTTTCTGAAAATAAACATTGATTCTTCTAGATGTTTATGTACATTGTAGGTTTTGCTTTTTGTATGAGTGTACATATAAATAATATTTCCATTCCATTATTTCCTCTACTTTTTGCCACATATATCCTCCTCAACTTTCACCTCATACTTACTTTGCAACTCTATAAAGCTACAGTCAAAAAGTTTTATAAAATATAAATGATAATTGACTGGCTGATCTCCCACTTAATATTATCCTCTTGTGCAACTCCTTTTCACTGCATTGTAAATATTCTGCATTTAAAAAACAACAACAACAATCATTTAAAGAAAGCCACACCAAAGTTCTTATCCAGTGGACAAATTCATGATAAACAAACCATATTTTAAAATAAAATAAATTCCCCCCTCGCCCTGTGGATGGTCTCTATCTTTCAAGCTACAAGCCCAGAGTCCTGGGATGTAGAGGAAGAGGCTGCTATGAAAGCTGCAACCACCAAGTATCCTGAGACTGTACACTAAGCGGAAGGAGGCCCGACACTTTTGAGTTGTAGTATCACAGTCCAGGATGAGACGATGAATATCTACGAGTACATGAGGAAGATGACCACGACCGACTACTTGCTCGGGCATACATGGAACGCCATAACCAAGTGGCCGGCATAGTATATAGAAACATCTGTGCCGAATTTGGCCTGGAAGTCCCAAGGTCAAAATGGGAGATACTAGTAACACTAGTAATACTAGTCACAGGGTTCACTATTATACTACTGGGAATGAGTACAGACACAAAGAACTGATCTAAAATGAGCAGAAATCAATGTATTAAAACCAAAAGAACACTCTGTGATTGCATTATCTGTTTTTCTGATATAATTTCGTTTCATCTGCATCTGTTCCAGGCTTTTTCATGTTGGCCAGAGTTGATGGCTGAACATGCTGAGAAGTTTCTGTCTCTGTACAGAGCCGACATGGAGGCAGCTCTTCAGGTCCAGTCGATCGATTCCTGGAATAGCTTCCCACTATTTCAGCTCTTCAACAATTTTCTACGAACAGACCGTAGGTCTTGGTTTTTCTGAACACGTTTTTTAAGGCCTTCTCTAAAGCTCAGGACTGCTTTGAGCTGATTGCTAAAGCTCATTACAGGAAATGATGTCAAATGCCTGTTTTCCACTAAGCAGTGCTGCTGCCAGACCTGTTCTGCCTTGGTACACTAAGGGAACAAGCCCACATTTCAACAAGTTCCAAAAGTAGTGGTGGTGGCAGATAGAATGTGTGAGCAGCACCTAGTAATCATTGGTAAATTTATCTAAAGCAACCAACAAAGCATGATGCTTCTCTGTTATACTTTATTTGCTGTTTTCATATTGGCACTTAGTTCCCTCTTCACAACAAACTTAGTTCTGCATGTTAAATAAGGGTTGTTTTGCACTGTGACTGGTGCAAAGCTACTCTAGCACCGTCTAAGAGCAAACAAGTAGAGCAAGACATGAGAGGAACAGATCCAGTTTAATAATACTTTCTAATTTTTTTGCTTTGTCAAGATTCCTAAAGAATAAGTTGCAGCTAATGGGAAGTTTATTAATACCCAAGTTATGTGAATGTAGGTTTCATGTCAAAGTCCCAACAATGGAAAAAGAAAACTCCCTAAAAGGGGAACCTGGAGAATTCAAATTATGACAAACATAAATGTTGCACTTTTATTCCTGAGATTTTGTTAACATTTTCTACCGCAATGAACTGTACTTCACTGTAAATATTGAATTCTCTTCCTTGATAAACTTTCTTTCACTGTAAATATTTCATTTGACTGCTGGAGAAAAAATCTAATTGGCTCATTGTGTTTCTCCTTTCAAACCCTCCCTCAGCTGTGGGGCTTTGTCTTCAAGCCAGCAGAGATTTGGCAAGATGCAATATTTAACATGGTGGATGCCAAAATACCTCAAATACAGTAACAGACAGGCAGGCAGATAGACAGCCCAAGGGCGGTGTTGAGAATAAAGACTCAGTGTTTCATTATGCATAGAAACCACAAATCTCTTTTCTGTGGCTCATATCTTGCATTCTTTCTAATTACCATCTTCTGTTTGTACCATAATTATTCCAAGTGTCACAACATTAGCCAACTTGATTTGGAGTGTAACGAGGCAATAGAAAAAGATGAAACAGAGTATGAGCGAAATCATAGTTTTCACTGTTTGCACAAATGAGGTCTTCCTTCTTATAATTATGCTTGAAGTGAGAGGTAAGGGATTGGTTTGATTAGTTTTAGTCCCAATCACTGAAAACGCTGCAGCTCACAAACAAAAGAGGGAAAAAACGATTTGATGGACAAGAGTGTTTATTTATGAATCGCTTTCTCAAAGCTTCACAAAAATATAATATGTCGTTGTTTTTAATCATTCACATCATTGTTTTTTTGGACAACAAATCCTCTGCAATACTCACTGGTCGGCTGATTTCTAAGTATTTTCTTCAGCGTGTGTATTATCTCTCGGTTGCAGATTATTTAAATGCTCACTTGATTGTCATATGTGACAAGCTTTCGTGAGGGAGGTGGATTCTACTCTCTAGTGGGCAAAAAGGCTAGTGTTCATCATGATGGAGCAGAGTGAGAGGAATTAAAACTAATGAAGTCCTGGGAGACCAGCTTGCTTGCTTCTCACCAACACCTTATCTTTGTCTCTCCTCACTGTGGACTGTCGACTGTCTGCAGGGATTTATCTGTCTTTCCAAAACCCACCATTACAGTTTGAATGGGGGATAATGGAGTGATAATAGGAACACCTGTGGACACAATGACATTTGATAAAAGACGTGTAGACCTTCTAGAGTATACATTTGAATTTAGTGAAGCTTTTTAATTTAAACTTTTAGAATTTATCAAATAGATATTAATTTGGGTAAAATGTCTGTATCAGCTTGTCCAATTAGGAAATGTCACATAAGAAAACAAAAACTCTTAATGTAAAGTTGGAGCCACACTGTTGGCTAAAATATCCCAATGCCAACAGCTCTCCCAGTCTCCATATGAAGACTGGATGTGGCTGCTGTAACACCAGAAAAGCAATGCATGAATGGATTTGTCATATTACAATGGTTGCGTAATAAGTTCTACACTTTTAAACAAGTAGTAATTTAGGTGTCGCTAAAGCTTACACTGAAATTTAAGCGAAGTTAATAAAGGGCAAGAATGAAAAATAGTAGCATACTGTGTGTGAGAGAGAACAATATCAGAAGTAAAATCCATCACGTTTCTTATATCTGAAGTAATAATCTCAACCATAAACAAAATAAATACTCAGTCTTAGCTTAAATTTTTGTGGATTTTTTAATGTTTATTTGTTTGTTTTTATCCCAGAAAACTTGTATTTGACTATTGAATAACCTTTAATCATTTCTGTTTTGTCTTATTCCTTACTTTAATCCAGAAGAGCACATTTTCAGTCGTGAGGACTGGAAACCTGCTAAAAAGCTAAAAACTATTTTGAAGTTTGAAATGAGACTTTGCGGGCTCAATCCATCTAATGACTGTTAATGTGAACAGAAAGTCCACATAGTTATAACATTTTTCTCATCCCCCCCCCCAAACAGCTCACTTGTGCAATGGGATGTTCCACAAACACCTCCAAGACCTGTACATCCCACTGGTGGTACGATACATTGATCTAATGGAGTTGGCCATTGCTCAATCAATCCACCGCAGCTTCCAGAAGGAAACCTGGCAGCCTGTCAAGTAAGGCTCACCCATGTAATCCGTCACTATGCTTATAAGCATAAAATACTCCTTGAGTTTCTTCTTTATTATGCAAAAGTTTATATTCCTACTGAGCTTTTTACATGAAAAGTGAAAATATCAAACAACAAATATCTTAAATATTTCACTAATACATTAACATGCCCTTGTCAGGTGTTCATGAAATTTTGCTTCTTTGCTACAAATGTGTTTTGTTCTTTACAGTGTTTTAAAGGTGACATGCATTCAGTCTTGCAAATGTTCTCTTGAACCTCTGACCTCCTGCAAACAGTGGTGTTGGAGTATTTGTGCGGATCCAAAAACCTGTTGATAGGCAACTTTTTTACAATGTTTAAAACTAAAAGTGTTTTGTTTTGTTTTTCTCAACCAGAAATTTGGATTTTACTTTTGAGACATGGACTTCTAAATGTGCATTTAGCATCAACTTCATATTTAAATTCTAGGCTGTTATTTCTCTGTGGATTCATGATTCTCAAGTCCGGTGATCTACAAATTCCTTTCTGTATACCTAGTTTGTGAAATTAAGTTATATTAGCCATTATATATAAAGAGTATAAACATGAGATGGTTCCTCCATACTGTGATTACTTCTTTGAATTATTGTTAAACAGTTTACACTTTAATCATAGCAAATTTAAAAGCTTTAGAATGGCATTTAAAGTAAAAGCGAAGGAGTGAGTACACGTAAATTTGCCTGGGAGGAACTGTGGCAAAGAAAACAGCTTGAACAGAAGCCTCTGTTTTTTCTCCCATTCTTTATCTGAGTTCTGCTTTTGCTCTATATGATATTTTTTCTTCAGTTTTCCTATGAAAGAAGAAGTATTGTCATTTTACTTGTTTGCTATCAGCAATAATGATTGTTGATGTGTCATCATCGAAACTAAATAATAAGCTAGGATGGAAGTGAACACAAACAGCAAGGACACACTGCCCTCTTTGACAAAAAGCATCTGTAGTGAAAGAAAATGGCATGAATAGAAGTGAGCAGTGACTCTTCTTTATTGTTCTTTGATTTCATCAGATGTTGCCGACAAAACAAGTAGCTGCTATTCTGGTTTGTATTTGTGCTGCGGAAAAGGACGCCTACTTTTACACTCAGTGTTTCTTCTTTCTCTCTTCACCTATTATATCCTTTTGACATTTTCTTTTTTTGCCGTTGATGAACCTTGCACTTACTCTGACCTGGCAGATCATTAACAGACAATCTAGCAAGCTTTCTTCTGCATAAAGTAGCCAGCCTTCCCCCTTAAGCTTCCGCAGATACCAATCTTCTTTGCAACTGCCTGGTTGGGGCCGCTGTATGGCAACACATATGTATGATGGGCAGTGATGGGAATAACACCGTTACTTTTTTCAGTAACGAGTAATCGAACTAATTACTGTTCCTATCGTTACAACGCCGTTACAGTTACTAACAAGAAAACGTGGTCCGTTACTATTTTTCAACAAACAGACGGTTGAAGCTGTGTTCAGCTTACCCAATTCTACTTTTTCTACATAATCCATCATACAAAATGTAATCAAATGGAAAAGTCTCTTTTTAAAACTTGTTTTATTAGTTTTAATCTTTTAACTTTATGCATCAAGCAAAAATTTAATTATATGCAACATTCTCTGACTTGAAAAAATTAGTTTAACATTTAAACCTATTTTCTGCACATTCCAGCACATAAAATAAAATATTTTTTGTGTTTACACTCAGTCTTTCAAATAGATGCAAGTAAAACACAGCAGAACATAAATAAAGTCAAAGACTCAGCGGTCCTGTTGCTCTATTTTCACCTGTAAAGCAGGAGTGGGGTAGGCGGAGGTTTACCCTGGTGCAGGTGTGTCGCAGCGGTCAGTTGAAGAATCTGCGAGTTTCTCTGTGAATTTCCCATTACGTCATTGCGCACTCGGTGCTTGTTTGGAAGTTTAGGGGTTTTTTTCGCTGTAAAAAGAAGTTTTCTTCCCACGCACAACGGACGCTAATGTTTTTGTCACTTTTTATGGAATCAAACTCAAAGTAAGGTCAGTACGTCCACGCTTTAAACGCTGCACGCTCATACTCTCTCCCGCACTCGATATATGATCCATTGTTGATCTGCACACAGCTGTTATCACGAACGTCGCACTCGCTTACGTCACTGTCATGAGACACTCTCGCAAAAAATCACGGTTTTAGTAACGCAGCGTTCCTACGGGAAAGTAACGGTAATCTAATTACCGTTTTTGCAATAGTAATCCCTTACTTTACTCGTTACTTGAGAAAAGTAATCAGATTACAGTAACGCGTTACTGCCCATCTCTGATGTTTACTGTCTAAGGACAGCGTAGCAAGCGCTCTCTGCTTATGAGCAACAAATTTTTAAAAAAGCAGGGGAAGTTTTAGAAGTGTGAGAGAGAGAGAAAGACAGCAGAAAAGAGAGAGAGTGAGTTTTGAGATGTGAGAGATTTGTGACGTTTAGTGTGTTTGGAGTGTGTAGTTAATGTGTTGTCTTGTGTAGTTAGTGTGTAGTGTTGTGGATAGTTTTGTGTTGTGTGTCAGAACAATGAACCTGCTGTCTCCAGGTAGAAAAAGGAGTGATACACCTGCTGCTGTCAGACCTGCAGGTATCAGGCTGTGATGTTCTCCTTTATAGTGGACAGAAATATTTGGAGTGGCACAAATAATTTGTGGCATCTTATTGAATGCAGAAGAGCTGATTGTTCTGTAAATAGTTTGAAATGGTTATTTAAAAAATCAAGGTAAAAGGTAAATGGCTGCAAATAACTTTGTTTGCAAAACTTGTGCATAGGATTTTAAATTGACAATTTATATTTGCATTTGAAGTTATGAAATATGATTCATTAAACATGTTTGTGGTTGTTACAGTAAAAAATATAACTTTTTCTACTCTGATTTTATGTTTTTTGTCTGATTTTAGATCAATTGTGTTAGTACAGTATGTCAAAATGAAAACTTAACTGTAAATTCAAACACGTGAGGTTGTGCTTTAAAGGATGATACCAAACAAGGCAAAGTAAATAGTCTTTAAAGATAAAATGTAGAGGAAACATCAAAAGTAGTTAAAAATGGCCAATTATACCCTGGACCCCAGAGGGTTAAACGTTTTTTGTTTTTTTTTACTTTACTTTACTTACTTTAGTTACTTTAGTTACTTTACAAGTAATTAATTACTTTTAGAATATTGTAACTCAGTTACTTCTTTGAAGAAGTAACAAGTAACTACAATTAATTACTTTTTCAAAGTAACTTGCCCAACACGATGATGGGTGGATGGGGATCTCAGAGGCTCTGGACTAGTGGTGTGCAAATGTTCTGAATTATCCAAAACTTGCTATCCATCCATTCTCTTCCTCTTAAAAGCCGTGGGGTGTACTCCATGGACAGGTCGACATTCTGTCACAGGACTTGAATTGTGAGCTGTCTGCTTTGTCTATTGCTTTGCTTTAACACAGCCAATCAACATGCTAGTAAATTCTAAATGGAGATGGTACAGAAGGTCCATGTTAAATGCTCCACTGTCTAATTTTAATTGAACACACCAAGATAGCTGATGGTTTATTTTATCGTTTGTGTCAGAAAGCTGTGTTTAAAAGGTTTTAAAATTTAGAAAGTCGCTTAACGTTCTTTTTTGTTTTTAGCAATATTTTGATAAGAAGCTGAAAGCTAATAGTAGCATGCTCATGTTGGAGCCTGACATCATTACGCTAAAGCAATAGAAGGCTGACTGTAGACTGTGACCAGAAAAGTGGAGCAACTGCAGCGTCCCAAACTTACATTCTGTCCAATGACCAACAGAGAGTAGCCATGTGACAAGACACACAGGTGTTCTTTCTCCTCAGAGACACAAAAACTTTGCCATTTACTCCTCGTCTCAGAGAGTGAACTTTAGAAGTATGTACTTTTCTTTCTTGTCTGAATGAGCTGGGCTCAGCATGAGTGTGAGGTTTGTGGTTTCAGATAAAACTCTGTCCCTCAGAGAGATTACAGTGATATAGCTAAAGGTCCCTCATGTGTGTTGAGTCTTTATGCTTTGCACTGTGCATGCCTCAGTGTTTTAAGTATCAGTGTAATAACAACACAAACCTTCAGTTTTCTGCTGCAGCCTGCAAGGAATGAATCTATGTGATGTAGATTAAGAAAAAAGATTATGTGAGAAAACCTGTATGCTTCTCTTTACCTCAAATTTTTTTTTAATAGTGATTATGTGGCAAAATATGCAGAAAATCAACATGATTGTCCTGATTTTACAGTTTGGATTATATTTGTTCTCCAGTTGGCATTTTATTAGAAATATACTTAAAAAAAATTTCAACATACAGAATATGAGGACTATCTTTAAAGTAGCTGTCCCTATAACCTTTGGCCATTCACTGCAAAAAAAAAAAAAAAAATCAAGCCATGACTTGCATTATATATGCACTACATGCCTGACTTAAAAAGAGGGGGACTACAAGTAATTTCATCTGAAAAACTCATGGTGATTATGTCCATCATTTATGATTTGAAAAGTGATGCAGCTGCTAAGCTTAGAAAAACAATGAAGTGCAACTTATAATCCCTAAATAGAAGTGAATGATTTGTCCATTATTTTATCTAATTTACCTCCAGATAAAAATCCGTTATTGACAATGATTCTTTTTAAAATAAACAAACTTCCCTTCAAATGTGGCCTGGAAATAGTGGTTTAATTGAATAAAAGAGGCAAATGTTCACCTTAATTGCAGATACTACCTTCTTTTATGTATATTATGGACTGAATGTGTTTGACTGTGTTGCTACACATAAGATGATGTTTAAGCTTCAGCATGAGCACTAGAAAATGATGAATTAAGACTGTAGTTGTACTGTGGGTTCACCTTCATCTGTGAAATTGCATGTCTAGTCTAGTTTTCTTTAATTATTGCAAAGTATTTGTGTGTGTCTGTCTGTAGAGTCTGCATTAGAGCTGACATTATTGGTGGACATATTGCGTGGTGGGGGGGTCTCAAAATACTGGTTGAGGGTGTGTTTCTTAAAAAGGCTCCTCATTCTTACTCCCCCAGTCTTTCCCACAACATAGACCACAATTTTCCTCTAGCTCACTTTACTTGGCCCTCCCCTATCCGTAAAAAAAGAGAAACTAAAAAGCTGGCACTTCATTAATGAGCACAGACTGGTGAGTGGGATTGTTCTGTTCCCCAGGGAGTATGGCAGAGCACAGTCAGAGACGAGCACCACTAATTAGACATGAGGGGGATAACCACTGAGCATTTAATTGCACTACGGACTCGGCCCAAAGCATGTATTCCTGTGTGCCACTTGTTAAGGTAACAGTCTTTTAAAGGCGAAGTGAGAAAAGTGAGGTTGTGAGAGGTGGTCGTTTTAACCCCCGTCACCTTTGTTCTCTCTGCTCCTCCATCCTCCACCCTCCCCACTCCAGTCTAGCTGGGCACTGAACACTTCTATGTCAGTAAGCATTTACCATGTGTTGCTGTGCAACCTGTGCACAGGGGAGAATGTCGGGAAGTGTCCGCCTGTCTCTGTTTCAGCCTGGCAGTGTGTTGAAGCTGAACAGATCAACACACAAACTAGCAGAACCTATTAAAGAACCACAACAGATGCAGAATACCCAGAGATGCTAAGCTCTTATGATACATGTTACATGAGATATGCATACATGATATCATATGATATACAGTGGTCCCTTGTTTATCGCGGGAGTTGCGTTCTAAAAATAACCCGCGATATGAGAAATCTGTGAAGTAGCCAACTTTATTTTTTCAATTATTATAGATGTTTTAAAGCTATTAAACCCCACACTACACACTATATACTTTTCTCAGACAGGCATGAACATTGGGGAGAAATAAGTGAAACAGCGAGACCGCGAAAGGTGAACCGCGTTATAGCGAGGGACCACTGCATTAACAAAAGTATTATTCCACAGGATTTAATATGATGTCGGCCCACCCTTTGCAGTTATAATGGCTTAAACTCTTCTGGGGAGGCCATCCACAGGGTTTAGGAGAGTGTTTATGGGAATTTTTGAGCATTCTTCCAGTAGCACATTTTTGGGCTGGCTCACAGTCGACATTCTAATTCATCCCAAAGGTGTTCTTTCAGGTTAAAGCCAAGCCGGTCAGATTTTTCTACATCAAACACACTCACCTGTGTCTTTATGGACCTTGCTTTGTCCACTTGTCCTGTTGTATTAAGAATTAAGTAAGTAGGTAGCTGCATGCTTATCTGTTTCAAGGTCAGATTTGATAGCTAAGGGTCTCCGTTTTAAGACTCATGGAAATCACCCAAAGAATAAGGACTTCATCCACTAGTGGTCTGTACCACACATTTGTCTGTTCTAGCACTGTGTTGTGTATGTTTTGATGTTGCTGCAGGAGCTGTAAGTAGGGGTCATTCCTTTTCTGAACTTAAGGTTTTTTGGCAGCTATATCTGCTTGCTTTGATGTAATGATCCCAGATGTGCGTCTTTGCTTTTTTAAAAGAGATCTGGCAGCTGAGACTTGTGGTTAGTTCTACCATTCCCTCTGAGGATTGACTTTGGTGCTGGAGATTCTTTGTGACCCTGATTTGAGTCCATAGATATAAGCACACACACACACACACACACACACACACACACACACACACACTAGATGCAATGGAGAACTGCAGGCTTAGGTAATTCTTATGAAATTACCTAACAAATAAAAATAACTTTTTAAGCAGTTAACTATACCAGGCCATCCAAGAAAGTTGGACTTTGGTTTTTGGTTAAATTTAAATATTTAATCAGTTACCGCTATTTAGCCAGTGTATGTGTTTCCTGTCAAATAATAATTCAGGCTCTACACACACTGAGTCCTAAAAGTGTCTAGAAAGCACAGTTTACTCTGCTAGACTCATTTACAAATAAAGTGTTGTTCTTCAGCATATAAATAACTATTAGTACGTTATGAGTACAATAACATTTCTTTTTTAAAAGTAATGATAAAATAAAAATACAGTCAAGTTAAGAATGACCATCAACAGGAAATGTGGATCACTGAAATTAAGTTTGCGGATGTAAAACATGTATTTCATTAAAGTTGTTTATCTGGTACATTATGCTGAAAATAATTTATTCTAGTAATCGTTGTTAAGTTGGCTTTCAGTCTATCCACTGAGATCACTGAGATATCCACTTCATGCTCTGTTCATAGTCTCCTGCACTTCATACACCTTTTTCTAAATACAGTACTACAGAGTTGTTAAAACAAAAGTGAATTATAAAAGAACCTGTTGGGCCAGCGGAAAACTTACAAGCTTGTTAGAGCTTGTATTCATTGTCGTTGGAGTCCATTTCAGTTATTAACCCCCCTCAATCTTTCACGCAGCAATGGTTCAGCTACCTCAGAGGATTTGTTCTGGAAGCTGAACACTCTACAAATGTTTGTGATGGACCTTCACTGGCCAGAACCAGAGTTTGCAAAGCATCTGGAGCAAAGACTCAAACTGATGGCCAGTGACATGATGGAGGCCTGCGTCAAAAGGTCAGACTGCACAAACACCTTTAATTACTTCATAGGAAATAGATAAACATGATGCATGATAGGACCTGCTTAGACATAAGCTATATTACCAGAATATTCACTCATCTGCCTTCATATGCATATGATTTTGAGTGACATCCTAATTCATAAGGTTTAATATGACGTTGGCCCATCCTTTGCAGTTATAACAACTTCAACTCTTCTAGGAAGACTTTCCACAAAGTTTAACAGTATGTTTATGGGAATTTTTGACCATTCTTCCAAAAGTACATTTGTGAGGTACTTAACCATCAACAGGAATGGCTCCTGAAAGCGACCCATTCTTTCACAATTTTTTGTAGAGACAGTCTGAATGCCTAGGTGCTTAATGTTATATACCTGTGACCATGGAAGTGATTGGCACACCTGAATTCAATGATTTAGATGGGTGACTGAATACTTTTGGTATATATGGAAAACATAATATCAGATATTAAAGATCAGATTTAATTTAGGAGGATGTTGTCAGACAATATGAAGTCACAAACAGATGTGTTATTCTCAGTGGAAAAAGATGGGAATTTGATGGAACTTCGAAAAAGAAAGCTCATGATGGCTACATCCATCACTTTACAAAAACGTTCAACTACTTCACAAAAGTAAAATTTATGATCTTTAAAGGGACATGAACCATGCAATTTAAAAAGAAGTTTGATTTACATTTATTTTTTTCTGTCATTTTGTCTTATTTTTCCCTGCACATAACTCAACTGTTGGCAGTGATATTTATTTTTTTCAATACTTATTTATTGTAACTCACTGGGCTCTAAGCAAGTGAGCAATATGGCGAGAGGCTACTGCACAATCCTGGTTTCACTTCTACCCTGGGACATCTCTTGCATAAATGTAAAATAAATATTTCATATCTTGTCAGTAGATCTTCAAGCTAGCAATAATTAAACCATTACTAAGAAATCCATCAGTTGACCCAGCTGTCTTATTAAAGGCCAATCACCAGCCTTTTGTTTTTTTGTTTGTTTTTTGTTTTTGTTTTTGAAAGATTAGTTGTAAAATGGTTACTGAACATCTGCAGAGGAATGGCTTATTTGAAGAGTTTCAGTCAGGTTGTGAAGGTTATAAATGATCTTTTTATGTGGTTTGAATCATATCTATCTAATTTCTTCCTGTTTAAAGGGAGTTTTTCTTTTCCACTGTTGCCAAGTGCTTGCTCATAGGGGGTCATGATTGTTGGGGTTTTCTCTGTATTATTGTAGGGTCTTTATTTTACAATATAAAGCACCTTGAGGCAACTGTTGCTGTGATTTGGCACTGTATAAATAAAATTGAACTTAATTGAATTGTGAATGAGGCCTAAATTTCAAGTACTACCTTCTATGTGTTCATCGGATTATTTAAAAAGATAGAAGACAGCATTAAATGTATATAACCAAAAAAATTTATTACCTGATAATATAAAAGCTTTTCTTTTGAAAAGTGCTTTACTTCAGTCGATCATAAAATGGCTAAATTGTTTTAGTTTACCTAAATGTAACCATCCACAAACATGTGTCACTGCTTAATGGAAAAGACTAACACAGTTTAAACATTTTTTTCTGTTTTGTCCTGTAGAACAAAATCTGCATTTGATGCCAAAATGCAGAAAGTGTGTAAGTCAACAGACTCCCTTCTACCACTGTCAGTTTGCACCATGTTCAACGTGCTGATTGATGCCAAAAACCAATGCTCCAAACTCTGTGTGCTGGACAGCGAACAGGAGGTAAACTATTTATAATTGTAGTTCTGTTGGATCAAATTTACATTTGAAGTTATTAGCCAATGACAAAAGGGGTTATTACTGTCATTACACTTAATAATATAAGAATATATTGTTAATATGAGAAAATCTCTGAAAGAACATTTTGCATTTTATTAATGTAATTCTTTTTGTGTCCTCCTGTGGTTTTCTTTAAAAACAAAAACAAAAAATAAATAAACAACAGTCTGCCACTTTAATATGCTTTCTTACATATTATAATGATGGGATTGTTAAAAGTTTTTTCCTGCTGTGACAGAAAAATCACTTTGGTAGTGGCTCCAATTCCAGTCATGCTGATTTTACTTTGAAACCAAGTCATGGTTTCAGAATGAACGCGTGTTGGCTTTATTATCTTATCCTGTGTAATGTGATGTTAAATTAGTGACTTTGTTGGGCTAGCTGGTGAGTTTCGGTGGCTGACTAGCCAACTGGAAACATGTTTGATAGCTAATGGTGTCCTAGCCAGGTCAAAACCAAGTGTTAAAAACTAATGTAAACGTGCCAGTAAAGTTCCTCTAATAGCCACAAGTAAGTCAGCTAACAAAACGTGAGTCACCAATCCACTCATGTGTTATAATGTCCAATTTTACCTCAGACATAAACATATTTACAGTCTGCTACAAAGTCGTTTTGGTCTTGGTGGATAGTTTCCTTTATAACAGTTCTAAGTGGGATAATTTAATTGAGTTAATTCAGATGCTCAGTTTAACCATGTCCCAGCTCACTTGCAGAAGTCACTCTGAAATTTACTGATTGTGATCAGAAATGTCTGTGGAAAATTTAGTCCTGGTTTGAATATCAGATTAAATCACTTATTTAGATGGCTTTATTTATATTTTTCCATTTCAATCTCACAGCTCACCATCAATTTTCCCTACAGAGTGAAAGTGAGTGAGCTTTTAACAAACCTTAGCAGTCTTTTATTTCTGGCTTTAGTCTGAAAAGGTTGAGTCAAATTGTCAGATCAGCCACTAAAGTTTTCTACCAAACACCCAGCAAAAGGGAAGTTCAGGTGTATTCATGTTCACTTGAAACTGTCAGAGGCTATTAAATGGATAACTGTGGAGTCTGTGTGAGGCAGGGGCCTTGGCATCATGAAGAGCAAAACCCTTGGCTGTTGGCAATCTTGACAGAAAGCTAGACTCACTGTTCTCTTAACCTTAAGCTTCCTCAATTCTTCAGCTTCCACCAGCCCTCTGCTGTTGAAAAACATCTCCTGTAATTTTTTTTCCAGCAGACACACAATAAATTCCTGTCTGCATCCTTTGTATACCAGCTTTGTAAATAACATCTACTCAGACTGTTACTGCTACTCTGTTTCATATTTTCAAGTTTTCATGTTCAAGTAATTTGCAAGAATGTGGGGCATTTCATTATTGTTTCTGTAAATTTGAATTATTTTAAATTTAGAAAAGGAGGATTTTCTAGAATTTGCTCATTGGTAAATGAGTTGTGATTAGCAAGCCATTAACCAATAAGCTTGTAGTTGAACAACCAGAGTCAAACCCCACTCACAAAACACCAAGATAGCAACAGCATAAAGACTCTTCTTGAGTCTTCAAAACAGGACTTAACAAACCAGTGGGTCACATTAGGAATTATAGGCATATTCCGTACATTGAAGCTGTGAACTTCAGGTGGATGAAGCGATGCAGTGGAGAACTGCCTACAGTTCCTGATTGGCACGCATGGTTTGATCATTTGTCTGTGGGTGGAAATCAGCTAGACTAACCTGCGTTCCGAGTGCTGAACAGAATTCTTTTCTGACACGTGAGGTGCACTATTGGCCAAAGTTGGAGACAATCTCAGAAAGGATCCCATGTAACCTGAAGAAGTGCTCTGTAAGTAACTGGGCTGTTTCAAGGGTGGATAAAAGCTTGGGCAAAGCAAGGAAATTAGCAGCTTTAGAAAACCAGTTAATGATGGTGAATTACCCGATGAGGGTGGAAGGCCAGTGATGAAATCCAAAGCGATAATGGGACAATGGGCAGCCAGGCATAGGAAGAAAGAGTCTCAACAGCCCAGCAGGTGGCAAGCTCAATGGCTTATTCTGGCCAAAAACCGATCAAACAAGGACATACAAACATCTTTTGCCAAAGATGACCACCAGAACAGAGGTTATAAGATAGATATTGTTTCATACTAGGCAAGGCAAGTTTATTTATATAGTACAATTCAACAACAAGGTGATTCAAAGTGCTTTACAGAGACATTAAAAAACAAAAACAAATAAAAAGCATGATTTAAAATTGAAAGTAAAAAAAGTAAAAAGGAAGGAACAGTATATAAAATCAGTAGTTAAAATTTAAGTTTTGAAATTTAAGCTTAAAAATGTGGATTTGGTGTTTTATTCAAATTCAGCTGAGATCAGGTGAGTCTTCAAACTTGATTTAAATAAACTGAGTGTTTCAGCTGATCTGAGAACTGATAACACAGGACAGAGGCAA
The DNA here is from genome assembly GCF_057381915.1 of Diplotaxodon limnothrissa. Lineage (NCBI taxonomy): Eukaryota > Metazoa > Chordata > Actinopteri > Cichliformes > Cichlidae > Diplotaxodon > Diplotaxodon limnothrissa. The sequence continues at coordinate 28,495,742 of NC_140602.1, read as the reverse complement.
GAGGGTTTCTTCCTCTGAGATGAAGAGCTGCAGCAAAACATTGCTTAGGCTGTCTAAAGATTCCTGAGCTGTGGGTTTCCACTGGAACGAGACCTTGTCTGAGGTGAGATTTATTAGAGGCAAGGCAACATTATCGAAGTCCCAAATAAATCTACGATCTACAAAGACTCTTGTAAGGGACGGGGCAGTGGGCTCTGTGCTTATGTCCTTCAGGACTGGTGCCGTAGCACTAGAATTATAGACAGTCACTGCTCACCAGACTTAGAGGCCATGTCCATTCAGTGCAGGCCCTTTCATCTACCTCGTGAGCGAATGGTAGCCATAATTACCATCGTTTATATCCCCCCCAGTGCTACCATTTGCTCAGCACTCAACCATCTCCAACTCATCCTCAACAAACCGCAAAGTGAGCACTCGGAGGGCATCCATATTGTTTCTGGGAACTTTAACAATACACCTTTGAAATCTGTACTCCCCAAATTCCATCAACACGACACTGTGCCAATGTGTACAATAACATCAAGCAGCCCTACAGAGTGACACCCCTCCCCCACCTGGGGCGATCTGACTACCTCTCTCTCTCCTCCTTACACTTCTTACACCCCCTCTAGGAAACAAACCCCTCTGAGTACCTGGGTCATTAAATGGCAAGATGATGCTCTTTTCCAGCTACAGGATTGTTTTGATCTGATGAACTGGTCCATCTTTGAACAGCAGGACCTGGAGACCTTCACTCAATGACAGTGACCAAAACCATCCAGGTTTTTCTTAACCGAAAACTTTGGATGACAAGTGAAGAATAGGCTCTGATCAAAACTTGAAACTCAGCCCTCAGGCTGAGGAACAATTCTCTGGACAACACTGCCAGAGCCAGCTTGAAGGGACGGGCATCGAAGAGGTCAAGGAGGACCATAGGAGGTGGATAGAGGTCATTGACAACAACCCTTCCCATGTGTGGAGAGACAACCATACCCTCACCATCTACAAAATCCCCCTACAGCATTCTCAAACTTGCAGAGGAGTTCAACGAGTTTCCTCAGTTTGAGCAAATCCAGGCCAAGACTTCTCACCACTCCATGACAGGTAAACCTGAGCAGAGGGAATATACAGGTAAGTATTGCTTTCACAGTTTAGTGGAAACATTAACTCGAGGCTTGGAGCTGGGTGGCACTGACTGTTGCAAGACAACAATCCAAGTAAGACTGAAAATCTGCCACTCCCTTAAGAAGAGACCACAGAAAGGACATCAGGAGCAGGAGCGTGTCTCTCCAAAAGTTGATTCTGTTCATCTGGACGTAGCAATTTGTGGGAGAAACGTTTCATCACTCGTCCAAGTGACTTCTTCAGTCTCAGCTGACTGCAGGTTTCCCCAATCTTATAAACAGTACATTTGCATAATGACTGAAACCAGCCCACTGAAGGAACAATGGGCTGGGATGTCAGTTCCTTAATCTTAATTATGCAAATTCTCATGACCATTGATTAACAACCACTGACCAAAGCCCACTGATCAAAGACCACTGATCAATGGCCATGAGGAACTGACCTCCCAGCCCATTGTTCTTTCAGTGGGCTGGGACTTCACTTGGATGAGTGACGAAACGTTTCTCCCACAAAACGCTACGTCTAGATGAACAGAATCAACTTTTGGAGATTTACTGACCTGGATGATTGAGCATGCATCAAGACGTACAGGTGCGTGATTAAACCAGGTGTCTGGACACAGAAGGCGAGATACCCTGGAGAGTCCTGCCTCTGTACCAAAACCAGAATACACAAATACACACGACAGAGGAGAGAGAGAGAGATAAGAGGTGGGAAAGACAGAAGAGCTAGTCGACCAGTGAGTGCAGACGGACCGTCACAGTAATAGAGAACCAAACGTGGTGAAACAAAGAACATCGATTCTGACTTCTGATTTTCTCAAAATGTATGTTATTGTCTACTGAAAATTACATCTCCAATAGTTTTATTATTAATTTAGCCTTAGACTTTTAATTTATTGAATGGAGACCTCAGTGAAAAAAGTTAACTGACCATTTTCTGTTCCTTGAGAGGGACAAATTGATTATATATTGTCCTTGAATCCTGGGTTTCCAAACACAGCGAATGTCAGTTTGACATCAGATGTTTCAGTCAGTTTTGTCAGGATTTTGAAGTCTGCCTAAATAACTAAATAACCTTGATGAAGAAATAGAACATTCTCTGAAGTTTTTAAGAGGAAGAAATTCTTTAAAACTTTTCTACAGCTTACTGGTTTTACATGTTTTACTTGTGTCGTTGAGTGGTTGCAAATATGACTGAAGAAAATTGAATACCATGGTCATGTTGAGTTTTGTGGCTCAGGATTGTTGCAAATTCTCAAAACTACTTACTTGAAATATTTCATTGAGTGTCATAATAAAATGTGCCAATATTGTTGGACAACAGAACTTTGAAGATGAAACAATTGCTTCAAAGTAAACTATAGAATAGAAATGAAAATTAGTTTTATCTTAAAGGACCGAGATTGCTGAAGAAGTTCAACAGCAGTTCTTGGGAAACCTCCACAAAGTTACTTTCAATGATGACAGCGTTGCACCATCTCAGATCTGGCTCATCAGGCTCATTATGAATGAATGAGAGAAAGACTATTCTGCAAATTGTCATAATACCCTTATGTCTTTAAGCCTCACCCAACAACTTTTGCTGTGTAGGATGTTTGAAAGCTCTATTGTTTTAGTTACAACCTTATTTTTGTTGTTATTGTTTAGAGAACAAACCACAAATGGATCTGAATGAAGTCATGAGTTGAATCACACAGCTGTCAAGTTTTGTAGTAGAACATGTTGGGCATGCTCTGTTTAAACCCTACACTGAAAAAAGATCAAAGGTACAATATAGCAAAACCACTCAAAATAAATTGATAAGGTGATAGTTATGGCTCTTCTCCATACAGTAGTATTTCTTCCTCCAAACAAGTTGTAAGGGGTACTCCACGTTTTGACCTGCCAGCATCTTTGCTATGGTGAGAATAAGAACGTAAACTGTACATCAGACTGACCTAAGTAGTTAGCACATTTGGTTTTAGTAATATTAGTTATTTTTGCAAGAGACTGATTTTACAAAACAAGAATTCTGACTTTCAAAGACTCGAACAAACAAATTTGCAAGGTTTTTTCAAAAGAAGACTAATTCTGGATTGCTGCCATCTTTTGCTTTAACTGAGTAGATGTGCAGCAACAAATTCCTCCAAAAAAGTTCTGAGATTTCTGTACACGGTCCTATCACCAAAGGTTAACCTCTCATTGCTCTTTCCAGCTGATGTCACTCACCTAACAATTATTCCTATCCTTTTTCATTACTTCTGAATTCTATATTAACTCCTTCCAGTTAAACTGAAAGATTCTACTTTCGTATAATGTCTCTACACCATGAAAAGCATTTTATCAAAAAAAGAAAAAAAAACAAGTATTATTCTGAGGCATTTGTTTTTTTCTTCTTAATACTATCTACAGTTTAAAAACTTAGCAGTCTGTCTCAGGTACTGCAGTGAACTCAGTCAGATACATGGTGAAGTGGCTGTGGTGCCACTGAGTGAGAGCTGCCTTGCTGACATCTCGCTAAAATGGATTGAAAAACAGAAATCTACAGAAAATTTGAATACTTACTGTCACAGAAACAATGTGGTCAACAGTGATGAATGCAGAGCTATCTTATGATTGTTGTTTCTGGGCTTTCACTGAGTCTTCACACCTACTCATGTTTCAAAAGCAAAAGCAGACAAGTGGGCAGACCTCCATATTTGACAGGAAATTACCTGCCAGATAAAAATAAAATTTGGAAAATGAAAAAAATGTAATGTTTCAAAAAGTAATAAAAGCGTAAAAAAAGAATGAAAATAAAACAAGAAAAAATGTTAAACTTTGTGGACATTGTAAGAAGGGTAAGAACCTGTGGGCAACTGATAAAAGAGGAGGACATCTTACTTTTACTCCATGGTCTTTTATCAGAATCTGAATCAGTCCAGCTGCTACTGCTACAAAAGACTGCTACATTTTATGTTGGGGGTCAAATTGACCCCAGGAAACAAAACCTTCCAAACATGACTGCCATATAATTGAAATAACTAAGTAAAATTAAATGTAATATTTAAGTAGTAGGTATTTAATATGCAAAATCGTTGAAGTTGGTCAAAAATAATAAGATGAACTAATTCAAATGGAAGAAAATGTTAGATGAACTTAAACTGTTAAAGTTAGGACTGTTTAAAAAAAAAAACATTACAAAACTTAATTTACTTAATTATTTTGAGTGTTTGGTTTAAAGTGCACGCAAACAGTTTTCAAGCCATATTTCCAACTTGGGAATTAAAAGATGGGATTGGAGTTCATTTACACCTACTTTTCTGGCTGTTATGTTAATTATGTTATGAAAAGGCCACAAGCAGTTTCAGTGTCGTCATATGCATCATCTGTTTGACATGTGTTGAATGAGTTGAATATTGCAAGTCATTAATTGATGCATTTAAAAATTAAAAATAAGAAAATCTTGGCTTACTGTCCTTTTTTTCTTTTCTGTCTCATGTTCTCCACCATCCCTCATATCCATGTTTCCTTCTCATCATTGTTTGAACACCAGATTGACGGACAGTGGGTAAGTGCCTCCACCTCCTCATTAACCTTCCTTTCCCCAGCCCTTCCCATTTCCTTGTTAGGAAATCTAAATTAACATCAATAAAATGATGAAGAATGAACAGAAGTTTATTTTAGCTTCCTTTGAACCCTGTAAAGTTGAGCCATTTATTTTGTCCAGTTGATGGTTAATGGTCAGTTAATAGATATGTTGCTATCTGCAAACTCTTAAGCATATGAAGCACAGTGAATAAATATGTTCTGCAACTTTGCAGTACCTGGAAAGAGTACCATTACCATTACGTGATATTCATACTCAGGAGATTTGATATTTCTGGTGTTTGAGTTGACGATAGCTAACTTATAAAACTCGGCTAAAACAGCTAATTATAAAAACTGAATTAACGTTAGCCTTTTTTCCTAGAAAATATTTTGATGTTGAGTGTTATGTGAATGTGAAGTTTTGTCAGGATTCTTCAGCTTGACTAATAAAGAGTGCCAACCTGAAGATGGGAGTTTTGGTTTGGTTTTAAATTAAACAGTCTATTTTGCATTAGACTAATCTATTAGCAAAATTAAGCCTGGTCTAACCGTACAAACCAATGACTGTAGAAAATATATATTTTCTGCAGTCATTGATTCAAACCATTTTAAAGTATGTCGGTAAAACTGGTGGAATGTTGTAAACAGCTTCATGTAAGAACTAGTTTCTTTCATCTAAAAGAAAATACACCTCCAACTTGTAACAGTGTGAAGAAGAATGTCTACCCATCCTTCAGCTGTATGCTAAATGCTAGCCCTGGCATACCACTAGGGGAAAATGTGTATCCCTGAGGGTAACCACCTACCAAATGAAAATGTGATTGCCCAAATCTGATACCTTTGAGGTGAACTGGCCCCTTTTAAGTTGCTTGTAGGGGTTGTGAATGAGCCCCATGAGAGTCTGAACTGAATCCAAACCAACAATTTTCTGTTTAAGTTTTAGAGTCTACTGATCTCCAGAAAAGTGTTTGGACGTTCTTAAATCCCTCTGTGCCAAATCCTGCCGTTTTAGAAAAAACTGTGAGGGGTTTGACTGGAAGGCAACACAGAGTCTGTGAAAAGTCCACCCTTGATAAAGACTTCTCTGGTTGATTAACAGTTTTGCTTTTACAAAGCCCATGAAATTGCTAATCAATGTGCTGTTGTTCTGTTGCTGAGCACATTTAAATGGTGAGGGATGGGTAGGGGGGGGGGCTCATATTAAAAATGTGACCTAATTCTGATCTCAGCCAATTCGCAAGGCTGAAGTAGCAGCAGTAGTTACAGCTCAACAGGCAAATAAATGTTTTTAAAAGATATAATTGTTCTTTTCAGTTTTGTGTCGCATATGGCAAAGACCAAACAATTTCTTCTCCTCCTCTCTGCTTTTTTTAAGGCAGGCATTGTAGGAAAAAGGAAGGAGCAGTAGTGTTAATTGAGGTAAGAAGAAGAAAAAAGAAAAGTTCTCAAGATTTGCTAGGAAGATTCAGAGCACTGAAAGAGAGCTGCCATATTGAAGACTTTTGGAAGGGAAAAAAATTGGCGATGACCTCTCTGGACCCGCAATTTGTCAGCGATCTGTATGCTTTGTTGATTGAAATTTTTAATTTGGGTGTTCTTTAGAAGGCCAGTGAAAGGGCATTGTCACTATGAGATGAACCCCCCTGCTGCTGCTACCATTCAGTGCCCAGCCCCTGCATTTTTTCTTTCTCTCTCCTTCCTTGAAGGGAAAAGGGTGCCATAAAAAAAAATATATATATATATATATGTATATGTATATATTTTTTTTTCATTTTATTTTATTTTTTACGGAGTGGCAAACGAGACATGAAATAGTGGATTAATTGAATCTTGTGTGAGACTTTGGTCCTCTCAGCTAGAGCACTGCTTTAGAGGAATACAAGGCTGCTCTAATTGTAGGGAGATGCACAAAAAGTATCCTTCAGATTCCGTCAGGTTTCCAGCACAGATGGGCATATTATTCAGCTGCATAATGCACCCTATTAGCTGCTTAACACAGCAGCGTTACACGGATGGGAAGGTTTTCTAGGCTGTCCTGGGAAGGGGTGCATGTGTGAGGATTTGTTGTAGGTTTTTATTTCTTTTGCAGCACAGACAATACTGTTGTATATCAGAGCAGAGGGGTAGTCTGTATTATGTCTGTGCCTGGTCAGTTTCCTGAAAATAACAAATAAATAATGTGACTTTTTGTCCCCCCCTACCCTCATCCCTACAGCAACAGTACCACTCCAAAATTGATGTTTTGATTGACGAGGCATTAAAGGACATTATTACATCACTCGTGTCAAAGGTAAACCTCACCTTTACTCTTTTACGCTTTATTATTTTGTATATTTTTCAAAAATATTTTAGTAGGGAGAGGGGTCAAACCATACTCTTTGATAACCCAGCCTAGCTTTTGTTTGTTTGTTTTGTTTTTCCAGATTTTGGTATTTAGACACTTTTTTTCCTTTGATTAATTAATTTCATGCTTTTTTTTTTTTGTTAAAGAAATGTGAGTTTCATTTTACAGAAAGGGGGAGCTAATTTTTGTTGTTCTAAAAATATTCCAAGAATCTTGAAACAAGATTAGATAATAACTTTCCTCACTAGACTCAAGAAAGCAGCTAGAAACCTAATCTTAGAAGTGTTTTTGTGCTCCCACCTCTCTGTAGTTTGCTGCTGTTTTAAACGGTGTCCTCTCCAAGCTCTCAAGATATGATGAAGGGACATTCTTCTCTTCAGTCCTGTCTTTCACAGTGAGTAGCCATGTTTTTGTTCCTGGAAATGGAGTGCTGTGCTGTTATTTCACTGCTTATCCAGGCAACCTGTTATTTGCTGGAAACCAGATCTTGAAAGCTGAAAGCTGCTGCGAAATATGTGGAACTCCCTGTGAGTCTGTCTGCCTGCTGTTTTATTGTTCAGCCCATTCATCACATATTTGTGTCTCCATCCACATTGAGATCATTCAAGTTTTGGCTGGAAAATAAAGCAACCTGTAAATGCAAAGTTGGCTGCTCTTTGCATAGAGCCTATTGCATCTGCATGTTACTTTTTTTCCACACAGTGTCAAACATATGTGAAAGATAAGGAGGGTCTTTATTCTGTCTGCAATACCAGAAACAAAGATTACATAACAAACCAGCATTTGGCTATC